>NC_083114.1:49960119-51418451 GCF_949774975.1 Lagenorhynchus albirostris | reverse complement strand
CCCCGAGATCTGGGAAACTAGAGGAGAAGAAAATAGAGTTTCTAAGTCACGCTGCGGGGGATGAGGCCGGGCAGGATGAGGCTTCTGGTGTTGGGAGGGGGTGCTCCAGGTGTGGGGGGCGTGCTCTGGGGTGGCAGGCTCGGCACTCAAGAGGGATTGTCTATGCTCCCAGACCTGGCTGTGCCGCAGGGGCGCTGCAGTGAGGGCGGGTCTCTGTGTTCTAACAGGTTCTCAGGAGACTCTGATGCCCCCAGCCCAACACCAGGCCAAGCACTGATCCTGGCGCCGGTGGCAAAGGGCCCTGTACCTGGCAGGTGCCCTGCTTCGCTCCAGAGCAGGGGTTCGTGGGGCCTCACCCTTGTTCCCGGGCTCTTCTCCAGCAGCAGGGGTGCCGGGAAGCATGGGACGGAAAGAGGCAGCTGTTTCTCCTCCTCCACTCACTAGGGACTGGGGGGTCAGGAAAGAGTAAGGGAACGTGTGGATGCGAACAGTCCAGGAAATCCCCCTTTAAATGGGCTGGGACTCCAGCTATGGGGCACTGGGGGCCCAGAAGCATCCACGTTAGAGACCAGCTCCAGGAGACCAGGATGATGTAAATGACACTGCATGATGCCTCCCGCACACATGAGGGACACCCAGGGCTTTTTTGGTGGGTGGCAGTGTGGCCTTGGAGGAAAAGCAGGGCTGGAGTCAGGGCACCTGGACCAGTCACCTAGGCGTGGCCTTGGCCTCGGGCTCCTCTTCTGCAAAATGGGGGTAAGGATGGGACCTACTCACGGGGTAATGGTGAGAATGGGGTGAGGAGATGTGCGGGAGAGGGCTCTGCAGGTTAAAGGGGACTCACCCACCTCTGTCACTGCTTCCATCACCCGTGTAGTCAGCATGGTCATCATCTCCAGAATCAGCATGAGATCAGCCCCCTCTGTCAACCCAGAAGGAAACCTGGCTAGGGGTGGGGTGGGGGGTTGGACTTACCAGAAGGAAGACAGACCTGTGCTTTTTCGTGCATCACTTTAAGCTTTCTAGAGCCCAGGTTCAAAGCCATTAAGTACTCCATAAGGCCACCTGGAGAGTGTAGCTAGGCCACTGGAAAACTGGTCAGTGGTTAGAAACCAATGGTTCAGCTGAAAATAAGCCCCTGTATCTCTCTCTCTCTGTGTCTGATTCTGTCTCTCTGTTTCTGTCTCTCTCCTCTATTCCTTCCCCCAATGCCTCCAGGACATGTTTCTAAAGCTATTGGTGGGGCTGTGACCTCCCTATTATTTGGTCTTTTAGCTGCTGTCCTGGTGATTTTCTGTTCCCCAGGATAGAAATTCCCTCCAAAAGGGAACTTCTCCCCAGCCTGGTTGTGAAACATCCTGCACCCGGGGAGAGTTGAGCGTGTCTGCCCTGCCCCCTCCCACTGGAAACCCCTTCTTCTCTAACCCACATCCTTCGACCCGTCGCTTAAACTCATTTCATGTTCTGCTTTTAATTTTCATTCATTTCTCTGCTTAACAGACTCTGATAGGCGGGGAACGGTCCTTTATCAAACTCTTAATTCTGTCTCTGGACCTTCCGTTCTTTTCGGCTTCAGAAGAGCCCAAGCCCATAGGGTCTGGTGGCCGGGGATCCTGGCTGAAGCCTTCAGCTTGGCTATCACCGGCCTTGGCAGGATCCAGGCTCAGGGGTCCTCTTGCCGTGTCTGGGGTCCTCTTTCCCTTCACTCTGCATCGCTATTAAGAGATGATGCTGGTCTGGGAGCAAGAACCCTCTGGCTCTGGAAAAATTATTTGTGACACTTTACATATGGATCAGGTAATTAATGGATGCCCCGATTCCTCCTCCAGAACATGAAGCAGGCGAGGACACGACTCTAATTCCAGATAATTAAAGAGCGATCAAGTTCGCTCTCGCTGCTTGGCGAGTGCGGGCTGCTGTCATTAACACCACCGAGGCTTCTCCATCCTCCACACCTCACTGCAACCGCGGGGCCTCGGCTCCCCGGGGGCTGGGAGCTGGAGAGCCCACCCGCCTGCCCATCATGTAATTGAAGTGGCCACATCTGCGGCACCAACGCAGCTTATGGAACGGGATGGAGCGTTCTGTCACCAAGGGGGAGCGGCCCGCTGCCACTGTCCCCTCCAGGGTCCGCCAGCCTCTCTCTGCCCTCCCCAGAGTGCATTTGCTTGTGTGTGTGTGTGTGTGTGTGTGTGTTTGGGATAGAACCCCAGAATGACCTCTCCAGGGCGGCCACACCTGATCTTAGAGCCTTGGCTTCCGGGAACGGCACAGAGCTCAGAGGCTGTGGCTGCCACCCGGGAAAAGTGAGTTGCACGGTAGCAGGGCAGCCCCAGCGAGGGTGCAACGTCCCCACTCCAGCCCCAAGTCACTGCCCCTCGCCCCACTCAGTCACAGGAGACTTCCAGGACATCTGAGGCCATTGCTGCCCCGAGAGCTAAGGGTTCCCTGGGTTTTTGAAGTGGCCATAATTGGTGCTCCATGAGATAAACAACAGACAACCCTGTTCCAAAGGATCATCATTCCTGCCGACATCCAGGGTCACCAGGCTGTTGTCCCTCCTGGGAAAGGTGCAGTCGTGGACGGGCGTCCCGTGGCGACCACGGGCCAGTCCTCAGCAGCCTCCCAGGAAGAGGGGAGCCGCGGCTAATTGTGGCTGAGAGGACTGACAGATCCTGGTTCACTCTGCGCATCTGTCACGTTTCCTGATGAGTATCAGCCGTTACTCTGTCAGCCGGGGCCTCTGGGGTCTCCGTGCTTCTTCGCCTGTCTCCCTTCCCTCCCGGTTAGTGGCCTCCAGAAATACGAGTGTGCTCATTTCCACAGATACTCACTGCGCGTCTGCTGGGGGCCAGGCAGGCACTGGGCTAGTCACTGGGCCGGAGATGGACAGGGCGAGCTGTGGGCGACTGGGAGAAGCCGTGGAATTGAACCCAGGCAGCAGAGTTCCGGCGGGCGTGCAGGATGCGCAGAGCCCGGGTGTGCTGGGGAAGCCTGTGGAGGAGACGGAGCTGCCCGGTCCCTGCCAGGCAGAGAAGGGCAGGGGAAGGGAGGGAGCCCATGCAGGGTGTTCACGGCGGGCACGACGGTGTGTGTGCCAGGATCCGAGCGTGTGCGAGCCAGCGTGTGCCTTGGAAGCTCCAGAGATCACCCCTCTGCCTCCGGTGGCCGACATCCTCCTCCAGGAGGGTCATTGGCCACTCCTGTTAGGAAGAGGCCTTGAGAAGTTTCAGATTCAGGACAGTGTGGAGTTTGCACGGAAACCCCCTTTCCTGTAAGCCTGGATACATGGTGGGGGGCAATGCTCACACAGAGTGAGATTTTTGTTTCAGCCTAGACTGTCCTCCAAATTCCAGACTCTTATGTCCACCTGCCTGCTCAACACGTCCACATGGACGGCATCTGAAATTCAAGGTCAAAGCTAAACCTCTTCTTTACCTGCTAATCTGCTCCCGCCCAAAGCCCTGGAGTTATCCTTCCTCCCTTCCTCCTGATTCATCCCTAAACCCAATGACAAGTGTCCTTAATAAGAGAAAGGCAGATGTGAGGCTCTGAGACACAGGGAAGAGGACCATGTAAAGTCAGAGGCAGAGACTGGAGTGATGTGGCCACAAGCCAAGAACAGCTGAGTCACCAGAACCTGGAAGTTACGAGGAAGAATCCTCCCCCGGAGCCCCCTTGGGGGAGTGTGGCCCTGCTGACACCTTGATTTCGGACTTCTGGACTCCAGAACTCTGACAGAAAAAATTCTTGTTATTTTAAGCCCCCAGTTTGTGGTACTTTATATGGCAGCTCTAGGAAACTAATACAATCAGCACAGGGCCCAAGGAACGTCCTGATAATTATAATATGGTTTACCATTTGTTGAGAGTGTATGTGCTTTAACCTGACAAGGAAGGAAGTACTGTTGTCCCATTTCACAGATGAGGAAGCTGAGGCTCAGCAAGGTTCCACGACCTTGCCAAGCCCCTCCTCCAGGAAGAGGAATCCCTGGTCGAACTGGCCTGAGTCTGTGGGCACAGCTGCCATGCTGTGCTGCCCGCACCTGTGGGCTCCAGTGATCCATGACATGTTGGCTCTAGCTTTGCAGAAGCCCTAGAACTCTAGTGGCCGAGTGGAGACCCATGGCATGGGGTGCTGGTCTCTGATTTTAGGTCCGAGAGCCTCTGCAGCCCAGCCTTGGTACCAGGGGCTGCCTTGGCCAAACGCCATGTGCACTGCCCTGGGCCAGGGCCTTAGGCAGCTGCAGAGATGGGTGGAGATTCCAAACTGCCCATCTGTCCTTCCAGCCTTTTCCTCACCTGGCCCTGTACCAACTGCTCAAAATGAACAGTGGGTCACTTGACTCCCAGCCTCTCCCTCCTGCCCAGCCTGAACGGGTATCTTATTTGTTGCTCTCAATGACCACATTGCGTGGAAGCAAAGAGGAAAATGGTTTCAGACTCTGAAGCCACGACCAGGGGTGGAGGTGTTAGGAGGGATTCTGCAATGATTTAGAGCAGCCGTTTCCTGGCCTGGCTCGGTCCTGTATCCAGCAGACCTGCCCTCCAATATAAGCACGCACGAGGTCCTTTACCATGTCACCACCCCCATCCTCTGAGAAAAATGCGGCAGCAGTCAGCGGGGGAAATTGTAGATCCTCGTACACACAAGGTGCTCAAGACATGTGGGCTGCATCGATCCAAAAACCAGCATGAGTTCCCCTCCGTCTGCCGGAAGCCTGGCCTTTGAAATCCTTCTCCTCCTGACAATCTTTTCCCAAAGCGCCAGGAAGGCTCACCCAGGGCACCACTCCTTTAGGGCGGGCGTGGAAATCAGCGGCAGAGCAAACGGTCTCAAGAGGAAGCTTATCATCATGTCAAGTGGGAAACGCAGGGTTCGCCAGTGTCATCTCCGCCACGTGAAAAAATACGTGCCTAGAAAATGCCTAGAAGAAACCATCCCTTTGTGCAAAGAAAAAGTTTAGATAAATAAATGCGTAACTGCAGGTGGATGCATTTTTACATTTTCTGGAAAAGAGAATCACAAAGCTGTTAACATGGGTTAATTTGAGGGAAAGGGGCGGGGAGGTGACAGGAAGGCATCTTTCACGGTGCCCCTTCTGTGGCCTCTCTTCTCTAACTCTGTGTGTGTGTGTGACTTTTCAGATGTCAGTGGGGTTATCCGGGTTGCACAATGAGGGTTCTTTTGCTTGTTTTCTTCTCCACACCTCTGCAGAGTAAAAGCATTTTGAGAGAGAAATACATTTTTGTTCATGTTGTCAAATGAACGAAATAGAAAATTAAGGAAACCCTCTCCCCCCAAAAAAAGACCAGAAAAAATATGTTAAGGTTTTACTAATGATTTTCTCTGGTTTGGTAGATTATTGGATTATAACTTAATTTTTTTCCTTATAGATGATCTTCCTTACAGCCAGAACCAATAAAGGTCATTTTAAAGCGAAAATGATATACCTAGGGGGCGGGCAAAACCATGAATTGGTGAGTTTATTTGCGGGGAAGGCTCCCAACCTTCTCATCACCTGCTGTGTCCTTAGCTGCAGATTACCCTTTGGATCTGAATCCATTGCACCAGAAAATCCAAATTCAAGGTAAAATCCTACCAGTCAATTGTGGCCCCTAGGGGATGACACTAGATAGGGGAGCAGGGCAAAAATGACGAAGAACACAGAGTTTGCAAGCAAAGCGCCTGGACTGAAGTCCCAGGCTGTGTGGCTTTAGGCAAGTTACTTAACTTCTCTGTGTGTCATTCCTCATCTGTAAATTGGGTATCATCAGAGTTCCTAATGTATTGAATCGTCTGTGAGATGCTCCATAAACCCTGGAGACGATGGGTGGTGTACACCAGGTGCCTGCTGGAGGGTCGCTGCAGTTGTGATGAGTAGCCAGTGCGTGTGGGGGGGCTTCCCGGCAGCGGTTCTCAGCATCATAGCACTGGGTACCCACACTCACGCCCCTTGCACACAGAATCCAGCACCGGGCGGACTGCATACCGAGCCTAGGGCCCGAGAGAGAAGCAGGATGTCCAGTGTGACTTCTGTTGCCTTGGGGTGGGGTCTCTGAGGATCTGCCGGCGACAGGGAAGGCCGCCCACGTGTTGGGCAATTTCCTCCAGCCCAGGAGCAAGGGACAGCCTGGGGGGAGGCTGCCTGCCATCCTGGAGTTGCGGAGGCTGCAGACAACAGTCTGTGCATCTGCAAGAGGCGATGTCCCACTGTGGGTTTGTTTTACTTTTTGTTGTTTGCTTTTATTTCGGCAGAATCAAGGCTGTCCTTGCACAGAACAGCGGGAGAGAGAAGCTGAGACGTTCGGATCTGGAGGTGTGAAGGGTGCAATTTGCTCCCCCCGAAGGTTGCAGGAGGCGGTGGGGGGACGTGTAGGTTGACTTCTCTGCAGGCCAGTGGTTTCAGCAAGAGGCTGTGTCTCAAGGCCCCCGACCCAATCCATGGGACCCAGGACAGATCTCTGGCCCCTTCACTTCTCAGCACCTCTGTGGTCAGCAGGGCGGCCAGGGAGCTCATTTCTCATCCACCTCCGTAGACCCCTGCCGTCCAGGACCCCAGGAGCCCCACAAGCAACCCAGACCCGCTGCATCAGCCTAGCGCAGGGGCCTGGGGGGCTGGATTTTAGTGCCTCCCCCAGGCGGGATCCACCACAAGGGCTCTGAACAGTTCCGGCTCCTCAGCTGGCTCGTCCTGGGGAGAGGGCTGGGCCTGTCACCCTGTGTGTGTCCCCGGGCCTGTCACAGGACTGGGCGAGCAGCTGGCTCCCAGTGGGTGTCTACTGGGGGAACCAGCGCTGTCGGTGGGCCTGGAGGTTCCCTCCCTGCAGAGGGACTTGGAAGGGAGAATTCAGATCCAGGGACCCGGCATCGTCCATACCACAGGCACCTCTGTTGGCAGGAACCGATGAGCCCTGGCGGCTGAGGGTGGGGCCGCGCACATTGTACAACAGATCGACAAAGGGCCGCTGGCTTTGTGCTCCTTAATTTTAATGGGGTGTGTCTGCATGCCTGTGTGTACATGTGCACGTGTGTATGTACGTGCCTGTGTGTGTACATACCCGTGTGCGTGTGTGTATGTGTGTGCATCTGTGTACATCGTCATATATGCATGTGTGGCAAGAGGCCGAGGGGCAGGGGGATGGGGGAGGCGTGGAGTTACTTTCCTCCCTGAGTTTTGAAATCCCCATTGTTCCTCCTTCTGCGAGGTATAAGTCCAGGAACCCCCAGCTGGGTTTAGGTTGCTCGTGCCCAAAGGTCTGGGGAGGGGCAGGGCATAGAGAGGGATAAAGGGACACGTACTCAGAGTAGCTGTGATCCGGGGCCAGCGGGGCAGAGGCTCGTGGACGAGGTGGGGAGAGTGGAGCATGAAATCATCATTGCCTCATGGAGCTATGTTGCTGCCCGTCAGATCTGAGGCTGCCAGTTCTGCCTAGGCCGGGGGGACCCCTGGCTCAGCCTTGACCTCCCCGGGGCCTTCCCCAGGCTGCGGTGCTGCGACCCTCCCTGGGACCACAGGGCTCTCGGGACACCGGGAGGGGAGAGGGAGATGGTGAGGCCGTAGCCCGGCTTCTTTCTGGAGGAGCCGCCCAGGGATGGAGGTCTCCGGGGGCAGATCAGAGAGTTTTCCAGTGGCTCCTGAGAGGGGGAGGCAGGCTTCTCCGACCCCTTTCCTCCTGCTCTCCCCAGCCTCCCAGCCACTCTGCCCTCTCCCGCCAGCACTCCCCTCTCTCCTCCCCCCTCTCTCTCCCCCTTCCCCTTTGGCCCCTGGGTCTCCATCTCCCAGTCGCCCTCCCTCCCCTCCAGCAATGCCCAGCCTGCAGCCTCCTCTCTCCCCTCTTCTCTGTCCTGCAGCCAAGAGAAGCATGACCAAGCTGCCGATGTCTGCTGTGCCTCTAATGAAAAGCAGGTATCCACGGGCTGCCCCTGCCTCCTGCCTTATCAATGCAAACTTTCCTGAGACTCCGACTCCGCCTTTTTCCTGGGCTCCGGAAATAAACGTGATTAGCCGGCAGCAGGCACGTTCCTCTGTGCTTGCCCAGTGAGCTGGGTCCATCGGGTGGGTGCCAAGGACTGCGTTAGCTCCCCAGGGGGTGATGGGGCCCGTTGATGACCCCTCCTCCCCCGTTGCAAGCCTGGGCTCTTGGGCCCTTGCAGGACAGGCCACACCTTGCTGTGATTCCCCGGGCCGGGATGCAGCCAGCACAGGCCAAACCCCTGTATCTGGGCTGAACCTGGGCTGTGATGGGCCTGGTGGGAGTAGGTGGGTGAGCTCGGGGAAGGGGGCTGGGCCCATAGAGGAGCTGGTTGGCTTTGGAAGGAGCGGGGCTGTGTTTCTAGCGCTGATGTTAAGTCCCAGGAGGTTTTGCCGAAGGGGAGGTGTCTGACCGATGACTCCAAACGGTGGGGGGTTTCCAAGCCCATTGCCTTCTGGTTTGGGGGTGACTTTCTTGGCTGTGTCAGGGTGATGGTGTAGCTCTTCCACAGCCAGCCTGGACGCTTCCCACCGACAGGAGGGTGCCAAGATGAGAGCCAGGGCAGCCTAGCCGTGGGCTCTTTTAAGTGGAGGGATCCAGGAAGCCGGGGCTGCACACAGGGTTTTGCCCTGAGACACCCGGGGTTTGCAAAGGTGGAAACAGGAATGTATATCCTGTACGTGGGCATCTGCGTCAGTGTCCTGTGGCTGCCGTATTAAAGCACCACAGACCGGGTGGCTTCAACACAGAAACCTACTGTCTCCCTGTCCTGGAGGCCAGAAGTCTGAGGTTTCTTCTTAGGCTTCTCTCCTTGCCTTGCAGATGGTGTCTTCTCCCTGTGTCCTCACATGGTTGTCCCTCTGTGTGTGTCTGTTTCCTAATCTCTCCTTATAAGGTCACCAGTCATACTGGATTAAGGCCCATCCCAATGACCTCATTTCAACTTAATCATCTTTTAAAAGACACTCTTTCCAAATATAAGCTGAGGTGCTAGGGGTTAGGACTTGAACATACGCATTTGGGGGAGAGATAATTCAGCCCACAACAGCATATATATAATAATAATACATTCTTAAAAGACCAGAAATTCCCTTTGATCATTCTGCACAGGTTAAATGAGCTGCCAGTTTTCTTACTTTGGACGCAATTGTTGTCTGATGACGCAGGCTCTAGGGGACATCCAGCCTTTCTTGAGCCCCTGCAATGTTCCAAGTCCTGGCCTGGGCGCTAGGGCACGTGGAAGATATTATGATTCCACTTTATAGATTGGGCAACAGCAACTGAGGTTAGGGGACATGCCCAGCCAGCAGGTGGCAAAGCTGGGATTCAAATCCAGGTCTTTGTGTTAACGCCTGCTCTGTCCACGTTGCCTTAAGAGGCCACATCTCTGGCTAGCTGCTGGCCCATCAGAGCTCTCTCCCACCTCTGCCCTGTCTCTGGATCCAGGTGTCCCTTGGACTCTGAGTCCCAACCACACTAAGATGACTGGCTTTCTCCCTCTTGTCCTACCTTGGATAGCCATTGGGTCTGGGTTTGTTTCTGCTACAGATTTTCAGTGGAGCAAGGTTAACTCTACTGGAAAGTATATAATTAAGGTAGCCACGGAGGAAAGCACGCAGAGTGATTAACAGATAATGGCCTGATGAAAAATCCCCCCATTTCAGTTCGTTTGCTAGCTTCCCTCCAGGACGTGGTTGTATGAAAGGCCACGGTAGGTCTGCCTCTGCTGTTGCTTTGTTGTAACTTGCTTCCAAAAAGGACTCAAGTAAGGCGAGCCCCCCACCCAGGCCGAGAGCCCCCAGCTGTTCAAAGTGGATATTGGTATTTGGGGGGAAAGTTGTCCTGGCTTTAAAAAATAGGAGAGAGCTCTCCAGAAGGAACCTGAGACTAATTTTCAATGACTAGCAAGGTGTTTGGGAAATTCCCTCGTCATAGTCTGGGTTTATGGGAAACGTACTCTAAGACAGAGATTTGTGTGACAAAGTCTGTTGGGGAGCGGCCTGAGGACCAACATCTCTGGGGAGTGAAGGTAGCAGGACTGAACAGAGGGAGAAATGAGCCTCTGATGTGGTCACAGCAAAGGCCCCTCTGATCCCAGGAAGCTCTAAGGATTGATGATGCTGAGCGTGGCTTCAGCTGCTTTTATATATTTTTTTATTATATTTATATATATAATAAATATATATATATTTTAATATATATAAAAATTTGGTGAAGCATATGTCCAAATCATTTTCCCATTAAAAAAACCTTGAATTGCACCTGAAACTAATATAACATTGTAAATCAACTATACTTCAGTTTTTTAAAAAAATCCCTAAAAATTGAAAGAAAGAAAGAAAACTTAAAAACCTAATTGTGCTTCCCTGGTGGCTCAGTGGTTGAGGGTCCGCCTGCCGATGCAGGGGACGTGGGTTCGTGCCCCGGTCCAGGAAGATCCCACATGCCGCGGAGCGGCTGGGCCCGTGAGCCATGGCCGCTGAGCCCACGCGTCCGGAGCCTGTGCTCCGCAATGGGAGAGGCCACAACAGTGAGAGGCCCGCGTATCGCCAAAAAGAAATTAATTAAAATTAAATAAATAAGTAAATAAATAAAATACCAGTTGCACAGGCACAGAGGTCCCTCTTCTCATAATCTGGTTGTGGGGAATAATTACCATGAACGAGGAAAAAAGGAAGAGGGCCTTTGTCCTAACCAGATCCAAGTTCCTACCACCCCGCCACGTCACAGCTCTGTGGCTTTGGGCAAATGACCGCCGCTTTGTCTCCATTTTCTTCTCTGTTGGGCAAAAATGCAGTGCCTGCCAGTGGTGGCTATGAGGACCAGGCTCATGGTCCTGGAATCCTAGTCTCCATCCCTAATTTGAGAGATAGAATATGGCAAACGCAGTTGGTCCTGTGAGAAATGCGTGGCCTGTCACCTTGGGTCCTGCCACTGTGGTCGGGCAGCGTTTCCTGGGGCTCTATACATGCTGTTCAAATTCTGCAAGTGTCAAAACCGGCCACCCTCCGTCCCCGACGAGGGCACGTCAGCGGCCAGCCTGGGTGATTTAATTTGGAAATAGCACCATTTCGACTTCTCAGTCGCCACTGCTTTCGCTGCTTTTGGCCCACGCGGCCCAAGCTGTGGGTCACTTGCCAAGTGAGCAGTACCCTGGGTGGAAGGCGGCTTTGTGCTCCCATCTCCTGAGACTTGCGCAGAGACTGAGCGAGGCGAGCCTTTCTCCCTTTGGAGGCGTGCGCACACGCCCCCGAGAATCTCTGCCCCTCTTTATCAACAAGGAGCCTGCGCAGGTGCTGGCGGGTCCCCTGCTCAGCTCTCCAGCTCCGTGTCTGCCCTGGTGCCGTTAGTCGGGCGCCACTGCCGGGGTGCTGTGCATTGGCTGGCCCAGAGGGATGCTGAATGTCCGTCAATGTTGGAGAGCCCAGGTCCCAGTTGGAGGGGGTGCCCAGGTTGCCCAAGAAGCTGGCAGCAGAGTGAGCCCCCGATCCCTGCTCGTGAACCGTCAGGCTGGCGGATCTGAGGTTCAGGTTCTGACCCGTGCAGCTTGGTTCCCAGGCTGTGTTTTAGCCGCTACACTGCCCAGCCGCCTCATCCCACCCAGTTATAATTCCTCTTCCAGTGAACCAAACGTTTCCACGGCCATTCCTCCCTCCCCTGCCTCCTTCAATGACCATCGTTACGTCAAACTTAGCCAGACACACAATGCCCGAGAGTCCCAGAGGAAGGGATCCTATCAAGCCATCCCAAGCCACCCAGACAAACCTGCCAGACCCAGGGGTGCTGGCTGCTGCATCCAACACACCTGAGTGGGGAGCATGGGTTGCAGGGGGACTGTGACGCTGAAGGGACGGTCCCGCCACTCCCCAGCCCTTTCCGTCCATCTAGAGACCGTCCTCACCAGTTGGCCTGGCTGAACCACCAGAGTTCCCAAGGCTTCCTGGATCCCTCCTCAAGGTCGAGGTCACCTTCTCCTCTCACCCGGCCTTGCCCCCTCGTGACCTCTTCTACGCACTTGCCGCCCTGGGGCCAGAACCGTCAAAGCCGTGGTTTCCGGGGTGTGTGACTGGCCTTCCTTATGCTGACGGCCATGGTCTGGAGTGCCCAGCGCAAGTGTCCTCTCTGTTTTATTAGCCTGGGAAAGAAAATAGAGAGGGGGTTGTGGGTGAGGTATGGGGTCGGTCAAGGGTTTCTTCAAGGTGGGATGCAGACGTGCACATTTGTAGAAAGAGGACGGGAGAGAGAGAAGCAGGAAGGAACAGCACCCAGGTGCATGAGAGAAGAAGGCTGATGAAGATCATGGAGTAGGCAGCAGGTGAGAGCGCGGAACACGCCGGAAGCTGAACTTTGCCAGGGAGGGGACTCGGCCATCACTGCTTGAAAAGCCATCGGAGCAGAGGTGCTCCCTGAGACCGTCTCCGGCCGAGAGGGAGGAAACCCCTCTGATTGTCTGCCTCCCCTGTCCTCATCGGGGACTTGTTCCCCTGTGACCACAGTGACTGTCCCACTGCCTTCCTGCAGCCCAGCTCAGCTCCCCAGCTGCCCCCCATTGCCCCCATATGGGTTCCTGCAGGTGTGTGTGTAGGTGGCGGGAGGGACCTGCCCAACTTCACTTTGCACCTGGAAATCAGCGCAAACCCTGAGGGCAGCCTGGGAGCTGAAACCCTGGGGTACCGAGAGGAGAAAGTGGAGCTGAGTGGGGCAGATCCTGGGGGGTTCCAGGGCAAAGTGAAGGCCCCCGGTGACATGCAGGGGCAGCAAAGGGACTCGGGGAGCCCCTTCTGCTTCAGGGAGACTTGTAAGGGCGAGAAACTCCATTTCTGGGAGCAATGGTCCTGTGAATCGGGTCGATGGCTGGGTCTGGATGCAAGGAGTTGGGTACAGTTGGAAGGGCAGCTGCACGTGCCCTCGGCAAGCCCGTTTTTGCCGTTGAATGGGGGGCTGGGACTAAGCGTGGCCCCGGGTCCCTTCTGGGGCTTACTGCCCGGCCCTGCGGCTCGGAGCTTCTCCTCACTCCCCTAGAACTCTCTCCGCTCCTTTGAAGGCCAGGGCCAGGCGCATGGCTTGGGGACCAGACTGTCGCTTGAGGGGGACTCATGATTTGCTCCGCCTCGCCATCGTGGTGAGCTGCACCGAGTGAGGAAATGAGAGTCCTCGGCTGCAGACGCAGAAGCCTCCCCGGCCAACGGAAGCAAAAGAGATTTCTGGGCAGGCTCTGGTGCGGGAGGGGTGCTCACAGAGTTTGGGGTGCTGGCAGCAGGGGCTGCAGCTGTGGTAGCACCGAGAAGGACATCACCCCATTCCTGACCACCCTGAGCCCCCTGTTCAGGGATCAGAATCCCAGGAGAGCGTCTGGCTGAGCTCAGGACACGGCTACCCCTGGCTGTCCCAGGGCAGGGGATGCAGAACCGGTCCCTTTGTCTTCTGTGGAGGGAGGTGGGCACCCAGCATCACACCGCCCTGGGTACTACACCTCACTGGAGGGGGAGATGACACCCCTGGAGGAAAGCAGGATCCCCTTGTGGCAGCTTGAGCTCGGAGCTGGTGACAGGAACCCCACGTCCGTTTGGCAAGATATCAAAAGAGAAAGGCTTGAGAGAAAGAGACCGGGAAAGCAGAACCAGGTGAGATGCAGAGTGTGGGCAGGGTGGGGGATGGGGGAGAGTGCAGAGCCGGGCAGCAGCCCTGCGGCAGGCGCGCCCCGGTCCAGGTTCCAGCAACTTCTGCAGACCGTGTGTTCTAGTTAGAAGCTTCGGCAGCTTGGGTTGAAGTTCAGACAGCGGTTCCACACTGAGCGCTAGTCTCTGCTTCACAAAACATCCCTGAGAACACGAGCGCTTGTTCCCACACTCAGCCTGGACAGGGAATCAGCGGGGCTCTGCCTTTTCTCTCGGTGGCTTCCGAGCCCAGCGTCCTGGGGCCCTGGTTTCACGCAGCCAATCGAAGCGCATCTGCCGTGGCTTTGATCAGCCTGGATTGGGAAACCTCTAGGAAAAAGGGGAAAGTCCCCAAATCTCCGTTCCACGGAGTCAGTCCTTATTTCAATCAAGAAGCCTCAGGTTCACATATTTCTATTCTTGGGGGCTGCGGTTTTTCCTCTTGAAAACTGAGCTGTTCAGTTGCCTCTTTGCACAGCGAGACGCCGGCGGAAGAGGAAGGGCACAGACTGTTTCCAAAGGGAGGGCGTGGAGGGGCCTGGCCGAGCCTGGGTTTGGACCCGGGTTTGGACCCGGGTTTGGAGGGCCGATCTTTCCTGGCTCATCCCAAAGTGGCTGTAAGCCAGAAGTCTCCTGGCCAAGAGGGCCTCGCCTAGCGTGAGGGTCTTCCCCCAAAGCCAGCTCCCCCTCTGCATGCCCTGCACCCACTCCCAGCCCCTGTTAATGCTTGAGGCTGGGGAGGGGGAACCAGCCCCTCTCTTTGCATTTTCCCAGGCCGAGAGGTCTTCGTATTGGAGCCTCCTTGACCTGTGCCCGGACCCTCCGAGAGTCCTTTCTTCCTCAAGCTCTATGGGTGCAGGCGGAAGCGTTCCGGGCCCCCCTCCACCCGCCCCACCGCTGGTTTCTCCCGCCCTTTCCCGCTGTTATTGCTTGTGTTGATTTGCATATGCCATTTTGCTTGTGGTCTCCATAGCAACAATTACCAAATGGCCTAAGGATAATAGAGGGGCTCTGGGGATGGTGGGGGAGCCCAACGACGAGGGATTTGACTTTTAAAAAACGAACACGGTGACTGCACTGCATGCTTGGCACAAGCTGGCAGCCCCTCCCCGGCTTTTCCGTCCCTCCAGCCCCCTTGTGTTCTCCCCCCAAGGGCCTGGTCCCTACCTTCCAAGGGGGAGGGGAGGCAGCATCCTACAAGGAGCAGTGCCTCTGGCTCTAGAACAATGGTAGGAACAGAGGGAAGCAGAGGAGGCCAGGGAGGGGATGGGAGCGCGCACCGAGGGCAACCAGAACCCTCCGAGAGCAGCTCCATCTTAGGATAAAAACCTCAAGCCAAAGTCTCGTCTTTTCTCATTGTCCATTTTGTCTCCGGTCCCACCACTTCCTTCCACCCTTTCCAGCCTCCTATTTGCAAAGAAAAACAAAACAAAACCAAACACAAAGCATTACTTCATGTCTTAGGGCCTGGCTTCTAGGTCCAGAATCCAGAAAAATAACCCTCTAATTCCTTACATGTGTCCAGCCCCGAGCTGTTTACAAAGTGCATTTGTAGCCGCAGACCTCAAGTCCTGGTGAGGCTGGAGCCAGGACTGGGGGGACGGTCCTCGTTTCACGATGAAAAAGTAGAGGCTTGGGGCTGGGGGGCAGGCGGGCGATGGGGGGCCTGGCCTCCCCCAGGCCTGTGCGTCTTGCCACAGGAAACTGGAAACCTGTTCCCTATTTTGAATGTTTTACATATTCCCAGATAATTTCGCACTTCCTAGTCCCAAAGCTCTGTGAGTCAAGATCTACCCTGGACAGGGCTCCCGCCGCCCCCTCCAACCCTGCCATCCTTGGCCTCTGCCGATGGCACTGATGCCACCTGGGACCGTGATGAGAGTGAGGGATGGGGAGTAGAGAACGTGCTGGAAAAAACAAAAGAAAAAAACAAGCATTGCTTGGGGAGTGGGAATAAACCCATGCGTTGATCATTCCCTTAACAGATGCTGAAATGAGGCCCAGGGAAGTTAAGCAACTTTTTTGAGCATATGTGTGAGTGGACACAGATACACACAAACACACACAGACGTACACACACACACACACACACACACACACACACACACACACACACACATACAGTGTTTCTGTTGGGACCATAAGTAACAAAAGGACAGGCGCCACCTGAGAGAAGTCTTCCTACTATGTCCTCAAGCCCAGCCGTGTTCAGTGTAGGGCAGGGGAGGGCTAACTATGGCCTGCAGGTCACATCCAGCCCTCTGCCTGTTTTTTATAAACAGTTGTTGGAGCAGTGTGCCCATTTGTGTAAGGTCCACGCCTGCTTTCATGCTACAAAAGCAGAATTGAAGAGTTGAAGCAGAGGCTGCATTGCTCACAAGTCCTAAGATATTAATTATTTGTCCCTTTAAGAAAAAGTTGCCCGACTCCTGGTATAGGGGATTGATTACAGGACTGTTCTGAGGTTCATTATTTTTCATTCCACACAGTTGGGTCACCTGTTGTCCAACCACTATCTGTCAATCACTATTTGGGGAGAACCACTTATTTAAGGAATATTTATTGAACCTCTGCTATGTGCTAAGAACTAGGATAACCCAAGAACTACACAGAAGGAACACAGTGTCCTGCCCTCAAAGGGCTCACAGGATCCCAAGAGAATGACCACAGACCCAGACACAGGATACAACACAGAAGGTGGATGGATGACCCAGTGCAGGCTGGGGCTGTGGTGGGAAAGGCCAGGAGAAGCTAGGGGAAGTTCCCAGTGGATGTGACAAGAAGTTGAATCTCAAAAGACCACTAGCCAGCAGCGGAGAGGAGAGTCAGATGCAGAGCTGGAAAGAGGCACGGGTGTGTTCAGTCTGGGATACACGGAGTATGAGGTGCTAGTGACATAGCCAAGTGGAGATGAACCCGACACCATTGTGTGTATAAGGGTCCGGCGTGTGGAAGCAAGAGTCTGCAGATGCAGATGTGGGGTTATTACTATGTGGCTGGTGTGGTAGAGCATGACCAATGTGCTACAGAGAGGTTACATTGGGAGAGGAAACTTTTTTAAAAATTTATTTTATTTATTTATGGCTGCGTTGGGTCTTCGTTGCTGCGCGTGGGCTTTCTCTACTTGCGGCGAACAGGGGCTACTCTGCGTTGCGGTGCGCGGGCTTCTCATTGCGGTGGCTTCTCTTGTTGCAGAGCACAGGCTGTAGGTGCACAGGCTTCAGTAATTGTGGCACGTGGGCTTCGGTAGTTGTGGCTCACGGGCTCAGTAGTTGTGGCACACGGGCTTAGTTGCTCCGCGGCATGTGGGACCTTCCCGGACCAGGGCTCGAACCCGTGTCCCCTGCATTGGCGGGCGGATTCTTAACCACTGCACCACCAGGGAAGCCCCGGGAGAGGAAAACTTTAAATGGGGAGTTCAAGGTGGGTCTTTCTGCAGCACAAGCTGTGTCACAGCCTTACACAGCCTTCGTGGTGATCTTCTCAGTAACGTGCCAGGAAACAGAGCCGAGCCTTGCAACACCTCACAGTCTGACTCTGAACCCCAGGTTTGGCCAAACAACTCAGCCCCCTTAGATTTCCACACTTGCCTCCAGGACAGCCCTTGTCCCACAGAAGCGACGGTGACATTATCGCTGTGCACATCGGTGCTCCCTGCTCTCTGAGAGTGGGGGACGGTCTCCCTCAGCTCAGCAACCCCAGGGCTCTGGACCGCGCCTGATGTATACATAGCGGGGGCTCAATAAATGCGCCTCAGTTGATTGGCGGTCTCAGCGCAGGGTGCATGTTCGCTTCTTCTCCTAAGTTTCCATAAGAGTAATGTACGTGGATTTAGGCTGCAGTGAAAACAATTGTTAGGATGATCGCTGCAGGCATGAGGTGCGCCCGTTGCTGAAAATTAGCCAACAGAATATTCTGTGACAATGGAAAGGTCCTGTACCTGCACCGCCCAGTACGGTGGCCACGGCCTCCCGTGGCTCTCCAGCGCTGGATATGCGGCTACAGCAAAAGCGGAACCGAATCTTACGTGTTACCTCATTGCAGCAGGTTTTAGTTTAAAGAGCTACATGTGGCCAGAGATTCCGTACTGGACAGGACGGCTCTGGAGGCTGTTCTCATGTGCCAGAAGCTTCCAGCAGGGGCCCCGGTCCCCTTCCTCCAGGAAGTCCCTGGGAAGTGCCAGCTATGGGGACAGACGCCCCGGGGGCTGAACTGACAGACGGACAGACGCCCCGTGGGCTGAACTGACAGACGGACAGACGCCCCGTGGGCTGAACTGACAGACGGACAGACGCCCCGTGGGCTGAATTGACAGACGGACAGACGCCCCGTCTGCTGAATTGACAGACGGACAGACGCCCCGTGGGCTGAATTGACAGACGGACAGACGCCCCGTCGGCTGAATTGACAGACGGACAGACGCCCCGTGGGCTGAATTGACAGACGGACAGACGCCCCGTCTGCTGAATTGACAGACGGACAGACGCCCCGTGGGCTGAATTGACAGACGGACAGACGCCCCGTTGGCTGAATTGACAGACGGACAGATGCCCCGTGGGCTGAATTGACAGACGGACAGACGCCCCGTCTGCTGAATTGACAGACGGACAGACGCCCCGTCGGCTGAATTGACAGACGGACAGACGCCCCGTGGGCTGAACTGACAGACGGACAGACGCCCCGTGGGCTGAATTGACAGACGGACAGACGCCCCGTCTGCTGAATTGACAGACGGACAGACGCCCCGTGGGCTGAATTGACAGACGGACAGACGCCCCGTTGGCTGAATTGACAGACGGACAGATGCCCCGTGGGCTGAATTGACAGACGGACAGACGCCCCGTCTGCTGAATTGACAGACGGACAGACGCCCCGTCTGCTGAATTGACAGACGGACAGACGCCCCGTCTGCTGAATTGACAGACGGACAGACGCCCCGTGGGCTGAATTGACAGACGGACAGACGCCCCGTGGGCTGAATTGACAGACGGACAGATGCCCCGTGGGCTGAATTGACAGACGGACAGACGCCCCGTCGGCTGAATTGACAGACGGACAGACGCCCCGTGGGCTGAATTGACAGACGGACAGACGCCCCGTCTGCTGAATTGACAGACGCAGGCAGGGGGAGGGGAGTTGACCTCGAAACAGCTGGCTTCGCTCAAGGAGGATTCCCGTCCCCCACCTCCCGCCGCCGCCCCCCGGCCCTGGCACGTGGGCAGCGTGTTGGACACTTGGCAACTGCAACCACTCTGCTCGCCAGCTCCCAGCCGCCGGCCTCCCTGCCTCCTTAATTAGCTCAGGGGCGGCAACTTCATTTCCCTTTGCCAGGATCAGGAGCCGGTACCCTGGCATGTGCCGGACCTGATGGAGTGGAGAGGAAGCAGCCGGTACAGGCTGGGCACCGCCCCCTCACTGGGGCAGCCTCCCCATCCCACCCTCCCTGCACCCCCAGAACCTCCGCCAAGCTCAGTCCCTGGGCTCAGGGATTTGCATCTCTGTTAAGAGGTGGGTTCGGCTTCTTGAGATCAGGCTGTGCTGAGTGACATCTCCATTCTGGGAAGGCGATCTGTCTGGGGGAGGGGCTGAGTGGAGAAGGGAGAGGCGGGGGTGGAGGCCAGCTCGACCCCTCTCCTTCTCTGCTGTGCCCTTCAGTTTCTAATGGGCTTGGATTCACTCTGCAGGAGAAACGGAGGTTCCTCTCCAATTAACAAGGGGCACCCCAGCCTGCACTGCCTGCCCAAACCTCTCTGCTGCCTCCACCCCGGGTCCTGCCCTTGAGGCATCTGGTCCTGCAGCCTCACCAGAGGGTGCTGGTAGGCCTGCAGATTCCCAGGCCCCAAAGCCAGCCATTTCAGCCCTGAGATTGGGAACAGGGCCTGGGAATCTGCCTGCTTAACAAGCCCCCGAGGTGCTCCTACAGCTGGAGGTCCAGGAGCCACCCTGAGAACCTTAGCTCCGCCAACCAGGGTGTGGCCGGGCTGGAAGGGACCCCGGCCTCAGCTCACCAGGCCCCTGGTACAGACAGGCGAACAGTAGAGGGACTGACCGCGGCAGCCAGCTGGAAGGGGCGGAAGAGGAAACTGAGGCTCCTGGGGCTCTCCTTCCTTTCAGAGGCAGGACAAAGTGACCTGAGGTGGAAGGAGCCCCAGGAGAGGTCATGTGGCCTGTCCCCTGCCCCTAATCGTCAGGGGCGTGGGGAGCTGGCCCGAGGAGAAGGATGGAGGACCGAAGCCCCCTCTGTGTCCCCGCCCCCTGCAGGTTAACCGTGTCTGTGCTTGTTTCCCCTCAGGGATGACGTAGAGAAGCCGTCTGACCTTGGCCTGTCCCAACCTTCAGGTGACCCTGCGTGGCCCTGACTGGATCCCAGAGGCCCTGCTCTGAGGGGCAGTGGGTCCCAGGAGACGGGGCGGGTGGGGGGGCGTGGACAAGGATAGGAGCCAGGAAGCAGGACCGCAGGAGAGCGGCGTGCCTCCAGACCTCCTGCGCTCCGGGCCCCCCGATACTGCTTCTCCTACGTGCTGCTCACCCCTTGAAAGGCCCCGCCTGCAAACAGGGCTGAGCAAATAAACACCAGGGAGTACCTGGCATGTGGAAGGCTCCCTGCTGTCTGTGAAAAGGGAGGGAGGGCGGAGAGGTGGGGCAGAAGGATGGGAGGGAGGAGGGACGGGGGCCACTTTGTAAAAGCCGCTGGAGGAGCAGAAAAAAATGCTGAACTGGAAACTAGAAGTCTCGCATTTTTGTCTCTGCCCTCTCCTTAGCTAGCAAGCAACCTCAGACCTCCTCCCCTCCAGACACTCTGCTGAAGGGCGGGGGACTCTCTCCAGGCCTCGGGTGAACCCAGGTGCCCTGCCATTAGCTTTGACATCCTAGGATTCCAGCCTTCTCACTGCCACAGGGATCTTCTCCGGAAAAGGATGGCGTTTATGGCATCTGGTCTCCCTCCCAGGCTCCCTAGTGGGGCAGGGAGGAAGCATCACCTTCCAGCCCCAGGCAGGTGAGACTCATCAGTAATGACAGGGAAGGATGTCAGGCTGTGTCTGAAGCCACCAGAGGCCCAGCAGCCTGCTGCACTTTGTCATAAAATATGTTGTCACCTGGGGAAGGACCATCACCGATGAAATATTTCAGGAGACAAAAACAAGAGGTGCATTGATTTTTCCATGAGGTCAGACAACTTCTGGGAGGCCTCTTGTAACTCAGTTGTCACGGGGTCTCTCCCTGAACATCCATTTAGCCTGTGATGTCAGCGGCCTCTGACCCAGGTGGGCTGCCTTCCCTGACCACAGGCTGCTCTTTGCAGAGACCAGCGCCATCCTCTGGCCTTCCCGGACTCTGCGGAGCAGAGATGACGCAGGTCCAAGGAAAGTTTCCTCTCTGGACTCACCCAAAACAGTGCGAAGAAAGGTCTGCCATGGGGACTCCAGAACGGCCTCTGCTGATGAGCAAGGTTGGTCATTAGTTAAGTTAATGACTCATGCAGAAGCACCTGCCAGCCTCCCCGACCTCCACCCCCGTCTGCAAAGCTGAAGCCAGAGTGCTCTAACATACAGAACAGTAAGAGAAAAGCTGAGGCAGAGGGAGGCCAACAGATCAGGAGAAAACTGCCATTGAAAAGATAGTTTGTGACTCACGGTTCCCGAGAGGACGGGGCACGCCGGGCCATGCAGGGTCACATGGGAAAACACCAGAGGCAGAGAGGAGAAGTGTGGGCGAGAGCCTGTACTGTGGTTTCCATGGGGAGGGATGGGCGAGGCAGGGTGATCAAACTTAGGACTGGGCAGTTTGAGTAATTTCAGGAGGCTGTGGGGCATAGGGGCTGCCTTAGTCGTTTGGTACCTGGCCCTGGGGTGATTAGGGCAGGTGTTCAGGGGCCCAGAGTGTGAGAGCCCCATAGAGGAGGTGGTTGGAGGCACGGGCTCTGGATTGGTCTGTTTGTATATAAAAACCACACTCAGGTGAGGGCTTCCCTGGTGGTGCAGTGGTTGAGAATCTGCCTGCCAATGCAGGGGACATGGGTTCGAGCCCTGGTCTGGGAAGATCCCACATGCCGCGGAGCAACTGGGCCCGTGAGCCACAACTACTGAGTCTGAGTGTCTGGAGCCTGTGCTCCGCAACAAGAGAGGCCGCGATAGTGAGAGGCCCGAGCACCGCGATGAAGAGTGGCCCCCGCTTGCCGCAACTGGAGAAAGCCCTCGCACAGAAACGAAGACCTGACGCAGCCAAAAATAAATAAATAAATTTTAATTCATTCTATAAAAAAAAAAAAGCACACTCAGATGAGTTGTTTACAATCTCTAGAAATTGGCTAACCCTGGAAGGGAGTCTCTCCAGTACCTGCAAAGACCCAGATGTCAAAGCATCAGAAATCCACACAATAAAAGACGTGGTTAATACACAGAGCTGAAGTGGCCGCCCTTTATTTGCAGATGGAAATTGGAATCTATACAATATGGCTGACACCTAAGCACACTTTCTAACCTTTTGTGGGTCACAACAGGTCCCTTTCAAGAATAGGATGGATGTCAGAAAAACAAACAACCCGAGACTTCGCAGGCAATCCAGTGGTTAAGACTCCGGGCTTCCAGGGCTTCCCTGGTGGCGCAGTGGTTGAGAGTCCGCCTGCCGATGCAGGGGACACGGGTTCGTGCCCCGGTCCGGGAAGATCCCACATGCCACAGAGTGGCTGGACCCGTGAGCCATGGCCGCTGAGCCTGTGCGTCCGGAGGCTGTGCTCCGCAACGGGAGAGGCCACAACAGTGAGAGGCCCGCGTACCACAAAAAAAAAAAAAAAAAAAAAAAAAAAAAAGACTCCGGGCTTCCATTGCAAGGGGCACGGGTTGGATCCCTGGTTAGGGAAGTAGTTGTATGCCACAACTAAACATCCCATGTGCCGCAACTAAGACCCAGCACAGCCAAATAAATCAGTATTTTAAAAAGAAAAAAAAAGAAAGAGTAAGCCCAAAGATTTGGGCATGACCTGAGCTCTGGTTCCATGGTTGCCACTGACCAGCTACTGGACTTGGAGCAAGTTACTCTCCCAGTCTCAGCCAGCTCTTGGTTAAATAATAATGATAAGTCCTCCATGGTATAATGAAGAACATATCTGGTGTTTGTCCCCAGTTCCTGGCACAGAACTTCAAAAACTCTTGGAATTTTCTGAGTGATGGGAGAGTCTTTGTTGCTAATGAGATGACCCAATGGTAGGTTCCTAGATGGCTTCAGGATGGGAACTGGTCACCAGAAAGACAAACCATGTGAATAGAGGGTTGGAACTTTAGACCCAAGGTTTGGAGAGGGGAGGGGAGGCTGGAGATTGAGTTCAATCATGCAATTAATGATGTAATCAAGCATACCTGTGTAATGAAACCCCAATAAAAACTCTGGACACCAAGTTCTTGATATATTCTAGATATTAATCCCTTATCAGATACATGATTTGCAAATATTTTCTCCCATTCTGTACCTTTTCACTCTGTTGATAGAATCTTTTGATGCACAAAAGTTTTCAACTTCTATGAAGTCCAGCTTGTCTATTTCTTTTTTTGTTGCCATGCCTTTGGCATCATAAGAAGTCATTGCCAAATCCAATGTAATGAAGCTTTTGCCCTATGTTTTATTCTAAGGGTTTTATAGTTTTAGCTCCTACGTTCAGATCTCTGATCCATTTTGAGTTAATTTTTTGTATGCGGTGTTAGGACTGTCATTGGCCTTGACAGTCGAAATTTGTCATTAAATTTGTCATTTGTCATTTTCGAAATTTGTCAAAATCATTTGACCACGTGTGTGTGTGTGTGTGTGTGTGTGTGTTTATTTTTAGGCTCTCTGTTCTATTCTATTGGTCTATATGTCTGCCTTTATGTCAGTACATTGCTTTGATCACTATAGTTTTTTTGTTTTGTTTTTTGTGGTACACGGACCTCTCACTGTTGTGGCCTCTCCCATTACGGAGCACAGGCTCTGGAAGCACAGGCTCAGCGGCCATGGCTCACGGGCCCAGCCGCTCCACGGCATGTGGGATCTTCCCGGACCGGGGCACGAACCCGTGTCCCCTGCATCGGCAGGCAGACTCTCAACCACTGCACCACCAGGGAAGCCCCGATCACTGTAGTTTTGTAGTAAGTTTTGAAGCTAATGGAGCTTCCCAGTTGGTGAACACATGGACGTACCAGGAGAACGATGTGTCCTGATTCCACAGAGAGAGGGCATGGAAGCTGTGTATCCAGGACCCTTCTGGATCTTGCCCTATCGGTAACCTTTATAATAAAACTTCAAGTAAAAGTATAGCACTGTCCTGAATTCTATGAGTCATTTTAGAGAATTGTCAAACCTGAGGTGGTCGTAAGATAAAACCCCTGAATCTATAGCCAGCTGGTTGGAAGTGAGGGTGGCTTGGGGACCCCTGGCTGGCCTCTGACATTGGAGCAGTCTTGTGAAGGACTCAGCCCTTTTGTGGGGTCTGACAATAACTTGGGGTGGGTAGTATCATACTTCAGTTGGAGTCCACCCAGCTGGGATGGAAACAGAACACTCTCATGAGGTGTTGTAAAGATGCAATGAAATAATGAAGGTAAAAGTCAGCCCAGTGCCCTGCCCGCACTGAAAGCTTTGCAAATGGTAGCTCTTACATTCGATTGTCTTAACAAATTCTTCTTCTGTTTCTGTCAGTGGAAGGAGGGCTGAACACTAAGGCCCGTCGTGGCTTCTAGATGGCCACAAGGCCTCGAGGGGCCACATCTCCTCTTAGTCCTCTGTCTCCTTGTCTGTGAAATGAAGATACTGAACAAAATCACTTCTAAGTTGGCCTCGGGCTCTATGAATCGGCATGCCAAATTCTACCGAAAAGTGTGCTTTTCAATCTCAGAAAAAGAACATTCTATGGTACTCTGGGCTTCCTCATTAATAAAGAATTACAGTTCAAGAAAGAGATCCACTTTCATGGGAGATCACTGAATGGCAGCGTACTCATCCCCTCTGTAACTGATGCTGACGTTCAAACAGCAGGGGAGGCAAAAGCATGGCCATTCTAGGGCTTCCCTGGTGGCACAGTGGTTGAGAGTCCGCCTGCCGATGCAGGGGACACGGGTTCGTGCCCCGGTCTGGGAGGATCCCACATGCCGCGGAGCGGCTGGGCCCGTGAGCCATGGCCGCTGAGCCTGCGCGTCCGGAGCCTGTGCTCTGCAACGGGAGAGGCCACAGCAGTGAGAGGCCTGCGTCCCCCACCCCAAAAAAAGCATGGCCGTTCTCCAGGTGAGACTCCCGCAAACTGCAGGCAAAGCATCTGAAAAACCCAGTGTTGTAGAGGCAGCTCCTGTCTTACACGGGAAAGTGTCTGTTCTCCCAAACTCGAGACAACGAGGTACCCAAGCAGCCGGGATCTGAGCAGGGCTCTTCTGCAGCCCATACGTGACGTCCGTCATGGGGGCTAGCATGATTTTAAAACACCGCGCAAATCATCCAAGTCTGAGTTGGGCTCTGCTGAGTGTGTTGAATGTATTTCATCGCGTTCTGATCCTTCTAAGCCCGCAACTGTGAGCTCTTCAGATGCAGGAGGCCTACGCGCCCCTGTGAAGTGCTGTCTCCCCAGGTCACTACAAGCATCCCCTCCTCACCCTCCCGTTTCCTGTCACCCCTTCTTTGCTGCCACCTGTCTCTTGCTCTCGTCTGGCTCCCTTGGGCCAATGCCTCAAAATCTTTGCTTCCACTCCAGGCTCAAGGTTTACTTGGGGTCCACTTCCCTGCACAGCTGACCTGGGGCGCAGGACTGGGCCCACTCCTCACTGTGGAGGGAAGAGTGACCATCAGGCAATGGGGCTTCCCTCTGTCCTGGAAGGTTTAGTGGGGATGGGACAGTGGTTGTTTCCGCTGGTGACTATCCGGGCTCCCCCAAGCCATGCCTCAGATTCACACCGTGTTCCTACTCCGAGGATCTGAGATATCTTCTGGGGAAAAAAACCTGTTTACCAATGAGGAAGGGGCTTGGAGCCTACAGAGGGGAAAGGCCTGGCCCCAGCTTACATCTTCTACATGGGCAGGTGTGAGTTCCGGGGTCCCCAAGACCACCCTCAGGTTCAATAATTCTCTAGCAGTACTCACAGAACTCGGCAAAGCCGTTACACTTCCACGGGTACAGTCTATCCCAGGGAAAGGACACAGATGAAAGTCAGCAGTGGGGAGAGGCACCTAGGGCAGCGTCCAGGTGAGACCAGGCGTGAATATCCAGCTTCCTCTCCCAGTGCAGTCATGTGGACGGCCCCCAATCCTCCTACAACAATGTTCGACGGTGCTCACCGAGCGTTGCCAACCAGGGATGCTCCCCTGAGCCTTGGGGTCCAGAGTTTTCATTGGGAGTTGGTTACGTAGACATCACTGCCGACCCACATGGCTGACCTTTGTCTGTGGCCCCTCCGGAGCCAAGCAGATGCCAGGCAGCCTGAGACACCCATGCATTGCGGGCACAGACTATCCAATGTGGCCCGAGGTCCCCAGGTAAACAGGCAGGACCTTCCAAGCCTTCAGACATGACCCCCCAGGCGTCAGCACCAAGGGTCAAACCTCTCTCTGGGTAAGGTTAACCCTTTACTGCACAGAAGGGACCCCACGGTCCTCCTCCATACCTACTAGAGCCTGCAGGCACAGAGCAGGTGCTTAACCATAAATGCTTAGTGAACTGAAGGCGTTACTTATTGGCTCTTATTTTCCTCTGGACTCCGCATACGTGATTCTCTTAACTTCCTTCCCAGGCTGTCAGACATCTCCAGCAGCACACTGCCAAGAAACAGGAAAGAGGGGGGGGGAAATGTCCCTACATAGCCCAGATCGGCATACTACAGCCGCATCCTTATCAGCCAGAAACTCGGGTCTCACTCACAAGCTACTCATTTTCATATCCCTGCTCTGTTTGAGTACAAATAGTTGTGTTTCACTACCCGCAGCACATTAATTATGGGGGAGAGGAAGAGCCAGGAGACAGGGCAGAAGCATCCGTCTCGGTACCAGCGAGAATTGAAAGTAGAAAAGATGGACGAGGGAGTTGAAATCATGAAAAATACTTGCGAAAAAAAAGCTTGCAAAAGCAAACATTTGGAGTCTGGGACCGTTTTGTGCAGGGGCGGGCAGTTCCTTACAATTCAATCACCATGGGCGTGACTGGGACCAACCAGAGGGTGGAAATGAACCCCCAGAAGCATCATTCCTGAAACTTCACCGAAAGGTTAAGTGTCATTTGTCATTTAGGAAGGTCATGCGTTTTCAAGGGATGATGGTAGACTTGCAGTGGGTGGGAAATCCTCGGGCCTGGAGTATTTACCTTCCCGCCAGCGCTGGTTAAGAGCAGCCCTGTGTACCTTCTACTCTCTTAGAAACTTCTGTTCCTCCCTTCCACCTCCCATTAGCACGTCACTGTAACTGGACACAAAATCTACCGAGAACTCAGTCCCCAAGCACTACACATGCTTCTGCCTGGAAGGGCTCCCCTCCCAGGTGGGCCAGCCGTGGCTATTCCCGGGATAGTACCTGTGAAGGTCATTTCTGGACTGCAGGTGACGATCAGGCTCCCAGAAAAGTGCATGTGTGTGTGTGTGTGTGTGTGTGTGTGTGTGTGTATGTGAGGGGGGATGATTTAAAGAAGACAGACAAGGGGCCACACAACGTGTTGAGGCCTGGAAACGCCTCTTGGTACCATCGGCCCAGCCCCTGGGCCTCCCTCTTCCTCTCCCGTCACTTTGGGCCAGCATCCAGCAGGGTGACAGGTCTGGTACATTTTCAAGCTCCCAGGAAGAGTAAAGCTGGCTCCCGGGGGACCAAGCAGAAAGTTCTCACTGCACTTGGAAGCTCTGGGACTTAGATTCTCTAAACCAGAACCTGAGCTCTTGGGGGTGACTGAGGCCTAAACCCAGGATTGGGACCAGCTAGCGGACAACAGTCTGATGCCACCAGATGGGCCATGTTTCCCTGCTGGGGAGCGAGCATGGCTGTCTTCCATCCCTGACTTCGTGTCATCCTGTTCCTGGTCCCCAGAGACATTTTCCTCCCTCGCACCCTCTTCTAAGCAGCCTCCCATCTTCTCCAGCCCAGACCCAAATGCCCTTGAATCTGCTCAGACCTTGCCTGGCACTGGCCCCTTGGCACTGGCCTCTGTCCACACGGCACCCCGACACGTGGACTGTGCTCGCCCCCTGCCTGTGCCCTTAGCCAAGATTTCTGTTTAGCAAACTCATCGCCTTCCCACCCATCGGAACCCTGTTTGCATCACGGACCACTGTGAAAATGTGAAGGACACCACAGACCAGAAGACGGCCACACACAGCACTTCATGTGTAACCTTAGGGGGCCTCAGACCTCCCCAAAGTTCATCCACAAGCCCCTGAAGGTCTACAGACCCAACTCAAGGCCAAGACCCCTGAATCCAGCTCAGAGGTCCTTTCTACACGAACGTCTCTGCGGCCCAACTCCTCATCAGCCAACTTTTATCGAGGGGCTGCTGTGTGCCACGGACTGGGGTGGGCACCCCCGGAACCGACTGACTGAGGGGAGCCTCTCCCACTCACTGGGCCCTCGGCTCAGGCCTTTATCGGGGCCCCACTCATCCATTCGCACATTCTGCGTTCACGTGACCATCTCCCACCCACACCACAGAGTCTCCTAGGGCAGGCATGCAGTACATCTCTGTTTGAGACCAGCGCGGGGTCATCGCTCAGGAAAAGTTCTCCAAGTGCATGAGCGAATGCAGTCGCGGGAAATGTTCAGCTGGGGGTGCTGTGTCCGAGGCTAGTTCGTTGGAAGGAGATTCCCTTCAAGGCCTCTGCCTGCACTTCGCCTGACTACCACCAAGGACCCAGCAGTTCCTGTTAAGAGGCGTGGCGGTCTGGCTCCAACGCAGCCTTCACTTCTCGCTTGTGTGCTTTACCCAAAAATGCTCTCTATTATGTTATTATTTTTACTCGTGAGTGGGTATATAAATCGTTCTCTCTTTATGTTACAGCGCAGTCAGGAAAATTGAGTATTCGTCTCTCCTTTTAGCTTGTGATCATAATACCTTTACGGGGGTAACTCTGCAGTTTTGCAAAGTGATCGCAGACACGTCCCAGCCTCCCAACAGCTTTGTGAAATAAGTGGGTGATGGCTGTTCTCTCCAGTGTTAAGACAGGCAACCGGCAGCTTCCAAAGGTTAAATTACTTGCCCAGGTCTCACGGTTACTATGCAGCCATAGTAAAGACCCCCTCCCACCCCTTGGCTCCCAGGCAGCTCACTGCCCCCGGCCCACAAAACCCCTTCCCCTCTTTCTCTGCCCTTGCCCTCCCTCCTTGGAGAACTTGATCATCCCAGCCGCCCACCCCCAAGATTACACCTTGCAAGAGCTGATTCTGCACATCCAACGCTGTGTTCAGTCATATCACGTTGGCGGTGGGGATATTTACACCATGGGAATTGGCAAAGGCCCGGTGTCCACCCCCAGCCTCTATCCAGTTGCCTTTATCTCATCCCTCTTCCACCAGCTGGTTCTGGTCAGAACCTGGAGTTTTTGTGTCTCAGAGAGAAACGCACCCTTTCCTGGAGCCCCTTGGAGTAAGGGCTGGGCTAGGCTGTGTCGGGAAAGGTGGGCCTGCCAGCTGGAGGTGAAAGGAGCCTCTCTGGGAGGGGCGGGAGGCAGCAGCCAGGAGTTTAACCGCGATGAGCCCTTGAGCTCATTTTCTTCCGGTCAAGCCTCCTTGTAAATGCCGGTCAAACCTTACGATTTTCCACTTTCATTATTCAGCGAGGAAGAGGCAGATGAAAAATACATGATGGCATCGTCCAGGTCGGATCGCTCAGCGTGGCAAGGGTGTTTATCAAGGGTCCTTGTTCCCGCTGCGACGTCTGGGATATGAAGCTGGGCCCCCCTCCCTCCCAGCCCCCTCAGCCTCTCCAGACCTCATGCGGGCGTCTGCCGTCTGGGAAACGCAGGCACAGCTCCTGCCAAAAGAGGAAAGGCCTTTGTGCTTTATTGAAAGAGACAGGATTTATTTTCATTTTCCTTTGCCTCCTATGCTTTGAGGTTCCCTAAAGCCAGGGGATTTGGGAATAAGCAAAGAAATCAGATCCCCCATCAGAGTGGCTTTCTGGCTAATTGCCTCGGGAAGGATTAGCTGTGCATCCTCTCCTGCTTTGAAATCTGCTCTCTCATTAGGCCTTATTGATCCTCAGGTAGGATAATTCCCAGCTCCCCTCCCTTTTTATTTTAGGGAAACTTCTAGGAATCTCGCTCTTGCTTTAGACAGAGGTTCTGTGCAGGGGTGGGATGTGATGCTTTAGGACGGCCTGGGCCATGCTGGCTCTGTGCCCATCCTGGGCTCACCTTTGCCCCCAGCCCCTGCTCAGGCCTCGCCGACTGACGGACCCAGCACAACTTGGCCCCAAAGGCACCAGGCAGAGGAACAAAGGCCCCTTGTGCGCCAGGCAGGGGGCGCCTAGAGAAGTTGCGGTGGGTTCTGGAGCAGGGTTTCAGGACCGTACATCGCTCTCGGACCCACCAGTGTGTTGCAGCTGCTCGCACAGACCTGCGAGAGCCGATCCTGCACGTCTCTTTCCGGTTCCATGTTTCGTGACATCACGATGGCAGTTTGACATTGGCGGCGGGGGCAGCACTTACACCGCGGAAATCGGCAGACACCACCCCTGGGGCTTGCGTGTTTCTGGAGAGCCAGCTGGGGGCATTTAGCAGCGCGCCACCTCACTCCTATGCATCTCTTCTCCCCACCCCGGGGCATAACCCACCTGCCAGGCGCTTCTTCACGAAAGCAGCAGGGCAGGAGCTCCAGGAGGCAAGCTGAAGTCACGAAAGGCCAGCGGGCGCGCCTGCTCTTCTAGATAACAGAGCTGGGACTTAAATGCTCCTGACCAGTGAGCAGGCTCCTCTGTTTACCCAAACTGATGTGAACGTGGGCAACCGAGTAAGGCCAACTTACAGCCCCACCCCTAGCCCCCTGCAGAGGCCCCCATGGGTGAGACAGAGAGAGGTGAGGCCACAGAGAGACAGGTCTCCCCCCTCAACCACAGGCTCTGGACCATCTTCACTCCCCATAGGGAGGGGGGTCTCTGGGCCCAGGGCTCTGGAGCAGTGAGATAGGGGCTGTGTTGCGGGACTGCTGCTGGAGGTCCCACCTGGGGACACGGAAAAGGATTAGGAAACTTAGCCCGTTTGGTCTTGCCCACCTTGGGCAGCCCAGGGAGGTTCCAGCAGAGGAGATCGGGACACGCCCAGAAACCAGACCAGGATAGAAGGTCAACTGGGCAGCCAGGGCCCCAGAAGGAACAGGTGGTATCTGTCTCTCCATCCCCTCTGGCCATGTTGACCAGTGGATCATCTCAGAGCTGCAAATCACTTGCAGCTTCCGGGAAGCAGTGGCCCATATAAGAGACCTGCCCCAGTTTATTCCAATTAAACGGAGGCCCTGGGCTGGCTCCTAGGAGGAAACAGCCCCATAACCTGGTGATGCCTCCAACCTCCTCCGCCTGCCCCCCTTTAAATTAAAGGGGCCCTGGGCTTCCCTGGTGGCGCAGTGGTTGAGAAGCTGCCTGCCAATGCAGGGGACACGGGTTCGAGCCCTGGTCTGGGAAGGTCCCACATGCCACGGAGCAGCTAGGCCTGTGAACCACAACTACTGAGCCTGAGCGTCTGGAGCCTGTGCTCTGCAACAAGAGAGGCCGCGATAGTGAGAGGCCCGCGCACCGCGATGAAGAGTGGCCCCCGCTTGCCACAACTGGAGAAAGCCCTCGAACAGAAACGAAGACCCAACACAGCAAAAATTAATTAATTAATTAATAAAAACTCCTACCCCCAACATCTTAAAAAAAATAAAAAAATAAAAATTAAAGGGGCCCTGAAGCCCGATTACGGCAGGGAGGATGCTGCCTCTTTAAACCAGAGAATCTGACTCTGCTCAAGGGATATTTGCGATCGCCTCCAGCCTCCCCCGGGGCTAAAAAATTATATCCTTTCTCTCTTTGCTAAATCACCACATCCTCAGATTGGTGCTGAGGGGGTCCCTACCGGAAAACCCGAGTGTCAATCCACTTTGCAAACTCTGAGCCCGTAATTGGTTTGGAAATAACGGAGTGAATAGCTCAAAAGGCTTCGGGGGGATTAATGTCAAATACTGAGTCCCCTTGATGGCGTGGGGAGTGCTGTGTGGGCATAGGTGGTGGCAGGCACTGTTAACGTCAGCCCGTGGCACAGAAACATCATTAGGATTCAGATTCAGGCACGTGGCTTCCAAGCTCCAAACTAGCCTGTGGAGCCGAAGGTTGCTGCAGGCATCTTCCAGCCACACCCTCTCCTTTCCTTGGAGGGCCTGGAACAGAGCCAGGGGCTGGGACTCACCTGGCGCCAGAGCAGGCCACACCCACACCTGCCTCTGAGTGGCGTTGGGCAGGAATTTCCTTTGCCCAAAGAGTATTCCCTGAACAGAGTGGCTGTAAGCAACTCAAGGGCAAGGTCCTTTCTATTCTTCCTCCTTGAGCAGGGTCCACACGCGCTGGAGAAGAACGGTCGTTCGTGTCAGAGACAAATCACATAACCGTGCAGAGCCTTGGTTTGTAAAATGAGAAAAATGCTTCCAGTGAGTCATTATGAAGATGAGATGATTCCTTAGACCTTCCCCCAAATCACCCAACCGTAGTAGACCGTATCCTATAATAGATTCTTCCTAACGTCCTGCACTCAGTCGTCTCATGATTCCCAAGGGTGTGTGATCTCTCTCTGCAGCAAGTAATAAATCCAATTTGTTCAGCTGCAAGTATATTCCTGGTGGTCTTTAGGGGGAGGACATTGACCCTAGCTACATTTCAACTATTCAATAATCACGTGTGGCTAGTGGCTACCATGTTGGACAGCACAGATGTAGAACAATTCCATCACTGTAGAAAGTGCTATCGGGCAGTGCAAGTTGACACTATGTGATTCCAAATCTCAGCTCTGCAGGTAACCCACACACCTAGAGCCCGTGCTCCGCAACAAGAGAAGCCACCACAGTGAGAAGCCCCTGCACTGCAACAAAGAGTAGCCCCCACTCGCCTCAACTAAAGAAAAGCCCACGCGCAGCAACGAAGACCCAATGCAGCCAAAAATAAATAAATTTATAAAAAAGATTGTGTCTTCCTCCTTGTCCTCTTCTTGAATCACTCACTCTGGGGGAAGTTGGCCACCAGGTTGTGAGGACACTCATGCAGCCCTGTGGAGAGGTCCACATGGCAAGGAACTGAGGCCTTCAACCAACAGCTGTGTGATCTTAGGAGCAGCTCCTTCTGCCCCCGTTAAAGCTTTCGATGACTGCAGCCTTGGCTGACATCTTAACCACAACCTCATGAAAAACCCCAGGCCAGGACCACTCAGCTAAGCTGCTCTCAGATTCCTGACCCCCAGAAACGGTGTGAGATAATAAACATTTGTTATTTTAAGCCACTGAGGTTTGGAGTAATTTGTTACACAGCAATAGATAACTAATACACATGGCCTACGGTAGTGCTTAATTCATGTTAGCCGTTCTAGCCAACTGGCCATAAAGTTGGCCTCCAGGGAAAGAGCCCAGGTCTGCTGGTTCAAGCAGTATGGTTTGCCCAATCCTCCTTCTTCTAATGATAAATGAAGAAATTGGTCCTTGGGCTTTGGACGTCAATCTGTGAGTATGGTCAGTACAGCCATTCCAAGTGTGGTCTTCGGACTCAAAACATCCGTCAAGAAATGAGTGGATGCTGGGAAGTTGGGGATCTGGGTGTCCAGGGCCAGGCCTTGGGTCCAGCCCATTTAGGGAGGTGCCTTACAGCCCCAGAGGGCCTTTTTAGCAGGACTTCAGTGTCATCCTGTGTCCACACTTCAGCCCTGAGCCTGTAAGATGCTACCCAGGGGCCTGTGAGTGAATTCACACTTTGCAAGGAAAGGTGCTACGAGGCTGGAAGGGGAGAGGGAGGTCCAGTGCTCCCCAGCTTCGGCACCAGCCCTTCCTTAGCTCTGTCCTCCCAGAATTTCACTCATCCCAGGCCAGGCCTCATCATCTCGGTGCCCCCCACCCCACTACCTGGGACACCGCCAAGTCCCAAGCAGATAAACAGAGACGGTGTGTCCCACCCCATACCACTCAGGGACCTCAACGGCTCAGAACAGGCAGAATTCCCCAGAACCCCTCCCTGTCCCACTGAACAAAGACACCGGAGAGAAGAAGGGGCACCTCCAAAAGTAAGAAGACAGATGGGACCCGTGTGGCCCTCTGCCCGTAACTCTTGGAGGACCATAGTGTATCATTTCATAACTGCGTGTGAGCATCCCCGGCCGGGGAGGGAGGGCGATCCTGCCAGCAAGCACTGGCAGGATCCCCCATTCCTGGCTCTCAGACCTCCAGACGCCCGGAGAGAGTAAGGAGGGGGAAGCCGAGAACACAGGTAAGCAAAGTAATTGAAGGTTGAACTCGGCACTCAAAGGAAGAGACCGGAAGAGACCGTGCTCTCGGGTGAGTGCACACTCTAGAGGCTGCCACCTCCTCTATGGGGCCTCCCTCCCCCGATGGCTACACAAAGCAGAGGGCCCCCTCTTTTTCGAGTAAGTGAAAGTAAGCCGTCTACACCGGGGTGAACAATATAGATTTATGAGATGTTGCCGGCTGCTTCTGTGTTTTCACATGTGTTTGTTAATGAAAGGTAACCTAAGGTCAGGTTATTATGTAAATAACTGCTGGGGGGGGTGGAGGTGACCACTCCGCCCATTTCAGGAGGCACTAATGAATATTGGATCTTGTCACTTTACTGAGCAGAAGGACGGAAAGGACAGGCTCAGCTCCGCCTGGGCTCCAACCAGCCACCTCTCCCTCCACTCCCGCAGGGCCACAGTGAATTCAAATTCTCCTGCATCCTCTTCCCTGCTCTCCCAGACTCCCGCATCCCCACGCAGACAGAGTGGGGCAGACGGGCCACGCTGGCTGCCGGCCCTTCCGGCTGTTGGCGGTTTGCAGTGTGGAAATCACAAACCATCTCCACTGCCTGGACCCTGAAACCATCACCCTAGGCCTCCCCAGAAAACAGAAGGAAAAAGCTTAGCCAAGGAGCAGTGTCATCCAGGGTCCCAGGTGGGAGGCTGAACACAAGGTGGCAGACAGAGGTGATGGGGGCGGGAGGCGGGGGAGGTGAAGCCCTCAGTGCCCGCCGGAAGCCGGACCCAGCGTCAGGGGTGGTGGGGCCCTGGACACCGCAAGAAGGGACAGCAAGCCCCTTTGCAGGGAAGTCCTGCAGGCAGGAGCAGCAAAGCACCGCCAGGCCGCGGGGAGGGCCGTCCGTGCCTGTCTGCGGGGACGGAGACACAGGAGCTGGGTGGCCAGGAGAGGCTGCGCGGAGGAGACCGGCATGTCGGGGAGGTGGGTCCGCTCTTCTCTGAGGGCTCCCGGCATCTCCCGGCAGGCTGGAGGGAATGAGGCTGGCTGGTATTTTTCCAGCCTTCGAGCTGGAGAGGCAGCCGGTACTGATGGCCGAGGGGCCGCCCTGCCCTGCCCTCCCCTTGCACTGCCTGTGCCAAGCTCATACAGGGCTCTGGGTGATGGAGTGGTACCACTGGGGTGTCTCTGCAAACGAGATACTGCAACCTCCCCGGGTAAATAAAAGCCAAACACAAATAATGTGCCTGCGTGGCACTCCAGCTCTGCCTTTGACTAGAGGGAACACACTGAAAGGGTTGATTACAGATAAATAAAATTAGGCTCTTCTAGCTGCTCCAGACAGACAGGCAGGGCTCCCCTCTCTCTGTGTGGCTGAGATGAAGCCCCAGCGCACGGGGAGCTCTGGGCAGCGTGGGGAGGGGAGTGCTGACTGCAGCTGGCTTCGTGGCTACCCACATGACTTACACCACATGCAGGCCTGGAGCAGACAGACATTTTTAACCGGTAATTGTCATGTATACGGAGTCCTCCGTGTCGTGTCGGAGAACTATCTCTCCAGAGGAAGGTGGGTGTTCTCCTCACAGAGGAAGGTGGGTGTTCTCGTCAGGAGAAGGGATGGCAGGAGACAGGTAATCCGGGGTGGCTTACAGGGGCCACCCTGGGAGACTAGGGGGTCAGGGACACCAATGAGGCCAGCCTGGCCTTCCTCTGTCCCTTCTTGGACAAACACACCTTCCCCACTCCACCCTCCACCCCAGCCTCCAAGACGGGAAGCCCCTCCACTGCCGCTTTCTCCAAAGCTGGTGGGAGGGCACCTCACCTTTTCTGAACAGGTGCCTGGCTCTCCTGTGTGGCTAACTCACCAGTGGGATGGAGACACCCAAAGGCAGCAGCTTCCTTCTTGTGTAATAACAACGTGATGATAAAACAAGACTAACGGCTGACATGTGTCGACTTCCCAGTATTGCCACATTTAACCCTCGCCACCACCCTTAACGCAGGCTCTGTGGGTGCAGACACTTAAGCAGTGAGGAGGTCAGCTTCGAGAGCCGACAGGGCGTGTCTAGGATCCACGGATAACAAGCGGGAAAGGGGCATCCGGACTCACATCTATCTTCCACCAAAGCCTCTGCTTGGGACCAACCAGCCTGGAAGCTCCAAGAAAGAGGCTGTGCATCCGGCAGATGCCCAACATTGGTTCCTTGAATGAGATGTTTGACATCCAGTCGCTGCTTTGGGCTTCGGCAGTACGTGTCTCGCTCTCAAGTTCTAGGTGACATGCGATCCACTCTGCTTCGTTTCCACCTCGTGGCTGCCAATGCCGGCTCCGTGTCCTCTTGTCCTTGGGAAGGTCTGCTGTGTGAGCTCGGATGGGGCACCCCACCCGGCTGGGCCTCAGCCTTCCCATCTGTAGGATGAAGGGGTTGTATTATGCAGAATGAAAGGAGCCGGCATGTGACAAAAGGTCACATACTGAACGATTCCATTTATATGGAGTGCCCGGAATAGGCAACTGCACAGAGACAGAAAAAGCAGGTTCAGTTTGCAAGGGCTGGGGGGAGGGGGTGGGTGGAGAATGGCCGCTAATGGGTCTCTCTCAGGGTCTCTCACAGGGTCTCTCTCCGGGGAGATGGAAATGTTTTGGAACTAGATAGAGGCGATGGATGTGCAACACTGTGAATGTACGAAATGCCACTGAATTGTATATTTTAAAATGGTTAATTTTCTCTTACGTGAATTTTACTTCCGTATAAGAAAATGGAGGGCATCTGAGGGAGACAGGTGTACTCTCCACGGTTTATTGTCTTGTGTGGTCCTATTACTGTTCCCCCCCTTGGCCAGACACCCCTCGACATCCTCATGGCGCCCCATTGGAATGGAACAACTGGTCCTAACGCCTCACTTATGGGAGGGGAGGGGCTCCACACGCAGGCTTCAACGTCAGAAGCCTCGTGACTCAAGGTACAAGTGGTACAGGAAGACGGCACGCTCCAGGATGTCAGAGAAGGTGGACAGTGACATGACCACATCACGAAATGAAGGATGCCAGCTCTGCCGGGCAGTGTGGCATCTGGGATGGGTCAGGAGCTGTCTGTGCAGCCAGGAAGCAGGAGAAGCCTTTAGCCCTGAGGGATGCGAGCCCCAGGCAGGGGGCAGGGACAAGAGTGGAGGCTATAGCAGATAATCAGACTGGCTGGAGGCTGGGAAGGGCAGTCAAAAACACCCTAAGTATTCTGGTTCTTTCTATCACACCCGGATGCTTTGTGGGAAAGCGTGACGTTTTCCTTTAAAGGTTAGGGCTCTGTCCCTAAGCAGCCCTGATTCCCCTCAATGGCCCACTCGTGCATGAGGGAGACAATTCTCGTATCAACATTTATATAAGTGCTATTTGTCCAGAGATGGTTCGTGGGAGGACCTCGTGGCGCTTTTCTCCTGCGACCCAGACCTTCAGATGTATCCTCATTGAGCCCCAATTTCCCTTTGAAACAAGTCAGTTAACGTGTGGGCGAGGAACCGGTGTTCCACCCTGCAATCTTCATCCCAGATGACTCGAGTCAGGACGGGAGGTCCGTGAGCCCCAGTGAAGTCGGGGGGCGCTCACTCTGCCCACCACACCTGCCCCCACCCACCCAGCCACAGAGGGGGCTACGCTGTGGGTTCTGTGTGTTTTAAGATATCCATCATCCTTTTCTTCTCTGATGAGAGCAACACATGTAGTGGCAGAAAATTTAGAGCTTATAGAAAAGCATGAAGAAGAAAGTTAAAATCCCCTCCAGTCCTACCCTTTAGCCCTTTGGGGAGCATCTCTGTACACAGATGCCGGCGGCTTCACGCGGGGAATTCCCGTGCATAGAGGTTTCCGAGGGCTACCCCCCCTTCCACCTCCCACAGCTCACACCCAGGGAACAGTCAACCGGAGACCTGGTTTCTACCTTTTCCAGAAACTTCCTTAAGTTTTCAACTCTAGCTCATTGTTTCATCTCTGGGGAGCCTAGATAACACAGGGGTGCCATCTTCCATGGGTTTGAGGAAGGCACAGAAAAGGGTCTAACGGATGAGGCAGGACAACTTAAGAACAACCAGCTCCTCCCCTCCCCCTCCCCCTCCCCCTCCCCCTCCCTCCTAATTTACATGGAAACAGCCACAGCCTCCTGGGCTTGCAAATTGGATCTGCCAGGGCCCCTCAATAAGCACAGGTGAGCAGGGGCTCAGGCACCATAAATAATGAGCAGAACAGGGATTTGCTGATGATGGAGAGACCTTCGGAGAAGAGAAGCAACAAAATTCAGAAGGAACCCGCGTTTGCCCAGCAATACAGATGATCGGTGTAAGTGGAGGGGACATGTCGTTAACGTCACCTTGGCAAAATAATTACATGCAAAGGGAACCCAGCAGCAAAAACGGAAAACAGGTAAGAGCTTTGCAATGCACAGTTTTAAGAAGTATTGTGGAGCTTCCCTGGTGGCGCAGTGGTTGAGAGTCCGCCTGCCGATGCAGGGGACACGGGTTCGTGCCCCGGTCCGGGAAGATCCGACATGCCGCGGAGCGGCTGGGCCCGTGAGCCATGGCCGCTGAGCCTGTGCGTCCAGAGCCTGTGCTCCGCAACGGGAGAGGCCTCAACAGTGAGAGGCCCGCGTACAGCAAAAAAAAAAAAAAAAAAGAAGCATTGTGGATTTCCCAAGTCTGCTGGTGTTGTGCAATAATGCCTGGGCAGACCTTGAGAGTGGGTGGGATGTGCTGAGCATTCCGCCCCATTGGATGAGCGAACAGCACCGCTTTGGGAACCAAGAGACCTGTGTGGTTTGGGACTAGTTACTAAACCTCTCTGAGCATCGGTTTACTCATCTGACGTGTATATTTACCTCAAAGTGTTGTGAGCATCAGAAATTGCCCTGGGCATTTGGCTGGAAGGAATGCAAATCTTCAGTTCGAGTTGAAAGGGATACCTCTACCAGCAATAATCATGATAAAAAGTTTCTTATAACCCTCTTTGAGGGAGCTCATCCTCCCACCGTCCATCCATTGCTGACATCAATAACCTACCATCGCCCACTCCACTCACCACCCGCAGGGACATACTCTGCACCAAAGGCAAAACACGCCAGGTGCTCTCACGGTGTGTCCAGGGGAGTGGGAAGGATGCCCCTCTGCTTTCCACTGATTTCTTTGCCCAGAGTCTGCACTGGGATCTGAATGGGGCTGCCGCCTTTCTCTCATGCTGTTCTGTCCTCCATAAATACAATTCCCGCCTTTTGTCTAGCCAAAAACTGCAAAAACTTCAAACCCCAGCACATATGTTATCTGCTCAGTGAAGTCTTCTTTGCTGCCCACTATCCCGGGAGGTGGATTACATTTCTTGGCCTCCACTTGTCCTCCCCACTTGCTGCCGACTGGCCGCAAACATTATAGTCGCGGGAGCAGGAACGCTATTTCTGAGGACAGGGGCATGCGCGTACACGTGGATGGATGGATGGATGGATGGATGGGGGATGGTTGGATGGATGGAGGATGGATGGATGGGTATGTGACAGCAGCCAACAGAGAGAGTTAGTTCCTAGCTTTGGCAGCCCAGTGTCAGCCAATGGGAGTAGGTCATTCCAACCCAAGGGGGCCCAAGAACATTTGGGAGCCTCTCTGTCCCCATGCAGTGTTCTCCACTCCCCTGGACACCATGGAAACTGGCTTGACAGGGTTGCAGCTTTTAAAATCCTTCTCCCATCATCAGAGCCTGCAAATAAAACAGTAGCTATGCCTTGCAACCTCAGAGGCTCAAAGGCAGCTAGAGAAAAGCAAAATCAAATTACCTTGAAAGGCAACAGCCCCTGGAAGAAACATGGCTTTCAAAACTGAAAGCAGGGCTTCCCTGGCGGTGCAGTGGTTAAGAATCCACCTGCCAACGCAAGGGACACGGGTTCGAGCCCTGGTCCAGGAAGATCCCACATGCTGCAGAGCGACTAAGCCCGTGCGCCACAACTACTGAGCCTGTGCTCTAGAGCCCGCGAGCCACCACTACTGAGCCCACGTGCCACAACTACTGAGGCCTCCACGCCTAGAGCCCGTGCTCCGCAACAAGAGAAGCCACGACAATGAGAAGCCTGCGCACCACAATGAAGAGTAGCCCCCGCTCACCGCAATTAGAGAAAGCCCGCGCACAGCAACGAAGACCCAATACAGCCAAAAATTTTAAAAATAAATAAATAAATTTATGAAAACTGAAAGCAGGAAGACAGGAGACCGGCCCTCCACCCCTCCTCTCCCACCACCCCACCAGCCCCTGGAGGTTTTCAGCAGGAACTGTAAACTGGGGCGTGGATGGAGAAGCCAGTCCACTGTAGGCATTGTTTTGTTCATACTGTGCTTTTTAATTTAAAATTTGGGGTGCCAACGCCTAAAATCATATACTTTCACGCAAAAATCCAGCTTGTATGTCTGGCTCCTCTAGAGAAACCAGCTGCTCTGGGTGACCCCAGGCTCTCTCCCCTGTGCCAGCAATAACCTGGACCTGAGCAGTCTCTGCCTCTGGACCCAGCATTCTCCAGGTGACCCCAGCCCCAGCCCCCTGTACCTGCCTGACCCTGGAAGACAGGCGAATATGTACCCTTTCTATTCATGGGGGACCCTGATTCCCTCCAAGTGCACATTTCTGAAGCTCCCAAGTGTCCAGGGTTTGAAGGACTCTTCCTGGACTTTCACAGGATGGAACCAGCATGAGTTCTCTTCCTTCTGTCTTTTTCATGCATCTGAATATTCTGACAGTCCCCAGATCAGGATCAAGATGCTAATTCCATAATCTCTGTGACCTGTCTGTGGAAAGAGGGGAGGCCAGTGGGGGCAACTGGGGTGCATCCCTGCCCCGTTCTCAGCTTTCAGACTCTGCTGATGCTGGGTCAAGGAGGATGGGGCCAAGTTTTCCTCTCGCCAGCTGAAGGAACAGACAGAAAACTGACGAGGGCCTCACCTAGCCACTACCTACTCTAGCAGGTGGACCTACGTACCCGGTCCCACAACTCGTGGGCTACCTTCCCTGCCAGCCAAGACCCACCAACTCTGGACTCTGTTGGTGCAAGACTGGTTGACGGGGACTTCCCTGGTGGCGGAGTGGTTAAGAATCCACCTGCCAATGCAGGGGACGCGGGTTCGAGCCCCGATCCGGGAAGATCTCACATGCCGCAGAACAACTAAGCCCGTGTGCCACAACTACGGAGCCTGCGCTCTAGAGCCCACAAGCCACAACTACTGAAGCCCGTGTGCCTAGAGCCTGTGCTCCGCAAGAAGAGAAGCCACCGCAAAGAGAAGCCCGTGCACCACAACGGAGTAGCCCCCGTTCGCTGCAACTAGAGAAAACCTGCGTGCAGCAACGAAGACCCAACGCAGCCAAAAAGAAAAAAAAAAAAAAGAAGAAGGGTTGCCAGGAAGAGGGAGGGGGAGAGGGGGGAGAGGAAAGAGAGGAACGGGCAGGCATCCTACCTGTTTGCACTTGGATACGCAGTGGGGTTTGTGTGTGAAGAGGAGAGCGGGCGAGGGCTATTTGTTCTGGGAATGGTTAATCCTTCTTCAAATTTATATCCTGAATCTTCTCTGCAACTGTGTCAACGAAGAGTCCGCAGCATCGCTCCATACAGCTGGGCCTGCCTCCTGCCCGAGGGGTTCTGAGCACGGGGTCCCCATCCCAAACACTCACGCCTCTAGGAACCCCTGGAGCCTCTGACTTCCGGGAAGGTGGGCCCAGGGACAGGAACAGGTGAACGCCCCACGGGACTGCACTTTGTAATGAGCGACGCTGAGCAGGCTGTGTCCCCACTCACTGTGTAAAGCAGTTACGTTACTCGGCTCTGTGTGGGAAGCTTGTTTTGTTCAGTTTGCAAGTATTTATTGTTTAAATAAGTTCTGGTGTTGGCTGGGAGTTGAGTTATCTCAAGCCAAGTTGAAGCAGTGCAGACCATGTGGACAGTTAAGTACCAACCTTCAGGGGTGTGGCCGCCTGACGCAGGCTCTGTGCAGAGGCAGGAAAGGAGGAACGAGAGCCCAGGGCACCCTCCCAAAGCGGCCACGATACTAACTGGAAAAGAGCTTCCACAGGGTCCCCCCAGTGTGTACTGGTTCATGTTTAACAGCCAGCTCTCCTTGGAGACAAAAAAAATCCCTGATCTGTAACATTTGCCAATGCCCATACTGTAAATACTCCCACCATGGCCGATTTCAAGCTACCGATGTGAAGTGACTCATCTGTGCGAGGCCCCTCCAGCACATCTCCGAAGTAGCTTGTGTGCTACGCTGAGTTTTATTCTCTTTTCTGTTGAGTTGCAAACAGAAGAAATAGAAAACTTGGAAGGAAAAGCAGGATCTTTAAACAAAGAAACAATAAACAGACAGCAAAAACTTTTGTCTCCTAGTGAAAGGGCAAGAGGACTGGCCAGAGGCCAAATGCAAACACAAAACTACCCTTGAGGGCTTCCCTGGTGGTGCAGTGGTTGAGAGTCCGCCTGCCGATGCAGGGGACGCAGGTTCGTGCCCCGGTCCGGGAAGATCCCACATGCCGCGGAGCGGCTGGGCCCGTGAGCCGTGGCCGCTGGGCCTGCACGTCCGGAGCCTGTGCTCTGCAACGGGAGAGGCCACGACAGTGAGAGGCCCGCGTACTGCAAAAAAAAAAAAAAAAAAAGAATTAAATGAACTAATGCATTGAAGGCTTGGCTGACGCCTGGCACACAGGATGTACCCACTCACTGTCGTCCAATGATGCCAGGGGTGAGGACCGGTGAGGAGTCACTGGAAAGCGTGGCTCTGGTGGATGAGAAACGTCCCTAGATCACTGGGCCGCTCAGCGGGGGCATCCACCCAGTGCTTGGAGAGCTTGTCTCCAGCCAGAAGGGCAGGGTGGGAATCGGGGGAGCTTTACGGAGATGGGAGGACGGAACGACTGAGGCAATACACAGCAGGGATGGGAAGGGACGAGAATTATCTAGCTGAACCAAGTCAAAGAGCAAAACCACATGGGAGGAGAGAACAGCCAGGTCCTCCGTGGGGAGTACTGAGACAGGCACTGCTGTCACCATGGCTCGGGGCAAAGTCTTGACCATTTCTCCCACTAGGATCTTCCAGGCTGAGTTCCTTGGGAAACAGTGGTCCTTCATAGATAAATAGGTGTCCACCAGAAAGGGTTTCATGGCTGACACCAGCTGGCCTCCTGGCACAGCTTCTCCACCTGGTGCCCCAGTCCTTCTGAGTCTCAGCTGAGTGGCGGGGCTACCTGGACCTCTAATTCTCGCTATGGTATTGATGGGTGCCAGTGAATTAATGCGTTGCTCTTCTCAGATATTACTCTGACATTTTAAGCTAGGTCTCTCAGTGACCTTGTTGGAAATATCAGGGAAGGTGAAGCTCTGTGACAGAGACCTATTTGGGGCAGAGTCTTCCTGATTCTTCAAATTATAACACCCAGGTAGGTGGTCGTGTTGCCCACACAGAAGGCTCTCTCTCTCTTTCTCTCCTTCCCTCCCTTCATCTCCTTCCCCCCACCGCCCACTGCTTTCTTTCCTCCCCTTTCTGAAATTGAGGAATCCCCAGGGACAAGAGGTCCCCTGCAGAAGACTGAATTTGCAATGTGGGTGGAGGGATTGGAGCTGGAGCAGAAGGGCTTGGGGACTGCCAGGCTCCTCACACTGGACGATGCTGGCAGAATTGTCACGAACAGCCAATCCTATGTCCTCAGGTGCCCTATCTCTGTGGGACTGGTGTCCTCCTTCTTCCTGGGGGCAGGGCAGTGCTTCCAAAGGTTCTCAGGTCCATCATGGCCTCTCCTGGTTTGATTTTTATCCCACCGGCTTGCTGTGGGCCCCAAGCCCAGGCCCAAGGAGAATTCCTTCCTGCCTTCAATGCAGACCCCGAAGAACTGAGGACAGCAACCCCACCCCAGGTCCTCAGATGACCCGAGGAGGCTGGGCTTCCTCCAGCCCATCCCCTGCCCTCCAGAGCCTGCCAGTAGCCCTCCTGCCAGACCGTCCTCATCCCCCAGAGACTGGCCTTCGGCGAGGGTAGAGCCAGCCCAGCCCAGTCATCTTGTTAGCGTGAGTCAGGGCTAAATGACCTGCTTAAATGAGGCTTCCTGCAGCCCAGCTGGAGGTGATCAGCTCCAGCGAGGAATTTGTTTTACCTCAAACTGGGATGTTTAACCCCAGGAAGAAAAAAAAAGTCCCTGCTCACTCCCTCCCCCTGATTCATTCCTCTTGCTGCCTGTGGATGGGCTGAGCTGAGCTGACGGACCATTTGCCGTAACGGTTGGATGGAGCCAGATTTTGTAACGGGAAATGGCATCTCTCGTGGCCACTTAAGAGAAAGTAAAACATGAACAAGGCAGGGGCTGGGAATCTCCCCCCGTGTGGAGGCATCGGGCCCGCAGGTCATGATGGGGGACCAGCCTCCCCATGGAGGCACTGATCACAGGCCAGCCTCCGTCCAGGCAGCCTCTACCATCCCAGAGACACACCGCAGAAAGCTAGGTGTGGGGTGGGGGCGGCGGAGGGGCCTTGAGATCAAAAAGTTTGTCCCACACCGTGGGATGCGGGTTTGGTTCTGGCCCAGCCATTTACTAGCTACGTGGCCTTGAGCGAGTGACTCATTCCCTCGGAGACATAGGGTCCTGGTCTATAAAATGGGGATAAGAGAACCTCCCACACAGCATGGTTTTGAGAATGAAGTGAGGCGCCCAGCACAGAAGCTGGCGTTGGACAGGGGCTTAGGAGCTGGACGCTGGTGAAAATGGGTTGGAAGAGAACTCATCCTGGACGTTCTCATGGCCTGTGACCCAGCCACCCCATTCCGGAGTATCCACCAAGGGAACATCTTGCACCCACAGATCCAGAGACATGTACAAGAATATTCATAGCAACTTACATGCAGTAGCAAAATGCTGGTCCCAATGTCCATTGATAGGAGAAGAGATAAATGAATGACACCGTATTCGCGCACATTTTACAGAGCAGGGACTCCTGCGTGCCGTGCCCTGAGTGAGTCCTTCAAGAGGGATACTGAGCGGGCTTCCCTGGTGGTGCAGTGGTTGAGAGTCCGCCTGCCGATGCAGGGGACACGGGTTCGTGCCCCGGTCCGGGAAGATCCCACATGCCGCGAGCCTGCGCGTCCAGAGCCTGTGCTCCACAACGGGAGAGGCCACAACAGTGAGAGGCCCGCGTACCGCAAAAAAAAAAAAAAAAAAAAAAAAAAAGGGATAGTGAGCTAAAACAAAACAAGACCCCGACCAGAACATGCACTCTATCTTTTTAAGAAAACTGAAAAACAAGCACAATGGATATCACAATGTTGATGAGCGTACATGTAAGGATAACACCTTTTCTGAAAAGGCCAGGAATGGTAAACACAGAATCCCTGTCTATTAGGTTTACTACTTACAAGAGTATATGACAGATTCCTTTCCATGTATCAAAATCATTTTTTTCAAGACAATGAGAGAAGATGTACTGAGCCTGAGCTCTAGAGCCCGCGAGCCACAACTACTGAGCCTGTGCGCCACAACTGCTGAAGCCCGCATTCCTAGAGCCCATGCTCCGCAACAAGAGAAGCCACCGCAATAAGAAGCCCACCGCCCAACAAGAGAAACACCGCAATGAAGAGTAGCGCCCACTCGCCGCGACTAGAGAAAGCCTGTGTGCAGCAACGAACACCCAACGCAGTCAAAAATAAATAAATAAATAAAATAATTTTTTTTTTTAATTATTAAAAAAAAAGTTCATCCTGGCTTGCAGATGAGGGAGTGGGGAGGAGCAGATGGGACTTGCGCTCTCTGTTGATGGGAACCAGGAAGGTCCAACCACTTTGGAAAACAGTTTGGTCGTTTCTCATAGAGTTTAACACACACACACCTTAAACGGACCCAGCGAGTCCGTTTCTCAACATTTATCCAAGAGAAGAGAAACCATATGTTCTTACAGAGACCTGTGGGCAAATAGTCACAGCAGCTTTATTCATTACAGCCCCAAATTGGAGCCAGACCCCCCGTCCATCAACAGGTCAAGGGATAAACAGACAGACCTCTCCATGCAATGCGACGCTACTCATCGATAAAAAAGCACGAGCTGCTGATACAACCACATGGCAATGGATGTCCAAACCCTTCTGCCGAGTGAACAGAGACAGACTCAAAGGGCTACATGCTGTATGATGCCATTTATAGGAAATTCTAAAACAGGCAAAACTTTAGAATGAGACCACATCAGTGTAGTCAGGGTGGACTCCCCAGGATGGGAAGGGAGTGAGGTCCCTTTTATCTGGATCCAGAGGCCCCGCGGCTGACATCCAAGCCCGTCCCTCTCGGGTCCAAGGTCCCCCAGGCTTTGTTCCACCAGGAGACCCCAGGGGTTTTCCTTCCCACTGAAGCTACCAGTCTCCCACCCCCACCCCAGCTTCCCACCCCCAGTCCCTCCAGCCTGGCCCCTCTTAACATGCCTTTGCCTTGTGTCCTTGTGTCCAAGCCTACTCAGACCTCAGACCCCACTGCCCTTGTCCCATGTGACCCAGGCCCCTTCCCAACCTCAGAGTCTCTATCTATCTACCTGGGCCTGCCCTCACCCACTGCGCCGTGCCCTGGGTCCTTGTGAAACCTCTCAGGAGGAGCAAACTGGTCCTTGAAAGGCAGCCCACAGGCTGGGCCCTGCCGCCTGGGGCCACCCTTAATGCTGCCTCTTCTCTGCCCGGTTCCTGCTAGAGACACTCCAGAGGCCACCCTGCCCATCCTCACCTCCCTTCACCTGCCTACCAGGAAGTCCTCACGCCCTAGCCCACCCCCACCCAACCCAGGGCTGGCGCCTGCTGCCCGCCCCCCCCAGTCCCGGCTTCGGGCTCTCACTCCACTCTGTCTCTACTGCAGCAAAACCAGCTCTGGCCTTGCCCTTCAGCCCTCCTGTGGCCGGCAGGCCCAGCCCCGCCGCTCCCCTTGAGGAATGGTACTTTCTCTGGCATGAGGGCTTATGCGGAAGGTTCCAGAGTCAGACACGCAGACCTCAAGGCCCACCTGGGTCACTATGAGCTGAGTGGCCTCGGGCAGCTCAGTCCTGCCCCTTCAGTTTCCGAATGTGTAAAACAGGAATGTTACTCTCCCAGAGCTGCCGTGACGCTGAGCACGCTAACGTGGGTAGTTAGGGCCACGCGTGAACAGAGGTTATGATGACCACTGCTGCGACAGATACACCCCAACACCCCAGCACGAGATAGTGGGGTCGCACCCAGCGTCTCCTGAGACGCCCTGCTCTTAGCATCACCTCTTCCTGTACAGACAGTCACAGCCCGGTTCCTCCAGCACCGTTTCGGCTTTGCTGACTTTCCCTCTCATGCAGCTGGGGCAGGGAAGGTCTCTGCAGGGACACGGGTTCGTGGGACCGTGGAGGAGGGAATGCGGCATTTGTGAGAGGTTGGGCAGGGCCGCCAGCGTCCAAACAAGGAGGCTGGGTGGGGATGCTGTGCAAACCCTCGCTCTGGCTCTCGGTGGAGCACACACTGGCTGCTGCCGCCTGAGCCCCTGTGCTTCAGGGAACGGCATGTCAGTGATGGATGAGACTTTAATTAAAGTAATGAGACATTTATAACGGTGGTTATCTCCAAAATTAGGCCTCTCAGCAATTATTCCTGGGGAATGTTCTCCGGGTAGATAACTCCCTTTTTAGAACAACTACGGGGCTGGGGAGGGGTCTCTGCACCTGACAGGGATTTTCCCAGCATCCCCTGGGCTGTGATGGGTCAATGGCAGGGCATGGTTTCCCTGGAGAACGGGATGTGGCCTCTGCCTGAGCTTTCTCCCCAGAGGAGCAAAGGTTCGATGACCCTTGGGCCCTGGTCAGGTCATAAAATGCTAGCAGATCTCAGAGACGGCACCTTCGGGCTCAGAAACCAAAGATCTGGGCGCAGGTCCTGCCTTTACAACACTTGCTGTCTCTGGGACTGTGGGCAAATCCCTGCCTCTCTGAGCCTCATTCCCATCTGTAAAATGGGATGAAGACCTCACCGGCTATAGGGAAAAACAGATGAACTGAGGTGAACAGAGTACTGTGTAACCTGTCGGGCATCAGATCCGTGATCTGTGGCTGTAATGTGCTCTAATAGTACATTCCAGAATATTCCTATTCAAACTCCCTGGGCAGGGCCTTCTACACGTTAGCATCAATTGTCTGGGTTGCTAACACCATAGATGGCCATGTATTAAAAACCAACCAACCAACCAACAGGTCTCATAGACCCCACAGACTGTGAGGCCACGGGAACTCTGGGCAAAGTTTGGAGACTTGGGCTCTGGCCCTTCGTGGCCAGGAAGGCGTGATTTGGGCAAGTTGTTAACTACGTGGACCTTCATCTCTTCACTGGAAATATGATGGTCACGGTCACTGGCCAGTGTATGGCCCAGAGAAGGCGTGAGGATGGAATGTGATTGTTCTTAGAGCAGCAGGCTGTGAGCCGCAGACCTCTCATCACTTAATGCGGAAAGGTCACAGGACCAAGTCAGGACCCCAGCAGCCACCTGCCCAGGCCTCTCCGTCCCTAACCAACAGGGAGCTCATCCGGAGACCAGAGAGACAAGCGCATTTCCCAAGATCACACAGCCAGGGGTGGTTGTGGGGTGTAAAATCCAGGCCTCTCGTTTCCTGAGGCTTTTATCAACACCCACACTTTGGCTATTATTATTACTGGCAACGTTTCTCTAAAATTTATTAACAATTAGCCACGTGCCAGGCACTATTTTAAACATTCTCATGCATTATCACATTGAATCTCCGTAATAACCCTGGAAAGGCTGTTGTTATTGCTGTTGTCATTCCTATTTAACAAATGGGGAAACAGGCACAGAGAGGTTAAGAGATCTCCCCAAAGTCACACAGCAATATGGACCCAGGTCTGTGTCCCTGCAAAGCCTGTGCTCTAACCATTATACCACACTGCCTATTCTTGAAGCTACTCCAATGGGGTGGCCTATCCAGCCACTCTGGCCGGAGGAGGGGCTCCTGATACCTGCGAGTCACTGCTGATCTACCCTTTCTGGAGTTCTCCAAGGTCTGCCCTCACTCCCCTGCCTCTCCCACCCCTCAGCCTCTCTGCCATCCATCCCACCACACACCTCCCAGAAGTCAGGCTTCTGTTCCACGGAGAGAGCACAAATGTGCCCATCCTGGCTGGGGGAAGGGATATGGTATTGTCACCTCTCCGATGACTTATCTGTTCACCCACGTGCCCTGAGCCCTGCTCCATGCCCAGTGCTACCCTGTGTCCTGGAGGTGCAGCCGTGGAGAAGCCAGTGGGGCCTGCCCTCGGGGAGCTGGCATTCCAGAAGTGTGTCCAGTTCCCCACTGCCTGAGCCAGCACCAGGCTGCCCGTGGCCACCAGACACTGCACTCCAGGAGACAGGATGGAGGGAGAGCCAGGGCCAGCGTGCCCGCCAGCTCTTCCAGCAAGAACAGGGCACTGGGGAGGGCTGAGGCCCTGGGTAGGAGAGAAGGACGGCCAGCCAAGCTGGCAGCAGACAGGATAAGTGACGCTGCAGCTGCTGCACGGAGGCCCGCAGCACAGCGACAAGATGCCCCGTGCGGGGCTGGCCAGGATGGCCCCCTACGCTGGTGGGCATGGCCTCCACCGGGCAGCCTGGGGGATGGAATGGACCAGCCCCCTGGGAGCAGGCATCGCTCCCCACTCTGCCCAGAAGAGGCAGAAGGACCAGTGGCAGCGGCGGGGGTGGGTTCTTGCCCGGGAACAGCTGCCAGGACGCCCAGGGCCGGAAGCTGCCCCTCCCACATCCTCTCAGTGCCCTGGCTCTGCAAACGCAGGAAACTGCTTGACAGATCCCACAGCGAGAGCCAGCTCCCCGGGCTGGACCGCCACAAGCGAACTGGGGTGCATGGCTGTCCTGCTGGGAAGCAGCAGCTGAAATCCAGCCCTGAGATGCCCACTTACCAGTGCTCGCAGGGGGAGTGGGGTGGGGGGAGCAGGAAATGCCCGCTCAGGATCCACGACCTGCAGTTGCAATGAATCAGCGGTCAGGCACCCCAGAAGGCGGGCAGGGGCATCAATGTTTCTGCCCAGCCACAGGCGGCTAACACCGCCGGCAGGAGCCTATCCACAGGGCTCTACTCAAGACCCTCTCCCCTGCAGGCCAGGCGCTGGGCCCAGAGCCCCCAGGAAGGGGCCTGCCCCTGACTGCCCTCCTCCAGGACCACAGCCTTGTCACCTGGAGGGACCTGCATCCCTTTGTCAATGCATTTTTCAAACCAGAAATGGGGATGCATCAGTGGTCAAAGTGTTTGATCAAAAGCACGTGAAAGTGCTATACACGGATTCCAATTAAACTGCATCTGGCCACACAGTTAATGAAAACTGCCGCTGAAAGACCACAGTCACGTGAAAGCAGTGTGCTCTGGAGGCCCTGCTTCTCGGGTGCCCCAGATGCCCATAGAGAGGACCTCGCCACATGGGTTGGATAGGCCAATAGCTCTGGCCACAGGGCACAGAGTTCCCAGCCAAGGATTCCTAGAATCCATGTAGCCCCTCCCCGTGTCCACCTTTGTCACCAGACACCCCCACCCCGCAATGTCCCCCGTCTGTGAGTCAGCATTTGCGGGCACCCTCCTTGTTCCCCTGACGTGACAGGAATCTCACCCCACGGGAGGGCATTGGTGGCCTTGACTTCCCCGAGGGCCCCACTGGCTGGGGGGTCCCTTCCGTGTAGGAGGCCCCTCAGGGCTTCTCTGAGTCTTTCTCTGGACTTGGACAGAGCGGGGCTCCAGGCAGGCCCTTGGCGACCCAGAGAAGGCGGGGATGCCCAGAAGGGTTGGCCACCTTGAAAATGCAAGAGGGGGTTACTCTACTGGGTTACAGTGTGGGAGTACCTAGCCTGTAGCGGGTGGGGCAAAGGAAACACGGGAGCGGGGAGGGGAAGAGGGAGAGTCGCCCCCTTCCTGGCCCTCCGGGAGGACCCCTCCCTCCTCTGCCCCCCTCTCCCCTGCGCAGAGCTGGAAAGACCAACCCTGGCCATGGGTCCTGGTGGGAGGGGGGCACGCTCAGCCCCTCCCCTTGGAGAGAGAGCCCTGCACCCCTCCCACACCCCGGCCTTAAGCTAAATGTGCTGCGTGCTGCGGGAGAGGTGGGGCGCTGACTCACAGCCTCTCTTCTTTGTTAGGGCCCAGACTGGCACGTTTTCAGACGGAACCCTCCGTGCCACCTGCCCCAGGGGCTCTGCTGTGATATTCCCCGAAAGCAGGTGGGGGCGGGAGGCGGCAGAGGGCTCCCCAGGGACCTCGTTCACCTGCCATCAGCGCCCAGCCCCCTCATTCTGCCGCTCTGACCCTCCCCCTGAGGATCCGTGGGGTGCATTCTGTGTGGACCCCTGCCCCAAACCCGTGGCCCGGCTCTCCCCAGAGCTCTCTGCCTCCCTGACTTAGAACGGTAATAGCACGAGCGGGCTTCTTCTCTTTTAGTCAAAATCAATGACAATGACAGAGTTATAAAGCAAGCCGTGGGGAGCAAGAAGAAAGCGCCTGGTGTCAGAATTGAGGCAGGAGGCAGTCAGAGGAAAAGCTGTTAGGATTTCAGCTGCCTTAGGGTGTGCGGCTCGGCTCGGACCAGTGTGATGTCAGGAAACCCGCCGCACACCTGTCATTAATGCGCAAGGTGGAACACCGCGGCTATTAGTCTGGGGGGTGGGGACACGGGGGGCCTGAGAACTCCATAGGGAGCCTTAAAAATGCGCTTTCCTGGGCTTCCCTGGTGGCGCAGTGGTTGGGAGTCCGCCTGCCGATGCAGGGGACGCGGGTTCGTGCCCCGGTCCGGGAAGATCCCACGTGCCGCGGAGCGGCTGGGCCCGTGAGCCATGGCCGCTGAGCCCGCGCGTCCGGAGCCTGTGCTCCGCAGCGGGAGAGGCCACAACGGTGAGAGGCCCGCGTACCGGAAAAACAACAAAAAAAGCGCTTTCCTGGCGGGGGAAGGGGGAGCCCCGGGTCTGCTGTGATCCCGGGAGCCCCAAGTTGGTGGCTGGGCGTGTCCTTCTGGCTGTCTTGGGGCCTCCGAGGAGGGGGAGCGCCAGGCACAGGGGCTGATCCTTGCAGGTAGAGGGAGCCTGGAGGACACACTGAAGCGAGGATGCCCAGTGCCAGCGAGAAGTCCCTTTGTTTTCTCCTGTTATTCCTGCTGGCAGGAGGCCAGCACACCTGCTCACCACCTCCTTCACGCAACACCCAGGACCCTCCCTCCCCCTGAGCTGCACAGGGAAAGAGGGTAGGAGGGATGGCTAAGCCCCACCATCCTCTTGGGAGAGTCAGAGTAGCTGGGGTCCTTGTCACTTTGCCAGAGTCCCTTTTCAACTTTCACCTGAAAGAGGGGCTGTTGTGACAGTGTTGCCACCTGTCCCCTCACCCCTCCCAGGAGAGAGAGAAACAAACCAGGGAGAGGGGGTGTTCACATGGCAAAAACTCAGGCTTCGGACCTGCATTACCTGGCAATCTTAGGAAGCAGCCTGTCTCCTCGTCTGCGAAATGGGGGTGCTAATATCTGCCTAGGCCGCCTTGCAGGGCTGCCTTGCCCCCCGCCCCACACCGTAAAGTGGCTGCCTCCCCCTCTGTCACAGTTTCTCGTGTTAACCGAGTCCTCTCCCACTTCCTGGAGAGCCAGGAAGGCTGGGTTGGGACTTGGTGTGGGATCGCGTGTGGCTAATATTCCCATTAAATAAATACGTTTTGCTAATTGGATTACTCAGACAGTATAATATACTACTGGATTTCCAACATGATGCTAATAAATTGTGTGAAGAACTTAATCATGTTAGCATCCCGAAAGCTTGTACGAGATGAAATTAGAAAATCAGGCCAAGTTGACATCTAGGGCTTCTGTAAGGTTTTCGGACTTGAGGAGTTTCCGTGAGCTTCCCTGCGCAGGAGTCTCTGAAGCTGTGTATTGGGTCCAAGGAAGGGGATGGGGGAGGAAGGGAAAGGAGAATCGGGGGTACTGAGCCAGAAAGTGAGAGCCTCTCTTCTCTTCCTGCATCCCCTGGCTGGGGGCTCCAGAGCAGGATGGCCTTCCCTTTCACTTTCTTTCTTTTTTTTTTTTTCCGGTACGCGGGCCTCTCACTGCTGTGGCCTCTCCCGTTTCAGAGCACAGGCTCCGGACGCGCAGGCTCAGCAGCCATGGCTCACGGGCCCAGCCGCTCCGCGGCACGTGGGATCTTCCCGGACCGGGGCACGAACCTGCGTCCCCTGCATCGGCAGGCGGACTCTCAACCACTGCGCCACCAGGGAAGCCCCCCTTTCACTTTCTAATCTGGAAAATGGTGACTGGTGTTTAATCAACCTTGGTAAGAGACCTTAAAAGTGAGGACCAGAATCTAAGAGCTCATTACTTCTCCTGCCCCGCCCCCACCCCCAAGGCTACCCAGGAGGGGCTGAGGGAGAGGATTTGTGCGGGGAGGCGGGGCGCAGGGACAACAAAACATGCCCCCCGCCCAGCCCAGCTTGCAAATGTCAAAGCACAAGGCAGATGCTTCAAACAACATGCAAACACCACACACACACACACACACACTCATGCTCTCACGCGCATCTGCACACACACCTGAAGTAGGGCTGCAAACAGGAGCATCTCTTCAAACCTCATTAAAATAATAGCTGGCTTTGTGGCAGCTTCCCAGGTATTAATGCAAATGTTTCTCTAACTCTCCAGGTTCAAGAGCAACACCTTATACAATCCTAATTAGCATAACAAAATCCAGTTAAAGAGGAGGAAAAAAAAAATCTCTTGTTTGCTGCTTCCTGGCAATTAACAAGAACAATTACTACAACATTCGGCATTTCCAGCCCCAAAGATGCCAGGGTCCCACTTGAGCACATCAGGAATCAATTTAGAGAAGCCAAAATAAGGCCATTAGGAAGGATGCTCACCCCGTGCACGACATGCATGTTTGCAAGCCAGAAGCACACACCTGTCCCTCCACCCAGGCAGCCGCTCCCCACATCAACACATGGCCACGCTCACCTCTGCTCACACACGCCTCCCTATGCACCACTCACCCAGCCACCCGTTCATTCAACAGATGTCAGCTGGTGCCCACCACGGACCTTCTGCTTTGTACCCAGCCCCCCCAAAAGTTTTGTTCCGTTTTTTCAAGAAGCGCTTAGCGCTGGCCTCCTGTGTGCCTGTGCTAAGTGTTGACAACATGAAGGTGAGAACAAGACAGCCCCTGTTGGCAATTCCCTGGCGGTCCAGTGTTAGGACTCCGCGCTTCCACTGCTGGGACCAGGTTCGATCCCTGGTCAGGGAACGAAAGATCCTGCAAGCCTCGTGGCACAGCCAAAGAAAAAAAAAAAGACAGTCCGTCTTCACAAGGGAGCACGGGCAGGGGCTCTTATCTCTTCTGGGTGGGCAAGGTATCAGGAAATGTCTCCGGAACCAGATGGCAACGGAGCTGGGTTTAAGAATAAAAAGCAGCTGGCCAGGTGAGCATAGGTGAGAGGAACAGAAAGAACGTTTATCGAGCCACCATGATGAGATAAAACCATGAAGGCAAGAAACAGCGGGGAGACAGGTGGGCCTGGCAGCCACACCGGTGAAGGAACGACCCAGCAGGAGACGGGGCGGGGGAAGCAGGTAGCTGAAGGATTGTAGCAGGTCTGAGGCTGGGGCTGGGGAGCGGGGTAGAGGGACCTAGGGCAGGAGAGGAGGTTGGGTGGGAGAGGCAAGGCCACAGTCAGCAGGCCCAGGGAGGATGCCATCGTCCTATCAGCCCCTAAACCCCAGGCAGAGATCCAGAAGGGCACTGAGGGATTCTGGACTGTCTGGGAGAAAGAATCCTGAGTGCCTGGATGTGAGGAGGGAAGGAGAGGGAGAAAAAGTCCAGAGTGACGGCGTGGATGCTAGGAGGAGAAGCCTGGGAGAGGAAGATATTGATGACACGGTTCGGGGCCCCCAGAGAAGGAGGGGCCCGATCTAGAATGAGGAAGGAGAAAATCCTAGTTTCCTTCGTCTTCTTCATACTTCCTTTTCCTAATCCCTTGGCCACTTTTGTTACTCTCCTCTAAGATTTTTGTTCTTGACATGACCTTCTGATAATGCCTTTGTTGAACGGGAAAAGCTGAAGAAACCACAAAGCCATTCAAGTGACATTTCTCGTTCAACCCGCAATCCAGCCCTTGCAGTACAGGGTGGGGGACTGAGTGGCCAGAGGTAGGGCGCTCCCCTGGCCACCGACGCTGCTTCTCTTTGTCTCTGCACTGCCCAAGCCCTGGCTGCACAGTGAGGGCAGGCGGAATCCGGGGTAAATGCAGAGAAGTCTCGGTGACAATTACAAACAGCAGGCAGTGACATTATTTGCTGCAACTGGAAGTAAGATAATAACGCGAGTAATTTAAACCCCAGGCTCCAGGTTGGAATCTACAAGCAGTAAAAAGGAAAAGGAAGGGAAGGGGAGAGGAGGAGAGAGCAGGGGAGGGGATGGGAAGGCAGGGGAGGCAGAGGTATCTGGGCAAAGGGACAGGGAGAGGAGAGTTCCAAGCAGAAGAAAGAGGAGGTGTAAAGCTCCAGAGGGCTGGAAGAGCTCAAAGAAATCCCGGCCAAGCAGAGTAAAGAGCGAGTAGCCTGAGGTGAAAGATGAGACCAGGCAGAGGCAGCTTTCAGAGGCCGGCAGTGGTGTGCTGCAACCAGCTTCTACCTGCTCCAGAGACCCGATTATTCAATCTTCAGGAATTTTGTGAGCTGGTCGTTAAATCCCACAATTAAAAATTAAATCATATACACTCCCAATTGAATAAAATTTTAAAAAAACAATGGAAATAAAAATGCAAAACTCTCCACTTCCTGATTATTCCAATACATTTTATTATTATTGATTCCGTTTCTTGTAGCTGTATGGTAGAAATAGTATATAATGGTGACTAGCCCGCATCTCCTTCCAACTCCGCGTTCAACAGCGTCATCGTTTGAAATTGGCCGTAGTGGGAGGATTTACACCACGGAAACTGGCAAACCCTACAGATTAGAGCTCGATTCATACAGTTTTGTTGATTGTCTAGACTTAAGAAAGTGATAGGATGTTAATATAGATTCAAATTAAAACGAGCTTATTGCCATTACACTGGGAATAGCACAAAAAAGATGATCACATTTGGGTTGAATTGCAACAGATTCGAGAGTTAGCTACAGACACAAGAGTTCAGCGAAGATCAGTGAAAGCATTCTGAGTATAAACTCGCTGCACGGAATTTACAATAGGGGATATTGTGTATTTTATCATTCTTGGTAAATTTGTGCCACACATCCTTCCTATCAGTAAAATTTATAATAAACACACACATTTGTTTTTCAGAGCTGATTGTCAAACATTTACCAGAACACCACTCTCTGAAAGCCATTACTAGGGGGATGGACTTCAACCTGGGTTAAAAGGATATTACCATTCCCTAGGACTGAAGGCCCAGAGGGATCTGTAATTGGATTTCGTTTGGGGACACTGGTTCAGGGTGGAAAACAGCAAGGTCACCAGTGAGGAGGCCGTGAAAGGTGTCCCAGCACCGTGTGTGCAGCAGTGATGGGGGGTAAGTGGGTGATAGGGGGTGAGTGGGTGATGCGGGGATAAGTGGGTGATAGGGGGTAAGTGGGTGATGCGGGGGTGAGTGGGTGATGGGCATGAGTGGGTGATGGGGGGTAAGTGAGTGACCGAGGATAAGAAGGATGCAGCTGAGAGCCAGGAATAAAGGCCGCTGATCACTCTCGTGGCCCAAGGGGCGTGGCCTGCAGCCCACCACCTGTGCTGCTTTGCACACACCTTAGACTGTGAGCCATCCTCCCGGGATCGTGGCAGATCAGACTCGTGCCATGAGTAGCTGAGACCACGGGTTGACCTTATTTTGCAGGTCTCTCCCACAGCTCCCGAATCAGGGCATTCCACAGCATGGGTTTCTACTCTGTGCACATAGACCAGTTGTCCAGTCATCTGCCTTTCCCGGTCTCAATCAAAATCTTTCCCATTCATCTCATTCTTATCAAGCAGACAGAGCCACGTCTGAATTCCGGCGGAGGCCGCACCGTCAGGGGGCCAAACGCCAGACTGGGCAGCTAAGGCTTGAGATGTGCACTCCTCCCACCCGACCCCCAGCCTGACGGGGGAGGCCCCTCCAAAGCCATCCAGAGGAAATCAAAGCTGGTGAGAGCAGCTGCCAGTGGTCAGCAGAACTTTCTTTTCTCCGAAGCTTTTCACAGGCTGTGGGGCCTCGTGCCCTGTGCCCGCAGACACAGTGAAAAGCCAGCAGCCAATTCACTGCATTGTCTGAAGCCCCCGTGTGGCACCATTGCCTGGGCTTTCATCCCTTTTGGCAAAAAACCCCGCGCCATCGGCCCCTCTGAAGCGCAGGAGATGCCTCGCTGATCTGCTGAAGAATCGTGCTCTACAAGGTTAAGCATGTTTACCCAAGAAAGACGGATAATGCTCTTATCATATACGACCTTTACTTTGTGTGGAACGCTGTCCGTGACAAAAATGCCATTTTTTAAATGGTTTTCACACCAGGGTATCCAGCCATTAATCATGATGTATGTGAGTGACTGTGGGCTCTGCCCGGGAAATCCTGGAGGCCCAGGTTAGATTCCAGGCAGGCTGCAGGCTGCGTGCGAGCCTTCACTCCGTTATGATGGGCACGGCCCCGATGGCATCCTGGGCCAGGCTCTCCCAGAGGGCTCGGGGAAAGAGCCTGCGCTCTCAGCATCCCCGGCAGGTGTGTCAGGGGGGTCCTCATTTGAAGGTGTCTTGTATCCTCAGAGCTGATGACTAACTCATCCCAGTGCCTCTGCCGAGGCTGTTTATTTAGCGTCAGCTGCGTCTGAGACGCTGGGGGCTGCACACCCTCTCTTTCCCTCTCTACTGCTGCAGCCCTGGGTATTGTTCGGTGGGGGAACGGCTGAAGTTGGCCCATTCCTGCCTCTCCCCGCATGCCTAATTGGAGGAAAGGCAAGCCACAGAATTCAGGATGCTCATTTCCACAAAGGCATTTTCTGGTATCAGCCGGTGAACCCCTGGACTGTCCAATTAGGTAGCCACCAGCCACACGAGGCTCAGGAGCCCTAGTCCAGATGGAGAGGGGCTGCTGGTATAAAATACACACCAGATTTCAAAAGCTTCTTCCAAAAACAAATGCAAAATATCTTATTAATAGTTTTTATACTGATTACATGTTGAAATAATAATGCTCTGGATATATTGGGTTAAATAAAATGTATTATTAAATTTAATTCCACCCTTTTCTTTTTACTTATCTAACGTGGCTACTAGAAAATTTAGAATTAGAGGTGTGGTTGGCACTATACTTCTGTTGGGAGTGTAGCTATAGACCAAACACACGCGCTACGCATGCAGAGACCTGGCCTGGGTGTAGGGCAGTAGGGAAGCCCAGGTCCCTGCCGTGCAGGTGGGGGTGGGGCAGTGCTCACACAAGCATCTCTGCAAACCAGCATCTTCTGCAGATCGTTTGCATTTTCCAAGTCTGGTGGTCTGGCAAGGATGAGTCACGACACGCTTCCCCTTATGAATAGACAGCCAGTGATGTGCTTGGGGACAGATAGGCAGAGGCAGCCAGGGCCCCCCGAGTCCCCTTTTGGAAGGGAACTGGAGTGACCTCAGCAGGGAGCGGACAGTAGGTGTCCACCCCAAATAGCCAGCAGTGCCCCTACCCCGGGTGAAGCTCAGATCTCCCCCTCCCTCCTGCAAATTGATGTTTGGATCTATCCTCGGCCACTTCTTAAAATGACCAGGAGACAAGCACCAAGGAGCTGTTACTGCTGAAGCAGGAATTTCTTGACACCTTCTGGGTAGTTTCCAGGTCACACACAACTATAACGCAGTTTCCACCACTGTCCAGAAAAGCAGCTGGGAAGCCTGGGTACCCGCCCTGTGACTGTGGGAGAGTCTCTCCATCAGGGCCACACACAGATGAAGATTAAGAGCCTCCAAGGGCTGAGGACAGCAGAGGGTGAACTCGCACGCAGAGGGCCGGGGTGTCCGTGGGCTGCCGTCCCCTCCCCCTGGCAGAATTTTTAGAGCATCCCTGTAAGTCAGACTCTGCTGGGTGCCGAGGGTTCAGACATGGACACGAGGTACCCCAGACGGGCACGTTCACTGATCATTCCAAACACAGCAGTGAGTGAGAGAAGGAGGCCCGTGAGATGCCTGGGGCGTTTAGCCCAACCTGCAGGGAGGAGATGGAGGAAATGATGCCTCGGCCCCAGGTTACAGGTACCTGAGGAAATAGAGGTGGGAAGGGCATTCGATAAGCAAGTCTCTGAGGAATGTGGCAGGGTTAGAGGTGGGAAGTGCATGGAGACTCCGGGCAATTTGGTTTTAGTGGACAGTAAAGGCCAAGACAGGGAGTGACAAGAGACAAAGCTGGAAGAACAGAGGGGCGAGAGGGAAGGGCAGGAGAAGCCTTGAGTGCCGCATCCAGGAAGCGGTCTTTCTCCCATAGGCAATGGGGTTCCCCTGAAGCACTCTCAGCTGGTGCAGAGAAGGTCAGGTCTAGATTCTTCATAAGTTGCTCTGGCAGCCAGGGCATGAAGTTGGATTAATGCCAAAGGGACAAAGTTTGGGGCCTGAACTCAGACACAGGTAATAACTAGGAATGAAAAAGAGGTGCAGGTCCAAGCACTATTGAAAAGATATAATTGGCCAGACTCAGTGTCAGATTCAACATGGGGGTAAAGGGAGACCCCCTTGGGGCCACTGTGTGTCTCCCAAATGTGGGCTCCGATTTCCACATATGAGAAAATCATAGGCAGCTTCCAATAAATCCTGCGGGCAGAAACGGTAGCCACCAGTGACGCATCCCTGGGACACAGCAGCCTCGCAGCCACGCACCGGCCTCCTGCTGACCTCTCGCTGGCTGTCAGAACAGGCCAGGGCACCGGGGTGAGTCCCGAGCTGCCCAAGGCAGCGGGTCAAACCCAGCTAAGTAACTAAATACAGATGCAATTGTAATGATGATTAAATTGCAGCACCCCATTAATTTCATGTGAGGGGGGGGAAACACCAGATAGTACTTCCTGAAACTCATTGTTTGCCTGGCCCCAGGACATCCCCATGCAACGTCTGGTTGGGTCTAATTTAAGTATGTAAATTTAATGGTTCAGTAAGTAAAATTGCCTTTCTTGTTTGGAATGGTTTGTACAATAATTTATGGGCTTGCATGTTTCATCTGATGGATCTCTGTGATGGAGTAGGTGACGGCCATGAAGAGGGTATTTATATAAAGAACTCAGGAAGGGTGTGGGGAAAACTTCAGCCACGCAATCCGGAGCGTCTTGTTCCCAGCCAGCGAGAGCAGAATGGCGGCCACCGAGGCACGAGGAAGGGTATCCTGACCCAGGAGAGGCCAGCTGCAGACAGCCAGAACTGCTGGAGCCTGGCATGTTCTGGAGGGTCAGTGGGCAGGAGCCCAGATGAGCTTAAATCCTTCATTCCTTGGGCTTAAAATGCATTGAGTGTAACCTGGCATGCAGAAATTGGGAAGAACTGGAGAACTCCGAATGGGCAAACATCTAGGCATCTGGGCGTTTCATCTGTCACCCGCTTCTGACACAGGCCTGCGTGCTGGTCCTTCACCTGGATTCTGACAGGCAGGTGGGTCTCCATTGCCAATCCCTCCCCCAACACACAGTCCACCCCTTGCCTGCTGGGGGCAGTAGGTGATGGTGGGGGACACGGGAGCTGGCAGTGATGAGTGGAGACGGACCAGCAAGTTGGGCTTGCCCAAGGACAGGTCATGACCAAGCCTGAGCAGGGCCAGGGGCTGGTGCAGAGGTCAGCTGGAGGACCAGGTTGAGGGTCCACAATGGACCCAGTTTCTCTTACTACGGATGGTACCAGCACAGCATTGAGAAGATCGAGCTTGGGAAGCAAGGGCTCGAGGCTCTCCCAGACTGTATGGATTTAGGAGCTGGGAGGGCAGAGCAGGTTGCCATAGAAACTTGATCTTTGCCCAAGACAATTGGTAAGTACCCATGACCACATGCCAGCTTGATAGCAAGAAGATGCTGTGCACAGGGACTTCAGGCCCACTTGTGCCATTGATTGATTCCTTGATCGTCCCTGCCCCTCTGTCCTCTTTCCACCTCCCCCAGTCCCCTTTGAGCCCCCGTTCTCCCCGCCGCAAATTGGGTAGACATAGAAAGTCAGGCAGAGATAGAATCCTTTATTGCTCCGCTTTGACTATGGAATTTTGTCCTGGGCCAGTGGTAAACTGAGTCTTCACAGCAAGAAAATCTGGTGGGAAAATGGAGTTTGGGGAGCCTGCTAAGAATGTGAAATCTGGGAGCCCTGTTAAACAATATTCCATCTTTAAAGGATGGGAGCATTTTAATTCAGGTCCCAAGGACACTGCTTTTGACATATCACAGTGGGTCTTGCCTCTTAAAGGAAAGATGAAGTGCGCGTGAGGGGGCTGAGATGTGTCCATTCCAGCAGTCAGCTCCAGCTGGAAGCCTCCCCATTCTGGAAGGGGCTACTGAAGACCCTGTGGAGCTGAGCCCCTCCTGCTCTGTCCTGGTTTGAGCCCTTCCCTCCCTAAGCATCCTCCCCCAGTGAGTATCCCTATCAGGATGAGTATAAATAAGCATGACCACCTCTCAATTTTCCATGGCTGATTACCCACTTTGCGGATTATCTGAAGCCAATTTTTGCTTCTAGACCAGCATTACCGCACCCAGCAGCCCTCCCCACCCCGCCTGAGTGGGGAGACTCAGAGGAGAAGCCTGCTCGTTTGCGATCAGGCTTCACAAAGGTGCATCTCGGGGACAAACCAAACCGCTGCCGACGTTGCGCGCTGTCCTCATGAGATAAATGCCCAGGATTTTGCATCACCCGCCCCATTGAGCCTCGTTAATGGAATAAGAAAACTGTGCCCAAATCCATCTGCCTCCACATTTGTTTCCAGTTCACGTGTCCCTGGGGGAAGATGCCCGCTCCCCAAACCAAACTGACAATTAGAAACTGCCTGTTTTAACGGTGATGAGGACCACTGATAACCCGTGGAGAGCTCACCGCGTACCCAGCCCCGAGCCGGTTCAGGTAGATGTTCTAATCCTCACACCCAAGTCGCGGCGGTGTCCCCAGGAAGCAGACTCTGAGGCAGGATTGGAGTACAAATCATTTAATCAAGAGGGGGAAGCAGGGAGGTGAGATGGGGACGGGAGGCAGCCAATCAGAGTGCCCCATCCGTACAACTCAGCGGACAAAGGAGGCTCCATCCCCCAGTGACTCTGGGGAACAGAGGCTGGGGGCTTATCCATCAACCCCCTGAGCACCCGTGGCGGAGGGCTGCTCCCAGGGACATAACTCATCAGCACTTCTGTCCTGACCTCTTCCCAGGGGGACACTGCCTCGGGCATCAGAGTAAACAGAGGTGACTGTCAAGGGGCTATGGGTGGGACACCAACTGGTTCTGTGACACCATTTCACTGAGAAGAAAGTAAAACTCATCAAGGGCCCTTGCCCAAGGCCACGCAGCTGATGGCAGACGGGGGATTCCCCTCCAAAGCCCAAACCTTCCAAGACCCACCAAGGGTCCCCCCACCCCCGCCTGGCGACTCCCCCAGGTAAGCCTGCCTCTGTGGCTCCCCTGAGGCATCCGGCTCCCAGGTTAGAGGATTTTGCAGCCCTCCTTCTGCTAACACGTCCCTTTACCTGTGCCGGAGTAAAGGCACCACAGGGCTTCCCTGGTGGCGCAGTGGCTGAGAGTCTGCCTGCCGATGCAGGGGACACGGGTTCGTGCCCCGGTCCGGGAAGATCCCACACGCCGCGGAGCGGCTGGGCCCGTGAGCCATGGCTGCTGAGCCTGCGCGTCCGGAGCCTGTGCTCCGCAACGGGAGAAGCCACAACAGTGAGAGGCCCGCGTACCGCAAAAAAAAAAAAAAAAAAAAAAGAAAGGCACCGCAGAATGAAACGTTCACAACCAAGGTCAAAAGTTAGGTAATGGCAAGAGCTTGACCTTCAAAATCCTGCTTTCTTCACCGACACAAAGAAGAGATGACTGGCCAAAAAAAAAAAAATCCGGCTGACAAGTGGAGGGCTTGGGACCCTCACACACTGCTGGTGGGGATGTAAAAACTGCAGCCCCTTTGGAAAGAAAACAGTTAAACAGAGAATTGCCGTGGGACTGAGCAACTCCACTCCAGAAATACACCCAAAAGCATTGAAAATAGGTGTTCAGATAAACACTTGAACACAGATGTTCACAGTAGCACTGCTGACAACAGCCGAAAGATGGAAGCAGCCCAAAGGTCCATCAACTGATGAGCGAATGGATAAACACAATGTGGTCCACTCACACGATGCAATATTATTTTAGCCACGAAAAGGAATGAAGTTCTGCTACCTGCTACTGAAACAGGAGGGAAGGGGGCAGGGCACAACCTTTAAAAGAATGACACAGCCTGAGGACACAACATAACCTGATTAGAACCAAATGGGTCCAAGATGGAGGACAAGTCGGCTTCCACTAGACCTTGAGCCTCAGTATACGCTCACAGTAACACATCAGCAAGCTAAATGACACACCCACAGGCGCCAGGACAGTTCCAAGGCCCATCATAAAGGTCAAAAAGTGGGCGGTGGCCCACTTCCTGGAAATCCCCGCCCCTTCCTGAAATAGCTGGAATACTCCTCCCACTCATTAGCCTATGAAATGACCCACCCCTATAAAAACCGACAACCCCACACCCTGGTGCCTTTCTCCCTTCTGAGATGGCCCACACTCTGCCTGTGGAGTGTGTTTCTCTCTAACTAAATCCACTTCTTACCTATCACTTTGTCTCTCACTGAATTCTTTCTGTGACGAGACATCAAGAACCTGAGCCTCATTAAGTCCTGAGACCAGGTGTGTGATCTCAGTTAAAAGAACGTGGGTTCAGGTTCCAATCTGAGTTGCACCGTTTCACCACCACATGGATGAACCTTGGAAGCATTATGGTCAGGAAGAAGCCAGACACAAAAGGATACATATTGTATGATTCCCTTTATCTATTTATTTTACAAAACTTTATTCACAGATAATGTGTTAAAGAATGACATTCATTTTTAATTTTTTATTTTTGGCTGCGTTGGGTCCTCGTTGCTGCACGTGGGCTTTCCTTTTAGTTGCGATGAGCAGGGGCTACTCTTCTTTGCCACGCACGGGCCTCTCATTGCGGTGGCCTCTCTCGTCTTGGAGCACCGGTTCTAGGCGCAGGCTCAGCAGTTGTGGCGCACGGGCCCAGCTGCTCCGCAGCACGTGGGATCCTCCCGGACCAGGGCTCAGAACCCGTGTCCCCTGCATTGGCAGGCGGATTCGCAACCACTGCGCCACCAGGGGGGAAGCCCCTATGATTCCCTTTATATGAAGTGTCTCGAATGGGCCAATCTATAGACACAGAAAGCCGATTCATGGTCGCAAGGGCTGGAAGACGACAGGAATGGGGTATAACTGTTACCTGAAAGTTGGGTTCACCTCTTGGTGGATGTCAACCCAAAATACACAACCAAGCCAAAGAGTGGGAGAGGAAGGATTTCTTATTACTTGCAGCAAGTAAGGAGAACGCTGGGGATCTTTCCCAAAGTAGTGCCTCCCCAAACAGCAAAATTCGGGACGTTTTAAGTGAAGGGTGTTTGCATATTCGTGAAGGGGCTGGAGCAGGGGAGAATTCGGCATAGAATTGGGGCAAAGGTCAACAGAGTCCAAGTTCTAGTTGGTTGAAATCAGGAGGGTCAGCATCGCCATTCCATCCTCCCCCAGGGTGGGGGCCTTTGTTCCTGGAGAACTCAAAGACTGTATGAGATTGTGATGTATATCCTTGAGGAGGAACTAGGACTCTGTTTTATTGCCGACCTATTGTTTCTTGACTGCGTTTCCTTGCTTCCTGCATATCCTTTACTTTCCCTAAGATCAGTGATTACTGAGACCTGTTCAAGGGCAAGCATCGTGGGCCAGGCTTAGATCACAGAACGGCTTAGACCAACATGGCCTCTCTTATGTCAAGAAAGCCATGCCTGGTTCTCTTGCTCTGGGGACCCCCTACCCTATCTGCCTACCTAACTGCTTGTGGTGGGGAGTTCCTTTTGCAGTGATGAAAATGTTTTGAAACTAGATAGTGGTGATGGTCGCACAGCACCGTGAGTGTTCTAAATGCCACTGAATTGTATTTAAGATAGTTTAAGTGGGAACTTTTATGGAATGCGTATTTTACCACAAAAAAAAAAAAAATAGCCACCCACCCCAGAAGGGAGGAGTGATACTGAGGTTATAAACTTTTACTGCACATAATTCAAAGGGGGCACTTGAGAAACCTGAGAAATCACAACTCTTTTTCATACCCACAATGGAGCCTGGGGACAAGCCCAAACCAATAATAATAAAATAATAAGACCTAACAGCTGTGGGGATAAAATCGTCTCTTTGGCTCACATGTGGATAATCGCGAGTTAACTCTTAATAAAATAATAAAACATGGGAGCAGCTGGAATAAAGATTACCTCCTGAGCCTACTTCCGGAGACCATCTTCATAAAATGATGACTTTCCTTTTTTATTTCCCTCATTTTATTGTACAAGATGTAATTGTAGCCAGGCTGTTCCCCAACTTCCAGGGGAAGGTGATTGTCAATCAAGATGAAAAATGTCATAATTTAAGTCTGTCCCGGCCCGACAGGAAGGTCCATATGGCCTATGAGGGAGGCACGTGCAGTGGTGCTTTACGCCAGCACTAGCAGGACGGCTTTCTTCACAACAACCAGGGGCCACGTGGACTGGAAGGTCACCTTCAGCAGCTGGGGTCACCAGGTCGTGCTCCACGCTTGGCTGCAGAGAATAACCAGATGACATCCACTACTGTGGGGTCCTTGGTGAGTCCCCCGAGACGGAAGAAAGGGGCAGGGTCCCCACCCAGAAAACACTGGCGGAGAGATGACAGGGAAATAAAATAATTGGTTTCCGTTGTCCTCTCCTGCTGCCGCCGAAAGCTTAACTCTCGAGAGCAACCGACAAAGTCTGGAAGTCTGGGGGTCTGTCGTGTCGGGTTTTGTCTTTGTTGCCTTGTTGCATTTTTTTGTCTTAAGTTTGGAAGTGTTGTTTCCTTTGCAAGGATGCTTACCTGGGACTGAGTTTTCAGGGGTCTGTTTCCCTCGAACCTGTACCCAGCCAGGGCCTGAGGAAGCAGGACACTCCTGCAGAGAGCCTGCCCACCGCCCCACCAGCCTCCTACAAGCTTAAACCAAGGCTTTATGGGCTGAACCCTGTCCCTTCCACTCCCCACCCCAACCAGGAAGCCGGAGGTCATGTTGTCAGACTCCACAACCCAAGAATCAGAGGCGTCTGGAGTTAGTAGATCCTTGAAACAGGACCATCCCTGACCTGTCTGATGTCCAGCCTCGCAGAAGGATCGTTCCCTGCCCCCCGCCACCCCTGACTCCCCGCAGGTAACCCTTCCCTGGATACTCTGTGCTGGGGCTGCTGCTTCCCGGGATGAACAGAACCAGTCCTGGCTCCTCCTTCTTTGGAGCCTGTCGACTACCCCCCTCGTCTCCGCGCTGTTTTGGGTTTTTTTTTTTTAATTTTTTTAAATAAACACCATCTGAGTAGCAACACAATCACACAGTAGGGGCTGCAGCCTGTCTCCTCCATCCCCCTCGGGTCCACTGGGCCCAGGGAGACTGGCAGAGTTTCTCCTGGGGAATCAGGAGACTGGGGAAGCTACAGGAATTTCTGAGGACAACAGCAGGAGATGGCAGAGAGCATGCCCACCGCCCACACCGCGTGCGCACGCACACACGCTTTCGCACACGCGCACACACACTCATGCACTCTCCCTGCTCTCAGGAGCACCCCACACACACCTCACGGGCATCCAGTCCCATTAACTGATTGCTTCTCCCCGTCGTAATATTCTAGGCTGTTCAGCAAACCTTCTTTTGTTTCTGCTTCCCGCCGTCCTTTTGAGAGGGGCCTGTTTTGATTAATATTAATGCTCTGTCTGAACCTCCTTCCCAACCATTTTAAAGGGCAGTTCCTCTCTTCGGCAGAGGCATTGATCAATTGACACAAAGCAAGGGACAGGGATCAATACGGAGGGCGGGCCGAGACAGCAGATTCCAGAGTCTTTGGATGGCCAAGATTTGATATCTTTTTCCTTCCCAGAAACTCCCCCTCTGCTGTTCAGACTGAGCTTCAAACAGCGGGGCTGGAGGGGCTTCTAGGACGCAGGGCTCTGTGCCTGAAGCCGACCAAATTACCTCTGAAACAATGTGATAATCAGCTGAGCAGGGGATGGCCGCCTCCGGGCACCATCCTGCTAATCCTGTTTGGCAGTCTCCTCCCCTCTCCTCCCCACGGCTCCGAGCCCCCTGCTCTGGGTGGCAGCCCCCTTGTTCAAGAAGCTAGCCTCCCCGCCGGCTAGCTCGCCTAGGCCAGGGCACCAGCCTGGGGGTGGGCAGCGGGACGAGCCCCCCATATCCCCGCCAGCTGGTCCTCCCCCTCCCCCTCTCCCTCCTTCGCCCCACCCCTTCTTCCTCTCCCCAGATCTGCTGTAACTGACATTTTCCATCTGACAGGTTCTGTTTTCCCTGCCTCCGGTTGCCGGGGAAACAAGCAGAGAGGACCGCAGCCAGGGAGCCGTTAGCTGCCTTTTTAAGGGGCCCTGGACATAAACAGCACTCTCCCTAATGGGAGCCGGGCACAGAGGTTTAAAAAAACAAAACAACACAGAAGAGGAGGCTAAAGTGGGAGGAAAAAAAAAAAAATCAAGGGAAGCCCCCACACACACACTGGGATAATGAGAGAGGAGAGAGTGAAGGAAGAAAGATTCGAGAAAGCCTCACACTCCTTTGGACAAAACCAGCAACCTTTGTGGAAAGTTCTAATCCTCTCCCTGATGTGCAAAAAAGCAGACACCTGGCCCCCAGCCCCCTGTGGGGCCGCCTCCTAAGGTCTTCAAGACCGGGAATCTCTGCAGGTAGGACTCCGCCGGCTATCTGGGACTTTGGCTCCTTTGAGCTGCAGGGGGGCTGTTAGGATTGGAACTACCTCAGGGTTGAAAAGATGCTCTCCCGGAAGTGATGGGGACCATGCAAGCCTATCCTCGCACGCAGGTTTGTCAGCACACCTGTCAACTATCAAGAGATTCTAGCTCTTGAGTATTTCTGACCCTCACCCCACCTGCCAAGGTGGGCTTCTACTGTTTTCCCTGAGCCTTTGCAACTGCCTCCTAATCGGTCCCTGCCCCCGCCACCTCCCCTCCATTCTTCCCATCCAGTGATGTTTCCTTCCTCTTCCTCTGTGGAGCCCCCAGTGACTCCCACTTGAGCACACCTGCTGCAGAATGCTTAGCCTGGCGCTCAACACCCTTCACCATCTGACCTTGACCTAGCTTTCCAGCTCCTTCTCCCATCTGCATCCTACACCCTGACCGAGCCACATCGAGCCCCAAGGTTCTATTTCCTCAGCCTGGAAGGCTCTACCTTCTTTCTTATCCCAACTCAGTTACCCATGACCCAGTTAAAATGTCAACTCCAGGCGGTACCCCCACTGCCCTCCCTGGCCACACTGGTCCCCCTCCCCCATTTTACTCTCAGCTCTTCTGTCGAGCACCCCACCTTGGGTTTGGTTATAGGTCTGAGGACCCTGAGGACTGAGAATCATCCTACACCTGTCACAGTCCATTGCATACAGCAGGTGCTCAATAAATGTTACTTCTTTGACCCACGGTGGACCTGTGAAGGAAAATGGCAGATCTCCGTGTAATATAGAGGCCCTGGCATCGACATCTCAAACACACCTGCAAATCAGGTTCACCTGACCGCACGCAGCACGCAGGAGGAAGAACCTCATTTAAATGGGGTCGTTTGAAGATCTTCACGATGAAATGTTGGAAAATTTTTAAAGGATTAAAAATAGATCCAACTTTCTTTAATAATAACAACTAAAAGGGAGAAATAAAGTCTTGTTCATCATCCCATGGCCCAGATAACCCTTTTCGATATTTTTAAAAAGTAATAGAGAACCGCATAGTCCCTGTAATAAGGCTAATTCACAGCACATGTTATGAGTCTCCCAAAGTCCAGGAAATGAACTGGGATTGTTTGGGAAGCACCACAGAGGAGGGTAAATGGGCTGGGTTGCACCTCGAGAGGGGACATCAGACATAGGACAGGCATGGTCCTGGCCAGAGGGAAGCATCCCCTCAAGAGCGAGCTGGCTGGTGGGGAAGGCGAAGGTACAAGGGGAGAGAGGGAATAACCTTGGGAAACTGGTGGGGCAGAGCCAAGAGCTAAAGATTCTGAGTCTAGGAGCCGGAAGGTGACAAATTCACAGCAAGGGGACCATGAGACACTGTGTGTGATGCAGGTAAGGGGGGGAGAAAAGAGGCCGAGGTGGAAACAGTTAGGCGGAGGGCTCATGGGTGACTGAGACTTTTTCAGAAACTTGTTTTATGTTGTTATGCTATTTTTATGCTTACACACACACAAAAAAGCCTCAGGGCAATCGCAATAGAACTGTTGTGAGATCGGCCTTCAAGATGCTGAGACGCCCAAACAGGGTGAGGGATGGGGTGCCGACGTGCACGTGCCAGTTGGACAGAGGAGAGGGACTTTTCAAAGGATGGACCACCTGGATGAGGCAGCTGGGTAGGCGGAGCTGGAGCCAGTGGGTGGGTCTGCATATACCCCACCCAGTGGACCGTGGTGTGGATTGGGTTGGATGTGGTCTTCAATGACCAGCCTCCTCTGCCCCTTTGGGGATTCAGGTCGCGCTTGCCAAGTGGTGGGCGATTGGCAACTTCTCCTGCAATGCCCAATACTGTTGAATAACAGAGTGATTGAATTTTGAATTGGTGGTTTAGGGGTAACCGGCACGGTCTCTGGGGCCACAGATATCCCCTGCAGGTGGTCTGCTCCTGGGGCAAAGGCTGGCTGCAGGGGGCTGGCTTGGGTCCAGAGCACCCTCCTGGCTCAGATGCTGTTGATGTCCATGACGGGGCATCTCAGCACAAGGGCTGCTCCCCTTTTGTGTGTGCTAGGGGTTCAGGGGGGTCCTGTGGGCCTCCCAACAGTACAAGGCAGCCAGACAGAGGGTGAAACAGCTCTGAACTAACAAAAGCAGCAGCTATAAGGAGCCACCTCTCCATGGGGTCCGACCCTCGGAAGTTTCCTGCTTTTCTTTCCAGGAGCAAAGGGAGCCGATCTGTGATGAATGACAAGTTCTTCCCAGGAAGCTCAGCCCCCCCCCCCCAGCATCCAGGTGGCTACACCCCAGGGGGATGAGAATTATCACGCACTTCATTTGCATCATGCTTTTTAATTTACCAGAGTGCTTTCGCATTTTTATTTCATTTTGTCTTCCCTACAATCCTGTAAAATAAACAGGGAAGACATAAGCTTACCCTTCCTTTATGTGCGTAAAGCTCGGCCACTTCACCACGTAGATTGTCAAATGATTATATAGGGAAACTGAGTCCCCAAAATGTTAGATAAACTGTCCAAGGGGCCAGAGGCAGAGCAAACACAAAAAGGGTGGTTTGCATCTTCTATGTCAGGGCTTTTCTTGAACAATACTGCCTCCTGGAAGAGGTCCTTAATAATGATGATGGCAAATACAGCGACGGTGATGACAACGGTGGTATGTGTCAGACTCCTGTTCTATATGTTTACAATAGATGAAGAAGTTGGAGAGGCTCAGGAACCAGACTGAAGAGGATCTTGGATGCCAGGGTCTAATAGTTTCAGCTTTTCCCAGGAGCAGTGGAGACCCAGCATGTTTCCAGCTGGGAGTGTGTGCTGGGTTGAACGGTGGCCACTCCCCACCCCACCCCACCCCACCCCTACCCCAAAAGATATGTCCATGTCCTAATCCCTGGAACCTGCGAATGTGACCTGATTTGGAAAAGGGTCTTTGCACATGTGATTAAGTTTAACTCTTGTTTTATCTGGTGGGACCCAAATCCAATCACCAATGTCCTTATCAGAGGGAGGAAGAGGGAGATGAGAGAGACAGAAGAGGAGGCCATGTAACCACAGAGGCAGAAATTGGAGTGATGCGGCCACAAGCCAAGGAACCAGGGTCTGCAAGAGGCAGGAAGGATCGTCCCCTCGAGCCCCCGAGAGAGCATAGCCCAGCCAGGTACCAGACTGCGAGCCTCCAGAACCATGAGAGAATAAATCTCCGTTGTTTTAAGCTCCCAAGCTTGGGCTGATTTGTCACAGCAGCCACAGGAGACTGATACAGGGTGACCCACGCCACACCAGCAGGCAGGCACCTTAGGACCTTGCCCAGGTTCCCGAGGTTGGCGAGCACAGAGGCACCACCAGGGCCCACGTGTCCTCACCCCGTCCCAGGGTCTCCCTCACCAAGGTTCAGAAGGCCCCGGTGCCCCAGGCAGCTGAGGACTGTGCCCGCCACCCCATTGTGTTCCTTAACACAGACCCCGCTCCTTGGGAGCTAAAGATATTTTCACCTGATTTGCATCAATTAAGTAAAGGCTCAAAAGAAATCTCTGCCTTTGCTCAGAAAGAATCTACTTTAAAAAAAAAAAGAGCGTGAGCTGGGAGGCAGACCCCAAACTCTAGGAAATATTCTTTTCTCTGGCAGTGATAGTTGGTCACCACTCAGAGGCCTCCAGTGAGCCCAGGGGAGTCCAGGGAACTCGGGAATTGCTCTCAACCTCAGGTTGGTCCCTCTTGGAGGTCAGACCCAAATCTCTCTGGTCTTCAGTTTATTCATCTGCAAAATGGGATCGTTTTAGTGGCTACTTCCCAGGACTATTAGGGAGGATAAAGACAATGAGATAATATGTGCCATGTGTTCAACAAGGTGCCTGCATGAGTCAAGATCTCCATGGATGAGGGGGTGGGGATGGGGGAGGGGAAGGGGATGGGGATGGGGAAGGGGATGGGGGATGGGGGGTGGGGATGGGGGGTGGGGATGGGGGATGGGGATGGGGGGTGGGGATGGGGGTGGGGATGGGGGATGGGGATGGGGATAGAGATGTGGATGGAGATGGGGATGGGGATGGGGATGGGGATGGGGAAGGGGAAGGGGATGGGGATGGGGAAGGGGAAGGGGATGGGGATGGGGGGTGGGGATGGGGGATGGGGGGTGGGGATGGGGGATGGGGATGGGGGATGGGGATGGGGGGTGGGGATGGGGGATGGGGATGGGGGGTGGGGATGGGGGGTGGGGATGGGGGATGGGGATGGGGGATGGGGATGGGGGTGGGGATGGGGGATGGGGATGGGGATAGAGATGTGGATGGAGATGGTGATGGGGATGGGGATGGGGGATGGGGGATGGGGATGGGAGATGGGGATGGGGCATGGGGGATGTGGATGGGGCATGGGGATGGGGAATGGGGATGGGGAATGGGGATGGGGGATGGGGGATGGGATGGTGGTTGGAGATGGGGATGGGGGATGGGGATGGGGGATGGGGATGGGGATGGGGATAAGAATGGGGATGGAGATGGGGATGATGATGGTGAAAAAACGTGTGACTAGCATGGGCAGGACTCCCAGGAGGCCATGCAGCTTGTTTGGAGGCTGGAGGACTCAAGAGGAATCCACTCTTTAGCCTTTCCAAGTGGAACAGGCTTGCCCTGAGCCAGGCCAGTGTACCCAATGTGCAGGGCTCCAGGACCATGCCCACTACCCACCTGGAGAGGAAGCTCCACTTTGCTGCCCAGGGAAAGCCTTGGAGCCTGTCCATCCCGGGGGCACCACCAGCCCTGCCCACCAGTCTCTTTCCTTTCCTGGATCCAGGAGCACTGCCTGGCCAGCCCTCTCCCTGTGTGTTCGATCCAAATTAATTGCCTTTGTTAGGTTAATCGTGCAAGTGTCCCTTTGATTCTTTTTCATCCAGCAGATTCCTGTGTGTTGCTAAAAATACAAACGCATGACTCACAGCCTCTGAGGACCATAAAGGAGAGAGAACACTGCATGGCCTTTCTGCGCTTTGGAGTCAGGCCAGGGTACCAGCCGGCGGGGGAGCTGAAAATGAGCACGGCCCTCGCGCCCAGCTGCGGGGGCAGAAGGAGGAGGGGTCCCGGCGGGCCAAGCGCTCCGAGCTGTCTGCAGCGTCTTTGGGGCATGACACCACAGTTGTTAAGAAAATGTTTGCCCAGTTTCTTTGAGCTCTTCGTCTGCTCTGCTATTGGGGGCGTTATCTTGTGAAAGGTCAAGACCTCAAGATCCCGGTTCTTGTTTATGGTCGTTTGTATTCCACCTCCCACCTGCTCACACCAGCCTGTAGGAGGCAGTGAGAGGTTCTCAGATGTACGCCCGGATGTGCCCGCTGTGTCTGGGCCCTCCACAGCCTTGCACCAGTGGAGAGAGGTCCGCAGGGCACCAGCCTCACCCGAGATGAGCAAGACAGACCCATCCTCACCCCTTCCCTTCTGATGTCGCAGTGGTCCTCCAGCAGCCCCTCACCCCAGCCCTGCCCTGGGAATGTCTTCCACGTTCTGTGAGGTTGGCCTTCATTTGCTTCAAGGAGAGGCCCCGGGACCACGAGGCAGCATCTCATGACCTTGAAGAGATGGGATTTTGGAATCAGAGACATTCTCTCAGGAAACCTCTGCTTCCTCCTCATCCAAACGGGGGCATTAGTAGACACACCCCCGCCCCACCCCCCAAGGGTGATGTGATGAGGATTAAGGGAGAGCAAATATGCAAAACCCTCAGCCCAATGCCTGGCCCAGAGAAAGCTTCCATACACATCACCACTGATTAGCGGACATTGATACTGTTACTGCATTCATTGCTCCCACACGCGGGGCCCACGCTTACCTCATCCTCACCCCACATCTGGGTCTTCTGCCCTCTCCTTCCTGGGTGCCTCGGCCTCTGAGTCACAAAGACAGTTGGCTGAAAAGCAAACACCATCCGTCCCGCCCCTGGGAAGCAGCCGCTGAAAAACAACAAAGCCTTCAAGAGAATTTCCTTGGCAGCCAAGGCCCTCCGATGAATCAGGGTTCTTTTCTGATTACTTACTGTATTCCAGGCGACCTGCTGGGTCATCTCCGACTCCCCTCCGGGGTGCAGAGCCAGCAGGAACAGGAATGCAGGGTAGGTGAAGGGGAAAGGAGCTGTGTCTGGGCTCAGAAATAAGGGGCTGAGCAATGCCTGTCAGGCTCCCAGGGAAATTTGTGTTGCTCTGACTGGAGCTGAGGGACCAGACATCCCTTCCCGCGCCTGAAGCCCTTCCACAGTGGCCGCCGTCTCCTTCTCCCTGAGGCAAGGGCTATATTGGGGTAGCCTATATGCCCAGCACCCTGGAATGCTCCAGCCCTGAAAGGGCAGAAGTGAGAGCATCCAGCATCAGGTCAGAGCTGGCTGCCGGGGCTGCACCCACGCCTGCCCCCCTGTGTTCTCCTCTGTGATCAATATCTACATGGAGAAGGACAGCAGGATGGACGCCTGGTCGCCGGGGCTCTACTCCCCAGTGCTTCCAAACTCACTGGAAGAAGCTTAAATGTAGGTGTTAGCAGAGAATCACATTAAACAGCAAAATGACCCAGCTGGACATCTGGCGGAGGGCACTCTGTACCCCCAACACCACCACACGTACCCCTTTTATGAGTGCTGGCTGCAGCCTCACTGATGCATAGGCAGCTGACTTTCCCGCAGCCAAGCCCATGATTAAACCTTTGAGGGTGAAATGTTCTTCCCGTGTTGAAGACTGACTGATCCAGCAAGAGTTCAGTGCTATCGGAAGGTCAGTCCCCATACTGGCCACTCCTGGTCTACCTTGGGAGAGGTAGGATTTTTTATGTTATGTAGGATTTTTTAAATTGTTAAGAAGGTGGACTGTTCGAATTTTACTTTTATTATATTGCCAGTTTCCATCTTCTTGCCTCTCCGAGGTAAATTGTTGTAATAATGGCCCCAACTTGCTCATGCCTGCCCCTGCATCCATGCCCTTAGCCCCTGCATCCATGCCCTTAGCCCCTGCATCCATGCCCTTAGCCCCTGCACTGCTGATTCTGAGCCTGGCCACGTGACTGGCTTTGCCAGTGACAGAACAGCAAACGTGACACCGCAGAGGCTTGGGAAGCACTTGTGCACTTTGGACCCCTGAGGCCAGAGTGAAAAAGCATGGGCTCACCTCCTGGAGGGCGAGAGGCCACATGAAGCAGAGCTGGGGCGTCGCAGCTGGGATCCCCGGACAAGCAGCCTGCCGCTGGCCAGAATGTGAGTGAGGCCATCCTGGAGCCCCCAGCCCCAGCCCAGCCACCAGCTGATCATGCAGATCAGGTACACCTGCCCAGAAAAGATCTACCCAGCCAACCCATGGAAAACGGAGAAACGATAGGCACTAAATCTGGGGATGGTTTATGACTGATACACTCTCCAGCCTCTACCCCACTGTGAGCTGCTGGATGGCAAAGGCTGTATTATTTCAATGTGTACTTCTATGCCTGGAAAAGCACTTTGTAGAGAAAACGCTCAGTAAAAGGGGGTACATGGAATACGCATGTACATGCACACACACACAACACACACGCATGCAGCAGACACGCACACGGACACTCACGCATTTCTCACGCATTTACCTTCTAAATGAATTGTAGATGCGTGAATTTCAAGCATCCCTCCTGCGACGTTCCTGGTGGAGATTTTTGCTGTAGGTACCACACCTGGCAGCCAGGTCAGTGGGTGTGGCTGCCCTGCATTCTCTGGCCTTAGAGCAGGTCACCCTCAACGCTGCCTGGGACATAGCACCACCTCAGCTGGTGCTCCAACATCATAGATAAAGAAGCACCACCACGTTCTTGACTAGCTGGGCAATGAGACCTGCAAGAGGGTCCCTGGAGATAGCAATGGAGATCTCACAGGGCAACAGAGACCAGGCCACCTCTTGACTCCCCTTCCAGGAACAAAACTTATGGGGTCCCAGGCTGTCTGGGCGACCACCTCTTTCCACACAGTTAAGACCCACCCCCGACTGTTTTGCCCTAAGAGCCCGCGTGTACTTAGGTGTGACTGGAGTTTCTCCCTCCAGTGTGAGTGGCTTTTTTTACTATCTGAGTTATGGTCTGAGCCTGAGAGATAGCCCCCCTTCCCTCCCCCTGTAACAACAGGCCTCCCATCTCACCTTCCTCTGTATATAATACTTTTGAGAGCATCTCAGAGTTTACAGGGTCCAAGGTCAGGTTTTCTTCTCAAAAGAGCTCAGCGTTCAGAGCTGCCCACCATAGGCTGGTGAGACAGGAGCCGGCCTGGGACAGAGCTCCCGGCAGGATTCCCACCTCACTTCCAACTCCTCAGCCTCCAGCCTGGTGGCCGGTCACATGGCAGCCACCCCGCTGCCCTGGGAGCACCAGGACCTGGAGTCACCCTACTTCTCTCTCAGCCCAAGCCCGACCCAAATCCACGGGAAATGCTCAAAAACCACTGAGCTTAATAAAGTGTTGCCCACAGGTACTGTCATAGACCACTTTAGGAGAACAAATTGCTAGAAGCTTTACGAGGGCAATTTGGCAACATATATAAAATTTTTAAGTGGCCATCCCTGTTGACATCACACTTTTCCAAGTTAACCTCGAGTATAAAAAGTTTAAGAATGTTTGTCTCAGGACTGTTTGTAACAGCAAAAGAAATTGCTATTACAATTCCCAAATATCCCGGGAACCAAATGCAAAGGCACAAAAAAGAAAAGGGAGATTTTATTTTTCAAGAGGGGAGAGGGGAGAGACCAATTGGAATATCTCTTTTTTAGGGTTATAATCGCATGCTGGGGGCTTCCCTGGTGGCGCAGTTGTTAAGAATTCACCTGCCAATGCAGGGGACACGGGTTCGTGCCCCTGTCTAGGAAGATCCCACATGCCGCGGAGCGGCTGGGCCTGTGAGCCATGGCCGCTGAGCCTGCACGTCCGGAGCCTGTGCTCCGCAATGGGAGAGGCCACAACAGTGAGAGGCCTGCATACCGGAAAAAAAAAAAAAAAAAAAAGACATGTTCTACAAAATAATAATTTAGAAATACAGCTTTTTTCCCACCTATATATTTTGTACAACGACCTCTTCCTGTTTATCTTCAGCCTGTGTCCTCATCACAGCCACATCCTACATCCTCTTTTGGGACCTCGAACAATTTTCAGAAGGTATCATTTCCCTGGAAATTTCATCCGAGGCCACAAGGGCCCATTCACTTAATATGAGGACAGTGTTTCATTTTGTTTTGTTTGATTCATTTATCCTGTCAGAAATATTCACAGTTTCCACAAGATAGCCACTTATTGTATTACATTTTAAATTGATATTTAAAGTTGTTTACAACAACATTGATTGAAGTCTAATAGATCAAATATAAAATAATTCCTGTGTTTAAAAACTCTTGCTTTATAATAAATCATACATAGTAAATGTCTATCAACAAGGGATTCCTTATTCAGTGATGACACCTCCATACAGTGGAAGACTACCTCACCTTTAAAAAGAATGTGATAAGGAGATTGGTTCAAGATGGTGGAGTAGAAGGACGTGCGCTCACTCCCTCTTGCAAGAATCACAACTAACTGCTGAACAATCATCGACAGGGAGACACTGGAACTCACCAAAAGAGGTACCCCACATCCAAAGACAAAGGAGAAGCTGCAATGAGATGGTAGGAGGGGCGCAATCACAATAAAATCAAGTCCCATAACTGCTGGGTTGGTGACTCACAAACTGGAGAACAATTATACCACAGAAGTCCACCCACTGGAGTGAAGGTTCTGAGCCCCACGTCAGGTTTCCCAACCTCGAGGTCCAGCAACGGGAGGAGAAATTCCTAGAGAATCGACTTTGAAGGCTAGCAGGATTTGGTTGCAGGACTTTGACAGGACTGAGGGAAACAGAGACTCCACTCTCGGAGGGCACACACAAAGTAGTGTGCACATAAGGACCGAGGGGAAGGAGCAGTGACCCCATAGGAGACTGAATCAGACCTACCTGCTAGTGTTGGAGGGTCTCCTGCAGAGGCAGAGGGTGGCTGTGGCTCACAATGGGGACAAAGACACTACAAGCAGAAGTTCTGGGAATTACTCCTTGGCATGAGCCCTCCCAGAGTACGCCATTAACCCCACCAAAGAGCCCGGTAGGCTCCAGTGCTGGGTTGCCTCAGGCCAAACAACCAACAGGGAGGGAACCCAGCCCCACCCATTAGCAGACAAGCAGATTAAAGTTTTACTGAGCTCTTCCCACCAGAGCAACCCCCAGCTCTACCCACCACCAGTCCCTCCCATCAGGAAGATTGCACAAGTCTCTTAGATAGCCTTATCCACCAGAGGGCAGACAGCAGAAGCAAGAAGAACTACAATTCTGCAGCCTGTGGAACAAAAACCACATTCACAGAAAGATAGACAAAATGAAAAGGCAGAGGAGTATGTACCAGATGAAGGAACAAGATAAAACCCCAGAGAAACAACTAAATGAAGTGGAGATAGGCAACCTTCCAGAAAAAGAATTCAGAATAATGATAGTGAAGATGATCCAGGACCTCGGAAAAAGAATGGAGGCAAAGATCGAGAAGATGCAAGAAATGTTTAACAGAGACCTAGAAGAATTAAAGAACAAACAAACAGAGATGAACAATACAATAGCTGAAATGAAAAAATACACTAGAAGGAATCAATAACAGAATAACTGAGGCAGAAGACCGGATAAGTGACCTGGAAGACAGAATGGTGGAATTCACGGCCATGGAACAGAATAAAGAAAAAAGAATGAAAAGAAATGAAGACATCTTAAGAGACCTCTGGGACAACATTAAATGCACCAACATTTGCATTATAGGGGTCCCACAAGGAGAAGAGAGAGAGAAAGGACCCGAGAAAATATGTGAAGAGATTATAGTTGAAAATTTCCCTAACATGGGAAAGGAAATAGCCACCCAAGTCCAGGAAGTGCAGAGAGTTCCAGGCAGGATAAATCCAAGGAGAAACACACAGAGACACATAGTAATCAAATTGACAAAAATTAAAGACAAAGAAAAATTATTAAAAGCAACAAGGGGAAAATGACAAATAATAACCCATAAGGTTAACAGCTTATTTCTCAGCAGAAACTCTACAAGCCAGAAGGGAGTGGCAGGACATATTTAAAGTGATGAAAGGGAAGAACCTACAACCAAGATTACTCTACCCGGCAAGGATCTCATTCAGATTCGATGGAGAAATCAAAAGCTTTACAGACAAGCAAAAGCTAAGAGAACTCAGCACCACCAAACCAGCTCTACAACAAATGCTAAAGGAACTTCTCTAAGTGGGAAACACAAGAGAAGAAAAGGACATACAAAAACAAACTCAAAACAATTAAGAAAATTGTAATAGGAACATACATATCGATAATTACCTTAAATGTGAATGGATTAAATGCTCCAACCAAAAGACACATGTTCACTGAATGGATACAAAAACATATATATGCTGTCTACAAGAGACCCACTTCAGACCTAGGGACACATACAGACTGAAAGTGAGGGGATAGAAAAAGATATTCCATGCAAGTGGAAATCACAAGAAAGCTGGAGTCACAATACTCATATCAGATAAAATAGACTCTAAAATAAAGACTGTTACAAGAGACAAGGAAGGACACTACATAATGATCAAGGGATCAATCCAAGAAGAAGATATAACAATTATAAATATATATGCACGCAACATAGGAGCACCTCAATACATAAGGCAACTGCTAACAGCTATAAAAGAGGAAATCAACAGTAACACAATAATAGTGGGGGACTTTAACACCTCACTTACACCAATGGACAGATCATCCAAAATGAAAATAAATGAGGAAACAGAAGCTTTAAATGACACAATAGGCCAGAGAGACTTAATTGATATTTAGAGGACATTCCATCCAAAAACAGCAGATTACACTTTCTCCTCAAGTGCGCACGGAACATTCTCCAGGATAGATCACATCTTGGGTCACAAATCAAGCCTCAGTAAATTTAAGAAAATTGAAACCATAGCAAGCATCTTTTCTGATCACAACGCTATGAGATTAGAAATGAATTACAGGGAAAAAAATGTAAAAAACACAAACACATGGAGGCTAAACAATACGTTACTAAATAACCAAGAGATCACTGAAGAAATCAAAGAAGAAATCAAAAAAATACCTAGAGACAAATGACAATGAAAACACGATGATCCAAAACCTATGGGATGCAGCAAAAGCAGTTCTAAGAGGGAAGTTTATAGCTATACAAGCCTACCTCAAGAAACAAGAAAAATCTCAAATAAACAATCTAACCTTACACCTAAAGGAACTAGAGAAAGAAGAACAAGCAAAACCCAAAGTTAGCAGAAGGAAAGAAATCATAAAGATCAGAGCAGAAATAAATGAAATAGAAACAAAGAAAACAATAGCAAAGATCAATAAAACTAATAGCTGGTTCTTTGAGAAGATAAACAAAATTGATAAACCATTAGCCAGACTCATCAAGAAAAAGAGGGAGGGGACTCAAATCAATAAAATTAGAAATGAAAAAGGAGAAGTTACAACAGACACTGCAGAAATACATAGCATCCTAAGAGACTACTACAGGCAACTCTATGCCAATAAAATGGACAACCTGGAAGAAATGGACAAATTCATGGAAAGGTATAACCTTCCAAGACTGAACCAGGAAGAAATAGAAAATATGAACAGACCAATCACGAGCAATGAAATTGGAACTGTGATTAAAATCCTTCCACCAAAAAAAAGTCCAGGATCAGATGGCTTCACAGGTAAATTCTATCAAACATTTAGAGGAGAGCTAACACCCATCCTTCTCAAACTCTTCTCAATAATTGCAGAGGAGAGAACACTCCCAAACTCATTCTATGAGGCCATCATCACCCTGATACCAAAACCAGACAAAGGTACTACAAAAAACAGAAAATTACAGACCAATATCACTGATGAACATAGATCCAAAAATCCTCAACAAAATGCTAGCAAACAGAATCCAACAACACATTAAAAGGATCATACACCATGATCAAGTGGGATTTATCCCAGGGATGCAAGGATTCTTCAATATATGCAAATCAATCAACATGATACACCATATTAACAAACTGAGAATAAAAACCATATGATCATCTCAATAGATGCAGACAAATCTTTTGACAAAATTCAACACCCATTTATGATAAAAGCTCTCCAGAAAGTGGGCATAGAGGGAAACTTCCTCAATATAATAAAGGCCGTATACAACAAACCCACAGCAAACATCATTCTCAGTGGTGAAAAACTAAAAGCATTTCCTCTAAGATCAGGTACAAGACAAGGATGTCCACTCTCACCACTATTATTCAACATACTTTTGGAAGTCTTAGCCATGGCAATCAGAGAAGAAAAAGAAATAAAAGGAACACAAACTGGAAAAGAGGCAGTAAAACTGTCACTGTTTGCAGATGACATGATACTATACATAGAGAATTCTGAAGATGCCACCAGAAAACTACTAGAACTAATCAATGAATTTGTGAAATTTGTAGGATACAAAATTAATGCACAGAAATCCCTTGCATTCCTATACACTAATAATGAAAGGTCAGAAAGAGAAATTAAGGAAACAATCCCATTCACCATTGCAACAAAAAGAATAAAATACCTAGGAATAAACCTACCTAAGGAGGTAAAAGACCTGTACTCAGGAAACTATAAGACACCGATGAAAGAAATTAAAGATGATACCAACAGATGGAGAGATATAACATGTTCGTGGATTGGAAGAATCAATATTGTGAAAATGACTATACTACCCAAAGCAATCTACAGATTCAATGCAATCCCTATCAAATTACCAATGGCATTTTTTACAGAACTAGAACAGGGCTTCCCTGGTGGCGCAGTGGTTGAGAGTCCGCCTGCCGATGCAGGGGACACGGGTTCGTGCCCTGGTCCGGGAAGATCCCACATGCCGTGGAGCAGCTAGGCCCTTGAGCCATGGCTGCTGAGCCTGAGCGTCCGGAGCCTGTGCTCCACAATGGGAGAAGCCACAACAGTGAGAGGCCAGCGTACCACCAAAAAAAAAAAAAAAAAAAGAACTAGAACAAAAAATCTTAAAATTTGTATGGAGACAAAAATCAATCTTGGGGGAAAATAAACAGAGCTGGAGGAATCAGACTCCCTGACTTCAGACTATACTACAAAGCTATAGTAATCAAGACAATATGGTACTGGCACAAAAACAGAAATATAGATCAATGGAACAGGATAGAAAGCCCAGAGATAAACCCGTGCAACTATGGTCAAATAATCTATGACAAGGAGGCAAGGATATACAATGGAGAAAAGACAGTCTCTTCAATAAGTGGTGCTGGGAAAACTGGACAGCTACATACAAAAGAGTGAAATTAGAACACTTCCTAACATCATATACAAAAATAACCTCAAAATGGATTAAAGACCTAAATGTAAGACTGGACACTATAAAACTCTTAGAGGAAAACATAGGAAGAAAACTCTTTGACATAAATCACAGCAAGATCTTTTTTGACCCACCTCCTAGATTAAAAAACTTATAAACAAATGGGACCTAATGAAACTTAAAAGCTTTTGCACAGCAAAGGAAACTATAAACAAGATGAAAAGACAACTCTCAGAATGGGAGAAAATATTTGCAAATGAATCAACGGACAAAGGATTAATCTCCAAAATATACAAACAGCTCATGTAGTTTAATATTAAAAAAAACAACAACCCAATCAAAAAATGGGCAGAAGACCTAAATAGACATTTCTCCAAAGAAGACATACATATGGCCAAGAGGCACATGAAAAGCTGCTCAACATCACTAATTATTAGAGAAATGCAAATCAAAACTACAATGAGGTATCACCTCACACCAGTTAGAATGGGCTTCATCAGACAATCTACAAACAACAAATGCTGGAGAGGGTGTGGAGAAAAGGGAACCCTCTTGCACAGTTGGTGGGAATGTAAATTGATACAGCCACTATGGAGAACAGTATGGAGGTTCCTTAAAAAACTAAAAATAGAATTACCATATGACCCAGCAATCCCACTACTGGGCATATACCCTGAGAAAACCATAATTGAAAAAGACACATGCATCCCAATGTTCATTGCAGCACTATTTACAATAGCCAGGTCATGGAAGCAACCTAAATACCCATCGACAGATGAATGGATAAAGAAGATGTGGTACATATATATAATGGAATATTACTCAGCCATAAAACAGAATGAAATTGGGTCATTTGTAGAGACGTGGATTGACCTAGAGACTGTCATACAGAGTGAAGTAAGTCAGAAAGAGAAAAACAAATATCATATATTAACGCATATATATGAAATCTAGAAAAATGGTACAGATGAACTGGTTTGCAGGGCAGAAATAGAGACACAGGTGTAGAGAACAAACATATGGACATCAAGGGGGGAAAGTGGCAGGGGTGGTGGTGGTGGGATGAATTGGGAGATTGGGATTGACATATATACACTAATATGTATAAAATAGATAACTGATAAGAACCTGCTGTATAAAAAATAAATAAATAAAATTCAAATAAAAAAAGAATGTGATAGACCTCAAACACAGAAGACATCTGCACTATATTTCTTTTTTCTTTCTTTTTTCTTTTCTGCGGTACGCGGGCCTCTCACTGTTGTGGCCTTTCCCGTTGTGGAGCACAGGCTCCGGATGCGCAGGCTCAGCGGCCATGGCTCACGGGCCCAGCCGCTTCACGGCATGTGGGATCTTCCCGGACCGGGGCACGAACCCGCGTCCCCTGCATCGGCAGGCAGACTCTCAACCACTGCGCCACCAGGGAAGCCCTGCACTATATTTCTGAATGAAAAGAGCACACTATGGAACAAGATGTACAGTGTGATCCTATTTTTAAATACATTTATATGTTAATAATTGCATTAAATTATATAAATTAAAATAGATCATATTATTGAGTTATTATCAAGGCAAGTAGGATGGTGAAAGTGTTCACTTTTGTGAAGTGCTGGCATTGCCTGGGAAGTGGGAAAATATTATATTTCCTTTATATTAGTCTTTAATAAATCAAGGAAGAGTGTTGTAATCTCTAGTAGGATAACCGCTAAAAGACAGTTTAACTAACAAGCTAATGGTGGAGGAAATGAAACAGTAGTATTCACTTGATTCGTCCAAAAGAAGGCAAGAAAGGAAATAAAATGGAACACAGAACAGGTGGGACAAGTAAAAACCCCATAGTACAATGGGAGATTTAAACCCTAACACATCAGTAATTTGATTAAATGTAAATGAATTACAAGACACAGATTGTCAGACTTGATTTTTTTTTTTAATCAATTTACTTATTTATTTATTTATTTTTGGCTGCGTTGGGTCTTCGCTGCTGCGCGCGGCCTTTCTCTGGTTGCAGCGAGCGGGGGCTACTCTTCGTTGCGGTGCGCAGGCTTCTCATTGCGGTGGCTTCTCTTGTTGCGGAGCACGGGCTCTAGGCACATGGGCTTCAGTAGTTGTGGCACGTGGTGTCAGTAGCTGTGGCTCACAGGCTCTAGAGCGCAGGCTCAGTAGTGGTGGCTCCCTGGCTTAGTTGCGCCGTGGCATGTGGGATCTTCCCGGCCCAGGGCTCGAACCTGTGTCCCCTGCACTGGCAGGTGGATTCTTAACCACTGCGCTACCAGGGAAGCCCCTGATTTTTTTTTTTTAATTAAACTATGTGTTTCTTATAATATCACAGAATGTTGAAAGTAAAAGGATGGCAAACAGGACAGATTTGTGGCTCATGTGAGTATGCTGGGGGGACGGGGGGACTTCCAGGGTGTGGCTCAGCCTTGTGGCTCCTCCCCGGTGCTGGTGAGTCTCACACAGGCAATTCAATGCTTCCTTCAGGATGTGGCAGGCATCTCCCTGCTCACGTTTTATCACCAAAGCATGTCACCTGGCCTCGCCTACCTCAAGGGGGCGGGAGGTGCAGTAACCACATGGTCAGAACGAGGAGAATCTAACACACACAGTGGGGAACAGCAGGACACAGAGGGAAGCAGGGGGACACAGTGGGGTGCAGTCTTCTAACTCAGATCTCTGTCCTCTTACAGGGTCCTCCAGATGGCTGGCTGTTTTGCTGGTGTGTGTGTGTGTGTGTGTGTGTGTGTGTGTGTGTGTGAAAGTCAGAGAGAGACACACATCTGTAATGTTAACTGCAACCAGCAGAACTCCACCTGGCCTGCTGGCCAGGTGTTGGCTGCCACCAGGTGCAGGGAAGCTCCCTTCCGAGGCTTCGTTCAACCTTGTTGGCTGGAACTGGGTCACAGGTAGAGTAAGTCATGGGCCAGAAAGAGGCAGATGACCCAGGAAGCTGAGGGGAGCAGCCTTCCCAGGCCTCAGTGACCCACGAGCAGCCCAGCGCTCCCTGTCTTGAAGGACGCTCACTGCCCCAGCCACGTACTTTCAAAGACTGCTTTACACCTCCTCCTCTCAGCTGAACTCATGTCCACGCTGTCCTGGCAGGTGGGAGGGCAGTAAGTGCAGGCCAAGGTTATGCCTTCAACCAAGAACAGTCATGTCTGTTGCTTTCTTCCATGGCCAAACGCCTCACTGTGGCCAATCTCCAGCATATGTCCCTGCCGGTCACAAGGGTGAGGATGAGCATGTAAACGGGCGGGTGGAAACTGGACTCCACGCTCGCTCTCCTGTCTGTTGGTTTTGGACCTCATTTGGTCCAACTTTGCCCAGGTTATCACCAAGGGTTTCAAATGTGGATGCTTCAGCCTAGGACACTTTGGTCTAATCCACCTATGGAAGATTGCAGGTGCTTTGGAACCTTAGAAATGTCCACCAGGCAGTAGGATGTATGGATCAGAAGCTCAGAAGGGAGGCTTGGCCTCGAGATATACATATAGGGACTGTCTCAGTTATCCGTTGCTGTGTGACCGGCCACCCCAAACATGGTGTAGAATAATCCCTCTATTACGCACAGCAGTGGGACAGGAATGTGGATGGAGCGTGGTGTGGGTGGCTTGTGTCTGTTCTGCAATGTCTGGGACCTCAGCTGGAAACGCTCAGTGTACAGGGGTGACCTGAATGGCTGGGGCTGGAATGCACTGGAAGCATCTCCCTGGCACCTGGGCTGGATGCCTCTGCAGGACCGGTCCATCCGAGCACTTACCACTCGGGCCTCCATGGGCCTTCGGTCTCCCACAGATGGTGACCGAGTTCCAAGAAAGATGTCCCAAGAGCGTGTCAGAAAGTCACTCTTCCAAGGGACCAGACAGAGGCTGCCTGGCTTTTTCTGACCTTGTCTCAGGAATCATGTGATCCACAGCGTCTACCGATGACAAGGGAGTCACGAAGCCCAGCCCAGAGTCAGGGGAAGGGAATGAAACCCCAGTCCTCAATGGAGAGAGGCAGGATCACATTGCAGGAGACACGTGGGGAGGGACAGGAGATGTTGATGAGGCTGGAGTTATGGGGCCCCAAGCGTCATCAGCACGCGGTGGGATTTGGAATAGTGGAATTAAGATGTAGAATGAGAAGAATGTCGTGCAGGGCAGAGGGAGAGAAACCTCATGGGAGACGGGGAGAAGCACCGCAGGGAAGGAAGGACCAGGGTGTACGGCACCTCCAGCACATGCGCAGCGGCAGGGCTTCCAGCTCACCTGCTATAAGCCGACCAGTGATTTATGTGTGGGCTACCCAGTTCCCCATCCGTTGGGAGGGGACGTGGAAAGGAGTTCTGAAAATTTAAGGTGTTGACCTCTTTAGATTGTTCTCACCGAATGTCATTTAAGTTATAGTCAGGGCTGGGAGGGGACAGGGAAGGAAGGGTTCACTGAGATGGAAGAACAGGGTGGGGCTGAGGTGTCGGAAGGAAAACAGAGCACCTCGCCGAGCCTCCTCTGCTTATCCTGCTCCCTCTGTCCAAATAGGGACCCAGCTGGAGGTCCTCAGAGCCCCTCCAGCCTCTGGAGAGTCCTCACCTCCTGCCTCCACTTGCCCTCATCTGCCCACACACACACACACACACACACGTGCGCGCACACACACACACTCACTCACACTCACATGCTCACTCACACACACACACACACACACACACATACACAATCACTCTTCCAAATAGACATGACGGTGGCTCTTGCTCCATAGACCTGGGAGCTTTCCCAGATAAAAGGACAAGCAATAAAATCATGGGCTTGACTCTTCTTTATCCAATTACCACTCTTATTGGAGCCCGGGATCCTGCAGGTGAAGAGGGAGGAAGGCACTGATGAAATCTCGCAGAGAAGCTCATTAGAAGCAGCAGCTGGGAACGTCCCACTCCTGGAGCCGCTCTTCCAGGGACAAGTCACCGGAATTCCCTGCTTGGAGGAGGGAGGTTAAGGCAAGGCCACCTCTCTCCACCCCAACCCCCCACTTCTTGGTGGGGTGAGGAGAGTGTCCTGCGCTTGGGGAGTTTGGGGTCACACCTGCCTGGCATCTCGCCACACCTCTGGCCCCTCTGTGCTACCAGTCACTTATTCCATGCCAGCCTCAGTTCCCATATCTGTAAAATGGGAATTGTAACATCATAAACCTTCAAAGGTTATTTTTGGAACATCCCAGGGCCGTGCTCATGCACGCATTTGTAAATCATTAATGCATGCGCTGTAAAAATATTGTGTGTTAGAAAAGATATTTTGTGTTCATGGAGAGGGAAAAACAACAGATTCTGGGAGCTGTGAGTGTGAGCTCAGGACATCCAGAGCAGGGCATGGAAACGACTTCCGTGGCCCCGGGGGCCAGGGCAGCGCATGAAGGATGGGTGGACGGTGAGGCAGCACCACAGTCTCCGCCCGGCCCGACACTATGGCTCTGCAGCGGCCAGTGAGCCAGAGCTGGTCCCTCGCCTCCTGCCTTCCCCTCTGAACGGTTTCCAGGAAAGGCTCTGTTGCCATGGGAACACATGTCCAATTATTCTACTTGCAGAAAATCACTCATCAGCCAACTTGGCTGGAACATATTCCTTTTCTACAGAACAAAACTGCCTCTTGTTTTTTTACCTCTGCCACGACCAGATCTTTGAGCGAAGAAGTGGAGAAGCGGTTCAGGGGATTCAGGCCACAAGAGAGATGGTCTTCTTGGCAGAGAAGGCAGAGGGTACTAGAGACAAGCAGGCCCTTTAGTAAAGCACAGGCAGCCTCCCCATGTCTGCAGGTTGGTGCTCAAGCTGGCGCCTCCTGAAGGGGCTGAGGGATGGCCGATAGGCAAGGACTGGGGCCTTTGATCCCCTCTGGTCACCCGCTCTGAGCCAGGCTCTACTAGACACTGGGCAGAAAGGGATGCTTCCAGCACCTGTTTATGCCTTCAGTGGGGGGAATCAGAGTCCAGAGGGGAGTGGAGACTGGTGAGCAGATCAATAACAATAAGTGATCAGGACACAATAGAATATGTTCAGAGTAGTCAGAGTAGACCAAGGAGGCAAGAGAATGGAGGAAGGTAAATTGGAGGCTGGGTTTTGGTGTATGAATATGAGCTTGCCAAACAGACAAGGGATGAGGGTGTGTGCTCTGGGCAGAGGAGACATGGTTAAGGAGTGGAGTCCTGGAGCAACAAAGTGCATTCTGAGAGCCAGTGGTTGAACGCTGCCCCAGTGGGGCACTCAGATGGGGAGGGGAGGGAGATGGGGTGGGCAGGATTAGAGGTTGGAAGCCACATGTGCCCTTCAAGGAGGGTGGCCTTTACCCTGTGTGCAGCTGGAAGAACTCAGTCAGGTTGGCATTCGGCAGAGGCAGGCAGGACAGAGAGAAGGATGGAGCCTGGAAGACTGGCCAGCAGGTGCGACCACCATCTGGGGAGAGGAGAGGAGGCTCAAATGGTGTCAGCACAAAAGGAACAAATGAGGATCTGCAGGTGGGGGACACTGAGGGTGGAGCCCCAGGACCAGAACTCCACCCAGTTCTCAGCTCTGGGAGACAAAGTTTGGAGACAGCCTTAACCAGCTGGGGAACGGTGGAGGGGTGGGTCTGGGGGAAGGAGCAATATAGATGGGGTCACGCTGAGCAGAGGAGGCAGTGAGGTGTTGATCGCCTGAGTTCAAATCCCAGCACTGCTGCTTAGCGGCCATCTCTGTGTCCTTAGGCAAATCACTGACCCTCAGGGAGACTTGTTTCTTCTTTTGTAAAATGACACCCATTTCCTCGGGTCCTTGTGAGGATTCACTGAGGTCAGCATGAAAGGTGTGTGGTAAGTACTCCAGGATGCCAGCAGCTCTGAGCCCACGGCTCCCAGGCTTCCGGGTCAGGGTCCCCTTGCAGCTGCTGCAGCGCGCGACCCCCGCGAGGCCCAGTAAAGGAGCTGGTCCCCTGCACACATCCTGGAGCTCACCCTGCCATCTTAGACCTTGCATAGGTGAGCAGTCCTCCTGGGATTGTGTCCTCCGGGACAGTCGCTGCAGGAAGCCCACCGGCCTGGCATTCCCAGCCTTTGGGCCCCAGCTTATCGCTTGGAGCACATTGACTGGGCCTTAATCCTGGGTTAGGTGTCCTACCTGCCTAGGGTGGCGTGACTTCTCAGGGACAGAAGCTTCTCTCCCAGCTGGCCCACTCGGAAGACCTCGTGTGTTCGTGTGTGGCCCCCTTCCACTGAGGACCTCCTGGCTCTTGGGAAGGAGCAGTCAGGTCTCTGGACCTGCTCCTTGTGTCTTGGAAATGCCCCAGGAAATGACTTACCTTGACTACCTTCACCCACCAGCACCTCTCAGCCAGACACACCACTAGTTCCCCCCAAGCAAAGCAATAACAGGGGACTCTGGCATGGTGGGCCTTCCAAAGGTGCTGACCCCGCTTAGCCTCCTTCCTCAGCACAGCGCCCGCCCATCTGACACCCTCGCGAAATGTGTGTTAGCGGATGAATTAATGAATAAACATAAAACTTCGTCTCTAAGGTGGCCTCAATTCTCCCTAGTGGCCAGCGTTCATCTGCAAGGAATCGGGTGGGTGTCTGAGTAGGAAGCCCCCAGCTGAGACCTGGTAGGGCCATCTGGTTATTTAAGGGCAAAGTGGAACACCAGGTGAGCCGGACCAAGTGGTGTGATTCCAGGGAGCAGGCATCCCAAGGGGCAGCTCAACCAAGGCCGGTGGCTGGCAGCGGGGGTGGAAGGGGGGCATGGAATGGGCGGAACCATGGCATGAAGGTTAAAGCACAACCTTGACCCCAAGGAGTGGAGGAGGGGCTGAAGCAGCAGGGCCTTTCAGTTGGGGCAGACAGCCCAGGGTCATCCCCATAGGGTGATCGGTCAGTGCTCTAGAGAGCATTTGACTGGAGCTCCAGGGGATCTATGCCCCCCACGTCCCCAGTACATCTGGGACCACCCAGGGAGCGAAGACTGACTTCTACAGTCCAGAAATTCCTAACTCCCCAGACCGTCTGGGCCCATCTCTATCTGCATCTCTGTCCTCCCAGGACGAGGACCTCACTGCTGGCCTCACGGGGCTTTTCCTTGTTGGCATCTGCAGGAATGGCCCCTGGTTCTCCAGCTGGGGGACTTCCAGGGCCTCAGATGCTCCACACACACCCCACCCCAATTTCCCAGACCATGAAGTGGCCTTCTTGAGACATATCCTTGCAGGGAGGAAGTCATGAACTTTGGGCTTTACAGAACTGTATTTGAAAACCACCACTTACAGCTAATTGACCTTGGATAAGTCAGACTCCCAGGGCTGAGATTGCCTGTCTATTCAGTGGAGGATATGACACCTGCCCCCCCAATACCCGGCACACCCACCGCAGGGAAGGGAAACCAGGAGCAGACAAGCTGGGAGCACTTGACACAGGGCTTCCCTATCCCCGCCCCCCTCGCTCCCACCCCACCCTGCTCTGTGGTTTACTAAGCACGCCTTCTGAACCAAAATTTGGACCACGTGGCTTGACAAAGGATTTCTGTGCTCAGAAGGAATTCAGACTGATTCCTCTGGACAGACACACGCATCAATGCCACCCTGACCCCGGAGGCCAGCCCTCCTGCCTCACCTGTTACCTGGGCCGTGACCCCGACACCTGATCCTTGACACAGCGACATCCATCAGCCTGGATTTCATGGCTCAGCCCTGAGTCAGGCCAACAACAGCCCCTGAAGAGAACCAAGTCCCACCCCCACACCAGAAGCAAAATTATGCAAATAATAAGGGCATCAAACACTCACCAGACCCTCCAGGTAGAGCCATACAGAGGCTAACATAGAGGTCCTGGGGTTCAGTTACAAATTACTCTATTTGCAAAAAAAGGGGCGGGAGGAATCTTCACAAAGGAAAACCCTGTCTCAGTTTTGTGTGTTTTTTTAGGGCAAAGCTCTCAGCTCTGTGGAACCATCCCACTTCCTGTGACTTTATCACAAATGTGGGCTCTTTTGGTCCACGGCAAAGTACATGGCGACATTTTCCGGCTTTCTGTTCCCTTCCAATAAGAAGGAATCTCTTCCTTTCTAAAACAATAAAAAGGTGGATAGGGGGCTTCCCTGGTGGCGCAGTGGTTGAGAGTCCGCCTGCCGATGCAGGGGACACGGGTTCGTGCCCCGGTCCGGAAAGATCCCACATGCCGCGGAGTGGCTGGGCCTGTGAGCCATGGCCGCTGAGCCTGCGCATCCGGAGCCTGTGCTCCACAACGGAAGAGGCCACAACAGTGAGAGGCCCGCGTACTGCAAAAAAAAAAAAAAGGTGGATAATTAGCGTGTAATGGTTAGTGGATAATTTTAGAGGGGTGAGCCGAGCTCATAACATCATTCTGAATATATTTGCATTTAGCTGATCTCCCTTTTCTTCCCCCCATTCTATGATTTTTTTTTTGTTGTAAGTGTAATTAGTTTAATTGCGATCTTCCCTAATGAAAACAAAGAAAAGTGTCTGTGGGAGAATTGGTTTCTGGGGAGGCCATGGATGCTGGCAGCACCCCCTTTTCCCAGGCAGCCTCCGGGTCCCTGGGGACCCACCCTCAGCCTCCCGTGGCTTCTGCCCTCTGTCTGCCAGCCGAGCAGGCAGGTGGGCTGTGTATGTCTATTTGTCTTCATTCATTTATTCCCCCTGTTCCAGAAAGACAAAAGTGCAAGAGCCCTGGATTTTTATTCCTATTCGCTCCCATTACCCAGGGGGTGACACTGAGCACGTGGCCCAGGAAGAGAAGGCTGCTGGCATCCCCCCCTCTGGGTGTTTATGTCAGGACTCGAAGGAACAGCAGAGGGGCAAAGGTTAGCGGGCAACAGACGGAGGGGGCACCCCGGCCCCGACCTGTGCAGCCAGGAGTTCTGGTCCTCGGACTCTGGCCCTGCCCACCTTGCTCTGGGCAGGAGCCTGTCCTCTGCCCCCAGGCAGCTCCAGGTGCTTGGCCACTTGGTTCTGAGCAGCAGCCCATGTCTCACCTACCCCATTCCTAACCACAGCCGCCATGCTGCTGACTCCGCTCTATGCGAGGCCCTGATCCCTGGGTTTCCGCCTCAACCCCTAAGCTGCTCACCGGCCCCTGATTCTTGGGGGCATCTTCCCTTCAACGGACCTGCCTCTGAGCTGTCCCTGACGCCACGTGGCCTGCTGAGGTCTCTTCCTCTGACAAACAGTACGGGGCGCATGGAGGTGTCCCCGCAGACATGTCTTGGTGGCTCCCAGGCAGGGAAGCCTGGTCCCCGTCTCTGAGGACTTCCCAGGCCAGACATTTCAATGGGTCTTTCGAGCGAAGGCTGAGGGCAACTGTGCAAAGGCATAAAGTAAATGCTTAGGAAGCTCGGAGTGAGGCCAGGGGTCCATGGGAGAGGCGGCCCCAGCCGGGCCCCAGGGTGAGAACTCTAGGACATGCATTATGCATCTACCACCCACAGATCTGGGGTCCTAGATGTGCCAAAACACAGCAAGTACAGTGGGGAGTCCCTGCTCAAAGAAACGTTTCCTGCCCGACACCAAGGGCGGCTGTTCCTGCTACCCCAGCTCCCTGCCTCGTTAGCATGGGCCCAGCTGCCTCTCCCCATGGACACCAGGACCTTTGCCACAATGGCCAGTCCCTGGAAGATAACAGTGACCTTCACAGAATGACAGCTATGGTCAAGGCCACCACGTGGCCAACTGCATGGTGGGCAGGTCCCAGGTCAGCAGAAGATGCAGCAGGCGGCAGGACCAGACCCCATCTCCAAAAGGCCTTCCCTGCCTGCCCAGCTCCAGCGGGGCACCTCTCTCTCCAGCCAGGCCCCTCCCTTCTCCCTGCCCACAGAGCTTTCCTCCCGAGGGTGCTCAGAGGAGGAAACTCCACCCTGATTTTTCATTGTTTTTACAGAAAAGTTAGTTTCTGCCAAAAAGGAAAAATTAAAATGGGAACAGGCTTTCCCCACCACCACCACCCCTCTGGGAATCGTTATTCTCTTCATGAAACCCTCTGGTCTGGCCTCGCTGGCCACCGACCCCAGGCCTGGCAACTGCTTCCTCCTCCTTGGATGAGGGAGGCTCCCCTGCTTGGAAGGCCCAGGCCCTGTCGCTGTTGGGTCAGAGGCAGGAAAAGGACCAGTCGGGACGGTCTTGAGTGGGAGAGACAGGAGCACCAGCTGCAGAGAGAGTGACGGGCAGGGGACCCCTCCAGACCCCGGCCAACCCCGTGAGGCCACTGCCACTCCGGACACACGATTCCAATTCTGAAAACCCATCAGTGAGTCTCCATAGCCCCCCCAGCCCTGATCGCGGAGCACAGCCCTCTTTCCTGAAGTCTGGACTCCCTCCCGCTTCTTGTTGAAATCCACCAGATCGCGAGCTCCCAGCTGCCACTGGCTCACCTTCAAGCCCGCTGAGCTGTGGGTGGCTTATATTCCCTTTCCGGTTTCCTCTGACTCACATGGTGTTGAGAGCGGGGCGAACAGCTCTCTGAGGCGGACCCTCTTCTGCCCCCCAGCCCTGAAGAGGTCCCAAGGGTAGCTAGGCTTGCATCCCTGCCCAAGCCAGATCCCAGGCCTCCCAGCCCGGCACGGCCAGGCACTCTGTCGTCTGTTGCTGCTCAGGGAGGTAGGGGAAGGGGCGGGCGGGCACCTGGGCCAGCAGATACTGAAATTATGCTGCTTTCACACACTAGGGGAGAGAACAGAAGACCTCCACCACCTCCTGCCCCCTCCAGAGAACTCCAAGGAAGAGGGGGTCAGAGGCTGGCATGGCTTTACAGGAAGGCGACGGGGAGGCCCGCCCACATCCCTGCAGCCCTTTCCATTTCTGGGCTCACTGACCGGACTTCCCAGCGCCAGCACCTGTGTCTCCTTCTCGGCCCTGAGAGCACAGAGCAGAAGACCAGGGCGTCCACACCTTCTCCCCAACAAAGCAGCCGCAGTCAAAAGCCAGCAAGATATGGTGGGGACATAGCTCTGGTCCCTTGCTCTGGCGGGAGATGACCTCTATTCCACACTGTCTCCCAAGAGACCCACTCATCCCCCTACCTCCCTAACCGATGCTCTCGGGGGTCATCCCCCAATATACCACTGGACTCAAGTACTTGCTTCAGGGTCTGCCTTGGGGGGTTCCAAAATAAGTTGGGGGGAAAGGCAAGACCACAAACACCCCTTTCCCTGCTCCCATTCACGCAAGTCACACAAATAAGGGGACTTTCCACTGGTCAGGGCACTCTGAGTCAGCAGTGCAATAGGGCTGCCTAAGAAAACTCATAATAATGCAATGATCCTTGTGCATAGAAACACACAAACATTATGTCCAGTGAAATGTAGCTGAATGTCCAGTGGAAGGCACCTGATTACTGCCCTGTGGACGGAGACCAGTTTTGCATATTTGTAAATTTGCTTTAGCCTTCCTGACTGCCTATGGACAGATGTGAGGTTCTTAGAACCAGTTGTAACATTATACCGGTGTCTTCATTAATTAATGAGTTAAATAAAATCTTTGGCATGTATTCCTTTTGAACTTGTATGAGAGTCATGGTCTTACCTTTGAGCAAAAATGTCCTTTAACCAGTGTTTTGGGGGAGACACATTTCAGCTCATAACATACGGTCTGTGAATTATATGTCAATAAAGCGGGTTTTTTTTAATAATGAAGGTTCCCCACAGCCTTTGCCGAAGTAGGGGATCAGACTCCTTTCCAAGGGAGGCCACAATTTAACTCCCTCCCAATTTCTCTGGATGTTGAATCAGAAGGTGACTCTTGGCTGCCCCACCCTCAAAACGGCCAGACCAGGTGGAAGGCAGGGAGTGATCACTAGAATCTAACAGACAGATTCTCAGCCCAGTGGAGCAGGGGAACTCGATGGGGCTGAGGCATCTCCGGAAGCCACAGCTCATGGCCAGTCGACAGGTGTCTCTCCAAACGTCCACAAGGAAAGCTAATCAAGCTCGTGGACATTTACCGAGCTCTATGGGAAGTACAAGGAGGAGCAACACACAGCAAGTCAGTGGCCGGAGTCCCACCCTGACGCGGGGGCACCTCAGGCAGCTCACAGCCTGGCCAGCACCACCCAACACAATCCTGAAAGCCTGTGTCCCAGATCATGAGCGTGGGTGGGATGCTGGGGTACAGCGGGTGGCAGACATTCTTCATCCTCTCCTCTCCTCTGCTTCCCAAGGGCTGCACAGAGAAGGCTGAATGCAGAGCAGAACAGAGGCGCCCCCAGAACCAAGTGTCCGGGACAAGCCCTAGGGGGGCTCTGCTCCCTCTCCAAAGAAGGCTCACCCCTCAGGCTGCTTGTTAGAGCCTGCAACCCCCTCGTGATGCCCGTGTGGTGCACAAGGTGGGAGGTGGTCTCAAGATCTTGGCCGTCTCTCCTTTTCTTATGAATCACTCTCCTTGGCAAACGTCTCAGGCTCAGGCACCTTCAAAGCCCTCCATGGATATTAACTAATTAGTGTAAATACAGGAATGCGGCGACTACATATTAGCAGACTGCTGCTGATACTAGATCATCAAAGGTGATGAAAACCCTCCCCGAGCGCTCCTCTGGGACTCGGCTCCAACTTTTCCCCTGCAAGTCTGGTCTCAGGGCCAAAAGAAGCATAATGAGGTGAGAGTCTGGCGGGTTTGGAGTGGGGAAGAAACAGCAGCTCTTTCTGTCCCCTGCAGTGGACTCTACGGCCATGGCTGGTCAAGAGGAAATCTCAGCCTGGACTATGGGAGGTGAGAGAGGCGGACCCGTTTGTGATGGCCACTGGGTGTCCAGGGAACCTATGAACCCTGGAGTGTCCACAGGTCAGCACTCACCTGGCGCCAGGAGGATTCTTGTCATTGGGGCTTCTAGAAGGATAGCCATGGGGCAGGGCGGGTCACGGAAGCCCATTGTTTCCATGTTGTGCTGGGGTACTGACCAGCTCAGTATCCCTAGAAAATCACTTCGTTCACCATTCATTCAACAAATTCTCTAAGGCGTTCAAAACAGAGATTCTCACTTGACAGCAAAAGCAAAAATCAACAAGTGGGACTATATCCTACTAAAAAGCTTCTACACGGCAAGGGAAACCATCAACAAAAAGAAAAGGCAATTTATTGAATGCGAGAAAATATTTGCAAGCCATCTATCTGATAAGGGGTTAATATCCAAACTATATAAAGAACTCAAACAACTCAATAGCAAAAAAACAAACAATCCAATTTAAAAATGGGCAAAGGATCTGAATAGGCATTTTCCCAAAGAAGACATACAGATGGCCAGCAGGTACATGAAAAGGCGCTCAACATCACTGATCAAAAAACCACAAATCGGGCTTGCCTGGTGGTGCAGTGGTTGAGAGTCTGCCTGCCGATGCAGGGGACGCGGGTTCGTGCCCCGGTCCGGGAAGATGCCGTGGAGCGGCTGGGCCCGTGAGCCGTGGCCACTGAGCCTGCGTGTCCGGAGCCTGTGCTCCACAACGGGAGAGGCCACAACAGTGAGAGGCCCGCGTACTGCAAAAAAAACAAAAAAAACCACAAATCAAAACCACAATGAGATATCACCTCACACCTGTTAGAATGACTATCATCAAAAAGACAAGAAATAACAAGAATTGACCAAGGTGTGGAGAAAAGGGAACCCTTGTGCACTGTTGGTGGGAATGTAAATTGGTGCAGCCACTATGGAAAACAGTATGGAGGTGCCTCAAAAAATTAAAAATAGAACTACCCTATGATCCAGCAATTCTACTCCTGGGTATTTATCCAAAGAAAACAAAAACACTAACTCAAAAAGATATCTGCACCCCATGTTCATTGCAGCATTATTTACAATAGCCAAAATATGGAAACAAGCTAAGTGTGCATGAACAGATGAAAGGATAAAGAAATTGTGAGACAGGGGATTCCCTGGCAGTCCAGTGGTTAGGACTCCACGCTCCCACTGCCGAGGGCCCGGGTTCAATCCCTGGTAGGGGAGCTAGGATCCCACAAGCTGTGCCGTGTGGCCAAAAACAAAAACACAAAAAAGGAAATTGTGAGATACACATGTACGTGCACACACACACAGTGGAGCATTATTCAGCCATAAAATACAATAAAATCTTGTAATTTGTGGCAACATAGATGGACCTTGAGGGCATTATGCGTAGTGAAATAAGTCAGACATAGAAAGACCAAAAAAAAGGGAAAAAGTCCATAGATACAGAGAACAGATTGGTGGTCGCCAGAGGCTATGGGGGGGAGGGGTAAAATGGGTGAAGGGACATACAAACTTCTACTTATGAAATAAATAAGTCGTGGGGATATAATATACAGCATGGCACTATAGTTAATAATACTATGTAGTTAATAATAATGAAAGTTGCTAAGGAAATAAATCTTAAAAGTTCTCATCACAAGAAAAAAAATTCTGTAACTATGTATGGTGACGGATGTGAACTAGACTTGTGATGACCATTTCACAGTATCTACAAATACTGAATCATTATGTTGTACACCTGAAACTAAGATGATGTTATATGTCAATTATACCTCAATTTAGGGCTTCCCTGGTGGCGCACTGGTTGAGAGTCCGCCTGCTGATGCAGGGGACACGGGTTCTTGCCCCGGTCCGGGAAGATCCCACATGCCGTGGAGCGGCTGGGCCCGTGAGCCATGGCCGCTGAGCCTGCGCGTCCGGAGCCTGTGCTCCGCAACGGGAGAGGCCACAGCAGTGAGAGGCCCACGTACAGCAAAAAAACAAACAAACAAACAAACAAAAATTATACCTCAATTTAAAAAAACCCTGAGATTCTTGTCTCATCCACCAATCCTGGCCACTCTCACCTTCTAAATTTACCCAGAATCGGCCACTTCTCATCTTCTCCAAGCTGTCACTGTGGTCCAAGACAACTAGGTTACTACAGTAGCCTCCCAGCAAGGCCCCATACTCTCCCCTTGCCCCTGCTTCCAACAAACACACACACACACACACACACACACACACACCCCATCTACGCATCTGCTTCACTCACTCCCACCAGCCTCCTTGCTGCCCCAGGCCACAGATAGCACATCCCCACACCTGGAACATCCGCTCTCAGGGCCATGGCACCTGCTGCTCTGGGGCCTTGAACCGTCTTCCCACAGACGTCGGCGGGGCACACTCCTTGCTTTCCCTGAGCAGCCTTCCCTGACCTCATCCTCTACAGAGGGGTCCACAGACTTTTTCCATAAAGGGCCAGACAGTAGATCGTTTCCGCTTTAGGAGCCGTAGTCTCTGCGGCAACTACTCAACTTAAAAGAAGTCTTAGGCAACATGCAAAGGAAGGAACGTGGCTGTGTTCCAATAAAACTTTATTTATAAACACGGGCTACAGTGAGCCAGATTCAGCCCGTGGCTGATCTGAAAGAACAACACCCACCTTTCTCTCGTCTCTCCCTCTGCTACTCATTACCACATGATGACATGTATATCCGTCCACTTCTTCGTTATCTGCCCCACCCAACCCCCAGAGCATCAGTGCCACTGACACAAGGACTCTGTCTATTTTGTTCATTGCTGTATCTCCAAATCCTAAAACACTGCCTGGCACATAATAAGCCCTTGATGTATTGGTATAAAAATAGATACATTAAATAGGCACAAACTGTTAAAATTTTAATGAGAGTAGCAGAAAATCATAGTTAACATATAGATAAATATAGATAAGTGTAATATATATATATGTATACACACACACACACACACACACACACACCCCCCACATGGTGCTTGTATGCCAAGGCAATAAGAAAGCCGAGTGAAGGAAAGGTTAAGTAACTTGATCGCAGGGCTAGAAGTAACACAGCCCAGTTCCGGAACCTGTATCTCACCCCTTTCCTGTGAAATGAGGAGGTGGGAATAGATCTGCACACGTGGCACCCATGCATCACGCCCCCACCCCCAGCTCTCAAGGCAGACACCCTCCTTGATGACAGCCCAGCCCCCCAGGCAGCCATCACCAATGGATCACATGGGTCTTTGGGTGCTTCTCTCTCCTGCTCACCTGGAAAAGCCCACCAGGGAAGTCCCCCCACCCCACCCCACCCTGCATCACTCGGGCAACGGTCTGATTGACCCCTGGGGTCTTCTGCTTCTGCCTGAAGCCCCTGAAAAGTCATGAGGACTTCAACTCAGGAACAGAAAAGAGTGCTGGTGTCTTTTAAATCAAATCTGCCCTGAATGTGAAATTGAAGTGTTGATATTAACTATGATTTGCTGCAAAGGGTGGTGAATAAGTGTGAGAAGGCATTGCCCTCCAAATCCTGGCAAGAAAATTGGGGTCTTTCTCCCGGTTACTGTTCTCCCCATCGTCCTCTCTGTCTTTTCACCCAGAAACCAGCCCCCAGTCACCTCACATTCATGAAGGTGGCTCGTGACCCCATTCCACCTGCCCGATGCAGGGGGGAGCCCTCATTAACCTCGGGGAGACAGTCCAGCAGTTTCAACAAAGACTCCAGAATCACATCTGTTCAGGGCCAGTCTCTCTGAACAAAAGAGGAGGGTCAGGTAGGAGTAGCAGGGCCTTTAGACCAGCTCCCGCAGCTCTCAACAAGAAGCCGCATCTGGGCCTTATTTGGAAGGGAAACTCTCCAAGTCCCCAAGCCCCGTGAGTCACCCAGCAGGAATGCCTGTGACTTTTCATAACAAATAATAACAATTCCTTACCTCCGTGGGCCTCTTAATAGGCGGTCCCATTAGCTCACTCGACCCACACAAACCTGTGAGTGGGTGGGTCCGATATTTTATCAATATAAAATATTGATATTTTATATCTGCAGAGCGCAGACGGCCTTGCCTGACATCCAAGCCAGGCCAGACAATCCAGGCTCCTGGCTCCCATCCCAGGGCAGCTCAGACGCTTCGTCCTCATAGGCCAGGCCTCCTGCTTCTCTGCTGCATAAACCAGTGCTAAGGCAACCTATCCCTTAACAAACATGCATCAAGTTCCTACTTTATGGAAGAAACTGAGCTAAGCATCAAGGAGGAGACGAGTAAGACATAGCTGTAGAGCAGCGGTCCCCAGCTATTTGGCACCAGGGACTGGTTTCGTGGAAGACAAGTTTTCCACGGGCGGGCGGGCAGGGGAGGATGGCTCAGGCGGTGATGCGAGCGATGGGAGCCGCAGATGAAGCTTCGCTCTCCTGCCCGCCGCTCACCTCCTGCTGTGCGGCTCGGTTCCTAGCAGGCTGCGGACCGCTGCTGGCCCGCGGCCCAGGGGTTGGGGCCCCCTGCTCTAGAGTCTCCAGGATGGAAACAGACCCGAAGGGGCGCCAGTCCGGCCTCCTGGCTGATGCCCCGTCTCCTCTACACCATCCTGTCTTTGTGACCTGTTGCTGCTTCACAATAACACCACGACTTAACCGCTTAAACCAACAGTCACTTATATCTCGCATCTCTGTGGGTCAAACCCAGAGTGGGCATCCTCAGCTGGGCCCCAGGCCCTGTTCTCGAAGGTTCTTGTGGAGGCTATTGGGCACGTCAGCTTTTTTTAGAAAACATTTTATTAAAGTATAATACACATAAAGAAAATTGTAAAACTACACATCCAACTCCGTGAATTTTCACAAAGTTGCACACCCATGTGAGCAACGCCAGATCAGGAGGGGAACATCGCCAACCCGCCAGGTCCCCTCCTGCCTCCTCATGTCACAGACCCCCACACCTGGGCCAGCTTGACTCCCACGCCAGAGACCGATCTTGCCTCTTCTTTTAACTTTCTGTAAAGGGAATTACACTGTACGTATGCTCTTGTGTCTGCATCTTTCAACCAGCTGGTGGCTATGAGATGCACCCCCTGAAGGTGTGGAGTCGTCCCTTGGTTCTCACCGCCGCAGCACGGTCCATCTTGTGAACCACAATGTACCCATCCTCCGCTGCTGGGCAGCTGGCTTTTCCAGTCTGGCTACTGTGAACGGTGCTATTGTAAACAGTCTTTTGGTGAACATTTGTACACGTGTCTTTAGGGCATATGCCTGGGACGGAATTATTGGGTTGTAGGGCAGACGGACGCTTGGCTTTAGCACTACTGCCAGTTGTCAAAAGAGGTTGTACCCATCTCCACCCCCGCCACCGGTGTGAGGGGTTCCAGTCGGCCACCCCTTCACCCGCACTTGAAGGTCAATCTTTTTCATTTCAGCGTGTTTAGGGTATAACTGGATCTCGTTGTGATGTTAATGTGTATTTCCATGATGATTATGAAGTTGAGCACCTTTTTATACACTTGGTTTTTCTTTTTCATATTGATTTGTAGAAGTTCTTTATGTATTCTGCGCACTAAACGTAGATATGGGTGTGGCCATAAATGATAGAGATGGAGATGAACACACACTACAAATCCCCTCTCAAACTCTATCACGGTGACCTTTCTCCTTTATTCCATTAATGCAATGAGTTATTCTGATAGAACTTCCACTGTTAAAACAACTCTCCTTTCCTGCAGTGCTGTAAACCCGACTTGGTCATGATGTATCCTTCCTTTCACACAGCATTGGGTCTGATCTGCCGATGTTTGGTTCAGGACGGCTGTACTCACGCTCATGAGCGATGTCAGCCTGTAATTTTCTCTTCTGGACACGACCCTGTAAGTTTAGGGCATCAGGGTTAGACTCATACAGTGAGTCGGTCGGCCCCCCTCCCCCTGTGTCCTGTCAGTTAGTGGAAGATTGGTTCGATGGGCACATTAGTTGTTGATTCGGGGAAAGGGCCACACAGCTCATCTTTCCAGGCCTGGGGACTGCGTCTGGGGATCCTGAGTCTGTGGCCTCATCTGTCTTCTGAGTATGGGGGAGGGGGACTTAGGGTCTCACGTGACAAACATCCCCGAAATGAACAGGAAGTCGGGCTGCACCCAGGGCCCCCCTGGAGGCTCTGCTCTGCCAGCTTCCTGAGGCTTCCTTCCCTTTCTGCTCCCGGCTCTCCTGCCATCTTCCTGCTTCCTCTTGCTCTCTCTCCATCTCTCTCTCTCTCTCTCCCCTCCAGGACCACCCATAGACCTCTCCTCAACACTGTGTGTGGGGGGGGGGGGTCGGCCGCAGTGCCCACTGCTGGAAGATGCTAGATGCTGCTGACCCCGCCCCAGTCACTCACCTGCAGTGGTCGGGACTCAGGTTTAAGCCTCCTCCAGGCCCCTTCCGGTGCCCCCCACCCTGCCCCCTAGCTGCTGCCTCTGCCCCTTCCATCCTCCAGCTCTGCGCTGGAGCTGCAGCCCTGCGTGCCCTGTGCCGTGTGCTCAACAGCTTTCCAAACGCCATGAAAGATTCATGAGGGCAAGTGTGTGGATGTGTGTGTGTGTGTGTGTGTGTGTGTGTGTGTGTGTGTGTAAAGGCTGGCGCTGGGCTCTGAGCTGGGGGGGCAGGCAGGCAGGGAGGGTGAGCCCTGGCCATGGGCGGGGAGCTGGGAAGGGCAGCCTGGCACCGACGCTGGCCACGGAGGAGGGTGCCTCACCGTGGTGCCCCCAAAGTCAGCACATTGCTGCCCAGGGAGGGGGGAGGGGCGCAGGTGTTCCATCTGCGCAGACACGAGATCTATGTCTTGAATGGCCTTGGCAAGATGTTGACGGCTGTCTTGGAAGCAGTGCCTGGGCAGCCACTGCCTTTCGAAGGGGTTGCTCCCTAAATGCCACTTAAAGGATTAGCGAGACAGCGTGGGCCGTCACCCAAACACCTGCGTGTGTCTGTAAAAACGCAGCTCTCTCAAGGATGTGCTGAAGGTGGAGAGATAAAGTGAGTGGGGGGGTGCTGCTCCAGGAATAGGGAACCTAGAGAAGGACGTGCGTTCCAGAACCTTCCATGCCGGACTCAGATCACAGTGCCGCAGAATGGCCCTCCCCGTCTCCCGGCTTCCTCATCCCACAGCGGCCACCCGCCACCCGCAGCAAGACCCCAGGCAGAGGCTGGTGAGGACGAACGCTCTGGCATTACCCTCCCCGTTCGCTGGCCTGCGTGGCTGGTCTGAGAGGCTGGCCCTGAGCAGGGAAGCCGCGGGAGGGAGCCCAAGGCCGGAGCCACCAAGGTCTGACTCAGGTGCCATGGCTAATTGTGTGATGATCTAAGCGCATCCCTCCACTCCGTAGACCCCTCTGTGAGGGGACACAGTCGCCCCAAGTGACATGAGCCATTCCTTCCCACCCCGATATCCACAACTCCATGGGATGTGGGGTGAATGGAGCAGGCACGTGGCACCAGGGCCCCCCGGGGCCACAGGGGGTGGTGGGACGCTGCCCTGCATCCCTGGAGAAGGGTCTCCGTGGGCTTCCCCCAAGCTAGGGGCTTTGTGGGCTCTCAGCAGAAGTTGTCTCATCATTATTGTTCATTGCAATAACAGAATAATAGCAATCATCCCAATCAGAGCCCGGCTGAGTGGGACGGTAGCTGCGTTAAGGGAAGCATTAACACTGGGGAGAGGACTTAGAAACAAGAGGCATTCCTCAGGCTCCAGACCGCTGGGGAAGTGACTGGGGAGGAAACAAACCCTGAGACCTGGGCTGTAACCGGTGGCCACGGGTTGACACCTGTGCCGGGAGGCCCTAGTGGTGGCACCAGTAAACAGGAGGACGTCCTGTCTGGGCTCAGGAGCCAGCGACCTGTGCTGGGCCTTGATCTTATTACTAGAAGCCCCATGTGCCATGGAATCCCCGGGATCAGCCATCCCGCTGCACCCCCGGGAGCACACCTCCTGCTGGCTTCTGCCCTGGACACCTGTTTGCAAAAGAGATTCTAACAAACTACAGTTTGCCCATTTGGTGGTGGAGAGAGGGAGGCAGGTAAGGATGGGGAGGGAGAGAAGGGAGGTCAGAGAAACTGTGCTGCTGACAAAGTCCGGTTGCTGGAGGGGAACTTTCGCTTATGCAGGGAGTGGGCTGGTTTTCCAGGGCCTCGCAGACCCCTACCTGGCCGGCCCAGCAGGAGGGGGCTGCCCTCAGCAGCTCTGCCCTAGAGCCCGCCCTGACCCAGTGACATCCGTCCCAAGTGCCCAAGAGAGAAAGCTGATGGGCGCAACCTGGGTCCAGTTCATCCCTCTCCCAGGCGCCTGTGGCCAGGGGGAGTCACACAGAATCCACGTGGGGTAAGCAGTTAAAGGATGGGCCCCCAGCATTATGGGCTGGGCTGTTATGCTCGAAGGTGTCTGCTACGTGTCACATCCTACGAGCCGTGGAAGGAGGAGTGTGGTCCATGAGGCAGAGGGAAGTCTTACCGGAGGCAGCGGGGGGCCTTCGGGGGAAAATGAGGGGCGGCCAGGGGAAGATGAGATAAGTTCTGTGGCCCCGGGACCCTTGGAGGGCAGGGAAGGTGGCACTGGGGAAACAGCCTTCAGCTTGATGTCAGGAGGCTTCTAGTAACTAGGTGAGCTGAGCCGACTCTCGTGGACGGGCTGCCTCGGCGAGGCTGGGTCCTGCATCATAGCAAACGTTTGCGTGGACTCACGCCCACCCGCCAGGAACACTGAACAGCAGGGTCCCACGTGGCCTCTGTATTGGTCAGGTGTCTCCGGAGAAACAGAACCAACGGGAGAGAGAGATAGAGACAGAGATGAGGGAGAGATTGATTTATTATAAGGAATTGGCTCCCACAGTTATGGGCACCGGGAAGTCCCACCATCTGCCATTTGCAAACCAGAGCCCTAGAAAAGCCAGTGGTGTAAGTTCCAACCTGAGGGCAGGAGGAGACGTGTATCCCAGCTCAACAGTCAAGCAGAGAGAACTCCCCCTTCCTCCACCTTTCTGCTCTACTCAAGCCCTGGACAGATTGGATGATGTCCACCCAAGCTGGGGAAGGCAGTTCGCTTTACCCGGCCCACCAGTTCACATGCTAATCTCTTCTAGAAACACCCTCACAGAAACCCCCAGAAATAGCTTTTCACCAGCTCTCTGGGTGCCCCATGACCCAGTCCAGTTGACACACACAGTCAACCATCACAGCCTCTTCGGGCCGCCGCATGGCAACCCTTGGTCCTTCGTGGTCCTCACAACCCCGCGTGACCAGGCTCCCGTTCATCCCTCCCGCATCCTCCCTCCAGGCCCTCAGCATCCCTCAGGGCCACATGCTCTCCCTTCCAGGGCTGGGCACCTGCTGGTCCCTCCGTCTTGCTCCTACCCACCCTTCATTCTTCATGGTAAGCATCACCTCTTCCAGGGAGCCTCACTTTTAGGGCCAGAGACCGCCCTCTCCTTACCATACCGAACTCTGTCAGGGCGATTTGCAAACTAAGATGAAGGAAAGGAAGCAGCAGCTGTGAAACACTGCAGGGGTGGGAGGTGGGATAGTCTAGACAGCGTGGGAGGGTGGCCAGCTCCCTCAGAGCACGGGGTGCTAACACGGCACCCAGGAAAATCAAAATTGTATTTTCAATCCTCCTTTATCAACATGTTACATGATCCTGAAATCATTTCATAAAAGGACGGCAAGATGCAAAGTCCAACTCCAGCTCCTGAGCAGCTTTCAGAAGACTGAGTCCCCCGGCCCACCCAGCCTACCTCCCCGGGCAGGTGGCCACATTGCTGGCCAGAGAAAGGAGTGACAGCTGAGGCCCCGCCGAGCCTCCTTTGCCTGCAGTTGCATCATGACTGAGCCCTGGGTACCAGCAGGGAGGGGACACGGGGAAGGAGGAGGCCACAGAGGGAAGGAGGGAGTCGGGGAGGCCGGGGGTGGGGGGGACGTGCGGGCGTAGAGCTCGCTCTGCTTCTCTTTCCCCAGGGAGGCCGGGATGCTGACGTGTGCAGTCAACCCCAATCTAATCTCAGAAAGGAACAATGAAAACCAAAAGGCTGACCCAACTCCCAGGCTTTTGCATTTTCTGCTTTGAGATCCGCGAGGAATCCGGACATTTGAGGAGTGGTCCCCTGGTAGAGGCCCTGCACCAGCACAACTCCTCGCTTTGAGATCCTGGCTGGACTCCAGGAAGAAGCGCCCACCCCAGGGAGGCGCCCAAAGCCAGCCAGGCCCCGGGCAGAATCGGCCAGTCTCCCTGGGTCGCTCCTCGGCTCTGTCCTCTGCCCCTTCTCGCCTCAAAAGAAGTGGTGGGTTCCTCCCAGCTGTCTCCCCGTCCCACCTCCACATGGGCCCCCCCAGGTCTAACTGGACCCATTGTGATCTTTGGTGTGCAGAAGGTACTCATGGTGGGGACCCCCATCCGAGCCCCAGGCATCCGGCCCCTGCTGAGAGCTCTGCTGAGCCGACCTTCTGCTCCCGTGAGCGTGGGAGCCGTGGCAGGTCAGGCACTGGCCGCGCCAAGGAGCCCATCCGGGGGTGTCACTGCGAACACTTTCACCCCTCCTGTTTCCGTCTTGCCAACGATTTCCATCGGGTCTCTCTGCTCACCGTCCTGTCTGCTTCTGTCTTATCTCACTGCTCTCCAGGAGGGATGGGGAAGCAGGAGCTGCTGGCTCTGTTGAATATGGAACGTGGACTCACAAGGGTCAGTGTGTGGCCTGATCCCCGGGGGCTGCAGTCTTAATGCAGAGACCAGATCCACACACGTAACACATACGGGTAGACGGAATAAATAACCCCCATCTCAGGGTTCGTTTTCAGATGCATATACATGTGGTTACGAATAATCAAATACAAATTGATTTTAAACCACTCCTGAATTCAAAGTAGCTTTTTGTCATTGTGAGTTTTCTCAACCCATGAATCCTAAAAATAAAAGCACCAGCATGTGAAGATCCTCAAAGAGTTTGACATTAAAATGCAGCTCACAGACTCGAAAAGATGGGGCACCTCTCCTCCATGGCAGATCCTTACTTTTCGCTGAAGAAAATGCAGTTCAGGGAGGTTAAGAGCCCTCACCAGGGTCACACGGCTTATGAGGATGACGGTGCCTGGACCAGCCCAGGTTCTGACCTCAGACCGGGGAATTTTAATCCCTCTGAACCTCCATTCTTCTTCTGTAAAATGGGATTGTTGCAAGGATTCGGTGGAAGGATCCGGGCACAGGGGTTGACACGGCGTCCAGCACATCGTAGGCACTCGATGACTGATGAAGATCATTACCATTATTATTATCACTATTGTTATTATACTCCACCTGCTTCTAAGCCACACTCACCCTGTGAATCACCGGCCACACACACACATGGGAGTTGAGTGCAATGTGGTCAGGTGGTATGGTCCCCTTTAATGCCACCCATCCCTACCTGCATGTGGGAGCTGAGAAATAAACATCTCTCAGCACAGAGCCCTGGCTGTGAGCTCCATAGCAACCAGTACTTCTCCTACCACGGCTCCGCTCTTTCTGAATTGCCTTCACCTGGGTACAAGCCTGTGTCCCACATCAAAGAGCAAGCAAAGTGGGATTGAGAACCAGGTGAAGAGTCCACTGGTTACCACCAGTGCTTAACATAGTAATCAATCAATAGGTCGAGGGATAGATGGTAGAAAGGTGGATGGATGGATGGGTAGGTCAGTGGATGGAAGGATGGTAGATGACAGATTGAAAGATGGATGGATGGATGGATAGATGGATGTGGATGGGTGGGTAGGTGGACAGGTGGATAGATAAATGGATGGACCATTTTCTCAAGATACTTCCTGGAACTGAAGAGAGGAAAGGGTTAAGCGAGAGGGTGAAGAAGCCAGGCACAATACTTCAGGTAGACTCCAGGTGACATTTCCAGAGAAATGGAGCACCGTGAACAGCGGCCCGGAATTCCAGCCTCTGTGTCCACTCTCACAGGTCAGCACTGCCTCGGAGATAAGGATTGGGGGCCAGGTGGGAAACAGAAAGAACACGTGGAACCTCATCCCCACCCCAGGAGCGAATCACCTTCTGCGCCGAGCAGTGGAAGGCACGTGCAGAGAAGGCCAGGCCTGCTTGGCCAGGGAAGGAAGGAGGGACTTGAATGGTGGCTGAAACAAGACAGCAGTTGGAAGAAGGGGTTTTCTGTGAAGAGGAACTCCAGGCTCTGGCCCTGGCTGAAGGTGGAAGGTCGAGGGTGGGCCTCTCCCATCCCCAGCCCAACGCCAAGGGCAAACGTCTGGGGCTGTGGAACTGGCCCCATGGCTGCTGCTCCCACGTGGGGAGGGAGTGGGCGGCTGCCTGTAAGCTCATCTTGCTTTCATCTATTTATAACCCTGGCTGCTTGTTTTATTTATTTGTTTTCTGGCTCCTGCATCCCAAGATCCTGTGTGCTTTGTTCTGCTGGAAGGAACACAGCTGCATGGCCTTGGACACTGCCTCCACCTGGGACCCGCACCTTGGTGTGACAACAGAAAGCCACCCACACACTCACACACTCACGTGTGCATACCCACAAGGTGACCACTCTTGGGTCTGGGTCTGGGTCTTCCCCTCCCTCCCCTCTCTCCCTCCCCCTCGAGCCCACCCCATCACTCCGAGCCCTAGCCCCTCATTCACCCCCGCTGACCAATGCAAACCTTGTCTTACACAAAAATTTGTCTCTGAAATGTCCACACTGGCGTCTGATTTTGAAAATCAAATGCGTTTAAGGACTGAAGTTTCAGGTCCTTCTGCAGAGGAAACCCTGGAGCAGGTCTTGGAGTAAAGTTAGAAATTCGTTTTGTAAGCAAAGGCCTGGCTGTCCATAATCTGCCGGGAACCCATGGTGGGAACTCAGAGTTTCATCGTCACCTCTTAGAAACAGTCCATTTTGCGAGCGAATGGGTTTGGGGCCTTGAGTTTTTCCTGCCAGCCCAAAGGGGTCAGTTTTATGGGTTCATATCCAGGCTCACTGGGGCACCTGGGAGCCAGCCCCCCTACCTCTCCCCTGGTCCGCTCAGAGCGGGTCGCGGGCGGGTTTGCCTGACCCAGCGCCGGCTCTCCACACTTTAGCGATGCCTGGGCAGGACCTGGTCCCCACACACCTGGGGCTGTCACTCCTTTGTGGAAGGAAGGGCAAAGAAGGGACCCGGCCGCCGTCAGCAGGGCTGTTGGGGAGAGGTGGGCCCCTCTGGCTCCCCGGTGGACCCCGCGTGGGAGTGAGTACTGCTTGAGGTGGGCACCTTGGGAGCCCCTCTTGCCCCCACCGGGCAGACTCAGACTCAGACTCAGACGGCTGTTGGCAAAATAAAAAGATGCAGTTGTTCTAGAAATGGCATGGATGTCCTTCGTTAGTACTGGACCAGGAGGGCTGTGCGGAAAACCTCACCAGGTGAGAAGCTGAGGTTGAACCTAAAAGGTCCGCGTGAAGTAGGGGCTATGGTGAAAGCGCCGGGCAGGGGTGAGCAGACCCAGGTTGCCTCCCCCCCACTAGCCGCTGGTGGCTTATACAGCACGTGGCAGTCTCTGTGCCTTGGTTTCTGCGTCTGTAAAGGAACAGGAGAAGGCTGGACGAGGGCAGCTCCAAGGCTTTCTGAACCTCAGGGTGGCGGGTGCGGGGTCCCCAGTGGCCGTCTGTGCCAGAAGGAGGGGCAGCAGACTGTCCCAGCGGCAGCACCCGGGGGCCCGGAGCCGCCCAGCGCCGCCCGCTCAGCCCCCTCCAGAGACCACCTGCCTCCTCCGGACCCACCTGTAGCCCCCTGAGGCTCTCAGCCACAGCTGCCCCCCAGCCCACCTGGGAGAAGGGCTTCGACGTTCCTGGCAGGTAGGGGAAGCGTAAAGAACGTCACAAAGATAAGCGGGACTCCTGGGTACCAGAGGGGAAAGACACCAAATCCTAAGGCCAGCCGGGAAGTGGAGCCCTGTCACCCCACTCCTCACCTAGCTGGGTGCTGGTGGGGTCCACGCTGGCAGGTCCCCATGAGTTCTGCGGGCCGGGCCGGTATGGGGGTCTCAAGATGATGGTGGATGGGGTCTGAGCTGCAGGACGCGTGGAGGCCAGGCTGTCCCCTGAGAATTCCTTGGAGCAGGTCAGTGAATGTAACATCCAGCTCCTCCACTGCTCTGGGCCCCGAGGAGACAGCTGACTGCCCCTGAGGCCCTCCCAGGTCATGAAGACCCTCGAATCTTCCCGTCTGTGGATGGACAAGCACAGCCACAGACACAGGTGCGGGGGCTGACCCAGGGACCCCTGTAGTGGCTGTCCAGGTAGGGGACATGCCAGGGTGGGAGGGTGTTCAAGCATGGCCAGTGAGCCGCTGAGGCTCAGCGACCCCGGTAGAGGCGTCCCAGGCGGGGACGTGGAACGCGCAGTTTGCTCTGGACGGTCAGGGGAGGATTGGGGTGGGCGGTGGCAGAGTTGGGGGTGGTATTTAAGGCATTTATACAATAAGCAGGCTTGTTTTCCCTTAGGTCCTCTTACTGAGACCCGCAGTTCTGTGCGTACACGCATGTGTGTGCCTACGTGCTTTGGATCAGTTCTTTCCCTGCAGAGATAAACAGTGACCCAAGCTTGGCCCCCTCTGGCCAGATCTCCCATTAAAACAATGAAATGCCCAGAGAGCCACCACTCCCCACCTACCACCTACCCAAGTCTCCCAGGGCCCCCTCCCCACTCCCCTGGAGGAGAGCTCTGTCAGCCTGACAGCCAGGCCCAGGCCGGACCCTGCACATGGAACGGCCAGTGCTATGAGGGCGGATTTCTCCTTTTTCTGGCTGTGACGCTCAAAGAGGCCTCTTTGGGGACCAGCCAGCTGCAGCCAGGTAGATCTAGCAGCTCAACCTCCACAAAAGGGTCCTGAAGGAGAGCTCTCCAGTGCATGTCCCTCCAGGCTTTTTTCCATTATTGTTAAATGACAGTGTGTTCTAGAGGTTAAGAGCCAGGACTTTGACTCTGATAGGGCTGGGTTCAAATTCTGCTCTGACACTTATTAGCTGTGTGACTTGGGGCAAGTTACCTAACCTCTCTGTGCCCCATTGTCTTTGGTCTGTGGAATGATGATGTCAATATCACCTCCCTGGGTGGACAGGACGGGAGGACATGTAAAGCAACCAGCACGCTGCCCAACACAGATAAGTTATCAATGATGAAGCTATTATTGTCATTTTTATTTACAGCTTACTATTTAGTGAACAGTATCATTCTATTTACAGCAAACTGCGCCTAATAGATGACCTGGGCCCAACGCCAGCTTCCAGCCCCGTCCAGTAAGTAGCACTCAGCCTGCCTTGAAGTAGGGCTAAGGGGACTCAGGGCCTCCGCCCCGGCCTGGCCCACCCCTCATCTTCTTCCTCCAAATCCTCAGGCACTGTTGCACATCCACGCTGGGCTGGGTGTTCCCTGCATAGCCTCCACCTGCAGTTTCCCAGATTCAGACATGCCTTCCTCAGGGCATGCATTGAAGCTGAAGAGGTAAGTCTTTCTGTGGCTGCCCACATCCCTGGAATGGGCTGCCCCTCCCTGGGAAGAGGAAAGGAAACGCTTGCCAGACATCTAGTCCCTCTTTCTCCGTTTACTATTGAGCCCAGAGAGGGAAAGCCACTTGCCCCAAGACATACAGCAAAGCAGTGGCAGAAGCTCTCAGGGTTCTGAGTTCCAGCCTTTGATCTTCTCTACCAGACTAGTTTATAACGTAACTGCTTCATGTCCTGGGGACACGGAGGGTAAAATGAGCCCTTAGAGAATAGTAAAGGCCCCCTCCTCCCTCCTGAGGCCTCCGGAGAGCTGCTCACACATTTCCTGCTGTCTTCATTCTGTGGTCAAAAGCTCATCTCTCTTCTCCACCTGCAGGAAGAGAAGCTGCTCTGCTGGAGAAGACATTAAACCGAGCTGGGGACGAGGGAAGGCATGGGGGGACAGGGCGCTGGGGGAGCTGACAACCTCGCTGAGCAGCCCCGAAAGCCACCAGCCACCTCCGCCCTCAGCCTGGAGCCTGGGGTCCTGGGCCAAGCACCAAGGGTGTCGGGCAGGCCTGCTTCTCCCGGCCCGAGCAGGGCCCCAGGGAGCTCTGGCGTCGCCTTCACTCCCCGGAGGCCTTGGGCATCCCGGGCAGCAAGCTCCCCTCTGCTCAGCAGGCAGCCTCTCGGCAGTCTGGAAGCCTGCGCAGCCTCAGACAGCCGTCAGCAGATAAAAATAACTGCGTGGATCCCTCCCCCTCTCCACATCCCTGGACCTTCTGTGGCTCCAAGCCCTGCAGGGGAAGCTCAGGATGCATGGCCGCAGCTCTGAGTTGGGGAGACAGGCAGGTCAGAAGCACCTAGGGCACCAACGCCCTCACTTCTCTTCCTTGGACCAGTGAGAAAACAGAAGGCTCGTTAGCCAGAGCTGTTTCAGGGATGTACTCTTCTGTGAGCCCCGCAATAGCCCCTGGGGGGAGGCCAGGGCGGGTGTACCCATCCCACCTGTCAAGTGAAGCGATGGCGTGGGTGCTGCCCCGGCACCCTGTCCTGCGCACACCAGGGGCTGAGGCAGGTACCAGCAGCGTCGATTCTCTCCTCACTGTCCTTCCTCCAGGACAAGGTCAGCCAACTGAGCACCTGCGCAGGGGTGATGGAAGCACTTGTAAAGAACACTAGGGAAACAGGTGGAGCCGCATCATACCAGCCGAGGGGTTGGTTAAAGGAGTGCAATCAGGGCTGCCTTCCTGGAAGAGGAGGACTGCGAGCCAGGATTGGAAGAACAGGCTCCACGACTAACCTGACTCCTGGCATTAGAGCGTGTACACAGTGCCGCCCGCCCGCTTGCTTGGCAGGGCAGCCTCCTGCCGGATGCCGTCCTGTGTCCTCCAAGAGTTGCTGTCACCTCCGAGGGATCCAACACAAACCGGGCTGGGGGCTGTGTTTGGGGTGACTCTAGGGTGTATCTGAGTGTCATGGGTGAGAAGATGAAACGGCAGTCTTTTCCACTGACTCACTGTCACGTTTCCACCGTGACCTTCGCGTTGTCCCGAGCAGTTTTGAGACCCCAGGAGCCAGGCCGATCAGTGGAGCCGCCTCCTGCCCGCAGCAGCTGGGCGTGGGGGAACCCAGGGCCTCCCCGGGACTGGGCACCCCTCCCTACGGCCTCTGCCGGCAGCATGCATTCCCGAATAATCTCTGGGTCCCAGATCCACGGCTCAGGGGAGGAGAAGCTGTCCACAAGCACCACCGGCCTCTGTATACACGCACACACGCGCACGAGTCTGGGCGGGAGGCCCTCCTCGGCTGAGGAAAAAGGGAAGGGCAGACACCGTATCTGGGAGTCACATCAGCCAGGAGCCCCCGTAAGAGCAGCAAACTAAGTCCCAGGTGCTGGGTGGACCTCATTTAAGTCTGGAAAAAAAGGGGATTCCGAGGAGGGCCAGAGCAGACAGCCAGCTACAGGGCTAGGAGCCCACAGAGCCCGCCGTACAGACCAGGAAGCTCCGCAGGCCGGGCCCCGGATGCCAGGGAGGCGGGGTCCCTGGGAAGGGCCCTGGGGAGGCCTGGGGGACCCTCCTGGCCCACAGCACTTTCCTCAAGGATGTTTAGCCTCTCAGAGCTGTTTCCTATTTCACAGGTAAGGAGATGGTGTCCAGACTTGAAGCCACCTGGCCCACTTGGGGACCCTGTTGCCCCATCAGCTTTGGACTTTAGAGCCTGCAGGCCTCTCGATGGAGGAGGGTGTCACCTCCACCTGAAAGGCCTTTCTGAGAAAAGCCAGGGACAGCCAGCTGTCTGCACGAGGAGAATGGAAACAATCGCCCAGATTGCACAAGCCCACAAGTCCACTCTCTCCATCACCTGTCCTTGGGCCGAGCACCGAGACCATTGGCCCGCTGGGCCCCCTCCCAGGCTGTCTGTGAACTTCTGTGAGCCCAGCCCTTACAACGAAGCCCATTGTCTTTCTTTAAAAAGCAATAGTAGGGGCTTCCCTGGCGGTCCAGTGGTTAAGACTGCGCTTCCACTGCAGGGAGCACAGGTTTGATCCCTGGTCAGGGAGCTAAGAGCCCTCATGCCAGGCAACGCAACCAAAAAAAAAAAAAAGCAATAGTAATGGATAAACATCATATTTAATCTGTGGTCCATCCAGACAACGGAATATTATTCAAAGATTAAAAGAAATGACTTTTCAAGTCATGAAGATGCGTGGAAGAAACTTAAATGCATGTTGCTAAGTGAAAGAAGCCAGTCTGAAAAGGCTACAGACTGATTCCAAATATATGATATTCTGGAAAAGGCAGCCCTATGGAGACAGTAAAAAGGTCAGTGGTCACCAGGGGTTAGCAGGGAGGGAGGGATGAATAGACAAAACACAGATAATGTTTAGGGCAGTGAAACTATTCTGTATGATACTGTAAGGGTGGGTACATTTGTCACACAAATACCATCTGTTTGTCAAAACCTGTAGAATGTACAACAGCCAGTGAACCTTAATGTAAACACTGGACTCTAGTTAATCATGCTGTATCAATATTGGTTCAGTTATAACAAGCGCACCACACTAATGGAAGACGCCAATAATAAGGGAAACTGTCTGTCTGTCTGTGTGCTGGGAGTAGGAGGTCCATGAGAGGTCTCTTTACTCACAGTTCAATTTTTCTGTAAACCTAAAGCTGCCCTTTTAAAAAGTTTATTAATTAAATAATAAAGACAAATTTACACGCAGCACAGGTTTTGTTACGTTCCTGTATTAACTATATTTTCTTATTCTCTATATCCTCGGTGCTCTGGGATCTGGGGCCTTGCTGACCCTGGAGGGCCTGCCCCTCCCAGGGCTGGCTAATTCCTGGAGATAATTTCCAGGGAGCCCGTCTTTCATGTACAGACCAACCAGCCCAGAGCCGACATCCCCCTCCTCTACGGGGCTCTCACACTCAGGACCACCATCACCTGCCCTAATCACCCCGGGGCCAGGCGCCTGACACCTCGGGACAGCACCTGTGCCCAGAGCCCTCTGCAGTTATTCAAAGTAGCCAGTCCTAAGCCTGCTCACCAGGCCTCACCTGCTCCTTCCCACGGAAAGCACAACACACACTCTTGCCCACGTTTTCCCATTCCCCTGCCTCCTGACCAACCTTGGTGTTTCCCTGTGTGGCCGTGCGTGGCACAGAGTGCCCCTTCCTCTTGGGAACTGTGAGTAACAAACTCTCTTTATGGTGGCAGTCAACTCCTAATCTGCTGGGCTCTCCATCCTTGACTAATAAGAACGCCTGCATCTTAAAGCAGTGCCGACCCAGGGGCCAGCACTCTGTGAGGCCCTGGACGGTTTATCCACCAGGACTCCAGTTTCAAAAGTGACCAGGGCAGCACCAATAGACCCTAAGCAGAAAGCGGTTTCAGCCTGCAGGGTAATAACAAGACCCTCGCTCTCTGGAACTCCTGGGAGGTGGGAGCAGGGGTGAGTAAACTGAGGCCCAGATCGGGGAGGACTTGCCCAAGGTCTCCAAGCTAGTTGGCACTTGCACTAGGCCTGTGTGGGAAACCACAGAAGCCAAGTGTGGCTGTGTGTCCCCGTGGCTGCCATGCCCCTGGGTGGGTGAGGGTCGGTCCCTTCTGTCAACACTGCTGTTGGGGTTCCATTCAAGCTCCTGGAGGCCCCACCCACTGAACAGAAGGCAGGTCCCAGGCATCTCACTCCCCTTCCCGCTCCCCAGTGTCCTGGCTTCACCTGGCCTTGGCACCTCCTAGAGCCCTTGCCCTTGAGTTCGGGAGGTCCCGAGGCACGCAGGTGGGGTCTTAGCGTTGACACGTAGGAGGACCCTCCGTGCTCACAGCCAGCCTCCCTTTCCTCACCCTGTGGAAGCAGCAAAGCCAAAAGGTGCTCTCAGCAGAGCAGCCTGAGAAAGCGGCTGGCTCTTGGGGGCTGTCGGCAGCTGTGTGCAGCCCAAAACTGAACTCAGGGACACCTCCAGAGCCGAGATGAGGCCAGCCAGAGGGGACAGAAAAGGGGACCAGGCTGTAATGTAATTACATCAGATAATGGGATGTATTAGGCAATGGCCTGAACCCCAGTGGGCCTGTGGAAGTGGGGTCTGGGGCCCAGGTCGTGTGTGTATGTGTGTGTCTAGAGGTGGGGCTCTCCTTAAGAGTGTTCTTGGGGGCTCCCCTGGTGGCGCAGTGGTTGAGAGTCCGCCTGCCGATGCAGGGGACACGGGTTCGTGCCCCGGTCCGGGAAGATCCCACATACCGCGGAGCGACTGGGCCCGTGAGCCATGGCCGCTGAGCCTGTGCGTCCGGAGCCTGTGCTCCGCAACGGGAGAGGCCACAACAGTAAGAGGCCCGCGTACCGGAAAAACAAAAACAAACAAACAAACAAAAAAAGAGTGTTCTTAAGCAGATCTGGTGAAGTTATCAAGAAATACTCAGAGGGACTTCCCTGGTGGCACAGTGGTTAAGAATCCACCTGTCAATGCAGGGGACACGGGTTCGAGCCCTGGTCCAGGAAGATCCCACATGCCGCAGAGCAACTAAGCCCGTGCGCCACAGCTACTGAGCCTGTGCTCTAGAGCCCGCGAGCCACAACTACTGAGCCCGCGAGCCACAACTACTGAAGCCCGTGCACCTAGAGCCTGTGCTCCGCAACAAGAGAAGCCACTGCAATGAGAAGCCCAGGCGCCACAACAAAGAGTAGCCGCCGCTCGCTGCAACTGGAGAAAGCCCGTGTGCAGCAACGAAGACCCAACGCAGCCCAAAGTAAAATAAATACATTAAATTAAATTAAAAATTAAAAAAAGAAGAAATAGATGAGCCGCAGGAAAAATAAATAAATAACCATTTAAATAAACAGCAAGACGAGGCAGGAACAATTTTTGGAGAGAAAATTTTTGGGGAAAGACTGCCGAGAGATGGAAAGTAATAAATTTCACGTCACTCTGAAAATTGCTGCTCTCCAAGGGGCTTTAGGCCAATGAACATCGATAGAGCTCTGATGGGCCAACACGGGAGGGACACCAGCTCATGGTGCCACCTCCATAAGACGACTTCAGCGGCGCCGGGCTTGGGACGAGGCTTTTTTCCTCCCACGGCTGCAGCCTAGGTCCCCAGCTGCGCCCTGTTATCTCTACCCCTTTAACTCAGCCCAGACCACAGGGAGTTCAGAGAGTTCAACGTCTGTAGGTTGGGAAGCTGGGGACCAGCTCGCTGACATGGTGACACCGGAGGAATAAGCTTTGTCTGGAACCAGTGTCCCAAGCAGAAGGGAGGGAGGTGGCTGCAGGTGATGACGAATGAAGAGGGTCCTTCTTCACGCAGGGGTCGTACGGCCATCTGCAGCTGACTGCAGCCTCCAGGCCCTGGTGTGATACCACGTACCTCCACGCTTCCCCTAATTAGTTCCCAACTTGGGGAGGATAGTTCTGTCTGCTCAAGGTAAGGATGATGAGTCTACTTTGCAGATGCTTCAGAACCCAGAGCACGCACTCTGCAGAACGAGGCAGCGTGAAGTGCTGCGTGGCACCTTAAACACAGATTCCCAGGCTGGGCCTGGGCGAGGCCACCGGGCAGGCAGGTTTGAAAACCACAAGAGAAGCGATGGGGTGTTTGATTTGGGCCTACGAGGCCAAGATGGTCCCCAATTCACTCATCCTGCCCTAGCTTTGACCTGCTGTGTGAACTTGGACACACCCAATCACCTCACTCCATCTCGGGTTTTCTCCTCCATAAAATGGGAATCACGGCTTCAGCTCTGCCAGCCTGTCAGGCTACAGGCAGATCGAGTGAGAAAATGGGACGTGAAAGCACTTTTGTAAACCATCCAGCACTGAACAAATACAAGATGCTGTTGTTATTACGTCACTTCCCATGTGCTGTACTGAGCACACAGCCACACCCACGCCAGCCTCGGGCCGGCCCTGACCCTCTGCAGCCTCCAGGGTTGCCAACCTCCCCACTGAGGCTGCATGGTGGAGTCTTCCCCGTTCCTCTTGCGTTTATCCCACCCCTGGGGTCCTCCCCGCAGCAGCGGATCCTAGTAATGGCAGTCGCTAACTTGTGTTCTGTGCATCTGCAGGTTTTATTCTCCCAGCAGCCCCATTTTTCAGATGAGGAAACTGAGGCTTAGAGAAGATAAGAAATTATCCAAAGCCAGCATGAGCTAGTGGTGAGGGTGGACCTCAGCCTCGGGTCTGTCTGGTGGCTTCTGTACCAAGTGTCACAGGCATTTGCCCTCCACCTTCAGGACATTTGCCAGGTCTATACCCTACCCGACTGTTATGTACGACAGTGCCCATAAGTGGATTCTGTACAGTTTACTCATTCATTCAACAAATTTTTATTGCGGACCTAAGATGTGCCAAGCACCATGTAGGGACTGAAGGCAGAGAGGGAACAAAACAGACAAAAATACCGTGTGGGATCTACCTTCTAATATGGTCCTCTGTTTACTTAATGGTTTTTTTTGTTGTTGTTGTTGTTTTTGCGGTACGCGGGCCTCTCACTGTGTGGCCTTTCCCGTTGCAGAGCACAGGCTCCAGACGCGCAGGCTCAGCGGCCATGGCTCATGGGCCCAGCCGCTCCGCGGCATGTGGGATCTTCCCGGACCGGGGCACGAACCCGTGTCCCCTGCATCGGCAGGCGGACTCTCAACCACTGCGCCACCAGGGAAGCCCTAATCTTCTTTTAAAGTAACACTTACTGTAAAAGAAACTTTCTGTTGCTACTACAGATCAAAACCCAGTGTTGGATTTTCTGATCCTTTAAGCATGAGTACCATTAAAAATCGATGTCACCGTAGTCTAGCTGAGCGTTCTTGCCTGCTGGAGGTTTGGATACTGAAGCCTGCTCTGGTTTGATGAAAAAGGGAGATTTCCATGCTTCCATTCTTAGAAAATGTAAATGTCGAATTACTATATGACCCAAGAATTCTACCCTTAGATATACACCCAAAATAATTTTGAAAAGGGATATCCAAATAAATACTTGTACACAAATGTTCACAGCAACGCTACTCACAAGAGCCAAAGGGTGGAAACAGCTCTCTGTCCAGCAGTGGATAATGGGCAAACAAAACACAGTCGACCCATACAATGGAATATTCTCAGCCGGAAAAAGGAATGAAGCTGTGACACAGGCTACAACAGGGACGGACCTTGAAACGTTATGCTCGGTGAAAGAAGCCCCGTACGAAAGGGGCTTTGCATTGCTATGAAATGCTATGAATATTGCATTGCTATGAAATATCCAGAAGAATAACTCCATAGAGACAGAAAGCAAATGAGTAGTTGCCGGGGATGGGAGGTGGGGATGGGGGGTCGGTGTGGGGAAGGGAAATGGGGAGTCATTGCTTAATGGGGGCGGACTTTCCTTTTGGGGGTGATGAAATGTCTCAGAAGCAGACAGAGGTGATCATTGCACAACATCGTGAATGTAATAAATGCCGCGGAAGTACACACTTCAAAACAGTTCACGGTTAATTTTAGGTTATGCGAGGTTTACCGCCATTTTTTTTTTTAAGGGAGATTTCCAAGTGTTAGCAAGGAGGTAAAGACGTGTCTTTGCCAAATGAGATCTTCTCCTTAATGGAATAAAAAAGAAAGGAAGAGAATTACATATTGCCTACTAATCATCACGGTACTGTCACTGGCAGTCTCTCATTGGGTCCTTACAATGACCCTGGGCTGTAGACAGAAAAGTGATGGGGTCTGTATCAGTCAGCTCAGGCAGCCATATTAAAGTATCACAAACTGGGGGCTTAAGCAACAGATATTTATTTTCTCACTGTCCTGGAGGCTGGAAGTTCAAGGTCAAGATGCTGGCAAGTTTGGTCTCTCCCAAGGCCTCTCTCTTTGGCTTGGGGACGGCCACCTCTCCCTGTGCCCTCACACCGTCTTTGGTCTGTGCCTGCGAATCCCTGGTGTCTCTTTGTGAGTCCAAATTTCCTCTTCTCGTAAAGAAACCAGTCAGATGGGACTAGGGCCAACCTGAAAGGCTTCATTTAACTTAATCATCTCTTTAAAGGCCCTATCACATTCTGAGGTGCCGGGTGTTAGGACTTCAACATACGGGTTTGGGGGCACACAATTCAGCAGGGTCCCAGGTGACTTATGAGAAGAAGCAGACAGAAGCTAGCGCAGGTCACAGAGGTGGCAGGGAGCAGAGCAGGCCAAGAACCCACATAGTCTGATCCCCCATCGAAATATTTTCCTCTATGCTGGCTGCGTCTAGCAGTGTGGATGGCTGCAGACGTGGCTGGGGTCCCGGGAATGGTGCTAGTGGGGGCAAGGTCATCCATCCACATGGCATCTTGTTTCTGCAATCAGGTCCCTCACCGTTATAAATTCCTCTCCATCCAACAACCAGGCAGAACTTCACGGAGGACCTGATCTAGCGTCTGGGCAGTAAGTGTATGATTAGCTAATGAATTATGTGTCCACAAACCTGGTGGAAAGATCCCATGCTGAGGATGCCTGCCCTGAGCCGAGCATTTGTACCTGGAGAGATTGATAACTGTGGCAAGTGCTCGGAATTCAGAGCTGAATCTTTGTTTAATATGCATCTTTCTTCTTCAAAGAGATTTATTTGTTAAACAGACTTCAAAACATCTGGTCTCTGAGAGTCTGTACCTGATTTGGCAGTCCTGGCTCAGACTGCCCCAAGCCTCCATCATTTTGCAAGTGGATGAAAGAAAGGGTGATGGTGGAGGGGCAGAGGGGAGGGGAAAGAGGATGCCCAGGGACGTGCCATGCGTGCTGGTTCTGCTCCTGCAACTGAAGCCCAGGAGCTTTGAGCCAGAAACAAAGGGCATCAAACAATGCAGAGGAGACCAGCTCCCCGGCTCGCTCCTCCCCACACCCACCCCCTTGTGGGAGCCCTGTCTCCAGATATGTTGCCGGATATGCCAAAGCCTGTGCCCATTTCATTCCAGGCTGTTTTAAAGGACATCCCCTGAAAAGATGCTGGAGAAGCACGTTTTCTCAGAATCAGCTCGTTGCCTCCCCCTCAAGCAGCCCTTTCCTCCAGGAATGGCCCCTCCACACTGCTAAAACAGAAACCAGGGTCCCCTTCAAGGTGTCTGTGCCCCTTGACCCGGGCAGCCAGCCCCCAAGCCTTCAGACACCACTCCGCTCGTCTGAAGCCCCTCATTCATGTAATAACCCAGGGCCCCTGCTCACGTCCATCACCCTGCCAGCCACGTGGCTCTGCCTACCCTGCCCTCTCCCAGACTCCATGCAGGGCAGCTCCTTTGGCCTTGAGTCTTTTTTTTTAAGGTTATACTCCATGTATAATTATTATAAATATTGGCTTGGCCTCGAGTTTTAAACACACTCCTCCACCATCAATACCGGTTTCCTCCCCCCGCCAACTCCTCTCCACCTGCAGAACCCCGCTGTCCCATCTCCACCTCCAGGGAGCTTAAAGGGCTTAAAGGGCTCCAGGAAGACAGTATCTTGCTCATCTGTATGCCCTCCTGCACCAGGAACAGTTGAATAAATGCTTAATTAATTAAAAGACTTGGCTGCTTAAAGACAAGCCAGTCTAACAGAAGTGGGAGTTTACAGCACATCGGCAGAGACGCAGAAGGTTTCTTGGCTCCTGGGCTCAGTAACCATCAGCCCCACCCACCCTGCAGGGCATCACTCTGGGATATATGGCTGCCACCTAGTCATGTGACCTGGTGGATCTAGAAGACCTCGGTGAGAAAATAGGCACAGTCCCCGCCCAGGCTGCCATCCCCTCCATCCCTTGATGTAAGCACCGCTTGGCGCTTCCGTGTTGCCACCTGGCCCTCTGAAGGATGCCTCCTCCACTAGCGTCCTGTTTGCCGGCAATCGCCAAGGGGTAAAGGGCCTCCTGGGAAATGGGTCTAGCTCTTCCCTATTCAAACACCAGGCAGATGATTAAATGATTAGAGGGACTGGGAAAAGTCACAGACCCTTTAAGAAGCAGGTTAGGGCAGACATTCTTGAGGGAACCAGATCGTAAAAGGCAAGTTGCTTTAATAAGCCAGGGCTGAGCTAGGGGAGGGGAGAAGGGGCAAAGGGTGCTGGCCAGAGCCAGGTGGGAAGGGGTCAGTGCTGGGGCCAAGGGACCAAGGCCCTCATCTTTTTCCCAGCACAGGTGCTGAGACCTAAAAGGGCAGATGGAGCTTTTCTTTGGAAAGTGGTGATGGATATGCAAGTGCAGAAATAGACTCTGGGCCTCATCTATGATCACCGGGAATTAAAGAAACGCCACTTCTAGGGCTTCCTCGGTGGCGCAGTGGTTAGGAGTCCACCTGCCAATGCCAGGGACACGGGTTCGAGCCCTGGTCCAGGAAGATCCCCCATGCCGTGGAACAACAAAGCCCGTGTGCCACAACTACTAAGCCTGTGCTCTAGAGCCTGCAAGACACAACTACTGAGCCCGCGTGCCACAACTACTGAAGCCCGCGCGCCACAACTACTGAGCCTGCGTGCCACAACTACTGAGCCCGTGAGCCACAACTACTGAAGCCCGCGCACCTAGAACCCGTGCTCCGCAACAAGAGAAGCCACCACAATGAGAAGCCCGCACACTGCAACGAAGTGTAGCCCCTGCTCGCCGCAACTAGAGAAAGCCCGCGCACAGCAACGAAGACCCAACACAGCCGAAAATAAAATAAATACATTAAAAAAAAAAGAAACGCCACTTCTGTACCTAGCTGCTGCGCTCCTGGCCAACACATGCAAGGCGCACAGACCAGGCCGGCAACGCCCCACAGTGTCAGGAGCCATTGCACGGGGCCACCACACCCAGGATCCTGTACCTCCTTCCTCTTCATGTACTTCCCGCGCTGCTTAATTCCCCCGTAGAGTGAGAGCCCCTGAAGGTGCGGGTGTGTGGCCCTTGCTCACCGTACTGTCCTCCCGCTTGGCTGCACACCAGGAACTCGGGGGGCACTGGCACACCTTTGTTGAAGAAATGAATGAGTGATTTTCCACACCTAGAAGAAGCACGGAGAAAATAAGCCCCGGTGGCATCTCATGGGACTGGGGCCACCATGAGGTATAAAATAAGGAACACCGAGAGCAAGACCCCATTGCCTGCCTGCACGAGAGGAGGCCCCAGCACCACCTCTCACCAGCTCAGAAGGCAGGACGACATGCAGGCCTGCGCCTTAGGCCAGTGGGCTCAGGAGCCCCCTGGGTGAAGCGGAAATGAAGAGGCCCCCTGGCCTGCTTATCAGACCCTTGCCCAAGGAGGGTTAGGCTGCTTATTCTTAAACAGCTGAGTTTGGAAGGGGAAGAGCCAGGATTTGGGGCACTGGAAGCTTATACCTATGCAGGGACTCTTTAAGAAAAACACATAAAAATATCTGGCATAAGTTTTATTAAACCCGGCGACAGGTGAACTCCTTGCTGGACGCCTCTCAGGGCTTCATGGTCATCCCAGGAAATCCACCTGGAACGCCTGGAATAGAGAGGCCAACCTGGACCCGTTTCTCTCCTGCTGCCCCACCCTCACTTGCTCTGAGCCAGCCAGGAATACCACACTGTGCTGCTCTGAAGACGTAACTTAACTTCTCTGTGCCTCGGTTTCCCCATCCTTAAAATGGGTACAGTATCAGTGCCTATGCAGTAGTTGTGTTGGGAGGTTCAAAGGAATTAACACAAGGAAAGTATTTCATCCAGGTCCTGGCATATGCTAAGTACGCAAGGAGGTGTTGCTCTAAATTGCTATTTCTACAACCTTCCACCCCTCGTGGGTCAAACAGGAAGTCACAGCCATCTGTAACTAAACAGTGGAATTTCAGCATTAAAGGCCTGCCTGGTGTGACCACGGATTGTGGTCACGGTTTTTTAAAGGGACTTTATCTTTGAGAGACACACACACACACACACACACACAATTTTTTTTAATTACTCATGTTGTATTTCTGCAAATTTTGCTCCCATCTGTGTGTGATTTTTGCTTCTACCTTGTAAGCAGACATTCTTAAATAAAATAACTACACCAATAGGGAAAAATCATAAGTGACTCAGTCATACCTGATTGTTCTGACATCCCAAGAAGCCCCTGACCTACGGTTCATGAGGTTGTACCGTCCAAAGGCTGCATTCCTATGAAATACCCAGAACAGGTCATTCCACCCCTAAAGCTCCAGTAAAGTACCCGGAAAGACCCAACCAGCCTCTAAAACCCTCCCAGCCCCGCGAAGGAGGAGGCAACCGCCTCTCTGCCTGTCCCCATCACTATGGATGGATCCGGAGCCGGCCCCTCCTTTCCTCACCCGCCCCTGGCCTTAGTGGCAGAGGGGTGTTCTGTACTGGCCCGTTGTCTGAGAACAGGTCGGGAGGAGGGGAGGCACCATGTTATGGGGAGACCCAGCTCAGCCCAGCCACGCTGGTTGAGGACATCCCTGTGCTGACATTGCTGAGCCCCATCCTGGACCCTGCGCTGCTGGGCCCACCCTCAGAGGCCTGGGTTGCCCTGCCTTTCCCCCACCAGACAAGCAGCACCTAGGGCTGGGCTGGAGTCAGACAGACCTGGTGGGATCCCAGCACTTCCTCTGTGACATCACGGGCACGTTCTTAACCTCCCTGAGCCAGTTTCCTCTTAAGAAAAATGGAGATGGTAACCAACCGTCCCTTAGGAAAAGTGGAACAGGGAACTGCTCCACATAGAGCCAGCACGCAGCAATCACCAACCCTTTCTCTCCCCCTGCACTTCCCCCTGCCCCTCTGCTCCTGGGGAGGCAGGGAACTGCTGAGGGGTCCGGGCCCTATTCCTAGCTCAGGCCAGAGAGCAGCCCGCCGGCAGGTCCTGACCGCACAGCAGTTCCCTATGTGACCCTCAGCTCCTGGGCGCCACACGCTCCCCCAGCCCCCGGCCCCCACTTGTTGGTCCTGAGGGAGCCCAGGCTACAGAAGCATCCAGGCTGGCTCCAGCCTGGCCACCCTGACCACACGATTGCGCTAATTCTGCCAGAAAGACCAGCCTGTGGTTGGGAAGAGCAGCCATTAAGGTTTCCAGGAAATTCCTCTGAGCGGGGAGGAGCTGTTTGCCATTCCTGAGGTCTCTCCAGCCTGTTTGAATGAGGTTTTCCAATTAAGCTGGGGCTGCTCCCAGATCTCTGGTTTAAAAAACCATCTATCTGCTTTCCCTCTAAAGAAACAAAAATCCTTGAGACATGGACGTTCCTGCCTTTTATTTTTTAAAATGACTTCTGGCTGTTTTTCTTTCCTGATTACCAAGCAGCGCCTGCTCCACCACCCAGGAACGCTGTGGCAGCCCTGGTTGGGGTCGGAAGGCTGGTGGGGGGGGGGCGGGATGAAGTGGTGCTGCTCCCTGAGTTGGAGACCACGTGGGGAGAGACGAATCTGGGGGAAAAGATGACGCCTTCCTCTCTGGCTGGGAGCATGCGGACGCACTTTGGAATTCTTAATTCTGCCTGTGGGCAGGAATGTGTGGGAGAGGGTTGGAGACCCAGGGCCAGCTCTCAGGTGTGGGCTGGAGGTTCGAGGTCCAAATGAGGCATCAGCATCACGGGGCTGGATGAGATCTCCAGGACAACGTGTAGGGTGGAGAGAGAAGAGGGTCGAGGGTGGAGAGAGAAGAGGGTCAAGGATGAAACAAGCAAGAAGGACCCTGGGGAAGAGAAATCATCAGAGGATCCTGGAAGGAAATGGAGAGGAGGGGAAGGACCAGGAGAGAGGAATGACTTGGAGGTCAAGGGTGAACGTAGGGCAGCCAAGTCATGCAGCCAGAGACGTGCATTTCGATGAGGCCTCAGTGGTCCACTGGATTTGGTACTTAAGATGTCATCAGACCTCCCATAGCTGCTGTGTCAGGTCTGGGTCTAGTCTTTAAGAAGACTGACAGCTTCCACTTCCTCTTTCTTGAAATGACCTCTCTTGGGGCACTCCCTGGCAGAACCAGGTCGCCAGGCCGTGAGAAGCCCAGCCTGGGACACGCATAGCCTTGCCATCAACAGCCCCTGCCGAGTGAGCAGCCCAGAATCAGAATCAAATGCCAGTCACGTGCGTGAGACATCTTGGGGGCTCCGGTCTGGTCAAGTTTATACATGACTACAGCCCCAGGCGGAAGAACCTCCCAGCTGAGCCCAGTCAACTCATAGATTCAGGAGATTTTTTTAAAAATATCATCAGAGACTTTGCCAGAACACACTTAATGGCATGGTGGGGATGGACCCCCTAACCAAGAGGGATAAAAGCACGAAGAGGTGCAGGTGTGTGTGTGCACCTGCATGTGTGCAGGGAGTAGAGATGCTGCTTAGAAGCTTGTTGATTGAGGAATCGGAGCATAGAAGGAGGAGAGGATGGGACCTGCTTATTATCCTCACTACTTAAAACCCTCCTTCCTCACCAGGCCTCAGGCCATGAGCACCCAAGATAGCTTGCCCACAGCCTCAGCCAATGGCCCAGCCAGAGGTGCCGACCTATGTGATCCAGCCGCCCTGCACAAAGAGCCTTGAGAGGGGAGAGGGGGCCTGGGTCCCAGTGCCAGCCCCGCCACTGAAACCCTTGGGTCTCACTTTCCCACCTTGTGAAGTGGGGCTAATAACACTTGGCCTGCCAACTTTTCAAAGCCATTGCTGGAAAGAAATAAAATGAAGGATTTAAAACTGTCAGGGCAAAAGCCAATGTGAGAGATGATGGTGATGATGATGATGGTTCAAAGGGAGGAAGAGGTTGGGGTCCAGCCAGGAGCTCACAACCTGCTTCAGTTTGCACAACACGTTTACATAAAAGAAGCTCAGGAAGATCAAAGTTGCCCAAGATGCTTCGAATCTCGCCACCAACCCGGAGAGAGTCCCCAGTGTGACTCTGATTGTCTCTTGAGAGCCCACCCAGCCTTTGGCCCCTGTGAGGATGTCTGGATTTGCAGGTACATTGAGGATTCCTCCTGCCACCAGCAACAGCAGCCATTTCCACAGCGCCTGCCAGAGGGGCTGGCATCCTCTCCGTGTGTCATCATCCCATTTTCTGCCTCCGAATCTGTAGCTGCCTCCTGGGGTGGAGGTGTGAGCACCAGGAGATGAGACTGAAAACACCGTTAAGTTTTTAAAAATCATTAGCACCTTTACTCTCCTGACCTGCAGGCAGCTTCCCAAGCTGAGTCCGAGGAGCCAGGGTGAGAGTGGAAAGAGGGGGTGAGACACACAAAGGGGTAAGTCAGTAAACATCACTCGGCACACTAGGGAGAGGGTCCGAACGGTGGCCGATGGTGGCAGCTGGCGGGGCTCTCCAAGGAGTTTCCATGGCACCCGTGCCTTCACAGCCTTCACCCTACAGCTCTCTGATTCAGCTCAACTTGTGTCACCGAGCCAGAAGAGAGAGGGGGTAAGTGTGACGTATATGCTGATATGGAGAAAGTGCACGTGTGTGTGTGTGCACCTGTGCATGAGAGAGAGACTTGGAGACAGAGAGAGAGAAGGAGAGAGAGGCAGAGCCAGGGTTTCCCTCCAGAATAAGTGACCTGAGTCCCTGCCTGGGGCTCTGAAGGCGTTTCTGGGGTCTGAGCCCCACCAAACTGATTTAGAAAAATCAAGGGACTCAAATCCGACAGGGTCTGGAGGAGATGGTGATCTGGGCTCTTCGCCACAGATGCTCACTTAGGAACGCAGAACCCTGAGCCTTTCTCAGCCTCAGAATCCCTCGGAGAAAGAGGTGTGGAAGGGCTCCCTGAGAAGAGTCTAACCTCCATCCACTGATTTTTTTTCTTTCATTCATTCAATCACTGTTGGGCGCCCGCGAGGGCTGGACGTGGGACTGGGCTGTGGGCAGATTTCCAGCCAGACCCATCGCCCACCACCTCTCCTTCCCATCCCGGCCTCGCCCCCAGGCTGAAATCTTGCCCCTCCATATATCCTCAATTTCCTGCTCTTCACATCAGACCCCGAGCGGCGGTGGGAACTGAAAAGGATTTCCAGGCATTCCCCTCTCCCTTCTACCCTTTTCTCTCTCCCTTTCTTGTCTTCTTTTTAAAAATGCTCTTTAATAGTAAAGTTAGCGTGAAAAGGAGAGAAAATGAGGCTCAGCGAGGCTGTGTCAGATGTGCGGTGATTTGCTAACCTGCCAGAGGTCCTGCCTCGCTGCCCCCTGGCTGGGAGACGGGCCTCCCTTCTCTCCTCCTGAGAACAAGGGCAGGAGATGGGTCATCGTAGGTGTCCGGCCTCATGGCAACAGGTGAGGTCAGGACCATGCGGGACAAGGGTCAGGTCTGCTGCTGGGTCCCTCATGGCATCTGCTGCAGCCGTGCTGGGCCTGGAGAGTCAGTCTCCATAAGGCATCACCCTTCTCCACCCAGGGCAAGAGACTGCTGTCAGGGGACAGTTGGAAGGTGGGGGGTGGTACCTAGACTCAGGCATGGCGTCCCAGCAGGGCAGGTTCAGGGCGCCAAATGGACCAGGTAATTCCAGGGACACAGGCCACCACTGCCCCTCCCTTTCCACCTGGCACCTGGCCCTGTGCCCCACTGCCCTCCAGAAGAGGCAGTCGGGCACCTGCCATGGGCTCACCCAGGACACCAGCTGGGCACCTCCCTGGAATGACCGTCCTGCCACCCTTCTTTACGTGTGTTACACGATAACACCAGGACCCGTGTCTAAGAAGGAGCCGCCTGGAGAGGACTCACCACGGGTCCCCATCCTTGGGGGGTGGGGGGCGCTGGCTGCCCGCCATGCAAGGCAGAGGTCTGGGCCAAAGTGCCCCCAGGGTGAGGAGGCTGCTAGAGCTTATTTGCCCGGAAACGACAGAGGGTGTGTCACAGGCAAGCCATGAGGTTCAGGGCTCAAGAGAAGCTGGATGGCCCTGTGGTTAGAGCATGGACTCAAGAACCAGCCTCGGGGCTTCCCTGGTGGCGCAGTGGTTAAGAATCCGCCTGCCAATGCAGGGGACACGGGTTCGAGCCCTGGTCTGGGAAGATCCCACATGCTGCGGAACAACTAAGCCCGTGTGCCACAACTATTGAGCCCGCGTGCCACAACTACTGAAGCCCATGTGCCTAGAGCCCATGCTCCGCAGCAAGAGAAGCCACCACAATGAGAAGCCCGCACAACGCAAGAAGAGTAGCCCCCGCTCGCCGCAACTAGAGAAAGCCCGTGCACAGCAACAAAGACACAGCCAAAAATAAAAATAAATAAATTTTTTAAAAAAGAACCAGCCTGCCCGGGTTCACATCAACTCAAACCAGCTTCCCACCTGTTAGCTGTGTGATCAGGACCATGACCCCAATTTCTTGCCCGTAAACTGGGAGCAGCAGTGGCATTCTCTCCCTGAATCACCCAGCCAGGCCCTGAATGAGCCTTCTTCTCCACACCAGGCGAGTACCTCCCACCCCCCAGGGGCAGGACAGGAGGATGGAGGATGGGTGTTCCCCCATAGCCAGACCCAGGAAGCCCAAACTCCCAGGCGGCCCTGTCCCCAGAGCCCCAGACCTCCTCCTCCATGACTGAGGCAGAGCTGGGCCGAAGAACCAAAGCGGGTATGGGACAGGGGTCACCCCGCACCACACAACTCTAGGGGGCGCTGGTACCCGAGGGCCCGTGCCTGGGCTGAGGGCACTCCCTGGAAGAGGCAGGGCGAGACTTCCCTCAGGGCCCTTTGCCCACCGCAGGCTGTGTAAAGACCCAGAAGATGAGACCAGGAAGCGGGAGATGGGGTGGGGGCCAGAGTGCCTGGGAGCCCCAACCTGGGGGAACACGGGGCTCTCTTCCCCTGCAGCACTGTGGCCTAGCTTCGTCCTTGACACTGAAAAGGGACTGGGAGAAACAGCTTCACACCCTCCCTCCCCTGGGCCATCTCACCCCTGCCTCTCAGGCGACTCCCCAGCCTCTGCTGCCCTTCCTCCCCCAGCGGACAGGAGCTGCGCGCGCCCTGAGCGAGAGTGCGGTTTCCTCTCAGCCTCTGCCACTCGGAGACTTCCGCTGGGTGGCGGTGCTGGCAGCCGGTCCTCAGGAGGCCCCCCTGCACTGGGAGACAGACAGACAGGAGGCAGACAGATGGGCGACAAGGCCAGGCCCCTACCCTTCCAGTGGAGGGGAGGCAGGTGAGGCTCCCGGGGAGAGAAGGGAGACTGCAGAGACAGATGCAAGGGTGTGTACAAGTGTACGTGTGTGCATGGGTGTGTGTGCACATGGGTGGGTGGGTATTTGTATGCAAATACCTAGGCATGCAAATGTGTGTGCGTGCACGTGTGTGTTTCATGTACATGTGCGTCCAAATGCAGCTGTGTTCAAGTGTGCAGGTATGTGTGCAAACGTGCACGAGTGTGCATACGCAAATGCCCACGTGTGTGACCACATGTGAGTGTGCCTGTGTGAGGGTCCTGGGGAGAAAGGGAAGGAGGGAGAGCAGAGCAGAAAGACACCCACCGTGAAAGCAAGCACTGCCCAGCGACCCTCAGGAAGCCAAGGACATAGGAGCAGCAATCTCTCTTTCCCCTCCATCCTCTCTGTCCTCTACTTCCTCTCTGTCCCCTCCATCCTCTCCGTCCCCTCCTTCCTCTCCATCCTCTCCATCCCCCCTTCCTCTCCGTCCCCTCCTTCCTCTCCATCCCCTCCTTCCTCTCCGTCCTCTCCATCCTCTCTGTCCCCTCCATCCTCTCCTTCCTCTCTGTCCCCTCCATCCTCTCTGTTCCCTCCATCCTCTCTGTTCCCTCCTTCCTCTCCGTCCCCTCCTTCCTCTCCATCCTCTCCTTCCTCGCCATGTTCTCCACTGGCTCCCATCTCAGAACCTGGCGCACAGGAGGAACACAGGCACTTGCCTGACAGATCACACAGGTCATCGACGCCTTCTCATCCCAAATACAGTCCCCACACCCTCTCGTAACTCCACTAGTCCCCCTGCCTTCACCAGCCAGCCCCGCCCCTCCTAACCTCCTCCCCGGCCTGGTCCAGGACAGCAGGCCCTGCCCACTGACGGCTGAGGGGCCCAGGCTTGTAGGCACTCACTGCCTCCGCTCGCAGTGCTGCTTTTCCTCACCCGGGAACAAGGGGATTTCCTGACCATTTCTTCAGGCGGGGGATGTAAGCTGTTTTTCTAGCGTTCAGCCACAGAACCTTCCAGGCCTTCGTTTCTCTAAACACGGAGGTTTTGGGGAGTTAGTCTGGCTGGCTTATCTCCATGCAGCATCTTAGTTCAGACACTAATGCTGCCTTTAGATCATCAGGACGTAAGAAACAGGACACAGCAAAAGGACTGGCGAGACGAGGTTCTTCCTCAGACCAGATGCTCCAGGGGTGGATGGCGTTTCCAGCCGTGGCAGCGGCAACTGGAACTGACCTCCGGAGGGTGAGAGCTCACAGCACCAGCCACAGCACTGACCGGAGAGTGTCCGGCCCCGGCCCTGCTCTGGGCTCTGCTTCCCGAGCTGTGAAATAGCTGACATGTCCAGAGAGGAACAGAAAGCTGACCTCACCCCAGAGCGCTCCCCAGGAGGGGGTCTGCTCTCCTCTGGGGCTCTCGTCAGGGTCCTGAGAGCCCACTCTCTGCATCATCCCCCTCAAGGTCAGGAAATTCTGCTTGGGTGAGTCTCCCGGACAGGCAGCCTGCTGTGCGCGGCAAACCCCACCCAACTCTACGCCGGGACCCCCAGATTCGGTATGGGGGAGTCCACCATAGAACCCACCCCCAGAGTCAGAGCTGGGCCCCCTCTCCCCTACCAGCTGCACCTCTTTGAACCTCAATCTCATCTACGAGGTGAGAGGTGGAGGTGAGGATGCCCACTTCAGGGTCTTGTGAGGACCAAACGCACCCCCTTCCCTCCTAATCTGGACCAGGACTAGCCCCACTTCCCTCTCTGTTCTGTCCTCCCTAGCGTGGTTCCAGGCTCTAGCCGCTCAGAAGCTCGCAGATCCCAGTCTATCCCTGTCTCTCTCCCTCCCTCTCCCTCTTCCTCTCCCTCTCTCCTTTCTCCCTGCCCCCCTCTCCTCCCTCCACATGGCTCTCTCGCCCCCATTCTTCACGACTGACTCCTTCATCCTTCAGGAAGCCAAGTAGACATTCCTCTCTCCTGGTTACCTTTCCTGCCCCCAAGTCTGGGTTAGGTGCCTCCCCTGGGGGCTTACATCGTGCCCCAAACTTCTACTATCATAGCATCAATCATGGTGGCCTGGAATTACCTGACTACTTGTCCCCCCCAACCACCCGGACCTAGAATCTCCTAAGAGCAAAACTGGGTCCTGTAGCCAGTTGTGTGCTCAGTGCCCAACACATGTCGATGTCCATGGAATATATGTGGAATGAACAAACTTTCTCAGCACAGAGAGCAAAACGCCACCCGGAACCAGTGACCTGACTGAGATGGGACACGGAGCATCTTCCGAATGGCTGCTGGGAGAGCCACCCATCTTGCACCCCCCAACCCTCCAGCTCCTCTCTCCCACCAGCCCCTGCCATCGCCGCCCAGCTCCCACTCCAAGGCTCAGGCTGGCAGCCCTGCCATCTCCCGATGCAGACTCATCAGCTGTTGCCATGGAGACCAGCCAACAATCATCCTGGTGCCCTCCTGCTTCACGGAGCGGGCTGAGCAAAGGTGGCGGCCAGCTGTAGACAGAGAGAAGCCACCCAGCAAGGGCAGGCGCCTGGCTCTGGACTCGGACCAGCCTGAGCTGGCCCTACCCACCCCCACTCTCCTTCCCCCAGGTGTGATCTCCAGTCACCTCCCGAGACACACAGGTTTTTGGGTTTTTGGGGGGTTTTTTTGCGGTACGCGGGCCTCTCACTGTCGCGGCCTCTCCCATTGCAGAGCACAGGCTCTGGACACGCAGGCTCAGCGGCCATGGCTCACGGGCCCAGCCGCTCTGCGGCATGTGGGATCTTCCCGGACCGGGGCACGAACCCATGTCCCCTGCATCGGCAGGCGGACTCCCAACCGCTGCGCCACCAGGGAAGCCCAACACACAGGTTTTGAGGGATGAGATGAACCATGCAGGGCAAGGGCTGTCACTGTGTCACTGAGCTCTGCGTTAGCTTTCCGGGAGCTGTTTCCAGCATCTCTGTCCTTTGACCTTTGTGTCCAATTCCCCCCAACTCAGATGGGGCTGGAGGAAGGAGACACTCCAGTCCATGGTAGCAGGAAAAGATTTCGGGGGACATTTGAAAATGAAGAGGAAGTCTACAAGGTCGCTTACGTGCGTGCCAAACTGGCCACTAATTTTAAAGAGCTTTGCTTTAAGTCCTTGGTGAGCAGAGGCCATTTGCCCACTAGGGGCATGGCCTCTGCTCACCAAGGACTTAAGGTGGCATCACACTCACCTGACAGCCTCCAGGTCTCCCTGGAGTGGGGGGAGGGTCACCCCATCTCCTTATCGCTTTCAATCCTGCTCATTTCTGCTAAATGTCCCTGTACCAGCTGGGTACCTGGGGGCAGGGATGTGCTGAGATGCAGCAACCGGCCCCTGGCAGCAAGGAAGCCAGCTGTCCACGGCCCGCCTGGATCCTGGCGTGGAGCTGAGCACCTGCACCCCAGGCAGGCCTGGCCCTGATACAAAAGCCACCCGCCTGCCTCCCTCCCCAAAACGTGGATTCAGCCCAGCTGCTGGGCTTTTGTAACTACTGGGGAAAAACTTGGCTGTGTTCTCAATAGTAGGAGACAAGAAGTGGTCCCTTTCGTTAAATGAGAAATGGATGGATGAATGGACAGATGGAAGGAAGGGAGGAAAGTAGCAAATAAAGGCTCCCTTCTTGGAGCAAAGGCCCACTGAGACCATGAAACGGGGTGAGAGCTGGGGAGGCGCTGGGAGCCAGAAGGCCAGGGCCACTGGATTCCAGAACCCAGTTCTCTGAACGATTCCACAGTGGGGTGTTTTGGGGGGTAAGGGTGAAGAAAGAGGGAACCCACAGCTCTGTTCCTCAGTCCCCCTTCCCCTTGATCTCTTCACACTCTGAAAGGCAGGACTATCTCCTTCAACCCCAGGCAGGAAGGCAGGAATCCCCCTCCCCCCAGCCAGCCCATCACAGCTGCCCCCCTCTCATGCCCACTACACCGCCCACAGACTCACCACCTGTTAGAACAGACGCAGAACGGCGTCCTGATCTCACTGCCAGGGCGATCAAGACACAGTGAAGTGAGGCAGGTAGCGAAGGGATTGTCCCAGGTGGGTCCCCCTGTGAACAAACTTCAGTGGTGTCAAGAAATGCCTTAAAAGAACATTTAAGAGCCTCTCGTGTTCTTCATTAACCTGAAAAACACCGAACAGAAAGTTGGAGAAAATTTAGAGAAAAGGTGACTAGACACAAGTTTTTGGTGAAGATAATAGAAATAAATCATGCCCTGAATTCTGAGAAAACCTGAGCCCCAGTGAGGCATAGCAGTGTCTGATCACCCACTTCACGGAGCAGGACACTGAGGCCTGGGCAATCGAGACCTGCCAGTAACACGGGGCGTGTGAGAAGCAACACATAAGAAGAAGTGTGATTGGGAGTTCCCTGGCGGCCCGGTGGTTAGGACTCGGCACTCTCACTGCCACTGACCCGGGTTCGATCCCTGGGCAGGGAACTAAGATCCTGCATGCTGCACGGTGTGGCCAAAACATAGAAACAGTGTGATTAAGGCATCCTTACAGAGCTCAGCATCTCCATCCCGTTACATGACGCTGCCCAGTCTAATGACACAAACGACCTCGGTGGCTCTTGAGGGATTGACAGGCTGTGTCTGCTGTCTGCCTAGAGCTCCTGAAAAGTAGACAATCCTGGAAGTTTTCATCTTAATTCTCCTGCAGACCCTTGCAGACGCCCACTGGCAAAGAGAAGCTGGCGTGATAAAAGCACCAATTCCTGATTACCATCAGTGTGTGTGGCTTGGGAGGACCAACAGACCAGGGGGGACTCGCCTGACACGGCAGATAGAGGGGTTCACGGCAGTGGAGCGTGTGTGTGGCTTTATCCCCAGGACGAGGGGGAGGGCCATTGCGCCCTGTGGCCGTGGGACCCTGGGCCCGTCTCTTTGAAGGTGAGAACACGAAGAGGTGGTAGATCTAGATGAGTCCTAAGCTGTCGTCCAGATCTGGTGTTTGAAAAAGGGAGAAAGAGGAAGAAGATTTTGTTGTTCGCCCCTGCTTCCCAGTGGGGCCTGAGGGACAGGACAGGGGGATCACTGGGGAAAAGGATTACTCAGGACCCCAATACATAATCCAGATTGTAAGAAGGGGGGTAGCTCTGGGTGAGCAGTGGTGCGTCCTGCCTGTTCGGGTGCCCAATCCCATCCTCACCACCCCAAACTCTGAAGAACGCCCAGGTGATGGGGGAGAGGCTTTCTCTTGTCTCCCCACAGCTTGAAAGCCAGGGCTCTGTTATACAGTAGGCCCATGGAGGCTAGGGACAATCTAGCGACCTGTCTTTCCATCTCCAGCACCTAGCCGCACTCTTAACCCATGGCGACCACTTGATATTTGTCGAGTGAATGAATGGCCTACGAACTCATCAGCTATTGCTGCGATAATGCTGCGTAAGAGACAATTCCCCAAATCTCAATGATTTACAATGATAAGCATTGACTTTTTTTTCTTATTCATGGGCACAGGTCAGCAGGGGCAATTCCAGGGTGCAGTGTCTCCCTTTGGGACCGGCAGCTGCAGGTGGCCCATTCTGCTCACGGCGAATGTCCCAGTCCCGCACCCACACTTAAATCCTCTGCCCACATCACGTCCACAAACACTCCGTGTGGTCACACCCGGGGTCAACAGGGAGGGGGCAAGTTCTGCCCCCTCTAGTGGGGAGCGCTGCAAGGCCCCCCCGCAAAAGACGCAAGTGTGAGATTCTATCCAGGGAGGGAAGGAGGAAGTGGAAACGAGAACCCAGTCTGCCACAAACTACTAGATGGAAACAGTGAAGAGAATGTGCCCCTTTCAGGTCGCCTTGGCAAAGCCTCAGAGCAACTGTTATCACGACCAATGTCCCCACTGCTGGACAGCACAGTGACCACGAAGAGGGTCGCTGATAGAGGGGAAGGGAGTGCGGGGCAGAGGGACCCACCTCACAGGTGGACTGAAGCTGAGGACATGGCTCATTAACCCGGTTCTAAAAAGCACCCGGGGGCAGCTGGACTGGCTCTGCAGAGGCCTTTCAGAGAGAGGAAATATGGGGGCAGAGTTAACCCAACAGCCTCTGTGTCAGTGTATCCCTGGACTTCCGGTATGTGTGAGTGGCGCGCGCACACACACACACACCCTCCCTCCCTGCTGCTCCCCTGAAGAGACTCATTTCAAAGGTGTCAGTGCACTGGGTCTGCCTGTCTCTGGGCTGCTGTGAGTGTCAGATGAGAAAATGCCTGGGACTGTGACCTAAGACCAGGACACACTCGGATTCCAATTCTGCTCTCGGGGAGAGAAGGATGCTCCTGCAAGCTCTGCTTGTTTTCAGAAGTTTGTCAGTCTTCTAGCTTCCTTCTTTCCCTTTCCAAAGCTCCACTCACCCAAGCGAATAATGTAAACACTTACAATGGCACTTTAATAGTCTTGGGGGCATCGATCATTATTACAAATCTGGAAGTAGCCGAATTACTAATGTTTGACAGTGTCATCATGCAGCATGAGATACATCATAAAATCGTAAACGGCCAACGATGCTTTTCATTTCCAAGCACTTTCTCATCAGTTGTCTCAAAGGGGAGGAGCTATTCCCCCAATTAGGGTGATTGGAAAACAAGGTCGAAAAGGGTCAGACTGCTTGCCAACTTGGGCGGTACACCAGGAGGGATCAGAACCTGGCAGCCTTCGCCCCACTCTCACCCTCCCCAATGCTGAGGGACCACCAGCTCGTGGGACAGGCATGCTTCCTTCCTCCTTCCTCAGGACACCCTCTCTTCTCCTTCCCACCCTGAGACTTGAGGTTCCCGCCTCACTCCCCAGCCCGTGCATGGCCCCAGCTGTGCTGCCTCCCCCGGGCCTCTGGTTCCACCAATTATATCTCCAACTCCTTCAGTCTCCCGCCTTTCCCTCTGTGTGGCTGCCGTCCAGCTTCCGTGTACAGACGTGTTCATGCCTCGTTCCCCCAAACAACCTGCTCTCCACAGGGGGCCCCCTCCTGCAAACACACAGATGCCCCCATTGCTGTGTTGGCTCAAGCTGCCCTGAAGGCAGAGGCAGCAGGCTCTTTGGGAGTTGACCCCAGGACGACGGGGTCGCAGGGTGGGGTGAGATAGGGAAGAGGGAGCAAATAGAGAGGGCAAGCTGTCTGCGCCTGGACACCTGGGGACAGTCCTGCTGGGGAGCCTCTTCTAAGGAACGAGTAGAATGAGCCTAAGACCGCCCATTGGGAAGAACCAGCCACTGTGCAAATCTACCCTACAAATGGCTTTTCGGTTTCACGGTTCCACAGGACCGCTGGGATGGGGGCTCCCAACACAGCTGGCTGGCATCCTTTGGCGCTAGTTGCCTTCTCAGGGTCTCCCTTAGAATCTGGCTCAAGCTCTAAGCTCCAGGGCCTTTGATGTGCAGCCTGGGTCCACACCCACCACTGGGTGACATAGGGAGATGCTAACGGGTCACCCTGGAGACCAAATACCGACGCTGGATATGTGAGGTGCCCGTACAGGCCTGGGAGTTCAGGGACACGTGCTGTCATCCACACTTCCTTGGGTGGATGCCTTGCCTGAGCTAGGGGTTGGGCCTGGGCCTCAGTGGTAGGACCACCTCGCCGCCCGCCAGTACCATATCGCCTACCATTTGTCCACCCCCTGTCCAGTTCCCACCTCCCCACCTGCTCTGATCGCTGGCTCACCCTCCCCAACTCCCCGGCGGTAGGAATCAGCCTGTAGTTCCAAGGAAAGCATTTAAGGGCAGGCTAAACTCTGCTCCCCAGCTCAGGAGAAGGGAGCGTTGGGGGCTGATAGTCACCAAGGCCCCATCCTGTGCCGGTGCCAAGATGGGTATTGTGTGCCCCTGCTATCGTCTCAGTCTCCGTGAATCCTGTGAAGTGGGACTCATTATTCCCATTTTGCAGATGAGAAACCTGAGGCTTAGGGAGACGAAGGAGTTTGCTCAAGGTTACTCAGTGTCTTAGCTCAGGTTGCATTAACAAAATACCATAGGCTGGGGGGCTCAGACAAGACATTTATTTCTCACAGTTCTGAGGGCTGGAATCTAAGATCAGGTACCAGCAGACCGAGCTCTTGGTGAGAGCTCTTGTCTTGGTTTGCAGACGTCTGCCGACTTGCTGTGTCCTCACATGGCCCAGAGAGAAAGCGTGCGCAAGTTCTGGTGTCTCTTCCCCTTCTTAAGGTCACTAATCCCATTATGAGGGATCCAGGGATTTAGACGCATGACCTCATCCAAACCTAATTACCCCCCAAATGCCCCAAGGGGTTAGGGCTTCTACATAGGAATGGTGGTCCACAGCACTCAGCTAATAAGAGGTGGTGCTAAGATTCAACCTCAGGCTGGATCAACTCAGAAGCTTTTGCCCTCCTCATGAGACAGCAAATGCCCTCTCTCCAGGGTTATAGACAAGCTCACATGGCAGGGCCTCTGGGTCAGGGCCTCCAGAGAACAGGTCTGGAGACCGTGGCCGAGGACCCCCTTCCGCTCTGCCAGAAACATCCACCTAGCCTTATATCAGAGCCAGGGACAAGCCCAGCTTTCCCAGGCTGCCCCAGGCTGTCCTTTCCCAATGAGCTACTTTCTCAAGCAAAATCCCCTGGAGAAACTCGGGATGTCCCCCAGGGGCCATGTTCCAAGGTCATTTGTCCACCCTTCACTGAGAGGCCTGCAGGTGGCCAGACACTTCCCACAAAGGGGCCCTGAGTATTCAGTCCAGGGTCCTCTCCCCGAAGTGTCCCGTTGCTGTGCAGTCTGGATGGCTTAAATGGACAGTTCCATGGTCCCCTGGATGGTTGGAAATTCCAGATCAGTCATCTCACCAAGGCTGGCGCCGGCTGGCTACCCTTGTTGGTACCACACTACTGTCACCAGGACCCATTCGACTGGGCTTTATCCTGGAGTGTTGGTCTAGGGGGGTCAAATGTGGGAAGAGGGCCAGAGAGTGACACTAAGAACAGTATGGGATGCTCACGAGTTCCATGTCTGTGTGGGTTGAATTATTGTGGGTTGAACTGCATTCCCCCAAAAGGTCATGGTCAAGTTCAAACCACAGTACCTGCGAATGCAAACTTCTTTGGGAATAGGGTCTTTGTAGATATCCTCAGTTAAGATGAGGTCATACTGATGAGGGTGGCCCTAAATTCAATGACTTCTTATCCTTATAAGGATAAGAAAAGGGAAATTTGGACACAGACACACACAGGGGAGAAGGCCATGGGATGACAGAGGCAGAGATTGGATTGATGTGTCTGTGAGCCAGGGGCCGCCAAGGAAGCAGGGAGAGAGGCCAGAGACATTTTCTCAGAAGGAGCCAACTTCACCAAAACCTTAATTTCAGACTTCCAGCCTCCACACTGCAAGAGAATAAAATGTCTGTTCTTTTAAGCCACTGGGTCTACGGTGACTTTTGAACTGCACCTAAGGATGGGGGGTGCTGGCTGCCAGCAGAGCCAACCCTGTGATTAGAGGGTTGGAATTTTCAGTCCTACTCCCTTGACCTCCAGGAGAGGAGAGGGACTGGAGGTTGAATCAATCACGAATGGCCAATGATTTAATCAATCATGCCTACGTCATGAAGCCTCCGTGAAACCCAAAAGAACCAGCTTCCGGGTTGGTGAGCACATGGAGATTTGGCGAGGGTACTCAGAGCGGACCCGGAAGCTCCACCCTCTTTCCCACACCTAGCCCTGTGCACCTCTTCCATCCGCCTGCCCCTGAGTTATATCCTTTTATAATAAGCCAGTGAATAAAAGGGTTTCCTGGGTTCTGCGAGTCACTCTGGCAAACTAATCAAACCCCAGGCAGGAGTCATTGGAAGCCCAGTCGTGTGAGGTCAGTCAGAAGCACAGGTGACAACCTGGGTTTGTGATGACTTCTGAAGTGAGGGCAGTCTCATGGGGCTGAGCCTGTAAGTCTCCAGGTAGGTTATGTCAGAATTGAGTTGAATTGTAGGACATCCAGTTGGTGTCAGAGAATTGCTTGGGGCGTGGGGGGAAAACCACACACGCACTGGAACTGGGTCCCAGAACCCTTGTCCACTGTTATTAGGGCAGCAGAGAAGGCAGGACTCAGGGGTCAGGGAGAGCGCTGTGCAAATCCCAGCACTCCCATCGTCTCCAAGAGAGCATCTCCCCATCCTCCCTCCAGGCTCCCCTCCAGATGCCCTAGTCCTCCTCTTGGTCCAGGAGAGCTTGTGCCCCAAGCCAGTTGAAGGCCAGAGCCGGGTGCTGCCTGGGTGGTACCTTGGAGGCAGCCGTGGCCACCCTCCCCGCTGCCACAGCAGCGGCCCATCCCAAGACTGCAGGACCCCAGCCATTAATCATCCTTCTCCTGTTTTGTCAGGCCCCGCAACCTCCTGTACGTGCCACATAAATACACTTAACCTTTAAAGGGCCGGGTGGCAGCCCTGCAAGGATGAGCCATCACCCCCTCCTCTACTCCCAGACTCTCTCAGTCATAAAAGGCGAGAGAGTTTAAAACAAAGAGGAAGAGCTCCTTGTAAACCTAGCCCATCCATCAAACTGACGACGCTCTGGCCGCCAAGAATCCAGGGAGGTTTGCCAAAGAGAACAAAGGCCAAGGAATGATGTCAGTGTGAGCAACAGGGCCTATCTGTCTCACTTCCCCAGGGGGCAGCTAAGCCCCTGATGACGGGGCCTTTCCTGCCAAAGAGATCAGCAGACATGAGGCCCCTGGGCTGGGGCGGGGCTCTGCCTGGGGTCTGACAGCTGGGGGGCCTGCGAGGCTGGAAAAGGGTGCCCCACCACGCCTCACTTGCTCTCACTCCATCATTCATCCAACAAGGCCAATGAGTATCTTCCCAGTTCCGGGCACGGCACTAGGTGCCAAAGACGCAAGGAGAAATCAAAGATGGTCTCTGACCCCAGGGCACTCAGGGTCGGTGCGGGCGGGGAGGCAGGCTTGTAAGAAATCATTTCCATGGGATGAAAGTGAATCCGAGGATAAGGTAGGGAGGAGGCACTGTGGAGCCCTGAGAGGGGAGAGAAGCACAGATGGCTGGAGAGGGGAATTTGATCTGGGTCTCACTGCATGTGTAGGAGTTTTCTACACAGACAAAGAGAACTTGAATGGAGTGGCTAGAACATGAGGAGCAATAAGACAGAGGCCAAGTTGGGATTCCTAGGCCACACTGGAGGGCCAGTGAGGCCAGCCCCAAGCAACTGCCCCCGTCCACTGCCACAAAGGGGTGGCCACTGGGCTATGCCACCCAGATGCCCCTTTAATGCTGGAGACGTTGCCCCCAGCTGGCAGCACGCTCGGGGTGGCCTCAGCTGCAGAGACGCGCCCTGCCCAGGGCCTCACCCTCCCTTGGGGGCCACGTCCCAGGACCTATGGATGAAGTATAAAGGACTGGCTGGCTCAGCCCAGCCCAGCACAGCTCTGAAGGCCAGCCTCATCCAGACTCTCCCTCTGCCCGCACCCGCTTCTTCACTCCTTTCATTCTCTAATGAACGTCCCACAGGCTCAGGACGCCTCCCGGGAAACCAAACGTGCAATACAAGCAGAGGGTGAAGGGAGGACTGTAATTTAGAAATAAATGGTCAATAAACCAGATCAGAAATAAAAGCTCCCCACCAACTGGAGACATGAACTCATTCCAATTTCACAATCAAGACTCACTCTGCTGCTAAAACACTCTCTATGGAGAACAGCAGGGATCAGAGGCTTCCCAGGGGGCAGCTCGAGGTGCTGTGCCCTCCATGTCCCCCCGGTTCCTAAACCAGGACACTGCCTGAGAAAGACGTTACCGTATGGTGGAGAGAGTACATCTTAAAGAAGCACTGCAATGTCAAGAGTGGGATTGCCAGGGGTGGAAGCAACATGCACGGCTACGGTGACACAGAAGGTGCACAAGGACATGTCCCAGATCTTCAGGAAGGGAACCAAGATGCTGGTGCTCAGAATATCTCAAAGCCGCTCCTGAAATAACAGACTTTGGGAATCCACAAACATGCATACACATACGGTTCCAACTCGTAGGCGGGCCCACTGAGTTACCTGGGGCAGCCGATGAAGGTACCTGAGTCCACAGGGTGGGAAATCAGGAGAAGCAGAACTCACCTCCTCCCCTTCCTCTCCTCCCTAGATCCCTGGCTGAGAAGCTCAAGGTTGGAGACAAATTAATTTGCCTTAAGGTGCTTGAGTTTATCCATTAATTACACTCGCCCTCCCAAGCGATTTTCCATAAACATCTCAGTGCCTCTGGTGCGGTGCTAAACCAGTACTACCCTGCTTGGAGTGGCTGGTGAATTGCACTTGTTCATTTGTTTATTATGAAGAAGCTTGGTTGCCAGGGATTCATTAAATAAGACACACAGTATGTCGTTCACTTATTTTGACTTGCCTGGATGTCTTTGTGCATATAGACAGGGAGGCATTTGGTCCTCTGGTTTTCTAATATGCCAAGCACAGGTGACAATGGATTAGAGCTACCAGTCCCTGCGGGATGCATTGTTCCCGTGACAGTGTGCAGGTGAGCATGCATTTTCCCTGCTCACCTCCTCCCGTCAGACCACGGCAGGCACACAGCCTAGGGGCGTGGTGAGTCTCTGGTGGGGAGCGGGGGAGGCCTGAGCTGGGACCAGGTAGAGACTCACCCCGTAAGGCGAGATCATGGCAAGTGACCTGGACACAGGGTGGGCTTTGGGACTGCAGCTCAGAGGCTGCCCTCGTGGCTGGGGTGAGGCAGGCGTGAGTCCCTCCAGGAGCAGCCCTGAGTCCGAGGGTTTGGGGGAGCCTAGTAGAACCTGAAGGGGTGGCTTGGAGCTTGAGAGCAAGGCCAAGTAGAAGCCTGGGAAATAACTGGGGACAAGGCAGAGGGGCCACAGAGGACCAGGGGTCCAGGGGAGCACAGAGCGGGACAGGACAAAGCCCTTCGTGTGACAGGTGGGGTGAGCTGCAGGTGCAGGTGCAGGTGTGACATCCCGTGGGCCTGGGTAGGTTGGGTACAATGAGGGGCAGGCAGGCAGGGCCTGCAAGCCGGACCCTCACCAGGTGCCGAGCATCTGGACCCACCTGGCAGACCCAAGTCTGGGCCACGTCCCCATCCCCAAGGGGGCGGGGCCAGGCAGGCCACCAGAGGCCAGACCTGAAGAGCAAGATGGATCCAGGGCGCCTTCCGTGCACCGAGGCAGACCAGGAGACGACGAAGAAAAAGGAGCAGCTGGGGCCGTGAGAGGCCTCGCGGGTAACCCTGGAGCCACCACCACGGCTGCAACACGTCCCGTCTCACCGGTAGCACGACCGCCTGAGATGCTCCCTGTAAAGGTCTCTCTCCAGCCAGGCCTGTGGCCTGTTGCAGTGACTCTTTGGCACATTAACCTTTGAGGACCAGAGGTGACAGCAAGAGCTTTGGGGTCATGACCAGGTTACGGTCTCCATCAGGCACTTAGAACTTACCTGTCTTATTGACTGACCTAACCTCCGTTTCCTTGTATGGAAAGGAGGAGCAATGATTATCAACAGCTGCCTCGCAACGCATAAAGTGCTTTAAAAAGGCCAAGCAAATGGTAAATGCTTAAAACATGTTTTTGTCATTATTGTTCTATTATTACTACCAGTGGCTTATCTCCAATCCCTGCCACAACAAGGTGTGGGAACCACAAACCTACGTTATTTCAATCTCTGTGTTTGTCGGATACCCAGGCAGAGTGACGGCTGAGGTTCAGGGGTGGCCAAGGACATCAGCTCAGAGGATGTGGGGAAGAGAGAGACAGAGAAGCAAGGATGGTTCCACCAAGACTGGAACCTTCCAAACTCAGCCACCCCAGCAGGAGAGGCATTAATGCCAAACTCAGCGCGTCCAGCCGCATCAGAGCACAGACTGGGATTGGACTTGAGGGTCATGGAGCGAGGCCAGGTGGCGTTGGATTTCTCTGGAGATGCTCCTTCCGCACCAAAGAAAATGAAAATTGTTCCTGGACGTCCTTAGCCACTCCTGCCACCCCCTCTCACATCTTCGTCCTTCTCTCCTCACCTCTGCAGTTCGGCCAAGCAGAGGATAAAGAGAAACATTCCACACCTACTCCCAGTTCCCCCCACATCCGCCCCCCCACCCCTGGTCTGCTCAGACCCAGAGGGAAGGAGGTGGTACCCCGTTTAATCCGTCTTGTTCACTCAGCGGGAAGGGGTGGCTCACCTGCCCCCAGCATCCTCCACTCCTCCCGCTTCCACCCCTGAGACCCCACCCCAGGCCCTCTCTTTCCAAATCACCCCACCCTGCCAGCCCCCCACCTTCAGCTCCTGTGGCTGACAGCCCCTGGCTGCCCTAGGAATTAGCATCGTGACCTTCCACTTGATCCTCTGACCTTCATCCCCACCACACACCTCCACCGCGGCCTATTCTGGGTACAAGGGCAGACTCTGTTGCCTTCATTATAGACTATCACACAAAAACATAATAAAATAAAATGAATGTTTTCTCAGTGCAAATCCATTAGATGAGTTACCGTTGTAATTTAATAATGGGATGGGAAACTACAGCAAATTACCGAAGTATATAATTAAAGTAAATCTATTTTAAAGTCCTTTATTGCTTAGCGTTTCTCAGATCTCAGCCTCTCCCCACTGCATCCCCCTTCTCTTTTTTTCTCAGTGTGGGGAGGGGGATGGGAGCTGTGGATTCCTTTGAAGCCATCAGTGGTACTCGGTGGCAAATGCCACTCGCCTGATTCTTCCAAGGGAGGACCGTGTTCCTGGCGTGGCTGAGGCCCCAGGCTGGGCTCCCGTCGGCAGAACAAGAATAACTGACAGGCACTGGCTGAGGTCAGATCCCAGGACCCACCTCTGCTAGATCCTCAGGGCTGAGGGTTGAGTTTTGCCCTAAATGCCGAACTGATTAAACTGAGGTGGAGGTGTGGTGAAGGGGAAAAGGGAGGTGTCAGCCCTGAGAATACCCTTCACGGAGGACAGATGCCACTGACCCCTGGATCTCAGATTTGAGACCCACCCAGGATCACACAGCAAGAGGCGGCGCTGGGATTTGCTTTTGTCGGACAATTGACACAGGACCACCAGCGAAGCTCCCCGAAGGGATTCCTGTCTGCTGGGCATAGAAGCCCTCTGCAATGAGCCGGTCGGCTACTGCCCATTTTCAAAGGAGAGGTCAAATGTAGCTGAGGTTGCCATCACTGTTTTCCACTTTCTGGAATTCGGTGTCAGGGTGTGAGGGGTCCAGCGAGGGCACAGTCACACCAAAGCCTACGCAAAGCTCAGTCTCAATCCCTCCACTTTCTAACCGGGAAAGGGTAAAGGCTTCAGACCCTCTAGGATGAATCCCCTTCATCAGAAGGCCCCGGGTAGGTCCTAGGGGACTCACTGAAGACCCCAGACTCCGAGCTTAGCCTGGCCTGCCATGGCGAAGGGGGTCTGCAGGCCGGCGAGTGCCAGGGAGGGGCCAGCTGAGCCTGCGGTCACCTGAAGTGATCACAATGGCAGAATTTCTGTACTTCATTCAAACCCAGAACAATGCATTTTTCCCTTTCTAAGCCCTCAGGACCGCTGTGCTACTGGCAGCCACAGAAAACCAAGTGACCCAAACTGAGATTAAACCACAAGGGCCAATTCGTTAGCACAGCAAGCTTTTGGCTTAAGAGAGAAAATGATCCCCAAGAAAAGGAAGGAGAGCTCCCCTGCCCACCGGCAGTTTTCCCAGGGAACGCTGGACCTCAGGAGAGCCAGTCCTGCACCCCGCCCCTGCAGCCCTGGGCAGGGGCCCCGTCCTCCTCCGGCTGGCCCCCCTCCTCTTCTCCAAAGGAGAGGACTCGGAGGAGCCCCCCCTCCCCACCCCCACAGAAGGATGAGTGAGAGGCGTGGTCTCCGCAGAACTTGGTCCTATGCAAATGAATGCAAAGTGGATGCAAATCCAAGCCTGCTCTCTCTGAATCTCCCGTTTTCATCTGGTAGCTGAGTCGCTGCAGCCCTCCAGGCGCTCGGAAGGCCGCTGTCTCCTTCCACCTTCCTGTCCGTCGAGGACAGCAAGCTCTGGTGACGGAACAAACGAGCAGGGCCTTGCAGAGGGCAGGGGGCTGCCCACCCACCGCAGGCCTGACCAACCCTCAGGAGGCCAGATTTCCTGGAGCTCAGGCCGCTGCCACGCCCTCCTCTGGGGTCATCCTTTCTTGCTCCAGGGCAGCACCCAAAGATACGCATGTCCAAAGCCCCAGGGAATGCCCTATCCTAAACATGAAGTAACTCTGGAATGCAAATGCCACCCTGTCTCTCTTTAGCTGCAGGGAGTGGTGGCTGAGGGTGTACAGCAGTGAGGGTGAATTCTCCACCGAGATTCCAAGTTTGGAGCAGCCTTGGGGCTGTTTCCTGCCCCAGAGAAGAGCCGAGTGGAGAAACACCTCTGCACCTCCCAGACTGCACCTCGAAACCACACTCAGTGCTTCTCAGACAGGACCCCTGCTTTCCCGCCAATGCCCGCGTTGGTCCTGTGCCTGCTCCATTAACTTTCGAAAACATAGAGCTCCTCCAGGGTGAGGGTCATCGTCCACAGTGAACAGGAGCCAGGACATAACATAGCCCTGGGCAAAGACAGGATAATTCACCAAAATGGCCAGGTAAGCCAGATCCTGACACAAAAGGTGCCCTCCTACGCGAAGAAGAAGATCCCTGGCATCTCCAGGGATCATTAGCCAGCCCTTCTGGATAATGTTGGCTGCAGCAGACCCAAGTGTACTTCTTAGAGCTAATTAACACAGACACAGGAATGAGGGTTGATCCAGAGGCCACAAATATCTCTATAGAAACCGAACATATAAATGAGAGTCTGGGGGGGAGTTCCCTGGCGGTCCAGTGGTTAGGGCTCCGCGCTTTCACTGCTGAGCGCCCAGGTTCAACCCCTGGTTGGGAAACTAAGATCCCATAAGCCGCGCAGCCAAGAAAAAGAAAAAAGAGTCTGATCTGCCCAGGACCCCAGGACAGGAGACACGCTGTGTGACCTTGGACTTGTTCCTTAACATCTCTGGAGTTCTGTTTCCTCATCTGGAAAATAAGAAAAATCATACCTTGCAGCTTTGTCATGTAGATGACATTATTTTTTGATGTAACTAAAGCTGTGCTTTATTGTGAACTTTCTATGGACTGAACGTTCAGTTAAATCCTCTTATACACAATATTTCATTTATTCATTCTATGAGAAAAGGGAAGATACTATCTCTACCTCTATTTTATATATGAAGAAACTCATATATTGAGCTGGGAGCATTCATCCAGCATCATGCAGCTAAGAAGTGGTCAGCTGCATTCAGCCCAAGGCATTTTGACCCCAGACCCGGACTCTGAATCACTAACTCCTGGTACCATCCTTGCTGTTGAACACCTGGAACAGCATCAGGTACACAAAGGCTCTCAACAAATGGCGGCCTCTGTCTCACCCCAAGCCCTGGCTGCCACCCACCCGATGGCTCTTTCACCCAGTGGGGGAGAAAGAGGTATGCAGGACTCATGTCTCTCCCCAGGCCTGTCTTGTCATCACAAATGACCGAAAAAACGAACAAACCATCCAGGGAGCCAGATACGTTCACCCAGCACCTCATCAGTCTGTCCCGATTGGGAAGGGGCCACGCCTACAGAAAAGGCAGGTGCACCCAGGTTGAGGAGGGCTAGTAGGGAGTTGCATGTCCCCCCCACTCCCACCCCTGCTGCAGCCCAGACTAGCCTTCCAAGCCGCGGCCCTTTGCTGTTCAAAAGAAAGAAAAGGCTTTTGTTATAAGAGCCCTCTTTAATGGGAAGGGACTGCGGTCTTGTCAAAAACCCAGGGTGGTAACACTTCCCGAACACAACACACGCTCGTGACAACGTCTAATGAAGACTTTTATGATAGGAATGTAATTGTAAAAAAAAAAAATGATTACAAAATTGGTTTCAATGCTTTGTGATCCAAGAGTTCATTTGTTTCCTCATTCATGCACTAAATAAGCCCCTAATTAATCTTGAACCTTGGAGAAAGGAGGCTAGATTGCCATTTTCTCCAGAAGGACGCACTTCACATTTTGGAAAGTTTGAAGAGGCTCTTAAGCATTTTTCTTTAGTGGTATTTTCTCAGCATTTTAGAGAGGCTTCATCAGGCTGCGAAGGCTGCTAATTGCATTACCATATGTTTAAGCCTCATAGGTGCGGGTCAAGTTCATCTTTCTCCACATTCTCCTGTTAATTTGCTGATTTGACAGGTCAGAGACCTGGAGAAAGGGAAGATAAGCCGAGGGCTGATGCAGGCTCCTCTCAGCTGCCAGCCCGTGACCAGAGGAGAGAGGCTGCCCCTCACACCAGCAAGTGACCAACCTTTCTCCTTTAGCAGAACTTTTAGCTTCTAAAGTCATTGTGATGTCATTATTCCTAGGGAGGAGTAAAAACCTCCAACTTTCCAGCCAAGAAAAGAAAAGCAAAAGGAGTATGTGCATATGTGTGTATATAGATAGATATGAACACATGTGTATATATGTGTGTATAGAGAGGTGTAAATATATGTGCATATAAATGAATATATGTATATGTGTGCATAGATATGAATATATGTATATGTGTATATAGATACGAATGTGCATATGTATGTGTATACACATAGATACACATATGCGTATACATGAATATATGAGTATATAAATAGATATGAACTTGTGATGTATATGTACACATAATAAACATATGTATAGATATGAATATATGTATGCATAGTTATAAATATACATGCTATAAATGAATATATGTATATGTGTGCATAAATATATATGTATATATGAATATATGTGTATATAAATAGATATGAATATGTGTATATATAGATATAAATATGTGTGCATATATGAATATATGTATCTATGTACATAGATAGATATGAATATATGTATATACAAATATATGTATATAGATATGAATATATATGTATATCTATGTATGTATAGATATATATACATAGAGAGCTACAAATATGTGTATATATGAATATATGTACATTGTGTGAATAGATAGATATGAATGTGTGTGCATGTGTAGTGAGCCAAGATTCCATTTGTCTGGATATTTCCCCTCTATTTAAAGAAAATTTCGGGACTTCCCTTGTGTTGCAGTGGTTAAGAATCCACCTACCAATGCAGGGGACACAGGTTCGATCCCTGGTCCGGGAAGATCCAACATGCCGCAGAGCAGCTAAGCCAGTGCGCCACAACTACTGAAGCCTGCACGCCTAGAGCCCGTGCTCTGCAACAAGAGAAGCCACTGCACCACAACAAAGAGTAGCCCTCACTCACCGCAACTAGAGAAAGCCCGCGCGCAGCAACAAAGACCCAACACAGCCAAAAATAAATAAATTTATTTTTAAAAAATAAAGAAAATTTCAATGGAAACCTCATTCCCCAACCCAGGCAGATGGGCGGGTAAAGGCAGGCACTTCACCAAGGGTCTTACATACATTTTTTCATCTAATCCTCACTCCAACCTGGAGGAGAGTTGACTGGTATTCCCTCATTTTACGGAGCGGGAAATGAATTCTGAGAGACCCTAAGCCCCAGGTCTCTTAGGTGGAGGAGTCAGAATTTGAAGCGAGCCCGGCGGACTTGGAGGCTGATGTGCTTGGTGGTTGAACGTCCTGCACAAGAGTCAGGAGCCCAGGAGGTGAACAGCCCAGGGTCCAAACCCTGGCTCTGCATCCCCACACAAGTGTCTTAACCCCTCTGAGCAGCCACCCCCAACCCCAATCTATAAAATGGAATGATGACGTCCACCCTGCAGAGTTAAAAAGATAAAATGAAGTCAAATAGGTACAGCCATAAACCCTGGCCTGGCCACTAGCCACTCACACCGGCGCAGCCCTGAATGGACATTCGGACCCTGTGATGCGAGTAAGGGACCCCACATCCTCAGCAGACCCCAGCCAACACCCGAACCGGGGTCTCGCCAGCCAGCGACACTCGGAGACTTGGGACGGAGACAGTTCCTGCCTTTTGGCTTGAAAAGGTCTACCCAATTCCCCCACCCCCAGCCCGAACCTCATCCCTAAAGTTGTTGAAATAGATACTGTACTGCCTCAGGGTCCTGGCTGGGCAGTGAAACGTTCCCCCTCGGTGCTCCATCGCTGGTTTCCTACGGTCTTTTTTTTCTTTTTAACACGGGTGCCAGGAACCCAGGAGCCACTTCTCCTTAAGAGCCCCCTTGCATGCCTTCCCTCCACCTCCTCCCCATCGACGCCCACGCTCTCCAGCCTCGGGTCACCGTGCAAGCGTAGGAATAATGGTGCTGGGCTTAGAGGCGGTGGAGAGGGGTGACTGGGAAGCTGCGCTCAGGCCGGGGTCTCGGGTTCCCTGATGGCTGCCTGGGGGGTGCTGGCAGCAACCAGCCCGACAGGGCCCGGGGAGGAGCACTGCTCCCTGGTGATAGAGGCTCTGTGTTAACGCAAGGACCTCTGGAGATGGACAGTCCCCTCCCTGCTTGGGGATACGGGCCCCCAGGCCAGCATTGCCGGAGGGCCATCTGAGTCTCTGTTAAGCACAAAATAAGGAGACTTCTTTTTTTTATTTATTTATTTTTGGCTGTGTTGGGTCTTCGTTTCTGTGCAAGGGCTTTCTCTGATTGCGGCGAGCGGGGGCCACTCTTCATCGCAGTGCACAGGCCTCTCACTGTCGTGGCCTCTCCCGTTGCGGAGCACAGGCTCCAGACGCGCAGGCTCAGTAGTTGTGGCTCACGGGCCTAGTTGCTCCACAGCATGTGGGATCTTCCCAGACCAGGGCTCGAACCCACGTCCCCTGCATTGACAGGCAGATTCTCAACCACTGCACCACCAGGGAAGCCCAAGGAGACTTCTTGACTGGACCCCAGGCTGCAAGGCAAGGCCAGCTGGTCAGGCCACTCTGCCATAAGAGGAAGGGGACAGCAGGTGGCCGGGGGAGTCTCCAGGGGAAAACCCAGCTGGTTCCCTCCTGCCTGTGGCTGACTCCCGGAAGTTGCAGACAGTGGGAGTCGTGTCCCCCCAGTAAGCTGGCCACTGCCCCTCTTCCAGTTGGGCAGGTCAGCTGAAGGGCTGTTGGCTGCAGTGTGTTCGACACTCTGGGAGTCTGTCTGGACACGCTGCTCTGATGGAAGAGAGCACTGAGGAATAGTGGGCTCTCTGTTTGTTCTGTGTCCTCATGTCTTATAGAAGGAGAGGGGCCTGTGCATGGGGTCAGGACGTTGCCTGCACAGGATCCAGGGTGGCAGCGAGGAGGCATGGTTTGGGGGCCAGGCAGGGACCCAAGGGCCAGCTCTGCCACAGCCCACATGGGTGGCCACGGGCAGGTGACTCACCCTCCAGACACCTGTTCCCTTACCTGCAAAACGCAGCTAAAATCATCACTACCCCTAGGATTGCTGAAAGGGTGAAATAAAACCAATCTTTCAGCAAATAGTTTCGGAGCCCTTCTCCTTTCCCAGACACAGGCACGCAGTCCAGCTGGGAGACAGCAAAGAAACAGGTAAACCAACAAGTACGACAGAATAAATTGTGACAAGTGCCATGAAGGGGAAAGAGAGGAAACCGTGATGCAGAATAAGGAAGACAGGCTTCCTGGTTTGGGGGTCCTGGAGCCAAAGGATGAGAAGCCAACCAGGCAAAGGAGTGCGGAGAGGAGCCCGGCAGGAGGGCGTGTGCGGGCCCCGAGTCAGAAAGAGCTGGTCGCGGTGTGGTCAGCGATGCCGGCACAGGACGCATGCTCCAGGTGCGGGGGCTCCATCCATACCGTGCTGTGTCCCCCTGAGGCAAAAGTGCCCAGCAACGACTGCTCCCCTTCCCACCCAGGGGGCCTCCCAGGACCGCCGTGTCCCCTGTCCCAGGGTGGCCTTCCAGCCGGCAAGCATGCATGCTGACCCCTGGAACAGCTGGACCACAGAGAAGCCACGCATGTACCCAAACAGCACACTTCATCCCATCTCAGGACCAGGGCACCAAATCTTAAATCACATACCACACCCCGAAAATGGTCTCCTCTTCAACCAGGAAACCCTTTCTCATCCTGATTTTTCTTCTGGCTGATCTCGCTAGAAACTCAGGCAATGAGAAAACGGATCATGTGAGTCAGCAGGAACCATTTTCTATCCCAGGCCACCCATTCTCTCTCCCCTTCTCTCTAGCACGCACACATGCGGAAAGGACCAGCCATAAGAAGAAAGCACAGATTGCAGCTAACCCTGAAGATTCAAAATGACACACCTATTCCACACCTGTGAACATCACTCTCCCCGATCTTTACCACCAACGTGAAGCTCACACACTAACAAATGACCATAAAATGCCGTGATACGGGTTTACGCGTAAAAGGCAGGCGCCGACATATACACATACGTTGATCTGAAAAGCGCCAGGTATTGTCTTTGAGGTGTAGATTTCTGTCCCATTTAACAGAAAGGAACTCCAGGCCCAGTTACTAACCCAGGTAACACTGTGGCTTTGCTGGGGGGACATGTGATGCCAGCAATGGTTCTGTCCTCTGAAGGCACTTTGTTTCTCATCAAGTGACACTTTTTGCCTTTTAGTCTTATCCCTCCCACCCGAGAGCAGGAATGGTGTCATACGTCTTGGTATCCCCAGGACCCAGTGTCTCTCATACAGCAGGTGCTCAATCAATGCTCGTCAGATGAATGTCCTCCCAATGCCTAGGCTGGTGGAAAGCGAGGTGTTCAAAAGGGTCACTGGGGTTCTGGAACAGCAGTGCTCTTTCCCGTGCCTCCACCCGAATTCCATCCCTATGCGGGGGAAGCCCCGCCCTGTGGCATCCTCACCTGGATTGCTCCATGCGGCAAAACTTCAAAACAGAAAAGTAGGGAATGAGCATGGATGGCCACCTTATTCTCTGAGTAAGTACAATTTTTAAAGCATTTGCCATCCAACATCCCCATCATTTTATAAAACCAAGAACCTTCTAACACCAAAAGGTAGAAAGGATATAATCTCAGAATAGAGGGCAGGTCTTTAAAGTGACTACGAAATCGAGCGCTACGAACAACTCACCCCTCTGTCCAGTCCTCTTCATTTCGCATCCGGTCACATCCAGGGTCAGAGGCTGTCCAATGTTTAGGAGGATAGCGCTGGCTTAGTGGGGGATGGGGGCCAGGCCAGGAAGGAAGGGGGGAAGTGGGGGGCTCACAGTCAGCGGGAGACACTGGGTTCTGACGCAGAAGAGACCTTGGGAAGGAGATGCTGGGGGTCCTGACCAGGAAGCCCACCGAAGAGAAAGCTGAACTCAAGAGCTGGGAGCCAGCCACGCTTGGATGCGATTTCACCTGGAAAGCTGAACAAGAAACCAGAAGTCTTATAGATCCCCTCCGGACACTGAGACTCTTTCAGCTTCTCAGTTAAAGAACAGAAGACAAATTGTGTTCAAGGCTGGCTTTCAGTCAAAGCTCTAATTTTACACCGACATGGTTTTCATTTTCCAAGAGCGTGTCCTGTGAAGCCAGGGCCAAAGCGAACAGAAGACCTCACATCTTCGGCCACCTCCCCATCTCTGCCCCCACGACCACACCCAGTGAAAGCATCAACTAGAAGAGCCTGGGTGGCCAGCGCAGCACACACCCCCACCCCCACCCATCCACCCCCCTCCCAGCCCCATCACTGTCCACCCATTTTTACCCTGTATACAGTTGCTCGGTGCCTTCTCTGTGCCAGACACACACAGCCACCAAAGGTCCCCAGCCTGTGGCCCTTTTTGTCAACCAGACGAGGTGGGAGGAAAGAGGAATTTGCTTCGAGGCTGCTCCCTGCCTCCCCTTACCCCTGGCCTCTCTCCTTGCCCCTCCGGCTCTGCCTCCTCTGAGCTGGTTCTCAGAGAGCGGCCACTACACCTAAGGGAGATGCGTAAGCGCATAAAGGGTCAGCCCGGGGCCTCTCAGCTCTGGCTGATGTTCAGATGAGGCAGTAAAACTGCAGGAGCCCAGGCCTCCCCTAGAGACTCCGACTTCACAGCCTGGGGTGGGGCCCAGGGTTCCACCGTGCAGCTCAGAGACCCTCTGGCACTAAAGGCCGCCTGGGGCTACTGTGCTAAGGAATTACCCCCCAAGCCTCTGAGAAATGAGTTCTGGGCTCTCAGTGGCGCAGAGTAGAGGAGGGCAGGGTGGTCCTGGGGGTCCCTAGGCGGGTACCGTCCCTCCCCTGCCACGTATACCATCCTCCACCCATTTCCCCGCAGCTGCCCGGGGCTCCACACTGGTTCATATTAACCTGCCGGAAGATGTGCACATGAGATCATTTACTAATAATTGCATTTTCCCCCAGTGATTTTCTTTTTAGAATACAAATTTGAACTGAGTCAAGGTTATTATTCCTCTATTAAAGAGCTCCTCACTTGGTGCTTCTCATCCAGCATGCATTCCTGGGGGGCATTAAAATAGGGAAGAACTCCACACCTGCCTGACCAAGGGAGTGCGGCTCATGCGACGGTCACTGTCATGTGGGATGTTTCTGTGTGTGCCTCAGTTTCCTTGTCTGTAAAATGGGGGAATAACAGCATCTCCCTGCTGGGGTTGGTGTGAGGATTAAATGAAACTTGGAGCCAAGCCTGGTCCATCATGTTAGCTACCATCACCATCACCATCACCATCATCTTCATGTGTGTACAAAAAGCGGACCTGAAAACTGGAGCCCTGCGCTGTAGCCAGAGATGGCTGTGAAGTACATATCTGATCACTCTCTCTCCCCTCTCAATAATCTCTCTCTGGCTCCCCAGTGCCCTCAGGCAAAGTCTTTCAAAATCTGGTCCCCGCTGACCTTGACAACCTCCTTTTGCACCACCGCACCCTCACCCATCCAGCCATACCGATCAACTTCATTGGAGGCGGTGGCAATCGGCCAGCACAGGGCTAGGCCTGAAGAAAGCTTGTTCCTAAATCCGTTCAAAGCAGCAGGATGAGTTTGCACAGCATCTGTTCAGAATCTGCCTCAGGCAGTGTCCTCCACTTTAAGGGCAAAATGCAAATGACAAATTCTGAAATTAACAGCAGCCAAGATTACTTATCAAGTTCAGGGAGCTCTTCTTTCCGCAGCCAATGCTTCCTGATGGTGTCTGCAGTGCTTCCCCAGCTGCCGTTCGCGTGTTATTGCAGGTGCCTTATCTAGGTCAACATTATTATTTTTTAGAGGATAAGATAGCAATGTTAGTTCTACACAGGATTGTCAGATTGCAGTTACCTGTACTTGGTATTCACCGCAGAGGCAGAAAAACCTTCCAACACTTGTGAAACCAATCTGAAGCAGCATTGGGGAAGGAGGGGGCAGAGAATAGAAAAGAAAACCAGCAAAGAGCCAGGTGTAAATTATTATCCTAATTAAGTATGGGGGAGGAGTTAATGCACTAAGATTTTTTAAAAATGCACTGCTTTCCTTTTCTTTTTTCTTTTTGCAAATTGTGTACTTGTATGTTTCCTGATGACTAATGCGATGTATTCTTGGCTTGCAGAGCAAGAAAAGTCATCAGGGTTTCATTTTTATGTTTATGCCAATAGAAATAAATCTCGGCCGTCGTGGAGAAGGTTGTTCATACTCCAGTCACTGTCTGGGGAGGCCGGCTGGTCGCATCCCCTTAGGGCCCGCAGAACTGATTCGGGGTAAGATACACTTTGGCTTTATCGATCACAAAGCTTCTTCTTTACTGCTGTGGGGCTGCAAATCAATAGACAGGCCCACAGAAACATAATAGATTTTTTTTTTTAAGAAAATCAATTAAACTATTTTTTTGCAGAATTGAGTTTGCATGGTCGTTGTCTTGGGCATGCTACATAACAATTTTAATGTGGTCTCCTTCTAAGGGCTGCCTTATCATGACCAAGTGGCAATGCCTTGTTTAGAAGGTCGAATTTGAAAGAAGAGAGGATGGCCTGGGAAAAGCAGAAAGCACCCCGTTCAGCCCTGCGACCCTGACTTGACACTACAGCGTTGCTAGAAAGCCACAGTCAGCCCATTGGTCATCACGTGGACAGAATCTGTCAGCGTGCCTCCTTCTCGGGCTAAAAACGTGGAACTGAAACTTCTTGGAAAGCCCAGATTGATGTCTGAATTTCCCCATTCCGAAAGCAGAAGGAAGCTCGGTGGGCATAAAGGTGAAATACAGCCGGGCTAGGGCTGCCCAGATTTGCCAATGTGCCGCACACTCGTCCCTCTCCCCCAGGGACACTGCTGGAGTCTCAGGGATGATGAGCTCAGGAGACAGCTTCAGCCTGGAGCCTCAGCCAACTGGCCACACATACTTGGGCTTTTTTTTTTTAGATCACAGTTATGCAAGCAAATTCCCACCATGCCGCTTGTGGACAACGCGTATCTCCCCAAATCCTGGTCCTTAGCAGGCTAGGGCCATCACTCTGCTCCCTGGACTTCAGCCTTCTTGCCACTTTTTTCCTGGTCTGGGATGATCCTAGATAACATCTATTTTTTTAAAAAATCCTCTTTCCACTTCTGGCAACTCTACCAAGGACTCAAACTGACATGGTGACGTGGTGTGGAATCCAGCAGGATGGCCGAGCTGAAAGTACTCCAGCAACGCTGAACATAAGGAATTATATGTTCCTCATGGTACATAATAAATAACAAAGCTGTAATTCCAGAAAGGAGCCTGGTGATGACATTTAAAAATCTCCCTTAGCTTTTTGTTCTTGTGGTTCATGTCATCAGAACCCGGGGATGGAATCTCAGCCTGAATTTATGTCCATTTCGGGGGTGTGTGTTAGTTAACATTATTCCCTTTCATCCGTCTCTTGTCTTGGGCTTGCCTTTTGGTAAGTCGGGCGTTCCATCTGGGTCTCGCTTTCTTCACACCCCACCCCAGGGCGGCTGGCACCCTACTCTGAGTGCCTAGATTATGTACATTCCTAAAGGAGCGTGACGCTTCAGCTCTGAGATTCTGAACTGAAACAGGAAAAGCTGGGGCAAAGTATAAAGCCCTTATCCCTTTCTGCAGGGCCCAAAGAGAATCAGAAAGATCCCCCAAATTAATCCAAAGCAGCAGGCTGAACTTGCTTGGAGACTGACATCTGCCTGAAAACTGAGAAGCCCGTTCACTTCCACGCTGAGTGTCTGTCCGTCTGCTCCTTTGTCTCTCCGTCCCAGTGGAGAGCAGGGCTGAGTGGGGACCAAAGGGTATTGGAGCAACATGCCTTGTTTAGGGAAAGGGGAGCATTAGAAAGCAGTACAAAGTCTGAAGGCCAAGTGGAGGTTTTTCAGATCCAGTGATTTGGGGGAAATTACTGCTTCTAAGACCATGTTTTCAGTCTGGCTGGATTTCATGGTACATAATACGTGTCAGCAAAACGATGAATGACCATTGAAGGCTCAGCGTTAAACCTTCCATATTTAGTTGTTCAGAAATTCAACTTGGACCCACGATATACACTGAATTCCAAGACTTTTGAGGAAATGTTAAAGGAAAAACAACAGCATTGCCACGATAAATAATGTGCAAAAAAGAAAATCCATTTTTGTCATCTGTTGGGGCATGTCTACTTGGAGAGCCGTAATTCCAAATTTTTACCTCTCAGAGATGGTCCCAATGGGACATTAACTCATTCAATAAATGCTCACTGTGGGCTTCCACTTGGGGAGTGGCTGATTCACAGAAGTTCCTGCCCTCAAGGAGCATACATTCTATGGGTGAGACAGATAATAAACAAACACATATGGGTGTGATATAAACTCCATGAGTGCAGGGCTTGTCTGTGTGTTCGCTGTTGAATCTTGAGTGTCAGAAGAGTGCCTGCACATAGTAGGCCCTCAACAACTTATGAACCAGAGTGGGTCTATACTGTATATGCATGTCAGGTGGTAATAATGCGTGCATGAAGGTCCTACCAGGGCCGAGCTTCAACAGCTCTGACCCTGGAGCCGGGCCAGCTTTTATAGCCCTACAAACAGCCCCACATCCGCCCTTCACACACCACTCAATCAGGCAAGTGAACCACACACATAAAGGGGCACACACACGCACATCCCTGACTTGCGTCCAAATGCAATCTCCCCTCCCCTCAGACAGAACATGTTCTCCACAAGCTTTCTGGGCCGTGCCAGGCGTCAGCCCCAAGGCCTCATTTCACATCCAGAGTGGGTGATTTTTTACCCCACACCCCATACAACGAATTTATTTGGGGTAATTACGGTAGGCTGAATAATAGCCCCTCCAAAATATCCTAATCCCTAGAAACTATGAATGTTACCTTGTAGAACAAAAGGGACTTTTCAAAACATAGTTAGACTAAAGATTTGGGGATGGGGCGATTTGCCTGGATTATCCAGGTGGGCCCTAACATTCATCACATGGGCCCTTATAGGAGTGAGGCAGAGGGAGACTTGGGAGTGGAGAAGGAAGCTACGTAAGGACAAAAGCAGAGGTTAGAGCGAAGTGCTCTGAAGGTGAGACAGGAGCTACAAGCCAAGGAAAGCAGGCAGCCTCTAGAAGCTGGAAAAGGTACAGGATTCTCCCCGAGAGCCTCTGGAGGAAGCGCAGCCTTGCCAACACCTTGATTTTGGCCAGGGGACACCCCATTTCAGACTTCTGGCCTCCAGAGCTGTGAAATAATAGATTTGTGTGGCAGTAAGCCCCTAAGTTTGCGGTCATGTGTTGCTTCAGCCCTAGGAAACTAACACTGTAATAAAATGTGTAAACAGCTATTCTTTTCTTGATGTGTGATTTTAAAAAATCATTTTGAAAGAAGAATAAATGCTCATCTTAAAAAGACTGTTCACATTCAGTAAAATATTTCACGTATGAACTAAAATCGGTACTCACCAAACGTAAATACTTCTTGTCACGGTTCATACTGCTTCCCTGTTTTAAATTTTAAACACTGATGTGGAGTCACACAGAATGACTGAGCTGAAGTAAGTCAAGTTCTCTTCATCCCTGCGGTCGCTGTGCTGTCATTGTTTATTTCTAATCTGCTGTTTAAAAGCAGGAAAGCGCAATTCCACGGGGGTGGGACCCACAAACTGTACCCGAAGGGATCTCCAGCGACCCCAAACCCCCATAAACTTATTCCCCAAATGAACAGGAGCGGCCCTCCCCGCGCGGGGAGCCAACAGCACAACTGGGCTTTTCCAAACTGACTCCGATAAAGAATGGGATGTTTATCAAAGGCTAAGTAATAAAAAAAAGGTGTTAATTCAAAGCTTACATATATATTATTAAAACCCAACAGGAACAGCCATTGTTTAGAACTTAGATCAACAAAAAGTTTTTTCAGGGACGTTTTTTGGGAATCATGGGTTCATGATATAAACAAAAAGCAGAGCAACTTTTGCCGGGTTTATTGTTGTTTTCGCATTTCTTGCAGATAATGTGTGTCCTCGTTGCCGCCCTTGGAACTGTGGGCCTCCCACTCAACCTGCACGATTCCTCACAGACCAGGAAAAAGGAAAGCCAGGTTTCCCCCGACCCGCACCCGGGGCCAGGGGGCTGAGGGGTATTCCCAGGCAGCGCCCCGCCACACAGTGCAGTACTGAGATCCCCGGGGCGGGGTGGGCAGAGGCCTGGCGGAGAAGGGACTTCCACAAAACGCCCCCAGACCCTCACTGAGTATCAGGTAGGATGCTTCCCGCTGGCCTGAGGCCGGCAGCTGGGAAGGGATTTGCAGGAAGGGCCTAGACACAACTGCACAGAGTCCAAGTGGGTCGCCGGTGGGAACCTTCTCCCCGGGGACACCCCAGTCCCACTGAGCCTGGCCTCCCAGTGAGGCCTCCCAGCTTTCGCCGCCCTCGGAACGCCCCTACCCTGCTCTTAGCCACGAGGGACACCCTCAACCAGGAACTCACCCACGAAGCCGGCAACTGGTGAGTGGCTGTCTCCACAAACAGCTGTCACCCCGGCGCGACCGGCCCTGCGAAGTGGGGGGATCTGGAAGTCTCTGAGCATGTAGGGCGGAAGGATGAGGTCATCAGGAAGCAGAGACGGAGCAGGAAGGGGAAAGAGGGTCTGGTTTTCAGAACAACCGAGCCACCCCGCCTATAGCACCTCTGGCCACCACCCACCTGCTCACAGCCTCCGAGGCCAGGTGGTGGCTAGTTACTGGTCACCACCACCCGCCCTGTTCTCCCCGGACGCCCTCAGGGTGCAGCTGGCCTCCTCGTGACCTGTAAGCTCTGGAGTCTGCAGATGTGGATTCAGATCCTGCCTCTCTCAGCTGTTTGCCCTCAGGGAACGTGCTAGGAGTGGGGGGAGAGGGCACCAGGCACCAGGGCGGGCAATCGGCATCCCCTCCCCCTTTCCTCCTCCTGGCCCATTCTATCAGAACATCCAAAGGGCGGGGCACAGTGTCCCGAGCCCCCCACCCCTTAGAAACAGGAGCCTTTTGGTGACACGATGATCATTTTCAGCTGTTCCCGTGGGGTTCAAGGGCTTTAGGGCCCCACTCAAGGTGGCCGTGGGGCACGCAGCCCCGTCCAGAGTCGGGCTGGAGTGGGAACGGGGGAGGAGAGGGGAAGAGTGCGCAGGGGAAACGAGCGCTGAGAGCGGCGGTTCCCACCCCGCCAGTATGCAAATCACTCGCCGCTGAGATAAACGATCCGGCAGGAAGGCCGGCAGGGTTCCCAGCGGGAACCATTTGTCATTTCTATTCCCGAACGAGCAAACCCGCAAGAGCGTCCCCCATCCCTCCCTCCCACCCAGGTAGCTGCACCGTCACAGGTGCCCAGAACAAAGAGAGGCATCTCCCTCACCTCCGCCTCCCCACATCCCAACAGGGGCTGGGGGCACCTCGCACAGCCTTGGACTTGGGCAGCCCAGCACCGTGCGTGGAAAAACGCTCCTCGGACGCCAGGGCAGAGAGCGCTTTGTCTCTTGGAAGGACAATGTGAAACCGCAAACCTCTTTCTTTTGGCAGTCAGCTCTCCACCTAATTGACAAGTGTGTGTCCTGTGCATGAGCTGCTAAGATTTTCCATGACGTCAGCAGAGCCCGGCATTATCTGGGGTTCACCTGGCAGGCCTGGCACCAAGTGGAGGAAGCGTGGGAGCAGGTCGTGTTCCAGCAACAACTGGTGTAAAGCTCGGACCCCCCAGGCTCGTTCATGAACGGCTGACGAAGGGGCAGACGGATCAATCGATCCTGGAGATTTTGAAATTGCCAGAAACCCAGTCCAAGTCACCCCACCCTTTCCTATTTGGGGCTTCTCGTCTTAAGAGCAAAGGCATGAGAACATCACGTTGGACTCAGAATGCTATCTGGGAGCGAATGTCAGGCGTACTGATTTAGGAAGCAAGAAAGCAAACGGGTTGTCACTACCAGGGATTCTGCTCCACCCAGGCCGACAGGCTTCCGGTGCTGGAGATGATCTCCCGCAGTGGTGATGAGCCGGGCTGCTGCATCCCACCCCTTCCCAGAACTCAGAGCCTGGCTCATGGTGGGGGGTCAATAAATATTTGCTGAATGAATTAATAAGCAACCAGAGAAAGCCCCTCAGAGGACCACATAACACAGACTAAACTCTAGAAAGGGCTAAAGCTCCTTGTCACAGTTAGGGATTGAACCCAAAACCTTTGTGGTTAAAGCATATGGCCCGAGGGACTTCCCTGGTGGCGCAGCGGTTAAGAATCCGGCTGCCAATTCAGGGCACACGAGTTCGAGCCCTGGTCCGGGAAGATCCCACATGCCGCAGAGCAGCTAAGCCCGCGCGCCACAACTACTGAGCCTGTGCTCTAGAGCCCGTGAGCCCGTGCTCCGCAACAAGAGAAGCCACCGCAATGAGAAGTCCTCGCACCGCAATGGAGAGTAGCCCCCGCTCACCACAACTAGAGAAAGCCCGCGCAGCAACATAGACCCAACGCAGCCCAAAGTAAATAAATAAATTTTAAAAACAAATAAATAAAGCATATGGCCACACTTTGGCCTTTTATTCACTTGTTCCCTCACTCATACATTCATTCATTCATTAAGAAATATTCATTAAGTGCCCACTGCGCTCAGCACTGGACAATGCCGATTCTCATTAGGTCATAACTTGCCAAGAGCAGGAGCCTTAACAGTGATCCGTGGGCTCTCCACTGTCAATGGCTAGTCCTTGCCAGAAGTCCTCATGAGCCAATGCCCTGAAGCTCTGGGACAGCCCAGGATGTTGTTGGGTCCTGCTGACGTCATGGAAAATCTTAGCAGCTCACACACAGGACATGCCCTTGTCAATTAGCTGTGAGCTCACACGCCAAAAGAAAGATTTGAGGTTTCACATTGCCCTTCCAGGATACAAGTCTTCGCCAATAACCAGCATGACCCTGGCCCCCTCTCCAGTGGAGCCCTTCTACTCCTGGTGGTAAGAAGTTGGGTGGGTTTGTCAGCTCTCATCTGAGGTCCCCATCAGAACACTCTGAGGTCAACTCGACCCACAGATCCCTTCCCACCAAAATTTGGGAAAACTCCAGATTTGATCCACTTCAATTCAATGACACATTATATACCTACTACACACAAGGTACTCCATGAAAAGTTCCTGACGCTACAAGGATGACAAAAGACCTGGTCCCTTTTCTTCGGGGACCTGGTGATCTGGAGGCGAAGGCAACCCTAGCGCCAGTACCTGTGATACAAGGCTGTGAGTTGGTGCCGTAAAAGGAGTCTAGGTAGAGTTGTTCACTGAGCACATCCTCTGCCCTGGCCCCGGCACTAATCATTCTGCAGGCAGCAGGCAGGTCTTCGCTTACCTGTACCAGCGCCACAAGGCAGCACGCGCTGCCTCTACGTTACAGGTGAGGACGTTGAGGCTCAAGAGGCCAAGCCACAGGCCCAAGGTCTAAAGCTGGTGAGGCCCGTTGACCTTAACTGAGCTTGGCTGCCTGGGAAATTTCATGGCTCCACTGACCCAAGTTTGGGACACAGTTTGGGGCAGGTGAGCCATTGTCTGCTGGGCAAGGAAAGGGTGTGTGCTGGTGAGATTTAAGCCTCAGGAGTGAGGTCCAGCCTATCCCGAAAGCTGGGCAGCCCCAGGAGTGGCCGGCCATCTCGGGGACAGTTGAGGAATCAGGGAGGGAGGACAAAGGAGGAGGGGAGCAGTTCTTAGGGACAGGGTTCCCGCTGTGCTGTGGCCAAAGTGGAGAATGGGGGGGAGCAGGGAGGAAAGCAGTGGGAGGTCAGCGAGTTGGCATAGTCGTCAAACAAGGGCGGTGAGCTCGCAGAGACGGTCACGGCGCCACCACGACGGAAAGAGAAGGGAAGCAGGGTCAGCAGATGACGGTGATGGCGGAATGACTTCTTCAGCGGAAGAAGGGCTAGGACCTGGGGCGGTTGTTAGCCTGGAAGCATCCATGGGAGGGCGCCGTCCGGGTATCTCTTCCCAGCGGGAGGTGGGTATGCGGTGGGACAGAAGTGCAGGCAGTCCAGGAGAGAGGCAGGGAGATCCAGGTTTCTGTGAATTCAAGGGAGAGGTTCGATGTCACCTTCCAGGAAAAGCTCAAGGATGTGGCAGGAAGCCCTCAGCTCAGAAGGAAAGGGGCTCGGAAGGGGCTGGTAGGAGGCTGGGATGGGGAGGTGGAAGAGGACCAAGGTGAAAGGGGGCAAAGGGAGTTCAAAACAAATCAAAACAAGACAACCGCATCTGTCCCCAGCATCACGCCCTGCCTGTGCAGAACCCGCAGTGCAGCCGGAGGCCCCGGAGGGAGCTGGTGTGCCGGCCAGGTGTGCAACTGCTGCGTGCCCCCATCGTGCAGTGGCCACGTGCCCCCGCTCTCTGCCAGCACCAGTCTAGTCGCCGCTACGACAGTGAGCAGACAGCCACGGTCACTGCCCTCTTGCAGGAAATAAACATGATGCTTTGGTAGCAGCCATGAAGAAAAATAAGCAGGGTGTGGGGAAAGCAGCGGAGGGTAGGGAGTGGGGTGGGATAGAAATTTGCATTCAAGGAACTGCAGAAAGGTCTTCTTTCTCCTCCAAGGAGTCTGCTTTCTGGAGTCTCCATCCACCTCTCCAGGAGGCGCAGGCCGGCAGACACATCCCCTCCTCTAGCGGGTTTTGAATGTGCTGAGGCTGGTGGGCTGCCGCTAAAGGAAGTCTGGTGGGGTTGCCTCCTCTCTCCCCCACCCCCCAGCCGAGCGGTCTGACCCCTGGAGTTTTATCTGAGCCTGGTCCCAGCGGGTGGCAGCGAGGCCCAGCAGGGCAAGCTGAATCCCACTGAGAACTCATTCTCTGATCCTGCCTCCCTTAGCCCTGGGAAAAAGCACCTCCCCAAGCAAAGCTCATTCTCAGCTCCAAGTTTAAAGAGGTACAGAGACAGGACCATTCTCTCTCAAGCATCCTGACCTACAAGGAGTCTGGGTATGGCTGGAGGAGAACCAGGCAGGGCCTGAATATAGGGGCCTCTCCAGTAAGATGCTGCCCGCACCATGCTCCCATCTGGGCTTGTATCTGCATCTAGGTAACCTACTCAAGCCCCGCCCTCTCCTATGTCCCTCCTCCCCCGCCTGCCTCCCTGCTGCCGGGGCCGAACCATCCCCGGCTCCCTCCTTCTGGGCCCCATGCCTCACTCTGTTCTCTGGGCCTCCTGAAGTCTCTTCTTGCACATCTGATGCTGTGGCCCGGCTTAGTGGAGATGATAATTACTGTGTTAGCCCAGTGGCCTGAAGAAAGATTGGGGTGGGGGGTGAACAGAGAAGAGGGGGAGAGGAAGGTTCTTTATTAAATGCAGATGTTTTTAAATCACTGTAATTAACCGGAATGGATACCACGAATCACAGGCATAAAAGCTAAATGGGCTTTTGTTTTAACTGTTTGTCATATATTTAAAAGGTCATTGGAGAATATAACACACAGAGATGTTCTTCCTGTTTGCTTTTGCCTGGCAAAGGCTTCCTCTGGGCACGTGTGTGGTCACACACACACGCGCACACACACACACACACACACACTCGATGGGCCCGGCCCGAACGGGTCTTGACTGGAGGGGGAATGAGGCTCCATTAATGCAGCCGTGGAAGCTTCCTCAGAGGCCACAGCACTTCCTGCACCGGATGCCTCACGGCTGGTGGACATGCACAGCGGCCCTGGCCGAGCTGTTGGCCTCTGATCACCACAGCCCAGAGGTGTATCCATGGAGACTTGCCACTCCAAATCCTTCCTGTCCCAGGAAAAAGTCGGGAGACAGATATTCCCCCTTTGGGGTCAGACTCCCCCTTTCTCCCTGGGATGCTGGGCCTCTTTTCCACCGGGACAAACGCCTTCCCCGTTTCCGGGCTTGGGAAGGAGGGAGGGTCCGGCTGTGACTAGGCTGGCAGAGGTGCCTCGAGAGCCTTCGAAAGGTCCCCCCCCACCGGCCAAACACCTCTTCCTGCCACCCCCTGGGTCTGCACCCAAAACACTGGAGGAAGCAGGGCCTGCAGCTTGCATGGCTCCTGGGAGCAAGCAAATAGGACAGGCAGATGCGTCTGCAGCAGCAGGGGTGAGGGGTCTCCCAGTATCTCTGGGCCAACATGAACTGCCCTCCCAGAACTGCCCCCACGGGGCTGAACCACCGTCAACCGCATCCCTTTTCAGGAGAACCCACCCGTTCTACACCACACAGCCAACAGCTCTGAGGCTGGATGAAGCTGGGGCTCTGGGGCCCGACAGCTGGGTGCCCACCTCCAGGCAGGCTGCCAGAGCCCTCACCCCCTGCATGCCCACCCTGCCTACCCACGTCCCACTAGCACAGCTAAGTTTTCCCTTTGCTCTGCCTGTCCTCCATCTCCAGCCCCCTCACCTGAACAGAGCCCGTAAAGCAGGAAGGGGCCGGGAGGGGAATGGGTGAGGTTCCCCAGTTGTAGGGGAGGCTGATGGTGGAGATGTTCCCAGAATGTGCTGTTGGAACCAGAAACACTTCCCATGGAACACGCGTCAGGGCACTGGGATGGCCAGTGTGGCGTTTAAGGTTGCAAGGTAAAGAGCTACACCCTGAGTCCAGCTGGGACCCCAAGCCCCCGAGAACCAGGCCCAGAGGCACCTCCAGGACCAACGTCCACAGGCAGTGTCATCCTCCAGGGCAGGCTTGTCCTTTTAGTGTGGTCAGCGGAGCCGCCCTCTCCGCTCCCTCCGCCACTTCCAAAACCCCTTCTTGGGCAACACCTTTCTGCCTGGGCTCTCCGGGCCAGTGGTTTTCCAACCTTCTTGGCCAAGACCCACAATAAGAGACAGATGACACCATGTGACCCAATCCAGAAACGCACATGCAGACAAGTGTATAAATAACCAAGACGAATGCATCACAAAGGTCTCGCCCTCACAGGGGGCACACACACTAAGATGTTCTCTTCTATTCAGTTTTCCTATTTTTAATATTATTTTTTCTATTTTATTCTATTTGTATTTTTCACAGCCCACATCCTGGATTTCACCCGAGTGGGTCTCCACTTGAAGACCACTGCTCTAGGCCACCTTCACATTCTCAGTGAACCAAGCTTCCGCGAGCTCTCTGGCAACAGGCAGTGTCGCTGCGTGCAGAAATCTCCCAGGTTTTTCTCTTCCTTTCTCATAACCCAGAACAAACAACCAGAAGAGTGTTCTTACCTGAGCTTGGGAGCTTTGATATGTCACATCATCCTTTCTTTTGTCCTTCCCTCCCGGTTGCCTTTTTTTTTTTTTTTTTTTTTGCATCACTAGGTTCCCTCTGTCCATTCCCTTTCTCATGATTTCCTCCCAGTTTTCCAAACTTGGAAAGCTTCTTCAATATTTGGAGAACACTACTTGGGTCTCCATGATCTTGAGAGACGATGGCCAAGAAACCCAGCTTATTTCAATTTAAAGAGTCCATTTACATGTCTGGCCAGCAAGGAAATCTCCCAAATTATGTAGCGTTTCACAGGAAGGAGAGGAGCTGAATGTTTATTGAGCAGCTGCTATGTGTTCAAAGCTCTCCGAAGCTCTCTGTGGAGTTCTAAAGGCATCATCCCATTCACTGCTCTCAAGAATCTTTGAAACAGGATCTTATTACCACTATTCCAGCAGGAGACTCAGAGAAGGGAAGTCAGTTACCCAAGGCCAGCGGGTGGAGGGATTTGGGGTGGGGTGGGAGTGGCAAGAATCACACCCCATAGGTGCAGATAGGCCAGAGGATAGCAAAGCTCTGTTCCTTTCTGCCGGGGAGGTTGCTTTCCCAAGAGGAGGTGAGCAATGCAGAACAGGCAAACAAGAATCGTTTCACTGCATGAATGTGGACCAGTCTTTTCTACACACCCCTCCCCCTGTGTACATTTCCAAGCTGAACCCTTGGAGAAAGGATGGAGGAGGGAGAGGAAAGAAATGGTGAGAAAAAGAGTGAGGCAGAAACAGACAAAAATAGAGACAATGAAAAGGAATCACACCTCTTAAGACCACGTTTTCTCCATTTGAAAATAAACATGTTTTTCACTTTCTAGTGTTCTCGAAATGGAGGTACATCTTATGATCAATGTCAAGAGAGACTTGTTGGCTAACAGTGCGTTTTATAATCATGGTGAATCGGAATGGGGTGAGGGGGGGTGTGGAAATACGGTTCTGGTTCGTTACTGAGGTCACAAGGTGAACAACACCCGGGCAGCCTAAACTTCCTAGAGCAGCTCAAAGATACACAGGGACCTTTCTGGTTCGTTATCGGCCAGGCGCTATGTAATGTGACCACCACACTAATTTGTGGGGAAGAAAATTGGGGTGCCACAATTATATTTTTATTTGCACAATCTTATGTATCTATTTTCAAAATGTATGTTCTCAGCAGTTTGGGAGGCTTTTCTTTTTCTTTTTCTTTTTTGGTTTGGTTTTTGTTTCGTTTGCGGCAGCAATTAACCTAATAAACCACATTTTCACTACTCCGGTAGATTAACTACTTCAGAGAATCTCAGATACACGTGGTGCTTTGCGTTCAAGCACCTTCAGAAGCCCGGCTGAACAATGGGCTGCTTTTAACGGTGCAATCCTGGTAATTAGAGAGAAGAGGCCCCTCAGGTAACCGCTGAGAAAGGTCCCTTAATTTGACCCTGTTTCACACGGTCCAATTTTCAATGAAATGAGGCACTTCAGTACTGTCCCCTAGGAAATCGCCTCGCAGCCTGTAATCCCTAGACTTTCCTGGGGGTTATTCGGTCTCAAGTCCTCCTTTCTGATCTGTCTTCATCAAACCAGCCGTCCCTTTCCGCTCAGTATTTACCCAGGGATGTTTCCAGACCGGCCCCCATGCCCTATGGCAACATCCGTCAAGGGCAGCAGCGGTTTCTTCCTTCTCCGGTTGGCACCTTGCTTCTCACCAACATTTTTGATGATCTACTTGAACTTGCTTCTCCTTCTGACTGTCGGTGGAAACCCGAAGCAGGATTTAATGGTTTATTCATTATTTACTTATTTATTCATTGAATAGCATTTCTACTGCAAATACATTTTTGCCAGCAACATAAAGAAAAATATGCTCCAGTTCCTCACCCCCAAACTCCCCTCCCCTCCCCGACTCGGCTATGCAGCATATATAGTCTCGTGAATCCAAAACCACCCCTATTTACTGCAAAATTCCTTCCCCAGGCGCTTCAGTGCCAGGTTGGTTTTCTATTCCCAATGTTCCCTCCTTGAAGATTGATCTGGCAGTCCAGGACCAGACAACAGTAAAACGCAACCTTCCTTCAGGCAGAATTCCCTTCTGTCGGAGCATAAATTTTTCCACTCTAGGACCCCGGAGATGTGACGCTCCTGGAGGCCCCCATGCAGAGCTTGGGGCTTCAGAGCTTGCTGGCTTGTGCGCGCGCCTGCGTTTCTCATCCAGGCCTCTGAGTCGCTGGGTCTGGGAACCAAGGAGCACATCAGGGATTCAAGCCCTGCCCTGTGGAGTCAAGCCCCCATGCCTGTGATACTCCTTGCTTCACACCGTGCGCTCTAGGGACTCCGAGATGCTAACAGCTCCCCAGCTTTAAGTCAGGTGATTCATGAAAACTTAGCTCAGGTATCTCTTCCTCCAGGGAACCGCCAAGAGCCCAGGCTCATCGGAAGTCATCTATCTGTGTCCCCAGCAGGACAGAAGGCTCTTCAAAGAGAATGTATAGGAAAGCGGTCCTCTGGCTGCACATTTCAGAAAACCAACCCAATGGGATTAAGCACAAGAAAATGTTTTGGCCCCCAAGGCTGAAGGCAGGCCTGGCTTTAGACATGCTTCATCCTAGAGCTCGGACAATGTTACCAGGACTTGTCACTGCGCATCTCTGCACTTAACTCCCTTGGCTTGATTCCCAGACAGACTCTCCCCTCATAGGCTCTCAGGTTCACATCCATCAGGGAAGACTCTGGTTTCCCAGTAGTTCAAATAAAAAGAATGGAATCGCCTTGTTGGGCTTGTTGGGCTTTACTTGATCAGAGATCCATCTCGCTACCAGTCCAACGACTGGGAGGATGAGATATGTGATTAGAATCCGTGAGTTCACTGGAACTATATAATAATAATAACTACTCATTGTGAGTCATTAAAAGTAAGGGATAGGTCCTTAAATTAAAACTGGGGTGACTATTATCACTACAGGGAAAGCGGAGCTTAACCACAAAACCAGCAATGCCTACTGCTGCTAGCAGGGACCGCACTGATCCGTACTTGCCCAAAATAGAACATTTTGAGAATATAAGAAATTATCAAAAGAAAACAAGTCATCAATAATCTCATCATCTGGGGCTTCCCTGGTGGCGCAGTGGTCAAGAATCCACCGGCCAATGCAGGGGACACGGGTTCGAGCCCTGGTCCGGGAAGATCCCACATGCCGTGGAGCAACTAAGCCCTTGCACCACAACTACTGAGCCTGCGCTCTAGAGCCCGCAAGCCACGACTACTGAGCCCACAAGCCACAACTACTGAAGCCCTTGCACCTAGAGCCCATGCTCCACAGCAAGAGAAGCCACCGCAATGAGAAGCCCGCGCACTGGAATGAAGAGTAGCCCCCGCTCGCTGCAACTAGAGAAAGCCTGCGCACAGCAATGAAGACCCAATGCGGCCAAAAATAAAATTAATAAAATTAATTAATTTAAAATAATAATAATCTCATCATCCAAAGACAACAATTTTTAGCATTTCGGAGTGCTTTTCCTTTCAGTTTTTTTCCTGTATGCAGACTTTTTTATGTAGCTGTGATCGTATTATCTATATATTTGATGTCTTACTTTTTTCACTTAACACTTCACTTTTCTCACTCAACCTACAGCTTCTGCATAAATGATAACTGAGATGAGGTATATTGATCTATTTAATCATTTTATAATGGGTTGTTTTTAAAATACATGCTATTATAAAAATACAACCTGAAGCATTTTGAAATTTCAAATTGGGCATAAGAAGTCATTCTTTTAAAAGTGGGTGATCGGGCTTCCCTGGTAGCGCAGTGGTTGGGAGTCTGCCTGCTGATGCAGGGGACACGGGTTCATGCCCCGGTCCGGGAAGATCCCACATGCCGCAGAGCAGCTGGGCCCGTGGGCCATGGCCGCTGGACCTGCACGTCCGGAGCCTGTGCTCCATGGTGGGAGAGGCCACAGCGGTGAGAGGCCTGTGTACTGCAAAAAAAAAAAAAAAAGTGGGTGATCATCTGACCTCAGGAAACCATGCTGGGGATCCTAGATTTTGTAAGACTCTCCCTCAGTTTACCTTCTCCAGATTCTCCTTAGAACTGTGTTGAGGAGAGTACGTTTTGCTTGGTATTTCAAATACTCCCAGCCTCATCCAGGGAACCATACTGGGCTCTCTGGTGATAAATTCATCACAGGGACATGGCTGCCTTCCTAAAATTCTCTTCAGGGAACAATTTTCCAAGTTCTAACATGGTGCCTAATTGACAACTTTCTTTAATGGGCTGGGATGATAACTCTTTCTTATTTAAGCCACAAATGATTAATGGAGTTCCAACAGGACAGTATCTTCACTATTCTTACCTTCATTATTTTAATCTCTCTCTGAATGATTGTCTAATGGATCTGTATTGCTATGAAAGTCCATGAATGGTGGGTAGGTGCCTATAAATCCCTCAGAATCACAAGAGGTCCCTCCACTTGATTAAGGAGGCTACGGAGAGACTCCGTGAAGTCTGTCCACCCCTGGGATGCAGGAGGGTGAGCACAACTGGAAGAAATGGGCCATAGGGCCAACTATAAAGCAACCGGGTGCCCACAGCATCACCAGAATAGCTCCGAGAGTCAAATTACATTTATTCCTTGTGGGAAGGGATGAGAAGCAAAAGTTGAAATGGCAAGTTGGAGACTGTCAGGATACAAAGGGTTGTGAAGAATTAATAATGAAGGTGTCGATGGATCCATTCAATCATTTAGCATTTTATTGAGCCCACTGGTCTGTGCCAGGCACTGTGCCAAGCACTGGGAACTCAAGATTACCTGGAACAGCCCCAGCCCTCCAGGATCTCACAACCTCCATGAGGGAGGAAAAATCTACAATCCAACGATGAACATCTTGAGCAAAGTACTGTTAAAGTGACGTAAGCCAGCGGGGCCCTGCACATACAAGGACCTCACCCCTGGCTTAACGCTCTGCTGGTGGGCATCGACTACCCTTCAAATTCATTCCTTCTGCAAAGATTTATTGAGGGCCTACTCTGTGTCAGACACTCCTCTGGGCACTGAGGACAAAACAGACACAAATCCAGGACAGGTCACAGCAAATAACTATGTAAAACGTACAGGATGTCAGTTGGGGGTAGGTGCCAGGGAGGAGAGCAAGGGTGAGGCCAAGGTGAGGGCAATCCTAGTTGGTGGTCCATGCAAATACTGAGTGCCCACCTACCACCTCGGGCACCAGGGATGGTTAATTTTACATGGCAACTTGGCTTGGTTAGACTAAAATACCCCATGGTTTGGTCAAACGCCAGTCTAGATGCTGTGAAGGTATTTTTCAGATTTTTTAGACGTGATTAACATTTATACCAGTAGACTTTGAGTAAAGCAGATTACCCTCATCCAATCAGTTGAAGGACTTAAGAGAAAAAAGACTTAGGCTCCCATGAGGGAGAAGAAATTCTGCCTCCAGACTGCTCTCGGACTGGAGATGGCAACATCGTCCCTCCCCTGGCTCTCCAGCCTGCTGGCCTGCCGCAGATTTCAAACTTGCCAGTGTCCCCCCGCTCCAGTCACCTGAGCCAGTTTGTTACCACGCCAAACTTGGATCTGCCTGCCCGTGCACAGTAAAGCCAACCTACCGACACCGGGTTGTAGTGAAGGAAAATGCAGCGTTTAGTGTAGGTGCCGAGCAAGGAGTCCAGGGCAGCTAGGGCTTAAAAGACCCAAACTCCCCCAAAGGCCTCCAGGGAAAGGTTTTGGGGTTTTCTTAAATAATTTATTTATTTATTTATTTTTGGCTGCATTGGGTCTTTGTTGCTGCGCGCAGGCTTTCTCTAGTTGAGGCGAGTGGGGGCTACTCTTCCTTGTGGTGCGCGGGCTTCTCATTGCGGTGGCTTCTCTCGTTGCGGAGCACAGGATCTAGGCACGCAGGCTCAGTAGTTGTGGCGCATGGGCTTAGCTGCTCCGCGGCATGTGGGATCTTCCTGGACCAGGGCTCAAACCCGTGTCCCCTGCGTTGGCAGGCAGAGCCTTAACCACTGCACCACCAGGGAAGCCCCCAAGTAAAGGTTTTTAAAGACAGGGTGAGGGTGAGGGAGAGGGGTTGTGGGGTGTGTGATAGTTCGTGGACATTCTTCCGATTGGTTGGTGGTGAGGTAATCGGGAGTCAACATCATCAACTTTCTGGTTCCGACGGGTCTGGGGTCTCCATGCTTGTGTGCAGCACACAGTTAACTTCTTCCACCTGGGAGAGGTTTCAGTAACTGCAAAACAGCTCAAAGGACATGGCTACCAGTACTACCTATAGCCCTTGAGGAGGAACTAAAGGGCCTTGACTTTGTTTAATGGCTAAACTATTATTATTTTGTCTTACTTGACTGTTTTCCTTTCTCTCTGCATTTTCTCACTTCTCTGATTAAATTTATTCTTTGACTAAAGTTTACTCCAGACAAAAGGCAGGTAGAGGACCTGGGGGGGGTAGTTCTGTTTTCGAAGGCCCCATGGGGTCCTGCTCGGTTACAAATTCCTTAAAATAAAGCGCGTGCGCCCTCTCTCTCCCTCCCTCCCTCCCTCCCTCCCTCCCTCTCTCTCTCTCTCTCTCTCTCTCTCTCTCCCTCTCTCTCCCTTTCTCCCCCCGGTTCTCTTTCTCTGCAGAACCCTAACTAATACGGCAGCACACGAGGCACAGCTGCGGGCTCTACCATCCTCCCTGCTCCCAACCTCGGCAGCTGCCAGAGTCAGGATGCAAAGGGGGGGCGGGGCGGGCGGGGCGAGGTGGAGGCTGCTGAGCCCGGGGTTGCATCTGAAGACTCCCGCCTCAAAGTTTCTACTACAAACAGCTGTAGGAGCTGCCACTACCTGTGCCAATGGCCTGGCCACAAGTGCCTTCTATTTCCTCTTTCAAGGACTCCGTGGGATGAAAAACACACCTACCACATCTCACAAGTCCTCTGGGCCGATTGTGGGGAAGAGGCTCACTCTCTCTCTGACGGCTACCGTATTTGGCTTGAGTTGGACCCAGGGTGGAGGAACTCTGTGGCAGGCACTGTGGCAGGTAAGGCCCTTCCATCATGTCCAGTATAACCTTGCCAGCTGCCCATCACTGCATGTTTGGCTTCCCCCACCCAGCAGGCCCCAAAGAGCTTGCTGCTGCAGCCATCTGGACGATGTAGAACAACGTTTTTTAGTGAAAAGTACAGGATCCTCCAAAGAAATTTTTGCTGGAATGTCAGGCTCTGCTCCCTTTTTTTTTTTTTTTTCCTTTTTGCACATTGAAACGCGTGTCATTGCCCCAGAACGCTGCTGTCTTCTGGGAACAAACACAGAGGCCCATTGTTTACACTGCCAATTAGGAGCCATGAGTGACCCCAACACACAAAGGCCCGGCTGTGCCCGGGCAGCTGAGGGAAGTGTGTTGAATCTTTTGACACGGGTCTCGGGATGGAGGAGCCTGGGCTAGTCATTGATGGGGTTCTGGGGAGTCGTTTCCTCCTGTTCGGCCAAGCTGGCAGTGCAGCGGGATCGCCGGGGTGCAGGGCTCCATATAGATCCCTGGGGCATCACTCCACTGACAACAACAGCATCCAGTGGGCTTTCCAAGGCCTGTCTTCCCCTGGGGCAGCCGCTGTTCCTGAGGTCAAGCAGCAGCTCCTCCACGCAGAGCTGGGGAAGGAAGTTGGATTGTGAAGAGGCAGCAGGTAAACTGAGGCTGCCGAAGGCAGACTCACGGAAATAAGATTTTCCCAAACAAATGCAGCAGCTACTAAAATCTGTTCTTCAGGGGTAAATTCCCATCTTTAAACAGGTGGAAGGAAGCAATGGAGGTGCTTTTTCTAAAACATTTGTAGCAAAACAGTGCTGACCCCTACAAATGCATCTCTACATCATCATTGGTGGCAGTACCACTAAATGGTATTAAGAGCCCCCGGGTCCAGTTAGAGATGAGGACTTAGATCTAAGACCCTTTTGTATCTAGCAGGAGATTCGTTATGTAAATTATAGCAAATTCATTTGATAAAACAGTATGAATGCCATTAAGATGGTTTTTATAGATTTTACTGTAATAACATGAAAAAATTATAATGTGAAAAAGTTTTTTACTCCTAGACTAAACATGTTTCTCTTTTCCCCAGAGAGTAATTCCAAAACAATTCGTAGAGCATGAACATGTCTCTGGTTTTTTAAATTATGCTAAGATATGAGTCTGGAAGGAAACACTTTCAAATGTTCGCATAGGCTTCTTTGAGGATTGAGACAATGTGGTATTTTTCTTCTTTCCATATTTTCTACATTTTTTCATAAAGAGCCTTATTATTTTATAGTTGGGAAGAATAAAATAAACAAACAGGCAGTCGCTATGATGAGAAAATAGGGTGGGAACTTCATTATCTAGCTTCTCCGTTGTTCCAGGATCACATTAAACCCGTGGTCTGAAAACTGGCAGCTGGGAACCCTGCCCAGGCTACATAAGATGAATACCCAGCACCTCTTGGCTGACTCCAGATCACATCAGACGCCGAATTTAGAGGTTTGGCAACCTCTGAATTTCACCAGTTTGGGGTTTTCCCCCCACTTCTGGCTCTACACACACACACACACCCCCCAGAATCTACACATTTTGGTTTGTGGGGTTCACCATGGGTGGCACCCCTGCAAGAAGCCGGTTTGCAGTACCTGACACAGTCTTTCTGCAAGAAAGTAGACTCTGCAGACGCTGGAGTCCCAATTCTGTTCATCTGCAAGGGTCCCTGGCCCTTGAAGCCTAGCTGTAGATGAGACAGATTTCACTGATAATTCCCAGAGTCGCGGTTTCCAACACAAAGGCTGCGTTCCAGAGGTGACTTTGAGAGTCAACACAGGGCACGTCCCGAGCTTCCTGCCCTGGTCTAAGAGCAGGACCGGTCCCCAGGAGGCGGGGAGCACGCTCACGGCCCAGGAGATGGGCACACACGGTGACAGGCTCCAGGTAAACCTGCCCTCATTCCCACTGCATCAACTGATTGAAACCTGTGGTTTGGGCAGCTACAACAGCTCGAGACTTTCTCCCTGGCCTCACTCCTCTAATTATTTATCCTGTTTATTTTAACAAGAACTGCAGCTGAGTGTCTGAGGTCAGAATGGTTTCCATTACCTGGACGCCAAGGGGAATCGGATTCTGTACCCCAAACTGGCTTCCCCACCTTTACACACATGGAACTCTGAGCCTAGAATGCCGCTCCCTCCCTTGTTTTCCTGATACTCACCGACTCTGTCCGTAGTGTCATCTCTGGATGACGCATTCCCTGCCACCCACAGGCAAGGGGGAAACCAGTAACACCTGGTACAGAAAACCATTCATTCATACGACAGATATTTATTGAGCGCTCTTCATCTGTCACACACTGGGGATACAGCCGGGAACCAGTTGACATGGGTTGTAGAAATGGGTGGATACTTAATAAGTGGCCAAGAGGAAGCCAGTGGGAAGCCAGCTCCACTGTCAGAGCAGAGCAGACGTCCAAGCTTACCACCACGCCACTGAGATGAAGTCAGGCAACAGCTTGCTTGAAATGGGGTTGAGACTCCCTTGGGCTGACTTTATAACAGACTGAATGTGGTTGGTGATTTGCTGACTCAAATATTATTAAAGATGAATTACCATCTGAACGTTAACCCACCCTCCTGGGACCCTACTATTCCTGCTCCTGGCAGCACCATTCTACCCATCGCCCAGCTCATCATGAGTCACTTTGACTCCCCCCGCCCAACCCCAGTCTCCTGCTTCCCAATTAGTGGCCAAGTTCATGGCTCTCTCCGAATTGCCTCCAACTCTTTCATCATGGCCACCATCCTACTTATCTCTCCATTATCAACGGTTGTCTTTCCTTCCTTCCACAAACACTCATTAAACACCTGCAGTGAGCCACGCACTGTGTTAGTGCTGGGACAGAGCAGTGAGCCAAAGAGCAAGCACTGGGCTTCCCTGGTGGCGCAGTGGTTGAGAGTCCGCCTGCCGATGCAGGGGACACGGGATCGTGCCCCGGTCCGGGAAGATCCCATATGCCGCGGAGCAGCTGGGCCCGTGAGCCATGGCCGCTGAGCCTGCGCGTCCGGAGCCTATGCTCCGCAACGGGAGAGGCCACAACAGTGCAAGGCCCGCGTACCGCAAAAAAAAAAAAAGAGCAAGCACTATCTGCTATCGTGGGAAGTGTCGTCTAGCGGGGGAGACGAGCATTAACCAGGGCCCATAGAGCACATGAGTGGATGAATGAATGAATAAATGACTGATTGCTTGGACTGTCATGGTTCCCACTCTGAGCCATCCTACAACGGTCCTGCCTGGATAACCAGCCCCTTGTATGTTTTGCTCACGTTCCCTGCCTCAAACTTTCAATGGCTCCTGAACACACACATGTCAAGTTCAAATTCCCTAGCCTGGCGGCTCTCCACGGTCTGGTTTCAACCTACCTTTCTAGCTTTGTTTCCTTCTAACCCTCTAAGATAACCTGTGTACTACTCAAACTATTGCTGTTTGTTTTGCCTGTCTAGAAAACTCACCTCCAATTCTGCTGTTGAAATCTTATCCGTCTGAAGGAGGAGAAATGTGTAGGATGCTGGAATTGGTGTAGAAGAACCAAATCCTCATCTTCTAAAGTAGGAAGTCACAATGTTAAAGTAGAAAAATCAAGAAGGAAGTGTATAAGCAAACTTTTTAAGAACAATGAAGGTTAACAGCAGAAGAAACAGCTAAAGGACTTGCAAATGTTTGCTTCTGGGGGTAGAAATTGAGAGGGAAGAAGGATGGCCATGAGATTGGGAGTCTGTTTTAAGTCCAGGAGTATGTGACTGCCTTTTTTCCTTTTTTTTTCTTCTTTTGGCCGTGCCCTGCGGCATGTGGGCATTTAGTTCCCCGACCAGGGATCGAACCCGTGCCCTCTGCATTGGAAGAACAGAGTCTTAACCACTGGACCACCAGGGAAGTCCCTATAATTGCCTTTTAAAACTATATACATGGATTAGAGTTTTTAAATTGTTTTTAATGCTTACAATGTAGCAAGATAAAAATTTTTAAACATTAAGTGAGGTAATGTGTATAAAGTGCATATTGTAATGCCTGGCATGCAATAAGCAAAGAAGAAAGGGTTATCACTATGTATTTTTGTCTTTTCTATGAATCTCACCATGAAGCAAGCAGAGGCAGGAATGAGGAGGCCATGACTCTTCACATTATGTCATGTGACAATCCCTGCAACAGCTTCTGAGCTAATTTCTTGTCCTTCAGTGATTCTCTCCCTCTTACTTCATCACCTTACTGATCAATGGCATATTCATCTTCCCAAGAGTACTTTTCTCCTGAAATCCCTATTGAAAGACTTCACAAAGGTTTTCTAATATGGGTTAGGGTAGCGGTAGCTGCTGGAACTAACAAACCCTGAAGTCTCAAGGGCTACATCTAATACGTGGTTTCAATATGTGAGCCTGAAGAGTCTGGGGTTTGAAATTTGTTTCCATAACAAAGATACAGGAGTATATTTTCCTATTAGGTTTATTTGTTTGTTTATTTATTTATTTTTGGCTGCACTGTGTGGCTTCTGGGATCTTAGCTCCCTGACCAGGGATCGAACCCGTGCCCCTTGCAGGAGAAGCTCAGAGCCCTAAGCACTGGACGGCCAGCAAAGTCCCCCATTAGGTTTAATATACCACAGACAACAAATTAAAATGTCATACTATTAATATAGAATAAAACAATAATTTGTATTCAAATACCTATTGAGTTCCAAAAGATTTAGAAACAGAATTTCAGACCCAGGAGGAATCTTAGGCCACTTCAACTTCTTAAAAAAAAAGAAAAAGGTGGTAATTCCCTCCGTTTTTTGCAAACCATGCTCCCCATTTCACACATGCATGTGTGCACACACATACACACGCCTCTGCAGCTATCTCCCCTGTCTCCCTCTGGTCTCAGTAAGACAATTGACCCCCTCCCCACCCCCATCCCCATCCCCTCACCCCTGCATCTACTCCTTACTCAACCCCTTTCAAACAAACAGACAAACATCTTCCTCTTTGCTGTGTCCCCTTTACTGACCATTTCCTCTCAGCATATTAACCTGCTCACGTCTCCCTCTTTAAAGGAGTAAAACCAAACAAACCAATCAAAAAAACTATTTCTTAGCCTCAAATTCCTCTCTAGTCATATTCCCCCCTTTCCCCTGGCTGCCAAACTACTCTGTGTAACAAAGTACCACGTACCAGGTGGCTTAAACAGAAATTTACTGTCTCACAGCCCTGGAGGCCAGAAGTCCAAGAACAAGGTGTCGGCGGGGCCAGTTCCTTCTGAGGCTGTGGGGAGAATCTGTTCCACGCCTCTCTCCTGGCATCTTTGGCTTTCCTTGGCTTGTAGGCACATCACCCCTATCTCTGGCTTCATCTTCACATGGTGTTCTCCCTGTGTGCATGTCTGTGTCCAAATTTCCCCTTTCTACAGGGACACCAGCCATATTGCATTAGGGCTCACCCCAAAGACCTCACCTTAACTTGACTCTATCTGCAAAGACCCTGTTCCTCACATGCTGAGGCACTGGGTGTTAGGACTCCAGCAAATCCTTTTGGGGGATCACACTTCAACTATGTGCTCACCCTTCCAGCTCACTCTGCAGCCTGCTGCTCCCGGCTCCCCCACCGCCCCTGCTGAGGACTAAATGGCCTCACCGTTGCCCAGTTTGGTGGACACCTTCCTGTCCTTACCATGTGGGCCTTGCAGTCATACCATCGACCACCGAGTCCTTCCTCAAACTCCTTCCCCTTCCAGCCTCTCCAGTTCCATGGGGTCACCACCGAGGATTCCGAATCTCGGACGATCCCTTCTCAGACTCCTTTAGGGCTTTCTCCTCCTCCTTGGTGTCCCTCAGTCTCAGTACTCAGCCTTCACATCTTCCCTCCTAACCAACACCCCCAGCTAATCATCTATGCCCTGCCTTCAACATCCACCCCTATGCAGACCACCCCAGAAAGATCTCTCCAGCCCAGACATCTCTCCTCACTTGCAGATCTGACCATGCCACTAGCTGTCCCCCGGTGCCTCCAACTGCAAACGGACCCAAGCAGACCCACCCCTTGTTTCCCAAAGTCCCACCTAAGGCCTCTAGCTCATCCTCCTCCTCTTCCTGTAGCCCCTCTCTCACCATCCTCCCAACACTCACTGAGCAAGAAAACTGGGCATCGCCCTTTGCCATTTTCCTTACTCACTATATGTATATACCAGACCCCAACCCCCACCCCCAGAGTCCACTGGAGTTAAAATTATCTTTCAAAGGGATCCTTTCTGTTTGACTTCTAGTGTCACTCTAGTTCCTTCCACAGTTTCTCATTTCCTGGCTGCATGACTCTGTGGGCGTCCTACCCTGTGCCATCACCCCCTGCCTTACCTTCCCTGTCTTAGCCTTCTTCTCCCTGTCATCCACGATGTTCCCAGAGAGATCTCTAGGACAGCCAAGTATAAGGTTTAGAATCATTTAAGGGCCCTCCATGGCCTTCAGGATATAAAGTCCAAACGTCCTTCATGTGACATGATATGCTCCTTATAACCTGGCCCCTGCTCACCACTCCCACTTCTCCTTACACATTCGGTGTTCCAACCCTACTGACACTCTGCAGCCCCCTGAAAGTGCTATGCTGCTCTCTTCTATTTCTGTTCCACTGGTTGTTCCCTCTGTCTTCAATACCCTTCCATCAGCTCCTGGTCATTGCAGCATTCTAACCATGGCTCCCCTTGCATCCTTCAAGACTGAGATCAGAGGCCTTCTGGGAGGTCTTTCTGAGCACTCCAGAATGACCTGGGTCTCCCCTCCTGCCCCCTTCAGCACCATGGATGTATTGTAATCCTAAGCCAACCATGCCTTTCAACTTTAAATCCCCAGCACCTAGTCCATTGCCTGGCACATAACACAGGTTCAATAATTGTTCAGTGAGAATCTCTAACTCGTACAAAGGAGAAGGGTCAGGCCCAGAAAACTGCCTAAGGTCAAACAGCCAGTGAGCAGTGGTGCTGAGATTCAGCCTTGCTCATATCTTAAGATTCTGGTCTCTACTCCAGTATTTTCCTCGGTGCAGTGGGAGGACGACTGCACCAGAACCACTTGGGGGCGGGTTAAATATGCAGCTTCACGGGCCTCACCTTAGACCCACATGAATCTGTATTTCAAACAAGCTACCGTGGTGATTCTTATGAACAGAGTTCGAGAATCAACACCCCATGCCTCGCTGCCTGCCTGAGAGGCCTTTTAAGTTCATCATATTTTTTTCTTTTTCTGGCCACACCGCGTGGCATCTTAGTTCCCTTACCAGGGATTGAATCCGCTCCCCCTGCATTGGAAGCACAGAGTCTTAACCACTGGACCACCATTCATCACATTTTTTTTTAAGGCCAAGTCGGTAGCTATCTGCTTGGTGATTAGCAGCCCTTCTCCATTGCATTTTCATTGAAAAGCAATCATTTGTTGAGTCTTGAAGCTTTTTCCTTTTAGAGTCCACTGTTAGGATGCAAATTCTACTTGCAAAGTCAACATAGGTAGGAGGATGTAAGCAGGGGCTTCAGGAGGAAGCAAAGCAGCCCTGTGTGGTTGGAAGTAGCTGGGAGTGGAGGGCAGGCAAGTATCGCACACAAATAGGACCCTAAGGAAACGTGCCCTTTATTATTTTTTATTCTCCAATTTTAGTGTGCATCAGAATCACCTGGAGGGGGACTTTCCTGGTGATCCAGTGGTTAAGACTTTGCCTTCCAGTGCAGGGGGTGCGGGTTCAATCCCTGGTTAGAGAGCTAAGATCCCACATGCTTTGTGGCCAAAAATCCAAAACATAAAACAGAAGCAATATTGTAACAAATTCAAAAAAGGCTAAAAAAAAAAAAAAAAAGAATCACCTGGAGGGCTTATTAAGCTGCAGATATCTACCCCCACCCCCGAGTTTCTGATTCAGCAGATCTGGCAGTGGGGTCCAAGAAGTTGCATTTCTAACAAGCTCCCAGGTGATGCTGATACTGCTGCTGGTCCAAAAAGCACACTTTGGGAACCACTGAGCTAATTCAACCTTTGTGCCCAATGCAGTCATTTATTCTGCAATATCTATGGAGATGAGGATGTGATCAGCCTGTCTTTCTGCTTAAAAGAGATGTGGCATCTTGTTACATTTCAAGCTAGAGTTTCTATGGATAACTCTCATGATTCTTCCTTGAATGAAACCAAAATTCACCTCCAAACCTTCCACACACTTATCCCATTCTTGCCTCCTACATTCTCCCAGATGTGTCCAGCCAGGTCTTCTCCATCTGTCCTTAACTACTTGACATTTTTTTTTTTTTTTAGAAATTTATAAAACATATTTGTCTGCACCGGGTCTTTGTTGCAGCATGCGAACTCTTATCTGCAGCATGTGGGATCTAGTTCCCTGACCAGGGATTGAACCTAGTCTCCCTGCATTGGGAGTGCAGAGCCTTAGCCACTGGACCACCAGGGAAGTCCCTTGACCTTTTAACTTAAGAGCTACACTTAATATTTAATCCTCTTACATGTAATTCTGTGGGGTTTGCCCATTTTTATAGATTATAACCCATACCTTAGTTATGAGGTGGTAGTGGCAGGGCTGATAAAGGGATAACAGACCCCAAATATGCACTGACCCATTTTACAACTTTGCCTGGGGGCTGCTCATGCTTTATTCAGCCCAAATAGCCACTGATAAGTGACACTGCAGTCTCCACACTCATGGCCATCACATACCTCAATGTTTCTGGATCAGCCCTAATTTCAAGTATTCTTTCCGTTGCTACAGGCCCACATGCCAAACCATGAGTCTAATTTTTGGTTCAGATACTATGGTCAATATAAGTGCTGCCTTTTCTCCAGGTGTTTACAGTGTAAGATAATAGGAGAGGACAATTATTTTGCCTGGTTTAAGCTGAGGGAGGGGGACAGTAAAAAGAACAAGATGGAGAAAAGTTGAGAGGTTACAGTCACAAATTCAACATCAAGGACCAATATTAAATCGTGTAATTTTGGTTCAGTTTTCCAAAAAGCGAAGTTCTGCTTATTGCAATGATGGGTCCACCCAGGTATCTGGATTTCTCATTGATTTAGCAGTCTACTTAGTGGACGCTGAATATTTTGAAGATGTTATTATTTTGAGCTCCCTCCTGGAGCATGTGATGATACCTTTATCTTTGAGAAATACAAAGGATGCAGGTTTCTCCGAAGTCAAGAACCAAATTAATGTAAGTAAAACGCTGAGTGGAAAAGGCAGAAGCCTCTATGTCAGCTCCGGCTGACTTCAAAGCTTTCTAAGTGATGAGGGTTTTCGGGAGGCGAAATACCCAGCACAGACAGACATTTGAAGATGATTTTAGAGCGTGGTTTGTGACTCTGACTACCGGAGAGCTTAAAATATGGCAGTAAGAAGAAAGGAGGGCGCCGAGCTCATGGGACCCCGAAGGGAATCGAGAAAGGGGAATTTGTTGTGTCTCTTTCATCCACAGACGTTTCAAAGCAAGACACTCGCGGTAACAAAATTGCACTGCGAAAGTAACGTGTCATCTGCTCTTCAAGACGGGGACACGTAGATAGGGAATGGTCTCCAACACGAGCAACTTTCAAGTAGCACCGCTGAGCCTCCACCGCACAAAGGGGAAAGCTGGCCTGCTTCCACCACGCTTCACGAAAATGGAGAGAAATCTTGGTTTCAATATCTTCTCGTGACTTGAACCGAAAGTTAAAAAGGGACTTTTAAATTGCACATCGCTCCTGACCTTATCCACGATTAATGACTAGTGTACATGGAAGAGGAGCGGCGGGATGGAGGACCACTACCGGGTGCAGAGCACCGGGAAGGAACCGTGGACGGTGGGAGCCGGAGCGCCCGGGTTCGGCCCAACAGCTGTTTGCGCGGTGGGGGCGGGATGCTCGCGCTCCGGGGACAGGGATGCCTCCCGGGGGCTGTTTCGCAGCGAGGCTTGTTTGGTTCGCAGAGGGCGCGCAGGGGCAGGCTGGGAGGCGGGCGGCGAGCAGGATGCTCCCTGGCCCCGGCCGGCGCGTGTACGTGTGTGTGCACGATGGGGAGGTGCAGGGCGTGTGCACGGCACGGGCGGGACGCGCGCCCGGGCCGTCTCCGGGTTCCGCCGCATAGAAGGCCAGCGCCAACGGGTGAAAATACAGCGCAAAACCCTGGCTCGGGAGCCGCAGGGGGCCGGCCGGCTGGGGAAACCGAGCGGGCGCACAGAGCCGGGTCCTCGCCCCGCGGTTGAGCCGCGCTAATGCAGACTCGCAGCAACCTAAGAAAAGGAATGACGCCGCGCGAGTTTCCACGCACCCCAAGCAGAGCGCGATCCCTCGGGACTCGCGCGTACCCGCCAGCACCCTGGCGCGCTCCCCGCGCGGTCTGGGGAACTACAGTGCTGGCGGGTATTAAGGGGGGTGGGGGCGTGGCTTAGCTGGAAGTAGCCAATGGGCCGGGGAGGGGCGCGGGGGGGCGGAGCTCGGGTTTAGAGTGCCGATTGGCCAGTTGGCTCTCCGGTATGCAGATACGGTGGAGTCACGTGCCAGGGGCCAGGACGACTTCCTGTTGGAGGCCAAGGCGGGGCGGGGAAGGGGGCGCGAGCGCCCCGTCTGGCTGGAGCGGGGGGAGGGGGGGTTCTTGTCAGTTAGAGCAACAAGATGGCCGCGGTGGCAGCTCCGCACCTCAGCGCGACGGCCCCGGGAGCCGCAGCCGCCGCCGTCGGCCCTGCCGCCCCGCAGCCCTGAGCGCCGCCCCGGCAGCCCCCACCGCCCCTGACAGGGCCGTCCCTGCGCCTGCCGCGCTCCTGCCGCCGCCGCCGCGGGCCCGCCCGAGCCGGAGGCGGAGGGAGCGGAGCCGGCCGAAAGCAGAGCGCCGAGCGCAGCCGCCGCCGCCTCGGATCCCGGGCCGCGCCGGAGCTGCTGTCCCGCCTGCTGGTGCGAGGAGGAGGGCGCGTCGCGGCGTCGCCGGGGCCGGACCTGGACCCGCTGGGACGCGTCGCCGCCCACCCGCCCGCGCCGCCGCTCGCGCCGGGACCTGAGCCCGCGGCGCCGGCGCTGAGCGGGCCCCCGCCGCCCGAGCGCCCCGCAGGCCCCGGGGCGGCTGCTCGAGTCGTTTTTGCCGCCGCTGCCGTCAGGCCCGCGCCGCCGGAGCCCCGCCGAGGAGCCGCCGCCGCCGCCGGGGACGGATCCCAGGTGAGCGCGGGCTGGGCCTCCGAGCCGCCGCAGTCGGCGGAGCCGTTGGCGTCGCCTTTGTTCGGCCGGACCCGGAGCGCGAGGGGTCGCGGGTCCCGGCGGGAAGGGTGAGCGGCGCAGGGCGGCGGGAGGAGCTGCCGGCTGCGCGGGGCCGGGTGCGGGCGCGCGCGGGGAGAGAGGCTCACGGTGCCCTGCGCGATCGGCACGGTCGGCGCGGCCACACGGCGGTTGCGTGTGTGGTGTCTGGAAACGATGCGGTTGGTGGAATTGGCTCCCCTGAGCAGTCACCCGCGGGTTTTGCATTTCTGATGGCATGCATGAACCCAAGCGTTTTCGGTGTGGGGCCTCCCGCGCCGTTGTTTGGGGGAGAGCAGGCGCGGGCGTGCCTAGGCGAGCGTGGAGGAGCCCCTCGGCCTCCCACGGGTCTGGAATCAGGTGGGCTGCTCGCCGCGCTGCAGGCTGCAGGGCGATGCGCACGGGGGACGGGAGCCGACCCGCAGTTGCCCCGCTCTCGGAGCGCGGAACCCGAGCGCCTTGGGGCCACCCCCGCTCGAGCGACGCCTCGTCTGCACCTTTGCCTGGTGGATGAGGTTAATTAATAGATTCGTGCCTGTTAAATGTGCAGATACAGATACAGGGGTTCCCTGCGCGTTAACTCGGTGGAGAACCTTTCGCTTGCAGGTTACACGCAGCTTTGGGAATCTCACGGAAGATGCAGGATTGCTGCCTCCACGTCGCGGGGCGGGGGAGGAGGAGCCGCAGATCCTGGCTGCACCTCTTGCGGTGTAAGACGCTCGACAGCCTTAGGGATTCTGTGCAAAATGAGTGCGACTGTCTCGAACCTTTGCCTCTGTCAGATTGAACCTCCATTTGAGTGGTCTGCTCGGTTATGTCTAGGCATGAACTGCAGATTCTGAACTCAAAATGGTGCTCTGTAGATGTCCAACTTAAGCGTCTTTAAGGAGTTGCAAGTTGGAGGCGTCTGGCTGGTTTAATCCATTGTGTTGCTGAGGTTCGGGTTTTCTCCTGTCTCCGGTGTTCACGTGGATGTGCTGCGGTGTAGGTGGTCAGTTTGATGATCACTGTGTAGAGGCTGCTACGTCTCTGAACGTAATTTGACCCCGCAGGAGGCTTATTTTACGCAAGTTATTTCCTACATTTAGAATTGAGCAACTATGGGGATGAGTTGAGGCACTGGAAATGTGGCTTGAGTGATCTTCGAAGACAGTGGTGGCCAGTTTGAAATGTGTAGGGGGTGCGACAATTCTACGCATAGATTCCAGACTTCCTTCAATACTACATGAATGAATAAAGGATAAAACTTAGCCCCAGGCCAGATGAACTTGGTTGGCAGAGGGCACCTTGAAAAAATTTACATTATTCCAGAACCATGGAAGGTGGTGAAGGTCTTTGAACACCTTTCTGTGTGGCACTCCTAGGATGCTTTGTTGGGGGAAATGATGCAAAATGAGGTTTTCAAAACGACTAACCCAGTTGTATTATCCGGATTAATTTTATTATTGGTGTTCACAGATGATAAACGTCTGAATAGTTGTTACTTTGTTCTGAGTCTTTCATATTCTTGTCCAAATCAGAGACCTTACTGTTTGGTACCTCTGATTTACTATTAAGGTATGAAATTAAATAAAGTTGACACTGAGGCTGTCATGAGACTTAATCCTAACTACTTCGTTTTGGATTCTGGCATTTAAATATTTTAGTAGTAACCTGGGGTACACGTCAAAGTTGATTTTAGGTTTTCCTCCTCACAGTGTTTATTGTTGTTCTTTTTCAAGTGGCATATGTTTTAACACTTTGACAAAGATTATTTTGTAACAGGTTTATGTTTATACTTAGTTGGCTCAGGAATTTTGGAACAAGTAGTTGCCTTAGAGTGCTGATTCTGAGGGAAGGTGGAGCAAATTGTTTCATTTGACTCTCAATGATTAACTATAACTAAACCATGGAGGGAATATAGGAAACTTTAAATTACAGTATTTCTCACCACCACTACCTTTTTGTTAAACAGCCGGCTTTACGGAGATAAATTTGTGCTTTTGCAAATGCTGTCATCTGGCTCACTTCCAAAACCAAGCTGGAGGAGGAGGAGGTCAGGGCTGGAAAGGCGGCAGCCTTTTTCCTTACTGAAGAGAGCTTTCAGTTGGAAAGAAATGGAAGATAAAATTCCTACAGTACTGGCTGAGAATGGGTTGTTTGCATTACTTCCCAAACTCCAAGTGGGGGTGATAAGGTCCTGAATGTAAACTTACTATTTCTTGACTCAAGAAAGTGATGCTAATTTTAAACTTAAAAAAAGAGAGAGTACTAGTGAAAGTCTGTTTCTCTGTTATTTGATTTGAGCATATAGAATGTCTTTGACATCATATAACTTCTTTAACAACTTAACATTTTAAGGCTGAGAGCCATCTTAAAGACTATTTTATGGGGGGTATTTTTGGCCTTCCCCAGTAGGAATTAGATCCATGAGATTGCATGCTTATGTTTTCCATGATATGGACCTCTCAGTCAGGGTTTATTGTGTGAAGGTGATATCTGAGAAGATTTTGTAAGAAAGAAAATGGATTGGATGTGAAGTCTGAGGCTATTCCACATATCTGAATAGCATATGAGTTAGTTAAGATTTGGGGATGGAGCAAGCAAAGATTACTTAGCCAGAGCAACTGAAGCCTGTGTGGAAAGCATGAGAAATGGAGAGGTAGCAAGGGAATATGACAAGGGACAGATTTATAGAAAGCCTTGGAAACTGGGTAGGCTGAGGGAGCAGGAGGTGGAGCCCTGAGGAGGCAGAGCTGTAAGTGGGCAGGAACCAGGTAACTCTGTTTTTGTCTGTTTGTTTTGCTTTTCTTTTTCTGTGATTAAAACTGTTTTGACTTCTTACTCCTGATTTTGAGACAATCAGGTGGGTTTTTACCTTTTATTCCAGCTTAATTTCAGAGGCTCTTCTGATGTTTTTTAAATTTATTTATTTATTTATTAGGTGAGCTGTAAGGAAATCTTTTCAAAGAGTGTTAGTGTCGTGGTCTATTTTGTATGATAACTGGCTTCACGGTAAAGGTGACTGGATTTTATTTGCTTAATTAAGACAGTTAACATCTTAATAATTTTGTTTGAAGATGCCATAGATGTAAGTAGAGGGAGCAGAGTGGCCTTTTTTTTTTTTTAGGACATTTTACAGATTTTCTTTCTTTAAGCCAGTCTGATCATGACTATCTACATTTTTACAAATTAGCTTTTATTATTTTTAAAATTTTTATTGGAGTATACTTGATGTACAATGTTGTGTTAGTTTCTGCTGCACAGCAAAGTGAATCAGTTATATATAGGTATATATATGTGTGTGTGTGTGTGTGTGTATATATCTATCTATTTATCTATCTATATATCTATATATGTATCTCCACTCTTAGATTCTTTTCCCATATAGGTCATTACAGAGTATTGAGTAGATCAAATTAGCTTTTAAATAATTGTGCATTCATGAGGAGAACGTTCCTTACTTTGCAAAATAATATACATAAGCTTTAAGATGTTTTCAATCATAAACATTCAGCTTATACACAACTCTTCAGGAATATAATTACTTAAAAATATAAAGATTCCTTGTTGTCAGAAATAACTATAAAAGCTTACGTAGAGAATGTATGTTTGACATTGAAACCAAAAAATGTGTACTCCTTGCCCAGTGAACTTGTTTGAATAACTTGATTAAAATAATCCTGTAACTTTTCTCTTGTGCAAATTATGTATTTGAACTGTAACTTATTTAATGAAAAGTAAAATAGTTATTTTTCAGTTCTCCAACTGGAATGTGACAAGGATTTGCGTGTTAAAAACATGGTGAAAATTCATACCCTTTGTGCTAGTTTTGGAGTTTTACTAAAAATGAATTCTTTTCTTGGCCACACATGCTTTCAGAGAATGAAGAAGCTATTGCAGGGATGGAGAGCTGTTTGTTAAGAATGCATTCTTCCTCTGTAGCCCTCAAAGACTATAGAGCTGTGTGCAGAGCTAGACAATCTGGGCATCCAGCCATAAAACATCCCTGCTGTAGCACGGATAGTTGTTCGCACCCTCCTGAGCCCTCCATGGCTGCAAACCACAACAGAAGGAATGGGCTTGGGAAAGCAGCGTTCACTGCTATTTTGAACTCTTAATATTCTGTGTGGCTCTCTGAGTTCCAGCTCCGCATTGGGACTTTGGTTTTCTAAGATGTAGTAATGGTTAAGGGTAGGCAAGAATACAGCTTCTGAAATATGTCTCTTCTAGGCCAATGGATTTCAACTGTGGGAAATGAGGAGCAGCAGGTTGTCTGTCTCAGGGTCTCCCTCTCCTTGTTTGCCTCTTTGTTGCAATACTTCTATCCTGTTGGGTAATGACCTGCCTGAAGACACATCACCTGGCCACTGGGCCTTGTGTACAGGGCCCAAAGGAGAGAGTCCTGTGGAGTCTGTCCTCCAGAGAAGAGAGCCTATGGGCTAGATAGGTACCATGTGGCTTAGATCCCACTCTACTTCCTCATAAACCTTTTTTTTCATAAACGTTTTTTGACACAAAATTTAAAAAAAATTTTTGTACAGAAATATGAAAATGGAAGAGTGTGCAGACATGTCAGCTCATCTTTGTTATAAGGTTACAGCATTTTCTGTGAACACCCATCTACTTGTATAAATCCAGGTGATCCCCTATGATCCTCTAGAATACAAACACCTGAACAGCTTTTTTTCTTCAATCTAAAGTCCTACTCTGTTTTCCTTCTTTAGAATGTTTTAGAAATCATTACACTGTTCTATTTCGTAATGCCCTTCCTCTGAAGGCCTGAAGTGCAAACCTACAATATCACAATATCAAGTCAAATTATTCTCAGCAGCGGGATAACCCCTGTCTGTGACTGAGTCTTTTACTAACACACAGGCTGGCTAGTGCCAAACGTGGTTAGTGCCGAGGTGGTTATTGGGCGTATGTGTTTTGCCAGATTCATTTTATGTGTATAGTCTAGCTTATTAAGGATAAGATTTCTCACAACTAAAATCAGTTGCTTGGGTTGAGTCTGGCAAAGGCATTGTTTATTTTTTATTACCAAAGATAATTTGTTTTTAATTTTTCTTTTAATAAACGAATAATTTAAGATAGCAACCAGGAATTAAAGTTAAGGTCTGAAGCTGGGAAATGGCAGCAGAGGCAAAACTTATCACCTTCCCAACCATTGGGACTGTGAAAAGATGTTAACGTCAGGAATTGGGGGGGTGGGGTAGAATTACTCCTTTGATTGCATGTTTTCTCACACTCTATGTGAAATGCACAGGGGGAGGGGAAAGTGTAGGAAGAGAATTTACAGCAACAGGCTTTATTCTTCAGGAGGCTGATGTTTTAAATGAGGCTTTGGGGGTAGGTGAGGGAAGCAGATGTTGGCTGTGTGGAAGCAAGTACATTTGAGTCACTGAGGACAGTGGAGAATTGTGTGTGCATGTTGGGGGGTTAGGAAGCATCCTCTCAGGTCGCCAGATCTCAGTTTAAAAATAATCTTCAAATAGGTACAGCTAACATTTGAGCATCTACTGTGTGATAGTGTGCCAAGGATGTGAGTGTTTATCTTACTTAATCCTCACAACACTCCCAGAAAATGGGTGCTTTAATTCTATTTTACAAAGGAGGAAAGGGAGGACAGGGAAGGAAATAAAAGATCCTACAGCTTGTAGGAAGTGAAGCCAGAATTTACACTCGGTCTACTTCAGAGCCCTCACACATGGATTAATAGCTTGGATTATAGTCTCTTTTCCTCTGGTCTGTGTCCCACTGATGCACTTTATGTATGTTTTCCATCCCTCAGCAGCAGCTTGTAAGGTAGTTAGTATACTGTGTTCATTTTCTAGATTGGGAAGCTGAGGCTGATGGAAGTTGAATAGTTTGCCCGAAGTTAGAGCCTTAATAACATGTCTAGGTCCTCTGATGCCAGAGTCGGAGCCACTTTCTAAAGCCCAAGCCTGGTCATGTCGTTCCTTCCTTTACTACAGAAATTTAATACCTTCTGTGTTCAGCGGCCACAGTGAAGACTGACCTCTCCCTGCCCTCCATGAGGTGTCCTTAGTGAGGGAGACAGGCACCAAACAAGTAAAAACAAACAAAGCAAAAAACTGAGATGCCAATTAAATGTCGTGAAGCTTCCTTAAGTTCACAGCAATCCACGTTGGTATATAATTATACAGCTGTGTTCCGCATCTCCCCTCTTGAAGCTGCATGTTAGCACGTGGGATGCTTAGAGAAGTCCAGCAGCAGAAGAAACGTTTACCTTCGTTAGCCCAGTCAGCCTTTCCCAGACTTATGTGACCACCAAACACTGTTTTCCCTTTGGTACTACCTTGTAGTGTAGTTCAGTGGAACAGACTTGGGAATGTGAAAAGAGAGTGCCCAGTCATTCGATAGAGGGAGGGGACCCATGGGTCACAGTGGTCAGGCAGAACTTCACTTGAAATGGGCCCTGGAAGATTGATAGATAGCATTTGGCTGGATGGAAGGAATATTCTACAAGGAGACGAATGGGCAAGCCATGTTTGGGGAACATTTTGGCAAGTACCTAACCATAGCAGCTGGAACTCAGTATTTTTATTGAATAAGTGAACACCGAGACCTAGCTGTACGTGGAGTTTTCATGTTGGCAGTGAGGTTTAGAAGGGGTTATATGGGTAGAATCTCCATTCTTTGTCTGGTTAGGAACTTTTGATGGTTGTTGATGGGCATGATATTGAACCAAGTGGTAGATTAGAAACTTGCATGGAGCTGATACACAGTGGATGGTTGGAGGGGAGATTGGAAGCATGAAAACCATGGCTGTTGTGGTTGTCTGTCAGGCGATGCGAGCTTGGACAAGCATAATGGTAGGGGCACACTGAAACGGTGTTAGGAAAAATCAGCAGGACAAAATAATACCAAATGATTGGTGTGGGCTGTTGGAAAGAAAGAATTCTAAGAGGTCAGACACACTGTGCTCGCTGCTCTTTCTGGGATGTTCCAGAGAGGCTTTAAATTAAGTAAATAAAGAAGCTAATGTTAAACTGTTTGATTAAATACATAAATGAGTCCTTTTAAAACGCTGATCGGGGAAAGATGGCACATAATATAGCAGTTTTAGGAGAGTTTATTGTTTGAGGTTCTGGGGTGGGGATTTGACTCACAAGCATAAATCCCAGTATGTAATGAGCCATGTAATAATAGGGTTCTGCTGTTAATTATGGTGAGTACTCGCAACAAAATTGAATTTTCTTAGTACCATCCCTGTAAAAAAAAAAATCTTAACTCAGACTTTATATAACAGTCCCAGATAATATTGTAAACTTTATGGATATGGAATATTGACAAAAGAAAGGGAGAAAACAAATCTTAAGTATTTCTAGAAAATATGAGATCAGATTATAATGTAAGTAGTATACCAGTGTTCATGGTGGCTGTGTTGAAGTTACTAGAACTTTTTAAGTTAGGTGAATTTATTAGAAGTGATAATATGTTCTTTATTAACAAAGAAAAAAATTAAAGCAACAAAATAGACTTTTTTCTTTTTTTACTCCTCTAGAACGGGGTGGGGAAGCTTTAAAACAGACAAAAATATTATTTATTTGCCACATTCAGGTGATGAATAAGAACTTTAGCCACTGTTGTACCTTTGTATGTATTATGGTTTTGCGTTTAATTGATGAGCACTATTTATTCTCCCTGTTCATTTTGGACTCTAAACCCCAGCATAGCCACTTACAGATTAGTGCTTTGCAAAAAAGCCTTAATTATCATCATCATTTCTCTATTAGGTTTTGAGTTCCTTGATAGCAGGGATGATAATGTTTTTGTCTTTGTAATATCTACAGTATTTTGTGGATACTAAGGTTAAAAAATTTCAATTTTGAGTCATTTGTTTCTTCAGAGATGTTGCTTCCACAGATGATCATAGGGGAAAGGGAAGAGATTGATAATGACTACTTTTCCTCTGCCTTTTTTTTTTCTTTTTTTTTTTAGTCTTTTTAGGATAGTGACCCACCACATTTTCAACTAGTCAGCCCATCATGGGAGCACGGGATGCACCTGCAGGTGTGAGTAGAGTTATGCGATAAGTCCATCTTAACAGTCCTCGGTGGAATGCTTTGCACCGTGTTTTCTGTGGGTACCTGTAGGAATGGGCAGTTCTCTTTTCAGGTCTCTGGGCATTGCCAGTAAGTTCCACCAACCAAATTGTAAAGAAGTAATATGTGACATTTCTTAAGGACATTTGAACTTTAGGTGTAATTCCTGGTTTGCCTTCCACAGATCAGGTGACTATCATTAGATACTAGCCATTGGAAAAATGAGTGTTATAACTAATAGGATCATTCTGGCCAATCCACAATGTCTGGTTAGCATATATTAAATGTATTTTTCTATACTCCTCTGGGGGGACTCTGGAAATCAGATCGAATTTTTAAAGGATGTTGTCAAAATTCTTTTTCTTAAAATCAATTTATGTTAACTATAATTTAAGTACTCTTTTAGCACAGTTATTAAATGTGGTTAATTAGTTTACACATATGCCTATTTAGCCTTTTTTTTTTTTTTTTTTTTTTTTTTGCAGTACGCGGGCCTCTCACTGTTGTGGCCTCTCCCGTTGCGGAGCACAGGCTCCAGACCCGCAGGCTCAGCGGCCATGGCTCACAGGCCCAGCCGCTCGGCGGCATGTGGGATCTTCCCGGACTGGGGCACGAACCCGCGTCCCCTGCATCGGCAGGTGGACTCTCAACCACTGCGCCACCAGGGAAGCCCCCTATTTAGCCTTTGATGGCAGAATTTTGATTATGTAGATCCCATGGCCTAAGAAAATGGGGTTTTCTCTTTAGCTTGTGGTCTTCCAACTAAATCTCAAATTAGTGGACATTGATTTCAGAATTCAGCCTTTAGGATTACTCAGAAGTTTTTCTTGCCTTTTATTTGTCTTTCCTGTAACCCTCCCCCTCCGCTTTTTTCATTTGCTCTTTTCATTTTTTTTTTTTCTCTCCTGAAACTTTGCACTTCAGAGATGGGAGTAAAGGCTTATCTTGAGGCAATAGGATGAACAGTGTGCTTTCTTTCATTTCGATGTATTGTTGTTTTGCTAAGCCTATTTGCTCTGAGGATATAAAATCACAACTGGAGAAAGGATTCCAAACTTCATAATAGCTGTATTTTTTTGAGTGCTTGTTGTGTGCCAAGTACAGGGCACTTAATACATTACCTACTTTATTCTCATCAATAGATGTGGAAACCAGGGCACCTCAGAGAGGTCAGGGCTCCCTGATTGGTGGGACTGTGCTCCTGGCTGTTCAGTTGTTCCCCCTCATTCAGATGGACAGAGTGATTTTTATTACCATTAAAGATCTAAGAGATCAGGACTTCCCTGGCAGTCCAGTGGTTAGGATTCCTCACTTCCACTGCAGGGGCCACGGGTTCCATCCCTGGTTGGGGAACTAAGATCCCGCATGCTGCGCAGCATGGCTTGGGGCCCCAAATTTGATGTGTGGCATTTGGCTTCTTTTAATTTTAAAAATTTACCAAATGTTAACATAAATTACCTGTGTCTAATGGGTTCATAGATAGCCCCAATATCAGTAGTATCATTTGGGGCTCTAAAAGTACATTGAAAGAAAAATAACTTTGATGTGTTTATAAGAAATGTTATTTCTCTTGGAAAAACCTGATAGTGAATTCTTTTTTCTCCCTGATTTCTAAGTCTGGCATCCAGAATGCAGCTGAGGCAGGAGCATGTCTGTGAGACAAACATAGATCTCCTGAAATCTTATGGATTACTTTTTTTTTCTGCCACAGCAGCAGGTTTTTCTTAAAACACTGTTTGAAATTTAACATTACTGAAAATTTTAAGCCTGCTTAAAGGGATTCTAGTTTTGATTCAAATTATAAAAAGTAAGGCATTTTAATGAAAATCTGTGTCACCTTGACACCAGGATGCTTTAGTTATTAATGGGATAAGCTAGAAGTAAGGTGCCTTTGATATATATGAGCAGTGTATGATAACTGTCTGTCTTCTGTCTAATTCAACTACTTCCTACTACTTCCTGTTCAATCTCACATTTCAGTTGGAAAGCAATTTCCTCACTTGACCCATTTTTCTTCTGCATTGTGTCTTTCTTCCAGTTCTTCAACACAGAGAGTTTGAAGGAATGGAGTGTTGTAAACCCTAACAAGGTGAAGAGATTAAGATACCTGCTTTGGAATGAGCATATTCTCTTTTATTTCTTCCTTTGGCTCTCTGGTTGGAGGGATAATGGTTTTGCTTGTTTACTTTCATGTCACAGTTTTCAGAAGAGATACATATTGAATGACTGAGAATGGTAGAGAGGCATATGGGTAAAGAAAAACACAGGTGTGTGGGGGTAAGGATCTTGTTTTAGTAACATGGATAATTTAAGGATATTATAATTTTAGTAAATACATATGCAGTAAGCCTGGCATTAATAAGTCTATATTGTAAAATGTCTATTTATCTGGAGACCTGGGTCTCTTGATATCATTATCTTGTTATCATTAATGCCACCATTAGTCACAGGTTTGACGTTATCATGTGATGACATTTGTTTCGCACCCATGGCTTTGTAGAATGCTTGAATTGGCTTCTGTCCTTGTCAGATCAAATTCTAAATGTCCTAACATACCTAACAGAACACCAGTCTCTTTCCTGAAACCGTCTCTAAGTTCACTGTGTAAACTTTCTCTTTTCTGTTTACACTTACGCCTTTGGTGACCTTATTCAGTCCTGTGACTTTAAATACCATACATACCCTGAAGACTCCTTTGTTTTGTTTTGCCAGCCTGGGCTGCTCCCAAGACTCAGTATTTGCATAGCTAGTTGCCTTCTCCACATCTCCACATGACTGTTTAGTGAGCATTTCCACCCCACAGGGTCGGGACCTGACTCCTGCTCTTGCCCCCGCATCCACTCTGCCTGTACTCCTCCCTGTCTTACTCGAGAGCACTTACATCCTTCTAGTTGCTCCAGGCTCAAACTTTGGGGTCCTCCTTGGGCCCCTCTTTCTTTCCATGTACAGTACATAGGACATTAAACAGGTGATTTCCAAGTAGTCCATGGGTCAAAGAAGAGATCACAAGGGAAAGTCAGAAAATACTTTGAACTGAATTTACAAAAGAAAACACAACATATCAAAATTCATGTGATGCAGCTAAGCTGTACTAAGAGGGAAATTTATAGCTTTAAGTCTGTATTAGAAAAAGAGAAAGATCTCAAAGCAATAATTTAAGTTTCTACCTTATGATTCCAGGAACTGAAGAACAAACTAAACCCCATAGCGAGCAAAAAGAAGGAAATAAAGATTAGAGTGAAGTCAATGAAATAGAAATAGAAAACAGTAGAAAAGGTCAGTAAAACCAAAACCTGGTTAATTGAAAATATCAACTAAATTGAGAAACCTGTAGCTAGATTGACCAAGAAAAAGAGAGAAGATACAAAGTACCAAAATCAAGAATGAAGAGGGGACTTGAGAACTGATCTTACAGAAATTAAGTAGATACTCTGAATAACTTTGTGCAGACAAGTTAGACACCATAGATGAAATGGACAAAATTCTAGAAACAGACAAATTACCAAAACTGACTCAAGAAGAATGAAAAGTCTGAATGGACATCCAACAAGTAAAGAAACTGAATTAGCAATTAACAATTTGGCACAAAGAAGAGCCCAGGTGGTCTTGGCTTCACTGATAGATTCTGTCAGACATAAAAAGAACTAATACAAAGCCTTCACAAACATTTCCAGAAAATACAGGAGGAAGAAACACTTCCCAGCTGATTCTGAGGCCAGTACTGCCATGATAACAAAGCCAAAGACATCATAAAAAAATTAAACTACAGCCCAATATCTCTCATCAATGTAAACACAAAAATCTTCAGTCTAATATTAGGAAGCCAAGTCCAGAAACATATAAAAAGGATTATGACCAAATGGGATTTATCCTAGGACTGCAAGTTTGGGTTAACATCCTAAAATCACTTAATGTCATACACCATATTGATAAAATCAAAGACAAAACCACATGGTCATCGCAATAGATGCTGAAAGAGCATCTGACAAAATTCAGCTCCCATGTATGATTTAAAAAAACAAAAAACCTCTCAGCAAATTAGGTAAAGAGAACTTCTTCAACTTGATAAAGGGTGTATAGGAAAAACATACAAAACACAAGGAGTTAACTCATATTTGAGGGTGAGCAACTAAATGCCTTCTCCCTAAAATTGGGAACAAGACAAGAATGTCCATTCTCCTCACTTCTATTCAGCATTGTACTGGAGATTCTAGCCTGAGCAGTCGGGTTAAAAAAAAAAAAAAAAAGCATTTATTGGAAAGGAAGAAGTAAAACTTTGGCATGATTCTGTATGTAGAAAACCCTAAGGAGTTCTTACACACACACACACACACACACACACACACACACACACACACACACAGCTACTAGAACTAGTAAACAAGTTCAGCAAGGTCACAGAATACAAGATCAGTATATGAAAATCATTTGTACTTCTGTATACTAGCAAGCAATTTGAAAATGAAATTAAGAGAACAATTTCACTATGGCATCAAAAAGAATTAAATACTTGAGAATAAATTTAACAAAAGAAGTGAAAGACTTGGACACTGAAAACTGCAAAACATGGCTGAGAGAAATTAAAGAAGATCCAAATAACTGGAGAAACAGTCTGTGTTCGTGGATGGGAAGACACAGTGATGTTAATATAGCAGTTCTCCCTAAATTGATCTATAAATTGAATGCAGTTCCCATCAAAATCACAGAAGGCTTCTTTTTTGCAGCAATTGACAAGCTGCTTCTAAAGTTTACATGAGAATGCAAAAGACTTAGAATAGCCAAAATCATTTTGGCAAAAAACAAAGGAAGGTCTTAAAATTTCCAATTTAAGAATATACTATAGGGGGACTTCCTTGGCGGTCCAGTGGTTAAGACTTGGCGCTTCCACTGCAGGGGGCGCGGGTTCGATCCCTGGTCTGGAAACTAAGATCCCATGTGCGGTGTGGTGTGGCCAAAACAAATAAGCAAACAAAAAGAATATACTATAAAGCTAAAGCAATTAAGACAGTGTGGTACTGGCACATGGACAGACATATAGACAAATGGAGCAGAATTGAGTGTTCAGAAATAAACCTTTATCTTTATGGTGAATTTTTTGACAAAGGTACCAAGGCAGTTCAGTGGAAAAAGGATAGTCGTTTGAATAAATGTTCTAGGACAGTTGGCTGTCCATATGCAAAAAACAAAAAAAAGGTGATTTAGACTTCATACCATATGCAAAAATGAACTCAGAGTGGATCATAGACTTAAATGTAAAAGCTGAAACTATAAAATCGTTAGTGCAGGAGAAAATCTTCAAGACTTTTGGTTAGACAAAGAGTTCATAGATAAAACACCAAAAGCATGATCCAAAAAGAAAAAAGTTTATAAAGTGGACTTCATCAAAATTAAAAATATTGTGCTTCAAAAGATACCATTAAGAACATGAAGAGACAATCCACAGACTGGAAGAAAATATTTGCAAATCATACAGCTGATAAAGGGCTTGTTTCAGATTATATAAAGAACAACTCTTGTAACCCAATAATAAGACAAAATACCCAGTTAAAAATGGACAAAGGATTTCAGTAGACATTCACCGAAAAAGGTATACAAATAGCTAATGAGCACATAAGATGCTCAACATCATTAGATTTCAGGAAATGAAAATTAAAACCATATCCACTTCATATCTACTAGAATGGCTACAATCAAAAGGACAGGCAATAACAAGGACTTGAAGAAACGGGGAACCTCATCCATTGCTGGTGGGAATTGCTTGGTGCAGCAGCTTTGGAAAACAGTTTGGCAATTTCTTAAAAAGTTAAACATAAATTTAGCCTATGACCCAGTAGCTCCTTTCCTACCTATCTACCCAATACAGATAAAAACATATCTTCACACGAAAGCATGAACATGGAAGTTATTCATAATAGCCAATAAGTGAAAGTAATCCAAACTACCATCAACTGGTAAATGGGTAAATGAAATGTGGATATCCATATGGATATCCATACAATGGAATATTAGTCAGCAATATGAAGAATGAAGTTGGGATACATGTTACAGTGTGGATGAATCTCAAAAACATTGTACCAATTGAAAGCAACCAGATTTCATTTACGTGATATTTCTAAAAAGGGCAAATCTGTGGGATCCAAAAGTGTCTTAGTGGTCGTGTGGGGCTAAAGGTGAGAATGGGGATTGGCATGAAGGATCTTTGGTGGATAATGAAATTGTTTGAAAACTGGATTATGGTTATGGCTGTATAGCTCTAAATTTACTCTGCATCTTTTTTTTTTAAGAAGGAAAAATGCTATCTTAAGGCTTTGATGCATGTTAAAATATGTATACTAATTATCAGACATTTTCATCTTATTTTTTATTAAAAATATGAGAATTGTTCTTTGTGTGTTTTGTGGGTTTTTTTGGTTTTATTTTGGGGGTATATTACCATTGCTATTTAATGTTCTATATAGTCAAGGTGTTAATGGATTAGCGACCAGCATTATATCTTGTATATCTGCTGCATTTCCAAGAATGAGTCTTAACTAATTTAAGCTATTTAAAATTTGCAGATCTTTGGGGTTTATAGAGGAGAAAACTGGGGTTTATAGAGGAGAAAACTGCGATCCAAAGAGGTGGTGTGACTTGCGTAAGATCAGACAGTCCTGGGTTCAAACCCAGGTCTTGCCAAAAAAACCCCACTAGCTTTATGTCTTTTGACATAGGTAAATGAGCAAAGAAAAAGATAATTTATAAAAGAGACTAGTAATCAAACATTTAAAAAATTTATCTTGCCAGTAGTCAAAAAAAAGCAAATTAGAGAAACCAGAAAAATTTTTTGACATATTCAGTTGGCAAAGCTCAAATATAATCCTAAGGAGAATGAGAAAAGAATCTTCCACTCATATGGTGCTAGTGAAAATGTGGCAGTGAAAATGGGTACAAACACCTGTAGGCAGTGAAAATGGTAGTACATATCAAAAGATTCAAATACCTTAATACCCCTAGTGAGATTATTTTTGGGGCATTTTTATTAAGGTATTTTTCCCCACATATACTAAACTGCACATATTTAAAGTATACCATTCAATAAATTTTTATATACCTTTGAAACCATCCCCACCATCAAGGCAATGAGCATATCTGTTGAGGTTAAGTTTTGAAGTATGTTGGTAGGAGTAGTGGGACAGTGCACTGGAGGGGGATGAGAAGCAAAATTTAAAAACCACATGACCACTGGAAAACGATGGTAGAGGGAATGGGGATGACTTCCTTATAATTTTGCCCATAAAGGTAAGCTACACATAGCAGTTTTTGAAATACTTGTCATTCTTATAGGAAGGTAATTATCTCTTAAATATTATTTAATCAAACCTTTCCTTTTGGGGCTAAAATCTATTCTTTTGAAAATATAGAAAAGCATTGTGGTTAAGAGATTTGGGGACTTCACACACAAGTAAAGTTTTAACAGCAAAAGTGGGAGCTGACATATGGTTGCCGTCTTTTTTTTTAATTGTTTCATTTAATATTTATTTATTTATGGCTGCATTGGGTCTTAGTTGCGGCACGCGGGATCTTTTGTTGCAGCGCGTGGGCTTCTCTCTAGTTGTGGCGGGTGGGCTCCAGAGCACATGGGCTCTGTAGTTGCAGCACATGGGCTCAGTAGCTGCGGCATGCGGGCTTAGTTACCCTGCGGCATGTGGGATCTTAGTTCCCCGACCAGGGATCGAACCCACGTCTGCTGCATTGGAAGGTAGATTCTTAACCACTGGACCACCAGGGAAGTCCCGGTGGTCCCGACATTTGAGTGAAAACCACCATCATCTGCTCTTATCATTATTTTATAAAACAAAAGACGTTCCCATGCAAAGAAGTAGAAAGGACACCATCTTAGAGGAGAGTCCTATAAATTAAGTGAATGTAACTTTGTGAAAAATGTTCCTCATCCTTATTTTTCTAATTTTGTGGCGTTATCTGGAGTTACTTGATAGTGGGGTTGGTTTCACAGCTGTGTACATATATCAAAATTTACTGAATGGTATACTTTAAATATGTGCAGTTCATTCTCATTAACTGACAACGAGCATTTGAGGACCACTGGTATAAGCATGGTCTTGGGAGTATAAATTCTGGGATAGATTTCTGGGAATGCCACTTATCAGCTCAGTGACTTAATTTCTCTGAGCCTTTGCTCATCTGGAAGAAGTGGATAATAACGCCCACTACAGGGTTACTATACAAATTAAGTGAGATAGTGCATAAATTTGATACATTGTAGGTACACGTTATCTTCCCTGTATTCAGCCCTGCCAAGTCTGTTCCTTCCTACCACACATTTGTGCTATCATCTATTTGTGTGTATATTACTGTAATTTCAAAGGAGTGATTCAAGTCTAGAGAGAGGTATTGTTTTAACCCTATCATAGACATGACCATAGTAATCACTTTAGTATGATTTGTAAGGTGTGGGAGGGGGTTGTTTTATCTAGAAAAGATCCACAGATGGCCTATAAAATTATTGCTTGAACAAAAGGCATGGAATAGAGATTGAATTTGTATTCTTTGTAGACTGTTAGGATTTGTTCTTGTGATGATTATATTGTCCGTTTAATTTACTGTATTTCACACAGAGAAACCCCATTCAGGGTTCCAGAAGTGCTTATTAAATCGATCGTCTGTGGCATTTAATTATCATAATGTGGTAAAACTTTGTTCAGTACGATCAGATACCTAAGAAATATACAGTCACTCAGTCACATATGTTAAAGAGAGAAAGGAGAGGAGGAGAGTAGAGTGAGCAATAATATCGCCTTTTCAGTTCCACTAATATCTTTCTTAGATCTGTAATCTCCAGTACTTTTAAAGCTTTGGGTAATGAAAAGCAACTTCCTGATTCAAGAATAGTAGTTATTTATGCCCTGGTGCGAAACAAAAAGACAGCTTCTTAGGTCAAAAGGAAACATTTATTGAGCCTTAACCTTGTGGTAGGACAGGATCTTAACCTTTTAAGTAGTCACAGAACGCTTTGAGACTCCAGAAAACCTAAATGGAATGAAGAAGAAATTTTAATTATAAAAGAATTTCTCTCCAGAAAGTTTCTTCTTTTCGATAATGTTAATAAAATTATTTCATGGGAATTCCCTGGTGGTCCAGTGATTAGGACTCGGTGCTTGCCAGGGCCCAGGTTCAATCCCTGGTTGGGGAACTAAGATCCTGCAAGCCACGCAGTGCAGCCAAAAAATAAAAAATAAAAATAACATAAATTCTTTTATACTTTTTAATATTTACTATTTAAATTGTCTCAGAATTTTAAAAAGGGAAAGCTATTGACTTTCCTTTGTGAAGCTAGCGTAATTATATCAAAAACATGAAAACGACATCAACAAAGCTATCTTTAGATTTCTATTAACATAAATATAATCTGAGAATCTTAAGTAATTTACAGAAAGTATAATTCATCAGTGTTAGCATTATTTCTTTAAAATCTCTTTCTAAAGAACATTAGAGACATGCAGTAGCATAAGATTATCTTAACTGCTACCTGGAAAGTCACTGAGTAAAATTCAATATCCCTTAGACTCCTGCTTCTGGCTAAGGCAGACTAGCTGTATCAGACCACCCCTGCTGCCAAGAACTAAAAAAGTTAGGTGGAATATAAAAAGCAACTCTTTGAAGGCATTGGAAGCTACCAGGGTATTGAGGACTTATTTATTTATTTATTTATTTATTTATTTATTTATTTATAGCTGCGTTGGGTCTTCGTTGCTGCACGCGGCTTTCTCTGGTTGTGGCGATTGGGGGCTACTCTTCGTTGCAGTGTGTGGGCTTCTCATTGCAGTGGCTTCTCTTGTTGTGGAGCACGGGCTCTAGGTGCGCAGGCTTCAGTAGTTGTGGCCCACGGGCTCAGTAGTTGTGGCCCGTGGGCTCTAGAGCGCAGGCTCAGTAGTTGTGATGCACGGGCTTAGTTGCTCCGCGGCATGTGGGATCTTCCCAGACCAGGTCTCAAACCGATGCCCGCTGCATTGGCAGGTGGATTCTTAACCACTGCCTCACCAGGGAAGTCCCAGCATTGAGGATTTTGAGGGGCCAAGATCTCGCAAAAGAAGGGAGGTAAGAGGCAGAATAAACATTTGCTGCCACATGACCCCTCAGAGACATTTGCCAACTCAAAAGCTGTAACTGAAGAGCTGAACTGAAAACTGAGGCTGAGAAGCTAAGTAGAGTGTTGACTTGGCGGAATGGGGGGGGCCACAAGAGAGATGTCAGGGATGACAGTGGGGAAAGGACCCTGGTAAACATCCCAGGCTTTTGGCTGGGCCTCCCTAATTGCTTTCCCCCACCCCCAAACAAAAGTTTTATCCTAGGAGTAATGATGAACATAAGGATCATCCTGAAATCCAACCCTTGCAGAAACTGAAACTTACTTTTGAATTGGTTAAAATAGATTAAAGTGATTTCACCTCTACTCTGAAGTGCCTGTCAGAAGCAAAAGTAAATAAATGTTCTCTAGAGGGAGATAATATCATCCAGTCTCAGATATCGCCACAGTTTTTCCATGCAGTGACTAACATTCAGTCCAAAACTAGGCATGTAAAAAGACTGAATATCATAAATCACAGCAAGGTCCTTTGTGACCCACCTCCTAGAGAAATGGAAATAAAAACACAAATAAACAAATGGGACCTAATGAAACTTCAAAGACCATAAACAAGACCAAAAGACAACCCTCAGAACGGGAGAAAATATTTGCAAATGAAGCAACTGACAAAGGATTAATCTCTAAAATTTACAAGCAGCTCATGCAGCTCAATAACAAAAAAACAAACAACCCAATCCAAAAATGGGCAGAAGACCTAAATAGACATTTCTCCAAAGAAGATATACAGACTGCCAACAAACACATGAAAGAATGCTCAACATCATTAATCATTAGAGAAATGCAAATCAAAACTACAATGAGATATCATCTCACACCAGTCAGAATGGCCATCATCAAAAAATCTAGAAACAATAAATGCTGGAGAGGGTGTGGAGAAAAGGAAACACTCATGCACTGCTGGTGGGAATGTGAATTGATACAGCCACTATGGAGAACAGTATGGAGGTTCCTTAAAAAACTAAAAATAGAACTACCATATGACCCAGCAATCCCACTACTGGGCATATACCCTGAGAAAACCATAATTCAAAATGAGTCATATACCAAAATGTTCATTGCAGCTCTATTTACAATAGCCAGGAGATGGAAACAACCTAAGTGTCCATCATTGGATGAATGGATAAAGAAGATGTGGCACATATATACAATGGAATATTACTCAGCCATAAAAAGAAACGAAATTGAGCTATTTGTAATGAGGTGGATGGACCTAGAGTCTGTGATACAGAGTGAAGTAAGTCAGAAAGAGAAAGACAAATACCGTATGCTAATACATGTATATGGAATTTAAGGGAAAAAAATGTCATGAAGAACCTAGGGGTAAGACAGGAATAAAGACATAGACCTACTAGAGAATGGACTTGAGGATATGGGAAGAGGGAAGGGTAAGCTGTGACAAAGTGAGAGAGTGGCATGGACATATATACTCTATCAAACGTAAAATAGCTAGCTAGTGGGAAGCAGCCGTATAGCACAGGGAGATCAGCTCAGTGCTTTGTGACCAACTAGAGGGGTGGGATAGGGAGGGTGGGAGGGAGGGAGACGCAAGAGGGAAGAGATATGAGAACATATGTTTATGTATAACTGATTCACTTTGTTATAAAGCAGTAACTAACACACCATTGCAAAGCAATTGTACTCCAATAAAGATGAAAAAAAAAAGAATATTGAGCACAGTTCCTTGTGCTATACAGTAGGTCCTTGTTGATCATGGATTGAAAATAAATCATTAAACTTTCAAAAAAAAAAAGACTGAATATCAAGAGAAAAGACAGACAATAAGGACACCCACAGAAGATCCAGGTATTAGGGTTATCAGACTTGGACTTTAAGATAACATCAATTAATATGCTCAGAAAATTTAATGACATAAGAGTTTCAGCAGAAAACTGGAAACTATTAAAAAAAGTAAATGGAAATTCTAGAATTGAAAAGTACAATAACAGAAGGGTTCCATAACAGATTAATCACAGCTGAAAAGAGCATTCATGAACTGGAAGACAGATTAGAAGAAAATATCCGTGCTAAAGCACAGAGACAAAAGGATAAAAAAGGAAAAGAAAAAATACATAGACAAATGGGACACTTTGCTGTCTAAAATACTTATATTTGGAGTCTCAGAGGAGAGGAGAAAGAAGGTCAAAAGTAATATTTAAATGGCTGAGAATCAGGACTTCCCTGGTGGTCCAGTGGTAAAGAATCTGCCTTCCAATGCAGGGGACGCGGGTTTGATCTCTTGTCGGGGAATTAAGATCCCACATGCCATGGGGCATCTAAGCCCGTGTGCCACAACTACTGAGCTCATGCACTTCGATGAGAGAGCCCGCATGCCACAACTACAGAGCCCACGTGCCCTGGAGTCCACGTGCCACAGCTAGAGAGAAGCCCACGCACCACAACGAAGAGCCCTCACGCTGTAACAAAAGATCCCGTATGCCTCAATGAGGATCTCGCATGCTGCAACTAAGACCTGACATGGTCAAAAAAGAAAGAAATTTAAAAAATGGCTGAGAATCTTCCAAAACTGATGAATGCTATCAAGCCATAGATTTAAGAATCACTATGGCTGCTGAGCCTGTGCGTCCAGAGCCTGTGCTCCGCAACGGGAGAGGCCACAACAGTGAGAGGCCCGCTTACCAAAAAAAAAAAAAAGCTAATGGAGAAAGAGAGGGGAAATGGAATAATAAAAAAATACTGGTCCAAAAGAAGACAAGAAAGGAGAGAAATAAAGTGTAAAACAAGTAGTAAAATGGTCAATTTAAGTGATATCAGACAAAATAGACTTCAAGGCAATACACATCCCTAGAAATAAAAAAAGGAAATTTTGTAATGCAAAGTGAGTTAATCCACTAGGAAATTTGTATGCACATAATAAGATAGCTTCAAAATACATAAAGCACAAATCAACAGAATCAAAAGGAGAAATAGATAAATTCATTATCACTATTTCTTCTGTTAGACACAAATTAGGAAGAGCTGGGTATTTGTTTAATGAGGTATAAACTCTCAGACCAGCTTTCCCTATTGTACTCAATGCTAAAACCCTAAAAGCTCTCTCTCACTAATTTTTATACCAAATAACCCACTTGCAGAATTTCTGCTTTTCATTCTAGAAACTTTTGAGCTCTGCTGGGGTTTGAAGTTCTTACTTTCCAAGTGGGGAATGCTTCTACAAGAGTTCACAGAATAGTTTCATTGAGTTGGACTATGAGGCTGCCACCCATTTGGGGCACTGGAGAGACAATGGAAGGAGGAAGAGAGGGACAAAGGGGGCTTCCCTTCCTGGTTCTAATGTACTTTTTTGGTGCAGCAGTCAGCAGATTAGCATCTGGGAGTCCTGGTGGTTCTCACCTCAGTGGCACTTAAGGAGCAGCTTTGGTCCACCCATAATACCCTTGGGGAAGATTATTTGCCACCTAGGAGGGCCCTTGTATGGACCATCTCTGACTTGGGCCCTCTGTTAGGTCTTTTTGCTACTCACCAGCTGTGTGTCCTATGGCAGCCACATTGCTTCCAGTCCACAGGGAGGGATCCTCTTCTAAATTCTTAGCGCCTTATTTGTACACCCTCAGCCTAGAGGTAGTAAATTTCTGCTGTCTGCATTTGCTGCTTCTGGATCACTTAGAGACCTTTTTTGCCCCTCTTAAAAGTTAGCCAACTTTTACTAGTTAACAGATCTATTAAATCTACCCTGTTCAAATTATTGGTGTGGTTTCTGATGCCAGCTGTTCTCTGACTGCTAAGACTTACTGACATTAGTATTTAATCTTCTCTAACATTGCTTTCTAAGTCCCTGCCAGTTAATAAGGTGTGTTAGTTTTCTATTGCCACATAGCAAATTACCACAAACCTAGCTGTTTAAAAGAACAACCAATGTTAGTTTAGAGTTCTGTGGGCCAAAAGTCTGGCATGGCATGACTGAGGTCTCTGCTTAGGGTCTCACAGGGCTGAACTCAAGGTGTCGGCCAAGCTGAGCTCTCCTCTGGAGGCTCTGGGGGAAAATCTGCTTCCAGGCTCGTTGTTGGCAGAATTCAGTTCCTTGTGGTTGTAGGACTAAGGTCCTTGTTTCCTTGCTGGCTGTCAGTGGGGATTGCTCTCAAGGCCACCATGTTCCTAGCCATGTATCCTCCATCTTCAAACCAGCAACTGTTGTGTTGAATCCTTCTCATACTTTGAACTTCTGGCTTCTGTCTCTGACCTCTAAACCTGGATTCAGAGGGTTCATGTGATTAGGTTGGCCCCCCTTAGATAATCTTCCTATCTTAAGGTCAGTTGATTTGGGACTTTAATTACATCTGCAAAGTTCCTTTACAACAGTGCCTAGATTAGTGTTTGATTGAATAACTGGGAGAAAGTATGTATAAACCAGCAGCTAAGTATGGGGAGAGTGTCTTAGAATTCTGCCTACCACAATATGAAATAGAAATGAGAAATAAAAAGATGAAAAGAAGATGGTTGTTTACAGATTGTATATCCAGAAAACCCAAGGTGGTCTGCTGTAAAGTTATTTGATGCAGTATAGATAAATCAATAGTCTGACTAGATACCTACCATCAGTAACCATTTAGGCAATACATAGACTATTTGATCCTAACATAATAACAATAAAGTATCATAAAATACCTAGAAATGAGCTTAACATGTATAGGAAATAGATATAAAGAAAATGACAGTTTCACTGAAAGAAGAAAGAAATACATTGAGAGATTTCCTCAATTAGGAAAATTAAATCCTACAGAGCTTTTGGTTCAATTAATTTGTAGGTTTAAAGCAATTCTATTTTAAAAAAAAATACATGTTTTTCTTTTCGAACATGACAAAATGGTTGTAAATTTCATCTGGAAGGATAAAAGCATAGTTAAGTAAATTTTTAAAAAAGAATAATGAGGGAAACTAGTGGTAGCAGATAACCAAAATTTTATGAAACCGGAATAATTAAAATAGTGTGGTCCTGGCAGAAGCTCACAGTGATTAATGGAGCAGAATGGTCTTCAGGCCCATCTGTTTTATGTGGTTTTGATATATGAAGAGTCAGAGTCACAGATGAGTTGGGAGAGGAAGGATCATTCAGTCCTGGGCACTAAATGACATCTAGGCACTCAGTTGATCTAAAAGGAGGCAAGATAAATCCTAGTGTCTACCCTACACCTAAAGAAACATTAAATAAAGCATCATCTGCATAAAGCAATTAAGAAATCTAGAAAATAAAAACAATTTGAGGAATGTTTCTGCACTAAAAATCTCGTGAAAGTTTTTTGTGGGATTTTATGGGAATTTAAAACTTCTAAATGTCAAAGATAATTAAGAGATGACATGCAGCTCAATATCAAAGGAAACCCATACAAACCAATAAAAAAATGGGCGGAAAGACCTAAATAGACATTTCACTGAAGAAGACATACATATGGCCAACAGACACGTGAAAAGATGCTCAACATCACTACTTATTAGAGAAATGCAAATCAAAACTACAATGAGGTATCACCTCACACCCGTCAGAAGGGCCATCATCAGAAAATCTACAAACAATAAATGCTGGAGAAAAGGGAGCCCTCCTGCAATGTTGCTGGGAATGTAAATTGGTACAGCCACTATGGAGAACACTATGGAGATTCCTTAAAAAACTGAAAATAGAGCTACCATATGATCCAGCAATCTCACTGCTAGGCATATATCCGGAGAAAACCATAATTCGAAAGGATGCATGCACCCTGATGTTCAATAGCCAGGACATGGAAGCAACTTAAATGTCCATCAACAGAGGAATGGATAAAGAAGGTGTGGTACATATATACAATGGAATATTACTCAGCCATAAAAAGGAATGAAATACTGCCATTTTCAGAAACCTGGATAGACCTAGAGACTGTCATACGGAGTGAAGTAAGTCAGAAAGAGAAAAGCAAACATTGCATAATATCACTTATGTGAAATCTAGAAAAATGGTACAGATGAACTTATTTGCAAAGCAGAAATAGAGTCACACATGTGACTCTATAGAGTCACTTCTAGAGAACAAACTTATGGTTACCAAGGGGGGAGGGGAGATGGGACAAATTGGGAGATTGGGATTGACATATATACATTACTATGTATAAAATAGATAACTAATGAGAACCTACTGTATAGCACAGTGAACTCTCAGTGATCTGTGGTGACCTAAATGGGAAGATATATGTATACATATAACTGATTGGATATAAAGAGTAGATATATAAAAGAGTGCATATATGTATAACTGATTCACTTTGCTGTACAGCAGAAACTAACAACACAGTAAAACAACTGTACGCCAATAAAAAAAATAATAACTAAAAATTAAAAATAATTAAAAGACAAACTAAAAATGGGGAAAATGTTTACAGCAACAGGATAAAAGGTTAATCCATTTAACATATATAAATTCTTACAAATTGATAAAGGAAAAACCAATTAAGAACCCAAGGGATAGACCAGAAAATATAAATGGTTGATTCACAGAAAACAAAATTCATGCACGTTAACAATATATGGGGAATTAATAGTCAAAGAGGGCTTCCCTGGTGGCACAGTGGTTGAGAGTCCGCCTGCTGATGCAGGGGACACGGGTTCGTGCCCCGGTCCAGGAAAATCCCACATGCCGCGGAGCCTGCACGTCTGGAGCCTGTGCTCCGCAACGGGAGAGGCCCGCGTACCGCAAAAAAAAAAAAAAAAAAAAAAAATCAAAGAATTGTAAATTAATGCCAGTGAGATACTTTTTCTATCTGATTAGCAGAGATTAAAAATTATAATACTCAGTGCTTGTGAGGATATTTTGAAGCACTCTTATACTCAGCTAATAAAAAAGTACAGATTATTAAAATGCTTTTGGATAACAGTTTGGCTATAAGTATTGAAACTCTTAATTATACACTTTTGTTTTAGTAAGTCTGCTTCTGGAAACCTCTCTTAAGACAGCAATCACAAATACAGAACAAAATCGAATAATCACAAATACAGAACAAACTACACAAATGAGGGTTAGTGATGAAAGCAGTATAAAAAGGAAACACCTAAGTAAATAACAGGAGAATTGTTAAGAAGATTATGGTCTGTCTACACAATGAAAATATTATGTTATCTGTCATTAAAAATTGTATTTGTGAAGCTTGCTTAGTGTGAGAATACCTTGTTATAAATTTTAAAAAAGTATAAAATTTTATATATAGAATTATTTCAATCATAATCTTTCTTTTTCAAGTTTAGAAAATTCCATGAACTGAACTGAGCGTTATTGAGAGTGTAAATTAACACTGTGGTCAACCGTGTACCAGTGGTACTGTGCTAATTAGCATTATTTACCAGCTCTTTACTCTTTATCGCATCTTCTTCCCAACATCAGAATTTCTTCTCTGCATCTGCCCATCTGTGAATCTGTTCTCCATGGAGATCACTTCTGTACTTTAATGATTCCCTGGTTAAAAATGCACAGCTCCCCCCCTCTTTTCTTTTATGTCTGAGCATATTTAGAGTCCAAAAGGGTTTGGTTATAATTAGCATCTTTTCCAGTAGGTGCTACTGTCTTTCAGACTGTAAAAACTTTTTCAGTGCGATTTGAAAGTACATAATTGCTTTTTCAGTGTTGGATGTCATTTGTTGGGTGCTGAATGTTTAAATCTCTATTATGGTACATGTGCCTACAAATGACTACAAACAGTTAATGAGAAAATAACATTAATTTTCAAGGAAACTCTTTGTACTTTTACCTGAGAGATGCCAGGGTGTATAGATTTTAAGTATAAGAGCCACATTCTGGATCGTCTTTATTTCAAGTAGTTGTGTGTTTATTCCAGTTTTCTAAAATGTAAGCTCGGACTTCCCTGGTGGCACGGTGGTTAAGAATCTGCCAACTGATACAGGGGACACGGGTTCGATCCTTGGTCTGGGAAGAGCCCATGTGCCACGGATCAAGTAAGCCCGTGCACCACAACTACTGAGCCTGTGCTGTAGAGCCCACAAGCTGCAACTACTGAGCCCACATGCCACAACTACTAAAGCCCATGTGGTCTAGAGCCCACATGCCGCAACTACTGAGCCCACATGCTGCACCTACTGAAGCCTGCACACCTAGAGTCCATGCTCCGCAACAAGAGAAACCACCACAACGAGAAGCCCGCACACCGCAACAAAGAGTAGCCCCTGCTCGCCGCAACTAGAGAAAAGGCTGTGTGCAGCAACGAAGACCCAGTGCAGCCAAAAATAAATAAATAAATAAGTTACCATATGATCCAGCAGTCACACTCCTGGGCATATATCCAGAAAAGACAAGAAACTCTAAAATGTAAGCTCTGTGAAGGCAGGGACCAGAACATTGATGGCACATAGTAAGTACAGTTGACCCCTGAACAATGTGGGGGTTAGGGGTGCCAGTCCGCTGCACAGCCGAAAATCTGCGTGTAACTTTACATTCGGCCCTCTATATAGGTGGTTCCACAACCTTGCATTCAACCAGCCTCAGACCGTGTAGTACTGTAGTATGTATTTGTTGAAAAAAATCCACATATAAGTGGACCTGCGCAATTCAAACCCATGTTGTTCAGGGGTCAACTGTATATATCGAATGAAAAAGAGTGATTGATTGCCACTTCATGGAAATGTCTGCAACTAGAATTCATTAGTATGGATACCTCAGTGCCTCTCCATTTCTTGGAATTTGTGTCATTTAGCAGGGTGTACTTCGTTGCCTTAAAGCAGCAGTTCTCAGCAGGGGAGGTACCAACTCCTTTGGGGGGCATTTGGAAATATGGAGATGTGTTTAGAGCTATGGCACGATTGGGTTCAGGCACAGTGGCATTTAGTGGGTTAGGAGCCAAGGATCCTAGATGTTCTGTAGTACCTGGACCAGCCCCATACAGTGAAGCCTGGTACCACATCCTTGGTGGCTTTTGGATAGCCCTCTGGATATTTAGGTGGGTGAACATTTTGTTTATTCTCACACAGAACCTATTTTACATGTATATACAGTCTGTGTGTGTGTGCTGTTGTGATATATACTGAATTTCCCAGGAAAGCAGCTCTCATGTAAGTTGAGGGAAGATTATACTTTGTCTGGAACGTTCTCAGTAATTACTCATCATTTTGGAAATCTCATCACTGATGTCATGCCATCATGGAATTTGAGTTGCGATGCCAATTTTATTTTCTTCATAGCACTATCACAAACTGAAATTATCTTATTTTCTTGTGTTTTTTATTTGGTTGCTCACTAAACTGTAAGCTCCTTAATAATAGGAAGCTAATGTATCTTGTTCACTGGATATCCTTATACCTAAAACAGAGTCTGGCATATTGTAGCCAGTTACTAATAAAGAATTGATGCATAAATAATGGGTGGGTGTTTGAATGACAGTCTCATCCTCCTGAGTCTGACCTCTGAATGCTGATGTTCCTTAAGTCTTTGTCCCCGGCCCTCTTTTCTAACCCCATCCCTACCTGATTTCAGCTGTGGCCATGGCTTTGATTTATCTCTGCATTGACAGCTCCGTAGACTTCTCTCCAGCCCAGATCTTTCCTCTGAATCCAGAATTATATATCGAGCTGCCAGCTCCCTTCCCAGTTTAATGCTCAAGCATCTCAAATTCAGGGTGTTCTTCTCCAGTGTTTATCTTGAACGATGCCGTACACTTAGTCACACTGGTGAGAAACCCAGGGGCTGTTCTCGATGCCCCCCTCTCCCTTATGCCCATATGCAGTTAATCACCACGTTCTATTCATTTTATCTCCTAAATAATTTTCAAACCCTGCTTTCCATCCCCAAATCCTCTGCTGCTCCCCAAATCTAAACTACCAATTCTAAACTCTTAGACTGACAGCAGAGCCTACTCATTGGTTTCCACCTGTCCACTCTTATCCACATATATTCCATTCTCCATGTAGTAGCTAGAATGACCTCGTAAAAAGACAAATATGATTGTTATTTTCTTGCTGAATATTCTTCAGTAACTTCTCACTGCTCTGAGGATAAGACCAAAAACTTTAACTCAGTTTATCCCACCAGACTTGCTTTAGCCATTTCTTCATTGTCCCCATGCTTTAGGCTCACTAGTCATCTTGCTGTTCTCAAAACGTGCCGTATTTCTTTTCCACCATAGAGCTTTTATCCATGCTGTTCCCCTGCCAGTTCAGCTAGTTATCCTTCAGAGCTTAGCTCACCTCCACAGGAAACCTCCCATGCTCTCCTGACTACCTCCTCCCTCGTGCTCTCACAATGCCCTGTGCTTATTTTTTATATATATATTTTTAAATTAATTTATTTTATTTATTTTTGGCTGTGTTGGGTCTTCATTGCTGTGTGCGGGCTTTCTCTAGTTGCGGCGAGCAGAGGCTGCTCTTCGTTGCAGTGCACAGGCTTCATTGTGGTGGCTTCTTTTGTTGCGGAGCACTGGCTCTAGGTGTGCGGGCTCTAGAGCACAGGCTCAGTAGTTGTGGCGCACGGGCTTAGTTGCTCCGCGACATGTGGGATCTTCCCAGACCAGGGCTCGAACCCGTGTCCCCTGCATTGGCAGGCAGATTCTTAACCACTGCGCCACCAGGGAAGCCCCCGCCCTGTGCTTCTTAGCAAATTGTAATTCATGTGTTATGAAAGTAGCTGTCTGACTTTCCCATAGAATTGAGTTGTTTTTTAAAAAATTCATGAAGTGTATGTTTGACCTCCATATATTTATTTATATTATCATCATAAAGAATGGCCTAGTAGCAACAATTTATTTTCTAAAATTTAATTGGTTTTTGTCCAGTAATTTCATAAGGTAGATCACTTTGATTTGTTATTTCAGGGGCATACTGTATTTCATTTGTTCTAAGAAACACATTTTTCCCACTTTTAACATCTCTGAAATTGGCATGCATCTTATAGACTATAATGGTATTTCATGGTGTAATTGGCAGCATTTTTCTTTCTTAGTGCATAAGAAATAATGGTGCATCTTATATTTGAAAGCATCTTAGATTAGATAAAATTTGGTATTTTTATAACAAATTCATTCTGGAAGATTTACTGGCAACCTTGTGATGCTCAATCATTCTGTAGAAGCATTACTAGGATTTTTCTGTTGCCACAGCAAGTAACTGGTGACATCTTGATCCCTTGAAGAAGTTTCTGCCCAAAATCATTTTGCTCATATTCTATAGAGTTGAATGTTGGGGACTTGATTTATGTATCATTTGTTCAAGTAACACACAAACTCAAATCTGTATCTGTGTATGTATATCTGTTTTGTTTTGGAAAAATTACCTACTTTTTATCTCCACATAGAGATGGGGAAGCGCTTCATCAGTTCTGGAAACTGTTTATTTTCCCCCAGGAATGCATTTTCTCCTTCCTTTTGGAAGAAGTTTTAGATGAGCACACCTAGATTTCCCCAGCCGTACTTGTATCTAGATATGGGCATATGAATAAAGTTCTGGTTAATCAGATATGAGCAGAAATAATGTATGAACTTGCAGGGCATGAACCAAAAAGAAAATGATTTGCTCTGCAATTCTTCTTTTCCCTCCTCTAGTGAATGAAAAGAACTGGGTCCCTAGATGATTTCCTGGAGCAAAGGTACCTGGCCAGCCTCCGGACTTGGGGGAGAAACGTCTTGAGGACATTGCATTTTGGGGTCTCTTAGTTACAGTGGCTCTGCCTGTACTGTAACTAATGTATCATCTAAGAGATTGTCTTAATTGGACTCTTCAATTTCCAAAAAGTGGGGTCAGCTTTACTATCAGCTTGTCTTAAATCTGAAGCACTTGGCTCTTGCTCTTGGACTACGTACAACAAAGCGTATGTGCTCTTTAGGGATGCATTGTGCATGATGAAGGAGCATGTGCTTGAGAGTCAGTCACTTACTGTCTGTGTCACAGTGGGCAACTCACCGAGATCCTCTGAGCTTCAGTCACCTCTTTTAAAATGCAGGTGATGTCCATTTTAACAAAGTTGTTTTTAGGAGTCATTGGGGTCGTCTATTGAAGAGGCCTTGCAAGCCCAGTGTTTACTAAATGATAGCTATTGCTATCATTAGTTTTTTCAAAGACTACAACCTCAAACTATTATTTTCAGTTGAACTTGGTATCTATGGAGGATTGTTTGATTTTCTAGGTTTTATCTTTGGATTCAGCAAAACCATCAGAAACCTTCATACCTGGACCATGTACCTTGGCTCCCCAGAGAATTGCTGAGTTTTTGACAGTTCCCTGAGTTTTCCCATCATGTTTTTGGCTATGTGCATGCTCTAGGGCCTGAAAGAAGCTGTCCAGAGCCTGACTCTATGTCACCTGGGAGAGGTATCCCCTGGAAAACTTATTTCTGGACCTGAGTGCTAGGGAAACTTTTTCTTCCTTTGTAGAACTGGTGTATGTTCTCATGGTTTTAATAAGAAGCCATAAAGGACAGAGTGAGGAATTGAATCATTAATAGTAGCATAATTTAGTAAGTTGCTCATTGCTTCACTATAAGGCAGATTGTGGGTTAGCTCTGAGCACTTATACTAATCCGTTACCAGATGTGGTTCCATTAGAGTCCTTTAAGGAGGTGAACTCTGAATTTTTTTTTTTTTTAAGAAATCAGAAAGCCAAAATGGTGGGAACTAGCAGAGAGTTGACTTTGTGAGAGTAATAGGAAACATTTGCTCTTTTAAATTGGTATGTGAACATAGTATTGGACATCCAGGTCATATAAGTTACATACTTTGAGTATTAGAGTTGTTGACTTAAAACAGTAATTAAGGTACTGACACAACAATCTGTGACTAGTAAATACTTCTTACTATTCAAAGTATAGAACTGAACAAGTCAGGGTCCAGTGGACAGTTCACTGCTTTGTGTTTGTTGAATGAATGACTAAGGACTAGACCTGATTATATAAGAGCACCATGGCAAATTATAGAACACTTTTTTTCTTAATTAGGTTCCCGTAGGATCTCTGTCTAGACTTTGTTGTTTTGTTTCTTTGTTTTTGGTCATATGAACCTGGTGTATGTTTAAAAAACAAAACAGAAAATTTAATTCTTTTAATAACTGATATTTTTCAGGTAGGTTTTCTTCCTAATCATTTCTGAAATGAGTCTTTGTATTTCACATTTTTAATGTGAAATACTAACAATCCCTTGCAGTACCTGTGTTTTTTCTGCACAAATAAAATTGGTCATATAATTTATCTCCTGCCTTAGGTTTCTTTGTAGAAACTGTTTAGACAGGCATCTGACGCCTTTATCACCTCATGACTCCAGCACAGACCCTTGAAACCTTCTTTCCTACTATCCTTTCATATAAACCCTGGCTTCACAGATGTTTCTGGATCAGGGGACTGGGTGGATGGTGGTGGTATCATCTCCTTTTATATTTGACTTTTCCATTGTGCAGATTGTCACAAAGCTATTTCTGCCCAGGTCTTGTGCACTTGCCTGCTCTCCCAAATTAGAATCCAGCTTTGAGCACAGGTTAGTTTAATGGCTCCGGAAATTGAGTCCACAGTTAACAGTCCTTTTAGTTCACAGAATTTTAACTTTTTTTTTTCTTTTCTTTTTTTAAAGAGTTCGTTTTTGTTTTTAAATTTTATTTATTTATTTTTGGCTGCACTGGGTCTTTGCTGCTGTGCGCGGGCTTTCTCTAGTTGCAGCGAGCTGGAGCTACTCTTCCTTGCGGTGCTTGGGCTTCTCATTGTGGTGGCTTCTCGTTGCAGAGCACGGGCTCTAGGCGTGCGGGCTTCAGTAGTTGTGGCAAGCAGGCTCAGTAGTTGTGGCTCGCAGGCTGTAGAGCGCAGGCTCAGTAGTTGTGGCACACGGGCTTAGTTGCCCCGCGGCATGTGAGATCTTCCCAGACCAGGGCTCTAACCCGTGTTCCCTGCATTGGCAGGCCGATTCTTAACCATTGCGCCACCAGGGAAGTCCCAGAATTGCAACATTTTTAAATAGAAAGTTACCCTGGAAATGATCTGCAGTCCAGCTCTCTCACTGATAACTGCCCCAGGTGTCTGTTTCATCATTTTAGTGACTGGCCTGCGGTTATATGGTGCCAGGACTTTGTTCTTTCTTCTTCATAATCATGAAGGAGAACCTTCTCTAAATTCGCCCAGATGTATCACAAGTTTTAGAGCATAGAAATATTATTGAGTCAAACAAAAAATACTGGGCAAGTGATATTAGGCAAATCCAGGCAAATCGAGTCTTTTTCCACACCTATCAGGTTGCATACTTCAGGTCTATGTGCTATTAATTAAATTTAACTTGTTTTATATTTGATGTCATTTATTCGCTATTTAGGCACATCTGTGAATTTTACTTATTCATTAGTGTGGCAATATTAAAAAGTCTCCGGTTTGTTGACAGGATTGAAATAGGCTCTAATTTAAGGATTCTTCTGTCAGGAGAGAGAAACCAAACGGTAACGTGAACAGGGAAAGTTTAATATAAAGAATTGCCAACTCTAACGGGATTGGAGTAATGAGGGATTTGCTAGTCAGTAGAGAAAGCTTTAAATTTTGCAGGCATAGCGGTGTAAGGAGTAGCCACTGCCCGCAGGGCTGAGATGGGGTGCCCAGTGAGAGCCCCCCTGGCTGAGGTCCAGACCTCTGGATAGGGCACAAGGGATGGCAGAAAAGTCACTGAGCGTGGGAGGGTGGGGGGACCGCTGGGAAGTTCTCAGGGTGGGGGAGGGAGGGGCCTTTAGGAGTCAGCCAAGAGCAAAACTCTTTTCCTGCTGCGTCTCTCTAGCACCCTCTGTTGAAAAAGCTTAACATCGTGCCAGCTGGCAAAGGAAAATGTTTAAAGGTCCCAGTTTTCACAGAGTGGGCAAAAAGCTGAGCGTGGAGCTGAGCGGCAGTAAGTCAATAGCACAGTGCCCCACCTCCACATTCCTTAGTAGTTGGAAGTAGACACTTTTGGGTAAAGCATGCTTGTCATTGGTTACCCAGTACCGTACCTATTTTAAAATTTTCTAGCAAACAGTGAAATCCTGATCATTATTAATAACCACTCTGTGGCTTACATACCAGGATGTGCCAGCCAGGCCTACTGTATCTGAGAGATTGGTTGGAGATTTGCTTCTATTATTTTAAGCATATTTAAAGTACACGTATTCAAGTATCATTATGTAAATTGACGATGGAAATGGAGCAACAATAAAAAGTATAGTGGCATTTTCTGACTTAATTTGAGGCTACTTTAAACTCAGAAATGAAATAAAGAAAAGGTTTTCACAAAATGGTACTTAGGGACTCCCCTGATGGTCCAGCAGTTAAGACTCCACGCTTCTACTGTGGAAGGCACAGGTTCAATCCCTGGTTGGGGAACTAAGATCCTGTATGCTGTGTGGCTCGGCCAAAAAAAAAGAAAAACAGTACTTATAACTTCTATGCTTGTAACTGACATGTGATATAGTAATTCTAAAGCAGTTTTTATAGTGGTTAAAAATGTTTACTGAACATGATTAGTTTTGAGACATCATAATTAAATAGTGCTAGATCCAGTCAGCACATACTTTTACTAAGTCTAAATTAAATAAATAGATTGTTGAGAAACTGTATTTATCAGGATTCTTTGGTTACAAGCAACAGAAAGTGACTCTGTACAAATTAAGGGGGAAGGGGAAGAGGGACTTTGGAATGATATGAGGTGACTGACATCATTGAAGGAAAAACTGAGAAGCTGGGCTCCTCAGCCTGCAAAATCTAGGTAGCAAGTGCTAATGGACAGATCTGGAGGCTGCAGTCGCTGAGATGGATCTGTTCCAGCTGTTTGCCACTCAGTTCAGGATTCACATTCCAAGGAGGATCTTGACTGGCCTAGTAGGACCAGGCAAGGGCAGGCACTGAGGTACCAGGCCACAGGAACAACTTGTTCCTGGGCTCAAAGGACATACATTACCAAGACTTAATTCTCACGCCATTTCTTTGCTTCTTTTCCTTGGCGTCAGCTTCATTTCCAGGCCCTCTGTGATTAAGGCCTTGAGTTTCCGTTCAGCGTCCTTCCTGTGATGTTCACATGCAGAGTCATCCTGAATCTAATCACCGTGGCCCAGGAAATGCAGTGCTTTTTGATTGGCCAGACACATCTCTGGAGCCACTGTCCTTAACATTAGCGTGAGAGAAGGACTGGTACTCTGGGGGAAATTGGGGCACAGTTTCCAAAGGGAGGAGTAAAGGAAGCTGAGCGGCAAAAATAACAGACGGAGGTAATCAACTTTATTGTTCAGAGAAAAGCCTACCAAATGAGGGACATCATTTGTTCTGTGACAAAAAGCCAATGGAAGAAGATAATAAGATGTAGAGAAGCATTAGTGGGACAGGGAAGTGGGTATATGTCAGTGGTTAGACAGCAAGCACCATAGTGTGTGTTTATCCGATGAGAGGAACTGCTAAGAAGTCTGGTCAGTCAGACTGCTCCCTACTAAGGGTGCTGCTGGCTTTTGTTCTGGTTTGGTGTTTTAGCCACAGTAGTAAGTCTGTATTAGCACTAAAATGAAAATAATGTCAGAGTTCTTTTGGAATACCTCGAGGCCAGCTGCTGTTGCCATGCCTCTCTTCAGATCTCTGTGATGCTTCTCCATCCTTCTAAAATAAAGGTTCCTGCAGTCAGCATTCCCAGTCAGTGTCTCGTCCTTTTCTCCACATCTTCCCTCTGTGTCTTATGGTACACTGGTCCTGTGGTAAATGAAGATCTTTATCTTTAACTCTGTACCCTTGCAACTCACTCCATGTCCCCCCCTCCATTTAATTGAAACCCCATCTCTCATTAGGCCAGGAATGGAGGGGGAAGAAGATGCATGAGGGAGGGATTCAACATTCCCCAGAACCACCACCTTCCCCCCCACCCTGCCTCGCCCGGTGACCATTTACAAATCATTTTTTGCTTTTGTTTTTGATTTTTGTTGTTTTTATTCACTTTTTTTAAAAGTTTACGTACAGTACAATTCACTCTCTAGTGTACAGTTATCTAAGTTTCAACAAATGCATACAGTATATATATATGTAACGTTTATAGGTGTATATAACCACCATCATAATCAAGATTCAGGATAGTTCTGTCATCCTCCAAAAAAGTTCCCTTGCTCTGCCCCTTTGTAGTAATATCTTCCTCCCTCCCCAGGCCCAGGCAATCACAGGTCTGTTTTATGTTCCTATAATTGTTCTCTTTTTCCAGATTGTCATATAAATGGAACTATACAGCACGTATCCTTTTGAATCTGGCTGCTTGTACTTAATATATGATATGTCTGAGTGGGGTTTTCTTCGAGTTTATCCTATTAGGAGTTCACAGAGCTTTTTGAATCTGTAAATTTATTTATATCACCAACTTTGGGGAGTTTTCCACCATTATTTTTGCAGATTTATTTTTCTTCACCAATCTCTTTCTCCTCTACTCCTGGAACCCTAATGACATGAATGTTGGACCTTTTGGTATTGTCCCGTGGTCCCTGAGACTCTTCATGTTTCTCAATCTTTTTTCTGTCTGTTCTTCAGATCATTTCTTTTGCTTGAATTAAGTTCACAAACTTTTCCCTCATTCATTCTTTCATTGCACTCATCTAGTGAAGTTTTTAATTCAGATATTTTATTTTTCAGTTCTAAAATTTCCACTTGAGGGAATTCCCTGGCGGGCCAGTGGTTAGGACTCTGCGCTTTCACTGCCAAGGATGGGGGTTTGATCCCTGGTCAAGGAACTAGGATCCTGCAAGCTGCGTAGCACAGACAAAAAGTAAAAAATAAATGAATGAATGAATAAAATTTCCACTTCTGTTTTTACAGTTTCTGTTTATCTGCTGTGAACACCTATATTCCCATTTGTTTTAAGGGCATTTACCTTTATTTGCCTTCTGGAGCATAGTTACAATAACTGCTTTAAAGTCTTTGTCTGATAATTCCAACACCTGGGTCATCTGGGAGTTGGTATCCCTTGTACTTTGTCCTGACAGTTTGCCCACATATTCCTGGTTCTTTGTATGAAGAGTAATTTTGGATTTTATCCTGGACATTCTGAATGTGTTGTATAGACTTTGAGTCCTATTAAACTCCTCTAGAGCATTTGATTCTGTTGCTGTTATTTTGTTTTGTTTTTGTTTTAGCAGGCAATCAACCCAGTTAGGTTCAGACCACAAAGTCTGTCTCGTCTTCTGTGGGCAGTGGTTCAAATGTCATTCAGTTTCCGTAGCTTTCACCCTGCTATGCTGCTTTGGGCCTGGCCCACCCGTGTGCCACTTAGGGGTTAGTCCAAGACTTGGGGGAGAAGAGGGGAGAGTAGTTGAAGTTGTAGTTCAGTTTTCAAAGCAGCTGCTTCGCTGTTTTGGGTCTGTCCCACACACGCATGACTCGAAGTGAACCCGGAACTGTGGAAGTTTATGCACAGACTTTGGGGGTCTCCTCCAGCCAGTTGCTCTCTGGGTCCCCCACACTGTCTAGCTCACAAGAGCTCAGTTTCCTAATTCTCTGTTCAGAAAGATGGGCTTCTCTCGGTTTCAGCTGCCTGGGCCACCACAGCACAGCACAGCTCTATGACTGGGGCCAACCTTCTGTTAAAATTACAACAAACCAGCTTCAAGAGGAGGGTAGGTGAGAAACTCGCCCCCATACAGTCACCTCCCCAAGTTTTGACTCCTCTGCCTAGTCCACCTGCTTTTCTTTACTTTTCATAGTTTGTATTTTTGAATTTATATTGTACCTCATCCAGTCTTTTGTGGTAATCAGTGGCAGAGAGGCTGTGGTGGGCTTACTCCATCTTGGCTTGCCCTGGAAGTCTTAAATCACGACCTGTATTAGTTTCCTATGCTTCATGACAAATTACCACAAACTTAAAGCAATACATATTCATTATTTCACGGTTTCTGTGGGTCAGGAGGCTAGGCATGGGTTAGTTAGCTGGACCCACTGCAGGCTGCAGTCAAGGCCAGGTCTGGGTTTTCATGGGCGGGGCGCGTGTGTGGGGGGAGTTGACTGGGGAAAGGTGGGCTTCCAAGCTCACTCAGGCTGTTGGGAGAATTCATTTCCTTGCAGCAGTAGGACTCATGGCAGCTGTTTCTTCAAAGCCAACACCTGAAAGGGAGACTAAAGCAAGTCTGCTAAACAGATGGAGTCTTCTAAATGTAGTCAAGGCAGCAGCATTCCGTCACCTTTGCCATAGTCTAGCGGTGAGAAGCAAGTCCCGGGTCCGTCCCACACTCACGGGGAGGGCATTACACAAAGCTGTGAACATCAGGAGACCTTAGATTCTCTCTAACTGTGTTTTCCTTTAATCCTCAAATAAAAACTCTCCCTTCCACCCTCTGCTCCTGTTTGTCAGAGCTGTGGTGCCCTTTTCCACCCCACGTCCTGGTGTCACGCTGAATGACTGCATGACAGTCCAGTTCTTCTACCCAGTCCAGCCCATACTTGAGCCTACAGGTTCTTGACCTCCTATGCTAGTGACCTTTACTTTCGAACCTAGTTCTGTGACTCTGAATCTCAAGCATAAGCTGTCTACTACATTATTCTGTTTATTTCCATAGTCTATCAAGTATTAAGGATAATTCAAGCTTTACTGTCACTCTTCTATTAGATTCTATTCCCCTCAAGGTCTAAGACTATTTTATGTCTTATCCTTTCTGTACTGCCCACAAGGCTGTATCGTGTATTCAAACACATGTTGAAAAGAATCTTAAATATTTATTTGACGACTGGACAGGATACCTCTTCCTTCCCCTTCCCTTTTTAATTTTGTCTGATAACACTTAACCAGCTCTTCCTAACGTAAACCCTGCCAGGAAATTCTAATTGAATTAGCCAAACTGTATATAACGGCATATAACACACATGCGCGCGCGCACACACGCACACACACACACACATACACACTGAATTAGTGAATATTTTAATGACATGACATTGGAGTCTAACTTCAGAGCATAAGCTGTGATGTGTCCTGTAGGTGAAACTAGGTTACAGTTTCTGGTGACTAAACCTCACAGGCAAAAACAAGCCCACCCTCTTTTTTGAATCCCGTTCATTTGCAAAAAGGGAATAATCAACTAATAAAAGACTGGAAATTTGGAAGACTTCCCACCTAGAATACTTTGGCGTAGGGTGGCTACAGCTGCCAAATCCTGTTTCCCTGGGAAAAGGTGTAGTTAGCTGGGAGCACTGAGGTGATCGATACCCATAGAGGCTCCACTTAAGGGCAGCCTCCTACCTCCCGACCCTTCCTTCTTCTGGCTGCCTCCAAAGTACGAGTGTGGCTCTTTCTCCACCCAAAGCCTCCTAATCCAGCGATTGCTAAACTATTTGAGAGTAAAGGAAGTATGCATCTGGAAAATCCAGATGATTAAAAATATTTTCTTTCCAGTAGAATTCAGTATACTAGGGACCCATGACAGTATGCCTTGCCACACAGAGTAGAGGTAATTTATGTCCACTTTGCCCCTTCAGACTTGCTCTGGGTCCTGAAGTTGATCCCCGAATGAGATTTCTCCTTACCTAGTTTTCACTATTACTGAAGCATTAGCTATATCACTAATCAAAGCAATGTTGTTCTCTTTAGCAGAAGCTAGATAGACTAAAGCTGGAGTTACTTGTAATGGTGATAAACTGGAAATGAAGTGAATGTGTATGAATAGAGGAATAACTGAATAGAATATGGTAACATTCACACCATGGTATATTATGTAGCCATTAGAAATAATGGATATGGATTAGATCTGTCAGTTGGGAGAGGGGATGAGGAGAGAGAGACATATATTGAATGAGAAAAGCAAGATGCAAAAAAGTTTACATAACATGATCCCTGTGTTACAGAACAATGATCAAATAAAATCCTTTGTAAACATATATAGGTATGTATGTTTCCATATAATTACATGAGCATGGAGAGAGGCACAGAAGGGTATGAACTAGGTGGCTACATGGGTCATCTGGAAGAGAGGTGGAGAAGTGAACCTTTGAGATGGATGTGGAGGGAGAAGAAAGAATGAGTAAGGGATGCCAAGCAAATGAGAAACAAAAGCAAAGGTTATATTGGGAAAAAATATATAAGATTATATGTACACATGTATATAAAGTCATATGTATTTAAATTTAATTTTTTAAGTTGAAATTAAAATTTAAAAGTGAAATTCTCCCAACCTGGCTATCCCTCTTCTTTATTTCCCTTACAGCTTGACTTGTAAATCTCACAACTTCTCCACATAGGAAAAAAAATACAGTTTATAATCTTCTTACTAGCCTCAGAAGGTAGATAGAAATTTATTAAATATTACTTGGTCATTTCAGAAAACAAAGTTTCCCTTGAAAAGAAAATATAGAAGATTTTTTTCCAGTATAAATTTCACCTGAGATTATGGACCAGAAGTTGGTACTAGAAATGTCCTAAATGATGACAGGCTTTTCTTGGTGCCACAGAGACAGAAGACAGTCCTGCCACCAAGGTTCTTACAGCCCAGAGTACAGAAGGAAGCACACAATGTTCATTAAAGCAGGACATAAGGTCCCCTTAACTATAATAGAAAGATAACATAAGCAGGAGGGCATCACCCAGCAGACTTTTATGTTCTCGTTGCATTTTGTACATATCACTGCTGTAATAGTGATCATTTATTTGATGCATTATTTATATGAATATCCTTAAAAGCGTATGAACTCTGCCTTGTCACTGCTGTAATCTCTGCTATAATATTTGTTAAATGAATCAATCGCTCTTTTTGTCCCTGGTGCCTACCACAGTAAATAACATATGCTAGTTGTATAGTTCCTGAGTGACTGAATTAGTGAACATATGAGATGATCTTAAGGTTTAGGCTCTCTAGTAAAGGAACTGATGAAAATAGCTTAGAAGAAAATGGAAGACAAGGAATAGGAGTTTTTGGTAAAGATAATGAATGGGTACAGTGGAAATAGTAAGGAGAGGAGGTTATGGTCAGAATTCAGAATAATGACATCGAAAATTTCAGCAGTTCTAGGTGGTTAAGGTCTAGTAGCTACTACTTTGAATAAAGCACCCTGGTAATCAGGGGAAAGGCTGCATGTTTTCATCTTTGAGGCTACTTTAGCAAAATAGCCAGCTCCCCAACCTGTCTCCCTAAAGCAAAGCCAATGAGGAAACAAGTCCAGCCCATGCACACAAAAATAATTGGTTTTTTGTTTTGTTTTTTTTGACCCTGAACGGTCAAACCAAAGATGACCAGACAATTGAGAAAAGTCTCTCACATCAAAGGGAGTCTAAGGGAAGAACTGTTCAGAAAGGAAACAATGCAGAAAATTTAGCAGAACTTCAGAAAAACCCTAATTAATATCTTCTGCTAGCATAAAAATGATTTGCGTCCATAAAACAAGAACCCAGTATTGTGGGAAAAGAGCAACTGGAGAATAAGAAAGTTATATAAAATTTTAATATCATGGAATAAGAAGCTCAGTAGAAGGACTGGAACACCAAGTTCAGTTAAGCACTCAGAAAACTGAGAACAATAACAAAAAAGAGTAGAAAACATAAAGATAAATTATGATGATCCCTCCAAGAAACTTAATATGTGTTGTTTAGAAAACAGAAGATGTTTTCAATAAAATAGAGAACTGAAAGAAATGTCTCTATATTGAAAGCATCAGCCAAATACTAAGCACAAATAATGGGGGAGAAAGATACCAAGGTGCACATCATCATGAAATTTCAGAATCCCAGGGGTGAAAAGAAGCTTTGGAGGGGGAGAAAGCACCTAGAAAGGACTAAAAAAGCAAAATGACATCAGACTTCTCTTGAGTAGGTATGGATGCTAGAATACAGGGGCACTGTGCCTTCAAACTTGATTTTCAACCTAGAATTTATGCTCAGCCAAACCATCAGTGAAACAAAAAGGTAGCCAATTCCAGCATAACTTGAGGGCATCATTCAAGGAGGAAAACAAGGGAAGTCACAAGATGACCGAATTAGTAAGTTTAGGTCAGCATTCATGGATGGGCAATGATGAGGAGTTTGCACACACTGTTCCTTCTGCTTAGTCTGTTAGTTCCTCCTTTCCCACTGTATCAATCTGGATTGATAGAAATGACACAGTGATACAGAGTTAAAAATAAGGAATATGTAAACTATGATAAAAGAGTAGGCCCCCAAAAGATACACAAATGTCCAAGAAGCATATGAAAAGATGCTTGATATCACTACCATTAGGGAACTGCAAATCAAAACCACAATGTGGTACTTAGCGTTAGTCAGATTAATAGAAACAGAAAATAGAATGGTGGTTGCCATGGCCTGGGGAGAGGGGGCATGTAGTGGGGAGTTGTTTCTTGGGCACAGAGTTTCACATTTGCAAGATGAAAAGAGTTCTGGAGATTGGTAGTACAACCATGTGACTAACATTACTGAACTGTATGCGTAAAAATGGTTAAGATGGCAAATTTTATGTATATTTTACCACAATTAAATTTTTTTTTTTTTTTTTTTTTTTGCTGTACGCGGGCCTCTCACTGTTGTGGCCTCTCCCGTTGCAGCGGAGCACAGGCTCCGGACGCGCAGGCTTAGCGGCCATGGCTTACGGGCCCAGCCGCTCCGCGGCATGTGGGATCTTCCCGGACCGGGGCTCGAACCCATGTCCCCTGCATCGGCAGGCAGACTCTCAACCACTGCGCCACCAGGGAAGCCCCAAAATTTTCTTTTTATTAAAATAACTAGAGGGTATTAGAAAACTCTAGCAGAGTGCTCCCGACTGAGTGAGCTGGACTGAGGCTCTGGAAAGGAGTTTGGGAAATGCAGTTGAGGAGAGGGCTCATGTTTTTAAACTGGAGGAGGGTGGTTGTGTAAAAAACAAAAACAATTTTTGTAAGGAGGATATTGCAAAAGGAAAAGAAGAACAGTTAAGAACTCTAGAAAAAAAGCAGCTACACAAGAAGTTAAATGTCCTCACAGTACCCTACCTAGTTCTGCAGCGAACATTAACATACTGTTTTTAAAGCAAATACCATTCATCGTTTGAACTCAAAGCAGTGATGGGGTGGAAGATAGGGTCTGAAGAACCAAATTATAGAATTCATTATAGAAATTATATTATTATATTCATTCATATTCATATTCATATTCATGAATATTATTATATTCATTATAGAAATTAAATTGTTACTATCTCAAATTGATAAGAAATAGGAATCCAAGCATTTTTAAAGATACACAACCGTATATTCACATAGAGAATGTTCTTTAAAAAACTCCTTACCTCCAAGGAGAGAGCCTGCGGACACTGGAGAAGGAAGAATCTGTCTTTTTGTTAACGTATCTTTTGCACCGTTTATGTTTTCTCATGAGCATGTATTACTTTACAAATAAAAATGAGATTCAGGGCTTCCCTGGTGGCGCAGTGGTTGAGAGTCCGCCTGCCGATGCAGGGGACACGGGTTCGTGCCCCGGTCCGGGAAGATCCCACATGCCGCAGAGCGGCTGGACCCGTGAGCCATGGCCGCTGAGCCTGCGCGTCCGGAGCCTGTGCTCCGGAATGGGAGAGGCCACAACAGTTAGAGGCCCGCATACCGCAAAAAAAAAAAAAAAAAAAAGATCCAGTGTTGATTTTTTTAAGTTATTAATGAAAAATTGCAGGAATTGTAGAGGTAGAAGAAATTAGTGCTAGGTAGGGGGATATTAGATAAAAACTTTATTAAAGTTCATACATTTGAATCGTGCTTTGTCATAGGAACATGAGCTCAGGCAGGAGAAGTGTAAGATATCTCAGGGCTATATGAGCTGTTTATTTACAGCACTTTATTTTACCAGTACAGTAAAACCTTAACTGTACTCCTGGGGGAATAGCTGGTTCTAATTAATTTAACTTTCAGAGTAATCCAATCAAGCAAAAATCCTTTTTATTCCATCTCCTATAGAATGCCTTTTTTTAAATGTAGCTCTACTTGCCTTCTTTATTAAGTTTAATATCTGAAGATAAGGCTTTCATTATGCTGTAGATTAAGAAAGTATAACAGTAGCGGTGGACAGACACTACATTCCTAGTGAACATTTGTTCACTTTTTCCCTAGATGTGTGGCAGTAGCATGGTGATTACAGCAACAACCCATCACTCACAGGGCTTGCCTGTACCTTGTAAGAATATTTAAACACAGATTTCTTAGTGTCTCTGCATCCTTTAACATGAAAATATTCCTGGAAGGTATCATCTAAGGCAATGAATAATAGCTGGTTTCCAAGCTTGGGAAATGTACTGACTTCCTTTTAAAAGTTGTTTCTCAGCCTTGGTCGGACATTGGAGTCATCTGGAAGCTTTTAAAACTGCTGATGTCTGAGTTCAACTCCCTGATTTCACTGAAAAGGGATACAGCCTTGCCATTGCGAGTTTTTAAAACTTCCCAGGTGATTCTTATGAGCAGCCAAGAATCACTGTTTTAAAGGAAGAATAAGCTCTGAGTGCCCCCCATCACCAGCACCTTGTTGATTTGAGTTATTTTTATTACGATGGTATTCAAATAACGTACAAACTGACACTAGGTTGAGACTCCCTATGCATGTAGTAGTTGTAAACACATTTACAGGTTAAAAACAAACTCCAGAATTAATAAGTTAAACAGCAGTGGTGTGTGGACAGTGAGGTTTGCTGAGGCCTTTGTGCACGTTGCTCCTTCTGCTTTAGTCTGTTAAACCCTCCTTCCCACTTGTGTCAGTCTGACCCAGTGAGGACGCAGAAACTACATGGTGATATAAACAGGGAACGTTTATTGTAAAGAGTAATTAAACTGTGGTAAGAGAACAACTGTAGAGCTAGCTAGGGCTGAGGGAAGGGCCTGAGGAAGGGCCTGAGGAAGGGCCAATTGGAGGGGGCCCCTCCCCAAGGCTGGAGCTCCCACTCACTGAAGAAGCTGTAGGTGCAGCCCGCTGGATGGCAGAGTGGCTCCCAGCTTCGCCCAGGTCAGCCAGTGGGCAGTTGCTGGCAGCAGGAAGGAAGCACTCCTCCAGCCCGGGAAAGCCAGTAGCCCGCCACAGGGGCACACAGGAGGTGGGAGCCCTGGTGGCAGCCCTCCTGGTGGCGAGCTGCAGTTGATGGCCAGGCGTGCAGGTGTGAAGACAACGTGGCAGTGGCAGTGCCACGGGCACGGAGCACGTGGCATCCCCGTCAGGAGGGCCGCGGCCACATCATTGGGAGAAGGCCACAGAGACTGGTGTGGGAGTGGGGCGAGTAGCAGGAGGCCCGCAGTGCACAATGTCTGTGTTGACAGGGTCACTGGAAGGTGACACTAGATCACGCCAGAGCTGCAAGGTTGCTAAGAGACTGCCCTTTCTTGGTCCGTGGCTGGGGTCCTCACCAGGTGTCCTCATAGCCACATGCTGACCCCACCCTGCAGGTTCCAGAGGCAGTGGGACGGCCCCTTGCTGCTGCAGGCCCCTCCAGCGCCCCTCACTGGGAAACCTCTGCATTGCGCTCACAGGGAAGGAGAGGTGCTTGAGGGGACGGGTCCATTATTGGCAAAGCGTGTGCCGGAGGGTGAATCTGGAGCTGACAGGCAGCAAATGGATAACTGACACAGCACCCCATGCCAGCCAAACACTTTTGCCGCATTTAAGCCGTAGCTCATAGGCTACCTCACTCTTCCAAGTGTTGTTCTATGCCATGTTCCAGTGTACCCTTATAGTAGCTCACCATGCTGTGTAGGGATCTTTGTTTAAAAAACAATTGTTTTGTCCAGCCAACATAAAAGGTGTGCATAAGAATCACCTCCAAAGGCTCTGATTTGGTTGGGCTAGTGTGGGATCCAGGAATCTACACTTTTAATAGGTAGATTCTGATGATGGTGGTCCCTGAGACAGCACTTCTAGAAATACTGGTCTGGGGCTGGATTCTAGGGACTATGTCTTTCTCCATCTTGTACCCTTAATTCCTGGTACACTGCCTGATAAAAGGTTGGTGGTGTTCAACAGATGTGGGCCAGTGAATGAACACTGCCAAAGAAGTCAGGGCCACGTGCTCTAGTACTTAACAGAGAAGTGGAGCTGATAGGGGGACGGGTGAAGGTCCATTTCTAACACTGCTTCTCAAAAATATCCTTCTTTATACCACGTGTGAAACTCTGTGTGACTTAAAACTTTCTGCAGCTAATGTTTTTTCATTTTTTCATTTTAAAATGGACATTATACTAATACCATTTTATTTTTAATAGGGAGAAAGAACAAGAAACACAAAAAGAGGAACGTTTGATGGAAGAAAAGAAAAAGAAAAAGCAGGAAGAAAAGAAAAAGAAGGAAGGTGCTCAGAAAAAGGTTTGGCTAGAGTTCCTAGTTCATTGTTTCTGTCATCACTCGTGTCTCACCGCATTATAGCCATTGCATTACAGAGGTTCGGTTATTACTTTTAAAATTCACTATGCTCAATCTAGAGTGCTAGTGATATAGATAAAAGGTGACAGCCACAGAATGTCTTTTTTAAGGACTCAGAAATACTAGAGCTGTGTTTTGAAGGACTTTGATTTTAGTCATTGGTAGTAAAGAATGTCCGTGCTATTTTACTTAAACTGAACTGTCCGGGGCAGCCATGTCTAAGGGCCATTTAACTGATTTTGTTTGAAAAGCTAGAAATAATTTTTGCAGCTTTGGCAAGTGTTCTTTTACAGCTTGTACTAGTAAATATTAAAATCTAAAGTCCTACTGTATATCTTACGGCCATGCTTGAATTTTAGGGCATTTAAGGTACCAAGTTATGCCATTTGTATTGTTCTTGCCTGGTTTAATGCATCTTATAGTTAAAACTGTATCCGTTTTAGTTTGTATTAAAATATAGAGTTTAAGTGAGCTTCCACATAGATTTTTTTTGCCTTTAGATCAATATTGGCACATAATTAATAGAATGTAGACAATTATACATTTTTCCCAGTAGTAAATTTTAATAAGGTAACTGGGCAAAAACTTGTTTTTAAAGTTTCCAATATTAAAGTCTGCTTATAAACTTTCATATGGATGTGTACATCCTACACATTATTCCTAAAGAGTTTCTGATTTTTTTTTTCAGGCTGCTGATCAAAAAACCAAAGGTAAGTTTACTTTATTTTGGGGGGATACGTTTTATGACAGTACCAAAGTTTATGATGATGACTTTTTTTTTTAAATTGGTGGTTAAAAACAAAGAATCTCACCGTGCCTTTGAATCTGCTTTTTACTATTCCCTGTGAAATTCCTCATTTATCACTGGTTTTACATCTGCATTTAATTGGCATATGCTTAATCTAAAATGCCTAAAGAACGTTACATTACCTTTCTAAACAATGCTTTATAATTTTCCTTTGGTTTGATTTCCACCAATCAAGGATTAAGCTGATAAAGTTGGTCCAATTTGAGTAAGAACAACCAAAGGACATTGAATTTTTTTAAAGCTTCCAATTTCTCTTTGCCGACTATTTATAATAAAAAGAGGTATATTCTTTCTATATTCTTCCCTTTTTGCTTAATAATGTGTGAAAGGTTTCTTTTTTATTTTCCAAGTCCAGAATTGGCGTATGGTTGTCTTAATGGGTGTGGATGGGAACATATGTGGTTCTCACAGGAACTTGGGCATCTCTGTGTGATGTGCCGGAGGACAAGCAGAAGGGAAGCCACGCTCGGAGCCTCCGCACTTCATACTTGATTTGTTCAGGGACTGTCCAGTGCTGGGAAGCACACACTCAGGACTCGCATAGACCAGCTCTGTTTAATTTGGGGCAAGGCGCTTCACATCTTTAAGCCTTGGGTATCTCATATTTACAATGAGAAGGGTAAGGGGTGAATGGTTCCCACCTCACAGAGCTATCTTACGACTATATGAGATCCACATGGACAAGGCTTGGTGCCTGGCACAGAGCTGGTGCTCACTAGAGGTTGCCTGTGATTAATTGTAAGTTTTATTTCTTTTGGACTGTCACATATAAATGTAGACACAGACACATGCTCTGCAGAGGCTTGTGTCTCAGGCAGCGACACAGCGAAGGGCTCCACTTTTGTTTGACATTTATAGTTTTCAAAGTGGAGTTTATGTTATCTCATTTGAACTTCATGATTGAGCAGGGCAGGTGTTAATTGACAGTGAAGAAACTGAGGCCGATAGTGTGACTTACGTGGCTTGCTCTTGGCCTCGAGTTAGTGTAAGGACAGGCCTCGAGGGAGCCCAGGCATCTGACCCCAGCGCAGGCGGCTGCAGAGCTTCCGCAGCAGAGCCACGGTAAGAGATGGATTTCATGTAAAAGAATATTTAAAGACAGCATAGTTTTCAAAAAGGACGTTTTTCTCTCTTACATTCTCAGTGGTAGTGTGAATTTACAAAACTCTTGTCAGAAGGGCCCTGGTACATGGTTGTTTTGAAATTATGATCATGGATGAGAAATAATGGTTTCTTAAAATTGTCATTTAAAAGTACAGAATTATTGCTCTGAATCATCTATTTCCTTTTTTTTTTAACATTTTGAGAAGTTTTTACAACCTGATTCAGTACCAGCAGTGTTCTGTTGTCACTGTCATAATAATTATTTTCTCTTGAAATAGTAACAAATTGCTTATGATTGTATAGCGATCATGAATTACATTGTCCTGCCACCTTACACAGAGTTATTATTTTCTATTACTGTTCTGATGAGTATTTTCATTGCTGACTCCAAACCCTACTGGGTTTTTATCTTTTCCTTTCATCTTCTCTAAAATACTGCTCCTTTGGATACAATTTGTCAGTAACTGTACTAACCATAACTAGCCTCAGAACACAATGATTGTTAACGTCCTTCTAAACAATAAAAAAATGCTTTTTGAATTATCAATAATCTAACAGTGCTGCTAGGTAATTCATTAATAAATATTAGCAGCACCAAGGTCTAAATTTTTCTCAGACTGTCCATTATTACTGGTTCCAGTCAAAATTAGCTGCCTGCAAGGTGGTGGTTCTGAATTTCCAACTGGACATGTGTGTTAAATAACACAAGCTGGGCCTGACTGAACGTTGAGATACATTGTAGGAATAGTATGAGTGCTCACACGGAGCAATAGGTCCGCTTTTCTAACCTTCTGTCATTTTCGAGTCGTTCCCCTACTCTATTGTGTGTAGCCAGAAGGGCAGGGCCAAGTTTGCCTTGCTCTCTCTCACACGCCCAGCTCCTTGCTTTGTGTGTGCAGTCAGGAGGCCTGAGACCGGCACCCTCATCAGCAGCTGCTTTCAGACAGACCCTGTACATGTATTAGTTCCAGTTGTTGGCACTGTCTGCAGTGTCCACACGAGTAAACTGAAGCTCTGAGAGTTTGCCCAGTGCCCCCAAGACTGTATAGCTAGTGAACAGCAGGGCTGATGTGCCCAGAATCTTCCTGAACTTACGGCATCCAGGAAGGGCACACGACAGACATTCATCAAGCATTTACTGTATCTCAGTACCTACCATGCTTCAAAACAATCCTGTATCGGGAAAGGGATGCTCAGAGAGGTATGGTAACTTAGATAAGGTCACAGAGCTGGTGAGTAGCAGAGCTGGGTCAGTCCTGCCTCTGATTCCCGAGCCAGGTCTCTGACTTCCTGGCCAGATGTGATGACCCACTTCAGAACCACAAGAAGCCGGAGAACCCTACTCTCACCACAAGGCAGCACCCAGAAGTCTCAGGGCCCTGAGTTGTTAGAATGTAGGAAGGAGTTTAGCAATTTGAGTGAGTCCAGGAGTTGAATACTCTTAAGAGAGAGGCTACAGTTATAACTAAGGTTATATAATACACTGAATCAACATAGTAGAAGTTTGAATTGATTTTATTTCGATAATTAGATAACTAGACCATATCAATTAGTAACTTCCTTGCTCTGCAGTATTACACATGGCGTAAATAGTGGTATTAGGAAAGTAGTGCCTCCACTAGTTAGCATTATATTTGACTTAATTTTCTCAATAACTGAAACTTAACTTCTTTAAATTTTGGTTTATTTTAAACATTTTCAGGGAACTCTTTATGTTATACACATACATATATTATACCTTTCTGCTTTCTCCTAGAGAATAACTAGCCTAATCCATTCTTGATAGACGAGTCTTCATATAGCATTAATTATGCTTAAAAAGTTTTTTATATCTGGCTATAACCATTGAACTTGAAGTATGAATCTTCATTTAAGAGACAAATGAAGAACTGAATCTCACTGGAAATTTTTTCATTAGCTTAATCTAATATATAGCATGCTTCTCCTCCCCTACTGCAATCTGAAAACCAGGTGCTAGAAATTCTGCTTTACAGAATTACAAGTAAAATTAAATTTAGTACCTCTTTTTTCAAATCCTGCCTTGCGATTTCTTTGTTAAGGTCATTTTCTTTTTGTTTTAAGATTCAGGCAAGCGAGTTGGTTTGTTTGAAACACTGTGCTGCCAGCATTTGTGCCCAGCATCCCAGCATTTCTGCCCTGATGTCGGGGGGAGCTGCATTTTCTCTGCTTAGTTAAGCGCTGGAGACTTTTATGCAAATAGTGGATTCACCCTCACCTTTCACCAGTTTCCTCCTCCTTCTGTACCCCTGAGTATCCTGCACTGTAGGAATCTGAGCATGTTTCTGTGACTGGAACTCTTTTCCTTCAGTGCTTTCTAGTCTTGGGTGGGGTTGTTTCAATCATCCTTTCCTTATTTTTCCTCCTGTGATGAAAAATGTAAGTAATAATATTCTCATTGTCTAAAAAGAAGTTAAAGTTCAGTGAAATCCCTCCATCTTGAGATATTTAGCAGTTAACATTTTGTTGACCATCCTTGAAAGCATCTCTTTATGAATACATAAATATGCATTTATTATGGACTCTCTGCTGCTTCCCCTAATTAAACACTTCCCCATCCCTTGCCTCTCAAGGAGCTGCACTAAGCAACTTGAAAACCTCTGTATAAGCCTATTCAGAAACAAAACAGTCCTTAGTAAATTCTTCTAAACATTGTCTTTGCATTGGTGACCAATGAAAGAGCCAGCTGAACACAATGCCTTAGTGACACCCTAGATGTTCTCATAGTTAGGGGGAAGAGGAATCAGATATAATCCTGTTTCGAAACACCATTAACTTGTGTATTGTATCCCTGCTGTGGAGTAGCCAGTGTCTAAGTGTTGGACACTATAATGGGTTTTGCTTCGGTAATCAGTAATCTCTGTTCATTATTTGAGGCATTGCCCTTAATTTGGGCAGAGAAAATAATAGCTTTACATGTGATGTGATGACCTTATGAGCCTAAATTTTCCGTATTGTCTTCTGGGTTTTTTCATGGATTTAAAGGGGTTTTTTAGGATTAACTATAATATTCCTAAAGGTGAAGTGGATTTAATTTAGTGGTTTTAGCCAGATTTTCTCAAATTCATAAAATAGAAAGATAATTTTTCATACCAAAAGCTCAAAGTTAATTATATCATGTATAAAAGTGAATATTTTGATGACCCAACATGGCTCAAACTTCATATGATTCATGATTCATGGTTTCGAGTCATATACTTTTAAAAATTTGTACATTTTAATTAATTTCCTAATCTTGCTTGAAAGGACTATAAGTTTTGCAATCAGGTATTCAGCTTCTCCATGCATTCGGTTTTTTGTTTTGTTTTGTTTTACATCTTTATTGGAGTATAATTGCTTTACAATGGTGTGTTAGTTTCTGCTTTATAACAAAGTGAATCAGTTATACATAAACATATGTTCCCATATTTCTTCCCTCTTGCGTCTCCCTCCCTCCCACCCTCCCTATCCCACCCCTCTAGGTGGTCACAAAGCACCGAGCTGATCTCCCTGTGCTATGCGGCTGCTTCCCATTAGCTATCTGTTTTACATTTGGTAGTGTATATATGTCCATGCCACTCTCTCACTTTGTCACAGCTTACCTTTCCCTCTTCCCATATCCTCAAGTCCATTCTCTAGTAGGTCTGTGTCTTTATTCCTGTCTTACCCCTAGGTTCTAAATGACATTTTTTTCCCTTAAATTCCATATATATGTATTAGCATACGGTATTTGTCTTTCTCTTTCTGACTTACTTCACTCTGTATCACAGACTCTAGGTCCATCCACCTCATTACAAATAGCTCAATTTCGTTTCTTTTTATGGCTGAGTAATATTCCATTGTATATATGTGCCACATCTTCTTTATCCATTCATCCAATGATGGACACTTAGGTTGTTTCCATCTCCTGGCTATTGTAAATAGAGCTGCAATGAACATTTTGGTACATGACTCATTTTGAATTATGGTTTTCTCAGGGTATATGCCCAGTAGTGGGATTGCTGGGTCATATGGTAGTTCTATTTTTAGTTTTTTAAGGAACCTCCATACTGTTCTCCATAGTGGCTGTATCAATTCACATTCCCACCAGCAGTGCAAGAGTGTTCCCTTTTCTCCACACCCTCTCCAGCATTTATTGTTTCTAGATTTTTTGATGATGGCCATTCTGACTGGCATGCATTCAGTTTCTAATTGTTAATTTTAAGCAAACTTTTATATGCTTTTATTAATGTAAGTCAATTGAAAGCATATTCTTTCAGTAGCCTTATGTTGAGTGATAAGGGCTTGGAGAGGGTCACTGTGCTGTACTGCTATTAAGGCTTATTCTAATATATATATATATATATATACACACACATTTTTTTTTTTTTTTGGCCATGCTGTGCAGCTTGTGGGATCTTAGTTCCCTGACCAGGGATTGAACCTGCACCCTTGGCAGTGAAAGCATGGAGTCTTAACCACTGGACCACCAGGGAATTCCCTAAACATATATTTATAAAGCTTTCCCTCAACATGAGTGAAAAAAGTGAGAATTGATGTTTAAAGCATGCCTTCCCAATTTCATAGTCAGATATAGATAAAAACAAACAGAAACGAACCCAGATTTCTGCACCTCACCAATTAGGTCGCACTTTTCTTTAGCTGAGGCAGTTGATTTCTGTTGCTCAGTCCTTCAGGGGTCTCAACACAATAATCAGCAGTTAGTATTTATAAAGCAGCAGGTCTGTGTTTTCCTGAGTTATACTGTGTCATAAAATTGGCCAGGTTCCTTGAATTTACATGTATTCACGTTCACATCCGCATAACCAAAGCACATGTTATTTCGAGTATATGAGTTACTCTTAAAAGTAGCATCTAAAAATCTAGTCAGCGTACTTAGCACAATATTTTCTATAAAATATGGCATTTTATTTGCCTGTCTACAAGATTAATAAAATCTTAGAGCTTGAAGGATCCTTAGAGATCATCCAATTCCTGTTAGATGGGAAATGAGATTCAAAGAGGTTAAATGATTTGTACAAGTTTTGACAGCTAGTTAATAGCAGAACTAGAACTAGAACCCTCATCTTCTGGTTGTCAGTTATATATTTTTTCCGCTATCATGTGAAGGGACTGGAGACGTAGATATTGTTTATGTATCACCAGTACTGTGTGAGTTCCTTTTAAGAAGTAACTTAGGATATTTTCAAATAAGACTGGAAGAAATTCCTAAGAGATTTGTTATATGAGGGAACGTTATGGATGGTATCTTACAGGATTTTAAATATTATCTATGTCATTCTTTAACCCCATTGCTCTCTGTTTAAAGGAATTATTTAATTTTACTATTAAATCCCTAGGGAAGGAAGATATAATAAATGCATGAATATTTTTTCCATGGGAACAAAAGATAGTATATTAAGATGTGGTATTTTTCCCCTAAATATGTAGACAATTTAAAAGGATAAAAATTTATTGGAAAAAAAACCTAAGGAAATATATATATATATATATATATATTCTTTCTTGATCAAATTTTAGAGGAAAGGAAGTAAACCCAGTGATAATTTATCTGTTGTCTGTTATAAGCCCCTTTAACTGCATCTTCTGGATAGGTCTCAGGTGAAGTCCACATCTCTATTTAGCATAACTTCACTGAAGTGTTAAACATAATCATGATCTCCAGGCATAAAATTATAGTTTATAGCTCTAAAGGAAGCTGGCAATCTGCTTTCTGAGAAATCATTTGTTTGCCCAGATTGCTTTCTTCTTTTTGTTTTTTTTTTTTGTAAGCGCTTTACTGGGTTATAGTTGACATACAATAAACTGCATGTATTTAAAGAGAACAGTTTAATAAATGTTGGCATGGGCACACCTGTGAAGCCATCCCTGAAATCAAGACAGCATCCATCACCCCTGAAAGTACCCTGTGCCCCTTCCCAACCCAACTCTCCTACCCCTCCGTCCCCTCGCCAGTCTCTGGGCAAACACCGATCTCCTTTCTGTCACTACAGAAGCTTTTCTAGACTACTACATAAACGGAATCATACAGTGTGCACCCTGGCTGCTTCCACTCAGCCTAATAACACTTGTGAGAGTCATCCCTGTTGTTGCGTGTATCAGGAGACCATTCTGAGTAGTATTCTATTGTTTGGATTTTTCACAACATGTTTATCCATTCGTCTGTTCATGGACATTTGAGTTGTTTTGAGCTTTTAGCAATGATGAATAAAGTGCCTGTGAGCATTCATGTACGAATCTCTACATGGATATATATACATACACTTTCATTGTTCTTTGGTGAATCTGTGGGAGTAGAATGGCCAGATCTTATGATAGACGGACATTTAACTTTTCAAGAAACTGCAGAACTTTTCCACAGTGATTGTCCCATTTCACAGTTCTTTGCATCCTCATCAACACTTGGAAAGTCAGTCTTCATAATTTTAGCCTTTCTAATAGATGTGGAATCTCCTTGTGGTTTTGATTTGCATTTCCCTAACGGCTAATGATGCTGAACATTACTTTTATGTGCTTTTTTGCCATCTGCGTATCTTCTTTGGTGGATGTGTATTCAAATATTTTGCCACTGCTTCCTGAGTTATTTGCTTTCTGACTCCAGATTGGTTTCTAATATTAAATTGGCCCCTAGACTCGGCCGGAAAGTCTCATCACTGCAGCTTAGTTTTCTGCATGCCTCAGTCATTTCCCTTTCTTTCTGTGCCTGCAGTTATTTGTATGATAGTTATATCAGAAGATATGCACTTTCCATTGTGATCACATTTCATCTAGCTTTAACATACTAAAGATTGCATTAATAAATTAGCTAAATATTAGTCACATTTTATCACCTAGAGTTGTCAAGTTAGTTCACTAATTAATTTAGTAAATAGGTTATAAATACCTATCAGACAGCAGAGATAAGTTCTCTGTTCTCAAAGAGATATAGTAATGGGAAGAGTTGGCTGTATTAGCAAATGGATATATAAGCAAGTGAATGCAATAAAATGTTCTGGGTGTTGTGATTTATTTATCCCACATCTTCTACCTGAAAGGATTGAAGTTACATTCATTTGATCATCTTTTCATCCTATATTTATATTTCTATGAGAAAAGATAACCTGTTTTTAAAAATAAGTGAGAAAACTGGGGGAAAGGACAGTACTGATTGAGAGTGAGATAAATGCATGCTGGAGCTGGGCTGCTCTTCCCATTGGCCCCTAACTTAGCTGTGGAGACAAGGACAAGGAGGGATGCCTTACGCCAGTCATCCCAAACCCATCCATCAGGTGTGAGCCTACCCTATGAAAAAGGAGAGTCATTGGAGAGTTCTGAGTGGGGGAGTGACATCATGAGATTTATGTTTTAGAAAGGTCACCGAAAGCGCCAGATTGAAGGTGGATTAAACAGTTGGAGAGAGAGCTGGAGGCAGCGGGTGCAGTGAGACCGCTGCCCAGTTCAGCCTGCAGATGCTAAGCTGATGGGTGGGGGTAGGGAGGACGGCTCATGTTGACAGAGTGGGCAGAGCCCAGAGGCCAACCGGGCGCTAACCATCTGATCCAGCAGATATTTATTAAACACCTACTATTGGCCTTGCGCTTGCTGTTCACTGTGGGGAGAAAAAGATTTAAAAAATAAATACAGGGGCTTCGCTGGTGGCGCAGTGGTTAAGAATCCTCCTGCCGATGCAGGGGACACGGGTTCGAGCCCTGGTCCAGGAAGATCCCACGTGCTGCGGAGCAGCTAAGCCTGTGCACCACAACTACTGAGCCTGTGCTCTGGAGCCCGCGAACCACAACTACCGAAGCCCGCGCGCCTAGAGCCCGTGCTCTGCAACAAGAGAAGCCGCCGCAATGAGAAACCTGCGCACCTCAACGAAGAGTAGTAGCCCCTGCTTGCCGCAACTAGAGAAAGTCCGCATGCAGCAACAAAGACCCAACACAGCCAAAAATAAATAAAATAAAATAAAAAATAAATAAATTTATTAAAAAAAACAGATATATTTCCCACTCTCCTGGAACTTAGAGTCTTATGGGGAACAGACATAAACATCAGTCACAATGCTATAGGTATCGTTACCAACTGCCGTGAAGGAGAGGAGCATTGATTAATGAGAGCACAGAACACAGGAGCCTGGACTAGGCTGGGATTAGGGAAGGCAACTGAGTGCTGCTTCAAATGAGACCTGAAGGATGACGAGAACCTAGGCCCGGGAGAGTAGCGAGAGGGCAGGGAGAGTAGCGAGAGGGCGAAGGGCTCCCGCGTATGGAGGGGGCAGCGCTTGCAAAGGCTGGCTGGCTGGCTGGACCCTAAACAAACAAAAAGCCGTCAGGGCCTAGGAGCCATCAGCAAGGGGGAGAGAGTGGTGTGAGATGAGGAGAAAGTGGTAGATGGAGACCAGGGTGTGATAGAGGTGGAACATTCCTTTTCCTAAGAACAGTAAGGAGGCTTTTCAAAATAAATTAGCAATATGGGCAGTTTCCCTCCCCATCCGCTGCCTTCTCTGACTAAATGTTGGAGAAACTTGGGCTCCCTCTTCTGGCAGGATGTAGGATTCTGCACTTTGTGGGAGGAAAAACATCTCAGGATTATTGCTATTCCGTGATTTATTTATTTTATTGAAGTGTAGTTGATTTACAGTGTTTCAGGTGTACAGCAGAATGATTCAGTTATACATATTTTTTTTCTTTTTCAGATTATTTTCCATTGTAGGTTACTACAAGATATTGAATATAGTTCCCTATGCTATACAGTAGGACCTTGTTGTTTATCTATTTTACGTTTGGGTTTTTCCATAAGACGGTACAGAAAAACCCAAACAACTTTTTTGACCAGCCCAGTATATAGTGGTTTGTATCTGCTAATCCCAAACTCCTAATTTATCCCTCCCCCACCCCCTTTCCCCTTTGGTAACCGTAAGTTTGTTGTCTATGTGTGTCTGTTTTTGTTTTGTAAATAAGTTCATTTCCACAATTTATTAGTTTATTAAGACACACGCACACAGCCCTCCTGCACAAGGCAATATACATGTCCTGGGAGAACACTGGAACACTGGTGAGACATAATCCCACTTAAAACCTCTGTTTTATGAGATTTCGGATTTGCTCTTTGCTTCCAGAGCTTATTCAGCTCCGGATGATTCTGTGTGTAGAGAGAAGAGGTCAGACATAGAAGCTGTACACTCACTGGACTTTCTTTACCCTTCGCGTCTGTCCGGTGTGTCACCTCTTTGGGGAGTATTTCAGTTGATGGTCCGTATTGACAAGGTTATAGAAAAGCCAATATATGTTAATGCTGTATTGGCTACTTGGCTTTAACATATGCTGTTATCAAAATTTTCAATTTTTATTTTCTAAATCAGCTAGCCGACGTTTAAAAGAACCTAGAAACATTTGCCGGTGTGACAAGTAATACATTTTCTTAGAGTAGAAGAATCCAAGGACCAAAACAAGGTAACCTTTTTCCCCCCCAATTTATTTATTTATTTTTTGGCTGCGTTGGGTCTTCGTTGCTGTGCACAGGCTTTCTCTGGTTGCGGTGAGTGGGGACTACTCTTCGTTGCGGTGCGCGGGCTTCTCATTGTAGTGGCTTCTCTTGTTGCGGAACACGGTCTCTAAGCACATGGGCTTCAGTAGCTGTGGCTCTCGGGCTCTAGAGCACAGGCTCAGTAGTTGTGGCACATGGGCTTAGTTGCTCCGTGGCATGTGGGATCTCCCGGACCAGGGCTCAAACCTGTGTCCCCTGCATTGGTAGGCAGATTCTTAACCACTGCGCCACCAGGGAAGTCCCTAAGGTAACCCTTTAATGAAATGATTCTTACTGTTAGTAGCCTTTATTAAAATAATTTTACTGTAACATATTATCCAGTTTGATACATTAAGAGTAGCGTTTAATTTAATACCTTTCAGAGAGGTAACTATAATCCATTAGAATAGAAAACTCTGAACAGCATTTCTCATTAGCAGCAGACACGAAGTTAATGTAGTTAGTAGCTAATGAATGTGTGCTCATTTGAGTTGGACTCTAAAAGTTGCTATGGTGACAGATCAGCCAGAAGCCATCAACAGAACAAACAGAAGGCCACCGCTTTGTACCCCACCGGGACTGCGATAAACAGCAGATGGACCAATGCTCATAGCTGTCTTCTCCTTGAATCTCTGTTGTTCTAAGGGAACATCTCGCTAAAATGTTTGTTGCTGTAGAGGTTGCAGAAGTAATTGTAATAATGAAAATATTCCTCGGAATCACTGATTATTTCAGCACAGGAGAATAGTTCTCTTTCATAGTCACATTTTGCAAACAGTTAACATATACATTTCAGTAAATTTAAATTTTTAAGAAATTCTGAATCTTGGAGTATATATTCTGAAATGGCTAGAATTAATGCATGATTTTAAAATATTTTTCCTTTTTTGTCATTGTGTGGTGTCTTATGCATAAGAGAAATTCTATGCCTTATCATATAGAAACATCTGTTTCTTAAGTTCTAAGATAGCATCAATTATAGGGCATACCATTGATTTAATAATGTCTTATTGATGGAGTTGGAGGGTGAATGAGGAAAGTATGTTAAATTTATACACCAATTGTAGAAGCATCCAAATTTCAGAAATAAGACGTATTGAAATGTGTAGGTTAAAATGTCCCTTTAGGTTAACATTTACCTATAAAAACTTACTTTTAAAATATACTTCTATAACCCATTGCATGCCTGCTTGTCAGCATACTTCAGGCTAATGGAGGTAGCCTCTGAGAGTCTAATCCAGGTGTACGTAGGTAAGTCCCGTTACAGTAAATGTCATTAGTTGAATATCTAGCTCATACCATATACTGTGATACCGTCTAGGTGAATGAAAGATTTAAATGTCCTACTTGCTAAAAAAAATCTGTGCTCTTAACCAGAGCTGAATTGAAAAGTATAGAAACTACTCTAGCTATTTTAAGCAGAAATGAGTTTAAGTACAGGGAATTGGGTGCTTATAAAATCGGGGGGGGGCGTGCCCTAGGCTGGGAGGCAGATATGACTCCCCAAAGGGTCCTCCAGAAGAGCTGCTCCCTGGGGAAGAGTCAGGAGGCCCCGCCAGTACTGCTGGCTTCAGGAGCACGGTGTCACTGCCGCAGCCCAGCTGTCAGGAAGCTGCCACCAGTGTTGCCTCTCCCCACGACCAAGACAGTGATAGGAACCGGGACCCCATGCAGAGACTTCCACCATCTCCAGGGCCGTGCTTACACTTGGAGCTGGCGCAACGGACAGAGCGCCTAGTCACTGCTGGATCCCTCGCGCACATGCCTCCTTGCAGCTGTGAACCGACCCCTGTGGGGCCTGCCGCTGGTGTGCCTGTCGCTGAGCAGGCACCTTGGATTGCTGCTCTGTAAGGCTTTTAAAAAGCTGGGATGGCTGTCTACTAATAACATTTGTATAGTGCTTCACACTTTTCAAACAGTGGAAATGAGAGACCCAAATTAACGGAAGAGGTCTAGGGCCAGACTGGAGATCTAGTGCTCTGATGATCCTGAGTACAACGGTCATTGTCTGTCCCAAGTTGTCGCCTGGCCTAACGTCTTTGAGTGTTGCCTCTCTTCTTCCCTTGTTTACTTCATCATCTGCAATTCATTTAATGTAAGTTGGGTTTTGTTTTTGTTTTTGTTTTTTTTGCGGTACGCAGTCCTCTCACTGTTGTGGCCTCTCCCGTTGCGGAGCACAGGCTCCGGACGCGCAGGCTCAGCGGCCATGGCTCACAGACCCAGCCGCTTCATGGCACGTGGGATCTTCCCAGACCGGGGCACGAACCCGTGTCCCCTGCATCGGCAGGCAGACTCTCAACCACTGCACCACCAGGGAAGCCCATGGTTTTTGTTTTTAATCAGCCTAAAATACCTCCCATTGCTCCTGAGAGGAAGAGGATTATTAAGACTGACAAAGATTCTTTGTTTGACCAAACCTTTCTCAGGCTCCTGGACCTTCTCTTAGGCCCATCTCTGCACCTCCCTGTAAAAATCTAGTTTTAGCAAGAGCCCCACTGGGTCGCTTTAACCAGTTTCCTTCCTCCTCCTCCACCATCGCCCAGGTGATGTCTGACGACCACCCCCACCCCGCCTGCCTGCAGCAAGAATCCTGTTAGGTTGGTTTAGCTAGAACACCCCCTCACCCCTGATGTTTCCGCTTAGTATTTTCCATCCACTGACACCCTCACCCCCTGCTCCTTAACTCTCAGTTCCCACGTGCCCATGCTATATTCCGAGCTGAGCCCAGTCTCTCTCCCACACTGTAAAATCCCATTACAGTGGTCCCGTTGTGATGGTCCTGTATCAACTCTGCTTTACCATCTTCAACAAGTGTCATTGCATTTTTTCTATAACATAATATAAACACTTACCATGCACTCACTATGTGCCCGACACTATTCTAAACGACTCTTTACATATATTAATGTTCGCTCCTCAAAGAACCCTCTCAGTGAGGTACTGTTACCCTCACTTCATCCTCCACTTACCTACATTTTTACAAGTGGCACCACTGAGGGACAGAGAGTTAAGTGACTTACCCAGGGTCACCAGCCAGTAAGTGGCAGAGCTGAGATTTAAATAGATGAGTCTATGCCCATAGCCACTACACCGCATCTGAAGAGAAGAAGCACATGGGAGTGATAAACCCCAAAGTGCACATGGCCACAGTCTCCTGGGGGGAGGTGGAGTATGAAGCCAGGGAGGGGGAGAGAAGAGCCTTTGGTGGAATTGGGGACATTTTCTTTCTTAAGCTGGAGATTGGGTCCATGGAGTTTGTTGACTATTTGGTCTTTATGCCTTTTTGTACATCTTAAATATTTCCTAATAAAGTTTTTTTTTTTACAAAGAATGTCTTGTAGTATGACTTGGGTAATAAGATGGAAACACCTCAACACACTGGGCACCCCACCCTCCCCTGTTCTGTTCAGTTTTTGATAAGCAGCACAAGGTACCTCATAGCAGGAACCAAACCGCCTGAGTTTATAGAACAAGACAACGAGGGTGCTGCTGCTCTGGGCCATGGCTGCCGGGAAGGTGCTGTCGGGCAGGACCCCCTGGCTCTGGAGCCTGGGCAGACAGGCTCTTGATCAAGGTCACCTGCTTGTTGAGTTTAAACAGCCAGTGGTCACAACATCCTGGACTCTGTGAGTTTGTAATCAGAGGAGCCCGTCCCCAGAGAACTTCTGCCCGAAACTGGAGGCTCCAGACTCGTCAGTGTGCTGCAGCCGGGACAGGAACACCACGGGGCCTCCCTCCACAGGCTGCCCCGAGTGCTCTTCCAGCTGGCGGCCAAGTGATGGGACCCAGAATCTTTACAGAGTCCCCGCCTGCCTCTCCAGCCTTGCGTCCAGCAGCTCTTCCCTTGGGCACTAAGCTCCAGCCACACCAGCCTTGTTTCAGACCTTGAAAGCATGGAAGCCCTTTCCCATTTCAAGACCCTCCCATGCCCTGTCCCAGCTGGTGGGCGTGAGTTCGCAGACACGCTCCACCCAGCCAACAGTTTTCCAGACCCAGCTTAGCTGTCACTTCCTCAGAGGAGCTTTCTCTGAGTCCCTAACCTAAGCTGGGTTCTTTTATCCTATCGCTTTCATCGTGCTTGTGGCAACTTGTAATTGTATATTTGTGGAATCATTTTTAAGATAGTATCTCTTACTAGACTATAAACTACAAGGACGGGAGCCGTATCTATTTATTTTCCTCAACACACCCAGTGCCTGGCACAAAATAGGCACTGATTATGTATTTCCTAAATAAGTAAATAAAGAGGATAAATGAGGATACTGACACATGTGGGGTGTGAAAATGATAGGCAGATAACACGAGAAAAGTCAGCTTGAGCCCTTAGTTACCCTGCCCAGCTTTCCTCGTTTTTCACAGCACTTAGCACCTTCTGATGACTACTTATCTTAAATGCATCACGTTCATTGTCGTTTTCCCCTGCTGAGATGTGAGCGGAGGGGGTGAGGAGGTGGGAGTCTGCCTTTTTTGTTCACTGGAAGGTCCCAGCACCTGGAGCTGGGCTGTAGAAAGGCTTTGTGTGTGTGAGTGAGTGAGTAGCATCGATCTCAGGAACCTAGAGTCCCAGCCAGAGATTGAGAGAAGGGGGTGGGTATCAGGATTTGGAAGAGGTAGGGGAAGTTTGAAACAGTTGCTGTAAGGGACTTTGGGCCGACCACGTTAGATTATAAGAGGAGCGTTAGCAGTAGGGGCTTGGAATAGCAGAAGTGGGTACAGAACTCGTCGCTTCCTGAGCCTGCAGTTTCAGGCAGTCTGGAAAGCAACTGAAGGCTGGGATGGTACAGAGGTGTGGATAGCATAGTGGAAGGAAGGCCAAGGGGGGCTTCCAGATGGCAGTTTTGGGGCTTGGGCCATGTAAAATGGCTAGAGAAGCAGAAGAGAGAACGGGGTCGTCCAGAGTAGAATAAAAGGTAAGGAGGCTGGGTCAGCAAGGGCAGAGGCTTCTGTCTTGGTCTCCTAGAGATGGCAAGGTGTCGTACAAAAGTTTGAAAGGAGATCCTTCCTGAAGTCACCCAGACACCTGAAGGGACAGTCTAAACTTCCTGCCTATACTGTGGCCTGTTGTTTTGGAAAAGCAATGGTAGGAATTTATAAACTATTTGGACCCTGATGTGACAATGTCCCCTGAAATTTTTAACTGAAAGCGGAAAATTGTTTCTTGGAAAGAAAATTGTTGAAAGGACTTGCTTTCTTACATAAGGATTTAATATCTTACCTTTTCGCCAGCAGGTGTCGCTCTCATTTAAAATAAAAAAAGTAAAGGTTTATTAAAGAACCAGTGTCCAGCTTGCTGGAAGTTCTTTATTAGCTGTGTAGTTATTCACTGGATGCTATTCTAATTTCTTCTAAATAAAACAGATCATTTGTTGGCGATCCATATGAATCAAGCTAAAATTCCCATTGCCTTACTTTGTTCTACTGTGAAAATAGTGATGTGTCAGGTCGACTGGCTTCTGAGACTTTGTCATTGAGGTATCACCTTAGATCCCGGTCTGTTTGAGAAGAGGAACGTCAGAATTGCTTTGATACCCTAGCCTAGTTCTTTGGGCAGCGATAGATTGAGAAGAGAGTGTGGATAGTCAAAACTGACCATTTGATTTATCTGTATTTTAAGAATAGATCCAGATTTTAAGAGTCTCTATTTCTCAGTTGAGATTGTTAGTTGCCTGCTAGTTTCAAAGATCTGCAAAATACTACCTTAAAGAAGGTTTATCACTATCTCATGGAAAAGAGGCCAGAGGTGCAGCTTGGCAGGGTCAGAATTCTTGGTTCCCTCTCCCTCGTCCCTCTGCTGAGTGACGCTTCTCTTCCTTTTCCTCAGCATCCAGGGTGACCCCCCCCCCCAAGACCACCAGCCACGACACTAGTATCTCAGGCAGCTAGAAATACAACCATGAGGTTGAGTGTGTGGGTAAATTGGGAATACTGTGCTTGCTCTGTACTCTGGGCCCTTGGTCTCGCTAGCTACTTTGCAAATATCTAGTGACATTTTTCTGTTTGTGAGATAAGGCGCTAGTACTTCAGCTGGTACAGAATTGTAAGGGAAAATCTCTCACCCGAAAAGGCTTGTGATCTGCCACGACTGATGGTCCTTTATGAAAACAGACAGTTATTTAAATTTAACACATTTCTGAGAAGCCAACTCAAACTTTAACTCCTTCAAGAAGACAGTGCTGTTTCTAGACCAGCGCTATTCAATAGAAATAGAATTCAGGCCACAAATGTGAGCCACATAAGGAACTTCAAATATTCCAGGAGCAACATTTTAAAACTAAAAAGAAACAGGTGAGATTACTTTTAATATTTTTAATTCAATATATTCAAAATTTTATCACTTCAATACATCAATATAAAAATTAATGAGATTTTTGTGTACTGACTCTCTGAAATGCAGCGTGTATGTACTTAGAGCACATCTCAGTTCAGACATCGAGTGCTCGGTAGCCATATGTGGTTAGTGGCTACCATGTTGGGCAGTACATGGTTATCTTTCCGCTAAGTGACCAACTTCCAGTCTATACCACATGCTTCTGTGTCTTGTAACTTTTATTTCCCCTGTTGATTGTTGGTTCACTTAGGTGAGAAACACCTTATGCTTCAGTGCCTTCCTACAACAGTCAGCACCATCCTGGGCTCAGCCCAGGAAATCCTGTTTGGCCTTTGGGTACTTTCAGTTTGAAGGGTGACAGCTTCCAAGCATCACCGTCCAGTACACAACTGAAGGTCAAGGCTGAACTAGAGCTGAGGGCAATATAGAACAGACAGTATTCGGGTGTCAGCCTAGAGTTGATGGTCCTAATCGTGAACCTGGATGGCCTCTCCGCAGAGTCCAGGGCAGAGGAATGAGGCCAAAGATTCGAAGTCTGCTTCTTGCTTCTGGTCAGAGGGCCAGCAGAGCAAATAGGAAGAAGAGGTGAGCAGCTCATCCAGTCTGTGTTGACAGGGTAACAGAGTGCATTCTGTTCTCGCAGCTCAGTGCTAGGCTGTATTAAGAGCACCTGGGTTTCTAAGAGAGCGATCAAATCTCTTCAACTTAAAGTGTTCCCTTTGTTTTCTTGAGTAATAGCATCATATTACCCTTCATTCAGTAATCATAAAGAGAGTGAGCCTCACAATTGGAGAGGAGACATGAAACTAATTAGTTAGTTATACTTATTTATTTATTAAAACAACGCTCACACAAGACTTTGGCATACATTACTTGGATTTTTCCCCTAAGAAATTTGTACGTCTGATGCTTAATATAATAGCACAAGAAGTTTCTAGTCCCTACAGCAGGAGCTGGTCATACTTTTCCTGTGAAGGGCCAGATAGTAAGTATTTTAGACTTTGTAGGCCATATATATATGGTCTCTGTGACATATTGTTCATTGTTTTTTTCCCTGCCTTTTAAAAATGTAAGAAACATTTAGTTCACCTGCTGGCTCCTGCCTTAATCAGCAGTTATTCACGCGGAAAGGGAAGGCTGGCCTAGAGTACTTTCACTCTCAGAATGAGGCTGTCTTATAGAGACACAGATGTAGAAAACAAACGTATGGAAACCAAGGGGGAAAAGCGGGGTGGGGGGCTGGTGGTGGTGGGATGAATTGGGAGATTGGGATTAACATATATACACTAATATGTATAAAATAGATAACTAATAAGAACCTGCTGCATTAAAAAAATGTTTTAAAAAAAGGGGCTATCTTAGATATAAAAAGGACTACACATAATGCATCAGGCAGATAACCCAAGGAAAATTGAGTATTTCATATCAAATAACTTAGAACTGGTTGTTTAGATTCAAAACTAGTAACTGGGGCTTCCCTGGTGGCGCAGTGGTTGAGAGTCCGCCTGCCGATGCAGGGGACACGGGTTCGTGCCCCAGTCCGGGAAGATCCCACATGCCGCGGAGCAGCTGGGCCGGTGAGCCATGGCCGCTGAGCCTGCGCTTCCGGAGCCTGTGCTCCGCAACGGGAGAGGCTGCAACAGTGAGAGGCCCGCGTATCGCAAAAAATAAATAAATAAATAAATAAATAAATAAATAAACTAGTAACTGATAACATTCATTTATTTCTTCATTTCTGTATCATGAATTCCTTTTCCTCTAAAGGTTTTGAAGAAAAATAGCCCTGAATTTGTCCTTTGATACTTTTGAAAAGATAACAGCAGTGTCATGGAAGACCAGTCCTGACAGCAACTGTCATCTTGGTTAGCAGACTTGGGCCGAGGGAGTCTGTGTGGATGAGGGTAAGACGGGGTGATTTCTTAGGCTCAGTGTGGGTTCTTTGCTTCTGAGTCCTTGCCAGTTGTTTCCTCCAGGTTTTGAGTTCAGGTAGGTTTTCTTCGTTTCCAGCCTTTGAACAGGCAGGATGACGGGTGGAAGCGCCTTGCCTGGTAGTAGCTGGCCAGCCGATGTTGGTTACTACAAAAGGAAACAGGTTTTGTAACAAGGGCAGGTAGGGCTCTCTAGTGGTTCTCTTGCTTCCTTCCTCCCTCTACTCCTCTTCCTCCTTTTCTTCTTCTGCTTCTTTTGAATTTTGTAGTAAAAGGAAAGAACCAATTGCATTCAGACTCTGAGCTTCCTAAGAAGCAACTGCAAGGTCTGGAATAAAACCTTTGGGCCAGATACATTAAAATGTGCAGTTAAGTGAATTGATCTGCTGATGACATGTTTTTAAATAAATTTAGTGGTTCTAAGTTTCCCAGACAAGTGTACCTCTACTCTGCTCTCAATTTCGTTCGCAAAGTCCTAATGGAAAGTGAAAGAGATCAAATTTGCTTCTCTGCTTTTCGTTTTTTGTCTTTTTAGTTAATAGACTTTATTTTTTTAGAGCAGTTTTAGGTTTACAGAAAGACTGGGCAGAAAATAAAGAGTTCCAATATATTCTATCTCTCCACCCCCAGCCCACCCTCAGTGTCTCCTGTTATTAGTATCTGGCCTTGGTGTGGTGCATTTGTTACAATGGATGAACCCGTATTGATACATTATTACTAACTGAAGTCCAGAGTTTACCTGTGCCTTCACTCTTCGTGTTGTACAGTTGATGGGTTTTGGCAAATGCCTCATGTTGTGTATCCGATCTCACAGTATCACAGTGTCACCACCCTGAAAGGCTCCTGCACTCTGCCTGCTTATCCCTCCCTCCCTCCCTCCCTCCCTCTCCCCCGAGCCCCTCTCAACCACTGAGTGCCTTATGGTCTCCGTAGTTCTGCCTTTTCCAGAATGTTATATTATAGGAGTCATAGAGCATGTAGCCTTTCCAAACTGGCTTCTTTTACCTAATAAAATGCATTTAATGTTCCTCCATTTCTTTTTATGGATTGATAACTCATTTCTTTTTAACACTAACATTCCATTGTATAGATGTACCACGGTCTGTTTATCCACTCACGTATAGAAGGACATCTTGGTTGCTTCCAGTTTTTGGCAATTATGAATAAAGCTGCTGTACACATTCATGTAGAGGTTTTTGTGTGTGGACATAAGTTTTCCACTCATTTAGGTAAATACTTAGAAACTTCTGCTACTTTAATTAGCTAAAGGCCAATATCAGGAAAAAATATATTTGAAGGCCCCTGTACATTTAAAAATCAACCTATAGGGACTTGCCTGGCAGTCCAGTGGTTAAGACACTGTGCTTCCACTGCAGGGAGCGTGGGTTAGATCCCTGGTCAGGGAACTAGGATGCCACATGCTGCACGACGCGGCCAAAAATTAAAAAAAAAAAAGGAAGTGTTAAAAATCAACGTATAATAGGTCTTATCACTTTCTTTAAAAAAAAAAAAAGATGTAATGGATGTTCATCTAAGCAATATACAATGCTGAATGCATTGGGAAACACCCAAACTGGCCTAGGAGAGTCAGGGAAGGTTCTGAGGGGAAGTGACATTTAATTTGATATTTAAAGAATGACTAGGAATTACCACGTTTTATTGAATCTGAGATATGATCAATTGTTTTATGCATTATTTTATGCACCACTTAGAAAAAAAGCATTGCCTTTTAAACTGATACATACAACATCAATTATAAGATGCATCTCAGTTTGAGAGATGTTGAAATGCGGAAATATGTTGTTTTAGGACTGATGATACATGGTGGTTAGACAGAAGAGGGGGCACAATGGCCCAGAAGCAGGAAGTTCAGCATCGTGAAGTTAGAGGGGGCTGGAAAATTGGGCATTAGGACAGCTAACTGCTGGGACCTTGGACTTTATCCTAAGGGCCGTAGGAATCCCCAAAGCCTTCTAAACCAGGGAGGCGATCTGCATCTCAGAAGGATCATGCTGGCCGCAGTGGATGATGGATTAGAAACAGCCTCTGGTCATGGCAAAAGGAATGGAAATTGATGGAGTAGTTTGAGGGCTACTTAGGGGAGACATTTGGGAGCTATAAATGTCAACGTTTGGTGGTTGGTTGGATATGGGTTTGGGGAGATAGGGGGAGTAATCAAGGATGGAACCTGGGTTTCTGACTTGGAGCCATTTGCCGGAAGAACAACGGGAAGACTCAGAAGAAGAATGAGTCAAGAAAGCTGATGAGTGTTTGGGACACGTTGACTTTGAGGTGCCCGTAAGACTTCGATATAGGTATCTAATAGCCATCCAGGTCTCAGACCAGGACCACAGGGTTGATAAATGAAGCGTTGTGCGTAGATTAGATGACCCAGGATTAGTGTCTGCAGCAGGACCTTAAAGAGGCAGAAGCAGCAGCCTGTCATTGGGGAGCAGAAAAGAGTGGCTGGAGAGGTCAGAGGAAATCCAAGAAAGGACTTCCGGTGTCGTGGAGGCCCAGGAAGAGAGGCTCAGGACAGCCACAGCAGTCACCGCCAATACAGATGACTGAGAGGGCAAGCAGAGGAAGCTCAGGGGGGCATAGGGTTTCAGCCACAAGGAGGAAGAGGAGGGTGAGAGGACCTGGCTGAGAGGCACACAGCAGGTGAGGAAGCTGGACCAGAGGTGTGATGGAGGAGAGGAGAAGGAGGCCAGTCGGGAGGGGGGTGTGGGTCGAGAAGAGCCGGAGAGCCACTGTCTAGAGAGAGCAGAGGTGTGCACATGTCTAAGTGCTGACCAGGAGGGCCTGGTTGCAGGGTGGCCACATCCTGGCCTGGTTACTGGTTGGAAATGTGCTCTCCTCCACTCCACACGCAAACTCGGTGGCCGGATTTCTCTTCTCTTGTACACTCAGCGATGTCCATCTACTAAGCCCTGGAAGAAAAAATATAAATATTTGTAAAACAAAGAATTAATCGAAGACCCAGTCTTCAACTTTGAGCCTTTATATCTGCTCTGGAGAATGTCATGAGTTGAAGATCAAGGACACACAAAGTCCCTGAGACGGGATCCAGAGCCGTGGAGGGAGCCGTCTTGTGGTGCCTCTCTGACACCATAGGCAGTGAGATGCCCCAGTATTTCATGTGCCACTGAGGAAGGGATGTGCCGTCGATGGTAAGACACATGCCGATGCAAGTGATTTTCATATGTGAAGAAATGTGAGTCTTGGAATTGGTAAATATAATACTAGCCTTGGATAGGAATAACAGAAGTGTGGGACAGAGAACAGTGTGATGTGTATTGTAGGAGCAGAAACCTGGTTTTTGCCTGCTGGTCTTTATTTCTTTGAAGAATAAGGTCCAGTTTATCTTCTGGGGATGGGAGATAAAGGCATTATCACTGGAGAGTGGAAGGTCTTTGAATGAGTCATTGACAGCAGTGGAACCAGGCAGACCCAGGAAATCATAGGCTGGTCAGGAAGCACTGAGCGTGTCCTGAGGTTAGGGCCCAGGAGTTCATAGTGATGCCAAACTGCACGGCTCTGTTTTCTTGAGAGACATAGCAGTCCAAGTCCAGGGTGGAGAGAGTGGACAGTGACAGTGGCTTCATCCAGAATTGAGGGTTTGCCAGGCAGGGTGACAGAAAAACAGTGGGCAGAGCCTTCGCGGATACTGACTGTGTACAATGAGGTTGCGGGTTGGACAGCAGAACCCATTGCGGGAGGTGAGAAATGCGGGCTGATGGCAAGGGGTAATAAAAGGCAAACAGTGTCGACTGGAAAGTTTTTATAATGCTGCTTATACAAACAAGATATACAGAGAACTAGGTATAACTCGTTTTGCACATAGCTTTTACTCAATTCTGAAATCAAAGACATTTATAAATTAAGTCGAAAAATTTTTTTTTCAAATAACAGGGTAACATAATATTCTGGATATTAATGTTTCAAATTCAAGATGGAAATGAACTTGAGGCTCAGATTCTTTGGCACTTGACAGGCCTGTGCTCCGTTCCTCACTCAGGGCCACCACTCAGATCACCTTTTGCATTTGGCATGCTCACTAGCAGGGCTGTCACTCAACTCTCCTGCTCCTTTTTCCTGTTTACATTGCTGTGGAACCTTTGTTGATGCAGCGTACTCTGATAGCGTTTTGGCTTTCACTTAATGCATCATTTGCAAATTAGCCTACGGGCATTCTTTTCCAATAAATCTGGGAGGAGTGTAGTGGTGCTATCGATACCATCACCACAAATGCCTTAATTATTCAGATAACCCAGAATGCGCATATATATATATATATATATATTTTAGATTGTCTTCAGAATTAAAACAAATATATATATAAATTCATGGACATCTAATGATCCCTTAAATTTGAGAAACACAGACTGAGAGCAGTGATTCTCAAAGTGTGGGCCCAGGACCCGGGGCATCACCCTCACCTGGGAACTTATTAGAAATGCAGATTTGTAGTCTCCCCTCCCTTCCAACCACGTGAATTCCCCGGGCGGGTCCTAGGAATCAGGCCTTTAACCTGACTCCAGCTCAAGCTGAAGAGCTGCTGCTCTAACCCAGCGTGATCACCTGTCTTATAGATGAGGAAACTGGCCAAGAGCTACAGCTCAGGATCGAGGTTCATTTATAGGACAACTGGGTCTCAAGCCTGGAACTCTGGGCTTTCGTGGAGTTCGATTCCAAAGCTCTCCACTGTCATTTCTTTCTCAGTTTTTGGTTTTGTTTTCTTTGGTTTGGGTTGAAGGAGGTGATAACTAAAGTGTTGGGGCCTTTTCCTTTTGTTCCTTCTAGTGCCAGAACCTACTAAGACCTGTTCAAGCCAGCTCCAACCTGCCGGGACCAGTACCAGTACTTCCACCAGCACTCTCTCCAGCAGCAGCAATGGCAAACGTGCGTCTGCCGGCGGCCAGCAGCCAGCTGCATCCCGTTACCTGCCTCGCGAGGTGCCTCCACGCTTCCGCCAGCAAGAACAGAAGCAGCTGTTAAAGAGAGGTCAGCCACTGCCCACGGGGTCTCTGACCAGCGTGAGCCCCACCCAGGGTGCTGGGCCTGCAGGGCTGAGCCCACCCCCGCTGCCTGGAGCCGGAGCACAGCTGCACCCCAGCAAGCCCCAGCCAGGTAAACCGCACAGAACCTGGCATTCTTTCTATCTGAGAACTGGTTTGCTACTTTCAACTTGCTGCCCAGAAATAGAAATGGACATGTTTTGATCCATGTTTACTGTACACTTAGTAAAGCTAGCTAGATGATAGCTCGATTCATTTCAATTAGATCTTAAGGTTTACTTCTAGTTCCCCCTACTCATTTATATTGTTCCTCATACACTTTCAGATGGCATTAGCTACTTCAGCTAGTTTGTAGCTCACCAGAAACTAAAGGTCTATGTCAGTACATATAAATCTGCCAAGGCAGATGCTTTAGAACCCTGCAGTGAACACTTCAAAATAAAACCCTTTTCCCTCAGGTTACTAGGATATCTCATGACTGCACACATACTTTCTGTGCAGGGAGGTAATAGCATTTTATGGGGAGCGGTGTTTCTAAGTAACTTATTCAAGCATCCTGAGGCAACCCTGCCTGCTGTCTCCCCGTGCTCGGCCCCTGCGGTGTCTGGGGCTCTACGCCGCCTGCTGCTTGTTGTGTCCTTGCCTGCAGTTCAACGATAACTTTCTCTGGGCTCCCAGGAGAGCTCGCAACTTGCTCATTTGCTTTCCAGCTTCCAGAATGTCAGCATCTCTCATCTCCTCTCTCTCCTGTTCCCATCTTCTTGACCTCATGGATTTACACTTTTAACAATTTCTTTGCTGGAGTTTCAGGGAAATTTTTGGAAGAGCAAAGTACATGTGTTTGACTGCCATGAATCTCTGATTTTCTTAAATCTTTACGTTTCAAGTAATTTAACTAACAATTGGCAATGGTTCTGGCATCGAAAGCGTATTTGCTGATAGTAGTGAAATTCAGGTCTGTAATTAGAGAGTCAAGGAGGCTTCTTGTGTTAGATTAGAATTTAAAAGAAACATGTCACAATTCATATTAATATTTGTTTTCCTTCATGTGCTGCCTTTTTATATGGGGAATAATTCCAGCATGACATAGAAGTATTTATAGCAGAATTTCTCAAAACCATGACTTTGTGGTTTTATTTGGAACAAATATTTTTAGACAGCTTTGCCATGTCTCTTCAAATAGTCTTTACTTTCATCTGCTAAATTCCTGGTAGAGGCGATGTAGGTCAGTGATTTTCAGCAAAAAGCTAGGAAGGAAAGAAATGATCAAATATATTCACTGAATATAATCCTATCTGCTTAACGGCAACCAGTTTATAGTCAAACGTATGGTTACTTTCCACACTGAAATATGGTTCTCCGACCAATCTTAACAGAGACAAAGATTGTATAGTCAGACCTGTAATAGCTTGGGGTGTTGATTTAAGACGCTTATATAGAAAAACTGAAAAAGAAGTGTAACAGCCCTGCTTTTTTCTGGGCTTATCTCATTGTTATAAGATTAGTTGGCAGTCTTGCATCAGTGTTCTCACCAAATGCGAGAGGTGCAAGATGTTACTGGTATCTTCTTAGATAAGGAGAAAGTAATCAAGAAACTGATTCAGTAAAATTTTATATGAAAGTAATATTCTTTAAGAAAGTATCTGGCTCTGTAATTATAATATCCTTCTCCAGAAAGTTATTCCTAGTTGTTTGTACTTTTTAAAATATATACATTGAAGACTAAATCATCATTTTATACATAAAAACATCTTGAGAAATGGAATCAATCTATATATTTATATTAATAAAATAAGAAATGATTGATTTTTTTGGCTCCCAAGCAAAAGTCTTTGTTTTACACCAATTTCATCTCTTCACCAGCAGTCTCTGGTATCACAGCTTCAGAGGTCCCTTCGGAAACCTGTCCTGGTTTCCTAGTTCCTAATGCAGTCTCCGTCTCTGCCTGGCTCAGTGCCCTTCCCAGCCTTGTCCAGCCAGCACGTTTCCTTCTGTCCCCGGGTCCTGCTTTCCGTTCTGATTGGGATTGTTTCCGTATGGCTTCACAAATAGGCCACACTCAGTGTTGCCTTTCCCAGCACATGCACACACCTGATCGCCCTGCCCCTTTCTGTCTGCAAATCACAGTCACCCACCCTCCGTGAAGCCCCTTGAGTATTTCTGTCCTCAAGCTCCTCTTGAAGCTGTAGGATGCTCCATTCGTCCACAACATGCAGCCTCACACGCACTGTATACTGTGTAACCTGTATTGTATCCTAAAAGGACAGTGTCCGAACCTCTGTGTGACTAGTTGAGCAAAGTGAAAGGAACTGAACTGAAGGGGAAGTCCTGGCAGCCGGCACTGGTTATGCCACAGCCAGTACTTCCATTTCTCACCTAAAATGAGACTTCTAAGGTCCTTTCCCTGGAATCTCCAACTCAAACCCGCTTCCAAAGAGCTCGCTTGATTTTGTCAATGCAAACATTGCTGGGACGCCATCCCATGTCCTAGTGGAATCAGCACAGGGACCTAGGTGGGCGTCCCCGGGCATGGAGGCAGTGTGGCAGTGTGGTCAAGAGACAGGTCCGATTCGTTTTCCAGACCCACGACCCCTGTGTGACCTTGTCACTTAGCCAACTGGCAAAAATTTTAACTGATAAGTGTATATAGTCGTATATGTGTAGTGATTCACCCTGTTAAGCTTCCAGAAAAATGTTATTTTCTATTCAGACTATGTTTTTGCCAACCTGCAGTATAACTCCAGCTTGAAACACTTGAGAGCTTTTATCTTTTTTAAAAAAGAAAAAACTCTTTCTCGCTGCGCTTAAGGCAGAACAATGTATTGTTTTGGTGGCTACTTTGTACATTCATAAACTGAGGCTTTGATTAATACGCGGTAGTGTTTGCTACTTAGATCTTTTGTAGATAGAAGCAGGAAAGAATTTGGACACGTGCCAATTTACATATGGGGCTCATTTAGAAAATTATAGCTAGTGTTGGTATGCCGAACGTTTAGTGTGTGTTCAGGAAAAGCGGGAAAGAGGAAGGAACGGAACACAAAGGAGTAGGAAGGAGCAGCGGTTTATTTGCATGCAGCCAATGGGCAACGCGCCCTTGCTCTTTTGGCAGACTTTCAAAAAACAGAGGAAAAGTGGCTCTGGTGCTGCTGTAACTGGGTCCTGTAGTGAAAATGGCTGTGACAATTGAACGAATTTTAAGAGGCAGGAAGATCGGTTTAGTGTCAGCTGCAATTAGATAATCAGAGCTTTCAAGTCCTTTCCGCGGATGCCTCCCCCCGCCCCTCCCGCTGGAGGGGGTGATCGGCTCCCTCCCGGGAAGGGAAGGGAAGGGCAACGCCAGCTCCTGCCCCGCGGGCGCCTGCAGGTCGCCGGGCGCAGCCAGCACGGAGCCTCCCGGTGACGACAGCCGGCGGCCCGGGGCGCGCGGCGACAGGGTGGAGCTGGGAACCCGCGCTGCCCTAGATGCGGGCGCCCGGGCGTTCGGCGCGCAAGGTAGCGTCTCCAGGGGGTGGGCGGCCCCTCTCCGCAGGTACTTTCGCCCCCGCGGCCCGCAGAGCCGCAGAAACAGAGCCGACACGGAGCAGACAGCAGCTGCTTCTCCAGGGCCTCGGCCGGGGCGCGAGGGGCGCACAGACGACGCGTAAGATGGCGCCCCCGCCGCTGCGCGCAGAGCTGCTCCGGGCCCCGCGCCGCCGCCCCCGCGGCCGCCCCGCTCGGCAGTGCCTTTCACAGGGTCTGACCGCGGAGGAAGCAGCCTCGTTTCCTGCCGTTTTGAAGAAAAACCAGGCAATAAGCGTTTTCTTTTGGACACTTTAATTATTGTTTGCAGTAAACCTTTCACTTGGTTCTGCATTTCATAATTCCTTCCATTGATAGAAATTGACGAAGGAGATGTCTCGGAGTCTGTCCAGTGACGGAATTCTGAACTCAGAGCACTTTCTCCACAAGATTTTTACGCACACTCAAGGCAGTGGAGAGGGAGGTGGCTTCGGTTCTCCAAAGCTGAAAACGATGGTTTCGTTGATCCCGCCCCTTGAAACCGAGGACTGTGTGTTATCAGTAAGCGTAGCACTCATGTGTTTTCAACTATGGAAGGCATTTGGAATGACTTTATAATTTATTATTCTGTCATTTCGGTTAAAAGGACTGCGGTGAGAAAGAATGGACTACGTACTGTTTGTCAGTGTTAGCAATAATTAAGCATCCCGCGCACTTCTGAGTAAATCTTGTCCACACTTCCCTATCTGATTAATTTGATACCTAATTAAAAGCTCGCTTATTGTAGCTTTAGGAAGCTCTTTGTTAAACACTTTTTCTTGAAAATTTTATCTTTACATGGTAACATTTTGGAATTTAAAAAAAGAAGAAAGCTTTTTTCTTTAAACCATGCTATCGTGTGATCCTTTTTAATCACCTAAGACTGTTTATGTTACTTACATTTTTATAGAGACACCTATTTTTAGAACGTGTAAACCATTCAAACAGCAGGAAAAAAGTGAATTTAACATTTGGTGATAGAATGTTGTAATGGAAGGAGCACTGGAATTTTATCCTGAAGATAGGCATTTCTGTTCAGTCCTTACTGGTTATTGGTTATAACACCTTTTCCAAATCTGGCCTCTGAGCCTCTGTTTCCCCATCTGTAAAACAGATGTAATTTGTAAGGTTCAGTTCATTTAATGTGTGTGGAAATACGTAGAACTTGAAAGTGCTATGAAATATGTGATGTCTTAGGGATAGGAAGACTTATTTATAAACTCTCTCAAACTTGCTGCATAACAGATGCATGGATTTTAGCCTTTAACAGTTCCTGTGGGCTTATCCTGGAGAGTTGAGAATAACCTACAAGAGAATTCAGTCTTGGTTTATTTTAGAGCTTTCATTCATTTCAAAATGCCTGTTCCCAGAAGTCAGTCATTTCACAAATTTCTTTCATAGAGTCTTTTAGACTATAACTAAAAGATGGGTTTTTGAATTGATAGCACAGTCAAGAGACTTTGGTTTATGAAAGGCATGTTATTCAAATATTTTTGAAGTCATAAATTCTCCCAAGAAGAATGGTGTGCTTTAAACATAAAGAGAGTAATAGCCTTAAAAATGTAACACGTTTTCATTTTGGGGATAAATTCTAGTGTCAGAATATGTGGTGGTGGGGGGGGTATTGCTGGTGCTACTGGTGATGATGGTGGTGGTGGTGATGGTGGGAGTGATAATGTTGTTGATGTGATGGTGGTGTTGGTGATGATGACGATGAGCGGCAAGAGAGGAGAGACTTCAGGGGCTCCCCAGAACAGAACTAGTGAAACTGTGCTCCTCAGATACCCACAGAAGACTTTAAAGGAGTCTGAGTGGTGAAAGGATGGTGGGAGTGGGGAAAGCCTAATTTTTCCGAAGTGGCTTTAGGTTTAACTCCTTTGTGTTTTGGGGAAGTAGGTTCTGCTCTTTGTTTTCTGTTGTCTGGTTTTTACCACTGCACTAAGAAGACGGTGAGTGGTATTTTCAAATCAACTTAAGTCTATATTTGAAAATCAAAAATATTGCATTAAAATCATAACTTTCTGCTTTCTAGTTTTCAAGTCCTTTCCAGCTTTTAAATGCATTTATGTATTCAAACTTTTTTTTTTTTTTTTTGGCTGTGCAGGATGTGGTATCGTAGTTCCCCAACCAGGGATCAAACCAGCACCCTCTGCATTGAGAGTTCCAAGTCTTAACCACTGGACTGCCAGGGAAGTCCCCAAACTATTTTTTTTTTAATATATTAAAGTACATAGGACACAGTTGATTCCCATTTTAAAACTTTTTGAGAAGGAAAAAAATGAGAAAACAAGTTAAAGTGAAAGAAGGAAAATAAAAAACTAGAGCAAAGAGTGGCACCTTTGTGCTTCATGCTCGTCTCGGCACAGAAAGTTCTTTGAGGGGAGACTAGGTCTTGTTCATCTGTGCAGTGTTTGTGAGCTCATCGGTAAGGCTGTTGAACATGCTTGTTCAGCAGAATGTGAGTGTCTCAGGAAACTGTCATCGGAGGACACTGTGACTAGAGTCACACAGGAACAGGCTCTGTACGGGGCCCCAAACTGTAGGAAGAGAGGACCCTGTAAAGAAAGATCCTGGGGCTAAGAGCTTTCTTTAATGTACCAGAACTGGGAACACTAAGGAGCAAGGCCGAAAATCAAATTGTAGAACCACAGCATAGAGGAATTTTTACCATTTAGCCTTAACTTTTTGGTTTTTAATGTATTTAACGTTCATTTTGACCCTATAAACACCCCCAAATGTGGTATTATCTTGGAAAAATCCATATATCATTTTGGTGTTCCTGAAGTTTAATTACAGTGAAAGACATTGTAATATTTGTCTCTTTCATTTTGTTTCCTTATGCCCTGTTTCCATTACAACTAAAAACATTTTAAGTAGAAAAATATTTTTAGTGGCTTACATGGTAATAACACATATAAATGTATATAGCAAATTAACTTGTTAGCCTCACTTTAAGCCCCTCCAAATAGTTCCTCATATAAGGGTGGCCGTCTTTGCAAGCTTAGGACAGAAGTCCTCACCTGGAAATGGACTTGAGCTGTTCCGTGCACTGGTGAGAATTGAGCTTCTCCTTTAGGTTCCTTTAGTAGCAGTGATCCCCTGTCCTTTATACCGTCTGTGCCAAAACACAGGTGTAAGTACCCGTTCAGTAAAACTCCCTTGGTGTTTGGGGGACATTTCTTTTTTTCTTCCTTCCTTCCTTCTTTTTTTTTTTTTGCCACACCACACAGCTTGAGTGATCTTAGCTCCCTGACCAGGGATTAAACACAGGGCCACAGCAGTGAAAGCACTGAGTCCTAACCACTGGATTGCCAGGGAATTCCCAGGGGGACATTTCATCTCATGCTTTCACCTCCTTCCCTCTTTTATCTCCTCTCCTCTAGCCTTCTCTCTCTCGTCTCCTTTCCCACCATGTGTACCGAGTTCCAGAACACTTAGCTCCCCTTTGAGTTAGGAGCACTGGTCTCCTGGCATGCACCACTTGCAGACACGTTCTTGCCTTTGAGAAGAGTGTCCTGTTGAGTGGATGACAACACGTAGATTCTGCAGTGCTTGTTGGAGGGAGCCCCCACTTGATCCAGCTACTGAAGCAGGTGATGGAGGGGAGTGAAGAGGGGAGAAGAGTGGTGCTAATGGTCTTTTAAGGAGCTGGATGAAGCACCTGCAAGGATGCGTGAGTCCACACGGAGAGACTGCTGATGAACTGCACATTAACATCTGAGCTTCTGACTTGCTTCTCCCAGGACTGAGGGCGGATCCGCTCGGAGGTCTTGCAACCGCCCCAGACTCAATATGTCTGGATCTCAGTCCGTCATCTCCCTTTCTTCTCTCCTTCCCAGAACTGCCCTTACTCCAGTGTTCCCTATTATAGTTTAATATAGTTCCCTGTGTTCTACAGTAGGTCCCTGTTGTTTATCTATTTTATATATAGTAGTGTGTATCTGTTAATCCCAAACTCCTAATTTATCCCTCCCCCCGTCCCCTTTGGTCACCTTAAGTTTGTTTTCTATGTCTGTGAGTCTGTTTCTGTTTTGTAAATAAGTTCATTTGTATAACTTTTTTAGATTCCACATACAAGTGATATCATATGATATCTTCTTTCTCTGTCAGTGGGCATTTAGGTTGCTTCCATGTCTTGGCTGTTCTAATAGTGCTGCCATGAACATAGGGGTGCGTGTATCTTTTCCAATTATAGTTTTGTCTGGGTATATGCTCAGGAGTGGTATTGCTGGATCATATGGTAACTCTGTTTTTAGTTTTTTAGGGAACATCCGTACTGTTCTCCATAGTGGCTGCGCCAATTTACATTCCCACCAAAAGTGTGTGAGGGTTTTCTTCTCTCCAGCATTTATTATTTGTAGACTTTTCAGTGATGGCCATTCTGACCAGTGTGAGGTGATACCTCGTGGGTTTGATGTTAAGGACCTTTTGAAGTGTGTGAGTAGGCATTCATGATCTGCTGGAGGTGCATTTGGAAAGACTGCATTACTGAGAAGAAAGGTGCATTACTGAGAAGAGACTGGAGAGAAGCAGGAATGGGTCTGGGGGAGACAGTTAGAAATTCTCCTAGATTCTCATAGGAGAATCCAGTCGTAGTAAGTGAAAGTGTCCTAGAGACTCCAGTGTGTAAACGCACAGGCGAGACTTCATCCTGCCCTCTGTCGGCTCGGGTGCTGGGGCTCCTGCCAGCACTGCCTCGTTGGTGCCGAGCTGGCTCTGCTGCCCTTGAGCTCTTCCTCTCCACCCCAGGGAAGGACTGAGCGGTGGAACTTGATCACTGTGGGGGCCATCCCTTCAGCAGACAGACACACTTGTTAGAAAGAGCCCAGGCTGCACGGCAACGCTACATACCCTTGATACACCTTTATGGATGTGTTTTTTTTTTTAACCTAATGACTAATATTTTTCATGAAATTTGGGATTTTTAAAATTTGCGTGAATGAAAAAAATCCTTTTTCTCACAGGATTATCTCCTTAATTCCAACGTTAGCCTTTGGTCCTTGGCCCTTTGTTGCTCTTGTAAAGCTGTAAGGGCAGAGGACTATCCGTGAAAGTAGAGAATTCAGGTATTTATCAGCATGTTGATTCAGTGTTTTTCATGTAATTTTTCTCCTCCTTGTTTTCTATCTCCCCTTTTCAGGTTTAGTTACTGTATTTTTTTTTTTCTTTTTTGGCTGCACTGCACAGCTTGTGGGATGTTAGTTTCCCAAACAGGGATTGAACCCAGGCCCTCGGCATTGAGAGTGTGGAGTCCTAACCACTGGACCGCCGGGGAATTCCCTAGTTACTGTATTAAATTCATTACTTGCCTTACCCTCTCTCTGTCTCATAGACAAGTTTATAAATTATTTTATCTTGTAAAATGTAGGATGTTCTATAGCTCAAAATGTAATGATCTAGATTTATTTTTCTCACAAGCAACAACATTGCTCCTACATTTTATCATCTCATAATGTCAGAAATTAAATAATATTTACTATTTACAGTTTTATGTTTTGATTATAAATATTTGTAGAAAATTCCAAAACAAAACCATCTGAGTAGGAGGATGGCATATTTTGGAATTGTTTTACATTATTTATTGAAAACTCATTGGGTTTTATGGTTTTTTTATATGCAAACAATGTAGTTCTTGGATTGTTCATTTTAAACGAAATAAATCAGTTTGATTATAAAAATGCTTTACATGTGAAAAGATACTCAACATTACTAATCATTAAGGAGAAGCAGATCAAAACCACAATGAGATACCACTTCACACCCATTAGGCTGGCTGTTATTCAAAAATCAGAATATAACAAGTGTTGGCAAGGATGTGGAGAAATTGGAACCCTGGTGTATTGCTGGTATAGGGTTTCATCTTGGGATGAGGGATAGTGGTGATGGTTTCACAAAATGAATGTACTTAACACTGCTGAATTATATACTCAAAAATGGTCAAAATGGAAAATTATATTTTGTATATTTTACCAGAAAAAAAATCTTCTCTCCAATATTGTAGTTGAGATTGACAGTGTCAAATATGTTGCTAGGTATTTTTTTGTGTGATTCTTATGTACTATATATAAACTCTAGATTATAAATTTTAGAGCTGAGAACTTTAGGGCTTAGGTAGTTAGTTCATCATCATCTTTGTAGAGTTGAGAAATGACTTAAGATTGTTCAGCTAATTGGTGGCTTTAGCTAAAACTCATATTTGGTTCTATACATTGATTCTTTTGTCTGTCCAACAAACATTTATTGGTTGCCTAATATGTGGCAAGCATTATGGATGTAAAACCTTGCTAGGCCAGGCTGGTAACCTGCTACTGCTGGGTGCAGGTTGCAGTGAGTGCTCTCCTAGTCAAGAGGTAGGTGGCCTGCCTTTGGGTAAACCTTGTCCCTGCAGAGGCAAGACCGAGGGAGGGAGAGTGAACTGTGGTAGATTTGCTGAGAGAAAGTGATAATCTTTGGTTTTTGTTTGTTTGTTTTTAATTGGGGTATAGTTGTTTTACAATGTTGTGTTAGTTTCTACTGTACAGCGAAGTGGAGTTCCCTGTGCTATACAGCAGGTTCTCATTAGTTATCTGTTTTATACATATTAGTGTATATATGTCAGTCCCACTCTCCCAATGCATCCCACCCCACCTTTCCCCACTTGATGTCCATACGTTTGTTCTCTACGTCTGTGTCTGTATTTCTGCCTTGGAAACTGGTTCATCTGTACCATTTTTCTAGATTCCACATATATGCATTAATATATGATATTTGTTTTTCTCTTTCTGACTTCACTCTATATGACAGTCTCTAGGTCCATCCATGTCTCTACAAGTGACCCAATTTCGTTCCTTTTTATGGCTGAGTAATATTCCATTGTATATATGTACCACACCTTTATCCCTTCATCTGTCGATGAGCATTTAGGGATAATCTCTGTTTTTTAACTTGGTCTTATTTTCAGTGTTAAATGATGAGTGGCTCATTGATCTCTTTATTTTGAGGGCCACCAGGGAAGCCCTCGTTGATCTCTTTAAATTGGTTATTACATAAGCTAGTTTTTATAGTATAGGCAAAACCAACAGAGGAAATTGTCATAAACCAGGGTAGCAGAGCCAACCCCTAATATCAATATTTGGCAATAAAGAACTTCATTGTTTTATGGTAATTTAGATACTTAAAGTTTTCTGTTGCCTATCTTCATTTTCCCTTTGTAGTTTTCACCTGGAATTACCTGCCTACTTTTTTTTTTAATATTTACTTCTTTATTTTCTTAAGAACAAAAGCCTCGGATTTCCCAGGTTGTGCAGTGGTTAAGAATCTGCCTACCAATGCAGGGGACACAGGTTCGAGCCCTGGTCTGGGAAGATCCCACATGCCTCGGAGCAACTAAGCCCGTGCGCCACAACTACTGAAGCCCACGCGCCTAGAGCCCGTGCTCTGCAGCAAGAGAAGCCACCGCAGTGAGAAGCCCACACTCGCCGCAACTAGAGAAAGCCTGTGCGCAGCAACGAAGACCCAATGCTGCCAAACATTTTTTTAAAAGAAGAATAAAAACCTCTTACAAGCGACACAGTTGATTTTTTTTTTTTTTTTTTTTGACCACGCCATGCAGCACATGGGATCTTAGTTCCCCTACCAGGGATTGAACCCGTGCCCCTGGCACTGGGAACATGGAACCTTAATCAGTGGACTGCCAGGGAAGTCCCTACCTGCCTACTTTAGAATCACCTAGACCATCATTCTAAATTCATTACATTCCTTTTAGTCGCGGCCAGTTAGCTCAGTTGGTTAGAGCGTGGAGCTGATAAATTCATTACATTCCTTTTAAATCAGGCAACAAAAGTCATTTGTTTGGGTTTTTTTTTTTTAAGGTTGAAGTTAGTTTTGGTATGTTCTTTCTAGTGATGGTGATAATTCTTTGAATACTTCCTCTTTTAGCTCCATCAAGCTATAAAAGAGATTGCGGGGGGGAACCCAGTTTTACTGTCCATGAGTAAGATATTTCTTGTTGAAATTAATTTGCAGAGAACGTAATAATGAAAGTGTTCTAAAAGAGAAGAAATATTTAACTGCAATTATCTGTATATCATACTATTTAAAGAAACTCTGTCAACTATTTCTAAACTGTGTGAGGTCTTGAGTGATGCATACTTCGAATAAAGTCTTGGAAAATTCGTTGGAATATAAGTTTGATTGCAATGTTAGAAATACCCCAAAAATTAGGAAATTAAAGGAGGTAAATAACAGATACCAAATACTAGCTTCTTTAAAAGGATCATAAGAGTGAAAAGATATAAATACTATAGAAGATATCGTATAAAGTTATTCTGGGGATCTCCAAAGAAAAGACTAAATTAAGGAAGTAGAAAGCAACGGTAGAAGGAATCCATAGAGATCCGAGAAGATATCAGATACAGGGCTGAGAATATTTTTTATTAATGCACAGGAAACCAGGATAAACCATAATCACTGGTAATAACAGATAAAGTAGTATAAATGTAATCAAATCGTTCTAACTCTTGTACCCTTGATAACATGAGAGATCATTTTCTAAAACCACTTCTCTCTCTCTCCCTCCATCCCCCACCCCCCAAATATTGGTTCTGTTATATGATTCTGCGGGAGATTTACAATTCTTTTCTACCAAATGAGCTGTGTAACTTCTATCTAATACTGTGACTCATTAGAAGTCTTGAAAAGAACTGCAAATTGCACCCAGTGTCCAGGCGAGCTTCAGTGTTGTAGCCAGCGTTTCCCAGAAGCTGAGTGTTCACAGGTGTTGCATAGTCGCATAGATTCCAAACTGCTTCCAGTTAAGCCACTTTCTTTACTACAAACGCTTTCACAGATGCTCCTGTGCTAATGTGCATTGTGAATCTTCTCAATACTATGGTGTAGTGGTAAGAATTAAAGTAATTTTAGAAGCATTAACTCTTTTTTGAATGGGAGCTACTTAGAAGACAAATAACTTTTTTCTTGAAGTCATTTTTTAGTATTTGTCATTCAGAATTGAAAACTCGAAATAAAGAGCTTCCCCCAAAGACTAGTTTTAACAGTTGATTCACCGATAAGTGGGAGGAGAATCTAACTTTGAACTTGTTTCATCTTTTGCAGAAATCGGCCACAGCGGGCTGGCAGAGCATTATGAAAGTTCCCACTGGGGACAGCAGCCCACTTACAGGAGCGAAGCCAACGGCAGCTGGGATAAAGTGATAATAGACAGGACCGATAAGGAGGCGTGGCCTTCCATCACGGGAACAGAGGCTGAATCTGCCTCAGAATGTACGACAGACACTGACTGTACCTCCAGCTGTGGCTCAGAGAACAGTAGCATGGCTACAGGGAGTGCCCAGGGCAGCTTCACTGGACATACCAAGAAGACGAACGGCAATAATGGCACCAACGGCGCACTCGTCCAAAGCCCTTCTAATCAGAGTGCCCTTGGGGCGGGGGGAGCAAACGGTAATGGAAATGCAGCCAGAGTGTGGGGCGTAGCCACGGGCTCCAGCTCCGGCCTGGCTCACTGCTCCCTCAGTGGTGGGGATGGAAAGATGGACAACATGATCGGAGATGGGAGAAGTCAGAATTGCTGGGGTGCTTCCAACTCCAATGCTGGCATTAATCTTAACCTTAATCCCAATGCCAACCCAGCTGCCTGGCCTGTACTTGGACATGAAGGAACTGTGGCGACAGGCAACCCTTCCAGTATTTGCAGTCCAGTCAGTGCCATAGGTCAAAACATGGGCAACCAGAATGGGAACCCAGCGGGCACTTTAGGTGCTTGGGGAAACTTGCTGCCGCAAGAGAGCACAGAACCACAAACGTCCACTTCTCAGAATGTGTCTTTCAGCGTACAACCTCAGAACCTTAACACTGATGGACCAAATAACACTAACCCCCTGAACTCTTCACCAAACCCTATCAATGCAGTGCAGACAAACGGACTGCCAAACTGGGGCATGGCTGTTGGTATGGGGGCCATCATCCCGCCCCACCTGCAAGGCCTTCCTGGTGCTAACGGATCATCAGTTTCTCAAGTCAGTGGGGGTGGCAGCGAAGGAATCAGCAGTTCTGTGTGGGGACTGTCCCCAGGTAACCCTGCCACAGGAAATAGCAATTCTGGGTTCAATCAGGGGAATGGCGACACTGTGAACTCAGCATCAAGTGCTAAGCAGAATGGCTCCAGCAGTGCTGTGCACAAGGAGGGAAACGGAGGGAACGCATGGGATTCGGGACCTCCTGCCGGTCCTGGCATCCTCGCCTGGGGGCGGGGCAGTGGCAACCATGGCGTCGGTAACCTCCATTCGGGAGCTTGGGGCCACCCCAGCCGAAGCCCCTCTAACGGGGTGAACGGGGACTGGGGAAAGCCCCCAAACCAGCATTCCAGTAGCGACATCAATGGGAAAGGATCAACAGGGTGGGAGAGTCCTAGTGTCGGCAGCCAGAATCCCGCCACGCAGCCTGGCAGCGAACACACGAACTCTTGGGCCAAAGCTGCATCTTCTGGAACGACAACAAGTGAAGGAAGCAGCGACGGTTCTGGCAGCCACAATGAAGGAAGCGCTGGGAGGGAAGGAACAGAAGGCCGAAGGCGAGACAAAGGGATTCTAGACCAAGGGCACATCCAATTGCCAAGGAACGATCTTGACCCAAGAGTTCTGTCTAATACTGGTTGGGGACAGACTCCAGTAAAGCAGAACACTGCCTGGGAATTTGAAGAATCCCCAAGGTCTGAGAGAAAGAATGACAATGGGACAGAGGCCTGGGGTTGCGCAGCTACTCAGCTTTCAAACTCAGGGGGGAAGAACGATGGGTCCATCATGAACAGTACAAATACCTCTTCAGTAACGGGGTGGGTCAGCTCACCACCTGCTGCTGCGCCAGCAAACACAGGTTGGGGAGACAGCAGCAGCAAAGCGCCAAATGGCCCCGGGGTTTGGGGGGACACGATAAGCTCTACTGCTGTTAGTAATGCTGCTGCGGCCAAGAGTGGCCACGCTTGGAGTGGGACCGTAAATCAGGAGGACAAGTCGCCCACCTGGGGTGAGCCTCAAAAACCCAGAGCTCAGAACTGGGGAGACGGACACAAAGTGAATCCCGCCTGGAGCGCAGGAGGGGGAGATTGGGCAGACTCGTCTTCTGTCCTCGGACACTTGGGGGATGGGAAAAAAAACGGCTCTGGATGGGATGCTGACAGCAATCGATCAGGGTCTGGCTGGAACGAGGCTCCAAGGTCTGGGACCAGTGGCTGGGGCAATGGCACAAATGCAAAGGTGAATCCAGGGACAAGCTGGGGAGAGTCTTTAAAGCCTGGCCCGCAACAGAACTGGGCGAGCAAACCCCAAGACAGCAGCGCGAGTAACTGGGGAGGAGCCACTTCCGTTAAACAGACAGGAACAGGGTGGATTGGGGGGCCGGTCCCTGTCAAACAGAAGGACAGCAGTGAGGCCACGGGCTGGGAGGAACCTTCCCCGCCATCTATTCGACGCAAAATGGAAATTGATGACGGTACCTCAGCTTGGGGCGACCCGAGCAACTACAACAATAAAACTGTAAACATGTGGGACAGAAACAACCCGGGCATCCAGAGCAGTGCCTCGGTCAGCACCACCACCAGCACCAGCACCACCACCGCGAGCACCAACGCAAACGTGGCCGAGGCGCCCCCGACGCACCAGGCCAGCGCCCAGCTGAACCGATCGCCACTGCTCGGTCCAGGTACGTGGGGGGCTGTGTGTTCCTTTAGAGGCAAAGAAAAAAATGTTTATTCTCATTACATTTGCACACATACTCGACTAGTGTTTTTGTAGCAAATAACATTAAACTGATTTTAGTGCCCTTCATCTTACAATATCGTATTGAATGTCACCCAAAGAGAAGAAAGTTAAGTAGGATTCTCTGATAGCTTTTGATTCAAGAAAAAAAAAAACATTAAGCACCTTCAAAAGAAAGAAGAGGAAAGAAGAAATACGTCCTCTTAGGAAAGATTGAGGACCATTATGTTAGTTTGTGTTTACTTATTACAAAGCCTTTTTTGTTTTTTGTGGGTTTTTTTTGGCCTCGCTGCACGGCATGTGGGATCTTAGTTCCCCGACCAGGGATCGAACGTGTGCCCCCTGCAGTGGAAGCTCAGAGTGTTAACCATTGGACTGCCAGGGAAGTCCCAAGTCTTCACTTCCTTATGAGATAAACCACTGGTTCTCAACACCAGAGGACTTTCGTTAGAATTACCCGGGAGCTTGGGGACTGGGGGTACCAACCTGAGAGATTGCTAGTGTCATTGGTCTGGAGGTTCAAACCCATTCTGGAGCTGGAACACAGTACAGTAATAATCTAGAGAAATACCCCATGCCTGCCTTTTGATCAGAGATGGTAAGCTGCCCTTCCCAGTCCTTCTCAGACTCGGGGTCTCACTGGCGGTGGAGGGTGTGAAGTGCTGTCAGCTGGCTTGGAGCAGAGCCGCCGCCTCAGCTCTGCCCGGAGGCCTGGGGTAAGTCTGAGCCAGACCTGCAAGCGTAGCCCTTACTTACGTTTCTAAGGAAGTGAAAGCAGCTCCTGAAGTACAGCCCGATTATCTCGTGCACTTAGAAATAAACACTCTGGGACACTTAAAAATCTATTTGCAGACACAGGAGAACATTGAATATTAATTAATAAAACATTTGATGAATAACATCTTCACAGTAAACTCTGAATCTAGCAATGAGATTAAGGGAGAATCTCCAGAGACGGTTTCTTTCACCCCTGAACTTTGTCAGGTTTCATTAAGACGTACAGATAATTTGAGAGGGATTGGGAGGTGGTGGGGTGAGGGGTTAGAGAGATAACTACCCAGTTAATTTAGAGTCAAATATGAAGGCCATTATAGGCTTGATCTGAGTGAAACCAGTGACATGGTGGGGTCATGATATCTTGCCTAGGGCTGTGTCCTCCCACGGTGGATGGAAGTGAAACATAGTGCCACATGTCAATCAGAAAACCAGAAGAATACTGCTAATGTCGCTCCTATTCCAGAACATTTTGTAATCCGTATTCTACATACCTATCCACCTATTCTCCTCAGCTCCTCGGAAATGGGTCTCATTACCCTTGGCCAGGCATTCAGCTGTGCCGGTGGTAATCCCTGTAGCTGTCTCATGAGGTTGGAGGAGGCCCCAGCCAGAAGCAGACTTGCCTTTGCGTTGTATTCTTATTCTAATGATATTATATTTGCTTTATCGTTTAGTTTTCTGGCACAAACATAACCAAAGGCAGAGATTGTGTGAGTTAATCATGGAAGAAGCATATCACCCATTCGATGAACTAAAACTTGGAAGAAATTGGATTTGGGAATCCTCTCGCTAGGTAGATAAAACACATGTGCGGTTTCTCTAAGTCTCCTTAGAGCAGAAGCTGGAGGACATTGTCCTGCCTGCAAGCCGCCCTGTCCTAGAAGCTCAGTTGCTCTTTCATCATCCTTTGGTATAAAAATGATACTCAAAAGTAGAGTCACCTGCAGATGGAGTGAATCAGCAAGATGCTGTTAGAGAGTGACTATTTTCACACCATAACCTCAGAAATTGATCTCACCGACCCCTCCAGCCAGAGGAATTCTATTTTAAGCACCACGCAGTAGTTACTGAAAGAGGAATGAGCTGTGAGCAATCAATGCTTTGTGTGGGTATGAGATTTTTCTTGGGTTTCAGTTTGGTTAGGCTGTTTATACTTTCGTGTGTGTTGAGGGACTTGGTAAGTCAGGCTGGACGTGAAGGAGGACCAGGGAATCAGAAGTCCTGCTCAAGAAGTAGGAGGAGATGCCTGTCAGTGCAGGTCCTGCGGATACACATGAAGGTTTTCACTTTAGGTACCTTCAGTTCAAAATGAATAGAAAAATGAGACAAAGATGCCATTTGCCCCGCTACACAGCATATCAATAAGAAAGAGTTAGCCCATTTAAAATCGGTATTAATGCACTAAAATAAAAACCTATTTTTCTGTTTCTGATACCTACCCTCTGTGATGACTCAGTAAGACGGGCAAAGGCAGCTCTTCCTAAGAGGCTGTTGTGCAACTTGAGACCACGTGGTCAGCTTTAAAAAGGACCCTTATCTGTAACCCTCAGATAGACTCCCCTGTTTTTGGAACAGAAGTGTCAAATAAATGCCCGAGAAACAGGGCGTTCTAAAAATTATGGGATGCTTTGCATCTGACTGAGCAAACTCTTCCACATAAAGCTTCACTCTAAGTACCTATCTTGATTTCAAATGTGAAAAATTAATTGTTGCTGCAGTAAATAAGAAAAATTGCCAGTAGCCAGTAGCCATCCAAGCATTGTAATAAATTTACATTAGGCTTCCGTGCCATCATTATGAACAAACTCCCATCTCATTAATACTTAAGTTAGTACCTAAAAATACCAAGCACATAGCAAGCGCTCAAATGCCTAATCAATTAAATTTTCAGTTCTTTATTTTTCCTTCACTTAATTGTAATTGGTCACTTTTTAACTGAACCTTTCTTCCCCACAAGGAGTGCCTGTCACACTTGTAGAACTCTCTAAGTAGCATCCGTGGAACAAGCTAGCGTTGATTTCTTATTTCACAGAATAACGAATGAATGCCACCTCCCAGCTTAACTATCTGTAGTGCTTAGGATGAGAATCTTTGAGTCGGGTGAAGATTCTCTTTCTCTAGGTTCTGTTTCCTGGGCTCTTATCTGCTCTGTGCTCATTTTCACGCCAGTCTTCTGGGCCTGCAGCACTTGGGCACCCTGGTTTTCTCCGTTCTGATAGAAAGATAAAGAATGTACAGTAAGTCCCCTACATACCAACCTTCAAGTTGCGAACTTTCAAAGATGTGAATGTGCGTTCACACGTCCAATCACATTAGTTAGTTCACATTGAAACGGAACAGGACCCTAGGGTCCTTGCCCCCTCCCACCATGTCCTCAGCCTGCCTTTTGTCTGTGCAAAAACTTCGGCCAAAGAATTAGTTTAATCAGAGAAGTGAGAAAATGCAGAAACAAAGGAAAACAGAGGAGACCAAATAATAATAGTTTAGTCAGTAAACATAGTCAAGGACCTTTATTTCCTCCTCAGTGGCTGTAGATAGTATTCTGAGCCGTATCCTGTGAGCTGTCTTATAGATAGTGAAACCCACACCAGGTGGCAGAAGTTATCTACATGATGAGCAGGCTGTAGCCATGACATAAGCTGCCACAATTCCAAGAACTGGCCTCAAGGAAATGGAAACGAACAGACCCTGGAACTGAAGATTAACTGTACCTAAAGCAATCCAGATGACTCTGGTCAGACCACTGATGACCAATTTCAAGATGCCTGTCAGGCTGACTGTATTGTTTCTACATGTAGCCCCCTCCCTCTGTCTCTAAAAGCTGTTGCCCCCTGATTGTCGGGGGAGGGGGGAGTCGGCTTTTGGACAGGCGTCCGCCCTCCCCACCCTCCCCGCTTGTTGCCAGCATCCAAAATAAAGCAAACTTTCATTTGCACCAACCTGGCCTCTTTATTGGCTTTTGAGTGGCAAGCAGCCGGACCTGGGTTCGGTAACAACATGTCTGGCGTACATTGTCACGTGCACGCATCCTCTACAAGTGGTTGTGCTTTTGTGTACTGTACTGTACAGTGCTGTATAGAGTACAGTGGTACAGTATCTTTATTTCAAGCCCAGGATGAGTGAGTGAAAGTGCAGCTTGCCCTCTGTCTCCTGTTGCTGACGATCCTTCAGCTCTACCATCTCCCACCTCCTCTCCCTCCTCCAGTCAGTAACGCTTCTTGCCTGTTCACTCGATGCCAGCCCCTTGTACTGTATGCCAGCTGTTGTACTGGTACTACTGTACTTTTCAAGGTACTGAACTGTAAGATTAAAAATGTTTTCTTTTTCCGTGTTTTTTATGTATTATTTGTGTGAAAAGTATTATAAACCTATTACAGTAGAGTACTATATAGCTGATTGTGTTAATTGGGTACCTAGGCTAACTTTGTTGAACTTACGAACAAATTGGACTTACAAACGCACTCTCGGAACGTAACTCGTTCGTATGTAGGGGACTTACTGTATATTTAAAATGGACTGAAAACTACATATTCTGGTAGCATCTCATTGCTGTTGTTATTTTATTCCCAGCACTGTGTTTGTTCAGTTGAAGAAGGGAGATAATTGGGACTTCTCTGGTTAAAGACTGTGCTTCCACTGCAGGGGGCATGGATTCGATCCCTGGTCAGGGAACTAAGATCCCGCATGTGGTGTGGCCAAAAAAAAAAGGGGGAGGTTGGGAGGGTAATGACTCCTGTATCCCATGGACCATCTTTTAAAACTTTAATATCAATGTTTTAATGCAAGATAGAAATTTGTTCAGCCTCATTAAGCCCAACTTTAAAAGAACTTCTATAAAATTATTAACAACAGGGATACCAAATTCACTTGAGCAATAAACATTAAAAGTGGAGAGCGTATTTATTTTAGTAGTATGTATTTAAAATTATCTCCTAGCTACCGAAAATATTTGCTTTGCATCAAAACGTTCTGGTGTGCCTGGGTTTTTAGCATCTCTTCCAGAGGCTCTCGGTTGTCAGGTGGTGCACTCATTCTGATGTGTATGTTAGTTTGGCCTTGTAGGTAAATTATTTTCTTGCCAGAGAGCAACGTAAACTGGAAATGTTGTTTTCTTGCTTTTCTTCCATTTATTTCTAAGGTTTTAGAACCTGCCGCTTGCAGACCCTTTGCCTTCCATATAAAAATACTCTGTAGACATTCCTGCTGCTTTCTCAGGAATTAAAACCTCTTTAACTATAATTACCAGGGTTTTAACACTTATTCTTAGTTTTGACTTAATTAAATAATTTGTAGTACTGTATTTCAAAGAGATGGCAGTATAAGGGTGACAGACAGATTTTAGGTGAGTTTGTTATTTAATTACCAACAGTAAATCAGTATTTTTATAGCTGATTGGCCTTTAGCAACACCTGTATTATTTTATCTTCCCCAAACTTCCATAATTTTTGTCATCTGTGTTAATTTTCCTAATTTAATTTTGTCCCTTCGATTTGTAAAACTCCTTCTCCCAAAATGCATTATTGTTTTATGTGTAATTATAGGTAATATTACAGTTAGCAATTGCCGACAACAGCAATTAGGGCTAACTTCCCTGATATTGGTAATAGTTTACATAATATATTGCTCAGCATAGAGCTTGTAGTTTGAAATGATTCATAGGTTGCATGTACTTTTATTGTGAATCAATATTATTGCATTTTATTAGAGTAAAGCATCATGGGAGCTGATCACATGCTGTTTCTGGTCAGAAAATTAATAAATTTCATAATGGAGATGGTACTATCCATATTTTAACCAAATAACTTAAAATTTGTGGTTGGCTACTTGTATTTTATGCTTTCTATTCTTCAGTTAGTATTTAAAACATTCACAGTTCTGTCTCCGAGAAGCTGTATCTGTATGAAGACTACAAGTGATATGACCTGTCATTGTGACTATCAGTAGTGTCAAGTGAGCTTATGGGCAAAAGCAAAAAGATCAGAATTTGGATTGATTCGGAAAAAGTGAAGTTTGCATATATAACATAAAATATTTTTCTTACTAAAGTATAAAGAAGGTGGGGAGATCCTTACTGTTGCCTGGTCTCGTGACCGCTTCTGTGCCTGTAGATAGTGATGCCATAACCTTCTGGATTCATTAGGGACCCTTATCTAGTTTCATTGCATCCCAGTCCCAGATCAGGGTGCTATGGCAACAGGACTGGGTGGAGGAATGAAAGAAGAATTCTGAAAAATTCTTGCAAAAAATACTTGCAATCAGTGTGTTTGTTGGAACCACACTTATCCATAATTCCTCCACTCTGTTCCCGTCTTTAAAGATGAATGCCTCAGCTCTTTCTCAGCCCACTGCTGGTACCTGAGAATTGTCTGGGTTCTCTATTATTACTTTATTTGTACATGTCTAATCTGCCATCTTCTCATTTCTTTGCCCAGATATATGTCTTTGATGGTTGGTCAAAAGATAAGCAAAAATAATTTTCAGTGTATATTTGCCACTTGTAAATTTTTTTATAAGAGATTAATGTAACATGAAATTTCTTTTAGGTTGTTATGTATAATACCAGAAGTAAAAGAGCTACTTCTTAAACTTTAGTTTTTAAACTATTCTTTTAAACTCTATCATGTTGCAAATACTGTGAATTGAATAGTTTTTAACATAATGGACTTTTAAGTGGGTAGGGGTCAGGAGTGAGAAAAATGCAGCTTAAAAAAAAACTGAACAAATCTGATTAGATTCAATATTGTCTCCTTTTCGCTTTCTACTAAAAGCCATCCTAAAGATAGATTATCTCAAAATTATTTTGAACTTGAAATTACCATTTTTACTTTCTCTCTCTGTTTCATTTTTATTGTTTTCTCTCTCCCCTGGTGCCCTTTTCAGTTTCGTCAGGCTGGGGAGAAATGCCTAATGTTCATTCAAAGGCTGAAAACTCTTGGGGAGAGCCATCCTCCCCTTCTACCCTGGTTGATAATGGCACAGCAGCATGGGGCAAGCCGCCCAGCAGCGGCAGCGGATGGGGGGACCAGCCCACCGAGCCGGCGGTGACGTTTGGAAGAGCCGGCGCCCCCGCTGCCGCCCCAACCCTGTGCAAACCAGGTGAGCCGTGCTTCCTGCCCTGGGTTGGCCGGTTCGAGATGGACCTGGGTAGTCTGTTTAGAGGGATGCTTCTCATTGAATTTTAAGAATTAGTGTTTTAGGACGCTTTCCTCATTTTTAAGTCTAACGTTAAACTAAAACTATAAAGAAATATTTGCCCTATCTGATACAAGAACACAAGGGAGCTTTTAACAGAAGTCCATGTTCTCCTTTTTACAAAAAAATAAATACAAGGATCAGAGCAGTAAAGCATAGCTGCTTGCTGGTTAGTGGCCTCCACGCTTCTTCAGCAGTGTTCTCCTGCCTGCCGTTCAAACTACTTAAACTTGCTATTTCACTGAGCAAGGCGGATAAGCCAGGCCATTTTTCTTTTTGAGATTAGGTTTTGAAACATACATTACTTAACAGCAGTCTGACACTTGCTTTGCTTTCAAGTAAACAAAATTCTGCTTTAGATTCTCCAGGTTTATGCTTCTTCTCTCTCTTTTTCTTTTCTTAAAGAGAAAAACCATGCTGTGTTTTCCTCCCATTATCTGAAAGTATAATAAGTATACATATAAAATGTACATCCTTACAAATGAGATCATGTTTACCAAGTGGCATCCTGTAACGTGTGGCTGTTTTGCAATGTGATACTTACGACAAGAGCATGAATATGTTTGCTGATTTAAGTCTGATATTAAAATTAATTGTTCACATGGCTGCAGAAGCTCAGGTTTCTTGTGGTTTTTTTGGACATCATTAAATGTCTCAGATCTTAAAATGAAACTTTATTGTTTTAGTATTTTGTTACGTTGTTAACACTGGATAGTATGCTCTGTATACCAACCATTCTGCTGGATTATTTATTTCATTTATATTACTTCTTGTTATACATCTAAAGGATGGGGAGCTCCTGGGTATTTAAATTCAGGCACTGAGATAGTATATTTGTTTTTAATAATTTGTCCTTGGAGGCCTAATTATATGCCTGTCCACCTTGTAAGCCTCATGTCTTCATCGTCTTATGGACTCTAGTAACAGTACTGTCACCTGACCTTTGTCCTTCTTCAGATTCCCCAGGAAGTGAAAATTTGGGGTAACTTTTTTTTGCGGTATGGCCGCTCCGCGGCATGTGGAATTTTCCCGGACCGGGGCACAAACCCGTGTCCCCTGCATCGGCAGGCGGACTCTCAACCACTGCGCCACCAGGGAAGCCCTGGGGTAACTTTTATACCAAGAATTGCTTTGTATTTTAAGAAAGGAGAAAGATAATATCCTGAAATCAAAACTCAGTATTCAACTTGTAAAACTCCCTCTGCCTATAGCCTCAGCTGTCTCCATCCTGTCATTCTGGGAGCATCTCCTGGGAGCTTGTCAAAAGCGCAGACTGTTGGGCCCAACCACAGACCTGCCGCATTTCTCCTGATCCCCTGGCAACTCGGGTATGGTCGCGTTGGGGGAGCACTGGTCCACGTGACATACCACGTGACAGGGAGGATAGTGACGTTTTGCAGGACTCTGCATTTTACCAGCCGTTCCATATCACGCAGAGATTGCCTCCTTCAGTAGCCTCCAGGATTTACTGTTAGAATGTCCATGCTTTGAAATGACTTCTAGTTGGTTAAAGGAGTTTGGAACAGCACAACCTACAAATAGCTGAAGTTTGAAGAAAAAAATAGGTACATATATACATGTATATTACATTTCTAGTAGGGAAAATTAAATTCTTAGGTCTAAGGGAAACAAAGTAGTAAAAGGTAGGTTATGTACACCCCTTTTGTCCTGCCTCCCCCTAAATGATGTTATAGGGCACCATTGTCTGCTTTGGGAATGGTGAATCTGATACGTTCGTGTTCCCTCTCTTTCTAGCTTCAAAATCTATGCAAGAAGGCTGGGGCAGCGGCGGGGACGATGCGAACCTCGGTGCCGGTCAGTGGGAAGACGAGGATGGGGGCATGTGGAACAACGCCGCTTCCCAAGAAAGCACCTCCTCCTGCAGTTCCTGGGGGAATGCCCCCAAAAAAGGACTCCAAAAGGTGCGTGTGACACTAAAGGAAATAAACTCTAAAAATCAGTGGTGGTACTTAAAAACATTCAGTTTCAAGGTGGTATCTCCAGGTAACAGTGACAGAGAGATCTGAGGTTCTCAAAGTGCTCTCAGGACCCTGGTGGTCCTGAGGCCCTCTCGGCGGGTCTCTGCCGAGCGTAGAATGGGGTTTTCCAGAGACTACATGCCATTGCTGTCACAGCAGAGCGAAGGCAAAGACAGATGGGTGAATCCAGCTGCTTCTGTGAAGCCGGACAGTAGAGAGATGTTCAGTCAGGTACGACAATGCCACTCTTCTCACTAAAAATTTTTGTTTTAGAAAATATAATTATTTTCCATTAAAAAACATTGTTATATTAACATATAATGGCTTTGTTATGGTTATCTTTAAACAAATTAATACAGTTTTTTTAATTCATCAGTTTTAATTTCTAATACAGTAAATATCAATAAATACAACCCATATAAACAAAACTTCTTTAGGATCCTCGGGTTATTTTTGTTTGTTTTTGTTTTTGTTTTTGCGGTACGCGGGCCTCTCACTGTTGTGGCCTCTCCCGTTGCGGAGCACAGGCTCCGGACGCGCAGGCTCAGCGGCCATGGCTCACGGGCCCAGCCGCTTCACGGCATGTGGGATCTTCCCGGACCGGGGCACGAACCCGTGTCCCCTGCCTCGGCAGGCGGACTCTCAACCACTGCGCCACCAGGGAAGCCCAGGATCCTCGGTTTTTAAGAGAGGTAATGGGGTCCTGGGAGCAGGAAGTGTGAGCACTCCCCAGGGACTCAGTTCTCTGCACCCAGATGCACAGCCTCCAGAAGAAATCAAGTGAGGTCCACAGCACAGATGCGCACCAAGACAGCTTCCAAGTAGATCGCAAATTCAAATATGAAAGGGAAAAATGTAAGAGAATTTTAAAAACTATCTTGGCGAGGAAGAGGCCTTTCTAACTATGACCAAAATCTAAAAGCCATGGAATGAAAGGCTTATAACTTCAGTAAACATAAAAACTATACCTGATAGAAAATTTCATCATCAAAGTCAAAAGACAAATAACAAACTGGAAAAAAATGTTTGTAAGTCATAGAGAAGACTGACCTTCCTGATAAATAGAGAAAGATCCTAGAAACTGGTTTTTTTTTAAAAAAAAAAAAACCCACCGGTAATCCAGTAGACAAATAGCGAAGAATGTAAGCAGGCGATCCATGGAAAAGGAACACAAGTCACCGTTAAACGTGCGAAAGGATATTCAACCTGACTTGCAGAAAGAGAATTCAATTTAAACAACATGAAGAAATGCCATTTTTCATCTCTCAGCCCAGCAGAAATCCAAAATATGCTGTCTTTGCAAAGCTGTAGGAAAACCAGCACTCTCGTACATTGCTGGTGGAAGTGTAAACTAGTGTAACCCAAATGGAGGGCAGTGTGGCGTCATCTGTCAAAATTACAGATGCATCAGCACTTTGACACAGACCTTCTACTTGTCAAGGGACAGCAAAAAAATAGTAACTTAAGTGCACATTGATGGGGTAACTAGTTAAATTATGCTACATCCGTATTATGAAAAACTAAAGTTTTTTTTAAAGAAACTAAACATTGATATGAAAAGATCAACGAAATATATTGCTAAGTGAAAGGCAAGATACAGAGTATATGTATAGCACAACCCCGCTTTTGGGGGGCAAGGGGAAGAGAAGAGAAAATGGGTGTGTGAGTGTGAGGCACACACGTACTCGTAACGGCCTCTGTTGAATTTAAAATTCTCTGGAAGGATGAGTAAGGAGAGAAGAACTCAGCAGATGGGTCATGGGGCGGGAAGAAGATGCTTCCATTTGCCCCTTTTTTCTGCTTTTGAATCATGTGAATGTATTATCTGTTCAAAAATTTTTCAATTTGAAAACCATTCAGTTAGCAGTAAGCAGAACCCAGAAACTAAAACCACGGCTTTTTGCTCATAAAGAGTAGAAATGATTGCAGACTTCAAATTAAATCTTTTCACAATCAGGCTGGCAAATAATCCTGTTAATGATGGGACCAGAAACACCAAATTGATAAGTTAAAGTATTGTATATTCTTGGCAAACCTGGCTCTGGCCACAGAGTAATGATTAAAATCACCTCTAGAGAAGCCGCTTCCTTGAGGAAAGTGAGCCTGTTAGTTTGCAGTCACCCCACATGCTCTGTCCTGTGATTGTGGCAGGCTCAGTTTTGAAAGCACTGTGAAGAATACTGTGTATGGTAGTGACGCATTGTTACATCCCCCTCGTTGCAGAAGAGCAGGAGATTCTTGAGGGGTCACATCTTGACGCTCAGCCCTTCCGCGGTGCCTGCTGCCCCCTCTCCGTCTCGCTGCCCTTTCCTTTCCACTGGACTCCCTCCTTTTGTCTTCATCCTCTCCCTCACCGCCATTTCCCCGCTTATTTTTTTTCTCCACCCTACAGGCCATAAACGATGAATAATTAACAAAATTAATAGGTTTTTTTGATCCCTTTCATCTTTTCTGTTGGAATGAACACCCTGTATTTTGTCATCTTTTAGAATAAAGCTTATAAAAGGGCAAAAGCCATGTAATTTTTAGTAAACTTTATATGGTTATTATAGGGTCATGTTCAAGGGAGCACTTATTATGATTATTTGATAATGGAAGCGGTACATATTTGTGATGAACTAAATTCATTCTCTGGAGAAAAGAAATAATTATCTTGCTTTTTTAAGTCCATAAATTGCACACATATGCCAACCTCAGAAGCACCCTGAAGCATTTCATAGCACAAGCCGCCGAATACTGTCGGGGCGATGTGGAGCACAGCATTGCTCAGCGGTAACACAGAGACACGGTGACATGTAAATCAACGTGAATTTTAGGCATCTCCCACTTCTGGAAGAAATGCATTAAAGCGTGGCTCATGGACTTTCTCCTTCCCACACTTGGTTCTAGGGCATGAAAACATCTGGCAAGCAGGACGAGGCCTGGATCATGACCCGGCTGATCAAACAACTCACAGACATGGGCTTCCCGGTGACTGGCGTCTTACTTTACTCCTCCCGCCATGTGTCCTGCCCTGCATGGCCCTGTTGTGTCCTGCCCACCTTTGTCATGTGTAACACGGAAGGAAGACTTGGGGGATGAGATTGTTGGCAAAACCTAACTCGTAAATTCCCCTTTCACCTGGGCGCTTCTGCTTAGGGATCATTGCTTTGAACTACAGCAAAGATCCACATCATTTCTATCAAGAAAGGTGTGAGAACCTTTTCTTAGAATAAAAAATGATGTGTGATTTTTAATTTTCATTGGTTTATACAGTTTTATATTTTCTTTTCATTTATAATTAAAAGTGAGTTTTCATTCGTTTATGCAGTACGTTGACCAAGATCTCAAGAGAAAACTTGGTATAAAGTACTAAACCCTCGTGTCCAGATAAAGAATCCTAACCAGACCTATTTGCTTCCTGAGTTTCATATCGTGTGTAGGGAGAGTTGGAAATCTTAGGGTCTTCTTCTGAAAATGCCTCCCGGTCTCTTCAGTCCCTAAGAGCCAGTGGCAGGAGTTCAGACCATGAGCAGTGCCTCCTGTGTCTGCCACATAGCCCCTTCAAATGTCTTCTTTCCAAATCTTTATTCAAATGAGTGTTTACCTTTTGATTGCTGCAGATGTCCCTAAAGGACGGGTCTAGAGTGGCCCCAGACTGGAGCAGGGGACCACATACTTCACGTGGGGTGCAGGCCCCTGACCCTGTGCGGGCGTGGCCGGGGGCCCAGCCTTCCCACGGGTGAGGTGATAGGCCCACACTGGCCCTGCAGTGCTTCAACACCATGCCCAGCTTGGTTTTGGCCTCCACCGAGACTAGTCTGTTTCAATCAGAGAGATAATTATCAAAATGAACCTACGTGTTTTGTGTTATGTTGTCTTTACATTTTTTTGTGAAAAGTAGTTTACAGCAGAGCCTAGAATCTGACTCTTACTGTGACTTCCTGCAGCTGCCCTGGGAGAGGTTTCACCCTGCTAAACCACAGAGTCAGAAATAAGACTCTCCTGGCACTGGACATTTGGGGTTTAAAGTGTTAAATACAAGTTCTTCCCTCTAAAAATCAATTCAGTACATTTTCTTATTACAAGTATTTTTTATTTAGAAGACATTTCTCTCTAACCACATGGAAGAAAAGTATTTCTAGTTCTAAAATCTAACAATATTAGGTTAATATCAATCACTTCCCTGAGTTAATAGTGATAGAGCTCTTTACAAGCTTTTCCTTTTGTTAACACGCAGTCCTAGTGAAAACTCTGTTTCCCTCCACAGAGAGAGCCAGCTGAAGAGGCCTTGAAGAGTAATAATATGAATCTTGACCAGGCCATGAGTAAGTAAGATGACATACCTAAAGCACACTTTTTTTTAAAGGTACCAATTTGTGAGTTTTGATGTTCAGAGTCACGGGTTAATGGTTGAATACGCACTGGGGAGACAAGACCACCCATAGGATGTGCACCTGCCACGGGGCCGGTCCCTCAGGACTGGTGGGCACTGGGAACAAATGGCCAAACACCACATTGAACTACGTTTGCTTTTTCTGTTTTGGGGTTTTTTTTTATTATTATTTTTGCAACAAATAGATGAATTTTTTCTGTCTCCATCTATTTTGAGTGGGGAGATAGTGACCCTCTTGGAGAAAGGCACTGGGACCACGTGCCCACCTCATTGGGTGCTGAGTGAGCTGTTCTTGTGCCACGCCCGGCAGGGCTTGCTCAGGCCCCACGGGAGCATTGCCTGCTGGCTGAGAGACGAGAGTTACTGTCAAGGAACAAGCAACCCTAGTTCTGGAATTGCTTTAAAAATAATATCAATTATGTTAAATGTTTACATGTAAAATACAGCTGATTCGCATCATTCGTGGTACTTATGTCCTATAAAGTCCCTGCAGACACTGAATCAGGAAGTACTAAACCCTTGCTCCTCGGGAACATACAGGGTTGAGGTCGTCTGAGCCTCTGGCCACAGCATTTTTGTCAACCAGTCAACACATAACCTTGTTTTATGTGTGTTTCTGTTTAAAGACACCGTATTTAATATGTATTTCTCACAAATAATTATGTGCCATATTTCTTTATAATAAAGCATTAGCTATGAAGGGTTGAACATCCTCCTGACCCTGGATAATGTGACCATAGATTTTGTTCCCTTTTTGACTCACACCAATGCCGTGAGCTATGCTTTTTTAAATAAGTTATCATCTTGTGAATCCACAAATTTAGCCACTTTCCATCTTTTCTGAAGCTTCATCTCACACTGTAGACATTACTTTAGCTCCCCCCACACAGCCTTATACACGATGGTGACATTCTGTCCCTGTTCCGGCTGCACTGCCCTGTTCATCAGCTGAACGCAGCCGCCTGGGCAGCGCTGCTGCAGCAGCTGCTAAACAAAGCAGGCACCATGCAGCCTTCTTGCGCTTAGGACACTAGACAGCACATTGGCTTGGGGACCATGGGGACCACTGCGATGACCAACAAAAAGCACAGAGATAGCCCTAAGTACACCACAAAAGGACACCTGTCGCTTTGTGAGAGCCTGATCTGGGAATGTGTGTGTCGGGGGCTCAAATTCTTCACCGCCCCACGTGTCCACAAATGACCAAAAAGCGCCATACTATTGATTTGGGGGCTACAAGTATATTTAGGCAAGTAGGTGGATTCACAAGCTCGGAATTCACAAATAATGAGGATCAACTTTATAATCACATGCAAATGCCAAATGGGTGGTATAAGCTGCCCGGACACAGGAAATCGGTGTGAGCTGGAGGGAGTTAGTCCCGCCTCCTCAGAGCCGTGAGGCGGCGCAGAGTCAGAGGGAGTGGAACAAACACCAGTCTCTGAATCGGAAGAGCACAAGGACAGACTCTGTCTGGTTTGCGTTGTATTGTATCCCCGACATTCGGACAGGTCCTTACAGCCAGTAGGGACTCAGCAGGTGGAAATCGATGGCCATGAGGCAGGGCAGCCAGGGAAGGGCCCTCTTTGGAAAAAGAGGCGACAAGTCCCGGGGGAGAGGAAGGGCCTAGCCCCACAGTGGCAGAGGTGGCCGGTGTGGCTGCGAGGGACGAGGAGCAGGGGCCAGAGCCAACCCGAGGCCCCTGTTTTCTGGGGGTGAGCGTCTTAACTCCTTCCCTGAGGGGTAGGCTGGTGCCCGTCCGTGCTCAGAACTCGCAGCCGACCCCCGAGGCGTCTCGTTTCAAGCGCTGCTTCTGTCTGCTTTGCCCCAGGCGCTCTGCTGGAAAAGAAGGTGGACGTGGACAAGCGTGGACTGGGAGTGACCGACTACAATGGGATGGTCACCAAGCCCCTTGGCTGCCGCCCACCGATCTCCAAAGAGTCTTCCGCGGACCGCCCCACCTTCCTGGACAAGGTATGAGTTTAGGTGGCTTTTTGTTTGTTTTTAACAAGAGGTGTTTTTCGTTTTCACTGTGTTGGGTTAAAAAGTTATTGGGCTATAACATTTAAGTGACTTTTACCCATTTTTCTAATATATATGAATGTTTAACTCAAAAGAGGTTGTGTTATATTTCATATGATGGGACTAGGAATAAAAATACTGAAATTGAAAACTGATTTTCATGTTAGCAGGTGAGCTTGGCTGCTTCAATTTGTCCAATAGACGAGGGTCCATCAAATTTCTGTTTTACGGTCTTACTTTATATGCACAGTTCTTCCCACTGGAAATGATGTATTACATGTCTAATCTCAGGAAAAAGGGTCTAGAAGTGGTTAGGCATGGGCACCCATGTCTCATGGCCCTTGCTTGGATGTTCTACTTCAGAGAACACGCAGGGGTCTGTGGGAAAATCCCCTTAGATGTTTCAACAAGTGTAGTCGCCAGTTCATTCCCCTTAGTATCGTCATGCTCCCTCTCCAGATTGGTGTGACCTCAGAGGGGGGAAACAGCATCCCGTTAAACTCAATCAGAATGTTCATCCTTGAAAAAAAAAATGGAAGCAAGAAAGGACAAGTTTAAAGCAAACAAACAGACTAAAAGCAAGCTTATAGGAGAAGAGCTGAGAGTTCGTCTGTTCTCAGATTAGCAGTGTCCTCTGCCAGCACTCCACACAGTGGAGACCTCACCTTGCCCGGCACCGGCACCACTGTGCCCAGAGAAATCGGAATTTCAGACAACAATGAATCATTTTTGGACCATGTTTATTCTCAGATATTATTAGTAGTTTATCTGAAATTCCAGTTTAACTCCACACCCTGTATTTTTATTTGCTAACTGTGGGACCCTGACTTATTTCCGTATCTTTAAAATGTGAAATAATACTGCAGGTTTGGGGACTTCCCTAGTGGTCCAGTGGTTAAAACTCTGCACTTCCACTGCAGGGGGCACAAGTTTGTCAGGGAACTAAGATCCTGTATGCCACATGGCATGGCAATCAATCAGTCTATCAATAAATACTGCAGGTTTGTTGTGAAGTTAGATGAGATAAATTTACAAAGGACCTGGCACCCAATAAATGTAAAAAAATAATAATAACAAGATTTTTGTCTGTTTTATAGTTTACCTTATTATTAGGTTAAACCATATGAAATCGCTGTTTGTAGGTCAAAAACATTTGAATGTCAGCAGATTTCAACCTAATGTATACCTAGAGCCTTGCTAATAACTTCTCAAAAGGAGCCTGTTTATTTGAAAATGGTTGTAAAGTGTTTTCCAAGTAAGACTTTTTACAGTGTTTGTCTCTCTTCTGATTCCTACCCGTAGGCAGGGTCAGTAGTGATGAGAATATTATAAGCTGATATGTGTTTGTAAAATAATTGTTAAAATGAAAACAGCATCTTAATCCTGTTTCTCTTTTTTCTTTTTCCCCTCTTCCTTTTGACCATTTCTCCATTTTCCTGTCCGCACATTTTTGATCTTTTAATTCTTTGTTCATCCGCATCCCTTTCTGTGTCCCGGGAAACTTGTGCTTTGTGTGCGGACGGGCACCGCACACAGCTCACGCTTTCTTTCCCCAATCAGGATGGCGGCCTCGTGGAAGAGCCCACGACTTCACCATTTTTGCCTTCACCAAGCCTGAAGCTCCCCCTTTCCAACAGTGCACTCCCTAATCAGGCCCTGGGCGGGATTGCCTCAGGGCTGGGCATGCAAAACTTGAATTCTTCTAGACAGGTAAGGCTGTTGGTAGAGGGCCACCATGGTCTCTCTCACTTGCCTTTAAGAAAGTGTGTTTGACACGCAAACCTTCTTATTTTTAATTAATGCCTGCATTTGAAAATATAACTGAATATGTAAAGGAAGCTGAAATATTATAAGGATTTCCTTCCAAGTGATGTACTGCTGTCAAGAATTGAATCCAGTTCTTGAAATTTAACCATGTTATAGGAAATGCTTCAAAATTATATTTATTCTTACATGTAACTAAAACACCCTTGGTACTAAAGTACTGCTAGTGAAATGACATGGACCGCAGAGCCGTCTTCACCTGCCCAATGCGTTCACAGGTCCAGGCAGTGCCGTCCTGTCTCTCCTGACAGTCGAAACCTTAAATGCATTGATCTGCAGGAAAACACCATACTCTCCCCTTTTTCCCAGAACAGAGGTGACATCTCTTGCAGGTTCTCAGTGGTTTTCAGAGAGTGATGTTGGCACTGTTCCCTGCCTTTGACACTCTTGGGGGAGGTGAAAGTCACCCTCAGACGTCCCTGAACGGAGGGACCTGGGGTTTTGATCGACGGCCGCTTCGTGCCACTTCTCTCCCCTGGAATGAAATGATACGGAAGCGCGTCACGCTCTTCCCGTCCACAGACTGCTCTTCTTGATTTTCTCCTGGGGGAGGCTCACATCACACAGCTCTGAGCCTTCTCTTCCAGTGATGCTGTGAGATGTGGGGTGGCCGGCGGCAGTTCTCAGTGGCGCCCCTTCCGCGTGATCCTGGCCGTCTCTTGCTGCCCACCGGGCCGCGGTGCCATTTTCAGCTCTTCTGCGGTCGGGAGTCAGCAGCCTGGCCGGCGGGCCCCGGGGATCAGATACCCAGTCAGGAGAGTAGAAAGAAGCGCTCAAATGTATAGTTATTATATTTAACACAAAGTTAACTGCCTGGACTTGTTCACGTATTCAGTTTCAGGTTTGTTGAAATCATAATTACATTTCCTTTTGGAGAATGTCCTGTTCTCCCAGGTTAGTGGTCCCCACACATGATGCCCTTTACCCCAGCACAGACGGTGCCCACACAGCCGTGCCTGCCGCTCCTGTGCCTGGCTCTGTGTCATTATAGCTTCCTGGAACACGACGGCCTTGTCGGGGGGCACCTAAAACTGGCTCTGTGGGCAGCTTCTGTGATTTAAAGACATAGGCAGGCTCTGCGGGCAGATCTCCTGTCATCTGTACCCAGTTTAGACAGCACTTCTTAAACATCCCCTTTGGTACACGTTGAGAGCGGCAGGAAGCAGGTGCAGCCTTGCCCCCCGCTTGCTCCCGGGCGACTGTGTAACGCGCCCTCCGCCTCCCTGCAGACACCGAGTGGCAACCTGGGCATGTTTGGCAGCAGCGGAGCAGCCCCAGCGAGGACCATGCAGCAGCCGCCACAGCCGCCCGTGCAGCCCCTGAGCTCCTCCCAGCCCAGTCTCCGTGCTCAAGTGCCTCAGTTTCTATCCCCTCAGGTCAGACCCGCTTCCGCGCTACACTGAGAGCCAGTCAGCCCGCCCGTGTTAACCTGTCCGTCCCACCCTCCTGCCCTGGGAGGCATTTCCGGAGCTGCTCCCCCAGGGCCCCCGCCCCACAGGCCAGGACTGGGCCTCCCCCCGGCAGAGTGCTGTTGCCGGGTGACACATGCCAGGGATGGGACTTCTGTCCTGGTCTTGAGAAGATTACTTGGATGAACCCATTGAATTCTTCTAGATTAGTGAGAGAGGAAAGTGGCAAGTGAAATTGCTTGGGACATAAAAGAAAATTCTTAGAAGCAGTGAAGGACTGAGTAATGCTTTAGTGACAAACTAAATGTGACAATATATAATAGTGCCCATATCACAGACTTTTGAGTTAAGTTTATTCTTTAGTATTAGATCGTTTTAAAACAAAAGAGCAAATAGCATCAAGGAAAAGGATATTGTTTTGCAGAGCTCTAAAGCATAATGTCAGCTTTTTCTCATATTAATATTGTTTACTTTTAGAACATTTCCATAATTTTTGACTTTGGACTGAGTTTTTAATTACAGTGTTACAGTCCTTACCGCTTAAAAGAATATTCAGTAATAGATTAAAATGGTAAATCATAGAATTCGCTGGAAGTAATTATTCCTCCACGGTTGTTTGACCAGAGATCTGTGCACTGAGTTGAGATGGCTGAAATCTGGGTAAAATAATAGTGAAATGCATTAAACAGGATACACTGTAAGCTGCTACAGTAAAATGCATTAAACAGGGTACACTGTAAGCTGCTACAGCAAAGACACCCTGAAATACAGATGCTCGGACGAGACAGACAAGTAATTTGCCCCCAAGCAACAGAGCAGAAAGTAGCAGCTCTGCCTCGGCCGTTGCCCAATGACAGAGGGAAAGCGAGAGACATACCGCTTCCACTCATGTCCCACTGCCCAAGCCTAGTGACATGGCCACCCCAGCTAAGGCACAGGAGCAGAGACAGGTCCTGGAGACAGAGCAGCCTTCCGCACACAGCAAGCCAGCGTGTCCCGAACGTCACTCATCTGTGTGCCTCCCACGACTGTTACATAATGTGTTTTCTTTAAGTTGACTTGCCTTCTTAATTTAGATAAATTTATTCTTAAAACTGAACATATCTGTCGTAAAGAGAAAAAGCAACATTTTTCTAATACACGTTAGGCGACTGTAAAAGATACTCTTCTGTGCTCTACCTAAAACCATCTTGTGTAAATGCTGTGATAAGCGTACAGCGCACGCCGTGGAAAACACTGAGCTGGCCAGTGCCAAGCCCCTGAAGGGTTCAGAGCAGTGAATGCCAGTTGGGCAGGGAGGCAGGCTGACCATTGCGGTCAGGGCTGGCCGGCCACACCAGGGCACGTGCCACATGGGAGGCTGGGCAGCCGGGCCCCCCGAGAGGAATGGCTGGTCCCACGAGCAGGAGGAGACCACTTCCCGAACGTGTCAACTTGAGAAGGGGTCCCTGCCTGCCCTGGAACAAGGCCCCCCGGTCAGATGGCCGCGGTGCCATCTGCTGAGCTCCTGCGGGGACTAGTCCAGGGCGCCTGTGTGAGACGTAGACACTGGCCTCCTTTGAGGAGGCTTGAACTTCCTCCCAGAGACCCACGCCTTCGCTGTCTCCCACCCTTAAACGATGCCCACTTAGCTTCATTTCGACAGAACGTGAAACCAGTTACCGATGGGAGTAACCCAGAGCCCTAGCAAGTTAATTCGTAACTAAAATATTTGGAGGAAGAAATCTCTTTCTTGCCATCCGCCTTTACCTCCCTCCCTCCCTTCCTTCCTTTCTTCCTTTCATATTATCCACAAAAGCATGTAAACTACTAATGTTAAAATGTCTGTAAATTTTTTAATGGCTTTTGAAGTTCACCGAGACAAATATAACTGTCATTTACTCAGTTTTGAATCTCAAAAAACTGCACAGACAAGTAAATGTTTGAATAGAGAATCCATGTCTAATGGTGCATTTTTTGTTAACAGGTTCAAGCACAGCTTTTGCAGTTTGCAGCAAAAAACATTGGTCTCAACCCTGCACTATTAACCTCGCCAATTAATCCTCAGCATATGACGATGTTGAACCAGCTCTATCAGCTGCAGCTGGTGAGTAGGTAGATCTGCTCGGGTTCTAGGACAGAGGAAGAGCCTTCTCCCCGTGAGCTCGGGGATGTGCCAGCAACATGCACGCCGCCTGAAGAAAAGCAGTCGCCGCAACGCTTTGCTTCACGTCGGGGAATGTCGTTGAGACGTTCATGAAGTTTGTAAACTATTAAAGGAATTAGGAAGTTCTTCACTTAAGGGTGTGTCCACTGAGCTTTGTGGATTCTGTGGCCCTTTCGTGATCACAGTCTTCCAGATCTGACAGTTAGGGTGTCTGTTAGCTCTCAGCCAGCCTTTCTCATCTGAACCACAGAACCCAACAAATCATTTCATGATTGTTCTCTAAATTCTTCCAGGGTTGGTCTACACAGATAGCATTCTAGAAACAAAAGACAAAAGTTACTTCGTTACATACAAGAGATGAGATGCCTTAGAGATTAGGACTTGATTTTCTCAGAATCCCTCTTGAGGAAGGCTGATGTAGCCTAATAATTCTTGCAAGTGTTACAGTTTAACATACGTTGAATTTTTAATTTTCAACAGTCTTACTGCTTTTACCATGAAATGCCATGGCATTGTATCCCTAGGTGCATCCTGAATTTATATTCCCTGAAGGGCCCGGTATATTATTTCTTTCTTTAATACGTTGACACCTGATTTATTTAGAAGTCTTGCCCAACAGCTTCATCTCCTAGAAAATGACCAGGAGTCATGAAGGGAGAAAAGCCTCCAATAGACAAAACCATGCTGTCAGCCTTTCCTTACGGGGGAGCCCTGGGCTCTCAGTCCTGACCCTTCAGCGTTTGTTAGACACACGTCTGACCGTCTGGGTGTCTGGTTCCAGGTAGTGGCCAGGTGGGGTGGGGGTGACCTAGGACAAGCCGCAGTGCAGTGAAGTACCCAGGGCCCTGGGCACGGGATCCAGACCGGGACTGGACCTCACTCGGAAAAGGGAGCCAAGCTGCCTCACAGTCATGCTGTAAGGCCCCTGCGCGGTGTGCTACCGCCAGCGCCAGGAAGGGACCGCCGGCCTCAGCGGGGAGCAGCTGAGAAGCATGCTATTTAGAGCTCTCACTGCAGAGGAAAACAGCTTTCCACTCCTTGATAACACAGAGGACGGCTGGATTCTGACGGGAGACAGAACTCGTTATCAGTCGTACTGATGTTCTGGAATCCTTTATTTATACATAATTTTTATTGACCTCTGTAGTGTAAAAGATACCAAGAAAATGTTGGATTATGTTTACTCTGCTCTGTTTTAAAAACAATGTACACTGTTTTAACTTTTTTTTCCAGAAAACTTGGTAAAATGATATTTCAGTACATCCTAAGGTTAAGTTTTAGAGCCTGTAAGGATTCACTTAAGTGAAGTATTTTATTCCTCTCTAATTTACAGATTAATGAGGCATTTCTAGTAGTATAATCTCTACTTCTACTTGGATTCTATTTCAATAAATCCTCTTGCCCAAAACGTCCCAAAAAAATCCATGTTGTAAAGAAAAAATTTACAGTATTCAGCCAACTTTCGAAACAAATGATCCGGCCTTCTGCCTCGTGGTGGGAAGAATCTGACGATCATTCTCGCTGGCTTCGTGGACGGGGTCTGTGTGGCAGAAGTGGCCACGTCTGGACCTCAGGCTCCCTGTGGACCAAGGCCACACGTGGCTCCTGGTAGCTACAAGCCCTTTAACGTGTATTGTTCTGTGGCCGCCGATCACTGCTGTCCTGCCACATGGTCTGAGCCATTCTGGACAACTTGCATCTTTATAAGGGGAAAAAAATTTTTATTTTCCCCTCATTTCTTTTTTATTTTTAGTTTGTATGAATTGAGCGGAAGAATTTTGATCTCTTCATTAACTGAAAAATATTTGCTGACAAACCTCATTACCAGCACTAAACAGGGGTACTGACTGAGTTACTTTGTAAAGTCTGTGCACTAGAAAGGCTTTGGAAAAACATGTCTCCTTTTGAAAAAGCTCCATGCCTCACGCTATGCTTAAACCACAGGATGGTAAGGGAACCGAGAATCTGTGCCTTTTTTTTTACACTAATGTACAGAAGTGGAACCCTTTGTTGAGGCTTTCTTATAATCTACTGGACGCTTCTCTTTGTGTCTGTGTCCACAGGCGTACCAACGTTTACAGATCCAGCAGCAGATGCTACAGGCCCAGCGGAACGTTTCCGGACCCATGAGACAACAGGAGCAACAAGTAGGCGCCCCCCGGGTGGCTCAGCGGGTCGCTAGCTGTCACCTCCCCTGGCCTGTTACTTGTCACTGGCTTCTCTCTCGCTCAGCCTCCCGTTTTGAAAGCCTCGGCGTCACCTGGGCTGGGGAGGAGGGCGGCCCCGGCGGCCCTCCCGACCCGCTGACCGCGCGTCCCCGCCCGCAGGTTGCGCGCACAATCACTAACCTGCAGCAGCAGATCCAGCAGCACCAGCGCCAGCTGGCCCAGGCCCTGCTCGTGAAGCCGCCCCCGCCCCCGCCGCCCCTGTCTCTGCACCCCTCTGCAGGCAAATCGGCCCTGGACAGCTTCCCCCCCCACCCCCAGGCCCCCGGCCTCCCCGACCTGCAGACCAAAGAGCAGCAGTCTTCACCCAGCACCTTCGCTCCCTACCCTCTCGGTGAGTCCGGGTCGACGCCGACCGCGTGCGCCTGGCGGGGCTGAAATAGCCGGGCAGAAATGCAGTTCCAGGCAAAACCGGAGCGAGGCTGTCTCAGGTCTCCTTCGTAAGGGAGGGACCCTAGCTGTCTTCGCAGAGCAAGAATTTTGCTGCGCCCATAAGTGCTTTCAGTATAAAATCTTTGAAAGTAGTACCAGAATGATCTCCTCTCCACTGTTGAATCGGCGCTTTGTTCCGTCCCTGGCTCTCTCCAGCCTGAACTGCTGGGAACAGGAAGGGTGTGCAGATTTCCGTGAACCAGGCACTTCTTAAAAAGCCATGGTTGCCCGCACAAGTCCTGTAGTGCAGAGCACGACTGTGTACTCACCCAGACCAACACGCACACCCTCACCCCCAACCGGTAGGGCGCCCGCCCAGCACTTGAAACCCGCAGGCCGGTGGCAGATGTGGTGCCGCCCTCGAGGTCACCAGGAGGGACACAGGTTACGACGTTGAAGACCGTCAGAAGGGCTGTGTCAGGAAAGTGATCGTACGGGGAATACTGTTGACCCATGAACAACACGGGCTGAAACAGCGTGGTCCACTTACCCATGGGTTTTTTCCCGTAAATAACGGTGCTGCGTGACCTGCAGTTGGTTGAGTTTGCAGGTACAGAGGACCGGCTGTAAAGCCATACCCGGATTTGTGACCCCTGCGTTGTTCGAGGGTCAGCTGTAATTTGCTCTAAGGATCCAGAAGTGGGTGAAAGCGCCTCAGGCTTGTCAGGCTGACTGTTAGAGTCTGAAGCTACAGGGCAAAGGGAATTAGTTACCTGAGAAATACATATCCAGAGGGTCAAAGGCCAGGTGAGTGACAGCGAATCTCGGCTAATGATGTCCCTTTCTGTGGAATACTACCAACACCTCTGAGAGCTATGTTCTGATCACATGAGCACTGTCTCCTTGACATGTAACCAGTGTGGTGTGTCTTTAATACAAAACTGACAAATGCTAAACTACAGTTCTTCTGTCCCTTCATGATTGTCCTACCCGTTACTTTCCTCTGTGCTGAAGAAGCAGAATAGTCTAGTAGTTAAGACCTGCCTTAGGAATCAGGCCACCACACTGCCCCCACGACTAAGCTGCCTGGCAGCTCTTTGCCTCAATTTCCCCATCTGTAAAGTGGGAATACTTACCTCATAGGGTTCTTCTAAAGATTTGGTGAACTAACAGGCAAAGTACTTTGTAATAGCAAGCACTTGGTAGAATGTTGGCTACTTATGTAAATACTTCTTTTTTAACAATAGTTGTTTTAGAAGAAAATTCAGTTCCATCTATTGTCCTGAAATGTTTAGCTGCAGCTTCCTAGTGTCCTAGTATCCATCTGTCCTCTTAACCTATATTTAGAGGATGTAGTACACAAATCTTTACCCTTAAACGCTTTTTCTTACAAGTGAAAAGATTAGTGCCTTGAATCTTCAAAATTGATGAAAAATACTTCGGATAATATTTTATAATCACATTAAAGTTTAAAAATAAATGTGTTAAAATAGATAGCTAATAAAGTTTAAGAAAGTTAGTTTGTAAAATTGCCTCTCTGGCTGGTTCTCACCCCTTTTCCTCAGCAGCTCTAAGTCCCGTCCGCCTTCCTTCCTGTGCAGCCTCTTCTCCGGATGCTGTCTTGACTCCCGAGCTTGTCGTCTTCCCAGGAAGACCAGGCGTATAAAAACGAAAACCAGCCTTCATAGGCAGTGCAACGTGGTTACTGCAGAGCTTAGGGAAGGGAGAGTGCATGGTCACCCTGCGCGGTGAAAGAAGAATCAGAGCAGGGTTTAAGCGTGGACCTCAAACGAGTAGAGTTCAGTGGAGCAGAGCCAGCCTCGCATGGAAGAAGAGGCCGTCGGTGTCGGCGAGGGCCGGCCAGGCTGGCTGCCAGTGGAGGGAGGAACAGAAAGAAACGAGACGGGGAGGGTGGGGCCCGGCCATGGGACTTGGGGTGCTCTGGAGGCCAGTCTGAAGCCCGTCCTAACGGTTGTGCCCTCACCTGACTGGGTCTGTGTGGGTGGAGGTGAAGGTAGCCCCCAGTGGTGTCGGACTCCCATGGGCGTTCGGTTAGGTCTGCACAGTGTGTGTGTGTGAGATTGCCAACATTTAAAAATTGGAAATTTTCAATCAAAAGTGGCTTCTGGCTTCTCTTGAAAATGGCTGCCTTGGGCCTGTGTTCCATTCACTGGTTGCATGGGTAGCACCTGTAGCAGGGCGGGCGCTGTCCCCACCAGGCCCGCATCACCTTCATTTGTGTTGCCTGCTTGGCCCATACGGGCATTTGAGTTTGAAGCTCTTGATTTAAAGTTAAGAACAAAAATGTTCAGTACCTTTGCTCTGTACCAGGACATGTGGTGTGGGAACCGCAGGTTAGAAATGGCCTGGAAACACTGGGTCACACCTGCACTGGTCATTCTGTCCGGCCAGGCAGCCTGCTCAGCTCATGACGGGTGTCCCATCAGCGACTCTTTACTTCAGCCTTTTTGCTATCATCCCCCTCATCTCTCTCCACTAACCCAGCACAGTGAGGGCGCTTGTCACGTGCCCCAGTGCATGCCTGCTTTTAGCTGTAAGAAATAAACCCAGGATCAGCTCACATTCCAGCCAGGGCAGACGGCAGCACCCACACTTTGAAATAGTTCAAGTCCTTTAAGGGAGTTTGATGTTTAATTCATAAACTCCTTAAGAGCAGCCTTTTGTAAAGTGAGTTCACTAAAGGCAGATTTGGGGTCTCCCCACCAGCTTGTTCTGTCGGTGGGACCTTAGGGTACCGTTTACATCTCTGAGAGACTGGTTTGGATCTGGTGAGTTTGCACAAGGTGCCCTGAGATCAGAAAAGACTTTCCTAATTGTTTGGACTTGTTCTGTTTTTCTGTGGGCTCCGACTGAGAAGCTTCAGGACCACGTTTGGCACCAAAGCGAGTAAAATGAAGAGAATCATTGGTCTTACTTAATCAAAGACTATTTGTTACCATCGTCCCCCTAATTTAGGAATAAGATTCCTACAGATGTGTGTTACTAAAAAGGCAAAAAGGGGTTTTTTTCCTCCAGCATTAAAAGTTACATTTAAAATATTTGGCTGTGAATTAAGACTTAGTTTGATTCTCTAGGAGAGCTTTAGAAAGTAAACGTTTAGAGGAAGAGCAGACGTATCCTGATAGCGTTTTTGTTTTTAGCTGGACTGAACCCAAACATGAATGTCAGCAGCATGGACATGACTGGTGGTTTATCAGTGAAGGACCCGTCGCAGTCCCAGTCACGCCTCCCTCAGTGGACACATCCCAACCCCATGGATAACTTACCCGGTGCTGCTTCTCCACTCGACCAGAACCCCAGCAAGCATGGTACGTCCGAGCCAAGGTGCCTGCAGTCTGGTCACTTCTTTCCTACTCGCTGGTTATGCTCGTTTTGTTACTCGTACTGCATTTCCCTTCTAAGAGTTCAGTGCTGAAAGCTGAATAGAAAATATTCCAAGAGAACAAACCAAACCACAACAGACAGGGATACAGGGAACTAGAGTAGTGGTAACCAGAGGGGAAGGGGTGGATGGAGAGCGAAATGGCGAAAGGGGGTCAACTGCGTGGAGACGGGTATAAACTAAGCTCTTGGTGGTGAGCACCCTGTGGTGTAGACAAAAGTCGAAATGCAGTGTCACACCCGTGAAACTTAGATGTCAGAAACCAGTGTTACCTCAGTAAGTTAAACATATATATTCCACTTCATTACAGAGTATGTCAGATCCCAGGTAGTCAATGATCAAACCTCTCCAAGCCTCAACTTTCACACCTTAGCTACAAACCAAGAAGTAATTGAAAATGCCCCAGAGCAACGAAGAGTACAGGTCATGGCCGCACACTCATGTATCTGTATCTTCAACCAAAACTTTGTCTAAGAGAAAATTTTTTCCATAAAATGATAAAACACAATAGAAAATCTAATGCCTAGAAAAGAGAAACAGCAGATGCTAACAACCAGGAAATTCCCTGGTGGTCCGGTGGTTAGGATTTGGCGTTTTCACTGCGGGGCCAGAGTTCAGTCCCTGGCCGGGGAACTAAGATCCTGCAAGCTGCGAGGCACGGCCGGGGGGGGGGGGGGAAGCTAGTAACCGTAGGAGGTGATCTCACTTGCATTAAATTTAGCTCTTAAATTCCTCGTAGCATAAACAGCAAAGGAAATTTAATAGGGTGTATAATTCTCTCTCGATATAAGGCATTCTAAAAAGAAAATTTTTCCTAATGGTTAATTCTACAAGAAAATCATCATGTGCTAGTTGGGCACTTCCCTTGGCAGGAGAGAGCTCAGTCGCCCAGGGTGGGTGGGGTTAAGGCCTCCGAGTCCACATGCCTGTTTGTCCTTTCATAGTGAGGGCAGCAGACTGGGGAAGGGACACAGGCAGCAACAAGGACAGGAGCTGTCCGCAGGGACTCACAGGCTGTCCCCAGAGGGCTTCATCGTGGTGTGGGTATGCATTTATCAAGAATTCCAACTTGAACAACTGAAACAGTTCTTAAAGAGTTTGTCTTTCAAGGCCAAGTTTGGGCTAACGGAAATAGTCACTTCCCCCAGAAGGTGCTGGCCAAACCGAGTCTGACAGTTCGTGCACCTGTGCAAAGGGCAAGGCCCGGCGCCCAGCACAGGGACTCGGGGTCCCCTGTTCACTCGGCTCTTTGTTCCCTGTCGTCCCCCCAGGTGCTATCCCTGGAGGTCTGAGCATTGGGCCTCCAGCTAAGTCCTCCATCGACGACTCCTATGGCCGGTACGATTTAATCCAGAGCAGTGAGTCACCAGCCAGTCCTCCTGTAGCTGTTCCCCATAGCTGGTCACGTGCCAAATCTGACAGTGATAAAATCTCAAATGGCTCCAGCATCAACTGGCCCCCAGGTAAGAAAGAGTGTGCATGCTTCCCTGTGGCAGCCGATCAGAACACGCCAAGCCTATGGGAACGACTAGGCCCAGTAGAAGCCAGGGTCCAAGCTGAGAATCCTGGAAGCCTTAACCCCATAGCTTTGGCTTTTTCATTGGAAATCCATTCATCAGATAAATTGTGGGTGTGGTTGGCATCACAGGGTTTTCTGCAGCCCTCGGTTCAGTGGAAGGAGAGAGGGGAAGGGGCGCTGTGTCCCGTCCGGTCAGAGTATGTCTGGGCTGTATCCTCCCGTCTGGACACCATCTTAGTGTCCAGCGTGGTGGCTATAATACTTAGTTTGTTCCGAAGGATTGATGATTTACTAAAGAAAGTCTAAAGTGTGCCTCTTAACTTAATTAGCAGATTATAAACATTTCCATAAGCTGTCATGCAGCAACATGAAGGTGCTCTAATACTCATGTGTTGATTTTCATTTGTTTGGAATTTTCCAGAGTTCCATCCTGGAGTTCCCTGGAAAGGACTTCAGAATATAGATCCCGAGAATGACCCCGACGTCACTCCTGGAAGTGTCCCCACCGGGCCTACCATCAATACCACCATACAGGATGTCAACCGCTACCTCCTCAAGAGTGGAGGTGAGGGGGCGCCCCGCCCGTGTCCATGCAGTGGTCTCCGTGCAGGCGCTCCAGGGCAGCGGGAGGGTGTGGGTGGTGAGGCTGGGGCGTGCAAGGCACGTCCGGTGGGAACCTTCTCTTGCCGTGTGATGCAACATAGTGCTTACGGGGAAATGGAAATTGATTTGGGTTCAGTGTCTCTGCTGGATTTATTAACACATCGTTTTTTATAAACATTGTGTTATAAAATAACAATATTAACCATGAAGCTTTTTAAGAAAAAGGTTTCCACTTGAAATTCCTTGAGCCAGAAGTGACCTTTTACTCATCCATGTCAGCCAATTTTTCCTTCCCTCCAAGAGTCTGGTAAAAAGCCTGGGGCCTCTCCCCAGGGCTTGCTTCCTGGCACGAGCTCCCGATGCTGTGAGGTCTGGCGCACCCGCTCCAGACTTCAGGGTCCAGTCAGAGCAAGTGATGAGCTGAGCTGCGAGGTTACAGAACGTAAGCAGATTTCAAATGCAGTGTCGAGAAGGGCAGCAACTTGCCTTTCCCTAAGGCCTGCAAATGAAGACGCTCTGTAAGGCCGTTGCTGATGGAGTTTTATCCTCATAGTTCTAATAATGGGAAAGAATAGCCAGCTTACCAGAGAGGCTCAGCACTAATAAGGCCACTCGCATATTTCCCAAAACATTAATTTAGGTTTCCTACCTAAATATGGCCTGTGGGGGAGAGGCCGTTCTTATCAATGGTTCTTTCAAGTGACAGGATTCTGCGTGCCTGTGGTTCGGGTAGAAAGGCGCCATAAACGCAGATCACCTTCCCATTTAGTGCCGTGCATTCCTCGTGTCGCGAGGCGGCTGCATCTCAGAGCAGGGACATTGCAGGCCACCCCAAGGTCAGGGACGGATGAGTGGCACGGGGGACGAGAGGCTGTGGGACGTGGAGCCTGTTTGAGGTGGTGGGGACCGGGGGGTGGCACAGCCAGAGGTGAGACTTGGCCGTCGCCCCTCGGCACCCTGCGTGTGGCCGCAGGGTTGAGCCGGGCAGCCGGGTGGGTCAGCGTGTTCGAGGTTGTGGAGGGTGGGTGAGCCATGCCGATCAGGGCAGTAGAAGACCTTGGAAAGAGTCGAGGCTGCTCGGCACAGAGCAGAGCTTCCCAACTGGTGCCTGATGGTCAGCCCGTGGTCCCTGGCACCTGGGGCATTGTGGGCCACCTCCGCCGTCGCATGCGTGTGCCGTGATGCGACACAGGCGTCCTGGAGGGGCAGGGGAGTTGCGAGGGCAGAGCTGAGCAGATGAGACGAACGTCAGGGCAGAGGGAAGCTCAGCCTCAGAGATGTTGGCTGAAACGGGACCTCAGCTGTAGGACAGAGAGAGCTCCCTGCAGCCTCACATGGCCCTGTGTGACCTCCTGGGGCTGGAGCCCTGGGACAGCGCCTCCTCCACCCCGTGACCAGGCCTCGCCCCGGAAAGCCCTGGCTCCCCCACCTCCTGGTTTGTTTATCTGAGAGAAGGGGCGGGATGAACGGATCTTTATGTAGAACTTATTTACAAAAGGCACCACAGCCGCAGGGCCAGAAGTAAACTGCAAAGGCCAGACCTCGCTGACCGCCCCTCTCCAGGGCCCACGTGCCGCACCCAACACTCGAGGGCCTTCAGGCGCCCCAGGGGCTGACCTCGCTCAGGGCCCAGCCACAAAAGCCTGTCGTATTTTTGAGTGACCAGCTTGATCTGAAATACAGAGAAGGGACTTCCCTGGTGGCACAGTGGTTAGGAATCCGCCTGCCAATGCAGGGGACACGGGTTCGAGCCCTGGTCCGGGAAGATCCCACATGCCGCGGAGCAGCTAAGCCCGTGCACCACAACTGCTGAGCCTGCGCTCTAGAGCCCGCGAGCCACAACTACTGAGCCCACGCGCCGCAACTACTGAAGCCCGCGCGCCTGGAGCCCGTGCTCCGCAACGAGAGAAACCACCGCAATGAGAAGCCCACGCACCACAACGAAGAGTAGCCCCTGCTCGCCACAGCTAGAGAAAGCCTGCGTGCAGCAACGAAGACCCAACGCAGCCAAAAATAAAATAAACAAATAAATAAAATACAGAGAAAAAAATGGAGAAAATGTGCCCTAGAAGGAAAAGAGTGAGAAATGCCACTGGCCTCTTGTTGTTGGCTTATTTATTTTACGTACTTTCATAATGGAATTTTTTTTTTTACTGAGTATACTAGGTGTTGGGTTTTTATTTGCATTTTTGTTTTTATTTATTGTCATTGGTGTTAAGTTCTGATTTGATATTAAAAATTTAAATTAGCCCAGTATTTGTTTGGATGTTATTTATAGTTTTAACCTTTATGAGGTGAATAGCAACCAGAATGGTAAAATGCAGCTGTGCCATCTCCTGACAAATTGATACGAAAAGGAAAATTAACCAGAATTTTATGGGACAGTTTCCACTATTAAACTAAAAATGTCAAAACTAGAACACTGTTAAAATCTAAGTATCCTACTGTTAATTATAAAAGAAATGCCACGTAGGGTTAAATAGTCTATAATTTGGGATCTTGGGTTGATTGCATTTTGTTGGTAGATGGAAGCAGAGGGTTCAGGAACTACGATTAGGTTGTCAGTAAAGCTGACATCTTTCAAAATTGAAGACCTGCAGATTACAAATAAATTTTAATGTTCGTCCGCTCTCATGCCATATTCTAAGGAGGTCAGTTACAGCAGAGCAGCTGTAAACAGCTGTGCAGGTTGTAGACCGCACAAGTCTGGGAGGTGCCACACGCCTGGTAGTCCCAGTGAAGGGTACTCCCGACGTTGTTCAGTGCCATCCCAGCTGGTGCCCTGCGTCAGGGGCCCGTGTCTTGTGAGATTCCGTTCACGGTAGTAAACCTGACAGCCAGACTGTTGTGTGCGCCTGTCCCCTCCCCCGGCCAGCTTCCACACTCTGGCCGAGTAACTTGCCAAGTCAGAAGAGCTCTGATCCATCCTGCTTTAACCCACAAGTCACCACGGCTTCATCCTCCCTCTTCCCTGGCTTCCTGCTTTCCTCAGAAAACGGATGGGGTGACATGGAAACAGCACCAGCAGGGGTGCTCCGGGGGCCACACCCCGTCAGCCCCCCTCCCAGGAGCAGGAACAGGGTCCTTAACAGAGGGAACCGCAGTTCTGGGGACACGATAGCTCACAGTGACACAGTTACTAGCACACATTTCTCCTCATTATTCCCGTATTCAAAAGAGAATACGAATGGGGGAGATGGGATACGTGAGACCTTTCGAGTTAGGAAAAGCGCTGGTCTTTTTATGGCAAAATCTGTAACAGAAAGCTTGGAGTTTTGTTTACAGCTCTGTGGATCTTGTTGGAGGTGTGAAAAGGTGGAGTTGGCCCTGTGTTTTTATTTTTATCTTACTTGGAAGGGGAAACCCATGGGATCCTTCTGAACTTGGACGTGTTGTTGTAAACACTCGGTGGTCGTTCTCTTCCCTCCTGCTGCCTGGTTTCCCGCACCCCGCCCCGGCCTCTCCCAGGGCCCCGGGCCCCCAGAGGCGGTGGTGTGCCCGTGTCTTCCTCTCCTCCCCATGGTCTTGGCCGCGTCACGCTCTCATTTTCCACCATTTGCTCAAACGGCAGCCTAGGAGGACATTGGTTCTTGGCTGTTAGGACTCTCAGGCCCAAGCTGAGCGGCTCACCCCGCAGGCCCGTGCTCACCTTTCTTAGTGCCGCGTTTGGTTCTGCAGGGTCCTCCCCACCGTCATCTCAGAGTGCCACACTGCCTTCCTCGAGTGCCTGGCCGCTCGCTGCCTCCGGCTACAGTCGCTCTCTCAGCAGCCTTGTGCCCGCTCCTAGTATCGCAGGTACGCACCTGGCCTCTCGACTTGCAGGTAGCCTTTTCTCTCTTTCCGCAAACAAAACGGATGGCCTGGCTTTTCCTGGTGGTCTGTCTGCTCCTCCCTGAGCTGGGAGGCCATGTGGTGTGATGGAGAGCGGGCCTGAGCTTTGCTGAGCAGCCGTGGGGCCTCGGGCACCACTGCTCCCACCCACCCCCCACCCCCGTGGAGTGGGAATGGTGACACCTCCTCCGTGGGCTGTCACGAAGGTCCGGGGATTATGTAAACTCCCCAGGGCAGGATGTGACACAGCTGCTTTCCCCTCTCCTCCCTTCCCGCCGTAGCCATGAGACCAGGGGTATAGGAGGCTTAAAGACGTGAAGGCGGCCACCTCTGGGGACCTGCTGTTAACTTGCATTGGCCACCAGGGGCTAGGAGGCCACAGCAGCCCCGTGCTTCACTGCCGTCTCTGGGATCAGTGCAGGGCCTGGGTTGTTCCTCTCTCAGTGTAGACCTTACGAGTCTTTCAAGTTAGAAATTTCTTTTAGGCTGAGAGGAGAATTGAGAATTGTCATAGTAACTTCAAAGGAATTGTTATCTGGAAGTTTTAAGACAAGGATAGAGATAATGGACACACACACAAACAGAATGTGTACAGTACAGGTTTATAAAAAGAGGTGGAACTTAAGTAAAGAGGGTTTATTGTTTATACATTTCTTCAAATATGTTTCTGCATTCCACCAGCCTTTGTTTAAATCCATGTAAGAATGCTGTAGGAATTCCTTTTATACCAGTGCCTAGGGGAGAAAGTCGTTTTGATGTACTTTAGCGTCTTATTTAAAGAGAGAAAAAGAGCTGCTGGATTATGTCTATTCGTTCTAATGTTTATTCCCTCTGATGTTTACAAAGGGGATGCATTAGGCCTTTAGTGCTTCCCAATCATTTGGCTAAAGAGATGGGCAAACAAAACCGTCTTCCCATATCTCAGGCAGTTTTTTATGGCGTTTTGTTTTTTCTGATCAGTGACGCCTTTGCTCAGATTAGCATTTGTTGTTGTGAAGCTGCAGTGGACCCTGGCCGCCAGGGTGGCAGAGGCGCTCCACACGGGGCTTGTGCCGGCCTGGGTGCTGCCCTGCTGCCCAAGGAGCACGGTGACAGCGACCACTCTGCCTGCTGTCCTTGCAGCGCTGGGCCGCTGAAGCAGGCATGGCAGGTGCCCCGGGCACAGGAGGGGCTGGAGCTGGTGGTCATTACTGGCTTTGGTTTTTCTCCCCAAGAGCCTTAAAGCAGGCTTCCCCCGGCCAAGGTGCCAAGATGCCAGGCTGCTCAGCCCTGGGCCACACCCGTTTCTATAGGCATGGGGAGCGAGTCTCAAAGCCGCAAAGATGACGCTGGTCAGCGTGAGCTCAGGCGGGTTATGTCAGAGGGGGCGTTGCTTTGACAGGGGACGGACACCTAAGGAAACGGCGTAAAAAGCTCTTGCCCTTGAGTAGTCTGTTACGAGGTAAGATGTGTCCCAGCAGCATTGGTTAAGTTTAGCTCTAACACTGAACTACAAAAACGCAGTTTTTCTGGGTGCCAAGCGCGCGTCTGACACACTTAGCAAACTAAGTGTCAGGAGTACTGGCAAGATGCATACCGGACACCAGCAGGCTGTGTCTGGGCAGAAACTCAAGAGAGAGGATGCCTGTGGTCCTCGTGCGGGAGCTTGACTTGGTGCTGCATTCGGGTCACGCAGTCCTCTGGAGCCAGAGCGCCTGGTGTGATTCCCTAGGCACTGCCGTGACTTTCCTTCTCTCAGGAATGCCTATGCTCCACTTCTCTGCCTTTCCAGGTAAACTGTCAGACATTAAATCGACGTGGTCCTCTGGCCCTGCCTCTCACACACAAGCCTCTCTGTCTCATGAACTGTGGAAGGTGCCCAGAAACACTACTGCACCCACAAGGCCACCTCCAGGGTTAACCAATCCCAAGCCTTCCTCCACCTGGGGAGCCAGTCCCCTCGGCTGGACCAGCTCCTACTCCTCGGGTACGCGTCCGTTCTCGTGTCCAAACGGGGTGGCTGGGACGGGGGTGTCCGTGCCTGCTCCGCTTGTCCTTTAGGGAAGATGCCTGTCATTTTGTCCTGCAGCTCCTTTGTAAGGACTCCTGGACACTGGGAGGGCTTAGGAGGGGCCAAGTCGCCCTAGACCCTCGGGAATTATCTGGTCCCAGGCTCTGCTGCCTGTGTTTCAGCATCAGCCCTGGGTGCTCGCACACACAGCTTTGTTCGGAGCCAGGAGGTCCCGGCGGGCGGTCTCGGCACCCACTGAGGGGCCGCACTGGGCCCTTGGAGAGGCCCGATCAACGAGCACGAGGGTCTCGCTTCCCAGTGTGAGCGCACCACCCCATCCTAAGGTGCAGTTCTGGAGGCTTCTCCCGGCCCCCTGCTGAACTGCGGGGACGAGCCGGGTGCACAGGGCATTTAAGAAGCCGAGAGTGAAGCCAGCCCTGCAAGTCTGCTTCATTTTTGTTAGCAAGTGGGATTTTAGAGCATTGATTATAAAGCTGTGGGGGAGGGGGGCAGAGGAGGAGACCAGAACTTCCAGGCAGTTCTCAAGTCTCTGCCACCACACCCACCTCCCAGGGGTCTGCAGGGACTGTGACTCTGGGTTGGTTTCCGGGGGTTGGGAAAGGCTTGGAGCACAGGTTCGGCCCGTGCTGCGTCCGTGTGGTGAGACGGGAGGGCATCGGGAAGAGCTGTCTGACTCACCGCAGCCTTGTTGACCGGGTTCTTCCCTGGGCACAGGTTCTGCCTGGAGTACTGACACCTCAGGAAGGACAAGCAGCTGGCTCGTTCTCCGCAACCTCACGCCCCAGGTACAGGCACCCGGTGGGGGCATCGCCAGGCCTGAGGGTCTTGTCGGTGACCCGAGGCCTCACTCATGGCCCAGAGGCAGCGCCGGCAGCATGGGTCATTTAACCATGTTGCTGGTGAATTGTTCACCTTTCACTCTTCCGAGGCTGAAAGAGTGTCCCCTTATAAACAGAATTGCTCACCTGCACCCGCTCCAGAACCATTTGGCCTGCGCTCACTTTTCCCAGGGTCGGGGGCCGCGAGGCTCTGTGTGATGTGCTCTGGAGAGAGGGGGTCGGAACCAAAGCAGGGTTTTCTCCTTCTTCTGTTAGCCCAACTCAGAAACTATAACTGAAATGTCCAAGATTTTAAATTACACAGTAACTTACAAGGTGCAAAAGGTTAATATCATAATCATATAGTAAGCCCTTTCAAGGACAGACATCTTCCCAAGGTACCGTGCACCTGGATTTCATAAACGTGTATAGTGAAGAATCCCCAGGACGCGTGTTACCGCCCCTCTGCTTCCTTAATCAGATCGATGGCTCCACCCTGCGGACGCTGTGCTTGCAGCACGGGCCTCTCATCACATTCCACCTGAACCTAACCCAAGGCAACGCCGTGGTCCGGTACAGCTCCAAGGAGGAAGCCGCCAAGGCCCAGAAGTCCCTGCACATGTATGTCCCTCCCCTGCCCTGCGCAGCCCTGGCTGCAGCCCGGTGGTGCGGGGGCTGGGCGTTGTGGGTGGGTCCTGGGGCCGCAGCCACAGAGCACCGCGGGCGGGCGGGAAGTCCGATGTGGTGTGGACAGGGTCGGCTGCCCCCGGGGCCTCTCTCCTCGGCTTGCACTCAGCTGCCCAGTCCTGTGTCCTCAAGTCTCTCAGCCTGAGTGTGTCTGCGTCCTGACTTCCTCTCCTTCTAAGGACACCAGTCTAAGTGAATTAGGGCCACCCCCCTGACCTCATATTACCTTAATTCCCTCTTTAAAGACCTCTTTCCAAATACAGGCACAGTGCGGTCTTGGGGCTTAGGGCTTCAACATATGAATTTGGGGGGGACACAATTCACCCCGTAATAGGTGTCTTGTGACGTGTCGGTTTCTTCTGCTGCTGAAGTGCCATGGCTCGGCCTCCCCCGCACCCAGTAGGGAAATGGTCCCCCAAGAGAGCACATGTAGAGCCCAGTGATAGAAGATGCTCTGTCCATAGAAGATGTCTCCAGGCATACGACACATTCAGACCCACTGCTGGGCCTCGTAGTGGTCCCTGCAGCCAACTCCTCTCCCCTGATTAAAGGATGCTTTTGATAAGATGTGTGAGTAGACCTACTCAGCGACATCACTTGGGGTGTGGACCCTAGAAGTTAATCATTCCTATTTTTAGCCCAGGGTATAAAATTGCACTGACCCTAAATGATGCCCAAGTTTAATGGTCCATTCATGCACTTCCTTAAGAATGTGCGCTCTACACCGACACAACATAGCTGCTAGAAGTCTAAGGTGAGAAAAAAAGGTCATAATCTGGCCTTGGAAATAGCTATACTAAAACGTAAACTGCAGGACCATTTCTGGGTGGCCTGTGACATGAAGCCTCCAGCTGCCCTTTTCCCATTGAAAAAAAAAAAGGGGGGAACGCCAACGAGGCGAACACAGAAAGACACACAGCTGCTCTGCTCACATGACCCCTGTTCTGCTTTTTTTGTTTGTTTGTTTTGAGTTTTTGTTCTGAGATGTAACTGACATACAACAGCGTGTCAGTTTAGAGTGTAGTGTTGATTTGACACATTTATATATTGCAATGTGGTTACCACCGTGGGAGCTAACACCCACATCAGGGCACATGATTATTATTTCCTTTTTGTGGTGAGAACGTTTAAGATCTACTGTCTCAGCAACTTTGAAGTAAAGGATACAGAATTGCTAACTGTAGTCACCGCGCTGTACATGAGCTCCCCAGAACTCACTCATCTTCTAACTGGAAATTTGTACCCTGAGACCAACCTCTCCCCATTTCCCACCCACAGCCCCCGGTAACCACCATTCTACTCCCGAATGTTTCAACAAGTTTGGCTTTTTTAAAAAGATTCCGTATATGATTGATATCATGCAGTATTTATCTTTGACTTATCTCACTTAGCATAAGGCCCTCAGGATTAATCCATGTTGTTGCAGGATTTCCTTCTTTCTCATGGCTGAATAATATTCCAGTGTGTCTGTTTGTATCTGTGTGTGTGTGTGTGTGTGTGTGTGTGTGTAAACATCTTCTTTATCCACTGATTTGTTGACAATTAGGTTGTTTCCATATCTTGACTATTTAAGTAATGCTGCAGTAAACATGGGAGTTCAGATATCTATCTCTTCAATAGCCTATTTTCATTTCCTTTGGATATATACGCAGAAGTGGGCTTGCTGGATCGTATGGTTGTTCTAGTCTGAATTTTTTGAGGAACCTGTATACTTTTTCCACAGTGGCTAAGCAATTTACGTTCCCACCAGCAGTGTAGGAGGATTTCCTTTTCTCCAGATCCTCACCAACACTTGTTATTTCTTGTCTTCTTAATGATAGCCGGTCTAACTAGTGTGAGGTGATGCCTCATTGTGGTTTTGACTTGCATTTCCCTGATAATTAGTGATGCTGAGCATCTTTCCATGTGTCTGTTGGCCATTTCTATGTCTTCTTTGGGAAGATGTCTATTCAGTTCCTTTGCCCATTTTTTAGTCAGATTGTTTGGGGTTTTTTTGTTATTGAGTTATATGAGTTCTCTATATATTTGAGTTACAGGATATTCTCTATATCAGATAGATGGTTTGCAAATACTTTTCCCATTTTATAGGTTGTGTTTTCGTTTTGTTGATGGTTTCCTTTGCTGTGCAGAAGCTTTTTAGTTTGATGTAGTCCCACTTGTTGATTTTTTTCTTTTGTTCCTTGTGCTTTTGCTGTCATATCCAAAATTTTGTTGCAAAGACCAGTGTCAAGGAGTTTTTTCCCTATGTTTGCTTCTAGGAGTTTTATGGTTTCAGGTCTTATGTTTAGTCTTTAGTCCATTTCAAGTTAATTTTTGTGAGTGATGTACGGTAGGGGTCCAGTTTCATTTTTTTGCATGTGGTCGTCCAGTTTTCCCAGCACCATTTATCGAAGGGACTGTCCTTTCCCCATTGAGTATCCTTGGTGCCCTTGTCAAATATTAGTTGACTGTATATGTGGGGATCTATTTCTGGACTCTCTATTCTGTTCCATTGGTCTATGTATCTGTTTTTATGCCAGTACCATACTGTTTTGATTGCTGTAGCTGTGTAGTGTTGTTTGAAATCAGGAAGTTTGATGCGTCCAGCTTTGTTCTTTCTCAGGATTGCTTTGGCTATTTGGGGTCTTTTGTGGTTCCATACACATTTTCGGATTGTTTATACATTTCTATGAAGAATGCCATTGGAATATGATAGGGATTGCATTGAATCTATAGGTGGCTTTAGGTTGTATGGATATTTTTAAAGTATTTTTAATTCTTTCAATCCATGAATACAGGATGGCTTTCCTTTTGTATCTTCTTCAATTTCTTTTATCAAAGTCTGGTAGTTTCCATGGTATAGATCTTTCACTTCCTTGGTTAAATTTATTCCTAAGTATTTTATTGTTTTTGATGCTATTGTGAATTGGATTTTTTCTTTATTTCTTTTTCAGATATTTCATTGTTAGTGTATAGAAAGAAATGCAACTGCTCTCTGGGTGTTGATTTTATATTCTGCAATTTTACTGAATTCTTTGATTACTTCCAACAGATGTTTGATGGAGTCTTTAGGGTTATCTCTATGTAAGATGATGTCATCTGCAAATAAATTTTACTTCTTCCCTTCCAGCTTGGATACTTTTTGTTTCTTTATCTTGCCTGATTGCTCTGGCTAAGACTTCCAATACTATATCAAATAAAAGAGGTGAGAGTGAGCACCCTTGTCTCGCTCCTGACCTTAGAAGAAAAGCTTTCAACCTCTTACCATTGAAAATGATGTTAGCTTTGTGTATATGTATGGTTTTTATTATGTTGAGGCCTGTTCTTTCTGTACCCTATTTGTTGAGGAGTCTTCATCATGAAAGGACACGGTGGGTTTTTTTTGTTTTTTTTTTTTTGAAAGGACGTGGTATTTTGTCAAATGCTATTTCTACTCCCGTTAAGATGATCACATGATTTTGATCTTCCATTCTGTTAATGTGGTGTATCCCATTTATTGGTTTACATATGTTGAACCATCACCCCTGCCTGAATCCCAGAGATAAGTCCCACTTAACCGGCGTGTACTTTGTTGAGAATCTTTACTTTTTTGAGAATTTTTACATCTATATTCATTTATATTGGTCTGTGGGTTTTTTGTTTGGTTTTTTTGTGTGTGTTTTTTGGGGTTTTGTTTCTTGTTTTTTGTTTTGTTTGTTTGTTTGTTTGTAGTGTCCTTATCTGGCTTTAGTGTCAGGATAATATTGGCCTTATAAAATGAGTTTGGGAGTGTTCCCTCCTCTTGAGTTTTTTGGAAAAGTTTGAGAAGATTTGATGTTAATTCCCCTTTAAGTGTTTGATAGAATTCATCATTGAAACCATCTGTGGTCCTGGGCTTTTCTGTATTGGGAGTAATCAGCTGATTATTGATTCAACCTCCTTTCTCATTATTGGTCCATTCAGAGTTTCTATTGATGATTCAATTTTGGTAAATCGTATGTTTCTAGAAATTTGAACATTTCTTCTAGATTATCCAGTTTGTTGGCACATCCTGTGTATTTCTGTGTTATCAGTTGTAATGTCTCCCTTTCATTTCTGATTTTATTTGTGTCTTCTTTTTTTCTTGGTTAGTCTAGCTAAAGGTTTGTCAATTCTGTGTATCTTTTCAAAAAACCAGCTCTTATTTTCGTTGCTGTCCTGCTCTTTTAGGTGTGTTCTGGGAAACACTACCATCTTGGCCGAGTTTGCTGGCGAAGAAGAAGTGAACCGTTTCTTAGCCCAAGGCCAAGCACTGCCGCCCACCTCCAGCTGGCAGCCCAGCGCTGGGACCAGCCAGACGCGGCTGGGCGCCTCGGGCAGCTCCCACGGCCTGGTGCGCAGCGACACTGGCCACTGGAACGCCCCGTGCCTGGCAGGCAAAGGGAGCAGCGACCTGCTGTGGGGCGGGGTCCCCCAGTACTCCAGCAGCCTGTGGGGCCCCCCCAGTAGCGACGATGGCAGGGTCATTGGAAGCCCCACCCCGCTGAACACTCTGCTTCCTGGCGACCTTCTCAGTGGGGAGTCCATCTAGCCCGGAGAGGCTGCGTGGGCACCGCAGTCATCAGCACTAGGAAGAAGCGCTGACCCTTTCCAGTCCGGGCGTCGCTGAGGACCCCGCTTGACCCGAGCAGCCCGGCAGCCCTTTCAAGTACCTCTGTCCAGTACTGAAGACGAACCTTGGCCGCAGTCCTTGCGAACTGTTCCCAAGACAGTGCGGGCTGCGCTGGGTCAGTGTCATGTGTAATGACAGGATGCTTCTCACAGCTTTTTATTTTGTGTCGTCTTATGTTTGTATGGTGTGTTGTCATTTTGATTTTTTAAGTATAAAAGCTGCTTAGAATAGTTCTATCATGAAGGGCACTTTTCAGATTGTGGGCTGGAAAGGGTTATTTTATCAAGGGGGTGGGGAGGGGAGGGAGGGAGACGAGAAAGCCTATTTAAAACGAGCCTGTGACGATTATGCACATTACCAGAGGCGGACCCCGTAATCAGGGGGAGCTGGCGTCCATCACTGGGACACGGTCCTGGCGGCCCAGACCAGCGAGCCGAGCGGAAGGAGCGGTCTGCGATCTGTTCTCTGTTCCCACGGAGCCGCCTATGCACATTACCCTTGTTTCATTACTTTTTCATGTCATTTTTTTTAATCCCAAAAAATATTTTTTAAAAGTTAAAAAAAATAGACATATCAAACATGCAAATACTTGAATCCAGCAGGCCAATAATGAAATGTGAACACTTTCTAAGTCTAATTCTACACTTCCAGGTTGGCATCAGTACGCAGAAACAGGCTCTAGGAAAAATTTCTAAGTTCACAGCCTATGTGTGTGTGTGTTGAAACAGAAGCACGTGTGTGTGTGCGTGCGTGTGCGTGCGCACTTTCTGTGTGTGTTAAGTGTGTGAGGGATTTAACTGTGGGTTTTCCCTTTTATTCAGTATGTGCTTTTTTTTTTTTGGCGCATTGGTCAAACGTTTGTTATTATTAGCTTCTAACTTTGCACTGAGTGTCCCTGCCCTTCCTTTAGCTAATCCTATACATTAAAGAGAATTCATAGGACAGGGCCGGTGACAATTCATGTGTAAATGTTTACTCAAGGACTCTGTTATTGCGTTTAAAAATTACAGTGTATATCTCTGGAGAAATAATATGTATACCTACCTTTAGCAGCTTTTTATCGTGGACTAATGCAAGAAAATTATTACCAGAGTATTGCACCATTTTTCCATTTGGAATATAAAGTTAAAGAGAAAACAACTCTCGTTGAACTGTGGCCATAGATACTTGTAGAGGTGGATGGTTCCGCGGGAGGAACGGAGACAAGCACTTGGACGTGGGTTGTGACTGCTTTCGGAGGAGCCCGAGGCGCGGGCTCCCACCTGTTTACAGACCTTTTTTTCTCCTTCAGACTTTAAAATAAAAAAATTTTAAAAAGGAATTTAAAAAAAGAAAAGAAAAAAAAAAAGACTTCCGTCGTAAAGAAACCTATTTTCAGAATGCAGATCCGCTACTTCAGAGCTCTGGGATTGAACAGTGTTGTTTTCCCCTCCGGCCACCGTCGTGGACTCTGTCGACTGTCCCCTTCGTCCAGGTGACGAGTTGTGGTCACTGTCTTGCACACGCGGATGCGCTCTCAGGAAAGCCAGGGTTCCCGAGGGGCAGCTCCACACCATTTCATGTATTTTGTAACCCAACTCCTAGCACTGAAGATGTTATTAAAAAACAAACAAAAAATAAAGAAAAAAAAGAAAAAAGAGGAAAAAAACACACAAAGAAGAAAGATACCTAATCTCTAACGTGTAGCAGTTACGTATGTACCAAATAATGGACTCAAAGGAAATAGATGTTCGAAGAGTGCTTTATATATTAAAAATTGCTTTATGTTTTAAAAATGATCAATGTTTTGATTGTTTTGCAAGAAAGAAAGACAATGGAGTAACATACCCTTGAGTATGTTTAAAAAAATATATGAACATGTGCTCCCTGCCTGCTTGATCAGGAAACTTGTGCATTACATTTTTTTTAATTAGCTTTTTAATGGTTTTATCAAAACAAAACAAAAAAAAAACAAAAAAAAAGAAAAGAAAAAAAAAAGTTCCTGCAAAATTGCAGATCAACAAAAGCTGGTTTTATAGAGGATCATGAACTATGCACAAACTGGTTCAAGACTTTTTTCTCAAGTTCAGTAGTGTATTTAGCTAAACAGACCTTCCTCAGAGTAAGTGCATCTCATTGCCATTACATGCGTTCTGTATATTTGATGTACACGTCCCTGCGTTATGTACACCAAATATACGTGCGTGCGTGCCCGTGTGCACCCAGACATACAGCTTCCCATGCTGCATTTAGCATCGAGTTGTAGAAAACTGATATTTTTAAATTGAGGATGGAAGTAAAGATTCTCTCTGTTTTTGTTTTTCGTTGGGGTGGGTTTGGTTTTTTTCTTTGGACCTTTTATTTTGAATTAAAGATGTCTGTAACTCTGAGATTAAAAGACAAGTTTGTGGCTTTTAATGTTTTTCCTCATAGAATGTGATTGTTGAAGAAAATGCACCGAAAGTTGCTTTCAAAAGTACAACGCTTTGTTGAATCTTAATAAATTGCAATTTTTTTTCTTGGCTGTTCAAATAAATGTGTTTTTTATTTTTCAGAGGCGGATGTCATCCAAATTCACTTTGTATGTGTTGGGAGAGAGAGTTGTCCTACTGTGTGTAAGAAATTCCCTGTGTCGTCTTATGCCGTCCTCAGAGTTCACGTGTATAATCAGATACCCTCCAAGTTTTGGTTGCTTGACTTGTGATCTTATCATTTGTTTTGTGGTTTTGCAGTCCACACTGAAATCTTATTACTAGTCTTCGAGAGGTGCAGTAGAGCCTGGACCCACCCGCTCCGTGTGGGAACCGGTGTCATCTGGGGCAGCCGTGGGACGTGGCCCCAGCCGAGGACCATTGCTCGCTCTCACCCATGACCCAGTTTGGGCATAAGAAATATTCGGAGAGAGGAGAGTAGTGAAGGTCTTTTGGGGCTTCCATGGTGACACGGTGGTTAAGAATCCTCCCGCCAGTGCAGGGGACACGGGTTCGAGCCTTGGTCCGGGAAGGTCCCACATGCCACGGAGCAACTAAGCCCGTGCGCCGCAACTACTGAAGCCCGCGCACCTAGAGCCCGTACAAGAGAAGCCACAACAATGAGAAGCCCGCTCACCACAACGAAGAGTAGCCCCCGCTCACTGCAACTAGAGAAAGCCTGCGTGCAGCAAAAAAGACCCAACGCAGACAAAAATAAATAAATAAAAAAAATTTTTTTAAAAAAAAAGGTCTTTTGTTTTTCCTAGACATTCGTTTCGGTAAAGTAGCCTTAGCTAACTTTACAGAGCGTCTTGTACAAGCACAGTTGAAGTGACGGCACTGGGCAAAGCAGCAGCAGCCTTCTCCCCACGGGGTTCAGGCGGCAGTCAGAACACTCGGGTCTGGCTCTCAGGTCCACCCCTGGGTCGCCTGCCATGACCTTAAGTAAGTTCAGCACCAGTGCTCCTGTCACGTCAGGATTGTAAAGACAGCCTCTTGAAAACCAGCCAGAATGTCCTTTGTGACCCCCGCTCAGAGACCAGCAGAGTGAGTGTCTTTTTCTCTCCACTCTTAGGCGCCTCGGCCACGTTTTATCGAGAAGATAGGACCCGGGTTGGCCCCCCGCAGGCGAGACGGCGAGCTCCCGGCTCTGACTGGCCTCTTTAGAAAGCGGAGGAGGAAAGCGCAGAAGAGCCGTCATCCGGAGGAGAAGCGAAAGGCTAGACCGAAACTCATGGAACTCAGAATGTGGACAGTGGAATGTACTTGACACCCTACCCTGGTACGCACCTGGAGGCACCGACCCTGCCGGAGCTGTGAGCAGCCCTTCTGCAAGTGTTCGTTCAGTGCCCGTGAGTCCAGCATCGCTACAGGGAGCGAGCCGGCCCCATGCCTGCTCCTAGGAGAACAAGCCCAGTGCCTCCAGGTTGAGGCGGGCTTCATGGAGGAGGTGGCACTTTCCCCCCAGGACCGGGGGAAGTAGGGGACAGGTGGGGAACACAGGGTAAGCCAACCGACGGCCTCATGGCCTGGAGTGGAGGCGGCTCCTGGTACCCACAGGTGAAAAGGAGGCTCGGTGTCTGGGATCAAGAGAAAAATCAAGGCTCAGAGCTGCACTTTTTAAAAAAATCATTGTGGCGATACCGTGGGAGAAGGCAAAGAAAGAAGGCAGGGTGCTCAGTGGGTAGAAGCTTGATGTGAGAAGGGACTGTTGAATGGAGAGGAGAGGCCAGGAGAGAGCCGTCCTGGCCAGCACTGATTCTAACCGCATAAACGACAAGATCCGAGGAGCTGAGGTGCTGAACACGCGTTCACTCAGGAAGGCATTTCGAGAAGATTCTTTGCAGGAACAGAACATATGGGGTGGATCAAGGAGAAACCACGTAAGAGTCGTGGTGGAAACATGTAGTTAACTTACTAGCTTTACACATCAGTTTTCACAGCTTAGCTTGTGTGGGACCGTCCCCTGAATGGCAGACCGTGTGGCAGGCCTGGCCCCGGAGCCTGGATCCCCAGTCATCGTGAAAACCAGAAGCACATTTCCAAATGCTCCCTAAGTGCGCAGAAGCCTCAGGCTTAAGTGACATTTCGCTGGTTCTCCACCCTGGCTGCGTGTTAGAATTATCCAGAAAGCTTTTTAAATCCCAGTGCCAGGGCACATCTCAAGAGTTTTCACATCTCCCCAGTTGGCTCCACTGAGCGGCCAGGGCAGAGGCGGTGTCAGAGGGAGCCTGTCAGGCTGAGACTGTCGGCCGCCTACCCACTGGAATAGCCATTTCCAAGAGTTCAGTGCGTCTCATTTGGCAGTCATAGCTAGCTTTTTGCTTTTTTTTTTTTTTTTTTTTTTTTTTTAGCAAAACTGCTATGTGCCCGGCAGGGTGCTAAGCACTGTGTAGGACTGTGTCTGTTGTTTCAACAGCCCCACGAGGTGAGGACTGAGACTGGGAGAGGTTACAGAATGTGCCCGAGGCCATGAGCTGATGAGGGTCAAATCCAGGCCCATCTGACTCCACAGCCATCGCTCGCTGGGTCAGCCCCACACAGGATCCACCACGGAATATTCCAGCTGGAGGACCTTGAGGCCACGTGTGTATCAGAAACAGCTCCGATGGGCGATAGGTGTGCCTGTAAAGAGACCTGGCTGCAGCGGTAGCGGGGCCGGCGAGCCTGGAATTTGTACAGGGCCAGGCAGGGTGGTGCCGCAGCCCTGGGCAGAATTTCTTCTCCGGAAAACCTCAGCCTTGCTCTTGAGGACTTCCGACTGATTGGATGAGGCCCACACACGTCACTGGGGATAAAACCCTTAAAGCCAGCTGACTGGGTGCCAAGCACCTACAAGATGCCTTCACAGCAACACCTCAGGTGGCGCTTGAGTCGATAGCCGGGCCACCAAATGACCATCACACGTGGCTTCTGCAGAAATACCCGCGGGCCTTTCGCCTATTTGTCGTCAGCAGCTCGTCCTGACTGACCTCATAGTTGTTGCAAGGCAGGCGAAGTGGGCCCAGTCATAGCTGGTGGCAGTGCCAGCTCAGACTGGATGTGGTCGGTTTATGTCCATCCATCCAAAAGTGCATCCTCTTCACACAGAGGCAGACATCTGCGGGGGTGCTGGCCCCTAGAGCCCAGGCGAGTGTCCTCACCCGACCTCACCCAGCGGCACTCATGCTCGGAGACACAGCCCAGGCCAGCTACTTGTAGAGGTCCTTAAGCTGGCTGGGACCAGCCACAACAGGCCCAGGAATCCTGCCTGATCTGTCGGGCGCCCGAGAAAGTCAGGTGACAGTCTGCCCCTGGACGTCTGCCAAATGCAGGAGCACCCTGCGTGGGACCGTCCTCAGAAGAGGGACCATTCGGGGTTAGCGTGGGCCCAGCTGGGAGCACTGCTAATGGCAGTGGCATCTTCACTGCAGGGCTGGCCTGGCCCCCCCAGGCCAGGTTTGCTCTCCCAGGTTCCCCGCTGGGATGAGGAACGTGGGCCCATCGCCGCTCTCCCATCCTTTCCCACGGCGGCCGCTGCCCCAGCTCCTGTGGACAGCGGGCGCTGGGGCTGTGACAGCTCCGTCCCCTCCTCCCCGCACCCTCTGGTCCACGGCATCCCACAGGCTCCTCAAGCACAGCCGGGCAGGACCCGGGGTCACCCCCCACCAGTCACGGCAGCCAGACCCCGCTCCTGCCACAGGCCTGGGCGCTGGCTGCCCTTCGGCCTGCAGGCTCCTCTCCCCACGGCTTACCAGCAAATGACCCACCCCGGTCCCGCCCTATATTTTCCCTCCACCCCCACCCCAGGAACCACTAGAGCATCACTTCGTCACCCTCCACGCACCCCCGTTCTTGTCCCGCACAGCACAGGCTGGCAGGGCAGCGCCTGAAGCTGCAGCGCGGTCCATCCCTGCCATCGGGGGCGGGGCCAGAAGAGGGCGCCCTGCGCTCAACACTGAAGCCGCACAGAGTCTGCTTCATGGGGAGCCCGGCACCAGGGGAGGCCCCTCGGGCATCTGGTAGGCCGCAGGGCCCTGGCCTGACAAGGAGAGCAGCCTTGAAGAACCAGAGGGAGAAACTGAAGCGGCGGCACATGCACGAGGCCCAAGTTCCCATGACCTCGGCCTGGAGGTCGTCCACGGGCTGTACCTACAGCCCTGGGCACCTGGGCAGGCCTGAACATAAGCATGGACTCCCACGAGACAAGCCCACTTCGCAAAATGTGTTTAATCAGGATAAATAGAGTCCTGGGCAGGGTCCACCGGGGGTGCTCCAGCCTCAGACGGGCTGCAGACTCCCGTCACCTTCCCCATGTCCCAGCGGGCCATCTCCAGGCGGCATCTGTGCCTGCAGGTCCATGGGAACCGAGGGTGACAGGGTGACAGGGTTCCCGGGCTGCCAGGCCCAGCGCTGTCCTACTGGGCATCCCAGTCGTCTGTGAATACGGCCGGGGGCATCACGGCCTCCTCGGTTCTACCAACCCTGCCAGAAAGCAGAGTCGGCAAGGGGCCTCGCTCGGGAGGCTGAGAAGCCCCACGGTCATCCCTCTGGCCAGCCGAGGCCAGAGGATCCCCAGCAGCCTTCCTCAGGAGCTGTTTCCAGGCCTCCCAGGGCTGAAAGGCTCTGGACAGCAGTGGAAGGAGCCGGACGAGGCCGGGACTCACCACCGGTAGGCCTCGGCAAGGGAGGGAGTGGGGTGGGCAGGGGATCTTGTTAGATGGCTCGTTCTGGGGGCTCCTGCTGCCTGGGGTCGGGGCGGGGGAGCCCCAGGGGCCTCGACCTGCAGACCTCAGCTGGCCCACCTGGCCGGGCGGGGGTCGAGGAGGGGTGTGTGTGCATTCCCGTGGGTGGCCTGTCTGTCCAGGCAGCAGGAGGGTGTCTGAGTTCATCTCCCCTTCCCTGGGCTCAGCCGCAGGTAACAGTTGAAGGGTGAGATGTGCGGCCACAGGAGCAGCCCCAGCCCTGCGCCAGGGCAGCCGGGGCTGAGGCAGCAGCACTCGGTGGGGTGGGGGGGGGCAGGGGGGGTGTTCACCTCACGGGGAGAATGGGGGCAGGGGTCTGAGAAGGCCAGGCAGGCTGACCCCCGACCCATCAGGACGCGGGTGGCAGAGGGACTTCCCTGGTGGTCCAGTGGTAAAGAATCCGCCTTCCAGTGCAGAGGATGCGGGTTCGATCCCTGGATGGGGAACTAAGATCCCACATGCCGTGGGGCAACTAAGCCCACGCGCCACAACTACTGAGCTCGCGTGCCTCAACTAGAGCCCGCATGCCACAACTACAGAGCCCACGCACTCTAGAACCCACGCTCCACAACAAAAGAGCCCACATGCCTCAACGAAGATCCCGCATGCCGCAACTAAGACCCGACACAGCCAAAAAATAAATAAATATTTAAAGAAAAGAAAGACGGGGGTGGCAGAGAGGAGGGAAAGGGCGTGAGAGACCCCCAGCTCCACCTTGCCCCCTGCACACAGTTCCTTCATTTCTTTTTTTTCCTTTCTCAGCAAACTTAAGTTTTCTTCCTCCCCCAAATGCCCCACACACCTGAGGAGGAAAGGTGGGGAAAGAGGGTAGGGGAGTCCCAAGGGGCTGCAGGCCACCCCGGGCCGCCGGCAGCCACTTCCCTCCCCACCGCCGGCGGGGAGAGGCCTCCTGGTGCAGCACCCGTTCCTTCTCCCCCACACACTCCCCTCCAGGGCCCCTCACCTGCTCCTCTCCTTCCTCTCATAGATACGCTGAAGCTTGTTGATTAAGAAGATTTTGTCTTCCCCCTCCTAGAAATGCCAGAACACAAAGGCTGAGAAAACAGCCATCACGTGTCCGTCCAAAAGTGCCCTGTTCCAGACTGCACTTGGGGTAGCTCACAAAGAGTGTCTGACATCACAAGCACAAAAAGTTTAAAGAAGGGGGACAGAGGCACCAAACAAGGACAAGGAAATACCAAGAGCCAAGTAGTGGGCATACACACACATATGCATCTAAGCTTCCTAGTGGCCAAGGTGAAAAGGGAAATGTGATCAGTTGCACAGTGAGGGCTGCCTACCCAGCCTGACTCAATGTACAACCGGCCCTGACACTTAGTCTGTCTTGGGCAAATTACCTCCCCTCTGACCTCGGTCACCATCTGTAAAAGAGGGATACAAATGTCTGTGTCATGGGGCTTTTATTAGTTTTCTATTGTTGACCTAATCAATTATGGAAACTTAGTGGTTTAAAACAACACAAATGCAACATCAGTTCTGGAGGTCAGAAGTCCAAAATGGGTCTCAGTGGGCTAAAATCAAGGAGTCAGCAGGGCTGGTTCCTTCTGGAGCCTCTGGGGAGAATCTATCCTTGCCTGTTCCAGCTTCTGAGTCTGCCCACATCCCTGGGCTCATGGCCTCCTTCAGAGCCAGCAATGGTCAGTCCAGTCTTTCTCACACCTCTTTCTCTGACAGTGACTCACCCACTTCCTTTCTTAAGGACCTTACGATTACATCATGCCCACCCGAATAATCCAGGATAATCTCCCACCTCCAGGTCAGCTGATTAGCAACTGTAATTCCATCTGCGAACCTAATCCCACAACCCCAATGCCACGTAACCATGGCATATTCACAGCTTCTGGGATTAGGACAAAGACGTCTTTGGGGCAGGTATTGGCCAACCCAGGGCTCTTTCGACAAGTGACTGTGAAAACGCACATAAAGCTTTAAGTCTAGGACCCAGTAAACATCAGGCGGATTTCAGGGCCCATCGAACCCCGGAGTCAGACTGGATTCCTCGCAGGGAGTCTTCACAAAGGGAAAACAGCAATTTGGTCAGGATGCGTTCTGGGCGCTGGGGACCCTGGCTCACCCACGAAGGCGCTGAGACACTACGAGGTGGGACCTCCTTAAGAGAGCTCCCTGTTTTCTCTCCATCGAGTTAGTGGGTACAGAGGGCTGTGCACCTGAGTAAGCCACCTGCCCAGGCCAGGGAAAAGATGTTCCAAGCGCAGGCTGAGATCAGAAGTGTGGCCCCAAAGACTCAGAACCAGGGCCAGCCTCGGCCTTGGGAGGACACAGCCTGCAGCAAGGGCTGCCTGGGGAACCGTCCTTCAGCTCCTAGAGGAACGGCGGGCGGAGCTGGGATTCCCCTCCCGACGCTGCTGTGCGTCCCACCACCACGGGACACCGCAGGCCCCAAAACTCTACAAGGTAGGGCAGGAGCCAGTTGGGAAAAGCCCACTTCCAATAGCTGTACCTCAGCCAAAATGCCCAGCCTGAGCCCTGCCCTCGGTTTGTGAAAGGGGAGGAGAGGGGTTACCTTGTACTGCCTTACTTATAACCGTATAAAAAGTGGGAGCTGTCCCCAGGGCATCCCTCCACCCAAGAAGACCTGACCCAGAGTCCCTGCACCAATTAGCCAGCAGCAGAGTCACAGGCGAGCTGCACCCCAGCCCTGTCCTGCCTCGGCTGACACCCAGCAGCTGACCCCCAAGTCATTTCTAACGAAGAGTGGCTGGTGGCCACGAGCCCTGATGTGACCGCCTAGGGGACACAGGCACCAGCTGGCCCCAAGGTGGGCTCAAGCATTAAGTACACAAGTGAGAAACTGGGAAGGAAAAGGAAAAAAGAAGAAACAGCAGTGGGGAGAGTGATGTCAGGGCCCTGGGGGCAAGGTTGGGGCCCTGGGGATGAGGTCAGGGCCCACCAAGTGTTCAGGGGAGACCTGCTGTCACTGACAGGTGCCCCTGAGCAGCCAGCCCAGACCCCGGGAGGACAGGACCAGGTGAAAGGCCATTCCTATCTGGGGAAATGCCAGCCCAAGTGACTGACCTACGGGGCAGTGACTTGTTTTCAAGGTGATGGGAGGCCCAGTAACTGCGCAGGGAGGGAGGGACAGCCTGCGGGCAAAGCTGGGCGGCCTCTAGTGGGGATGCGGGTGGGGGGGGCGTGGGGTGTGTGGAGGGGCCGCGGGTGTGAGCCAGCAGGCACCCCCGAGGTGGGAGCCCAAGGGGCACTCACGTTGCTTAGCTGCTCCTTGAGGAGGCAGATGACTTTCCGCTGGCCCTTCACCACCTGGATGTTGAGGTAGATCACGGCCCTGCGGGAGATGGCCGCTCAGGCTGGGCCCCCCGCGCAGGAGCCCCGGGGGAGGGAGACCAGGGCCCCCACCCGGGCCTGCCCCGCACTCACAGCAGCAGAGCCGACGCCAAGTAGATGGGGAAGGCACTTTCCACCAGGTACCGGTGGATCCAGGGCAGCCAGGAAACCCCGGGGCCCGCCTCCTCCAGCTGGCGCACCCACACCTTGCCTGCCTCATACATGGTGTCCAGGGTCCGGAAGGGGCCGCAGATGCTCGAGGGCTTCGCCCTGGGGGAAGAGGGCGGGCGGCTTGACCCCTCAGCCCGGACAAAGGCCACCTCCACACCACCCAAACCGCGGCCACCAGCCACAGCGGCCCCAGGGGGCAGCTCCCCATCCCGCGCCCCCAGAGGCCGAGGGCCCACTCACTGCCAGATGGCGTAGCAGAGGAAGACGGCAGCGCCCAGAAAGGAGGGGAAGCAGAGCAGCGAGATGAAGACGGTGCTCATATGGGAGGCCTTCCAGGGCCTGCGGGGCGCCTGGCAGTTGGCCATCAGGCTGGTCTGGGGACAAAGGTTGCGCTCTGCCACCACCCTGCCACCCACCCTCCCCCAGGCCTGGTGGGGCCTCCAAGAGGGAAGGGGGCAAGGCCGGCAGTGGGCTGGGGGTGTTCTGCTTGCAGGGGGAGCCCGAGCCGATCCCCCAGGACAGCCCCGCAGAGAAGCAGACACTCAGAATCTCAGCCCACAGGCTGGAAAGGGCCAGCGGGGCTACCTCCCGGTCTACGGAGGGGAGACTGAGGTTCACGGGGGCAGGCTGGCCAGGTCACCTGCATGTGAAAGGGTTGATACTAAAAGCCACCTCCACTGACTGAAGGTCTCCACCGTGCCCGACGCTTTATAAACGTCATCTCCGGCAGCACCCCCAGAGCAGCATCACGTTGTACAGAGGAGGAAGCACAGGACCAGGGAGAAGGACCTGGCCCTGAGCACTCCCAGCCCCCCGGCCCTAAGCCCTGGCCCGTGCGCACGGGCACCTGGCAGTGACCACGGACCCTGACAAAGGCAGTGATGCAGGGGCGGGACGGGGGTCAGCTGTGGCCCGTGGGACTGACCCCAGAGGGTGGCCCTGGGCTGCCAGCCCCACACCACTTGGCTCAGGGCTCCGCATCTGCCGACCCAGCGGCCACCCTGGCTGCACGATCTCCCCAGGCCCCGCCGCCCTCCCAGGGACCCAGCGGCACCTCTACCTTCTTGACGTAGAAGAGGAACAGCAGCTTGATGATCTGCATGGCGGGGAGGAGCGGGGAGAAGAGGACCCCCAGCCTGAGGAGAGCGAGGAGAGGGCTGCATCCAGAGGCTGGGTCCCCGGGGAAGTGAGGGTCAGGTCCCTCCAGATTCCCAGGGCTGGGTCTTGCTGTGGCCCAGGGGGAAGCAGTCAGCCTCCCCAAGGGCCAGGCACTGGGACACAAGTGGGAGATGCTCACCAGGTCAGGGTCTGCCCGTAAATCAGCTCCAGAACATTCCCCGCAATGTCGAACTCGGGCTTCCCCTTCCTCTGAGACCTCTTCTCAGAGATGAGCCTGGGCAGAGGAACCACTGGGGTCACGCAGGAGGGCCAATCCCCAAGACAGACCCTCGTCCCCACCCCGACCCGCACACCAAGCTGAAGACCCTGCCCGCCCCACCAGGGTGCCCAGTGATGCAGAGGGGAGACGGCGGCCTGGGGTCCCACCCTGAAGGGTCCACACTGCAGCCAGCTTCATCTCCGTCCTTTTTCTAAGCATGTATGGATATGGATACACCCGGGTATAAATGTGCACGTCAGCATCAAATGTTTTACTGCCTTTTTTTTTTTTTTGGCTGCGTTGTGTCTTTGTTGCTGCACGCGGACTTTTCTCTAGTTGTGGCGAGCAGGGGCTACTCTTTTTTTTTTTTTTTTTTTTGCGGTACGCGGGCCTCTCACTGCTGTGGCCTCTCCCGTTGCGGAGCACAGGCTCCGGACGCGCAGGCTCAGCGGCCAAGGCTCACGGGCCCAGCCGCTCCGCGGCATGCGGGATCCTCCCGGACCGGGGCACGAACCCGTGTTCCCTGCATCGGCAGGCGGACTCTCAACCACTGCGCCACCAGGGAAGCCCAGGGGCTACTCTTCATTGCAGTGCACAGGCTTCTCATTGCGGTGGCTTCTCTTGTTGCGGAGCACGGGCTCTAGAGCGCAGCTCAGTAGTTCTGGCACGTGGACTCAGTAGTTGTGGCTCGTGGGCTCTAGAGCACGGGCTCAGTAGTTGTGATGCACGGGCTTAGTTGCTCCGCGGCATGTGGGATCTTCCTGGACCAGGGTTCGATCCCATGTCCCCTGCATTGGCAGGCGGATTCTTAACCACTGCGCCACCAGGGAAGTCCCTGTTTTACGGCTTTTTTAAAATCTTATTATTATTAAATTCATATGTTCTCAAAGAAAACACAAAAAGAAGGAAACGACACCTACAATGCTAGCACTCATAGCCAGGACATCTGAAAACGTTCCTCTACTTTCTGTTCTTCCTCCCCACCCCTTTTTCCTTTGTATGAGACAGATTATACCATATGCATCATTTTGAAACCTGTTTTCCTTTCCAACCTCAAAATAGGTTACATCCTGTCTCCTAAATGTTTTTCTCAGTTTATCGATATTTTACAGAAGAGCCGTCACGGGTAGAGATTTATGGCCCCAGTCTGGGGTCAGGTCCTGATTTTCAGAGGCCTGAGAACCGCCTGAGTGACCCCTCACCTCCACCACACAGGTGAGGATGCCAGGAGCCCTTCCACAGGGGGAGCCCAAGTGCCCAGGAGGTGAGCGCAGGGACCCGCCCCTGGGGCCTCACCTCCACACCAGCTCCCCCAGAAGCGTGTCCAGCAGCGTGAAGATGAAGTCCATCACCATGAGCCGGTACAGCTCCTGGCCCACAAAGTCCTCCCAACACTGAAACGGACGCGGCCTCAGCCCCCAGTGCCCTGGTGCCCCCCACCCCTGCTCCCCATGCCCACCTCGGGGCCTCCAATACGCTTGTAGACCGGGCCAGGTAAGATGAGGTGAGGGCTGGCTGCTGTGAGGGGCCACCACGTCCACCCCCAACCTGGGACCAGGGCAGACCCTCTTGAGGGGCCGGAGAGCCCCACGCCTCTGCCAGCACCGCCCAGCCCGCCCTCACCTGGTCCTTCAGGGTGCCCACCCTGCGGCCCAGCCAGTGGTAGCAAAGAATCCCCAGGATGACCACCTTGAGGATGAGGTTCCTGTGCAAAGAGGGGGGAGGGCATGCACAGGCTGAGGGAGGGGTGCCTGGGAGACAGAGGTCCCGCCCCAGAAAGCCCCACCTGGCGGTCCCATCCGACCACGCACCTGCAGATGGCCACGTACACCTCTAGCACCGGGGAGTCGTGCCGCTCCAGGACGGCCAGGACGCGGAACAGGTAGGGGGCCCCCAAGTTGAGAAGGCAGACCACCAGGGGCAAGGCCAGCAGCGCCCAGTCCCGCTCAGCAGACACGCGGCTCTGCTATGGCAGGGGGAGGGCCAGAGGTCAGCACCCCAAGGACAGAGGCAGGTCAGCACCCCAAGGACAGAGGCAGGTCCACTGATGAGCCCGAGACGGAGGAGGGGTTCCCGGGGCGGAAGGAGGGGGTGGAAGTGGCAGGCACGCCACCCTCCGCCCTAGGCCCAGTGTTCAAACCGCACAGGAAGGGGCGTGGGAGGGGGAGGACGGAGGATGGAACACAGGTGTGGCGGAAGAAAAGAGAAACCAAAAGAAGATGAGAAAACAAAAGGACAGAAAAATAGGGAGAGTGTTGAGACAGAACAAGAATGAGAACAAGGCTCGTGAGGGAAGTGGCCTCCAGGGAGGGCCCGGGCGGAGGCGGCGGGGCCCCAGGGGGCCCAGTCTAATGAAGCAGGCATTTGACCCCACGGCCGGAGCCTCCGCGGGGACCCCCCATGCCCTCCCCGCACCTGGATCACGAGCTCTGAGAAGGTGTAGACGGCCAGGGCGCACACCAGCGTGGTCCCCAAACACAGCAGCCAAACGAGCCCCAGCACGGCCCCCCGTTGCAGCCGTCCGCACGCCCTCCGGGGGCGCTGCCACAGCTGCCCCTCGGCCAGAAGCTCCTGGGGGCGGCAGCGGGCCTGTCACCCGTGGCACAGACCCACGGAGACACGCAGACACACGCGCCACACCCCAGGAGACACGTGGAGCAGACACACAGGGAGGCTCGGGGAGCACCGGGGGTCGCCTCCCGCCCACCCCTGGGGCCACGGCCCGTCGCTCCCCCTGCTCTGGGGCCCCTCCAGGCACCAGGAGACCGCAGGACGGGGCCGCAGGCTGAGGCCTGCCCCAGCCGCTCCCACGCACCCTCCCCAGCCCTGCCTCCTGAGCTGTCCTGCCTGTGGAAAGCCGTACCCTCGCTGACCCGGAGCCCCAGGGCACTCCCTGGGGGCCCATCAGCCGGGTCAGAGCCGTGAGCTGCCCTGACCCGAATCCCGCAGCGGGAAACCCCAGACAGGCAGAGAACCTTCCGCGAGGCCCAGCCAGCCACCCTCGAGCCCTGAGGCCTTGGGCAGTGTCCTCTCGTGTACCCCAGGGCTATTCCGGGGACTGGGACACATGCCAGCTGGCGCCCCGCAGGCCTCTGCCCGCGGGGGCTGGAGGACACGGGGACTCCGGGGAGAGGGCCCAAGAGCAGCCCTAACCCTCTCCCACTGGAGCAGGCCCTGACTGGTGTTCCCTGGATACGGGGTGGGGGACAGCGGCCCCAGGGCCCCTGGGCAGCTCACCTTCAGCTGGGTTCGGATATTGTCGTGCTGGAGGCGGCTGGCCCATTTCTGAGTCACTTTGTAGTCCCAGGAACAGAAAACAGTGACGGCGTGGACCCCCGAAGTGCTGCCTACCCGGTAGCTCTCCCCAAAAGAGCGGGACATGCTGGGAGAAGCAGAGGCAGGCAGAGGGTGAGATGGGGCGGAAGGCGCAGAGGCTGGGAGAAGACAGATGGGATGCTCCCTGCAGCCAAAACCTACCACCCACTCAGGGGGGCCCTCCCGGCGCTGGATGGGCCTCCAGCCACTCTCCCTGCCCCACCTCTAGCCCAGAGCTCTCAGCCTCCTGGTGTGGACCGCCGGCCACTCTTAGATCAGCCCTGACCAACAGGGTGCCCGCCAGCCACAGGTGGCTAGAAGAGGGGTCAGGCTCCACTCCCCACCAACATGGCTGGCTGCCTCCCACCCAGACGTGGCTGCAGAGGGTGCTGGCTCACCTCAGGGCCTTTGCACTGCCTCTCCCGATAACCAAAACACCTTCCCCGGCCTTTCTCCAGCCCACCCTTATTTAACCTCCCTCTCTGGGATGAGTGCCACCGCCCTGGGGAACTGGTCTGACTTCCTCTCCTATGCTCCAAAACACCGGAGCAATATAACACCAGGAGTTTCCCAGCCTCTTCATTGGCCCGTCTTCTCCTGTAGACAGCAAGCTTCTCAAGGACATGCACCAAACTCACTTACCTTCCTGTCCTGAGCAGAGCACAGCAAATGTTTGTGGAGTGGTTGGGTGCGTGGATGAAAGTGTAGATGGATGAATGGAAGGAAGGCAGGATCCATGGATGGATGGATGGATGGATGGATGGAGTGATGATGGACGGATGAATGGATGAGGAAGTGATGGTGGATGGATAGGTAGCTGGACGGATGAATGGATGGGTAGCTGGATGGATGGATGGATGGACAGATGGATGTATGGGTGGATCAATGGCGCTCAGAGCCAGGGTCATAGAGTGGAGGGCTATTACCTGTACACCAGAGTGATGCAGGTGATAAAGAAAGCTACCCCCACGGTGAAGAGGTAGGCCAGGGGCATATTGTAGGGCAGGCCGCCCGCCGCAGGCGTGCACTGGCCGCCATCCAGTGGGGAGGCACATGGCTGGTTCAGCGTCACGTTACTATAGTAGCCGTAGTACATGACGGTGTGGGTGAAGCAGCCCTGTAGAGAGGACGCCCGGCCACATCAGGGACTCTCCCCCTCCCTGCACCTGACCCACCCTCAGGCTTGGAAGGCAGATGGAGGGCACCCAGGGGGCAGGGCGAGGGGAAAGGCGGAAGGGGAAGGGCCAGGGCAGGGGCAGTGAGGAGAACACGGAGGTGGGCAAAGGGCCGCGGCCACCCTGGAGCTGCCAGGGCACCCCCCTCCCGGAGTCGCAGCAAGGGGTGGGGTGGGGATCCCTGGAGGAAGCCGTGACAAGGGGGCGCCTGCCCGCCCCCACCAAGCCTCACCCTGCCTGTGAGAAGCTCCAGGCCCCTGAAGGCGGGCGTGGAGCCCGAGGGCGCAGGCGGGAAGGCGGCCTGCACAGCCACGATAAAGGCCAGCAGTGGCAGCAGCAGCAGCGTGTTGAAGGCCAGCAGGGTCTTGAGGAAGAGGAAGTAGGAGAGAACGCTGGAGCCGAACTGGCCCCCGATCCGCTTCAGGGCGTAGTGCCAGGGCATCAGGGCCTGCAGCCCCGAGAGCAGCGTGAGCCCCAGGTTGTGCAACGCCTGTGGGGCCAGCAGCAGGACAGCCCTCAGGCGAGGCTGGAGAGGGGAGCCGGCCCCCAACCAGACCCCGGGCCAGGCCTAGAGCGCAGGGGCAGTGGAGGGGCAGCCGCTAGGGGAGGGGGGGTCGATCACGCCCAGAGCCAGGCTGAAGGCTAGAGGACCCCACGAGCAGCACGCGGAGGGAGAACACGTGGCCCCCCTCAGTGCCCCCGCCCCCAGCCGCCCAGAGGCGCCTACCAGGTTACAGCTGTCGCGCAGCCGGCTGCAGCAGGAGAGGAGCCCATGGCGCCCCCGGACCCTCCGCTTGCCCCTCGGGGGCCGGCTCTCCTCTCTGGGGGCAGAGGCAGCGTCAGGGCTTGGTCCACTCCCTCCCAGGGACCACCCGCCCACCGCAGGCTCAGGGCCCTTCTCACCAACCACCACGCCCAGCCGAGGAAGTGGGGCTGGGGTCCGCACGAGGCCGAGGGGCACTGACCGCAGGCAGCGTTTCTCGGCCAGGCTCAGCGGCATCCCCCGGAGCATGTGGTCCCGCTGGGCCACCGTCAGGCCCTGAAGCTCCTTCACCAGGAGGCCCCGCTTCTCTGTAGGAGCAGGAGGGAGCCCTGCAGGTTCCCCGCAGCATCCTTCCCTCCCTCCCACAACTGTGGCCGTTCCCCGGCAACACAGGCCTCTGCCGCCCTGCCGGGCCCAATGGCTCCTCTCTGCTAGGACACTGTGCTGCCCACCTGTCCCACACCCCCACTGGCCATCACTCTCTCACCTCCACCCCCTGGAGCCCAGGACACGATCAAGCTCCCAGCATCTTCCGAGGCGCAGCCCAGTGGCCCCTCTGCCTTGAACCAAACTCTCCTCTTGGGTCCCCACTCGCATCTTGCTTTGACCCCCCAATGCCCCTGAGCCCCGTCCACCCCCCACTCAGCAGTCCCCACTGTCCCCCCACCACATCCCACTATGCCAAGGCCTGGTGGGGTGAGTAGGGGAGGGCGGGACCTGGAGATCTGCCCCTCCCCTATGTCCTCGTTCCTTTCATCTTCACAACCACCCTGGAAAGGGGGTGCTATTTTAACCCCACTTTACACATAAAAAATGACCAGAAAGCAGACACCTGGCATGGTTTACACAATGAAACTGGAATGTCCATCCTGACCTCAGAGCCCACACCACCCTGCACTGCTCCGTCACCCACCAGCTGCAGGCCTTGGGTAAACAGGGAGAGGAAACACAGGCAGGGCCCCAGGAAGTACCCAAGCCCCTGGGCACTGATGCCAGAGATCATCTGGCTGAAGACCAACCTGTGAGCTGGGCCCTGCTCCCTCCTATGACCACTCTCCCTTGTTCCCCAGCCCCGCCACACAGGCCTCCGAGATACTCAGGCAAGCCGGCAGGCTCCCACCTCAGGGCCTTTGCCCATGCCCCATTGACTCTAGTGTCACTTCCTCCAGGAAGCCTTCCTGGGTCGCTCCAGGCTAGACAGGTTCCGTGACACTCTCCTGCGGCATGCCTTTCCTCAGCTGCCCTTATCTGAGCTTCAACCATCCACTTATCCATTTATTTGGTTCCTGTCTGTTTCACAAGGCAGACAATAAGCTGCATGAGAGCTGACTGGGTCTGCTTACCACCATCACATCCCAAAGCCAACACCAGCGTCTGCGACACTACAAATGCTCAACAGACGCTGTGGAGCGCGTGCCTGCATGAGCCAAACACTGTGCAGCTGGAAAGGCCCGCACTTCTCTACGCCAGTGGCCAGAACACCGAGACACTCCCATACCCCTGCAAAGAGACCTCACCGCTGGGGGCCTTCAGACAGCCCACTGCACCCCAGTCCCCCGACCCAGCCTGCTGACCTCCTCCCCACCGAGGCTCCGGCCCCCCCTCACTCACCATCCTCCTCCAGGACCGCGGGGTCCAGCTCCAGGTCGTACAGGCGGAGGCTGGGCCGGGCTGAGCGGCCCACGTCTCTGAGCTGAGGCCGGCCGGCCCTGCGGCGCAGCCTCACTGTACGGCTGTAGTACTGGGAGATGATGGCGCCGCGGCTCCGGCCTGTGGAGGCCGCTGGTCAGGGGGGGACGCGCCCCTCTTATGTAGAGGCAGGGGCTGCCCCCCCACTCCTTCCCAGGACCCATGAAAGTTCTTTCACAAGAGACCTCAAGCACCACCGGGTTCCCAAGAGCATATTTTTATCCCCGTGACGACTCCGGAGTCGTTTTTAGACCGCGGCGAGGCTGCATGGGACTGGGCTGGGCCTCCAAGCAGCAGACGGGGTGGGGTAAGAGCCAAAGAGGCCTGGCTCTGAGGTACACAGATCCCCGCCGGAAACCGCAGCCCAGCCCAGGGTCCAAAGGCAGAGGGTCCCACTCACCAATGGTGCGACTGGGCATGCTGGCCAAGATGCGGAGTGTGGCCGTGCTGTAGACAGGGGCGCCCTCGGGCCCCAGCAAGGCCTGGCGGTCACTGCCTGCCCAGCAAGAAAGACTCGTCCAGAGGTTCTACAGACACCACTGGCCGGAGATATCCCCTGCCCACCCGCTGCCCCAGGCTGCTAGGAGGAGCTTCCTGAGAGGTTGAGAGGCTCCATGTCCGGCCCACACATCCCAGCACCCGGCCTGGGCCAGGGCAGGCGGGCTCACCTGAGGCCCCCAGGGCTCCAGCCCCCAGCACCCTCTGCTGCAGCTCCAGCCCCTCCTCGGCCACCCAGCGGCTCTGCTCCTGGATGAGCTGGTGGAAAGAGTCGTGCACTTCGCTCTCATCGTAGGGGCTGGGCTCCTGGCTGCTGTGGTGAGAATGGGGGAAGGGGCAGGAGTTCAGGCTGCGGCTGACCCAGTCCTCGCCCCAGCAGCCTACCCGCTCCGAAGGGCTGAGGTCCAGACCACCTCTCCCTGGGGGTGATACATCCCAGCCCCCCAGCCCCACCTCAGAGCACTTACTCCTCTGGGTCCTGTGGGGTCTCAGGGACATTGAGGACAAAAGCCAGCGACCGGGACATATCTGCGGCCCACCCGCAGCCAGTCTGCCGACCTAGGGCAGTTCAGAGCCTGGACACAGCCTCAGGAGCCTCCCGCTGCCCATGTGATGAGACAGAAAGCGTTACAGCAAAGTTAGCCTGGCACCCAGCTCCACTGCCCGCTCCCTGGGGACCATGGGGCGGGTGCCACTCCCAGCCCAGGCTGCCTGAGCCCCCATCCTGCCCCCATCCACACACAAACACCAAACGCGTGGCCAAGTGAGGGGCCCCAAATAATCCTCAGGCCAGAACGGACTGAGGGGGAGCTCATTCCGGAGGGAAGGAGGAAGGAAGTGAGGGGAGTCTGGGCAGCTCCCCACCGGCTTCCTCAGTGACGCCATCCCTGAGAGATGGGGAGCGGGTGGGGTGCCTGTAGATAGGTTCTCCATTCCCAGGGTTCTGACCCAGAGATGCCGCCCTCTGGGTGGGAAAGGTCAGAGCAGTTGAGACCTTCCCTGCGCCCGCCCGTGACCACACAGCACTTCCTCCCGGCCGGAAATCCCACAGACAGCTAGCAGCCTGGGCCCTCACCCCCACCAGCGCCTGACAGAACGGCAGACAGGATGGCCTCCTCGGCTGCGGCCCACCCTGCATCCCCCCCACAGGAGTTACTCCACACCAGCCTGGGCGCGTCAATGTTGACAGCCCTCCTGGGAGACTCCCCTATAGTCCATCACCTCCCGCAGGCCAGGGCAGCTGGCGGGGGGAGGGGTGCTGGGCGTTGAACAGGCAGCCTTTGTCCGGGCTCTGCCATCACCCAAGACAACTGAACCAGGGCGGCCTTGTCCAGGCTCTTCAGCCTGTGGGAGTGGGGCAAGGGCAGCAGGCTCCCAACCACCCCCTGAGTCCTGCAGGCTCTGCCCCAGGAGGACGGGGCCCAGCCTTCGGTCTGCCCTGTCCACCCCTCCTCGCTACCCTCACCCCCAGGGAACTCAGCACAGAGGAAAGCTGGCTCAGCTCAAGGGGCTTCCTCGGGCGAGGCCAGGGTGTCCAGACAGAGCAGGTCCCGCTAGAGCTGTACCCAGACAGTGCCCTCACTTAGGGGTGTCCAGTCTCTGAGCCCAGGCCGCACAGAGTCCAAGCCCCATCCCCTTCTCTCTCACAGGAGCACAGTGTGGAGAAACCAGCAGAGAGAGGTCAGAGGTGGACTCTTAACTCCGCTTGAAATGGTGAGTAGCTGGGGCTGAGGGTGTGCCCCCCAATCCAGTCCCTAGAGCTGGAATTCCTTCCTGGAAAGACAGACCTTCCCAGGTTCAGATCCGCAGGCCTCTCCCACACACCCCTTGTCCAGGAGGGAGAAGCAGGGAGATTGAAGGCGCTCAGAGGCTGCCTGGAGGATGGGGGCTCACCTGGGCACTGGCATCTGGGCACTGCCCTAGACTTCTGTCCGGCTGGTACCCAGCACCCCGGCACCCTCGCCCAGGCAGGGACAAGTCGGGCAGGAGCTCCCAGGGTGCACCATTCCTGAGCCGTGAGCCAGGTAGGGAGGGGCAGGGTGGGGCGCGTTTCCAGAAACCCCACCCCAGCCGGAAGCCAGTCCTCTGGGAGCAGCTACTGCCCAGTCAGCGCCGCGGCCCAGCCTCTGAGCCAAGGGAAGGCAGGAACTCCGAGAGACCCTGGACCCCTCATCTGCCAGTCTCCCACACGCCCACTTTTCACCAGTGGTACCCACCTGCAAACCCAGCCTCCCCACCCTTTCCCATCTCGAGAGACGCACACCACCGCCCTCTCCCCTGACGCCCGCCACCTGACTGTTGGGGTGAGCTGAGATCTTCACGTCCCCCGCCCGGACACCCCTGAGAGAGTCAACTCCGGTAGTGAACTCAGGGAGATCCAAGAGAACCCGAGGAGTCAACGCAGTGCCCAGTGGCCCCAGAGGCCCAAAGGAATTCGGAGGGGGTGGAGCTGGTGGCCGCAAGGGAATTGGATGGGGCTAGGAGGACGAGGGCGAGGTCCCTAAGCCCCGGAGCTGCAGCCCCCACCCACGACCCGGCATCCGCATCCCGGCGCTGGCCTGGGAGGCGCTGGGGAGGAGGGGCCCGGCGCGCGGCTCACCTGTCCCCCGCGAGGGCCGCCGGAAACTGTGTCTGGGCTCCACCAGCTGCGGGAGGGGTCGTGAGGTCAGAGGGAGGGAGTGGCCAAGGGCCCTGGGTCGACCTGTGAGCGTATCAGGCCTGGCGGGGCCAGAGTGCTGCTCCGCCCAGCCCGGCCCACGTGGCGACGGGGCTCGGACAAGTCACGTGACCCGGCTGGGGGGGCGCGCCCCGCTCCTCCTGCTTCCCCTCCCCGTCGAGCCCTCGGCGACTGTGCCCTCTCCCCACCAGCTTCCGACCCCTCCTCTCACCCCACCCTGAGGTCTGACCAAGATGAAGGCGGCGAGTGTCTGGAAGTGTTCCAATCTCCGGTTGAAGCCAATTTCTGTGGGACTCAGTTTCCCCAAGTTTCAAATGGAGACAATGATTCCAGACCCTCCCGCTTACCAGGACGATTATCAAAATAACACCATGCGGCAAAGCCACACGGATACGGCGGGCGTTGCAGGACTACATTGGGTAGCCCCTTCCTCCAGCACAGCCTCCTGCGACAACTAGCCCCAAACTGGCTGGTAGAACCCGGGGTTATCTCCGACCTCCCGATGTGGGCGTGGTTTCTCCAGCAGAGTTCCGGCACACTTCCTGTGTGCTAGGTGGGGAAGAGAGGAGGCACACTTGGGGGCTGTCCCCATTGCTGTTTGCTCCGTTATTCCCCACAAGCCAGGGAAGGGGGCACTGATGACCCTAGCTCACAGATGAGGAAACGGGCCGAGAGGTCAGTCAGCCTCCAGGGTGTCATCGGCCAGGGTGTAAGTCTTGTCCACCTGGGAGCTCTACCTAGAAACCTGACCTCGAAAAAGCCCGGCAGAGGAGAGTCACCCTTGGGTTTGAGAAAAGGGTGGGATTTGGACAGTGGTGGGAGCCATTTCTTGTTGGGAGAAGACTTGAGAGGCGGGCAGGGTAAAAGTGAGCTGGAAGGCAGAAAGGAAGGGGAGGGCCCTCCTGGAGGGGAGGACAGGTGGGCCAAGCCAGGATGCCCAAATAGTCATTGCCTCAGGATGGATCTTGGTACAGGCACCTCAGCCTAGAGAACTAGCTCTGCCCAGCCCCCGCCTCTCCCCCAACACTACTCCCTGCCCTGCACACCCATGCTCCAGTCACGTTTTACTTGCATGATCCCAGGCACAACTTGAAAGTCACCTCCTCTGGGGAGCCTTCCGGGATTGAACCCTGTTGGAGCATGTGCCACTTCCTAGTGACATGTACATTTACTAGTCCGTCCCCCCTCTCCCGCTCCGTCTCTATCTCTATGCTCACTGTGTGCCCAGCACCAGCACCCAGCCTGGGGCCTGGCATGGGGCGCGGGGCGGGGGGGCGGGGGCGTCTGGAAAACCAGGAGCGGAAGCAGGCAGGGAAGCAGAAAAAACACTGGAGCTCTTTAGGGATGAGGGGGGCCCTCAAGGAGGCGGAGAGGGAGAAGGAGGAAGGACAGGACCGCGGGGCCTCCCAGGGGGTCCCAAGAGAGAGAAAGGGCCGAGATAACTCGCCGGGGCGGGGCATGAGTGCAGCGAGTTCCTGAGCGCTTCCTATGGGCCAGGCGCTGGGCCGCTTCGGTTTAAGTGCCAAAGATCGAGGCGGGAAGTTGAGAAATAACGCCTAGGGCCTCTGAAAATCGAGCAGCCCTGAGTGGTCGGACCCACCCCCTAAGTTATTGCACTATCGCGCCCTCTGAGCCGAGCGGAGCCGGGGCTACCGGCGGATAAGGGGCGGGGCCTGCGCCCAGCCGACCGCAGCCCCGCAGGGTCAGACCTTCGGCCCAGAAGCCGCGGGTCCCCCGTGGGGAGGGGAAGGGCCCGACCCCCGCCCAGCGCGCACGCGCAGCGCCTCTCACCTGCCTGCTGGCGCTCCGCGCCCCCTCAGGAAGTGCGGGCCTCAGTGGAGCGCGGAGGAAGTGCCGGAGGCGGGGGAGAGAGGAGTACGGGGAGGCGACGGCTAGGGGTGCTGGGGTTCCTGTCATGTGACCCCTCCCCTCGGCTCTCTCGCAGCCCCGCCGGGAGTGGCGGGAGCCAGTCGGAGGACGGTCTCTAGGTCCCTTGTCCCCAGGTGAGCTGGGTGCAGCGTGAGGGGAGGGGGGATCGTGAGGGGGTGGAAGAGAGAACTGAGGCCGAGGAGCCGCTGGCAGCTGGCGGGGAAGGGGTGAGAGCCGCTGCTGAGGGGCAGAGGGGTCCCTTCCTTCCTTTCCCACGGCCGGGGCTGTAGCCACGCTTCCCCATTTGGGTTCCATGGGGGGCCGGGGTGGACCCAGTCCCGGGATCTGGACCACCAGGTAGAAGACAGAGGAGGTCCCAACACGTCCGGATTCGAGGTGTTGCAGTATGCTGAATCCAGGGAACTGCTGGGGTTTGCGGCAGAGAGGTCTTCCCAATGGGAGAATCGGCACGTGGAATTGTCCCTTGCCAGGGGGCGATGGGGAAGGGCTGCGGCCACTGGTAACCGGTTGCGGTGGGGCAGAGCGGGCCTTGGGCTCCACCGCACTTAACTGTGGCCACACCTGGCCTTGGCTTTGTTTGTGACGTCCCATCTTTCCGAGCCCTTTGGACCTTTCTCCCCGTCTGACAGATGGGGAGACTGAGGCCATACGTTGCTTTGAGATGTGGCTGGAGACTGAGCCAGATCTCCTCCAACAGCATCCCCTCCCAGGAGGGGGAGCGTTACAACCCCAACTTCAACCCCATCACAGAGATGCTGAGGCAGTGGTCGGTGCAGGCCTCAGGGGAGCCAGAACCTGAGCCGGCCGGCGAGGAGCTGTGGGAGCAGGAGATGGAGCGGCTGTGCTCCTCCCAGGAACCTGTGCGGCTGCTGCCCTACGCCATGGTGGACAAGCGCTTCATCCGGTGGGTGCCCGAACACCTTGCCGAACACAGCGGAGGAGGAGCAGTGGGGGTGGGGAGAGGATGCACCTGTTGGTTGGGGGGGTGGAAATCACCAGCAGTGGGAAGACTCCCTGGCTCAGGGTGCTGCTCTGCCTGGCCAGGTGGGCATGCTGGGTGACTCAGGGACCCCTCCCATCACCACCCCATCCCAGGCAGCTGCGGGAGCCCGAGGGGGTGAAGACCTCGTGCTGGCAGCAGTGGCGTCACAGGCAGCAGACTGCAGGACGGCGCCTGGGGGAGGCAGCACGGCGGCTGGCCCGGGGCTGTGGGCTCTGGGAGGGGGCTCTCTACGAGATCGGGGGTAGGACCCGAACCCCAATCCCCACCTCCTGCCTCCCCTCTCTGCAGTCTCAATGTCTAGTTTGGAAACCAGAGGAGGGCATTATCCCCCTGGCCATTGTACCCCTCCACCCCCACCAACCCACCCCGCCTTCCTCACACATCCCCCTCTGCCCCCAGAGCCACCCTTCAAACCTTGGTGGATGATGGCACCCCTGGTGGCTGTTAGAGGTACTGCTAGGCCAGCCTCCAGGACTGGCCGTTACACTGAGGTCCCTGTGAGGCTGCTCACCCACCCCCCACAACCCTCAGATTATCAGCTGGGCACACGGCTCGGCGCCTCCGGACCCACCTGCTGTTCCCCGCAGGCCTCTTTGGCACCGGAATCCAGTCCTACTTCACCTTTCTTCGCTTCCTGCTGCTGCTTAACCTGCTGACCCTACTTCTGACCACCAGCTTCGTCCTGCTGCCCCTGACCTGGCTCCGCCCCCCTGACAGAGGACCTGCTCTGAACTTCAGTGAGTGCCTGGCCCACGGAGGGAACAGTGCCCCCGAGCCCACCTGAACCCTGTGGGGCCTGGTCCACTGGGACAGCCCCAACCCTCTGTGTCCAAACCCTGGGCATCGTCCTGCTTGGGTCCAGCCGTGAGGCTCTACTCGATCTCGCCTTTTGCATAACAGGCCTCCTGACATGCCCTCATGACCCTGCTCAGGCCTCCTGAGATGGGAGGCTATGGAGTGAGAGGGGCAGAGTCTCACCTATGCCTTGGGGACCCTTCCCTATTGGACCCCTCTCCCTCCTCGACAGCCCTCCAGTGTCCTGGTGGCCACCAACCCCAGACTGGTGTTCCCAAGTTCAACAATCTACTTTGGAATGTTTTAACTGGCAGGGTGAGTGGGTCTGTACTGGCTGTGGACCAGGGAGGCTGGGGAACCTGGTGATCTAGCCTCAGGGAACCCCAGTCTAAGAGGACCCTCACCCCTCCAAGGGCACGTTGGCTTCTAGGGAGACCGTCCTCCACAGACAGGCTGGCTGGGTCAGCAGTGGGGTCAGAGAGAGGCTGAGGCCACTGTGCACAGCCCAGGCCCATGGACATGTGCCCACGGCCCTCAGAGCCCAGCTGGGGTCGGGGTTTGAAGGACAAGAAGGGAAAAAGTGTCCAGGATTCTGGGATAAGCACCACCCTACCCTCATCCCTGGAAGCCACTGGGTGGTTACCGTGCGGGCTCCCGTGTTCCAGTCCTGGCTCTTCTTCCAAGCTGTGTGTCCTTAGGCAAGTTGCCCAACCCTTCTGAGCCTCTGTGAAATGGGGATACTCTTATTCTCTACCTGATGGGGTCACTGTGAGGGCTAATGTGTTAACAGCAAGAAAACACTTAGCACACAGCCTGGCTCACTTGTCATTGTCTGACATCCCCAGGCCTTCAACAACACCTATCTCTTTTACGGCGCGTACCGAGCGGGGCCTGAGAGCAGCTCAATATACAGCATCCGCCTGGCCTACTTACTGAGCCCACTGGCCTGCCTGCTCCTCTGCTTCTGTGGGATTCTACGGCGGTGAGAGGAGAGCCCCTGCCTCCACCCCTTTCCAGGGGGTCTTCCCTGATCACCCCTGCTTGGCGTGGTACCCCCAAGCTGGCAGGGAGTCCCTGCTAATGGAGGTTCCAGGGCCGGAACTCTGCATCCCCAGCTGCAGACCTCAGGAGCGGGGCCACCGCTCCTGTGTCCCCACCCCCCCACCCAGGCCGAGGCCAAAGGCTGCACTTAGGGCTGCCTGGGACTTCCCACCCCAGATCAGAGCCGAGCCGAGGCTGAGCCCTGGCCTCTGCCCCCTCCAGGATGGTGAAGGGGCTGCCACAGAAGATGTTCCTGGGCCAGGACTACAGGTCACCTCTCAGCGCCAAGGTCTTCTCTTCCTGGGACTTCTGCATCCAGGGGCAGGAGGCAGCTACCATCAAGAAGCATGAGATCAGCAACGAGTTCAAGGTGTGTGTGAGGATGTGCGTGAGTGTGAGTTGTGAGAGTGAATGAGTGTGAGAGCACGTGAGACTGTATGAGTGTGTGGCTTGAGTGTGGGAGTGTGTCTGTCTGTGTGTGTGTGCACACACGGTTTTCCAGCTGGAGGCGGGGGCTGTGCCGTGTCTGGGTGTGAGCGCTCACCTGCACGGTACTCTGGGGATGCTGTGGACAAAACCAGCCCGTCTGTCCCCGCCTCAGCGTCACCCCAACCTTGCCTAGAGCCTGGCAGCCTTTCTCCCCACGCACACCGACCTGGGGCTGTTTGCCAGCCCCCTCCGCTTCCACCTGGGCCAGCCCTAACCCACCTGTGCCCCTGCCCCTGCCCCCGTGACAGGTGGAGCTGGAGGAGGGGCGTCACTTGCTGATGGTGCAGCATCAGACCCGGGCTCAAAGGGCCTGCCACCTGCTTACCTACCTGCGGGTCAACATCCTCATCGGGCTCCTGGTGGTTGGGGCCATCAGTGCTATCTTCTGGGCCACCAAGTACTCGCAGGACAACAAGGAGGTGCCAGGCGACTGACATGCATTTATTTAATCCTGGCCAGACCTGGGGGAGGAGACGGGATGGTCCCACTTTGCAGAAGAGGAAACCGAGGCTCACAGAGGTTAAAGCAATTTGCCCAAAGTCATAACCAAGTCAGACAGGCTCTACCTGTGGCTACCTCCTGCTGCCACTGGGAATAATCCGTGGGCTTCCAGATTCCGGGCCTGCACCAGAGTTACACTTGAAGGGGGCCGTAGGGGATAGGGGAGCCGCTGGGGGCCCTCCAGCCCACGGCACCCCCTTATCCACTTCTCCCCACAGGAGTCCCTGTTTCTGCTGCTCCAGTACCTGCCCCCTGGGGTCATCGCCCTGGTCAACTTTCTGGGTCCCCTGCTGTTTGTTTTCCTGGTCCAGCTGGAAAACTACCCTCCCAACACTGAGGTCAACCTCACCCTTATCTGGTGAGTGACACCTGGGGGGGTGACAGGTGGGACGGAGTGTGGAGGGCATGGAAGGGCTGTGTCCTGCCGCCTGTCTTGGTTATCACCTGGCATCAGGGGTCCCGTGCAAGGGAAGGCAGGCAGCTGCTCCCACACACAGTCTGGGGGGCCCTGGTCTAAGGTTCTCCAGTCCCCACCATCCAAAGCAAGCCAGTGACTGTTTATGCCAGGACACGTTGGGTGCCACAGTCACCCACCTAGGAACACAGCTCCCTCCCATGTGCCCCGAGGGTTTACACCCCTCACCTTGACACCCTCACGTGACCTGTGAAGTTAGGACCATCCTCACTGCCACTGGATAGGTGAGGACACTGAGGTTTGAAAGGGTCAAGCGCCTTGGCCAAGGGAGGCTCCCCATGCCTGCTGGGTGCAGGTTCAAACTCAAGCCGTCCTCCGCCCCCAGGCTCTGCTCTGTCTCCTCTCCCAGGACTCGGGTCCTGCCTTGGACCCACCCACCCACAGGACCCCACACACACAACAGCTCCAGCCCAGGTTCTCTTTCCGTCTGCCACCCACCCCTCACTTGGCAGGCTCTGCTTTTCCTCGGGCTTCCCTGGCACAGAAGCTGTCCGGAGCCCATTCTGCGTATCTACCCATTCCGAGGTAGATTGTGTTTGCTTTGAAATTTTATTCTTGGAATGGGTAATAGCACGTGCACATGGTAAAAAAAAAAAATTCAAAATGCTCAAAAGGATGAAAGATAAAAATAAGCCCCCACCACCCCTGCCTTCCTCAACACAAGAACCACTGTTCCCAGCCAGGCTCCGGCCGTGTATCAGCCTTGAAAGTCCACACTTCATGGGATTTCCCTGGCGGTCCAGTGGTTAAGACTCCGTGCTTCCAATGCAGAGGGCACGGGTTCGACCCCTGGTCGGGGCACTAAGATCCCACGTGCTGCGGAGTATGGACAAAAAGTAAAAAAAAAAGAAAGTCCACACTTTGATATAACGTGCAGGCAATCGTTTGGGGTTAGGCCACCCTACCTGTGTGATCCAGTTACATGTTATTCAGGAGTATGCATGCACGTGTTTGTGATATATGGACAGTGTAAACGGACTAGGGCATTAATAGGCCCTAGAAGAGAGATCTCACCTGCATTAATGATATAAAAGCACGTATGTGCCTGTGAATCTCCAAGCTGGGTGTGGGGGGAGGATGGCTGGACTGTGCCGTGTTTCCCAAACTGATGTAAACAGAACCATTCTCCTGTGAATCATCTGGAGACCAAGATTCTAGGGAACGCACTTTGGGAAATATTGACACGCATGGAGCAGTTTGGAAGGAGGCTGGGCTCTGGGTTTCGAGGGGGCTGGGCCCGGGAGAGACTTGAGCTCATGCAGATGTCAGCCACACCTGTGTCCCGAGTAGATGTGCCTGGGCTCCTCCCCTGACACAGTCCCCGCCCCTTCCCCTAACCCCCAGGTGTGTGGTGCTGAAGCTGGCCAGCCTGGGAATGTTCTCCTTCTCGCTGGGCCAGACTTTGCTGTGCTTTGGCAGAAACAAGACCAGCTGTGAGTCCTACGGCTACAACGCATGTGACTACCAGGTGGCCGGTGACTCTATCAGGGCCTGTCCCTCCTGTCCTCTGCAAAGCCCCACCTCTTTGAGCTCCTCGTCCTTCTCAGGGTCTCACCTTTGTGAGAGGCTGTGGGCAGAGTTGCCCACCCAGCAGTCACCTCCAGGGGGCGCCATTCACATCACATTCTGCGCTGTGCAGAGAGGCAGCCCAGACTGTGGGCTTTGTCTGCTCAAATCTTATCCCAGGCCCGGGTTTTAACTTAGCAATCATATCAGACTCCAGGCAAGGGTCCTAGACCACAGAGTCCCCCAACGGGCGGGTGAGGGGCGGTTGGGGACCGAGGGTGGTGACAGATGCCCCCTCTGACCAGTGCTGGGAGAACTCGGTGGGGGAGGAGCTGTACAAACTCAGCATCTTCAACTTCCTCCTCACGGTGGCCTTCACCTTCTTTGTCAGCCTGCCTAGGAGGTGAGCCACGTGGGGACACTACGGGGGTGGAGTGGGCGTGTCTGGGGGTGGCCAGTGGCCACAGCCAGGGGTGAGCAGTTCTACATGCCTGTTACCGTGTGAGTGTGTTATGGTCCACAGCCAGGACCAACGAGGTCCACACACTTCTGGGTGGTGGGTACCTGGGCACTCCCCTCCCCCAGGCTGCTGGTGGAGCGGTTCTCGGGCCGGTTCTGGGCCTGGCTGGACCGGGAGGAGTTCCTGCTGCCCAAGAACGTGCTGGACATCGTGGAGGGCCAGACAGTCACCTGGATGGGCCTCTTCTACTGCCCCCTGCTGCCCCTGCTTAACAGCATCTTCGTCTTCCTCACCTTCTACATCAAGAAGGTGAGGGCTCGGGGGCTGGGAGGGAGCAGGGCCGCACCTGTGTGGGCACCTCGAGCGCCAGCAGCAGAGCAGCCCTCACCTCCTGCTGCTGCCCCGCCGGGCACCTCCCATCTGCACACTGCGCTGAGCCCCCTGTGTCCTTGCTCCTTAGTACACCCTGCTGAGGAACTCCAGGGCGTCCCCTCGGCCATTCCGCGCCTCCAGCTCCATCTTCTTCTTCCAGCTGGTGCTCATCCTGGGCCTGCTCCTGGCCGCTGTGCCCCTGGGCTATGTGGTCAGCAGGTGAGGGGAGCAGACGGGCTGAGGCTGCCGGGCCGGCAGCTCGTCACCCGAGCACTGACACCGGCCCTCCTCTGGCGGTCTCTCCCCAGCATCCGCTCCTCCTGGGACTGTGGCCTCTTCACCAACTACTCAGCCCCCTGGCAGGTGGTCCCAGAGCTGGTGGCCCTCCGGCTCCCACCCCCTAGCCAGCGCATCCTCCACTACCTGGGCTCCCACGCCTTCAGCTTCCCCCTCCTCATCCTGCTCAGGTGCCTTTCAGGGCAGCAGGGGCCGAGGGAGGGGGCACCCCCAGCCAGTCTCATGGGATCTGGGGGCCAGACAAGGAGAGCCCAAGGTCGCAGGGAGCCAGGGGCCCAAGGGCGGGTGGCCTGGGGGTTGCCCTGTGCCCCTGGGCAGCCCCTGAAGGCCCTCACCTGTAAAGCGGGCACTTTAAGTGACCACTGGGGAAGCACGTCGCCTGGTGCAGACACGCTGTGAGCCTGCCGCGCTTGTTATTCTTACTACATTTAGAGGAGAGGGGCTGAGCGACCAGTGGGAGGAAGGAGAGGAGAGAGAAAGCGGTGTCTAGGAACCTGAAAGAGAGAAGACCCCGGGAGGTGGTTTTTAAGAGACTGGGGTGGGGAAGGAGGAAGTAGTGGGGCTGACTGACCTAGCATCCCCGTCTATCCAAAGCCTTGTCCTGACCGTGTGCGTCTCCCAGTCCCAGGCCAGCGCGAGGGCCATCCGGGGGCTCCGGAAGCAACTGGTGTGGGTGAGTGTCCGCCGGACTGGGGAGGGGTCACGGACTCCGGGCAAGACCCTGTCGGGATTGTGGCCTCAGGCCGCGGATAGAAGTGGGGAAGGTGGAGGGAGGGAACCGGTGCCTCCGGCCGGGAACCAGTCAACAGGAATGTGGCTTTAGGCTTGGGGACCCAGTTTAACGGGAGTGTGGGCTTGGGCTGAAGTAGGAGGTGAAACTGGTGGGGGCGTGGTCTCTGGCCAGGCTGGGGCGGGACCTGATGGGGCGCGGCCTTGGGCTGGGGCGGGATCGGGAGGGGCGTGGTCTCTGGCCCGGCGGGGCGGGTCTAGGGATAGGGCGGGAGATTGGTGGGGCGGGGCCGTAGCGGGGGCGGGGAGGGGAAACTCTGGTGGGGCGGGGCCTCGGGGCTGCTACTGTGAGGTGGCCGCTTCTCCCGCGGCAGCTGGTGAGAGGAGGCGCCGCTCGTAAACCGGCCGCTCGCTCCCCTCTTCCGCCCCAGCAAGTGCAGGAGAAGTGGCACCTGGTGGATGACCTGTCGCGGCTGATGTCGGAGCCGGGCTCCGGCGACTCTCTGGGGCCTGAGTCCCCTCACTCCCGAGGTTCGCGCCCGAGATCCTTCTGCCCCGGATTCCCGTGCCCGGGCTCCCCGGGACCCAGGGCCTCCAGGCCGGAACCCTCCCTTGAGGATCCTAACGGGTTGCGCGGTGTCCGGGTCCCCGCCCGTAGCTGCCGCTTCCCCAGCGGTTCGGAGCTGTAGCACCGACCCCCACCACCGCCCGGAGCTTCCCCAGGGCCCCGTGTGCAGCTCCCCACTTCCTGCTCCCTCGCCCCACGCTCGTGACCCCAGGTGACCACCGCCTCTCTCAGTGGGCCCTCCAGCAGGGTGCCCTAAGGTGGGGTGCATATACCTAGGGGCATCAAGAAGAAAATATGGGAACTTGTATTTATATTTTTATCTCAATCCTTAAAAGTTTCTATTTTTGTGGAATGTTTTATAATATGCATAATATGTTAGTATAGTAACCCATGAATGCAGTTTATAAATACACATCCATTGGCAGTGCTCAGGAACTGTTTACCCTGGGCAGTACCATTATAAAAGTCCAGAGACCTCCACCTGCGGGAAGGGGCAGGCCTGGCCGCAGTGAGAGCACACAGTGGGGGCTTACTGTGCTCTGACTGCAGGCACCCTACACAACCTCCTGTAATTCCTCCTTCACGTGTGAGACCACTGAGACCCACAGACGTTATGAGTCAGCAAGGGGCAGAGCTCAGATCTGACCTGCATCAGGAGACACTCCGAGTGTGGGCCCCGGGAGGTAGCGGAGCCCGCTGCCCAGGAAGGCAGGGCTGCGTCCAAGATTCCCAAGCCTCGGGTGCCGAGGCTGCAGAGGTTCTCAATCTGTGGTTCTCAGCCTCGGAGAACTCCTGAGAAGCCCCGTCAGATGCTGGCCCTGTGCCAGCGACTCTGACGCCATTGGTCCAGGTGCAGCCAGCAGCCAGACATCTGGACTTTCTAAAGCTCCCAGGTGACTCTCACCGGCAGCCAGGGTTGAGGATTGCTGGCCTAAAGAGCTGTCAGGAGGGAAGGTCAGGAGAAACCCCAGGACGTGCTTGACGAGGCTCTACTTCCAGCAGCAGGAGGCCAGCGCCTGGCTGGATTCCCAGCCTGGACACGGCATCTGGGCGGCTCTGGCCCGGCGCCCTCAGTCCAGGGGCTTCACGTGGTCGTTGCAGTCTTGGCTGGTTCAGCTCCTCCTGTCGCTGTCCCTCTCTCTCACTCACCCAGCATCCCATGACCCATCCGCCTGTCAACAAGTGCCGGGCCCTGTTCTGGGGCCGGTGAGGAGACTGCGGGAGACACAGGGAGCTACGTGCTCAGCTTGGGGAGGGCAACCAGTCTGGCCCCAAAGAAGGCGACACACGTTGTTAATTAGCAGCTTAGGGTCAACGTGTGGTCCCGGACCAGCAGCACCAACATCACCTGGGAACTTGATAGAAAAGCCAGTTCTCAGGCCCCACCGCACCTCCTCTAAGGGTGGAGCCCAGCGATGTGGTTTAACGAGCCCCCAGGGGTGAGGCTGTTGGGTGCGAAGCGGGAGAACCTGCAGCACTGAGGCATCCAGGTCCTTCTCATCACCTTCACGTGCCTTCAGAGAACCCACCAAGTGCATCACCGGATGTGAGGGGGACAAGCTTCGGGACCTTGAGGAACTCAAACTCGGGGCCTCAGTTTGCTTGACCAAAGCCTGGGGATGACACCACCCTCCTCTGCGTGGTTGTGAGGACTGAATGAGCAGTTACTTATATAGTGTCCTTCCTAGGAGAGCAGTTGAGGCCCTATTACAACATGGTCATTGGCCTAAAGGAGCAAAGTGGGAGAGATGGGAAGGGGCCCTGATGGCCCTGTGACCGTGCCGGCCCAGCGAGGCAACCCGGGGCTCAGGGGGGAGCCATCGCAGTCAGCAGGAGGGTTTCGTGGAGTGGGCGACTAGCGGGGCCTTGGCGGACGGAGGACTCGACAGGAGGTGAAGGCAGAGGAACGGCCTGAGCCACGGTGTAGAGATGGGCCGGGCGGGCCTGAGCTGTGGAAACTGGGACTCTGAGGCCTCTAGACTGGGCTCTGAGGCCCACGAGGACAACCAGAGTGAAGGCGGAACCAGCACACCTATGGCTGGGCTTGGAGAGCCCGGGGGTCCGGTAACGTTGAGCGTCTACCAGCAGCAAAGAAGACACACGTGGGTAGGGAGAGGCCCGTGGGGTTATTGCAGTAAGTGAAGCCAGGGTCTCTCCAGGTGCAGGAGCCCCAGTGCCTCCACCTTGGGGTGGGGGTGGGGGTCCCGGACTCTCCCCACCCAGCCCTGAGAGGGCTCCCAGCTACTCTGGCCAAGGCAGCCCAGCACAGATTCCCACCCAGGGGACCCTCCCAGGAAAGTGACGCAAGGAGGTGCTGGTAAGGCCATTTATCATAGAGGAGACTGGCCCTCGGTGGGCAGGAATCACGAAATGTCAGTCTAGTGGGTGACAGGAGAGCTTTGCGGACACCCTGACTCCGCTCCATCTAGGTGACCTGGGCTCACCTGGGGCAACCTACTCAGTGCTGTCACACCTGCAGCCTGTGGAGAAGAGGCGCAGAACAGCTCAGAGAAACAGCCCTCATTTGGTGGGGCACACAGGTGATGGCTGGAGAGGGGTAGTCGGGGTGAGGCAGTAGAGATGCCCCCGGTCCCACCAAGGCCTGGGGGAATTGTCCCTCGAGTCCACCCACCGTTCTCTGCTCTGACTCTGGCTCCCCAGACACACCGATAAAAGGGGGAGGCGTCTCATGAGCTGCCTCAGCTCGAATCAGAAGCCCTGAGCACAACGTAGAGGAAAAACCTCGAGCTTCTGGGACTTCAGGCAACAGATTGCCCACAGCTGAGGGGACCCTTCTGCCTGCCTTCAGTCGTCAGTTCCCTCCACGCACCCCTCCCGGCAGAGTGAGAACAGACTTTCTGGAAGGGAATTTCGCTAGGAAAACTAAGAGAAGATTAGCTTTTGCCCAAATGCAGAGAGGTAGGTGGGTCCCCAGAGCACATCCCCAGGGGTACGAGTCAGGACTCTGGGTGGCAAGGGACAGATGCTGATTCTTGCCCACTGAGGAGAAGGGACCACCGAGGTGACAAAGCCAGTCTTCAGGGGAGCTCCAGGACACTGTGCCCAGGCTTGGGCAGGGTCATCCCACCAGACCAGCTTCCCAACACGCCCAGGCCTCAGTGGGTGCCCCTGAGCCGGGCCTAGGGGCCCCAGGGCAGGGCTGTAACTGGCCTGCCTTGGGTCAGGTGCCGGTTCCCGGGCTGTGCTGGGGATGTGAGTGCCACTGACCTGTGAGGCTCTGTAGGAGAGAAGAGTCCGCACAGGAAGCAAATTGTTCCCTGGGGGCGGGACATCCTCCCTGAGGAAGGCACCTGTGTGCAAATCAAAGCTCCATGTTCTGTGATAGCAGGAGAAAAACACATATGCAGCTGTGTCAGTGTAGAAACAGGGAGTGTTTCAATAAAGTCACTTCATTCATTTAAAAAAAAAAAGCCTCTGTGGGATTGGATGGGTCCTAGTCCCGCCTTACCTGCTCCCTCTCTTCTCTCTGCCCTGAGCCCCCAGCCCTGAGGGGTCCAACCCACCAGTTCTTCAGAAGGACCCTCATGATGACATCAGGCCCACCTCGATAATCTGGGATAATCCCCTCGTCTCAAAATCAGCGGGTTAGCAAGCTTAATTGCCCCTTGCTGGCTACCAGTGCCTCCACCTTGGGGTGGGGGGGTCCCGGTGAGGATTCCAGGGTGAGGACACGGACATCTTCTACCCTGGGGTCCTACAGCTCGGCAGTGGTGGTGACTGTGAGCCCTGGTTTGGCTCCTGGCCCCTCCTAACTCCCTGGGGGTGTGGGGAGAGTCGCCGTCCCGGGCCCAGCCCTGGGGCGCTGTGGCATCCCGGTTATCTCCCCGCTGCAGGCACGCACCCACCCAGGGAGCACCCAGAGGCTCTGGAGTGGAGGTGGCCTCGCTCGAGGAAGCGCTTGCCCTCCTGGCTGAGGGCCCCGCGCGGCAGAGGCATGAGGGTCCTGCGGCTGCTCTGCTTGGCTGCGCTAGGTGAGCTGCCCAGGGACGTGGTGGGAGGGGGCCGCTGCCAGGGCCTTGAGGTGGCAGACTCAGGGTCCAGGGGTCTAGGGAGCACAGGAGACACCTCTGGAAGCACAGGACAGAGAGGGGAAGGTTTAGGCTTGAGTCTCAGACCAGCCAGTTATTGCTTCACCACTCTGGGCCCACTCTACTCATCTGCAGAATGGGCTGATGATACGAAAGGCTCCGGCCTCCAAAGAGCTTCTGTGAGTGAAGGTGCTCGTGGAGTCCTGGGCCTCCTTCTGGGCTCAGGATGAGGCTCTCTGAGCGAGCTCTGGCCTCCCCTCCACCCTGGGCTCTCCTAACTGCCCTCCCCTCTCTTACAGCCACCAGCAGCTCCGCAAAGCAGGAGAAAGGTGAGTTTCCCAGCATGCTGGAGGGCGGAGTACCCCCAGATGGGTACCCTGGAGTCAGAGGCCCCACCCACGGTAGAGGCCTTGGCCGGCCGGGGGAAGGGTGTTGCGGGTGAGTGGCGTCTGCTGCTAGACCACTGGAAGGTTCTGGACCCCAGCCTCAACCCCTGCAGGGCCCTGGAGGGTTGGAGAAGAGAAAGCTCTGCAGGAGGTGGGAGTGGGCGGGACAACGGTGGGGACAGTGACGTGGGGCAAGGAAAGTGCTTGGCTTCCCCTTGGGCTGTGTGTGGTGGGGGGGCGGGTATTACCAGCGGAGGCGGGCAGAGGGCGTGTCCCGGGCAGGTGTACCCCAATCACTCTGAGTGCCTGATCTGTAGCAGAAGCCCCTGGGGTGGGTGTGACCCCAGGGCAGGCTGGGGGCATTCTGGTGGGGTGCCTTGGCCCAGGAGGAGGGCGAGTGAGAGAATGAGGAAGTCTGGGCTCCCCCAACTCCCCCCTCCCTGAGGTCCAGCAAAGGGGAAACTGCCTGACTCTCAGAGGCAACAGGAAGGTGTCAGGGCCCCTCTCTCCACCAGCCGCCTGGTGTAAGAGCCAGTGAGAGGGGAGGCTCCCGGTGGCCGTCCCTCCTCCCCTCAGCTTTGGCCGCCTCCGTCTTTCCACTCCCCTTCCTTCTCCTGCCCTCTCCCCTGCCCCCACTTCCAGCCCTGTGACCCTTAAAGTCAAGGTGGTCAGTCACCTCCTCCTCTCCACATCTCTGCAAGGGCGGCTGCCCTTCCTCTGGTCTCGTCTGGACCTGTAACTTCCCTGGTCTCAGGGCTGCAGCTGCAGCCGCTTCTATTCCACTTAAGGGTGGACCTCACTTGAGTGCCGCATGGGCTGAACTATCATTTCCTTATTTGCTTTAAAAACAAACACATCAAAAAAAAAAAAAAAAAAAACACATCATGGTGTTTCCGCTAAAAGGAGAACTGTGCAGGGCCCTGGCCTCTGGGTCTCCGGGAAGTACCTGGGCAGGGCCGGTCCACCCCCCTCCAGCCCCTGACTTCTGCTCAGACTCTTGCCCAGCAAGTCCTGCTAACTAAACTCCTAAGGAGCCGACTGACACATCATTCATTCATTCATTCATTCATTTATCCAATCATTCAGTAATTACTGGTTGAGCATCTGTTTGGTACCAGGTGCTGCTTGAGGCCCCAGGATGGTGGGTGCAGAAACAAAACAGACATCCCTGCCCTCACGTAGCTTACATTCTAGTGGGGCCGGAGGGACAGATGATAATAAAAATAAGCACATTCTACAGCGTGCTAGAACGTGATAGGTCCCAGAGAACAGCAAGCAGGGAAGAGGGGAAGGGAACATGGGTTGGGGGTGGGGAGGGAGGGCACCATCTACTGGGAAGTCATCACTGAGAAGGGGACACGCCAGCAAGGACACGAAGGAGGTGGTAGAGCAGGATGTGCTTGGACAAGGGCCTGCGTGGCCAGAGCACAGAAGCAGGGGCAGGGGAGTGTTGGATGAGGTGGGGGGGCCCTGTGGGCATAGCAATGGGAGGGTTTACAGCAGAAGGGTTGACCTGATTTACTCTTCCTGGGGTCATTTTGGCTGCTGTGTTGAGAAGAGATGGGGTGGGGATGAAGGCTAGAATCCCAGAGAGCCTTTAGACTGTTCCCGGGATCCAGAGGAGAGATTGGGTGATAGCCAGGAGGCCTGGCAAGGTGGTCAAGGTATATTCTGAAGGCCTTTGCTGATAGATGGGATGGGATGGGAAAGACAGAGCTGTGGAAGATCACTCGGGGGGTTTGGGTCTGAGCAGCTGGGAACTGGCGAAGCCAAGGGCAGCCTTACAACTGATTACTACTAATGGGAACGAGAGGTTGGGCCTGAGATATTGGGTGTTAAGAGCCAAGATTTTGGAACGTTTCTGTGTATTTTGAAATCCCCAAGGATCATGGCAAGTGCAGTATTGAGTGTAGCAGGAACCAGGCACAAGAATCTTCAAGGGATGGTGGGCATTTCCAGGTAACTGTAACCCAGAGGGGCAGGGTGCAGTGTCTGAAGACATGAGGTTCAAGGCTGCTGTTTAGGGAGGGAGGAGGGAGAGTGGTCCAGGAATAGCAAGAGGATGCCCGCCCTCGCCATCCCAGGCCAGTGTTGGGAAGGCTGTGAGGACCCGCCGCCACCTGAGATACCACTGGTGCAGGCACTGTGTGGGGGAGGGGAGGCTGGTTTCCATTAGGTGTAGAAGGTGAGATGTGAGAGGAGAGCTTGAGGGTTCCGGGATTTGGTGCAACTGAGCCTACCAGCCTTCCAGAGGACGCAGGGGGAGGTGGGACATAAAGGGGGACTTTCAGAGCCCTAGAAAAGGTGGGGCAGGAAGATGAGGCCTGGGGTCTCCCGTGGGGCTGCCATGAAAGAAGACAATGTTCGGGGTGGGGGGCTGGGGCGCGGCCAGTTGAAGGACAGATTCAGAGTGCAAGTGTGTACAAAGGAGTCTTGATAACTGTCCCCTCCCCCCACTCCTGAAACCCGCTTCACTTGTAAGGGGGCTGTGCTAGTTTCCTGGGGCTGCTCTAACGAAGTACCACACAGAAATCGATTCTCTCCTGGTTCTGGAGGCTTCATCTGAAGGCTCACCTGCGGGCTGTGGTAGTCCTTGGCGTTCCCTGGCTTGTGACAGCATCACTCCAAACTCTGCCTCTGTCTTCACATGGCCTGTGTGTGTGTGTGTCTTTGTCTCTTCTCTTTAGGGCCCACCCTAATCCAGCAAGGGTTACTGAAGTCCATCTGTACGGACCCCATTTCCAAATAAGGTCCCATGCACAAGTACCTGGGGTTAAGGCTTGAATACATCTTCCTTTTTGGAGGACACAATTCAACTCTCAACAGATGGGCTGCTTGTTCAACCCTCATCAGATCCCTGGGCCCGAGCTCAGGTCTAATGAATTGGGCCTCCAGGGTTGGGACTCCAATCTCCAAGCTTCTGGGTTATCACAGAAACAAGCTAGGGAGAGGTAGGGGCGATCCTGAAGGGCCTCCAAGCCCAGCTGGACGGCAATCCACTGCCCGGCCTGGGCACAGCCCTAAGCCGCTCGCTCGCTCTTTAGTGACAGCGGGAGGCTCTGCACAGCCATTCGATCACCCCAGCCCTGGCTGGCTCAGCTTCCGGTCCCCGGGGTGTCCTTGTCGCTTGATCAAATTCTGAGTGTGCCATCCTATCTTCAAATGTTCAGACACAGATGATGAGTTTGTAATTAAATGATAGACCCCTCGTTATGGGTGGGCTAGATGCATAAACTAAATAATCAAAAGGAAAGACCCACACAGGTCTTGTTAGAATAAAAAGTGAGTGCTCTACCCTGTAGGGCACTAAAACCGAAAGTGGCTTCTGTCTGTGAACTTATGTAAATCAGGCTTCTATTAATGGCCATCGTAATGGAAATGAAGGTGGGCCAGCTTTTTCTTTCCATTTTTGTTAAGTCAAGGTCATTTCCCCACAGTGAAGGGAGCAACAGTGTCATCACCCTGAAGCCTGAACCCACATTTCCCAGGGGGTGGGGTGGAGGGGAAGATTCTGGCCCCAAGAGCCGTTGACTGTTGAGCCCCAGAGTCACGTTGACGAAATTGTTGGTAGCAGTTTGCAAACTGGTGCCCTGGAGAGTAGATTAAACTCTAGATAGAGCTTTACTTAACTTCAAAGATTTTGCATGAAGGAGTGTTTGAAAAAAAAAATAGTATGAGGGCTTCCCTGGTGGTGCAGAGAGTCCGCCTGCCGATGCAGGGGACGCGGGTTCGTGCCCCGGTCTGGGAGGATCCCACGTGCTGCGGAGCGGCTGAGCCCGTGGGCCATGGCCGCTGAGCCTGCGCGTCCGGGTCCTGTGCTCCGCGGCGGGAGAGGCCACAACAGTGAGAGGCCCGCGTACCGCAAAAAAAAAAAATAATAAATAAAAATTCTGGGTATTTCACATGAATAGAATCATACAATATGTGGCCTTTCGTGTCTGATGTATTTCATTCAGCATAATGTGTTTTTGTGGTTTTTTAAATTTATTTATTTATTTGGCTGTGTTGGGTCTTTGTTTCTGCGTTAGGGCTTTCTCTAGTTGTGGCAAGTGGGGGCCATTCTTCATCGCGGTGCGTGGGCCTCTCACTATCGCGGCCTCTCTTGTTGCGGAGCACAGGCTCCAGACGCGCAGGCTCAGCGGCCATGGCTCACGGGCCCAGCCGCTCCGCGGCATGTGGGATCTTCCCAGACCAGGGCTTGAACCCGTGTCCCCTGCATTAGCAGGCAGATTCTCAACCGCTGCGCCAGCAGGGAAGCCGCAGCATAATGTTTTTAAGGTTCATCCATGTTGTAGCAGGTGTCAGTGCTTCATTCCTTTTCATGGATGAATACTCTTCCGTCATGTGGATGGACCACATTTTGTTTATCCGTCATCCATTGATGGACATCTGGGCTGTTTCCACCTTTTGGCTGTTGTGAATAGTGCTGCTGTGAACATGTGTGTACAAGCATCTGTTAGCGTCCCTGTTTTCAATTCTTTTGGTATATAGCTAGGAGTGGAATTGCTGGGTCGTGTGGTAATTCTTTAACTTTTTGAGGAATTGCCAGACGAGCATTTTCTTAAGGTGCTTGTTAAGCGTTGGTTTCCTTCTTCCTCTTTGGACTGTCTCATCTTTAAGAGACTGCCTAAATTTTATTCATTGTTAATCTGAATTCAAAATTAACTGGGTGTCCTGTATTTTTAGCTGCTCAGTCTGGCAACCCAGAATATACCACATGAAAATAAAACCAAATACATGGATGAAATTGTATGGTATACACTGCAAGTAGGGTAGAAGCTCAGACGCGAGGCGGAGGGAGCAATCCAGAAGGCTGCCTGGAGGAGCAATCAGTCAGTTAGGCCACTAGGCTCATTAGGCATGTGTACTGAGGGAACTGGCTAGGGGGAGGGCATTAAAGTCTCCCAGCCACACCTGTGCTCCCGCCCTCTCCCACCCTGCCAGAGCCGGTGTCCCAGCTGCAAGCTGACTTCACCCTGTTGGACAGGGGGTCAGGCCTCAGGGTAGAGGTGTTCTGCCAGGCATCCTCGGGCAGCCCACCCATCACCTACAGACTGGTCAGGAGGAACGGGCACATCCACATGCAGCAGACTCGGAACCCTGGGCAGCCAGCCAACTTCTCCTTCCCACTGAACCAGACGTCGGACTGGTTCCGGTGCCAGGCTGAAAACAACATCAGCGTCCAGCACACTCCCTTCACACTAGTGCCCCCAGGTGAGAGGGCCCCTTGGTTTCCAGAGGGGCAGCTGGCGCTTCTGAGTAGGTCAGTGGGAGGTGCCAAGAGCAGGGACGGGTGCCCTGACGCAGCCATGCCTACCCTGGCCTGGCCTAACGGAAGTCCAGCCCAGCTGTCCCCCGCCTCCTTCACAGGAGAGCTGCCCCAGGGACCCACCTTCACGCTGGCTGCCTGCCTCATCTCCATCATAGCCGTCTTTTCTTGGAAACTGAGCTGGACCAAGCAGATCAGGTAGGAAATGGGTGCTGGATGTGGGGGAGGAGTGAACTGCTGATGGCCTATGTGGACCAACGGGGGCCCTGGCTTGGCAGAGCCGGTGGTGGTTTGGTAGGGCAGGGCTGCCATTGGAACCAAGCAGGACCCTATGGGGCTTTCCCAGGACAGATCCCTCCTCCATATCTTCTGCTGTAGCTCCTCTCTGAAGTACCCAGATAACAGTATCTCAGGCATATTTCCTGAATTTTTCAGATGCTAAAACCCACGACCCAATGGAAGAAATTAACTACTTGAGGATCATGGGTTCGTAGCCCAGGGGCCTTCTGGTGCCTAAGGATTGATAATGTTAACCTCTGTGACACCAACCAATCAGAGAATTGATCACATACCCTGCGGCTCCCCTCCCTCACCTGGCCGATAAAAGTGCTTTGCTGAAAGCCCTCGAGGAGTTCGGAATTTGGGGGGGCAGAGCGCCCCTGCCCCGTTCCCCTTGCATGGCCCCGCAGTAAAACTTTCTGTGCTCCAAACTCCAACATTTTGTTCTGTTTGGCCTCACAGTGTGTTGGGCACATGAACTTGCGTTCGGTAACACCACCAGGGCAAAGAAAGGGCCGTATGGCTTATGCATGACTTGCAAAAGTTTACTTAGGGCCTACCGTGTGCCAAGTGCCCATGGAGCACGTTGGCGGCTTTATCTGACCCTGACCATGCTCTAGCCGCCTTGTCGTGGAGTCCACTGCCTCTGGGTGGGGCTCTCTCCAATACTCCCTATTGGTCTGAGGAGGATGGAGCCTCCGGGGCACCAGGGTGGGCCAGGGGCTTCTACCCTCCATGGAAACCCCGTCAGTCTTTCCAGCTGGTGACCGGAGGCAGGGGCCGGACCTCCTGGGGTCCCCTCTCGAAGGCTATTACTTCACTGACTTGTAAAGTGACCAGGGCCTTTGTGCTGTCCAACCCTGGGCACCGCAGGCCTCTGTGTGCCCCACCTGCCTGGCCTTTGGCAGTGGTCACCTCTGCCTCCGAACTTCTCACCTCCCCTCGTTCCTAGGACACTTCTGTCTCCTGGTCATCCTCCCCGCCCCTCTGGTACCAAAGCTGTCTCCCCAGAATCACACCCCTGTCCCTCCCTCGAACAGAAACCAATTACTCTTATCTAAGTTTCAGGAGGAAGCAGCAAACAGAAAAAAAACAAGAACCAGTTAGAACCAACTAGGCTCAAGATGGCGGAGGATTCGACTTCCAATAGATCTAGAGCCTTACTACACGCTCTATACGTTAGCTAAATGACACACCCACCAGCACCAGGACAGCTGGCGATCACCATGATGACAACCAGAAAAGCCCCTATGAGAACTGAAAAGGAGAGTTGCATCAGTTCCAGGTCCAAACCACACCCCTGTTCTTGGATAACTCATGAATATTCCTCCCACTCATTCCAAACCCCTCCCTTTTACTCCAACCCTCCTATTTATTTGGTGTCTCCAACTGAATTGGGTTGAGTTGATTTGCAAACTAGGTTCCCGCTTCTCCATTCTTTGGCCATTGAAGAAAGCTGGTGCTCTTCCAGTCTCAGCATCCGTTTTGTTATTGACTGAGCAAATCAAACCTCCCTGGCTGAGACAGGGGGTCTCAGCCCGAGCTAGGACCCCAGTGTGGGTTTGGTCGACCAATTCACTAACACCTGGCCGGCCTCTTTGGTGGGCTTTGTCCAGGAGTCCTTGGCACTCTCCTTGTCTTACCTCTGCGCCCCTCCCTCCCAAGTCTGTCCCAGAGGCTAGGCTCATGGGCGAGCCATGTCAGCTCTCTGAGCCTCAGTTTCCCCTTCTATAACAGGGGGTATACAGACCAGGGGCCAGTACTTGGCCTCCAGGTGATTCAGTGCCCCCACCTTATTTCGTGGTGTGACTAAGCCTCACGCCCCTCCTCCTGCCCAGGGCACTGATGCACTTGCCACCAATAAAATTCCTGGAGGCCTTGGGAGGGGGTGGCTGGGAGGTATGCTGGCTTAACCTGGAGTCTCAACTCCTTTGTCATCAAGGTCGTGACCAGAAGATGCAGGCTGGGCAGAGTCCCCAGGAGAGCCCTGGTCCTTGTCCCCTATAGAAGGACCCACCATTTGAAGAAATGAAATGAAGAAAAGAATGAAGAAAAGCCCCACCAGCCTGGATTCTTGGAGCGCTGGTGTTCTTCATCAAATACTCATGGTGCTAGTTTGAGGGATTTAGGATGGGGGGAGCTGTAGGGGGAAGGAGAGGTCCATAGGAGGACGGGGCTCTGTGAGGGCCCCTCTCCTCACCGCTCAGCAGCTCGTCACCGTCCATCCAGGTCTGGGGAGACGGTGGGGTAGATGTGAAGGCCCAGAGGCACCAGCCCACCCAGGGCCACTGCTTCCTCCCCCACCCCTGCTCCCCTCTTCCCTGGAGTGGCACCCCATCTCCTGGTGGCCCAGTCCTCTGGCTCCACTGCTCACCTGTCACCGTCCCATTCACCTGGAGGACTCTGGGCCCCACCTGGCCAGCACCCCCTCATTAATCTTTACCTGCAACTATGATGTCTGGAATTCCTCCCTGCCGAGTCAGCCTGAGGCCCCTGGAGAACCAGCCCCCCTCCCCACCCACACACACCTAGAGCCATCCCAGTTTGGACGCTCTGAACCATTTCCGGAAAGAATTGTATTAAACTCTGCCCCCTGCCGGCCACCCTGGGAACTTCGTTTCTGTCTGCACACCATCTTGGAGCCTGGAAGTCGGCCCTACGCACGGCCCTACATGGCCCTGGGGCCGGGCCCGGCTCGGGAAAAACTGGGAGGGGCGGTGGTCTCGACCACATCCCAGGCTTAGCTCCAGAGAGGAGAAAAGAGTGACAGGCCATGCAGGGAGGGGTCCAGGCTGTGGCCTGGGGTTTAAGTAGAATGGGGGAGAAGAGAGGAGGTGCGTAGGAGCCTGGGTCTTGGGCAGATGGGGCCCAGACGGCGTCTGGCGGGGCTTCCTGGAGGCGGAGGCGGGAGTGCAGGGGCAAAGAGTGGATGGAGCAGGGGGGCGGGCCCTCCTTGCGACCCTCTCTTCCTGGGGACTCTCTGGCCCTTTCCAGTCGCCCTGCGGACCAGTAGAGCAGAGGGACGAGACTCCGGCCGAGAGGTGGGCTGGACAACGAGTCCGCTGCCGCTGGACGGATGTCGGCCGCTGGAAGCGCAGGCCGGGATGTCGGGGTAACCCTGCCGCTCCTGCACCGCCGCTCGTCTTGGGCGGACTTTGCCCTCGGTCCCTGGGGCGGTGCTGGCCACGCCCCTGGGGAGGAGCCGGGCAGGGGGCGGGGCGGCGGGCTGGCTCCTCAGCAGTCCGCGGCTGCGGCGGCGGCGTCGGCGGCGGCTGCGACGGCGACATGGAGAGCGGGGCCTACGGCGCGGCCAAGGCGGGCGGCTCCTTCGACCTGCGGCGCTTCCTGACGCAGCCGCAGGTGGTGGTGCGCGCCGTGTGCTTGGTGAGCCGGGGTGCGGGGCCTCGGGGAACCGACTTCGTCGCCAGGCCGGGGGAGTGGGGCCGCTGGGAGCCTGAGAGCGCGACAGGTGGTGGCGGCCGAGGCCCGGGGGTGGGAGCGGCGCGCGTGGGGCGGGCGAGCGGGGCCCGGGACCCTCCAGCCCCTCACCCCCCGGGCCCCGCCGCCCCCCGAACCCGGGTCCCGCCACCCCCCACGTCCCAGCCCGGGCGCGGAATGGCCGGGCGGCACCGCGGGGAGCAGGCCCGTCGCCCTGCTGGCAGTGGGAGGAGTTTGAGGCGGCTCCAGGACAGGTGGCCGGCACGCCGCGACTCCCACCCTGGGGGAATTCATCAGGAAGGGGCTTTCCGAAGCCACGTGGGGTGCGTGGGGCTGGGGGCCAGCCTGGCGCCCTGATATAGAGTCTCTCAAGAGCAGCCCATGGGTCTGCTTCCCCATCCAAGATCAGGTGACCCCAGGATGTTCCCCTCCATGTGAGCTGGCTGAGCGCTCCAGTACCAGGTTACCGGGGTGGGGCGTTGGTGGGAGGTCCCATGCTCTCGGACAACCGGAGCCCAAAGCTGAACAAGCTGTTAGCCAGCCCGCAGGCAGAGGGCTGGGCATGCGGCGCCCACACCACACCTGCCCCTGCCTGGGACTGGAGCCCTACGCGTTGCCCTGGTGACACTCTCACCCCCGCTCTGCCTGACTGTGGGGTCTGACTCCAGGAGCAGATGCCCACGTTTCGGGATGGCAGTGCCAGGAGTCAGGCTGGCACACTGCTCCCAGCATCCAGAGTTACGGCTTCATCTCCAGCTGGGGGTGGGGCCTGTGACTGCCAGCTCCAGAGCCTATTGAGAGGGCCTTGTGCAGGCAGGCAGGGCAGGCTGGGGAGAGGCCTGGGCCGGTCCCAGAGGGAGCCAGGCGTCCAGACTGTCCCGGGTCTGCTGACATAAGGCAGGGGTGAGCGGTGGCCTTTCAGTTTGGGGCGGAGACGGGTGACGTGAGGCTTTTCGCAAGGGCCTGGAGCCCCTCCCAGCGTTCTGGCTGGTACACCCCCTCGACCCCCACCCCAGTACATCCAGGGGTCTGCGTGCAGAGCTGTGTCCACAGGCCTGCTGGGCAGACCAGCGTGAGGTGCTCTGTGTGGGTGGGACCCACCGTGAGCGGGAGGCCAGCTGGGGTTCCCTGGGAGGGCAGGGGCCAGGATGCCAAAGAGCCCAGAATTCCTTGTAGGAAAGAAGCTGGCCAAACTGGGGAGCCCAGCAGGGAAGAGGTGGAGGGGGCTCCAGGAGGTGGGGGTCTGGGGACGCTATTTCGGCTCGGAGGCATGGCTCTCCTGAGGTGGGAGGAGCCCTCCATCACTGGGTGTTTAGGCAGAGGCTGGGTGCTGTAGAGGTGACTCAGACAGGTGATGGGGGTGAGACTCCAAGCTTGGGTTTTTATGACTTTGTGACCCATCCTGTTTAAAACTCACTGAAAGTGGGAGTGCTTTAGTTTGGGCGATTGCCCTTAATCTTCAAGTACCTAACCACCAGTACCCATCCTCCAGGCAGACAGCTGGGCGGGCAGTCCCCTCCCAGGAGATCCCCTTCACTCCCCACCATCCCCAGTCCAGGAATCCCCGGCCATGCCCCTCGTGACTTGTGACTGGTGTCTGGAGGTAGCCCAGGAGAAGGGAGAGGGAGGGGCTCGCTCCCCAAGTTCAGGAGGGGCTGGGACACCGACCTGGAGCACGGGGGACAGCAGGGGCAGAGGAGGCCCCACTCTGTGTGCCACCTGGGGGGTTTGTCCCACGAGGGTAGCAGTCACTCAGCGCTTCCCCTGCCTCCCCCTCAGGTCTTCGCCTTGATCGTGTTCTCATGCATCTTCGGTGAGGGCTACAGCAACACCCACGAGTCCAGACAGCAGTACTGCGTGTTCAACCGCAACGAGGACGCGTGCCGCTTCGGCAGCGCCATCGGGGTGCTGGCCTTCCTGGCCTCGGCCTTCTTCTTCGTGATCGACGTCTATTTCCCCCAGATCAGCAACGCCACTGACCGCAAGTACCTGGTCATCAGCGACCTGCTCTTCTCAGGTATCTGCCGGCTGCACCTCCATTTGATCTTGGGGTGAACAGGAGCGGCAGTGGTCCCAAGAGCTCTAGGGTGCTGTGACCGCAGGGCTTGGGAGGGGTGGGAGTAGCCCCAGGTCCCCAGACCTCCCAGCAGACCATCTGCTGAAACCCTCCGCAGCTGAGTGGGACTTGGAGCAAGGACTCCCAGGATAGCCTCTTGTCCCCACCCTGGCTTCTGCATCAGTGCCCTTTCCACCCCCGGAGGCTCCTCCCTCCAGGAGGTGCCTGCCCTCCTGCCTGCTCCGTGGAGCTGACCCTGCCCTCCTGGCCTTCTCCCCAGCTCTCTGGACCTTCATGTGGTTCGTCAGCTTCTGCTTCCTTGCCAATCAGTGGGCAGCCACCAAGCCGGAATACGTGCTGGTGGGAGCCGACTCGGCCCGGGCGGCCATCGCCTTCAGCTTCTTTTCTGTCTTCTCCTGGGTAAGTGGACCAGGACGGGCCAGGGCCCTGGTGTCTTTGGTGAAGGGTGGCGGAGGGCTGAGGAACCCAAACCTCGGGGCTCTCTGCAGGGCGTGCTGGCCTCCTTGGCCTACCAGCGCTACAAGGCCGGAGTGGATGACTTCATCCAGAACTACGTGGACCCCACTCTGGACCCCAGCACGGCCTACGCCTCCTACCCAGGCGCGCCTGTGGACAGCTACCAACAGCCGCCCTTCACCCAGAACGCCGAGACCACAGAGGGCTACCAGCCGCCCCCCGTGTACTGAGCTGCGGCCGGGGATGGTAAGGGGAGGAGGGAGGGCGCCTGGGGGGCCTCCCCTCTTCCCGGACTCCTCCCCCGAGGCTGGTCTCCCAGAGCTGCCGGCCCCGCTCGATCCACCTGGGGCCTGTCGGAGCTGACGCACGGCCTGGAGAGAGAGCCTCTGCCTCCTCGTCCTGGCTGCTGGCCTCAGAGCCTCGCCTGTGCCCCAGGGGGCTTCACCTACCACTCCTCGAGGGCATTTTTTAGGGAAGGGTTTTTGGTTGGATGGGTTTTGTCATTGCTTTTAATGATCCCCAGCCCCACCTGAAGTAGCTCCAAGGGCCCGATGTGCTGGTTTGACAAGTGCCTTAGCTTCTCCCCAGCCTGAAGGAGCCGGGCCACGTGCAGGCCTCGGTGGCCACCGCCCTCTGGGGGTCTCTGCCAAAGATGAGGCTGTGGGGCACTGGGCTGGGGCTCCTTTCCTCCTCACTCAGGTTCGTTCTGCCCCCAGCCCCCTGCCCCCTGCCTGCTCTGCGAGCGGCAGCGCGTGCTCACCGCTGAAGTGTCTGCTCGCTTGGATCTGGGCTCTGTGCCAGTGCCTCTGGGTCCCCTCCTGACAGCCTAGGCGCAGGGCTGGTGCCGCCCCCACCAGCGGGCTCGGGCGGGCAGCACTGTCTCTGCTCCCGCCCCTTGGCCGCAGGAAGGGGCTTTGCCTGACGACAGCACCCAGCTTTATGTAAATACCCCAGCACCGTTAGTTGGGAGGCGTGGAGCACACCCACAGCCCCCAGGCTGCTCTGAATGTGTTGCAGAGCCTCGGGGGAGATGCACAGCACCCTTGGATTCTGTTGACTAACTTTGGAGATGGAATAAATGTTTTTCTCATTCATAATCTCCATTGTCATGGGTAGGGCCTCTGTCTAGGGGTAGGAGAAAGAGAAATTCCACCCTGAGGTACACCCTCTGGCCGAGGTCTTATGGAACCTGTATTTTGAACAGAGTTGTGGCAGTCTGGCCCTCCAGCGTGCCTAGCAGCTCCCCGCCACCCCCACCCCCCCACCGACCCAGGGTCTCATTGCTCACGCTGCCCTCCCATCAGCATCTTAAAATAGTAACTGTGCTCAGCCTGTAAACAACATGGCTTTTCTGGGCCGCTCTGCCAGGGTCCTGGTGTGCCCCTGGAGGGGCAGGGGCCCTCTGCTTCCCATAGACAGGGCTCAGCACCTCTGCAGCCTGTTCCGGACACACAGGGGGCCGGCCTGACTGCCCAGCCCGCCCCAGGGAACAAGCCCGGCTCAGGCAGGAGGCCAGGGCCCCCAGGGCAACTCGGGGCTTCCCCTTTTGAGCCCAGACAGGGAGCTGTCAAAAGTGGGCCCCAACAGTTTCAAAATCCCGAGTAAAAACTAATAGGGTTTGGGAATTACGCTCTCATCACTGTACTGCACCTTTGTAACCTGGGACCAACCGCGAGCAAAGGGGAGGGAGAAGCTGGGGCGAGGGTGGGGAACCCGGACCCCCATGTGCATGGGGCACACCTACAGCCCAGGCTCATCCCATCCACACCTGACCTGGCGCACTCTTGCCTCCGTGTAAGCTGCCCACAGCGTATTTTCTGAGGCACAGCAGAGCTGGTCTTCTTGGCTCCTGAACTGTCAAGTGTCTGTTTCACAAACAAAACCTGACCTCACAGCCCCATCTGGCAGCACAGACCAAAGCTTCATCTTTCCAACCTGGGCCTCAGGCTCCTTCATCCACCCATCTTGACCTGAAACCTGCCCCGACAGAAGAGCAGGCAGACATTCCTCTCAGGACACACTTCACGATCATTTCTCAGTTAAAAAGCATTGTGGCTAAGAGATCAGTAGTACTAGAAAATGATTTGAAAAGAAATCCCCACACCTAAATCAGGTCACAGCTGTCTCCAGTGAGACCTGGGGAATCCCAGACAGTTAAAGAGAAATAACGCTTTCATCAACCAGTAAAGTTTAATATTAGTTATTAATATCACACACTACAACAGAAAAATCACAGCCCCTGCTTTAAAAGACAAGCCCCTGGGATCTGAGCCCCAGCAGGGTGTCACCCACATGGAAGAAGCTGTAATTCTGGAGAAAATGATCGCCAGAGCAGGAAGGGCTTTTGGCCCAAAGGGAAGTAAGAGAGAACAAGTCCAGCCATCCTCAGAAGGGCCAGGAGCCCGTCCCAGGCAGGAGGACTAAAGTCTTTGCACTAGAGGAGGCTCGGTGCTGAGCCAGAGGTGCTGGTGCTCCGACTTCCCAGTGAGAACAGAAACTCAACAGCAAAAGCCACAAAAGGGGAAGAAGCCAGGAGCGCTGATGCCACAGGAGCTCGCGCCTCCGGCCTCACCGCTTGGAGAGGGAGGGACTCACGTCAGCAGTGGCCCCGCGCCCGCCTGGGGTGGATTGTGAGTAGTCTGGGAAGGGAACTGAGGGAAGCCGGCGGGCAGGCAAGGAGGGAAGTGTGATGTGCAGACCACCGGCCCGTGGCCCTTGGCCGGGGAAGGGGCGCTGGTGAAACTTCACCCCCCACCCCCGCTTCCTCCTCCGAGAAGGCCGGGCAGCACGCAGGGGGCAGGCGTCCGCCAGGGGGCAGCAGCAGGCACGGGAGCGGGTGGCCGGTCAGCGCCTGTCCTGGGTGTGGGGCCTGTGCCTCAGTTGGCCGGGCTGCACTGCAGGATCTGATGAGGAGCGAATAGCTTCCTGGCTCCCATGGCCTCCCCGGGCTTTCCCAGCACTGGGCAGTTCTCTTTATTCTCTTTGCTGTCCAGCCCGACAGGCTGACCCGAGGCCTTCTTGAAGTAGCAGAGGCGGCACACGGAGTGGTACTTGTCTGCTCCTCCTATCACCTCGACCTGGCCATGGGACAGGAAGCGCCAGGACTGAGCGGGGACACAGCACCACCCCCGCCCCTCCACCCCTTGGAGAAGGCAGGAGGCGCCACCTCTTTCTCCACGCCCAGCCTCTTGGTGTAGGCGGCCTCTCGGAAGCACTCCATGCACACCGCCGTCAGCTTCACCACACTCTCGGCCAGGGGCACCAGGTTCAGGATGGTCCCGAAAGCCTGTATTCCCATGGAAAGACTGGTGTGCACTTACCTCACCGGGTGGGCTTTTCCTTGAAACCCTCTGATTCACAGCCCTGAAGCCAGGAAACTAGGCCCTGACCTTGCTTTCCCCCAGAGCACCAGCCCCTGCAGCAGGCGGCCTAGTCTGGGGCAAACCAGGGAGCTGGGTCTGGCTCGCCTGAGCGCCTGGGCTCTGGCAGTCTGGTCATCCAGGGCGCGGTGAGCTGTCCATCTGTGCACAGCCCCGGCCCCTTCCTCCCTCCTGGGTCCCATCCCGAGACCTGGACCAGACGCCTTACCTTCCTCTGGAAGGTCCCATCCAGTGCAGCCACAATGACGGTCTTCCCGGCATTGGCCATGGTCTCGCTGAACTCCACGATGTCGGGGAACTGGAAAGGGTGAGAGGAGGAGTGAGCTTCCGCCCTGGGCAGCAGCTTCTAGGAGCCACGAACACGTGGCTGGACCCAACAGCTCTGGCCACCTGGATCGGCGTGGAGCGCGAGAATAGGGTGGCCCCAGCCCCCCACACCCGGCACGCTGCCTGCACATCTGCAGCAGCCCCAGTCGCTCCACCATCCTGCCAGCTTTCCATGGCAGACCCGGGGCCCACTCCAGGCCAAGCACCCGGAACAGTCACCAGGAGAGGCAGTCTGCTACCGCAGTGGTCAAAAGCCCAGGCCAGAGGCTGCCTTGGGCTTGAACCGTGGTCTTGGTTGGACCCATTAGCTGTGACCTTGGCAATGACTTCACGTTTCTGAGCCCAAGAAAAGGCAAGGAAGGCCCTTGGTGGTGGTTAGGGATTCAGGAGCCTCGAATAATTTATGACATATGCTATATGGCCGAGAGGCAGGCTCTGTGTGCTTGCTTTTCTTTAAAAACATAATGTGCCCATGTGACGCCTTGAGAAGGGGTGAGGGTTCCACTGGCCACTTAGAGCAGGATGGCACGGCACACCCTTCTAAATACAGGGCCTGCAGAAAGGTCACTTACTTGGGAAATCAAATTTCAAGTGGCCCAGGGCAAGGCTGCTACTTAAATTCTTTGGTGAACTTTCACTGGTCAATCATCTGTCTAGATTGGTCTTTGGGTTGGGTGAAGTGGGGAGTTCTTGTGTTTGGGCAAAGGGTCTCTCTCCAAGCCGTTCATGTAGGTGCAAAATTACCAAGACCTGAGGGCTCAGCAAGACGAGGTCCAGGAGAGGGGTTAGAAAACCTGGATCAGTTCCAGCGGGATTCACCGAAGCCAGATCTGACGGCCTCTGCAGGGCTGCCGAGCCTGAGCTACGGAAACAGCACCTCCCACCCAGAGGCTCCAGCCTGGCTCCAGGTGAGGCCCCTCTTCTTCTCTAAAGGACTCATCACAGGTCACAGAAATGCAGCCCCCAGCCTGCAAGGAGCTGTCAGCCAGTGCCCTCCACCCTACCCCCCATTGTCACAAACAAAATGGTTTCCAGACATTGCCAGATATCCCCCGGGTAGGGGCTGGGGGCAAAACTGCCCTGGGATGAGCACCCCCTGCGTCTCACTCTCCCTGTCAAGGCCTCATCAGATGTGGGTCCTTCCACACCAGGGTTTGGGGACCTCTCAGGGTCCTCCACCTTGCCCGCTGCAGCGATGCCCACCATCAGAGACTTCAATTCTTCCACTTAAACTTTGTCCCCTGTTCACATGCCACCCCGCCCCCACCCAAACACTGAACCCTGGGCCTCCAGCTGGGGTTCCTGAATGATCAAAGGTAAGGTCAGAGCTGTCTGCAACATCCCAGAATGCCCACTGGTAACCAACCACATTACTGACGTTTGTTCTTATTGCCATTAAATTTTTTAGGTTATGTTATGGGTTGAATTGTGTCCCTTCCCACCCCCCAAATCCATACGTAGAAACCCTCACCCCCAATACCTCGGAACCTTATTTGGAGAGAGGATCTTTGCAGAGGTATCCAGTCATAAAGTAGGTCAGTAGGGTCACACTCCAGTATGACTGGTGTCCTTGTAAAAAGGGGAAATTTGGACACAGAGAGGGACAGACACAGGGAGCAGATGGCCACCTGCACACCAAGGGGACAGGACTGGAACAGATTCTCCCTCACGGCCTCAGGGGGAACCCACCCTGCCCACACCTTGGCCTTGGGCTCCCAGCCTCCAGAGCTGTGGGAAGTAAATGTCTGTGGTTTAAACCGCCCAGTCTGTGGTACGTGTCACAGCAGCCATAGACTCTAATACAGGTTACATTCAAAGCGGAACTTCAGAGGACCTAGTAAACGTAGGGTTTTCTTGGTAGACAAAAATGATTGCCACACGGGATCCAGGTAGAAAAGTAACGGGGGGTTTCTTGATGGTGACAAGTCTACCCATTTGGTTCACCTGCAGATCCAGCACCTGGGCTGACCTGCCGTGAGCCACTTCCTGAACAAGGTTTGATGAGGGGAGAGGACCGAAAGGGGAGATCAGGAAGCCAAGAAGTAGTTTCACCCTCGTCCTTATCTTGCCGAGAGGTGGCGCCCTCATGATGCACGAGGGAAGCACCCCAGCCCTGCCCCGGTGGAGGCCCAGCTTCCCGGCAGCCAGGCTGGTGTTGAAGGCGCAAAGGCCACAGAGGACAGGAACGAAGGACGTGACACTGAAACATTCAACCGTTCCACCATGAATGGTAGAGACTAAATGAGATGCACAGACCAAATCCAGAGGCAAATAAACAGGGAAGAAATATTTACAGCATGTGACAAACTGGCACCGATTACACCATGTCCTGTAGAGGAAAGATCAACCAAGAGAAGGAGGCAATTTACAAAAGTAGAAACACAGGGAAAATGATGTCAGCCACCCGAGCAACAAAGGAGAAGGGCAGTTGGAACAGGATGTGTGTATGCAGCCGCCAACACCCTGCCCTCCACCGCCGGGGATTTCCGCAAACACCCAGATGCCTCTCCCCCCACCCCCCACGCTGTCCATGCTCCTCCAGCAGAGGAGACGCCCTGGGCGGCTTCCAGGCTCTCCCAGGGTTACCGCCAAAGTCTTTCCCGCTGACCTGGCCAAAGCCCCTGGCCTCCTGGCTGCTCCTGAGACATGCCCAAAAGCACACTCCTGACTGGGAACCTTCACCCCACTTTCCTTTTGGCCCCTTTCTGACCGTCCTCATAAAGCATCATCCCCACCTTAGCTCTACCCCCTCACAGTGCCTTTCTCCCCCGGTTGCCACCACCTTTTACGTATTTCTCTCCCCCAACTAGAATATAAGTGCGAGGGTGAGACCCTGGCTGTATCCCCAACACCTAGAACATCGCTGCCACACAGCACAAGCTCAGAAAACACTTACTGAATGAATGAGATCGGTCCCTTGACCAGTGATTCTACTTAGTGGATAAACCCCAATACACCGGACGACAGCCAGGATGTCCGCACACACGTCCGTCACAGCCTGTAAGTGCCACACCCAAGGGGCCAGCTCGTGGAAGACATGGGATGTTCATAAGGATAGGTATTTGCTGATGAGGAAAAAATGGTCACAACACGTGATATGAGCCCGATCTATAAATACGAACTTCCGGCAAGGCCATTCTGTGACTGTGATGGTCAAGACAAAACCAGACCCCTCCTAGGGAATTCCCTGGTGGTCCCAGTGGTCTCCGCGCTCTCACTGCTGAGGGCCCGGGTTCAATCCCTGGTCAGGGAACTGGATCCCACGTGCTGCAACTAAAGATCCCGCACGCTGCAACGAAGACCCCGTGTGCTGCAACTAAGACCCAGCACAGACAAAAAAAAAAATTAAAAAGAAACAGAGGTAAGACCAACACTTGGAGTGACACTGTGCGGCTGGCATGCCCAGGATCCAGCTGCCCACCTACCACTGCACCCTCAGCTTATAGCGTGGGGTCTTCAGATGTACCACTCTCCAAGGGAAGGATGAAGGGAGGGAGAGGCAGTCCTTTTGTCAGGTCCCATGTTGAGAGGCAACTGAGGCAGCCACCTCTGGGCCCCAGAACTTCTTGCAGAGCAAGACCCACAGGGGTGAGGGCAGAACAGAAGATTGGTGATGTTTCTGCAGTAGGTTTAATAAACACTAGTTATGGGAACTCGAGTTTGACTTGCTGGCCAGGGAGGAAGTAGCCATAGAAACAGGGAACAGAACTGTGGGGCAGGGACTTCCCTGGTGGCGCAGTGGTTAAGAATCCGCCTGCCAATGCAGGGGACACGGGTCCGATCCCTGGTCCGGGAAGATCCCTCATGCTGCAGAGCAGCTAAGCCCATGCTCCACAACTACTGAGCCTGTGCTCTAGAGCCCATGCTCCACAACAAGAGAAGACACCGCATTGAGAAGCCCGCACACCACAATGAAGGGTAGCCCCTGCTCTCCGCAACCAGAGAAAGCCCGCGCAACAACAAAGACCTAACACCGCCAAAAAATAAATCAAAAAAAAGAAGCGGACTTCCCTGGTGGTGCAGTGATTAAGAATCCACCTGCCAGTGCAGGGGACACGGGTTTGAGCCCTGGTCCGGGAAGATTCCACAAAGCCCGTGTGCCACAACTACTGAGCCTGCGCTCTAGAGCCCGCGAGCCGCAACAAGAGAAGCCACCACAATGAGAAGCCCACACACCGCAACGAAGAGTAGCCCCCGCTCGCCGCAACTAGAGAAAGCCCGCACGCAGCAACGAAGACCCAATGCAGCCAAACATAAATAAGTAAATAAATAAACTATATATATTAAAAAATTATTTTTACAGTAAACAAAAAATTTGATTTCTCAACACTGGTGTATAGGGAGGGTTTGGTTCTGTTTAGCTCAATGTTGCTTCTTTTTTTAAAAAAAATTTATTTATTTATTTATTTATGTTTGGCTGCGTTGGGTCTTCGTTGCTGCGCGCGGGCTTTCTCTAGTTGCGGCGAGCAGGGGCTACTCTTCGTTGCGGTGCGTGGGCTTCTCATTGTGGTGGCTTCTCTTGTTGCGGAGCACGGGCTCTAGGCGCACGGGCTTCAGTAGTTGTGGCTCGTGGGCTTAGTTGCTCCATGGCATGTGGGATCTTCCTGGACCAGGGCTTGAACCCGTGCCCCCTGAATTGGCAGGAGGATTCTTAACCACTGTGCTACCAGGGAAGTCCTGTAAATTTTTTTTTTTTAAGGTACAATAAATTCTATATAACAGTAACACAGAAAGCAGTAAAGGGAATTCAAAGGGTATTCAGACACTAGTTAAAGCAAGTTAACAATGTTTACCTTATAAAAATATCAGAAATTGAACCAATAACCTCCAAATTAGCAGAGGAAAAAGGGGGACAGTTGAGTTCACAGGAAGAGTGCTATCAGGACAAGTCAACTTACAAACTGCCCTTCGTCGATGCCTATAACAGCCACGCCCAGGGCCTCCTGGGCCACATCCCGGAGCACGCAGGCTGGCAGGGCCTCCATGGTGTTCCTGGGGACAGAAAGCCAGAGTGTGAGCAAGAGAAGGGAGCCAGAGGAGACCAGGAACCAGAATGAGGGGCCAGGGAAATGGTCTCATGAGCAACCCCTACCTGCAGAGCAGGCTGAGATGTCTGCCCAGAGCTTTGAGAAATTAGCACCTGTGGGAAGGCATCTGGGGAGAAGAGTAAAGGCCTTTGTTTGGAAAACCAGTTATTCAACAAGAGCTATTTCACTTCACGCTTTGGACTGGAAATTAGCAATGCCCAATGTGAAGCTCAACCCAGATGCAAAGCTCTTCTCTGCTGTGTGTGTGTGTGTGTGTGTGTGTGTGTGTGTGTGTGTGTGTGGTGGGGTGGGGTGGGGTGCAGACAGGGTTACTTCATCAGGTACAGTGCCTGGGGCCCATGATGCTTTGGGGACGAATGAAACATTTTAATTTCTTCTAAAAATCAGAATAAATGTAACTCAGTCTGGATTATCTTTGTCTTTATATCAATGCAGTCATAAATTATATATTTTTATTTTTTTCTTTATAGAGGAAGGGGCCCATGAAAATCCTACCATGGCCCCGGGCAGACCATTAGCGCCAGAATCTAAGACTAGGCGCCGCGCGCACCAGCAGAGATAAGCCACGAACACCGACCAGCAGTGCAGTGACCTAGGATTCCCTCCCTTTGACTCCTCTGGTTGATTGATTAAAGGATTTCTCAGAGATCATAGAGCTATTAAAGGGCAGAGTCAGGATTCAGATCCGCATTCATACCGCTGCCTCGTGTGTCCTGAGGGGAGGTTCCTACCCAGCAGAGTCTGAAAGTGAAAGGCCATGTGTGGGAGTGTTCCAGTGCATTCAATGACGCGGTGGACCCCACCCTGCCCCACAGCCAGGCCTTTTGGAAGAGGAATGCTGTTCTTTGTCTTCTAGTTTCTGTTTTTCTGCAATGTTATTTTCTTCTGTTTCCATTTTTGCCTGCTCCTCTGAACTACCCTTCCAAGGAGCTAGGAGTTTCCTGACGGCTCTGCAGTTTTGCAGCTATATATTTATGTAAAACTTTACAACTACTTAGTGATGATCTTGCTTTGATCCTGGCAGGCAATGCAAGCCGGTTCCAGCTTCAGCAAGAGCAGCGTCTCTGGAGCACCGTCACCCCTGCCAAGCGCTAGGCCTCTGCTGCAGCTCGTCTGGGCCTCTACAGCCCAGATTAGAGAGGATTTGTGACACTGGGGCAGAGCTACAGCCCAGATTAGAGAGGATTTGTGACACTGGGGCAGAGCCTGGATTCCACCCCCATCTGACAGACCCAGAAGCTGCACTTCTAATCTTCTCCACTGCTTTCACTGTCCTCCCCTGACACTTCTCACGTCCTGAGCAGCGGACACCTATGTTTTAGGGATGAGAAAGCAAACGTGGAGACGTAAATGACCTGCATCAGGCAACATGTCCAGGAAACGTCACTCAACGTTTAACTTAACTCCAAGTCCTGGGCCCTCTCCGCCTCACCCACCTGCCCAGCTTCAGAGCCCCCCGCACTCCCACCCTGAAGCCACACACAGCACAGCCTTGATGCTGGGGGCTCAGGTGGATGAATCTGGAAGACGAAAAAAGTGTCTCAGCCTCCAAACCATCAGGGCCTAAATGCTGTACGGAACAGCAGGAGTGGTATTAAATTTAACCTCCCAACCTCAGGCTGCAGGCTGAAATGTCCACAGGACACAGGCAGATAAACATAAAAGGGGGATGCACAAAGGCCACGAGACAGGGAGTCAGCAAGGACAAGCCAACTAAAAACTTAAATAAAATTCAGCCTGCAGGCCAGCAAAACCAGTCTGCAACCTCCACATAGGTCAAGAGCAGGGTTTCTCAACCTTGGCCAGACATTACTGACATTTGGGGCTGGATCATTCTTTGTTATGGGGCTGTCTGTGCATTGTAGGATGTAGTGGCATCCCTGCCCTTTACCCACTAGTTGCCATCATGCCCTTACCTCCTCCTGTTGTGAAAACTAAAAAACGTCTCCAGACATTGCAAATAGACGCTGGCGGGCAGAATCACGTCCCGCTAGGAACCACTGGGCTAGAGCCCCAAGAAAGGCCAAGTTCTAGGGTACCTTGCCAAGCAACCTGGAAAGTTTGCAGATTTGAATGGTTCACTGCCTGGCATCAGCATTATTAACCATCCTCTCTAAAGAGTTCTGACAGTCACTGGCCTTCTCACAAAAGGTGTGGGGACAGGACAGAAGGGGCAGGGACTGACCGGTCATGCGTGGAGAAGTTGCTGCTGTAACGCGTATCCTTGGCATATTTGATCACCAGGCACTTGTACTGGGCAATCTGGAAGCGACGGACCCGTCTCATCAGCTCAGTACTGCAAGGTAAGGCCCATGCATAAGTGTGGGCGAGGAAGACCCCATCAGCACAAGTCGGGCTCCTTACCGCCTTCTAGGGGTATACAGCCTGAGCCCCACCAATGGATGGGAAGGCTGCAGGGCAGGGCGTGGACCAGTGAGGACAGAAAAGGCCCACACAGAGAGTTCAGTCTCGACCCAGGAGGGAGGAGCATGCCTGGGCTGATAGTCATTCTCTATGGGGAGGGTGGCAAAGAAGGGCCCTCAGGTGATTCGGGGAAGGGCTGGAGGAGTGATTTTGTTGGGGGCAAAGCAAAGACCACATGCACAGGAGAGGGGTTCAGATTCCATTCCAAAGTAATCTCACCCCACAGTTCTTCACATAGCCTGAACTAACTTCACAGAACCTTTTGGTGCAACAAGGGAAGTGCTTTGTCTCTGAGTCCAAGAGCCCACCCTGAGCCCACCCTGAGCCTCACCGTCGTGGGCAAGGGATTTGAGCTGGAGTGATTCCCCAGCGCCATATAGGAAGGGGGGCCAGGGGAGTTACTGGGGGCTCACTGGGATTGGTTCTATCACTTCAGGGAAGCAAAGGCACCAGCGCTTGACTCTTCAGTGTGGAGAGTAACTACGCTCCTGGGCCATCTAAGGAAACAATCATACACTGCAAGGAAGCCATAGATACTGCACGGCGCACAGAGCCTGGCCACCGTAGATGCACCCGTCAGAGAGGGCTTTAGTGAGGGGCTAAACGGTGAGCAGCTGTGACCAGCTCCCGGAAGGAGCTGTGGTTGAATGACCCCAAGGGGAAGAGGTTCCGACCCGGACGGGAAGGGGAGGAGCTTCTCCTCCGGTAGGATCCCACGGAGGAGAGGCATCCTGGGCGCGAACGCGGGGTCGGGCAGTGGGGGCTGCTCTAGAAGCGGGGCTCTGAGAGGGGCGGCAGGCTCGGGGTCGTGGGGCGTCATGGGAGGAGGACGGGGTCCTGGGGGTTGGAGAAGCAGGGAAGTAGAGGAAGAGATCCCGGCCTACCCCTGTCCCGCGAGGCCATTACCTTTTTCCTGAGAACATGGGTCCGAGAATCACCTAGGAGAGAAGGAGAGGTCACTGGGCCCCGGTGCGCACGGACACCCGGGCCTCGATCACGACTCCGACCCCGCCCCGCGGCCCGCACCTGGATCTGCCCCCGGGTCTTGCTGGGGGAGCCGGGCAGCACGGTGGGCAAGTTGATGCAGCTCATGGTGCCTTCAGGGAGATCACAAATCGAGGGCCCGGCCGCCGCCGCCGCCGCCGCCGCCGCCGCCGCCGCCGCCGCCGCCGCCGCCGCCCTGCAGGCTCTCGTCGGTTCCCGCGCCTTGCTTCTTTATCCCCGGCGCGCGGGCCAATCGGGAGCCGGCGCCGCCGGCCCGGAGCCAATCAGCGTGCGGCTGTGGGACCGGCGGGAGATTTGACCTCAGCCCGCCCCCTCGTGGGAGGGACCGGGAACGCGCGCACCAGGCTCAGCTCACCAGGGCGGTGGGCGCGGCTCCCAGGGACGGGGCCTGACCAGAGCCCCGCCCTCCTGGCATAAAAAGGCGGCCCGGCCCCCTGTCGGCTCGTACACAGCGGGATGGACGGGATGGACGACTTGGACGGAGGTCCTGAGGGCGGGGCTCCCTGGAAGAGGATGTCTAAAGAGGTAGGCGGATCACTGGGAGAGGCTAGGGCTGAGGAGTGTGTTTCAGAGGTGAGATGGGGGTTGAGAGGAAAGTTTAGAACCACTCCTGTGGGCGCCGTTGATAGCCTACTGTGTGCCAGCTCCCGAAAGCTTTAGCACTGTGATTTATTGATATTTTACTTCTCGCCACAGGTAGGCTTTTGCTAGCCTGATTTTAAGGGTAGAGGAAATGGAAGCCCTGGCTATGTTTTTCTACTTTTTTTTGGCCTCACTGTGCGGCATGCAGGATCTTAGTCCCCTGATCATGGATTGAACCCGTGCCCCTGCAGTGGAAGCGCGGATTCCTAACCACTGGACCGCCAGGGAAGTCCAGCCCTGGCTATGTCAATACCCATAAACCGGGATGAGGTTGGGGCCGAAGTTCTGGACCTTAATCTGAGGTTGTGCAATGTTTGGAGGATGTGTCAGACCTGAAGGAGTAAATACCGGAGGGCTGGTATTTACTGAGGGAAGGTTATGGGGGTTAGAAACCACATATGCAAAGCATTTGTTATGCTTATCATTCTGTTATAATTTCCTAACTAGTTTTCCTACATTTCAGGTAGTGGTTCTTTCTCTGGTCACGGACGCCTCTAAGAATGTGGTGACAGTTACAGATACTGCCCCCAAGAAATCCTAACCTCTCTTTTTCGGTCTCTCTCTGTCTCTGTCTCTCTCTGTCTCACACATAGACACACACACACACACACCCCTATAATATCAGAGCACTTTCAGAAACCCATTGCATTTTCATTATTATAAATAATAGCAATAATAAAAGATGATGATGATAGCAGTCACAGAGTGTGCGAGGTATGACTGCAAACATCCGACGGGCATAGATTGTACAGATCCAAAGACCCCTGGCCAAGAACCCCGTTCAATGGAAAGAGGGGGAAACCCACATTTGAGTGGCTAGCTTGACTTCATTTACATGCCTTATAGCTTTCAGCCTCGCAAGGTATACAGCCTCACAAGGCTGAAAGCTATAAGTCATGTGAATGAAGTAAAGTACTGTTGTTTTGCCCATTATACAGATGAGGGAACTGACTGTCAGTAAGTTGCCCAGGGTAAAAGAGCCTGCAAGTGATGGAGCTTGGATGGCACTCAGCCCATCTGATTCCAGAGCCCAAGACCTTTCCATGAGGCCACCTGTCTTCAAATTCTCCAGTCCAGCCTTCACCTGTTTTTTTGTTGTTGTTGTTTTGCCTCTGAGCCCTTTCTCCAAAACCTGGTTCCTTATTACTTTCTGTGTTAAGTCTGAACATCTTAGCTTGACATTCAAGACCCTCCACCCCCCAGCCCCCGCTTCCCAGCCTCACCTCTGTGTTTCAGCAATCTGGCTGGTCAACATTTCCAAACTGACCTTTGATTCCTTCCTCTTCACCTCTGTTTCACCGATTGTGCTGCGTCCACCTGCAGTCAGAATCATACCGTTTCAGGGAACATCAGCTCTACCTCACTTTCTCTGCAGCGGCCACCCCAGCTCCCTGGCTTCCTGTGGCCTTAGCCGCTGTGGAAGTGGTACCCATGATGGCATTGACTGGGACAGATCTATGGGACCTCATTTCCCTGTAAAGCTGTCCTGCTGGTTAAAGGCATGGCCATTGCTCTAGACCGTGGATCTGGCAGCATCTGCAGTGCTGTATCTGAAACGCCTAATTAGTTAGTGGGGGGAGAGTGGGGAGTGGCTTGCCAGGCTGGAGACCGGGGGGCTTGAAGGAAGCTAAGGGCATCTATGAGAGCCTGAGATATCAGGGAAGGGGCTTCTCCAGGCACGCGGAGGGGCGGGAGCACAGTCTGCGTGGAGGTCAAAGGTCTTATGGAACTTCGTGTCTTTGTCCCGTAGGAGCTGGAGAATCAGTACTCTCCCAGCAGATGGGTCGTCCGACTGGGAGCAGAGGAGGCCTTGAGGACCTACTCACAGATAGGAAACGAAGGTACCGGGGGCTCTCTCTGTGGCCGCTTCAGGTGGACTTTAGCATGTGGCAGTGTTTCAGGATGCCAGGGCGGGGAGGAGGGGCCTCCCAGCCCCAGCCTCTCGGGACAGTTCCCAAAGTCCAGGCACCTCATCTGCTCGGGGCCAGGCGCCCCGGAGCCCTCGCTGCAGGACTGCCGGAGGCAGGGCAGGGGCAGTGACCATGCCCCACCTCCCCTCCTGCTCAGCCAACCTGCCAACTATGCCCAGGCCCTAAGGCCACAGTGGCCCAGGGAAGTGGAGTGAGAAAAGGAATGTGGCTGCTGAATGCGGGATGTTGTTGCTATCTACAAGAAGCAAAGAGGTCTTTTTTTTTTTCTTTAGAGAAATCAGGGCTTGGGAATCTGTAAGCTAGTGAAGTCTCAAGGTTAATTCCCATCCCAGCCCTGGGTCTCTAGAGTGTTGTGCTGCCACCTTTTGAGTGGGTTGGGCAGGTGGGCTCCATGGGGGATGTGTGGGTGAGGGAGCAGCCAGCCTCTCCTCCAAGTCGGAAAACTGGATGTTGGCAAATGAGCTTTGTGTCAGCAGGCTGACTGGAGCTCCCAGGGTTGGTGGTTCTCTACACTGAGATAAGCCAGCTGGAGGGACAGGCTAGTGGGGGTTGGTTCCAGCACATTTCAGCGCCCTCCCTGTCCTGATAGGGGGTGGAGCTGTGTCCTGGGCTCTTCAGAGTCCCCTACTGTGCCTAGCTCTGCACCAAATATGTCTCTATATACTCAATATATATTTGAGTGTGCAGAGAAACCTACATGAGCTGGTAGAAAACCTGTTTGTCTATTGTAATTGTCTTGAGGGAGAAAAGAGCTGACCCTGTAGAGAAAGGGAGTCTCTCATAAGAAGCAAGGGCTTAGAAGAGACTCTGAGGCTGTTGCCCTCAGAGACTGTCTTTAGCAATCCCTCCTGAGAAGCCCTATGGACAGCTTTACATTCACATCCTACCTCCCTTCCTATTTTCGATGCTCCAGCTGGCCCAGAGGTGCCGCAGGTGCATCTGCCCTATTTCATTGGTGAAGAAGGTGAGTGCGACAACAGGGGGGCATCAGGGCCAGACGAGTGGGCGGAGCCATGCATGCGCAGGGTTGGAGGCTGTCTCTATTGGAAATGTTGATATTTCTTTCATCGTGGACTTTTTGGCATTAATTCTGATTTTTAAAAATATTGCACTTAAATGTTATCTTTGTATTGGTCAGCTCAGGCTGCCATAACAAAATGCCATAGGCTGGGTGGTTTAAACAATAGGAATCTCTTTCTCCCAGTTCTGGAGGCTGAGAAGTCCAAGATCAACGTGCCAACTGAAAAAAAAAAAAAAGGTGCCAAATGATTTGGTTCCTTGGTGAGGGTACTCTTCCTGGCTTGCAGATAGACCCCTTTCCCCTGCATCCTCACATGGCAGAAAGAGAGAGAAAGAAACACTTGCTCTTCCTCTTCTTATAAGGCCACTAATCTCATCACAAGGGCTCTACCCTCATGACCTCAACTAAACCTAATTACCTCCCAAAGTCACCATCAAAATAGGGTATGAATTTTTGGGAGACACAGGCCTTCAGCCCATAGCGATCCTCATTACTGAGTCTTTGGTGCCCTGCCCCATGCTGTGCCTGAGGTGTCTCACTCACCCCATCCTAGTCCTGCATGATGAGGTTAAACAACTCACCCAAGCTCACGTGGCTAGGGACAGTCACCACTTCCCAGAGCTGAGCTTCCAGGTAAGAGGGGAGCAGGCTGACAAGGGGTGATGACAGGCAGGTGGCGTTGGTGAGTGCCCACCAGCTGCCTCTCTTGGTGGAGTTCCCCAGACCTCTGGACTTGCAGATTGCCTCCTTGGAGTCAAACTCCCAGAAGATGGCGAAGGAATGTAAAGCGGAAAAAATGAACAGTGGAATCCCCCGCCAACCCAGAAAACCTCTCCACAGAGGTAGAAGAGAAAGAAAACATGATTTTTAATTGAGTAAGGAGATTGCAAAACCAGAAAGAAACCTGACCCTTTTATACAGCCAGGCTTATATCCCTAGGGCATACCTGTTCTCAAAATCAGCATACCTGTGTTCAAGCAAGAGGACCTGAGGGCACTATCTACTGCCCTAGTCCATCCTAATTCCATAAGGGTGGCCATCTGTGTTTGCAAATTGCCTTTATCCAGAGGAAGACGAGAAATTCCCATATCCTTAAGGCAAGAGGTGGTTTTGCAACTTGGAGCCAGGTGCCTGCAGAAGTTAGGGTCCTTCTCTCCCATGGGGTATCTTGCTCAATAATTATATTTCAAAGGGAGAGCTCCCAGGTCTTTGAGAAGAACATTCCTAGGTTGTAAAACTGGCAAGAGACTCTTTTAGCTTTAAAAAATATTTACATATGGGGAATTCCCTGGCAGTCCAGTGGTTAGGACTCCACGCGGAGGGCCGGGGTTCAGTCCCCGGTATGCGAACTAAGATCCCACAAGCCGCGCAGCGATAGATAGATAGATAGATAAAATATTTACACACATTCCCAAAGGGGTAGAGAAAGGATATTTGATGAGGTCTCCTAAAAATAAATGCTCTAAGAAAAGGGAGGAAGGTAAACTCTCTTTTCCTTTTTTGCACTACGGAGAATGAAATTGTTTTTCTTTTGATCTATATTCATTCTAACAGCGTCGACCTGGAACTTGCAGTGGGGACTGCCCTCTTCCAATGAGTAGGTCATTTTTATCCTCCACCAAGGCCTGGCCTCTCTCAGGCTGGGCACCTGGGGACAGCTGGGTGAGCACCGGCAGAGGAAGGTTTGAAGAACTGTTTCCTCTACCAGTAGCTATTAAATTTGATTAACAAGACTCAGTAAAAACACATTGTACAAGAAACTAAAGGAGGTATATGTATAACCCGGCTTGGGGCACAGTTCCAAACTCCCATTCCCCCAAACCACGCCTCGCCCAAGGAGCACCAATCACCAGTGAGGTGGGTGGGGCCTCGTGATTGACAGCCCCTGCGACTGAGAGCCTCTCTGAGGTCCCCTCCTGCCTTTCAAGGCTGAGATTGTGCTTTTTCCTCTCCATCAGAAAAACCAAAGGAAGAAAACAAAGGCACGCAAAATACAGGCCCCAATTTTGTTTTACTGTGATAAAATACACATAACATAAAATGTACCACTTGAACCATTGTAAAGTGTACAATTCAGCAGCATTTAGTACCTTAACGATGTTGTACAACCATCTCCTCTACCTGGTTCCACCACATTTTCATCACCCCAGAAGGAAAGCCCCTACCCGTTAAGCAGCCCCCTGGCAGCCACTGACTGCTTTCTGTCTCTGTGGATTTTCCTATTCTGGACGTTTCGTATAAATGGAATCCTACAAAATGTGGTCTTTTGTGTCTGGTGGCTTTCCCTTCGCATAATGTTTCCAAGGTCCAACCATGTTATAGAAAGTCAGTGCTTCATTCCTTTCTATGGATGAATAATTTTCCATTGTATGGATGGACCACGTTTTGTTTATCCATTCATCCGCTGATGGACATTTGGGCTGTTTCCACCTTTTGGCGATTGTGAAAAGTGCTGTTGTGAACATTCATGTACAAGTTTTTGTTTGAAAGCCCTAATTTCTTGTTAAGTTCGATAGACACAGCCATTCTACCAAACTGCATGTATTCCAAATGTTTACTTCCACCTTTTTACTTAGTTCATCATGGACCAGTAGCAAGCCGTGTGGGACACCCATTGTCCACAGACCACGTTATAATAGCCCTGCTCTGCACTCTCTGAGGTTGGCTATTTTTAGGCAACAATTGTTTTCTGATTACAAAAGGAGCATTTGCTGATTGAAAAGGATTTTAGAAAATAAAACCGTCAATAATTGTCACCCATTGTTAACACCGTGAGATCATTTCTTATAGTCTTTTTTTCTCCTAGGAGAAAGTGTTCTGTACTTATAATGTGCAATCTTGTTTTTAATAGCATAAACAGCCTTAAAAATTATTTCTAGAAGAGATACTATGTATAAAATGGAGAAACAACAGGATATATTGTATAGCACAGGGAAATATAGCCATTGTTTTGTAATAACTTTAAATGGAGTGTAATCTATAAAACGTTGAATCACTGAGTTGTACACCTGAAACTAATATAATATTGTAAGTCAACTACACTTCAATTTTAAAAATTCTTTCTAACCCAGGGCTTCCCTGATGGCGCAGTGGTTGAGAGTCCGCCTGCCGATGCAGGGGACACTGGTTCGTGCCCCAGTCTGGGAAGATCCCACATGCCGTGGAGTGGCTGGGCCCGTGAGCCATGGCCACTGAGCCTGCGCGTCCGGAGCCTGTGCTCCGCAACGGGAGAGGCCACAACAGTGAGAGGCCCGCGTACCGACGGAAAAAAAAAAAAATCTTTCTAACCCAAAAGAATTGAAAATAAGTTCTCAAACAAGTACTTGTACACACATGTTCATAGCATTACTCACGGTTGCCAAAAGGTGGAAGCAGCCCAAATGTTCATCCACAGATGAATGGATATACAAAATGTGATATGTCCATACAGTGGAATAGTTTTTGGCCCTAAAAAGTAATGAGGTACTGATACCTACTAGAACATGGATGGACCCTGAAAACACAATGCTCAGTGAAGGAAGCCAGGAACAAAAGGTCACATTTAGGTGAAATGTCCAGAATAGGGAAATCCGTAGGAACAGAAAGCAGTTAGTGGTTACAGTGTCTGGGGTAAGGGGGGTTTGGGGAGACACTGCTTAACGGGTAGGGGGTGTTCTTCTGGGGTGATGAAAATGTTTTGGAACTAGATAGAGGTGATGGTTGCATGACATTGTGAATGTGCTAAGTGCCACTGAATTGTTCACTTTAAAATGGTTAATTTTTTTAAAATTTATTTATTTATTTTTGGCTGCGTCGGGTCTTTGTTGCTGCATGCGGGCTTTCTCTAGTTGCAGCGAGTGGGGGGGCTACTCCTCGTGGCGGTGCACAGGCTTCTCATTGCGGTGGCTTCTCTTGTTGCGGAGCGCGGGCTTCAGCAGTTGTGGCATGCGGGCTCAGTAGTTGTGGCTCGCGGGCTCTAGAGCACAAGCTCAGTAGTTGTGGTTCACGGGCTTAGTTGCTCCATGGCATGTGGGATCTTCCCGGACCAGGGATCGAACCTGTGTCCCCTGCATTGGCAGGCAGATTCTTAACCACTGTGCTACCAGGGAAGTCCCTAAAGTAGTTAATTTTGTTATGTGAGTTTCACCTCAATAAATTATTTTTAATCTTTTGCAGCACTACCACTTCTCTCTGTCCATCTGCAAGTCCTCATGCCCCGGGGGCACTGTGCTAGGTGCTGGGAAGAAGGCGGGGCCTTTGTCTTCTCTCCTGACCACCCCCCTCTCCACTTCTTCAGCCTGTGCCGCTCTGCTGGTTTCCACTCCCTCCTCCTGGGAAACTTGGTTTTTCTCTGACTTTGGTTATCACAGATTTGGCTACGAACTCACTGTGACTGAGCCCCAGAACCCCACCCCACTGACCTCCCCCAACTTCTCCAGCTTGTCCACTGGTTCTGGCAGACAATGGCTCCCAATGTGTGTTCACTGCTCTAAAAATCCCGTATTCTACATATTCATCCCTCTCCCCCCTCCCTGCCCACTCCCTAGAAGTCACTGATCTTTTCACTGTTTCCGTGGTTTCACCTTTTCCAGAATGTCCTATAGTTGGAATCATACACTATGTAGCCTTTTCAGATTCTGGCTCATTTTTGTAGCACATGTTACCACCTGACATCTTTCTGTAACTGCTTGTCCCCCTCACTAAGGGGTAAGGCACATGTGATTTGGATTTTTTTAATTATTTTGTCACTACGATATTCCAAAATGGGCACAAGGCTGCTGCTTATATAAGTATTTGTTTGCTAAATGAATTAAAAGACTGGGGGAGAATAGTTCTGAAACTAGATGGAGGCTGATGGGCCCCAGCCTCCTCTTAAATTGCTGCCCCAGACGTGATGAACCCTTGGTCTTCAGCTCTCCGTGACTGTCTGATGGGTCTCCCCGCCCCACACCTGCATTAGTCTCTAGGCCCCTGCTCCCCCTAATTGCTCTAACACGATGCTCAGTTGGGTCCAGGGACCTGGAGTTTCTCTCTGTAAGAGCTGTGACACTTTGGACTGTGATTAATAGAAACCGAAGTTTTGCTTTTTCAAAAGAGGAAGTTTGTAATAGGGTTTATGCTGGGGTGTCTTGTTGAAGCCCTCCTGTGCTGCCTGTAAGTGCAGCGCCTGGAGGGCTGGCAGGATTCACGCTCTGGAGGAGGCAGTGGGTCCCCCCATTCTCTGTCCTTGCAGCCAGCTGCCCGCCATCACCGTCATACCACCTCCTGGAGAGAGGCAATTTCTCTGGCTCAGGGTCGGTTGGGTTTTTTAATACTGGAGGAAGACTTTTTTATGCATGATAACGAATATCGATAGCTGCTTGGTTTTAATTGCTCTTCAGCTTAGGGCATAAATTGCATCATCTTTTTCTTAGTTTTGGCACAGCATAAATCTTGTTGGTCCACGTACACTTCCAGAACCCTTGCGTTAATTAAGTTGCTCCCCTTTGCTGAGCCTGCTGTGTTGACGAGCTTGTCGGGAACAAACACCTTCACACAGTGCTGGTGGGAGGGTGGTTGGCAAACCCCTCAGAGAAGGCGAGCAGGGGAGCTCCAGGGCCTTTGGGGGGAGTGTGGGGGCTGTTATGGACCGAATTTTGTGTCTCCCCAAAATTCACGTGTAGAAGCCCTAACCCCTACTGTAGCTGTGTTTAGAGATGGATGGGGCCTCTAAGGAAGTAATGAAGGTTAAATGAGGTCGTAAGGATGGGGTCCTGATCCAGTAGGATTATTAGAAGAGACACAGAGGGTTCCTCCCCCTAGAGAGGGAGAGCTCCTCCCAAGCACAAAGAGGCCACGGGAGCGCACAGCGAGAAGGTCATCTGCCACCCCTGGGGAGGGCCCTCACCAGACATCACCCCACCTGGCACCTTGACCCTGCCTTCCAGTGTCCAGAACTGGGCGAAAAAAAATGTCTGTCGTCGAAGCCCCCCCACTGTATGGCATTTCGTTAAGGCAGCCTCAGCAACTAAGACGGGAGGCTCCGATTGAATTTGCGCCTCAGATCAACAGGATGTGATGCTAGTTATACCTGGCACACACGTGTGGCTGGATGGAGCCCTGGTGAAAGCAAGGGAGTGGAGAGGGACTGTCCCTGCTTCCAAGGGAGTAGTGAAGGGGTTCCAGGGTGGTCTCAGTAGGGGTGGGGAGAAGACTCAGGATTCAGGATAAGCAGAGAGGGAGCCAGGAGACTTTACTGATGATCAGATGTGGTTTGTTTGCCCTAAAAAGTGTCACTACTGGGCTTCCCTGGTGGCGCAGTGGTTGAGAGCCTGCCTGCCGATGCAGGGGACGTGGGTTCGTGCCCTGGTCCGGGAAGATCCCACATGCCACGGAGCGGCTGGGCCCGTGAGCCATGGCCGCTGAGCCTGTGCGTCCGGAGCCTGTGCTCCGCTGCAACGGGAGAGGCCACAACAGTGAGAGGCCCGCGTACCGCAAAAAAAAAAAAAAAAAAGTGTCACTACTGGTTAAATAAATTAAGGTGCAGCCATAGGATAGAATAGCAAGTTAACTTTATGAAAAAAAGAAAAGAACGAGGAAGCTGTCTATGTACTGATTGGGAAAGCTCTCCAAGAAATATGAATTGAAACAGGCAGGGCAGAAATGTATTTCATACGCTGCCCTTTGGATTAAAGGGAGAGAGAGTCCATATCCGTATTAATAACAACAGTCACCTTGGCAGGGATATTTCATGCAAATGCCTGTTGTATATTTTTTAACTGTATAAACATATTATTTCTTCAAAAGAAAAATGAATGGCATTTCATTTATTTTTTTAAGTTAATGCTCAAATAGCTCATAACTTTCACAGATTAAATTCCCGTCAACTTTTCAACGCAACTTACAAGATGTGATGGAATTCTGAAAAAAGCACTTCAAATTATAATCGCAAATGCAATGCATTTGATTTGCTTAACAGAATCTCATGGTTCTAATCAAGTAAAACGTACCTATTTATAATGGATTGATTCACTTAAGTGTGTCCTGCAGTGTGGTCTGCACCCAGCGTGGCACCTGGGGGCAGGTGAAGCCTGTTTGGGTCTGATCCTTGTAGAAGTCACACATCAGGCTCTGAGCAGTTGGTCGCTTGAAGCTTTAGGAGACGGGAAGCCCCCTTCCACCCCTCCATGGGAGAGGGAGTGGGAACCCACAGAACACAGCCAGCCTCATCCCTTTCCTAAGAAGCCTCCCCCTGGCCTTGTTCCCTCACTCAAGGGTGGGGTGTTGGTGATGGCAAAATCGGTTTTTCAGCCACCTCACCTGTCCTGCAGAGGCAGCCTGGTCCCTGCTTTAGGCACGTGGGAAACTTGGCACCTGCCATCATTTTTGTTTCTCTTGGCCTTGAGCAGTCCAGCAGAAATGGAGGCGGCCCATTTCAACAGTTTATTCACACTTGCATAAACACGATCTATGCAAACTATCTTCGTCTACCTAGTTTGCCCTTTCTGGAATTGCAGAATCACCCAACCCAAGGGAGCCCTGGTGAGTATTTTTGGGAAGGGGCCTGTGGGCGGGGGAACCGTGGCCACCGAGGTTGGGGATCTGGAGGCTTCCAGGGACAGGGATCCCAAGTTGAAGGTCTCTTGCCACCAATCTTCAGTATCAGAAAGATTGCAGTGTTCGTGCTGTATGGTATTTGCGTAACCTGCTTTCGCTCTTTACATGGCAAAATACTCTCCCTCCAGTATTTCCTTTTTGATTAATGCATTTTGGGTCCTGTTTGTGTAATCTTTGCCTAGTCCAAGGTCATTAGGATTTCCTATTTCCTTTTCTAAAAGCTTTATTGTTTTCGCTTTCATCTGGTCCATCTGGAATTGGTCTGGTGTGGTGTGAGGTAGGGATCAGGAAACTATTTTTTTCTCCCTTCAGATATTCAATAGACCCAACACGACTTACTGAAATATTTATTCATTACATAGTTTTCTTTTTCTTTCTTTTTTTTACACACTTTTCTTTTTAAAAATTAATTTTTATTGGAGTATAGTTGCTTTACAATGTTGTGTTAGTTTCTGCTGTACAGCAAAATGAATCAGCTATACATATACACGTATCCCCTCTTTTTTGGATTTCCTTCCCATTTAGGTCACCACAGAGCAGCACAGTTTTCTTTTTTTTTTTTTGGCTGCACCACACGGCTTGTGGGCTCTTAGTTCCCTGACCAGGGATTGAACGCAGGCCCTCGGCAGTGAAAGTGAGAGTTCTAACCACTGGACCACCAGGGAATTCCCTACACAATTTTCTTTTAAGTGGTTATGATGCACCAGGTCCTGGGTGTACAGAGGTGGGCAAAGCAAAGCCCTTGTCTTCTCAGAGCTCATGTTCTAGTTAGGGTGACAGACAGACAGTAAACAAGTAAAAAATATATGAAGGATTAATGAATGCTGGGATAAAAAATAAAGGAGTGGGGCTTCCCTGGTGGCGCAGTGGTAGAGAATCCGCCTGCTAATGCAGGGGACATGGGTTCGAGCCCTGCTCCAGGAGGATCCCACATGCCTCGGAGCAACTAAGCCCATGCACCACAACTACTGAGCCTGTGCTCTAGAGCCCGTGAGCCACAACCACTGAGCCCGCGAGCCACTACTGAAGCCTGCACGCCTGGAGCCCGTGCTCCGCAACAAGAGAAGCCACTGTAATGAGAAGCCCACGCATGGCAACAAAGAGTAGCCCCCACTCGCCACAACTAGAGAAAGCCCGCACGCAGCAATGATGACCCAATGCAGCCAAAAATAAATAAATAAATTTAAAAATAAAAAATAAAAAATTTTAAATAAAGGAGAGAAAGGGGCTATACCATAATGTATTTTACCTGTTTTCTATTGTAGATCACTGGGGCTGTGTCCAATGTTTTGCTGTCATAAATAGCATTAGTGTGGGCATCTTTAAAACAAGTCCTTAAGAATACTTCTGATTATTTCCTTATAATAAATGTATGGATAAGGACTTATGCATCAAGGAATATGATCTTCTTGGGCTTTGATACATATTTCCAAGTTGCCCCCCGGGAAGAACTTACCAGTTTACACTCTCTGGCATCCAGTGGTGGAGGGAGCTGAGCTTCCTGGGTTTCAGTGATCGAAGTGGGGCCTTGAGGGGAGATTGTTTACTGCAACATGAACATACAGAGTCCCATCCCACCTCTAGGCCTTTGCCTTTGGTATTTAATTTACTTACGGTAAATTACGTAAATGTACTTCCTCCTTTCTCCTGACCCCAGTCCTAGCCAATTTTCACATGCCTCTGACCTCTCCCATCATGGTGCTCAATTATATATTCATATTGCTTTATTATCTATTTATTTCAAGTGATTTTATATCTTAGTTCCTAGAAGGTTATTTTTCCAAATACTTGGAAAAGTTTATACTTCCCAGAGCACATAGCCAAGTGTAACACACATAATAAGCATGTAATAAAGTAGTGGTCGAAATGGTGCCCATCAGAACTGCCAGCTCACCAGAGACAGACGTCACAGATAGTTCTGGCCCCCACTTGGATGGGCCAGTCTGATTTCTTTGTAACTATGCACCTGTGGGATGCTTCAGACCCCCAGCCCCGATTACCATGAGGACTTGGGGAAGCACTGATAGCTGGAGCTAACTGGTCAACCCAAAGGGGCTTTCGGCAAAAAGGTTCTGCCTGAGGTTGTGCTGACAGCGACTTGTCCATTTCTGGAGACAGCTACCAAGAGGGCCCAGGCCACCGGGAGGAACCTGCTCGATGTCCCCTATGGAGATGGCGAAGGGGAGAAACTGGACATCTACTTTCCTGAGACAGTGTCTGAAGGTAAGCGGGGGCTAGTGGTCCCCCATGGATCTCAGCTGGGAGCCCTGCCTCGGCCCACACACCCTTTGTTTTGTCCTACAGCCTTGCCGTTCCTCGTGTTTTTTCATGGAGGATACTGGCAGAGCGGAAGGTGAGTCGGGGGATTTGGATGAATGGAGAAAAAGGGAGATTCATCTTTGCCTGGACTCTTCATTTCCTAGGGCTGCTGCAACCACTTACCACAAACTTGTGGGCTCCGACAACAGAAATGTCTTACCTCACAGTTCTGGAGGTCAGAAATCTGAAATTCTTCAAGGTGTGGGCAGGGCCACGCTCCCTCTGAAGGCTCTGGGGAGGACCCGTTCTTAACCTCTTGCAGCTTCTGGGGTGTCCGGGTCTTTCTCGCCTTGTGACCGCATCACTTCAACCTCAACTTTCATCTTCACAGGGTCTTCGTGTGTCTGTATTTCAATCCTCCCTCTCCTTTCTTTTACAATGTCACCAGGCATTTGATTTAAGGCCCATCCTAAATCTGGGATGATGCCATCTCAAGATTCTGAATTATATCTGCATAGCCCCTATTCCAAATAAGGTCACATTTGCAGGTATGGGGGTGTAGGATTTGGACATGTTTTTTGGGGGGACACTATTGGATCCACTATACCCAGTGAAAAGCCTGTTCAGTCTACTCTAATCAAATGGAAAACCACAGTGACTCACCATCCCTGTTTGCTCAGAAGTGAGTGGTTTCCCAGGACCTGGGGTTTTCAGTGGTAAAAAAAGAGAGAGTCCCAGGCAAACTGGGACCACGGGGCATCCTAAGATAAGCAGAGGGGAATTTGGGATCTTCAGGGACACTGTTGTTCCCTAGGATCTTACTAAGGCGTTGCCTGTTATAGGACCTACTGCTCTTCAAGCATATCATCTCAATGCTACATTTATTGCAGTTTTACCCTTTGCTTTGTGAAGCTCTCTACATGTCTCACCTCCTTCAATTCTCAAAAACAGCCCCCTAAGAGAAAAAACATAATTGTTCCTATTTTACAGAGAAAGAAATTAGGCTCAGAGGTTAAATATAGTCTCTAGGGTCCCATAGCTAGCATGTGATGTCGCAAGGACAAAGCCTCCCTTCTTCCCTTACTGCACCAGGTCAGAAAGCGACAGTGCCCTGGGTGGACAGGACACAGAAGCAGCCTAGTGGCCAAGTGGCCTCCAGTTGTCACGTCTTTGTCTCCTTCTGCAGTAAAGACTCGTCAGCCTTCATGGTCGGCCCACTGACAGCACAGGGAGTGGCTGTGGTGATAGTGGCCTATGACGTTGCCCCCAAAGGTAATGAGGGTAGTCTTGCAGGTGCAAGGGCTGGTGGGCTTTGGAGGGGAGAGGGCCCCCGGCGGAGCCTGACATAGCGCCTACCCTCTGCACAGGCACCCTGGACCAGATGGTAGCCCAGGTGACCCAGAGCATCGTGTTTGTCCAGAAACAGTATCCAGGCAACCAGTGGGTATCGCTGTAGATTTTCCTTTTGTCAGACTGAGTGGGAGGACAGTGGACTAATCTTGGATGCAGCCCAACTGCCCCCTCTGGCTTTGGAGCAAAAGGCAAATTGGGACTCCTTGATACTGGCCTGTTGCTTTGGTTATACTGGATGCAAACCCAGCTCTCTGCTCTGACCCACCCAAGGGGAATTTACCTGTGCGGACACTCAGCTGGGGCTCACCTCGCCGCCATGATGCTCCTGGCCAACTGGACCAAGCATGGAGTCACGCCCAACCTCAAAGGTTTCCACGGGGACTGAGCCTGGCTGGGCAGCATTCACCCTCCCCTGATGGGCCTGAGGGTCTGTAACAGCTGCTTGAAATTTCAACAGCTGTGAGTAGCTTGACCTCGGGGCTTTGAGCCTGGGGAGCAGGGCCTGCTTTGCTGCTTCTCTGCCCCCTACCCTGGCCTTGCCCCACTGGCCCTGGAGGTGGGCTGGCCCCATCTTGCCCCACCTGCAGCCTGGCTCTGTGACTGTTCCTTACCTTCACAGGCTTCTTCCTGGTGAGTGGGATCTATGACCTGGAGCCTGTCATGCACACCTCTGAGAACACCTCTCTCCTCACAACCCTGTGAGTCACTTGTCCGCTCGTCCCCCAGCTGGCCTGCAGCCTGCGAGGAGGGCCAGGGGTGCAGCAAAGGCTGCTGTCTGTCCTGACCACACTTACTCCCTGCACCAGGGAGGATGCTCAGAGGAACAGCCCACAGTGGCACCTGAAGACAGCCCCGACACAGCCTGTGGATCCAGCCTGCCGCATCCTGGTGACTGTGGGCCAACACGACAGCCCCGAATTCTACCGACAGTCCAGGGAACTTTATCAGGTACCCCCAGCACCCCGCTTTTGGCTCGAGGTTGAGGGTCATGCAGTCTTATTATCTTCCTGTTTATTTCACCCAAACGGACCCCACGATACCAGTCATTTCTTCAATAAATACTTAGCACCCGGTATGTGCCAGGCAGCTGCGAGAGCCCCTCTCCCCCCAGCCCCCCGCAGCCTCATGCTTCCTCTTCCCTCGTTTCTCCTACTCAGACTCTGCGCCGAGGAGGGTGGAAAGTCTCCTTTGAAGAGCTCCATGATGTGGATCACTTTGAAATCCTTTGGAACCTAACCCAGAAGGACTACGTGCTCACCCAGGTAGGGTGCATCCCTTCACCGTGGACAGAATGCGTCCTGCTGTAGCCCCTACACATAAGGCGAGGTGGCCAGGCAGGGGGCGTGGGGAGTCACCTCGCTGGCTCTTTGGCATCCAGGAGGTTGGGGGACTTGACGATAGGGATTGAGTGCCACGCTTGCTTCCTGTACTTCACCTCCCTCTGAAACAGCCCCAGGTGATCTGCAGAGGCTGGTCCTGGGCACACAGGTGGGATCTGCATGGGGCTGTGGTGTGGATGGGGACAGGCAGGTACAAGAAAGTATTAGCCTGTTTGTGTGTAAGCATAAAAGCAACACCAACTCCGTTGGGAAAGGAGGGATGGAGTTGGCCACATAAATGTTTATTACAATTTTAATGTGGAGAATCCTTTTAAAAGTCTAAGGATGGGGCTTCCCTGGTGGCACAGTGGTTGAGAGTCCGCCTGCCGATGCAGGGGACAGGGGTTCGTGCCCAGGTCCGGGAAGATCCCACATGCCGCGGAGTGGCTGGGCCCGTGAGCCATGGCCGCTGAGCCTGCGCGTCCGGAGCCTGTGCTCCGCAACGGGATAGGCCACAACAGCGAGAGGCCCGCGTACCACACACACAAAAAAAAGTCTAAGGATGAAAAGGAACCTTCCTACACTGTTGGTGCGAATGTAAATTGATACAGCCACTATGTAGAACAGCATGGAGGTTCCTTAAAAAACTAAAAATAGAGTTTCCATATGATCCAGCAATCCTACTTCTGGGCATATACCTGGAGAAAACTATAATTCAAAAAGATATATGCACCCCAGTGTTCATAACAGCACTATTTATAATAGCCAAGAAGCAACCTAAATGTCCATCAACAGATGAATGGATAAAGATGTGGTATATATATTAGTCAGCCATAAAAAAGAATGAAATAATGCCATTTGCAGCAACATGGATGGATCTAGAGATTATCATACTAACTGAAGTAAATCAGACAGAGAAAGACAAATATCTCATGATATCACTTATTATGGGGAATCTTAATAAATGATACAGGGACTTCCCTGGTGGTGCAGTGGTTAAGAATCTGCCTGCCAATGAAGGGGACAGGAGTTTGATCCCTAGTCCAGGAAGATCCCACATGTTGCGGAGCAGCTAAGCCCATGCAGAGCAACTAAGCCCGTGCGCCACACTACTGAGCCCGTGTGCCACAGCTACTGAAGCTCGCGCACCTAGAGCCCATGATCCAAAACAAGAGAAGCCACCACAATGAGAAGCCCGCGCACCACAACAAAGAGTAGCCCCCGCTCGCTGCAACTAGAGGAAGCCTGTGCACAGCAATGAAGACCCAACGCAGCCAAAAACTATATTAAAAAAACAAATTAAAGGAAAAAATGATACAAATGAACTTATTTACAAAACAGAAATAGACTCACAGACATAGAAAACAAACTTATGGTTACCAAAGGGGAAGCGGGGGGCATAAATTAGGAATTTGGGTTTAACCTATACACACTATTATAAATGAAATAGAAGACCAACAAAGACCTACTGTATAGCACAGGGAACTATATTCAATATCTTGTAATAACCTATATTGGAAAAGAATTTGAAAAAGAATATATATATTATATATATATAACTTAATCACTTTACTGTATACTTGAAACATTGTAAATCAACTATATTTCAATTTATTTATTTATTTAAAAAAATTTTACTTATTTATTGGCTGCACCAGGTCTTACTTGCAGCATGCATGCTCTTAGTTGTGGCATGTGGGATCTAGTTTCCTGACCAGGGATCAAACCTGGGCCCCCTGCATTGGGAGCATGGAGTCTTAACCACTGGACCACCAGGGAAGTCCTGACTATACTTCAACTGAAAAAAATATTTTAAAAAAGTCAAAGGCTAGATTGGGGAAAATATTTGCAATGGACCCGGAAAATATACAGTCACTACTTTTTTTTCCTGGGAAAGTGGGTACCTGATTAACTTTACTTTTTTTTTTTTAATATTTCTTTTTCCTCCACTTTTATTGAGATATAATTGACATACAGCACTGTATAAGTTTAAGGTGTACAGCATAATGATTTGACTTACAAACATCATGAAATGAACCACAATAGGTTTAGTGAACATCCATCATCTCACAGATACAAAAGAAAAGAAAAAGAAAAAAATATTTTTCCCTTGTGATGAGAACTCTTAGGATTTACTCTTAACAACTTTCATATGTAACATAGAGCAGTGTTAATTAAATTTATCATGTTGTACATTGCATCCCTGGTGCTTATTTATCTTACAACTGGAAGTTTGTACCTTTTACCACCTTCCTCCAATTCCCCCTCCCCCCCACTCCCAATTAGCTGCCACCTCAATAGGACGTTTTTTTTAATTATTTTTTATATTTATTTATTTACTTTTGGCTGCATTGGGTCTTCGTTGCAGTGCACGGGCTTCTAATTGCGGCAGCTTCTCTTGTTGTGGAGCATGGGCTCTAAGCGCGCTGGTCAGTAGTTGTAGCACGCTGGCTTCAGTAGTTGTGGCATGCAGGCTCATTAGTTGTGTCTCACAGGCTCTAGAACGCAGGCTCAGTAGTTGTGGTGTACAGGCTTAGTTGCTCCGTGGCATGTGGGGCTTGAAGGTGTGTCCCCGCATTGGCAGGTGGATTCTTCACCACTGTGCCACCAATGAAGTCCCTCCATTAGGCTTTTATAGCGTTCAGTTTTAATTCACATAGTTAATATCCTTACCACACAAAGAGCACTTTCAAATCAATAAGAACAGTTCTTTTTTTAAATTGAAATTTAGTTGATTTACAATATTATATTAGTTTCAGGTGTGTAACATAGTGATTTAATATTTTTATATAGCCTATACTCCATTTAAAGTTATTATAAAATATTGGCTATATTCCCTGTGCTGTACAATATAACCTTGTAGCTTATTTATTTTATACATACTATCAATAGTTTGTACCACTTAATAAGAGCAGGTCTTATTTCTCTTTAAGAACAGAAATAAATAGAAAAAATGGACAAAAAATAAGTGATAATTCAAAAAGAAATATAAATGGCCAGTAAACATGGGGGAAAAGTAAGCTGCATTAGTGATCATAGAAATGTAACTGAAATGGGACTTCCCTGGTGGTCCAGTGGTTAAGACTTCGCCTTCCAATGTAGGGGGTGCAGGTTCAATTCCTGGTCGGGGAGCTAAGATCCCACATGTCTCACAGCCAAAAAACCAAAACATAAAACAGAAGCAATATTGTAACAGATTCAATAAAGACTTTAAAAGTGGTCCACATCCAAAAAATCTTTAAAAAAAAAAAAGAAAGAAAGAAATGTAACTGGAAATGAGTCCTTTCCCACCTCTCACGGGAAATATTCTAGTTATAATAGTGCCTAATGCTGGTGAAGACACAGTGAAGCGGGCCTCCCCCATCCTGTGGAGCACACGTTGGCCTGATGTTTCGGGAGTACAGCCTGGCAATATGGACCCAAACCCACTCACCCAGTAATTCTGCTGCTTGGAATTTGTCTTCAGCATAATCAGAGAAACACAGAAACATAGTCTCTGTAGCTTTATTAATGTTCTAAACTTGGAAATAACCTAAATGTCTAATGAGGTTAAATTATGATATAATCAAGTAACAGAGTGAAGTTTGTGAAAATTAGTTAGGACATGTCAAATTGCTTCAGAGGTAAGAGCAAAAACACAAAAATTAACTGGCCTAGTATCTTCCTAGTTTTATGATACATAGATAGCTAGGCCCTTAGAGGCATATATATGCATCCGCAAAAAACGTTTACCAGTGGTGTTACAATGGATTTAAAAAATCAATTTCCACATTTTCTACCATGAACATGTATTACTTTTTTTTTAACTGGGGAAAAACAAGCCCCCAATAAATGACATCTCTTAAAGAAACCTAATAAATATTTTAGATTTGGAGGGCCATATGGTCTGTGACAGAACTCCCCAACTCTGCCACTGTTGCTCAAAAGCCGCCAGAAACAATTCCCAGGTGAATAAATGTGGCTTTGCTCCAATGAAACTGTACTTATGGATGCGGAAATTTGGATTTTGTGGAATTTTTACATGTCACAAAAGTATTCTTTTTTTGATTTTTTTTCCAACTGTTTAAAAATGTAAAGCCATTCTTAGCTCATGGGTCGTACAAAAACGGGCAATGAGTGGGTGACATTTCAAATGAGAGGTGGGAAAGGACTCATTTAAATTACGTTTCTGTGATCGAAAATGTAGCCTGTTTCTTTAATCAAATTCCTCCCAAGAGATCCTCACAAGAGCCTCTCCAACTCTGGAGCTTTTGTATTTTTCCCTCCTGCTGCAGATTATTTTGAAAACAATCTTCCAGGAGTCCTGATGACACCTGAAGCCCCGCCGCCAGCATGTACCCCGACTTGTGAAACTTCTCCCAAGAGCCCGACTGCTCCCCATTCTTGCCGGCCTCAGTTTTCCCTGTGCCCAGCAGCGCCTCTGTTTGTCCACCCACCCCGGCCAGGGTCCATTCCCCTCACTGCTCTGAACACGAGTACAAATCTCCATGGCCTGCCCCTGGCCTGGATCGAGCGGGTTCCAGGGAAGGTCTGGCCCAGGTTCACGCCATGTGTGATACCCAGAATCTGGCCCACAGTCTGCTGAGAGGGTGAAACAAAAGTGACAACTCCCAACCAAAATGAAGAGTAAGAGCTCCCCAAACCAGTTTTTGTTCTGTGTTTTTGTTTCACTCCTTTGTCTGGGCTCCACCTGACGTGGGCTCCACCTGACCTGTCTGGATTTGTCCCGTAAAGCCCTGGGATTTTATCCTTGGGGTTAACACCTTGACTGACAGGACAGTGACATCCACAGGTAGAACACACTTCCTCTGCCACTCCCCCACACACACAGGGGTGTGTGTGCATTCAGTTCCCAAGGAGCCAGCTGGGTCCACCCACCATCCACCACACCCCTCTCTCGCCCACTCTGAATAGCTAGCAGTTCAAGAATGATTGATGATAGCGAAAATAGGTAATAGCCTGAATATTCATCAGTAGGGAGTAAGTACATCTGAGCAGCCGACCATCATTAGAAAGAGGTCTGTGGGTTTTTTTGTGTGTTTTTTGTTTCTTTTGCGGTACGCGGGCCTCTCACTGTTATGGCCTCTCCCGTTGCGCAGCACAGGCTCCAGATGCGCAGGCTCAGCGGCCATGGCTCACGGGCCCAGCCGCTCCGCGGCATGTGGGATCTTCCTGGACCGGGGCACGAACCCGCGTCCCCTGCATCGGCAGGCGGACTCTCAACCGCTGCGCCACCAGGGAAGTCCGAGGTCTGTGTTTATAACGGGGGACATCTCCAAGACATACTATTACCTGACAAAGAGCAAGATGCTCAACGATACAATACAGTACCATCTCAACAGCATTACCTAATACTCACAAAATGACATGTTTCTGTGTGTGCACGCAAGTGTGTCTATGGAGAGAAAAAGTTTGGAGAGGCTCCACACCTAACACCTCTGCTCCCCTCGGGGGAGGGAAGTGGCGTCGGGAACACGAGGAGGGGGTGTTTTGGCTTCATCTGAATTATTTGGATCTTTTAGGATAAGAATGTAATGAGGCAAAAAAACCCTAATGGGACCTAATTACATTTAAAACTTTTGCACAGCAAAGAAAACCATCAACAAAATGAAAAGACGACCTACTGAATGGGAGAAAATATTTGTAAATGATACGATGGGTAAGGGGTTAATATTCAAAATATATAAACAGCTCATACAACTCAACATCATAAAGACAAACAAGCCTATTAAAAAATGCGCAGAACTGAATAGACATTTTTCCAAAGAAGATATACAGAGGGCCAACAGGCACATGAAAAGATGCTCAACATCACTAATCATCAGGGAAATGCAAATCAAAACCACAGTGAGGTATCACCTCACACCTGTCAGGATGGCCATCATCAAGAAGACCACAAACAAATGTTGGCAAGGCTGTGGAGAAAAGGGAATCCTCCTACACTGTTGGTGGAAATGTGAATTGGTACAGCGACTGTGGAAAACAGTATGGAGGTTCCTCAAAAAACTGAAAATAGAACTACCATATGACCCAGCAATTCCACTCCTGGATATATACCTGAAGCAAATGAAAACATTAATTCGAAAAGATACATGCACCCCAATATTCACAACAGCATTATTTACAATTTCCAAGATATGGAAGCAACCTAAGTGTCCAACAACAGATGACTGGATAAGGAAGATGTGATACACACACACACACACACACACACACACACACACACACATATATATAGACAGAATGGAATACTACTCAGCTATAAAAAAAGAATGAAAATTTGCCATTTTCAGCAACATAGATGGACTTGGAGGGCATAAGTGAAATGAGTCAGAGGAAGACAAATACTGTGTGTTATCACTTATCTGTGGAATCTAAACAGTAAAACAAATTAGTTAATATAAAAAAAAAAGAAACAGACTCACAGATCTAGAGAACAACCTAGTGGTTACCAGTGGGGAGAAGGAATTTGGGAGGGGCAAGATAGGGGCAGGAGATTAAGAGGTATAAACTATTATGTATAAAACAAATAAGCTGGGGCTTCCCTGGTGGCGCACTGGTTGAGAGTCCGCCTGCCGATGCAGGGGACACGGGTTCATGCCCCGGTCCGGGAAGATCCCACATGCCGCGGAGCGGCTGGGCCCGTGAGCCATGGCCGCTGAGCCTGCGCATCTGGAGCCTGTGCTCCACAACAGGAGAGGCCACAACAGTGAGAGGCCCACGTACCGCAAAAAAAAACAAACAAAAAAACAAAGACCCAACGCAGACAAAAACAGATAATTGGGGGAAAAAAACCTTATGGAAAAGACCTAAGCAGCTGAAGTTTTCAGTAAAATAAAAATTTAAATGGTAAAAGTTGGAATATGTTGGTGCCAAATAGAAAATGAATCACAGAAATACGTTGACTTGATGGTGTTTGATCCAGAAGATATATAGTTTTATTTATTTATTGGCCACGCCACCAGGGATTGAACCTGTGCCCTCGGCAGTGAAAGCATAGAGTCCTAACCACTTGACTGCGGGGGAGTTCCCTGGAAGATATATATTTTTATACAGATGCTATCAGTATTGATAGAACTCTGATTAAAATATCCTAGGATGAAAAAGGCAGGGTCAACATCCACCCAGACAAGATGGCGGAGCAAACCGTGTCCTGGTCTGATGATTGTGAGGACAGGTTGGCAATATTAAAAAATGTCAAAAGACACACACACACTTTCCCAGCAATCCTGCTTGCAGATGTTTATGCTACAGGCATAGTTGCACATGTTTGTGTGTCTGTCTGCTGTAGTACAATTCATAATAGCAAAAGAAAAAAATTGGAGATACCCAATGGGAAATTTGTTAATTGGAATTAGGGTAGACCATCCAATAAACACCATGCAGATATTATAAAACATGTTGAGATCTCTAGGTGCCGATAAAGCTGAGATGTGCTGTTACCTGAAAAGACAGGATGCCAAGTGGTGTATGAACACACACACACACACACACACACACACACACACACCTGGAAGTATACATAGAAACTGCTGAAAAGTTTCTTTCTGCTAGAGGTCTTTGGGGAGAGGAAGACTTCCTTCCCATTGCATGATTTTTGCTTTTACAGCATTGATGTGTCACTCTTACAGTAGAGGAAAAATGTGTTCACAAAAGTTTTGGTGAGACTAGATGGCCATAAGGTAATATCTAGCATTGATGTTTTATGATCTCAAAACAGTTTTGTCTGATCATCACAGTATCCATCAGGATTTGTGGCCAACTATTTGAAAATCCAGAAAGTTCACATAAAAATGCAAATTTGCCTTTGTGATAAATATATTTTTGGTCTTTGTCCCCGATTCCTGGCACACAGCTCCTAAAAAACCTTTGGAATCTCCAGAGTGATAGGAGCGTCTTTTGTTCTAATGAGCAACCCCTAGATGCTTCTGGCTGGGGCTGCTGGCCATAAAGACCAAGCCTTCATTAGAAGCTTCAGAAGCTTCACTCCCAATCTTCAGAGAGTGGAGAGGAGCTGGTGATTCAATTAATCACCAAAGGCCAATGATTTGATCAACCAAGCCTGTGAAACCTCTATAAAAACCACTTAAAGTCAGGTTCACAGAGCTGGAAGGCTGGGGCGTCTGCATGAGGCTAGGCACCAGCTACACAGGCCTGCTCTGAACCCAGTCTGGCTGTGCCTACAGGCAGGTGCCTGCTCCCTGGGCTCTCATTTCTATTATCCAGGCGGATTGTCATAGGCTGTTCACTTCCTGGAGTCACATAACAATCCCACCTCCCTGATAGGACACCCAGGTCTCCTGGCTGGAGGGCAGTGGGCATTGTTTCCACACATTTCTTCACCTCTGTTGATCCCCACCCGCACGTCTGTTTGGGGCAGGGACTTAGAAGGGATATCTAACTCCTGAGGAATTCTGGTGGAAAAGGAAGAACAAAGCTCCAAGGGTCAATTTCTGGCCTTCCAGGAAGCTTCAGTGCAAAGACTTGCCTCAGCACATGTTCCAACCCGGACGGCACAAGGGCTGGCTGAGGAAGCTGGCACTAGGAGGTTCCAGGAGTGGGGTACCCACAAAAACAATAACAGTTTGCACGCTTAAAGGGCTTAATCCATTTGTGCTCGGCAGGTGCCACTCCAAGAAACTATCACGGGAACTTCGGCCCATTCTCCACTCCTCTTCCTACCACTGTTTGCAAGTAGCTGGGATGGGAGTACGCGGGGCGGGGTTGCGTCGGTGCCTGGTGAGTAGAAGCAGAGATATGTGGCGGGAGGACTACAACTCCCAGCGTACCCCGCGCCGCCCAGCTTCCCATTTCCCAGAAGGCCGCGGGCGGCGCGTTCCCGACATGCCCCGCGGCGGCCGACAACCGCTGGATTTGAATCGCGTCACCGCTCGGCGGCGGCGGGATGAGTACCCCGTCGTTGCCCCCGGCCTGGCAGCTCTACCTCAAGGACCATCGTGTCTCCACATTTAAGAACTGGCCCTTCTTGGAGGGCTGCGCCTGCACCCCGGAGCGAGTGAGTCCGCGCGGCCTCCCGGAGCCCCCAGGCCCGCCCCGGCCCCAGAGCCCCGCCCCAGGCCCTGAGACGACCCCTCCCGCGGGCCCCGGCCCCTCTGTGGGTCCCCGGGGCGACCCCTCCCGCGCGCTCTGGTCCCTCTGTGGGTTCCCGGGCCCCTGGGGCGACCCCTTCTGCGGGCTCTAGCCCCTCTGTGGCCTCCCGGATCTCGGGGGAACCCCTCCGCTCTGGGGCCTGAGCCGAGCTCTGCTTTGCAGATGGCCGCGGCCGGCTTCATCCACTGTCCAACTGAGAACGAGCCCGACTTGGCTCAGTGTTTCTTCTGCTTCAAGGAGTTGGAAGGCTGGGAGCCAGATGACGACCCTATGTAAGTCCCTCAGGCCAGCCTCGCTGGGCTTCCGGGGTTCCCCAGTTACTTCAGGACCGTTTGGGGGTTTTTTTTGTTTGTTTTTTGTTTTTGTTTTTTTACATCTTTATTGGAGTATAACTGCTTTACAATGGTGTGTTAGTTTCTGCTTTATAACAAAGTGAATCAGTTATACATATACATATGTCCCCATATCTCTTCCCTCTTGCGTCTCCCTCCCTCCCACCCTCCCTATCCCACCCCTCCAGGCGGTCACAAAGCACCGAGCTGATCTCCCTGTGCTATGCGGCTGCTTCCCACTAGCTATCTACCTTACGTTTGGTAGTGTATATATGTCCATAGGACCGTTTGTTTTGAGTTGGGCTCCCCCCAAAACATCTGAATTTCGAAGTATTATTGAAGGACCTGCGGCTTTCCAGCCTCGTTTGTGCCCTAAACAGCTGCTGTAAAGGATGAGTCTCTGCTGGCACCTTGGTGATGCTTTCAACCTAATCAAATCTGATTTGGCCGAATGTCCTCCTGGGTGGAGTGTTGAAGAAAGGCTCATTCTTGTAGGTGCTTGATACCTTTCCGGTTAGACAGAATACTGGAGCAGATCTTGTTGTGACCTAGGGATGTCCAGGTGCCTTTCTTGTTTCAGAGGTTTTAAATCTGAAGCTTTTTTTAAAATAAATTTATTTGGTTTTGGCTGCGTTGGGTCTTCGTTGCTGCACACGGGCTTTCTCTAGTTTCGTCAAGCGGTGGCTACTCTGTTGCGGTGAGGGCTTCTCATTGCGGTGGCTTCTCTTGTTGCAGAGCACGGGCTTTAGGCGCACGGGCTTCTGTAGTTGTGGCACGCGGGCTCAGTAGTTGTGGCTCGTGGGCTCTAGTTGTGGCACGTGGGCCTCAGTAGTTGTGGCACGTGGGCCTCAGTAGTTGTGGCTCACGGGCTCTAGCGCGCAGGCTCAGTAGTTGTGCGACACGGGCTTAGTTGTTCCGCGGTATGTGGGATCTTCCGGGACCAGGGCTCAGATCCATGTCCTCTGCACTGGCAGGCGGATTCTTAACCACTGCGCCACCAGGGAATCCCTGAAGCTTTATTGAACTATAATTCATACAGCACAAAAACCACCCCTTAAAATAGTACACTCAGTTTTGGTTTAGATTTTGTTCTTTAGGGCATCTAGTTTTTTTTTTATTGTGTGCATATATTCATACAGACAACAATACTCCCGTAATGTAATGCCACATTTTCCCCGCACCGTTTTTTCTCCTGTCAGAATCAATTGCTTCCACGGCTTGAACTTTTTTTCCCCGTAGAGAATCACCGGAGTTGTTTCTCTTCTTGGCAAGAAGAGTGTTGCTGTTTTCCCTAATGTGTTTGCTCTCATGACCCAGTATTGACTGGGATGATATGGTGATCATACCAGGTATCACTGGGGAAATACTGGTTGTATTCTTGGGAGTGAATTTCCAAGTGCTATAATATTTTCAGATTATAGTTACTATTGGCTGTCCTTTTGGAATTTGCGTGGCTGGGTGTTCCTTCCAGCCTGTTCTGGTTTTTGTTTTGGTTTTTTTTGGCCGTGCCGCGTGGCTTGCGGGATCTTAGTTCCCCAACCAGGGGTTGAACCTGGGCCCTCAGCAGTGAAAGTGTGGAGTCCTAACCACTGGAGCTCCAGGGAACTCCCCAGACTGTTCTCGTTATAGTGCTATCCGCTAGCAGGGATAATTCCGAATGCACAGAATGATGGTATGAGGCAGAGGAATTCACTGGAGAAACTGGGTCAGTGGTGCCCTTTTTCCAAACCAACAGATTATGTAATAATTCGAGTGAAATGAGACAACTGCCAATGGTTCCTGGAGGATTTTAAGGGCTTTGACATGTGATACCTTTGGATTTATACTCTTAACACTTTTCCTACTAATTGCTAAAGGACTCCAGGTAGACTACATCAGCCACAGGATATGGGTGGCGCTGGGGGGAGTCCACAGAGCAAGAAGGTGCTGAGACAAGTTGTGTGGGAATGTGGGTCCTGCCCCTGTTTCCATCCACTTCAGACTTCACACTCTGCTCCTGAAGCAGAGCAGTGTGTGTCTGTGAGGTGGGGAGGGGGCTGGTGGTAACAAACTGTTGCCTTTCTCCCTTTACCTGAATTTTCTCTGTTGACATGCTCATGTGTTGCTTTTTCTAGAGAAGAACATAAAAAGCATTCATCTGGTTGTGCTTTCCTTTCTGTCAAGAAGCAGTTTGAAGAACTAACCCTCAGCGAATTTTTAAAACTGGATAAAGAAAGAGCCAAGAACAAAATTGTATGTATTACTGGGAATAAGAAGCGAGCGCAAATCCCGTTCGGCATCTTTAGTGCTAAACTCCCTAGCCCGCCACAAGCACTGCATAGACGCCTTTCCTTAATCAGCACTTTCTAAGCCCCTCTGATGTGTGTGCGTGTGGATATAAAAGGGTAGAAAAGCATCTGTCCTGGAATGTGGCCTTGGGGTTGTGCAGAGAGAAAAACGTATCCCCTGAGTAGAGGTGTCCTCAGTGTGCGGTTACCTCTGGTGGTGGGACATGTGATGGCTAGGCTGGCATTTCTGCCTTTAGTGACAACTGAGATGGTAGGTCATTTATACGGGGTGTGTTCATGTGTTAGCAGTGGTGGAAACAGAGGGTTTGGGGACACAGAGTAGAGAGCATATTGGGAAAGGGGCATTATGTGTGTTGGGAGAAAGAAGCACCAGTCCTACTGGACCTTGAAGGGATTTCTGCAGGCGAACTTAGGCTCTTGCACTGGGTTATTGGAAGAGTGAAACAGTGAGTCCACAAAGAGGCAGCTCCCAAGCAGCCCGGGCTGTAGAGAATTAAGGTTGCCAGAGAAAACCAGGACTCCCAGTTAAGTCTGAATTTCAGGTACACAAGGAGTAATTTTTTTAGTATATCTCACATTTTGTATGGCTGTTTACTAAAAAATTACTCGTTTATATGACGTTCAAATTTAACTGAGCAGGCTCTATCTTTATGTGCTAAATCTGACAGCTCTACAGAGAGTAAATATTCAGGTATTTAATCTATTTTTAGCAAAGCCCTGGGCAGGGAGTCCAGATGTACCAGTTGTCTCTGCCACTCACAGACTTTGTGAGTTTAGGCCAGTCTTGGTCGTAGTTTCCTTGCTGTAAAATGGAGGATAGACTCCTGTGGTTTCTCAGGTCCTTTTCAGCTTGAAAATCGTATTCCTTTTTAGAGATCAATAGAAATAATTCTGTGTAATATGGTACCTTTTAAATGCTAAGGACAAAATTGAAAATTTTTTCAGGAAGTGAGAAGAAATCAGTGGTCAGTAAAGCGGTGTATTCGATGGAGGTCTTGGGAACTGCAGTGCTGGAATTGGGAAGGGGGCTAGGGAGGGCCTTCGAGATTAGGGGTCAGCTCACTTTCTGTGAAGTGCCGCAGATGGTAAGTGTGTAGCCTTCCTGGGCCACAGAGTTTCTGTTAGAGATTATTCTTTCTTTGTTTTTTTCCACAAGTGTTTAAAAATGTAAAAAGCATTCTTAGCCATTGGGTTAAGAACGGGCCATGGGCTGGATGGATGTGTCCCACAGGGCGTAGTTTGCCAGTCCTGTTCTAGGTGAAAGACAAGCTTTGTGTACTTCAGGAACAGTTGTGAGAAAGCTGTGAGAAGTCCCCCAGATCATTTTAAAATGTATATATTTGGGGGAATTCCCTGACAGTCCAGTGGTTAGGACTCCATGCTTTCACTGCCGAGGGCACAGGTTCGATCCCTGGTCGGGGAACTAAGATCCTGCAAGCCACGCGGTGCAGCCGAAAAAAAGAAAGAAAAGGAAATCAAAGAAAATTTAGAATTCAGTCCTTCAGTGGCACTAGCAGCATTTTATCTGCTCATTAGCGACATGTGGCCAGTGACTACTGGACGGTGCAGGCAATTGAACATTTTCATCATTGCAAAAAATTCTGTTGGACAGGGCTGCTCTAGAGTGACACCCAATTTTGAGGTTTGTTGCAATAATTTATCACTGATATAAAAATTCAGGTCCCCTTGTGTCCCTAGGCACATTTGCATGTGAATGGATGTGGACAGTAAGGTTTGGGGTCAGAGTGCAGGGAATGGGCATAACCAGAGGCCTGTCTGCTTCCTGCTAGAGCTCCTGGATGGCCCCTCTAGGGTACATCGCTCCTGGAGGTGGGATGGCGTGCGGACCTCGGCTGTACCGTGGGGTGGAAATAAGTTGGGAGCTGAACTTTTAAACCATTTATTAAGTTAGTTATGGGATTGCAGCACACAGCTGTAAGGCAAACGTTTATCCAGGTGAGATAATTATGTGTTGCAGTTTACAGATACTGAAAACGAGGAACAAGTGTTGTCTGTCGTGATGCTGTGAATTTCTGAGACCCTGCATTTAATTGAGATGCCGCTGGTCAGTTCGACAGGACCACTGGTCAGGCAGCCACCTGGGCCTGACGCTGGGCACGTGTGCGGCTGAGGTAGAGCCGGGGCTCAGGGTCTGACCCTGGAGTGCACCACGTGCTCTCTGCTCCTGCTACCGCATCGCTGCCACCTTCTTTTGAAAACAAGTTACCTCTATTGTTTTTCTTATTAGAAAACATTTAACCCAATAAAAGTCTATTGTTTGTTTTTTAATGTGGCAGAGAAATCAGGAGAGTGAAAATTAGGGAGGAGGTTTCTGGATTTGTTGATGTGATTGTCATTTGTCCTCCTGGAGAGAGCACTTAGCAGAATGAAAGGTTGGAAGCCAGATTTAGAGAGCTGCTGCAGGTGGAAGGTTTCTCTGTTTGAGGAGCACGCTGATGCTTGATGGCGTCTGTTTAAGTGAACAAGAAGAGGGCTCCGGACTTCCTGTGGGAGCTTCAGAAGCAATGTAGGGTAGTGGGGAAGAGCAGGGCTCTGCCACAGACTAGCTGGTACCCCTGAGCCGGATGCTGCTGTGGACCTCGGTGTCCTCATCTGTGTAATGGGGATAAAGGTGGCACCTACCTCATGGGGACATGAAGCAGTGAGTGAGTTAGGGTGTGTGGAGCAGGTAGAATGGTGCTTGGTACAAGCAAAGCGGTCCATCAGTGTTTTCTGTTATAATTATTGTGGGACAGCTCAAATTAGAGCTAGTTGAGGGGAATTCCCCAGCGGTTCAGTGGTTAGGACTCGGCGCTTTCACTGTTGGGGCCTCGGTTTGATCCCTGATCGGGGAACTGAGATCCCACAAGCTGAGCGGCATGGCTGATAAAAAAGAGAGAGAGAGAGAGGCAGATGAGGTGAATGAGGACATTTACCCCATATAGCTGGGCATCTCTATTCGAGCATGCCTAGAGCTTCAGTTTCATTTGTCTATTCTTTATTTCCAGGCAAAGGAAACCAACAATAAACAGAAAGAATTTGAAGAAACTGCAAAGAAAGTCCGCTGTGCCATTGAGCAGCTAGCTGCCTCGGAGTGACGCCATCCCCACCGTCACTGCCCCACAGGGACACAGACACATCCTTTCCAAGGCACAGCCCTCAGCATTACCAGCTTTCCTCTGGGGCCCCTTAACTGTGCCTTAGGAAAGGAGAACATCAACACTTTGAAATTAGAATATTTACCTGTATTTTTGGGTTTTTTCTTGAAGGCGGTGCCAGGGGCTATTTCTGTTGTACAGCTGGTGCTAAGTACAGTGACGGATTCTCTTTTTTTCTCTTTGGTAGTTTTTGCTTTATTGATTCCTGGACTTAGGGTGAGGGGAGAAGTTTGTCCACGTGGGTAGAGCCCTTTTACAGTGACCTGTCTGGGCTTCACACTGACGACTGGCTGTCCAGCTGAGATGCGATGTGTGAATGTGATCATTGGTCCATTGTGACTGGACAAACAGGATTAAGAATGCCATTTTAAATTTCATTTGCGTAATAATCTCCATTTATTGTGTGCACTTCTCATGTTCCAGGTGCTCTGTATTATCTCACGTTGACGGCTGCAGGTCCTGTGACCATACCTTTTTACCCCATCAGGTCTGTGGTGTCTCAGCAGCTCCCTTCCTCCCAGGTGGATTGTACAGACCCATCCCTGCCACGCCTCTGAAAGTGCCCTGTGTGTGAGGTGTTCCTCGCCATCCCATCTTGTGATTTTCAGGTTTACAAGGGGGAGCTATGGGATTAGACCCTAGACTCTGCCTCTGGACTTGATCCGTGTAAGAGCCCTTTCCATGACTGTAGCATGAGCGGCTGGGGGGTGGAGGGGATGCAGAAGGACTGATGTCTTGAGAGTAGAGCTGGCCTCTTGCTTTTGAGGTCAGCTGAAGATACTTCTTCACCTCCAGTGGCACATGGAAAGTTTGCAACATTTCTTTATAGTGGACGAGGAGAAGGTTGTCCTTTGTGCCAGACAAGGAACTTTCCAGAAGCCTGGCTCACTGCTTCTTCCTCTTTAGTTAGCAGGGCACACAGAGGGGATTCTTCCTGGGAAGTTTTGCTCTGGACCAGCTGTCATCCATGGACACAGCAGGCAGGGGTGGGATGAAAAATCCAAGGAAGGAGTTCCTGTTCTTAATATTTCTAATACTCTTCGAATAGCTGCTTCCCATTAATGATGTGGCTTAGGCAGCTGGTAATTCCACTGTCTTTCTAATGTGAATCTTCCTAAAGGAATAAATTAATTTAAAAAGTGGATTGGAAAACCTCTTTGGGGGAAACTTCTTAAAAACATAGATGAGTCGTTTATGTTGTCTGCAGTCTTGCAAGATCACAAATTCAGTGATATTTGAGTTTCAGCACCAGCACGGACTGAGCAGAGAGTTGGAGCAGTTGTAAAAAAGGCATGTGGGACACCCACTCCGGGCCCTGACTGTGCCCTCTCACGGTGTGCTTGCCTTGTGGGCTTGGGACTGGCGCCTGTTGAATTGGAGCTGCAGTTTCCTAACCAGTGATGTGGGGATCCTAGAACCTTGTTGCCTCAGCTGGCTTTTTTTATTGTAGCAACATGGTTTTCATTTGAGGAGGAGAGGAATTGAGACAAAGCCCTCGGCCCCTCTGCACAACATTCTGCAATGTTGTTTTCTTGTTTTTGTTTGTTTGAATTATTATTTTACAGAACAGGACAAACTACAATTAAAAGTAAGCACAAAGCCTTTCTTAGTCACTTGGGGGCACCAATGTGAATTTTAGATGGATTTGGAGACAAAGTAAAGCAGCAGGAAATATCTAGCAGCAACTGTCATTTACGAAATTGCTGCAGTTAGCCGCCCTGGTGAGGCGGAGGGCGCACACTGGCTGCTGCTCCCCGGGACAGTGCAGTGGCCTGAATCCCTTCTAAATGACTTGGCTCAGAGCTGTGGAGACTTGGTGGGCTGCTGCAGGCGATCTGTCAGCCCTGAATGGCTGTGTCTCCATTGCTCCACATCTGTGCCACATTCTCCACATCACCACCTCCGCACGGGTACCCTGCTCTCCTCCCCGCGGCCGGCTCACGCAGGGCTGAGGCTTGATGTTAAGATGATAGATTTGATTTCATCCTCCTTCACGAAGTTAAGCTGCAGGGTGGATTGTTACTGTCCTACTGGAAACCTCTGGGGGTCATCTTGGTAGTTGCCAAGAATAAAAACTATTTCATTTCAAACACTGCAGACCCTACTGGCTTTTAAAATATTGTTGGCTTTTGGTGGTGGTCCCTTCTTAGCCTGCCAACTGATCCTTCCCGCCCCAGCGGTTGCAGGGGAGGGATGAGTCCTCGCAGAGAGACAGAGCCAGCCTTGGGCTCCTCTGCAAGAGCCACTTGAACCCAGAACCATTTGTGTCATCTGGACTCATTCCGTGTATAAACCGGCTATGAAAAATGCACCTCAGACTTAGGTTTTTCTGCCACATCTCAGAGAGTAAAGTGAATTTTTCCCTCCAAGTTTGGAGAATATTGCAGAGGTTTTTGTTATGGGGAAAAAAGCACTCCCGCGTTTATATTCATCTCAGCTGCTTATTTTTGATATTTGTGCCAATCTGTAAATGGATACTTCACTTTAATAACTGGTCCTTACAAACTGGCTTTGTAGAGAAGCTGAGAAAATGTTTTTGTGCTCAGTTTCCTTTGCACAGTGGGTATTGCTGCAGTTCTCGGCTTTGTCGGGCTGTGCTGTGGAGCAAGGCAAAGCTGGGGCCGACCCCTCAGACCATCTTACACATTTCCTCTTCTAGAAACTTTTGTTCTAAAAACCATATTTATTGCTGGACCTTAATGGCCACCAGCGTCGGGAAGTTTCCTAGACATCTATTAATGAAGTCTAAGACCCTTGCTAAGGGCAGCAGCCTCAACCTTCTCTCGAATATGTGTCTGCCTCTCAGGTTCTCCACGGTCGGAGGGAGTCTGGAAGGGTTGTAACTGGTGGTTAATGGTGTCAGGTGTGACATGGTCAGAGCCTGTGGGCAGCCTGGGGAATGGGGATCTTCCATTCTCAGCGCTGGGAAAGATGGAGTGCCAGCCAGCCAGCCATTGCCTGCAGGTTGGCACTCCCTTGGGATGCTGACCACTCTTTGCAGGTTGTACTCACTTAAAAAGAAATAACAATTGCCAGTAAAGTCTAATGTGATCTTACCCGCATTTTTTAGATGCAGAAATGGAGATTCGTAAAGAGGTGAAATAGCTTGTCCAAGATAATACAACTAGTAAGCATTCAGGTTGGAATTTGAATCCAGGCTGTCTATCCCCAAAGCTGGGCCCTCACTGTCTAATGACAGTGCCCAGCCTTGAGGGGGTGCAGCGGGGGGTGGCTTTTGGCAACAGCCTGACCCCTGGGGGCTAGTGCTGTAAACCGTCCCCATTCCGTTTTTCAGACAGCTTTGTCACAAAGGCCCTCACGTAAACTGACACCTGCCTGCTGAGCTTCCATGGATCCTCGCTGTACAAGTTTTAACTTTTTATTTTGAACTAAGGTTCACAGGAAGTCGTAAAGCTAGAACAGGGTTTCTGGGTACTCTTCGCCCAACCTCTCCTGTCATAACTACAGTACAGCGTCTGGAGTCGCTTCCAGCATCTAAGGCCTGAGCTGAGAGGAGGTGAGCGGTACAGCCCAGCGAGCTCTGAGCCAGGCTTACCATCGCCGGGGAGTTCCTGTCTCGCCCTGGGTGAATCTAGCTCTTGAAGCAAAGAGCCAGCTGAGCTGTAGGTTTTCTCTCCACTGGCCCAGCTACAGCATTTGAGCCGGATTTCAGCTGGCTGGGACCATACTGGGGCCTAGGTTTCTGTGGCAGTTTTCCACCTGATCTCCAAGGTGGTGACGTTTGTCCATCTGTTCGCTCAGACACTTGAGCACCTGTTGTTCGCCAGGTGCTATGTCCAGGGCTTGAAGCCTCCTGCAGTGAGCTCACGGGTTCCTTGTTCTCCGAATGGTGGGAAGGTACAGGCCACCTGGTAGCCATATGAGTGTGTCCGTGGGAGCACCAAGAAGATGACAAGGAACTCTCAGAGCATCCTGCCTGTCAGGAATGAGGAGGAGGCTGCCAGATGGATGAGGAAGGGAAAGATGTGCCAGGCAGAGGGGACGGGAGGGTCCGTTCTGGGGACAGCAGGTGCATTCTGTGATGAGGGGGAGGGGTGGCTTCTCCCGTTTCCCTCTTAGCAAAGCCTGTCAAGGCGGCCACGATGAGCCCTTCATAGGCCTGTGAGTCCTGGGGGATGAGTGCGACCAGCCATGCGGCTGCCGCCCTGCACATCAGTGCTTCCCACCTGTGACCCCAATCATTTGAGAACCCTTTAGAAGGGTTGGTTTTGACCAGAAGAGTCTACCAGGATGAATTCGCTTCATAATGCACCCTGAGTGAAGGAGCTGACCTGTCGGGAAGGGTGATTTAGGAAAGTTCATTTTCTGTTGGAGGATGTTTGCCAGAAGTGGTGAGATTAGTTGTAGTATAGCTGGTGCTGAGCTGCTCTCACAGTAATTTCGCCAGTGGTTTCAGCTGTTTCCCAGTCCTGCGATGGAGGCCATTTGTGGCGTCGTCGGCCTGGAGCAGGAAGCCTGTCACTGGACTCAGGCATCCTGTTGTTTCAGCTTCTGTGAGTTAGTTCAGTGTAAGTTTAAAGGAAAGAGGCTTGGCTGCAGCCCTGTTTTGTCACATGTAATTGGGATTTCTTCTATCAAAGATGACGCCTGCCGCTGATTTTGGGGGTAGTGGTCTGATGCTGGCTTTGAAGAGGTCCCAACAGCCTGGTGACAGGCTTGGTGCTCACAAGTTCTGGATTGCAAACTGATGAAAGGAGGATGAACAATGAAAAATAATGGGTCATTCTAAGCGGCACCTTTTCTCTGGGCTACGGTATAATTTGGATCCATCTCAAGAGAAGTAGATTGGCGGAACTCATCCAAGTGGCCTCTCAAGGACCAGCACCCACTGTCTGGGGACAATGCAGTCAGTGGCTCTGACTTCCACATCTAGGGTTTAAAACCCTGCACCAGGGCTTTAAAGCAATAGGGAGTAGACTGCTCCCCTGGCCGTCTGCACTGCAACCTGAGCAGGATACGTGTCTGTTCCTCTACAGAGACGTGGGGCTCTGGAGGCACAGTGGCCTCAAACAGCACTTGTCGCTGGCCCTGACAGCTGAATCCTGCTCTGTTTAAGTTTTATGGGGTGCAAAGGAGACCCTTTCAAACAAGCTCAGGCGGAGAGGCAGGGGCACTGGGAGGAAGCGTGTGGAGCGTGCAGCCACAGGGTTCCTCTAGTTCTCCCTAAACACAGTCACGATCGTAGCTTAAACACACACAGAAGCAGTGTCCATCTCTGTCATATTGTGAGGTGTGTGTTAGGGTCATTACCTGCTTTTCCAGCTCCACACCACTCTCCCCTCCTCCCCACTCCCAGCACCACCTGCCGCCCTGCCTTTGTAGATGGCTGCTACTCCCTGAGCACCTGCTTTTCTCTGTCTGCCTCCTGGATTCTTTCACCTTCCAGGCCCACTACCCCCTGAGAGAGGAGGGCCCCTGGCTGGCACCCAGCTTCCGGAGCAGGGGCTGGGGGAGGGCTGTCAGGAAAGAGGGTACTGAGACCGCCACAGCTAGGGTCACTCCCACCCCAACCCCGCCGCGTGCCTCTGGGTGTGGCGTGAGGACGACGCGTGGCCTGCACGATACTACACTGTTCCATGCCTCTCTGTCTGAATGGAAGTATGGTTTCAGTAAGTTTGCTAGGACCGCTTTCACTTCCTGATTATATTCCTCAAACCTAGAAGAGCCTGGTAGAGAAAAGGGGGCTGAGAAAACCAAGCACTTGGAAATGAGAGCCCTGGGATGACCCTAAGTCGAGAAGCTGCTGTCTGAGAAGTTTCACCCTCAGTGAGGCCTCTGACCCCCGTCTCTGCCCTGCATCAGGGGAGGGGGACAGCAACGCACGGTCCAGGGACCTGGAGAGGAGGCCCTCCCGTCTCCCAAGATTGGACCCCAGAGAGCCTCACTGTGACAGCCCCAGCCTGTCCGTCCCACACATGTCACAGGCCTGCTTCTTGTGGGGGCCTCTCTGCCTGCCACCCCACTAGCACCGGACACCTGTCCTAGGAGAAGCTTCGTTTATGTTTGTGCGTGAGTGATGGACAGGCAGAGGCTGGCCTTGCCTCACTCGGCATTTGTAATTGGAGCTAAAAGGAAGCAAGACTCCTTCCTTCTGTAGCCCCTCACCAGCCCACCCAGTTCACCAGATCCCTGTGGTGCTTGGTCCTGGGGACTGATGAAGACCAGGACGCAGGGCCAACCAGCAGCCGAGTGCCCCAGTGTGTGCGCGGGGTGGTGGCGGGCCGCCTGCTGAGCCCCCGCGTGGGCCATTTCAGGCCCCACCCTCCCTCCTCAGCCTGGCCATCTGGGCGCTGAAGAACCGGAGGGTCAGAGAAATTAAGAAACTTGCCCAGGGACCCACAGCCAGCAGCCAGCTCGCTGGGGATGCTGGCGTTTGAACACAGCTCAGGGGCGAGCTGGGCGGGCTATCACGTGATCACCAACAGGTGGGAGTTCCCGACGAACTGGAGGGGCACTGCACCCAGAAGAGCCCCGGGAGTGCCCGCCTGCCGCTCGGCTCCCCACTCCCCGCTCCCCGCGCCCCCTCCCCGGTCCTGCTCACCAAGTGCCCCCCAGCCCTTCTCCCTGGCCCTACTCCCCCAGGTTCCAGAATGCCCTCTCCCCCCACTTTCGGCTCTCTCCACCCCCTAAGTGCCAGCTTCCCGTGCTCCCCCTCACCCTCTGGCTCCCTCTTCTCCCCCATACCCGGCTCCGCTCCGGTCCCTGCACCCCCGACCCGCAAGGCCTGGCTGGGCGCGCTGCTCAGCTTTGCACTGCTGGTGCCGCCATGGCCAGCGACCAGTACCTCCTGCAGGTGGCGGACGCAGGCAACCACAGCGGCCACCCTCCCACTCGCGGCTCTGGCGCATCTGCGAAGGTACCGGCTGCCCCTACCCCGCGTGACCCCTTTCCCTCAGACCCAGGGGCCACACCCCTCCTCCCAGAGCAGCTCTGAGAGGCTGCCCCATCCCCTGCCTGTCTGCCCACAAGGGGGTCTCTCAGGCACCCCTTTCCCCCACCTGTCTTGGTGACAGTCTGGCCGGAGGAGGAAGGGACTCTGGCTCAGGGCCTAGCCAAGGGTGGGAAGTGAAAAGGGGGGCACTGGGTGGCGCCATAAGGACCCAAGAGCCTTCCAGAGCAGGAACCCTTGACGGTCCCCTGGCTTCGCCCTTGGGGGCCTGTCTTGCGTTGGAAGTGATGGCAGGGCACTGCTGGGTGACCTGGGACCTTGTCCCTCAACCTCCAAGTTCTGATCTGTCAGATGGGGAGAAAATGATGCCTCTCTGGATGCAGGGCGCGGGGTGGGAGGAATTAGGGAGGGGAGACACGGGCAGGCCCAGCACCCAGGGGTGCTCAGCTGCTGTTCTTGTCACTTGTCTGCAGGGGCCCTGGGGTTGAGCTGGGAGCCAGTGTGCAGGAGGGAGGCCCAGGTGTGGGGAGCTGGGGCCCTGGCAAGGCCAGGGTTCCTCATCCCAGTGACTGGGAGTTGTTTCTTTATTACCGTCCAGGGCTCGGTCTGGTCACCCCATTAGCCCCGGTCCCTGTGAGGCACAGCCAGGGCTCTGGCGCAGGGCCCCTGTTCCCATACCCCCGATGGCCTGACACACAGGGCGGAAAACCAGAGCGCCGCGTGGCTTCAGACCCGGGCAGGGGCGGGGAGGGCTTTCTTCGGCGAGGGGTGGGGAGAGGCAGCGGGCTTCCACACGTACCCCAGCTGCGGGCCTCGCCAAGCTGGGGCCAGCCTGGGGGCCTTCCACTGCACAGGACGTGCACAGGGTGGCAGGGATGTGCGTGAGCATGAGTAAACGAGTGTGCACGTGTATGAGAGCAAGGTCCGTTTGTGCGTGTGTGTGACACAGTGCCTCCTCGGAGCTGCCGGGGAGGAAGGACAGTGCAGTTTATTCAGCCACCCCACAGGCAGCCCAAGGCTCCAAGGCTCTCCCGGCTTGCATGTGTGTGCACGCGTGTGTGCCCGTGTGCGAGAGTCGGAGAGCCCCTTTCTTGTGCAGGCAAAGCCTGGCTTCCACGTGTGAGCAGGCCCAAGGGAGGCCTGAGGGCAGCCTCTCTGCAGTGTTTGAAACTTTTCGACAGGCATCCACGTAGGTCTTATTTGTACATTAAATAAACAAACAAAAGGTCTTGAGCCGTCCAAACCCGTTTGGGGCCTCAACTCCAAGTGGCAGGAGAGGACCTGATGGGGCCCTGTGGCCACCTCTCGGGGCCCTCAGCTCTGGTCGGGGGTGAGAACCTGCAGGCCACCTATCTCTGAGAAGTACAGGGTGGGTCCAGCCCACCAGGTTTTGCGTTCTTTCTGCTTTTTAGGGCAGAACAGCTGCATCCCCCGATTGACCCCTTTGCCACTGAGAGCCTGGACGCCTCCACCTTGGCGCAGCACCTCATGTGTGCGTGCTGGTGTGGCAAGCATTTCCCCATCCTTCCTTAATCTCCAGGCAAGGCTCAGAACCCCCTCATCCTAGGCCCACAGACTGCTTCCAGCTGGACCCTTTGTTGCCCAGAGGACACTGCCATATGTATCTGAAAAACCCCATGACTGGCCTCAGCCCCCATGCTCTGCTATTGGCTTGTGACCACAGGCGCCCGACCCCCAGCCTGTCCTGCCCTCCCTATGCCCCTTCTTGACTCTCCTTTATGTTTCCAAGTGGGTCTACCCGGTGGGCATCTCCCACTTGGTGAGTTGGGGGCACGTCTCTGCTGCCCCAGAGAAGCCTGGGAGGTTGGGGAGGGCACTGGGAAGCCTCCCTCACCCTGGGCCTCAGGAAGGCTGTGCCAGGACAAGGGGTGGCCCCTGGGAGGGTCAGGTGGTTACCGTGGAGACATCAGAGGGAATCGGATGGCCCAGCTCCTCCTCTGGCCAAGGCCAAGACAGTCCCGAGCGTCCTACGAAGGAGGACCTCCAGGCAGACAAGGCTCTGAAGTGCTCAGCTGGGCTTTCCTTGGGGGGCCGGTCCGGGTCCCCTCCTGCTCCCTGAACCCCCTCTCCCGGCAGCGCTGCGCTGAGCCCTCGTGGTGGTCCTGCCCCCGAGCCTCGTCCTTGTCGTGTGCGGCCGGATCCGTGGCCTCCTCGGCTCCCCGGCCCAGAGCTTCCCCCGGCTGCTCTTCATGGACTGCCGCTTCTTGTTGGGGGGGTGAGTCTGGGGGCTGTGAGGGCCGCAGCTCCTGGCAGTGGGGTGCTGCCTCTCCTGCTGCCCCATCCCCTACGCCCCCAGCCCCGCTGCTCTGAGCGTGGGGCCCACCCTGGCCGTTGAGCTGCAGCAGGCGGGGGCGCCCTGGGTGGCTCTGGGGCCTCTGTAGGGGCAGGGATTCTGATCGTGAACCCAGAGCCAGGGACTGGGGCTGGGGAGCCCCAGGGTTGAGCTTCCAGGCGCAGGAGGAACGAGGATCTCTGAGGGGTCCCAGGAACTGCCCCACTGGACGTGCACTAGGGGTGGCAGACCAACCCGCACCTGTTCCCTGTCCTTCCCAGATCACCCTGGTGAGGGGGCAATGCAGGCAGGGGGGTTGGCATCTGCCAGACAGGGTGAGACGGGACCTTGGAGTCCTTGGCAGTGACCCCAAGCCAGGCCCAGACTGCAGCTAGTAACAGTGCATGAGCTGGCGTACGTCTAGCCCGCAGGCTCTGGGCCGAGCCCTCCCTCAGGGACACAGCGTTGCAGGCACTCGGGTCGCATCTTCCTGCTGAGAGGTCCGAGGATTCCCTGAGCTCAGCAGGAAGCTTGTCCTGGAGTCCTCTTCACTGCCTTTCTGTGCTGTCTGCCCCAGCCAGCCACCCACCCGCTGTCCCCAGCTGCCCACGGCTGGCTGTCGCTGACCGTGGGTTGGAGGCTCCTCAGGGTCAGTCCTCAGTGACCCCTTCCATCCAGGGCCAGCCCTGAGCCGAGTCTGGTGTCCTGGGCCAGCTCCACTGTCAGGGCTGTGGCACGAGGACCAGAACACACCGGCCTGGGGCTCCCTCCTGGGCAGGCCTGCGTCCTCCCCAGGGGCTGCTGGGCCCTTTGGGAGGCCTTGGTCAGGAGGGAGTAGGTGCCAGTTGCCAGGGGGACCAGCAGCCTGGGTGTTTGGTGTAGAGAATGAGAGCAGGAGGAATTTGTATTGACTTGGTATTGTGCTTGGAACCAAGGCACTGGCCAGTGGGTGGAGGGAGGGTCTGCAGGCAGCTGCTAGGGGGCGCTCCGCTGTCTCCGAGGGCGGGCCGGCAGTGGGCCTGGTTCCAAGAACACCCTGTCTGCTCCACTGCTCAGAAGCCAGACTGGCTGCACCTCTGCTTTCCTTGCATGGCGGGTACCCGGTGGAAATGGATCATCTGACATCACCGTCAGGAGCCCGCACAGGTGGCCCGGGTGAGGCCAGTGCCGGCAGATGCACCAGCTCTGGGGGCTCTGAGACAGGAATGTCACACCAAGGGGACCTGTGTGAGGCCAGATCACCCCAGCCCTCCCCATCACCATCATCACTGCAAGAAAAGGGAGGAACACAGAGAGCTCCAGCATGACACTGGCTGGGTCCTGAGCTAGGGGGTTGGGGACAGACAGGGCCTGGGGTGATGAGTTCCACAGCCATCACCCCAGACTCTGTCCCTTCTCTGGGTCCCAGTGAGATCCAGACCTGGCCCCGAAGGTCAGATCTGGTCAGCCTCTTGCTGTGGCTGGGCAGTGTCCCGAGGGAGCACCGTACATTCCCTACAGCGGGCACCAAGGGCAGGCCCTGACGTCAGCCTGCAGCTGACTCTCTGGGCTGGTTCCTCTGAGCCTGGGTGGACAGGCAGGTGTCCCAGTGCCCAGCTCGTCGCTTGCCCCTGGCCCTCCAGGGTCACCAGGCACTATGTGCAAAGCCAGTCTTCTTCCTTTGACTGCGCAGACATGCAGGGTCAGAGGAGGAGGGCATCCTCGTCTGGTGAAGGACAGGGGTTAAAACAGGAATTATAGGAAGGGGCTGAAACTCAGACCTGGGGAGGGGAGAGGGCCTCTGGAAAGAGGTACACTGAGCTAGGGCCAGGAGGGGAGGCTGGGGCCCGGTAAAATGGGGAGGGGGAGCTGTGAGGAACAGGGGACGGAAGTGCAGGTCAGGGGCCTGGCTCAGGATGTCTGATCAGAGCTCCAGAGCTCCCCCCACCCTTCCCGGCTGCCAGTACAGGTCACTGGCCATGTACGTGTGTGTGTGTGTGTGTGTTGGGAACTCCAGGGGGTATGGGAGGGTGCTGTATATGTGGAAGCAGTTATGTGAGTAGGGACCATGTATCGGGGGTGTAGGCTGTGCTGTTTGCAAGCCTACAGAGGAGGCTGTGGTGTAGCCTCCTCTTAGAGGTGAGAACGTTGAGTCCCAGAAAGAAGCAGCAGCGAAGGGCTGAGGGCCGGCTTGTGGTGGTCGCGTGAGGGTGCTGCAGGCTCCTGGGTGGTCAGCGGGCCTCCTGGCCTCTTGAGGCCGTGGCCTGCGCTCGCCGCTCCCTATCAGTCCTGGTGTGCCACAGCTGCCCCCATTCTTAGGTACCTGAGTCAGGCGGAAAAGCTACCCCAGTCCTCAGGAGGGGGCAGTTCGAGAGAGAAGCAGGTATCCGGCAGACACCCCCTGTGCCAGGCGCCGTGCTGAGCGCTGCCCGCTCGTCCACTCTGCTCGTTCAGTCTCCCAGTCACCCTTCACAGCAGTTACCATTCACCCATTTTACGGAAGGAAGACTTAGGCCCAGATCACCCCAGAGCAGATGGCAGAGCCCGTGCCCACGCAGGCCTCTATTCTGTCCTCTCCCCGCCCCTCCCCAGGGCAGGCGTTGCTGGGGAGGGGACTGAGGACTGGGGGGACCCCTCGGATGTGCAGGTGCAGGGGGAGCTGAGGGGGCTGGACATGCCTTTGTTCCCCCTGTTTTCAGGCCTTTGTCCCCGTCCTGGTGCCGCTGCTCCTTCTGAGGGGCCGGCGCTCCAGGACCCGATCCTGGTCTGCAGCTCCCTGGGGAATGTCTGTGATTGTCAGGGCCGTGTGGGCCCCTGAACAAGCAGGTGTGCAAGTCCTATGGGGTGGGGGAGCCATGCCAGGGTGGAGAGGGAGGGGCTTCTCAGCCAGGAGGGGCGGGGGCCACCCAGGGTGGCAGAGGCCAGAGCCTGGAGTTCTGACCGCAGGCTCCTTGAATGGAGGCGCACCCAGGCCTGGTGCTCCTCTGAGGCCAGACAGACAGGAAGGTGGTCGGCCCGCCCACGCCGGTCATCATGGTCTAGGGAGGCTGAGGCTCCTCTCCTCCCATGCTGGGCAGTACCTGAAGCCCTCCTTGGCCTTTGTTTCAGGTTCAGGGCCCTCCTGAGTCTGGGGTGTGTGCTGGGGCGTCCATGGCGGCCTCTCTTGTGCCTCGGTCTTCCCCACCACCCCCGTCTCCCTTTATTGCTTGGGAAGTTACAGGAAGCTCTGGGGGCATCAAGGGAGTCCCACTGAGGGACAAAGAGCTTGGGGGTTAAGTGGGGGCCTCCCTTCCTACTGGTGTTTTAAGCATTTAACATTGTGCCAATTTGTCCTTAAAGAAATCAGCTCGTTCTGTGTGCAGTTAAACCTTTACTCTCTTAAAACTTTTTAGAATAGACAATACTTGCCCATGGCTTACAAACAGTGCAGGGAAACCCTGTTACCAGCTGTGTATGTGTGTGTGTGTGTGTGTGTGTCCATCCAGAGACATCCTATGTGTCTATCTATCCATCCAGAGAGAGACATCCTGTGTGTGGTCTGTGTGTCCGTCCATCCAGAGTCGTCTTCGGCAGACGCATTGAGCTCCTTCTTATTTCTGGTCAGCACAGGCAGGGATGACTCCTGGGGCCTCATGTTGGATCCAGGGTCTGGCTTTGTGGGCAGGTCCTCTCAGCCTGGGAGGCTCTTACCTGACCTCTCCCTCCTCTCACACAGGGCTTCTCGTGTGGGTTTGCTGGGGGTCAGGGTGTAGGAGAGTTTAACCCTGGGCCTCTCTGACTTCAGACAGGCTGGGGCTCCAGGCATGGACACTGGAACAGACACACATGGGTGGCCCTGGGATCCTAGAACTCCCTGAGGGAGGGTGGAGAGAAGGGGCACTTGCCCCTCCCCTGCTTCTAGAACAGACCTGTCCATGACTCAGTGAGGCCAGCCCAGGCAAGCCTCAGTCTCTGGCTGGCCAAAGTCCACAGTGGGTGTTTCACGTTCACTCTAGCTCCTAGCCCAGGTCTTTTTTTTTTTTTAATTAATTAATTAATTATTGTCTGTGTTGGGTCTTCGTTGCCACGCGCAGGCTTTCTCTAGTTGTGGCGAGCGGGAGCTACTCTTCGTTGTGGTGCGCGGGCTTCTCATTGCGGTGGCTTCTTTTGTTGTGGAGCACGGGCTCTAGGCGTGCGGGCTTCAGTAGTTGTGCCTCGCTGGCTCTAGAGCGCAGGCTCAGTAGTTGTGGCACATGGGCTTAGTTGCTCCGCGGCATGTGGGATCTTCCAGGATGAGGGCTCGAACCCGTGTTCCCTGCATTGGCAGGAAGGGTCTTGACTGCAGCTTCCTGAGTAGCTCCAAGAACTCCCACAACTGCTTAGCTAAGCCTCTCCCTAATTCCTGGACCACAGAAACTATGAGAAGTAATGAAGGATTCTTGCTGTTTGGGGGTAGTCTGTTACCAAGCAATGGATAACGACTACGGTACGTATTTTGCAGGGCAGGGCGGGAGACACTGCAGAGGTTTAGAGTTGCTGGCTTTCTTCTGTCTCTGTATTATTGTCACCCCTCAAGCACAGGAGAGTGGTTCTGGGGCCTTGGGGAACCCCAGGAGCTGCATCTCCCAGAGTATACATAGATCTAGATTCTTCTAAGGGAAGGAGGCAGGGACTTCCCTGGCAGTCCAGTGGTTAAGACTCTGCACTTCCACTGCAGGGGGCCTGGGTTCGATCCCTGGTCAGGGAACTAAGATCCCACGTGCCATGCAGTGTGGCAAAACGATATAAATAAATAAATAAATAATTTTTTTAAAATGAGGGAGGCAAAGAAGGAGAGTCCTCAGCTTCAGCCTCTTTGGCCCGCCAGATGCCTTCTCTCCTCGTGTCACTCACATTCACCATCATGCCTCCAGCCCAGGCCCTCTCCTGAGCACCGTGCCTACGCTTCCGACCACTTCTAACTACTTGTGCACCAGGGCTAAAACGACACTCTCAAACTGAAGTCATCCTCTACCCTCACAAAGCTAGTCCTCCTCCTGTGATTCCTACTAAGGGCTTTCTACAGCACTGATGTGATGGCCTGTCTCCCCTATTTAAAAAAATCCGTACACACATTCACAGATTCATATATATACATATGTATGTATATACCCAGAAAGAAATACGCAAAAATGTTAACAGTGGTTATTCTTAGGTGGTTTTTAAATATATATTTTGTCCAGGTTTTCTTGTTAACTTCAGCAGGAGGGTGGTCTTAACCACTGAGTCTGCCTAAATTAAATTACCCCAGGAGTTGCTAGAAAGGAGATCCTGTCCCAAATTATGTGCAGCAATGACATATTATTTTATAAGCACAAAAATTTTATTGTTTAAAAAGGTAAATACAGATGAGATGACTGTGAGGTAAAGCCCCAGCTCCCTACTAGGCCACCCAATACCAGTGTCCATTTCTGTGTCCTCTCACACTTCCTCCTGCAAGTCCCCAAGATGCTCTCATGAGCCATGTGGCTGCCTCCTGGGCTGTGCTGGGAGAGCCAGCATGGGGTCCCACCTGTCCCTGCATGTTTGGGCCCCTGTCCCGGACACAGGGGCACGCGAGGTTTGCTGGATGAACAGGTGGAAGGCCTCACCCCATGTGTCATGGAGGTGAAGGGGTCCAAGGAGACCAGTGGATGACAGGGGTGTTGTTTTACTGCCTCTCCTCCCACCCACTCCCTGGAGACACCTCCACTCCCCGCCTCCCTCCATCCCACCCAGGGCACAGGGTCTGTCACCCCATCCTCAGGGCCCTCAGCACGAACGCCCACTTTCCCAGCGCCAGCTTGGTGTCCTCTGCAGAGACATCGTCGTGCCACACGGCTCGCACTGACCGCTCAGTCCAGGGGACAGCAGCACACGCACCGCGTGGCCAGTCTGGGCCACCTCGTCAGCGCTCATGGTCTGCAGGCGCTGGCGCAGCTCCTCGGGCAGCAGCCCATCCACCCTCACCATCACCATGTTCGTCTCTACGGTGGTGAGATCCATGGAGCAGACAGGGGATGCCAGTTCCTGAGCCCAGGTCCTGTGGTAAGTGGAGCCCAACCCCAGTACCCCACCACTTCCCTACCACTCCAGCCGTGTCACCCCAGGAAAGGCAGAGGACAGCCCAACTGTAGTGGGAGGAAAAGAGGGAGTCTTATTCCTAACATGGGCAGGCTTGGCTCTGCTACTTTTCAGCTCCGTGACCTTGGACAAATCCGTTAACCTCTTGGGGTCTAGGTTTCCTCATCTGTAAAGTGGGGACATCTTGGGGTTGTTGTGAGGACTCAACCCAAGTTAAAGGCTACATTCTGCTGGATCCTGTAGAAAATTACTAACACGCACTGGGTGCCTACTGGTCTAGGACCTGCGTGGGTTGTGGCCTGGTAAAGCATAGACCACCTGGATCCCACCCCTGCTGGTTCAGCGGCTAACCTTCACCTTCTAGAGTTGGAAGGATGCACACCTGCTGGGGGTTTGGGCCCGGCTACAGGGGACCCCCAAGGAACACCCCTGGGGCCAAAGGGAAGTGGGGGGTGTCCAGGCACCTCTGGCAAACCTCTGGGCGTTCTGGTGGTCCTTCAGCAGCACCTCCTCAGCATCAGTCAGTCCCACCAGGGCAGCTACGGCCAGCACCCCCGCCTGGCGCATCCCCCCACCCAGGGCTTTCCGGAGGCGCCAGGCTTCTTCAGTGAAGCCCTTGGGTCCCCCAACCAGGGCCCCCACTGTTGCACCGAGGCCCTGGGGGAAGAGAGGAGAGTCCTGCCTGCCTGCCCATGGGTGTGCATCTCTGTCCTCGGGAGGGGGCAAAAGGGACAGGGATGGGCGACACTGTGGCCTCATCAGGGGAGGGGGTTAGAGGGGCCCAGCGTGAGCGGCTGTCAACATAGGAGCTCGGGGACCCAACTCGGCCTCTTGCTGTGGGCATCTCTACCCTCCTGTGTCGGGGGCGGCCCAGCGGCTTCCCTACCTTGGAGAAACAGAGAGACACAGAATCACAGCGCTCCACGATGCGGGCAGGGGGCATGCACAGAGCCACCGCGGCGTTCATCAACCGGGCCCCATCCAGGTGAACCTGGACCCCATAGCTCCGGGCCAGCAGGTGCACCTGGGGGTGAGAGGCAGGAGGGTCAGAGGGCCAGGCTGGGGGGAGGGGCAGAGGGAGGGTGGGTCTCCAGAAGATCACTGGAGGGTCACTGGGCTTGTGTCCTTGAGGAAGCAGGAGGGCTTTGAGTCAGGAGAGCTGGCTGGTGACAAGCTTGGCCATCTGGCACCCGAGCAGTCGCTCTGGGCCTGGGCCGGAGGCTGTCCTCTTGTGAAAGGGGGTCAAGGATAAGGGTGTTTTTTTTCTGTTTTTGGTGGTACGCGGGCCTCTCACTGCGTGGCCCCTCCCGTTGTGGAGCACAGGCTCCGGACGCGCAGGCCCAGCGGCCATGGCTCACGGGCGCAGCCGATCCGCGGCATGTGGGATCCTCCCGGACCGGGGCACGAACCCGTGTCCCCTGCACCGGCAGGTGGACTCTCAACCACTGCGCCACCAGGGAAGCCCGAGGATAAGGGTTTTATCTCCTGTTTATGGCGGGCTCACTGTGGGCCAAGCGATGAATGCCTCATCTCACTGAAGCCTCGCCGCAGCCCTATTGGAAGGATGCCCTCAGTCCCCTTTCCCAGGTGAGGAATAGGTCTGGAGGGTTAGTTAGCGCTCAAGTTCTCGCAGGGGAGAGCGGCAGAGCCCAGCCCTCGCACGCTGGCCCTAAGACCAGACCAAGGTGGTGCCGCTTGGGGACTCGCCTCCCTGAGGACTGGGTCTCTGCTCTTTGGAGAAAAGCTTGGGCAGTGGGGCAATAATTCCCTTTGCATCTGCGCCTAGAACCGCACCCATGTCTCCCACAGCAGTTCTGGCCACTGATGGGCACCCAGGCATGTATCAGAGGGGACTAAACCCCAGGAGAGGGGCCTGAGGGACAGAAAGCCGGCAGCTGGCTAGTGGTGGGGGCACAGTGGCGGGGCCAGGCCTGGCTGGCATAGGCACTCGATGGGGAGCACCCGGCCCCCTGAGCTGCTGTGGGCGTCCTCCAGGCAAATGAGCTCACAGACCGGGTGGGAGCGGCTCCCAAGGCTCCGTGCAACCAGCCCCTCCAGCTCAGCCAGGTCCAGGGTGCCATGGGGCAGGTCTGGGAGGGGGTGGGAGTGCGCCCCAGCGATCTGCAGGTGTGGGCGTGCAAATGATGAGGTCCAGGGGTCCAGCAGCACCTCCTACCCCTGTCCTGTCTGCTCCTCCCCAGCTCTGGGCCGTGAAGCCTTCCCCCTGTGCTGTGGACGTGGGCAGACATCCCAGCTAAGGGTGGGGGAGGACTGAAGGCACCATGTTTGCTTGAGAGGCTGCGGTCCCTCCTCCCTAAGCGCCCAGTGCTCTGGGTTCCCACTAGGGGGCAGCAGGGTTACAAGCACAGCCAGCAAACCGACTGGCCTGAGCCGAGCCCGCCCCTGTGTGGTCAATCTGGGAATGGCTCTCCTTACTGCCTTCCCTGGAGAGGCCACCATTTCTCCCTCTGCAGGTCCCAACTTGGTGCCTGGGAGGCAGGTTCTCACCCCACGTGCTGAGCATCCTGTGCTGGCCCCAGGCGAGCGGTGCTGGGCCCTTACCTGAGCCACCCCGCCCTGCTCCTGGACGTGGAGGTGGCACTCCTGCCCAAGGAGGAGCGGGGAGCCCCGGCGCTGGCAGTGATACATCACTAAGGTAGATGGGGTGGGGGACAGCGTTGGCACCGAGTCCCATGGGGCCCATCTATCCCCAACCAGCTCAGCCGGACTGACCCCCAAGGCCACAGCTAGCTCCTAAGTGCCTTATGCCAATTAGGAAAGAGTGCCCCTTCAAGACACCTTCCTGCCATGTGCTGGAAAACCATCTCACTAAGTCCACAAGTCTAAGACGGTGACCCTGTGGATCATTGGGCGCTGCACACCCTACACCCCTGTGCCCTGCAGCCCACCTGCAGGGTATCTCCTGCGTGGGGAAGCCAGCCATGATGCTGCTGTTTGGGGAATAAGCGGCCCAGGGCACGGGCACCAGTCAGGCCCTAGCAGGAAACAGAGGGCACACGCACCCTGGGAATCCAGAGTATTTGATAAAGGGGCAATTTACAAAGGTGTGGCAGCATGCTGGGAAGTCACGAAGTTCAGTGCAGGACCCCCAGGCAGGAAGGGGTGAGAGGAGGGTGTGGTTACAGGTTCCAGATGGCTCGGAGCCCCACTGACGTTGTCACAGCCCCCAGCACAAAAGGGAGAAGCATGGAGGGAGGGCCTGGAGGGCAAATGGAAGTCACCCCGCGCTCACCAGAGATGAGGTTGGCCATGGTGTTTGTGGGCACGAACAGGGTCTGCTCCACGCCGAGCAGCTCCGCAGCCGTGGCCTGAAGCTCTGAGGTGGGAAGGGATGGGGGCGCGGCAGGGGGAGCCCATCAACAATGGCACTTTTCAAATTCTTCTCTTTGCCGACCCCATGAGCCCTTTGTCCAGATGAGGGCATCTTGCCCAAGGCTGTGGTGAGTAGCCAAGCAGGACGCCAGCCCTGGTCTGCCAGCTGCAGCCTGTGGTCTTGGTGGCTGCACATCTGGGTCCAGGGGCCCCTCAGTCGACCCTCTGTGCCCCGCCTCCTCCTGGGCCATGTTCTCCCCACACACACTGAAACTCTGTGGTTTGAACCCTCCTGTCCCACCCAGACCTCACACCTGTCTCACTTCCTTTCCCATCAGTCCCTTGCAGGTGGGGCCCTGCGGTTTCTCTGCTGACTTCCTCTCCCAGAACAGAAGGACTGGAGGAGACTGGGGGATGGAGGGGGCGGGGCTTCCGGCTCCGGCTTTAAAGCTCACTGTGGCTCCCCTCTGCCTGTGGCATACAGTATGAAGCCTTTGCCGTGACATTCAGGACCGGTGGGATCTGCCTTCTGCCTCCCCTCCAGGGACAGGAATGCTCTCCTGCACACCCACTCCAGCCCCATTCCCCATCCATATCCCAGACACCTTTTGCACCACTCTGCTTCTGCTTCTGCAGTTCCCCTGCCCGGTGAGCCAGCACTCACTTCCCTGCCCAGGGTTGGGGGTGGAGCACTTCACTCATCTTTTAAGAGGTTCCTCCACAAAGTCCCCATTTCCTGTGAGTCCCATGTCCCCACCTGCGAGTCCCCAAGGCACTCTCTGTGGATGCACGTTAACCCCAGCACCTCCCTCACCTCAGTGGGGGTGACTGTCTATGCATCAGGTGGCCTGCTGAGCAGTGGGTCAGCATCTTTGAAGTTTCAGGCAAAAGTGGGTGTCTGCTGGATGCATGATCAGCCCCATCACCACCTGACCCCACATCCAGGCCCTCAGGGCTCAAGTGGTAACCCTCAGGCTTGCCCCTAGCACAGCTGACGGTCCTACACACTCCAGCAATAGCAATGGTTCACTAAGGCAGCAACTCAACCCAGGGTGGTGGCACCAGTCACCATCTTGAAAACACTCCCTAGGTTTTTAGAACCCACTCCTCGGGGCGGGGGGGGGGAATGCAGCCTGTGGAGAATCCCCTTTTCTAGGTGGGTTTTTTCTTTGTCTTCATGTGGGAAGGTGGTGGGTGCAGGACAATAGCTAACGGTGCTAGAGTGAGAAGGCCTGGGTTCAAGTCCTGTTTTGCCATTTATTCGGTATGGGAACTTGAGTGCCTGGCTCAGCTGCTCGGAGCCCTCCTCTGCAAGATGAGATAACACCCATCTCATCGGGCAGTGGGGCCACACTCCAATGAGCACACAAGTCACCCGGCGATCCTGTTTTAACTTGAAGATTCTGGCTCAGGAGGTCCGGTGTGGGGCCCGAGAATCTGCATTTCTAACAGGCTTTCGAGTGATGCGTCAGACTGAGCCGCAAGGACGCCAAGCGCAATGCCTAGCCTGCAGCTGAGCCGCCACCCCGGGTCCCAGGCCACCTCTCCCCCCGCCAGCACCATGGACAGCGCACTGGGGTCGCCGCGAGGACCCCCGGCCCCGGCCTGCACGCCGGGCTCACCGCGGACGGTGGGGTCCTCGCCGTAGTCGTCGTCCCCCACAACCGCCTCGGCCATGGAGCGCCTCAGGGCCGGCCCGGGCTTGGTAACCGTGTCGCTGCGCAGGTCCACCACGTGCGTCGGGATCCCCGCCTGGCTCCCAGATCCCCGCGCCCAGAGGGCCCTCTGCTGCTGGGTCGCAGCCCGGGCCAGTCTGCGGAGCATGGCGGGGGCAGCGCTCGGCTCCCCCGCCCCGACCTCCCCGGCGAGGGCGACCGGGAGCGGCGGGACCCGAGCAGCAGGATTTTCCGAACTTCGGCCGCGGCCGACAGTGGCTGGCGGGACGGCTCCGCGGCACGCTGGGAGTTGTAGTTCGGCCTTCGTCACAGCCGGCACCGCGCAAGTCTGGGAGAGGGCCCCCGCGGCATGCTGGGAGTTGTAGTACGACCTTCGTCGCGGTGTGCGACGCGCGAACCAGGGATGAGGGAGAGGAAGGGTTCTGCTTACCCAAAAGAAACCGAAACCAGGCAAGTTTTTATAGAGCAGACGCTCATGTGCTTCTTACCGTTTGCCCCGCACTGTCCCAGGCACTTTACAAGTGTGAACGCAGTAAAGTTTCTAAACAGCTCTTAGGAGACAAGTACTCTTTTCATCCCGTTTTACAGATGGGGAAACTGAGACACACAGAGCTAATGAACTTGGCGAGGAGCGTCCAGCTCTGAACCACTGTGTTACGTTGCCCCTAAAAACTAGCTTCCCATTATCTACTTTTTTCAGTACAGATTTACTGAGCACCCACTGGTGTCAGGCATCGCCTAGGTGCCAGGCAGAGGGACCCAAAGTGGTGCAACCCATCTGAGCGTCCGACTTCAGATGGAGGTGGAATTAGAGGGGTGCATGGAGAGCTCCCTCCTCCATACCCCCGACCCTTGACGGGTGGGCTGCCTCCACCCAGGGCCATGCGAGGTAGTGGTAAAAGGACCCGACTGACTCAAGTCCCAATTTACCAGGTGTGCGGCTTTGGACAACTCGGTTAATCTCTCCGTGCCTCAGTCTCCTTAAATGCAAAATGCGCTGTTGAGGATTTGATGACTTAAGGCTTCTCCTGCTGACCCTGGCGCCTGGCTGGTAGTGAGTACTGTGTATGCGTGCTTGCTCTCCTACTGCTGCTGCTCTATCATGGTTACTGGTCACAGTCCAGGGCCCTGGGCCTTCGTGCTGCTGTGGGGTGCAGCCTGACAGCCTGGACTGGGCCTCCTGCAGGGTGACCTTCCCTCACTCAGGGAGGACAGGCCTCCCTCTGAGTGCCCAGCCCCACTCAGCAGCTCCCCTTCCCAGAGTGTGGGCCACAGATGTCTCTTCCTCACGGGAGGAAGTCGGTCCTGAGGGGCTGAAGGTCACCAGAAGAGGCACCCACACCTCTGATCAGGGCACCCCTCAGCAAAGAGGACTCTCAGACACTGACCTTCATCGGACTTCTGCCATGTGTCTGCTCCGGGTTGGGTCTGGGGATAAAGGAGAGCAAAGCAGCCTGCCCTTGGAGGTCAGGTCCTCGGGATGGGGACAGGATGCTGCCTGTTGGCGCTGGAAGAAGCTGCATTGGACCTGGCTGAGGCATCAGGGCAGGCTTCCTGGAGGAAGCAGTGATTGGGCTGAGCTTTGAAGACATTAAGGTGTTAATCAGACAAAGGCAGAGGGGAGAGTGTTCTGGGCAGAGAGAACAGCATGCGCAAAGGATTGGGGTAGGAGGAGCATTGGGGTAGGAGGCAGCCGGAACGTTTGAGGCCCTGAAGGAGAAGGGAGCAGGGGTGGAGATGGGGCCCAACAACTGGAGCTCTCCACCTCTCCCCCTGTGCCTGCAGAGCCATCCCGAAAGGGTGGAAACTGCAAGTCCCCATAGGGTCTGGGGCCCCAAGGAAAGGCTCACTATGCCCTAACCCCGCCCCCCTTCCTCCCGCCAGCGCCAGTGCCCTCCGGCCCTGACCCTCAATCTCCACCGAATTCCGGGCCCTTAGAAAACAAGCCCCTTATCTCAGTGTCTGGCTCCAACCCTTCTGCTGGGAAGTGGGGGGAGGGGAGCAGAGGCCTCTGTGGGAAGGAAGGGAGGGACTGGGGCAGTGATGGTGGCTCCCAGGGGAGCAGGGAGAAGGGGGCAAACAGCTGGATCCCCAGGCACCTCCCAGCCATGGCAGAACCACAGAGTGACCTTGTGTTTGCAGTCACTTCACAGTTTGCCAAGCCTTCCCACCTACAGCCTCCCAGCTAATCCTCACAGCAACCTCGGGGGAGGGGGGCTGGGCAGGGGGCTACCTGCCATTTTTGGGGGCTACCCAAGAATGCCACCAAGGTGACACAGCTGGTCACCAAACTGGACCTTCCTCCTCCCATAGCAGAGCTGTTTCCCCGGAGAGTGGGCTGTTCCTGGGGAAGGCTGGGCCCAGCGGAGATTGCTTCTGCCAGGTGGCTGCTTATCGCCTCCTATCTTGTCCCAGGGCACCTGGCCACCCCCACCTCGCCTAGTGGTGGCTTCCAGTGCGGGGGTGGGGGGGACCAGAAAGCTCAGGCTATCAGGGGAGAAGTGGGGGGGCTCTCCCTGGGCCAGTGAGGTCTGTTTCTGAGGTCTTATCAAGGGGGGAGACCCTCTGAACAAGGCTTGGTCTCGGGGTTGTGTAGGCACATGCACGTGTGTGAATGTATCTGTGTATATATGTGTACATGTATACGTGTATAAGTTTGTGTGCACGTGCATGTTGATATGTCCACGCATGTATGCATGTACAGGTATGCATTTACATGTGCACACACATGGGGGTATATGTAACTGTGTGTATAAGTATTTGTTATGTAAGTGTAAGGCACACCTCAGAGATGTTGCAGGTTGGGTTGCAGACCATTGCTATAAAGTGAGTATCACAATAAAGTGGGTCACACAAATTTTTTGGTTTCTCAGGGCATATAAAAGTTATGCTTACACTACACTGTAGTCTTTTAAGTGTGCAATAGCAGCTCCGTGGGAGGCGGGTGCACACTGGAGGTGGCTGGCTGCTGGGATGGCAGATGAAGAAGACCCCACCTTTGAGGAGGAAAATGAAGAAATTGGAGGAGGTGCAGAAGGTGGACAGGGTAAAAGAAAGAGACTTTTTTCTAAAGAATTATGGTGTATGGTGTATGGGTTTGGGGATGGTCAGAATCCTTATACTGAGTCAGTAGATATTCTTGAAGACCTTGTCATAGAGTTCATCACTGAAATGACTCACAAGGCAATGTCAATTGGAAGACAAGGTCAGGTACAAGTTGAAGATATCATCTTCTTGATTCGAAAGGACCCAGGAAAGTTTGCTAGGGTTAAAGACTTGTTTACTATGAATGAAGAACTGAAACGAGCTAGAAAAGCATTTGATGAAGCAAACTACGACTATGGCTCTTGACACCTTTTGTACTTTCTGCAGCTTCATTATTTTCTGGGGAAATCATATTTAATAACTATATTTTCCACAGTAAGGTTCTGATATCTAGCCATGTGAATGAAAGCTAGAGAACCACAAAGTTTTCAGTCTTTATTTTCATGTCTTCAATTTCAGAGTGATATTTGAGCCTTTAATTGCCTGCGATTATATTACCATACTTTGAATTACTTACTGGATTTTAGTGACCACATGTAAGTCAAAGTACCTTGCAAACCATTCAGTTCCTTCTGACTTCTGACCGTCTAAATGATGAATTAATATTTATGTTTTAAGTGTACTTGTGCCATTGTAGGCTGTACTGTAGCTGTTTAATATGTGAAATCTAAATGGTACCTTTGATAGCTAAGACGTGTTTCATGTATTCTAAAGTTTTTAGATTACAGTAGTCTTAAGTTATTAAAAGATAGTGAACTGGTTTGTGTTTCTTTTAAGGAGAAAATGATAGAAAATACAACCTTTTTTTAGGAGTGTTTATTTGTCTTAACATAATTTGTTTTAATACTCTTTTCTTTAGATAACAAGAGTGATTTTTTAATTTTAATTTTTTATCTTTTGAGAAACTAAAAGTTCCCTATGAATGCTTCTGTGTAGGAAGACTTATTTGATTTAAAATCTTTGGGGCTTATAGTATTTGTCAGGTTTTAAGAGAACTCATTTTCCCAGGTCAAATTAAAGCTTCTAAAAATAAGTGCTTTCAAAATTACAGACCAGTATCACTGATGAATATAGACGCAAAAATCCTCAACAAAATACTAGCAAACAGAATCCAACGACACATTAAAAGGATCATACACCATGATCAAGTGGGATTTATCCCAGGGATGCAAGGATTCTTCAATATATGCAAATCAATCAATGTGATACACCATATTAACAAATTGAAGAAGAAAAACCATATGATCATCTCAAAAGATGCAGAAAAAGCTTTTGACAAAATTCAACACCCATTTATGATAAAAACTCTCCAGAAAGTGGGCATAGAGGGAACCTACCTCAACATAATAAAGGCCATATAAGACAAACCCACAGCAAACATCATTCTCAATGGTGAAAAACTGAAAGCATTACCTCTAAGATCAGGAACACGACAAGGATGTCGACTCTCACTGCTATTATTCAACATAGTTTTGGAAGTCCTAGCCTCGGCAGTCAGAGAAGAAAAAGAAATAAAAGGATTACAAATTGGAAAAGAAGAAGTAAAACTGTCACTGTCTGCAGATGACATGATACTATACATAGAGAATCCTAAAGATGCCACCAGAAAACTACTAGAGCTAATCAATGAATTTGGTAAAGTTGCAGGATACAAAATGAATGCACAGAAATCTCTTGCATTCCTATACACTAAAGATGAAAACACTCCCATTTACCATGGCAACAAAAAGGATAAAATACCTAGGAATAAACCTACCTAGGGAGACAAAAGATCTGTATGCAGAAAACTGTAAGACACTGATGAAAGAAATTAAGGATACAAACAGATGGAGAGATATACCATGTTCTTGGATTGGAAGAATCAATATTGTGAAAATGACTATACTACCCAAAGCAATCTACAGATTCAATGCAATCCCTATCAAATTGCCAATGGCATTTTTTACGGAACTAGAACAAAAAATCTTAAAATTTTTATGGAGACACAAAAGACCCCAAATAGCCAAAGCAGTCTTGAGGGAAAAAAACGGAACTGGAGGAATCAGACTCCCTGACTTCAGAGTATACTACAAAGCTACAGTAATCAAGACAGTATGGTACTGGCACAAAAACAGAAACATAGATCAATGGAACAAGATAGAAAGCCCAGAGGTAAACCCACGCACCTATGGTCAACTAATCTATGACAAAGGAGGCAAGGATACACAATGGATAAAAGACAGTCTCTTCAGTAAGTGGTGCTGGGAAAACTGGGCAGCTACATGTAAAAGAATGAAATTAGAACACTCCCTAACACCATACACAAAAAAAAACTCAAAATGGATTAGAGACCTAAATGTAAGACTGGACACTATAAAACTCTTAGAGAAAAACATAGGCAGAACACTCCTTGACATAAATCACAGCAAGATCTTTTTTGATCCACCTCCTAGAGTAATGGAAATAAAAACAAAAATAAACAAATGGGACCTAATGAAACTTCAAAGCTTTTGCACAGCAAAGGAAACCACAAACAAGACAAAAAGACAACCCTCAGAATGCGAGAAAATATTTGCAAATGAATCAATGGACAAAGGATTAATCTCCAAAATATATAAACAGCTCATGCAGCTCAATATTAAAAAAGCAAACAACCCAATCCAAAAATGGGCAGAAGACCTAAATAGACATTTCTCCAAAGAAGATATACGGATGGCCAAGAAGCACATGAAAAGCTGCTCAACATCACTAATTATTAGAGAAATGCAAATCAAAACTACAGTGAGGTATCGCCTCACACCAGTTAGAATGGGCATCATCAGAAAATCTACAAACAACAAATGCTGGAGAGGGTGTGGAGAAAAGGGAACCCTCTTGCACTGTTGGTGGGAATGTAAACTGATGAAGCCACTATGGAGAACAGTATGGAGATTCCTTAAAAAACTAAAAATAGAATTACCATATGATCCAGCAATTCCACTACTGGGCATATACCCAGAGGAAACCACAATTCAAAAAGACACATGCACCCCAATGTTCATTGAAGCACTGTTTACAATAGCCAGGTCATGGAAGCAACCTAAATGCCCATCGACAGACGAATGGATAAAGAAGATGTGGTACATATATGCAATGGAATATTACGCAGCCATAAAAAGGAACGAAATTGGGTCATTTGTTGAGACGTGGATGGATCTAGAGACTGTCATACAGAGTGAAGTAAGTCAGAAAGAGAAAAACAAATATCGTATATTAATGCATGTATGTGGAACCTAGAAAAATGGTACAGATGGACCGGTTTGCAGGGCAGAAATTGAGACACAGATGTAGAGAACAAACGTATGGACACCAACAGGGGAAAGCCGCGGGGGTGTGGGGTGATGGTGTGATGAATTGGGCGATTGGGATTGACATGTATACACTGATGTGTATAAAATTGATGACTAATAAGAACCTGCTGTATAAAAAAATAAATTAAGTAAAATTCAAAATTATAAAAAAAAAAAATAAGTGCTTTCAGTAGCAGGAATGGCACTGCGGAAAAAGCCGATGCCAGGATAAGCATTTGGGGTAGTGTTTTTTTGTTTTGTTTTGTTTTTTGCGGTATGCGGGCCTCTCACTGTTGTGGCCTCTCCCGTTGCGGAGCACAGGCTCTGGACGCACAGGCTCAGCGGCCATGGCTCATGGACCCAGCCGCTCCGCGGCATGTGGGATCTTCCCGCACCGGGGCACGAACCCGTGTCCCCTGCATCGGCAGGTGGACTCTCAACCACTGCGCCACCAGGGAAGCCCTGGGGTAGTGTTTTATTAACATATTTGTTAGTACTTGTTCATTGTGGAAATGTGAAGACCATGTGTGGCTATGGAAACCACTTTTGTAGTTCAGCATATACAGGTTTTGTGTGTATTTCGCTTATTGTATTATTCTTGCACTTAGCTTAAAGTAAGGATTAAAATTGCATTTAAGGGGATCATTGGATATTACTGTTTGTGAAACTGAATGTTTTGTGTGCCACTTATAAGCATTATCTGTGAATCAGTACTTAAGAAGATTTTACTTTCTTAACCGATCAATATAAGGAATAAAATATGAAAAAAGTAAAAAGATTTTAAAAAGTGTGCAATAGCATTATGTCTAAAAACAATGTATATACCTTAATTTAAAATATTTTATTGGGCTTCCCTGGTGGCGCAGTGGTTGAGAGTCGGCCTGCCGATGCAGGAGACACGAGTTCGTGCCCTGGTCCGGGAAGATCCCACGTGCCGCGGAGCGGCTGGGCCCGTGAGCCGTGGTCGCTGAGCCTGTGCGTCTGGACCCTGTGCTCCGCAACAGGAGAGGCCACAACAGTGAGAGACCCGTGTACCGCAAAAAAAAAATATATATATATATATATATATTATTGCTAAAATTGCTAACCATCATCTGAGCCTTCAGTGAGTCATAATCTTTTTGCTGGTGGAGGGTTTGAAATATTGGGAGAATTACCAAAATGTGACACAGAGACACAAAGTGAGCAAATGCTCTTGGAAAAATGGCGCCGATAGACGTGCTTGATACAGAGTTGCTACAAGCCTTCAATATGTTAAAAAAAAAAAAAGCAGTGTCTGTGAAATGCAATAAAATGAGGTGTGCGGGCTTCCCTGGTGGCGCAGTGGTTGAGAGTCCGCCTGCCGATGCAGGGGACGCGGGTTCGTGCCCCGGTCCGGGAAGATCCCACATGCCGCGGAGCGGCTGGACCCGTGAGCCATGGCCGCTGAGCCTGCGCGTCCGGAGCCTGTGCTCCGCAACGGGAGAGGCCACAACAGTGAGAGGCCCGTGTACCGCAAAAAAAAAAAAAAATGAGTTGTGCCTGTACACATGTGTGTGGGGGGTGGGTACGTGTGTGTGCCCATGTGTGTGTACCCATGTATACATATGTATGCCTGTGTGTATGTGTGTGTGTGTGTGTGTGTCCCTAGAGTGTGTGTCTGAGATCTGAGTCACCCTGTTGGTAAGCTGGGGACAGTTCACAGGTCCCAGATGAGAAGCCAGAAGCCAGAAGCCAGAAGCAGCCAGCCTTGCTTGCCCCCCACCCCAGGTCACTGAGCTGATCCCCTTCCCTCCCCCTCTTCTCAGAGGGCAAGTCCAGCCCACTCCCCAGCTGCCACCCTGGAGGTCATGGGGTCCTCTCCTGCCTCCATGCAGACCCCCACCCCCACCCCGTAGCCACTGCCCCGGGGTCAAGCCAACTTGGGCTCCTGCCCCCAGATGCAGCCCCTCCCTGGTCGCATCCTCCGCGTAGCTACCTCCCTCACACTGCTGCAGCCTTTCTGCTTCCCCAAATGTGCTGGCCTCCTTCTCACCCCGACATCTTTGCACCTGCTGCTCCTTCAGCCCGGAAACCCCCCCAGTCAGCGGCACGTGTCCCTGGTTAGCACCTTCTCTGTCTTCTTGTCTCAGCTGAGACGCTCCTTCCGGGAAGCTCCCTGACCCTGGTCCAGCAGGGGAGGGAGGTGGCTGTCCTTCTGGGGTGCAGGTAGGGTCTCTTCTTGTCACTGACCGCAGGTTATAGGCAGGGCCGGGACACTCTTGGCCTTCGAGGTGTCCTGTGTGCCCAGCCCAGACCAGCCCACAGCACTCAGTAATTCCAGTTGAGTGGAAGATGAGGGAGACACATGGCCCAACTTCCCCTGACCCCAGGGACCCCCAGGCAGTGCGGACACTGTGGTGTGAGGTGGGGAGCCCCGTCGGGAGCTCTGACCGTGGCGGGCTGTGGGGCCCTGTGCAGGAGGGGGCAGGAGTGGATGAGGAACAGATGCTGGGGAAAGCTGGGGGTCCCCGAGGTAGCCCCTTCCCTGGCCTACTCAGAGCAGTGGGAGGACGGGGCAGGCTCTCGGGGGAGCGAGATATGAGTCCTGGGGTGGCTGCCTCTTGGCGGCACCCCCAGGCTCCCTGGCACCCCTCCAGGGGCAGGCTCTGGGGTGTGGGCGCACACTCACACACACACACACACGTACACATGCACGAGCCAAGTTCAGTGTGCGTATTCCTGTAACGCTGGGCCGCTGGCAGGAAGTGAGTGGCGGCGAGGCCGCTGCTGGGAACCCGGGGCTGGCCCCGCTGAGATAAAGGAAGGCAGCAGATTGGAGCTGGAGATAGCGGCCTGGGTCCTGTAAACAGGTTGGGGAGATGTCCTTCCCATCCCATCCTCTTGGCCCTGAGCCTGCAGGATCTATAGGGCACTGGCCTGGGTCCAGGCCCAACAGCCTGGGAGTTGAGGGAAAGCTCTTTGTACCATCATCTCTGAAGACTGGGGGATGACAAGGGACAGAGCTCTGGGCCTGGGGCCTCTGGCCGGGCACAGTATGTCAAGGTCATATGTGCTGGTGGGAGGGAGGGTAGGGCATGGGAGGAGCCTGTTCAAGCCCCTGTGCCTCCCCCACTGGGGAGGGAAACGTGACAGTGCATCAGAGGGGTTCCCTCCGGAGCCATCTCTGGAATTCCAAGCAGGGTGGGGGACCAGGAGAGAACGGGAGCAGTGGGGGGCTGCGCCTCACTGCTCAGCAGGCAGGCTCTGCAGTGAGCTTGAGGTTATGGTAGCCAGGAGACCCCATGCTGTGCTGGCCAAGGGGAAACCACATCCTCATTCCACGAGCTCCTGGGCCATCAGTGCCAGGAGCAGGGCTGGGTGCAAGTTTGTGCAGATTCCCAGTGCCTGGTACAGTGGGTGCTCAGATGCACTTGTGTTTTTGAAAGAGTAATGAGCTATCACACAGCATAATACAGAAAATCACATGAAGCATATTTGTACAGTTTTACAAATAAATATAAAACGAACTCCCATGTCGTTGCCACTCAGATCAAGAAATAGAACACGGCCAGGATTCCAGTAAGTTTCCTTGCTATGCACAGCCCCTTCCCTCTGCCAGAAGTTGTGCTGCAGCCTGACTTTTATGCTTATTACCTGCCTTGCTCTATGGTTTTGCCGCCATGGATGGGTCCTTAGTCATTGCCGAGTACTGCTAGGTTTTGGATTTGCTATGAATTGGGTCATGTGTGCCCTTGTGTGCCTGGCTCCTTTTTTGACGCTCCGCCTGCCAGATTCATCCGTGTTGCAGCTGTAGCTGGTTCTTGCCGTGGCTGTGCGGTTTTCCACTGTGTGCCATGGTATATTTCTCCATTCTACCATTTGGGGACCTTTGGCTGTTTTCAGACTTGGTTTCCAAACAGCCCCGCTGTGAGCAGGCACATTCACACTCGTGTTTCCTGAGGCACAAGTGCACACATTTCTGCAGGGCAAACGCCTGGGAAGGAACTGCTGAGGCAGCAATCCTTATCTCCTCCTTACTAGACACTCCCAAACCTTCCCCAAAGTGGCTGAAATGATTTAAACGCCGCCGTGGTACCCACTGCTTGTCGTTCTCACCATCACTCCGCATCATCGTCAGACTTCAAAACTTCAGTCATTCTTGTGGACGCGTGGCTGTTTCTTGTGATTTTAATCTGCTCTTTCTGGTAACTGACCGACGTGAGCACCTTTGCTTAGGTCTTAGCCTTCAGATTCCACTCCTTTGAGGAGCCTGATTAAGTCTCTTTGAATTGTTTTGTCGGTTATTTCCATATGTTGGATACTAACCCTTGTTAGTTACGTGTATGGCAAAAAAATTTCCCCCTTTTTATGGATTGTCTTTTCACTTTTGTAGAATTCTTTTTTTTTTTTTTTTTTTTTTTTTGCGGTACGCGGGCCTCTCACAGTTGTGGCCTCTCCCGTGGCGGAGCACAGGCTCCGGATGCGCAGGCTCAGCGGCCATGGCTCACGGGCCCAGCCGCTCCGCGGCATGTGGGATCTTCCCGGACCGGGGCACGAACCCGCGTCCCCTGCATCGGCAGGCGGACTCTCAACCACTGCGCCACCAGGGAAGCCCCTGTAGAATTCTTCATAGATTACAAGCTCTTTGTTTTCTGTAATTAAATCCCCCCTCCACCTTATGATTAATGTCTTGTTTAAGAACACCTTCCTTGCCTCAAGGTCATGATGACATTCTCCTAATCGTCTTCTGAAGTTTGGAAGTTCAGTTTTCCCATTAAATTGAGCCACTTGCTTGTCCTGTGGTGTGGAAACTGCAGCTTGGAGAGAAGGTTCCCGTGTGACATGGGGGCTGCATTCCCTCCACCCCAGGCGTGGCCCAGGCGTGCACTGGGGGACTGCCTGGGTCAGAGTGGGAATCGGAGTGTCCTGACTGGGGGAGGGAGCACTTGAGATGGGGCTGGGGAAGGTCTTGGTCGGAAGTGAAAGGGAAGATGGGAGGCACATGCCACCAAGGCTTTGGGGACAAAGGTGGCCTTGGACAGGCCTTACAGCTCCGTGACCCCTGTGCGGGTGGGAGGCCTCTGCTGCCTCTCAGGGCCCCTCCCAGAGTGTGCAAGGCTGGGGGCTCAGCCTCTCGGGATTAGAGTACTGGGTCAGGGTCCAACCCCTTCCACAGAAGCACCCACACCTTGGGCTCCAGGGCTTGGGCCACAGGGAGCTCTGGGTCTTAAGGGCTCCTCAGGGGCCTGGGGGGCCTCGGGAGACAGAACAGCCCAGGGTGAAGCCTGGCAGGAGGGTGGGCCGAGCGCCGGAATCCTGGGAAATCCGCTGGGACAGTACCCCCAGGGCACCCTCCATTCTGCTGCGAAGCAGCCAGCCTTCCAGGAATCACTTTGGGGTGGGGGCAGGGAGGATTGTGGGGGGAGCCAAGCAAGCCCAGGGCTGGGTCCCCACCTCAAGGGCCTCCCTGAGGAGGGGCTGGGTGTGCACAGGCAGTAGGGCCAGGAGAGAGCGGGGTGTAGAGCTTTGGAGACTCCCTGAGTTGCAGGACCCGCCATCTGGGCCCAGGGGACCCTCTGGACTCCTCGCCTTCCCAGGCCCCCCCGGCTCTGGCTGCCACCAGAGCAGACCCTTGCACCTTCTGCCCCCGCCGACCCCCAGGCCCCGGCTGGGCCCCGTCAGCGGGAGGCCAGTGTTGAGGGCCTGGCGTTATTTACTGCGGCAGCTTCCTCCTCCTTCCAGTAACTTGTCCTCCAACTCCAGGCAGCTTCTGATCAGGCAGCAGACCGCTAATCTCTCGAATCTGCTCTCTTACCGGCATCGGCCTCTCGCTTCCTGTCACTTGGCCGGGCCGAGGCGCAGGGTCAGCTCCGTGCCGACCGGGCCCTCGCCTGTTCCCGGGGCCTCTGCTCTGGCCCCTCAGCCCACCCGGCGGGGAACACAGAGGGGTCAGATGCCGGGCATGGGCTTGGCGGCCTGTCTGGGGTGGGACCTGCTCCGCGTATGCTGACCCTGTGCTGGGGGTGGATGACCCGAGGGCGAAGGGGCCACAGGCTCGGAGGCTGGGGGTCCAGGTGCTGGGTGGTGGGCGGCCGGGCTCCTCCGCTTGCCCCTCGGCTGGGCAGAGTACCCACGGAGAGCACCTCCCATCTGACCTCCCCTGCTTCCCCATTCCCTGCTCCTGCAGCCACTGGGGCCAGAGCCTGTGTGAGAAGGAAGCGCAAACAAGGTTCTGGCGAGCAGACCTGGACGGGACTCACATGGACAGAAAGAGTCGGGGCTTTGGGGTCCGCTACCCGAGAGCTTTCCTGGGCCTTATCCGCAGGGACAAGGATGGGAAAGGGCTTCTGCTGCAGAATTCCAGGGCTTCCCTGCCATGTGCACCCGGGGTGGGCCTCCCCAACTGCCCCAGAGGAGTTGCAAGGTCACGGGAGTGTGGGCGAGAATGGCAGCCCAGCGTCCACCGGGCTCTGAATCCAGGAACAGACATCCGGCGCCCTGGGTGTAGATCCTACCTTGTTTATGAATGGTATTTCTAGTGATGGCACACCTGCCTCTCGCCCTAGAGACAGCCCCAGCATCAGTCATTTACCCAGAGGTACAATTGAAACCCGGTTGTCTAGTAGTGAAGAGCACCCTCCCTCTGTGCCCTAACTGCAGGAAGTTTGTCTTATAAGGAGCCCTAATCCTTCTGTTATCTTGTCTCCGGTGGGCCTGTTTCTGTCCCCTGTGCCACAGACTAGTCTAATTTCTCTTCCCATGGCAGCCCTGCAGAGGATGGGAGATGGCCCTTTTTGGGGGGCCCCCTGCACATCCTGGGCTTGACTCCCCAGCTTCCGACAGGATGACTTGTATCAGGGAAAGCAGGTCTTCATGGTGGCAGAGTTCAGAGGGGGAGTCTTTGGGAAGGAGGAAGGTTGGGACGTGAGGCTGGGGAATGGGCCAAAGCGGGGGAGCTGCCAAGGACCCCGTCTTAGCTGGGGAGTCCAAGAGGCCTCTCCCTGACTTTGGTGTCCAGAGTGGGACACACAGGATAATCTACTGGGGTGGGGAGGAGAACTTTATGCTTAGGATTTACATTTCGTCCTTTTAAAAGGTCTATCTTCTGTGAATATTTTATAATGCAGGTAATAGATTCATACAGTCATGGAAACTTGAAACCTATAAATAACTGTACATATATAGTTATGAGCTCATATGGAGTTGTGAGTTCAAACATTTCTTATGAGAGGGTGCATGGTCCAAACAGTGAGAGGGTTTGAAGGTCACTGTCTCTTAGGGCTTCTGATCTTTTATCCTGGGCCACTTCCTACTGAGCTTGAAGTCCAGGATGGCAGGATGAAGGAAGGTCCTCCATTCAGGGACCTGGAGAGCTGGCATCAGTGGAAAGGCTCAGGCTGGCTTGATGGGGGAGGTCTGAGGACCAGCAGGTGTCATGGGCATAGATGGGGCTCAGGCCTCTCTCTGGTGGGCACTTCCTCCCATCTGGAACAGAGACAAGACTGAGCTCGCCCTGGCACGGGCTGTGGGAGAGGCAGCCATGGCTGGGCCCTCTGATCAGGAACCCAAGAACCCCTTGCTCAGGATGGAGGGCAGCACGCAGGAGTGGCACCTTCTGAGCCCACCCACCTGTCTCTCCAGCCCTGGGCCCCTGGGAGGAGCTTTGCTACTAGAGTGCTTAACCCCATAAACAAATATTTGTCACGCTCCTGTGGGGCCCAGAGCAGGGGCAGGGCACAGCTTGTGCCATCACATGTTCCTGGTCAGGTGGGTGGGTGACAGTACAAGATGCCAGTGATCTGGAGTGTTATTGCGTTTCCCCAAGTTCCGGGTGAGCAGAGGCTAGTGCTCCCTGCCGGGATTTGTTGGTGCCGAGGAAGCAAGATCAGCAAGAAAATGCTGAGGTCCTCAATCCATCTACCAGTCAATATCTACTGGGCACCTGTTAGTTTTACCAGCGGTGCTGGGTGCTGGGGTAGGGTGCTTTGTCTCCTGCCGATGACAGAGGGCCAAGGATAGATCACAAGGAGCTCTGCATGGCCGGGACCATGATCCCCATTTTACAAATGAGGAAACTGAGGTCCCAGAGGGTAACTTGCTGGTAAGTAAGGACTGGAACCCATACCTTAAAGTTCTGGCTGCGAGCACCACAGGTGTGTGTAGAGCCAGTAGGGGGCAGTGCTGGAAGCGCCTGGAGGCACCCCCAGGACTTGCTCCCCTTCTGCACTTGGAGGAATCCTGTCTGTCTTCCAGACTCAGCTTAGCTTGTCTTCTCCTCCGGGAAGCTTTCCATGATAGCCCTCAACCCTCTGCCAAGACACACCTTTTTCTCCCTGTTTCCTCTGCACCTGGCTTACCTCAGAGCCTCGTTACCAGTCACTTGCCAGTGTCCCTCACTGGGCTGCAGGCTACTTGAGGGCGAGACCTGTGTCCTTCGTTCTCAGGATCCCAGCACGGGGCTTGGAGCATGGGTGTTAAGGAAATACCTGAATAGATGTGGATGAGAAAAGCAAGAGTAGAGGGCTGGGAGAGCCTTCCTTCCGAAGATGGGAAGTGGACCCCGAGAGAGACAGGATGTGCATGCATTGTGGAGAGAGGGCAGGCTACCGGGGGGACAGCTCCACACAGGCATTAGACATTGCTGTCAGGAGGGAGCCATGGCAGGTTCTTGAGCAGGGGCACGACAGGGCAAGCCTCCCTTTAGCCCTGCACCATCTTGTGCTGACCCTCCTGCGGGTGTGGGGGGGTGGGAGGGCAGCTCCACTCTCCTGGCCTGTGGCCTGACTCCCTCTGGAAGTACTTCCAGCCTTCTCACCTAAGGCCCACAAGCTGCACCTGGGAAACGTGTCTGCCAGCAGCTGGTTGGGGATGAGGGCTGCCTGCCCTCTGCCAGCGCTCAGGACAGACAGTCCCCTGAAACCTGGGGTCAGTTAGTTTGCTGGTTCATTCATTCGTTTATTCTGTAAATGTTTATTGAGCACCCATGGGTGCTTGGCCTTGGGGTGGCGGATCCTGCCAGGGGCTTGGCCTCCGAGGGTGTGTGAGGGCCACCCCCATGGTGGTGCTGGTCTCCCTCACCCCACCGGTGGGCTCAGAGCCTCTCTGCCACCCTCTCCCGGCCCACTCTGCCCACTCTGGGCCAAGCAGGGAGACAGTCCCCCTGGGTTGGGGGAGGGGCTCTCTGGGGAAGGAGCCCCGGCAGACCCTCCACAAGGAGCAAGGGGGGGTAAGCGGGGGCGGGCTTCAACTGGGGTAGGGGTGGGCCTCGGCAGTCTCGCCCGACCCCACGCAGGCAGCTGTTCCCGGAATGGGGGTTTTAAACTTTTTTTCTGTTGGCGAATATGCATGTGGTCTTAATTATTTATACGCAGCACTTATCTCCCCCAAACGTTTTATCGGGATTCGGCAGATCTGAGAGCGCGAGATGGAAGCCCAGGGCAGGAGCGGGGGCGGGGAGGGGACTGTGGAGGAGCAGTGGGGAGCCAGGGGAAGCTAGTTTAGGCGTCCCCTAAATCAGCCCGGGGGTGAGGGAAGGAAGGACCCCATTCACGGTCGCTTTGATTCTTTCAGGCCCTGATGGGCGTTGGGAAACCGCAACGGGTATCCGGCCTGCGGGAATTAACACCTGGGGCGGCTTAACCTCTCTGGGCTCTGACCTGCCCCGATCCCCATAACAGGGGGCGCCACTCCGGGGGGCCAGTTCTCCCCGGTGAGTCCCTGGTGGACGCGAAGGAGAGTGGAGAACCACATCTTTCAGCAGCAACCCAGGAAGCCTTAAGAAGGGTCCCTGCTCTTGCCTGGTGGAGGTGGCAGGAGAAGAGAATGGGCGTGACCTTGGGACCCCGCACCTGTTAACGAGCCGGGGCATTATGGTCTTCTTTAGTGCTCACCATCCCCTGGAGACATTTCCTGCCCATTTTATAGATGAGGAAACTGAGGTTCAGAGGAGTCACCAGCCTAAGGACCTCCAGCAGAGCAGGGATTGGTGCCCACGTGGACTCAGGCGGGTGGTCTTTCCTGGAGCAATGGGAGGGTAGTGGGCCGGGCCTGCCCCTTCACTTGGCCCCCCTCCCCAGCAGGTCCCTCGAGCTGCTTATGTCCTGTATATGCCCTCTATTCCTGGCCGTTTGGGCAGCGCCACTGGAGATTCCTGGAAGCGCCTCCCGTGCACACACCCCTCCTTGCACCCGCCCCCCCACGTGTGCAGGATTTGCAGGGGGGGGTCTTCGAGGCCAATCCTCCAGGCCCCCAGGAACCTGAGCATGGAGGGCCCGGGAGCCCCCCCGACTCCCCCCACCGGCAGTGCCCAGCGAACCCTGGCCTAACCCTCGTCCCAGCCGCACCCACGAGGCCCTCTGGGGCCGAGGGCTGAATCAGCGGCCTGGGAAGCCTCGGCAGAGGGTCCCGATGGGAGGTCTGGCTGGGGGTAGGGGGCGCCTGCGATGGGGAGGGGCGCTGGGTGGCGTCTACCCCAGCTGCCTGGAATTCCACGGGGGCAGAGGGCATGGAGATTTGGAAGTGCACCCAGGAGCCCCCTGTGCGTGGGGGCTGCCTTCCCCTCCCCATCTGGGGCTTCGAGGGGGGAGGGCGGGGCCCTTGTCCCTTGCAGAGAGGGTGTGCATGTTTATGCTGGGGGTGGGGAGGACTTCCTTGAACTTGCCGCGTTGGGAGGAATCTTCCCGGTCGGGGCTGGGTAGGGGCCGGGTTGGGGTGAGCTCTTGGGCCCCCTGGAATCTAGACTCCCTTGGTTGGGCAGGGCCAGGGAAGGGGAGGCTCATGCATGGCATTCCCTGAGTTTCACCCCAGGCCTCGGAGTCGAGGATGTCTCCGGAGGTAAAGCTCTTTCAGAGGGAGATTCCCGCGAGCTCCGGGCGGCCCTGGGTAATTGGTTCATCGATTAACAGCTCGGGTGTGGGGCGCGCTTCAGCGGGTGGGGGCGGGGCGGCTGAGTCTGGGGCCCAGCCCTGGGGGAGTGTTGCCGGAGGGAGGTGGGGAAGGCGGTAATTCCAGGTTGAGGAGGGTCTCTGTGCCGCCCCAAGAAGTGAGGATCCTCCGGGAGGCAGCCGAGGGCCCCCCTCCCGGGTGCCAAGCGCCAGCAGGGCCCCATTGGGCCCCTGGAAGAATTGGTTCCCACCAGCCAACCTGTTCCCATAGCCAGAAGTTGCCATGGTGACCCCCTCCCACCTACAGCTACAGCTTTTCCAGTAAAACCACTGCAGAAATCCATACTTCCCGACAGGCACGCCCCCGGGCCCCCCACCCCCTACTCGGCGCGGTCTGGGATTGGCTGGGAGTTAACCCTTCGCCTGCCGGCCAGCCGACGCTCTTTGGGGGAGTCAGGGGAGTGAGAGCTGGCAGTGGGGGACCTGGAGAGGAGAAGGTGGACAGGGGCAGGCCGGCTGCCTTCTCCCTCAGGGCCCCAGGATGGGACTTCAGCAACTCCAGGAAGTTGGAGTGGAGAAGGGAAGCTAGCTCCCCACCGTTGCCGCCTTGGAGGAGTCTTGCTGGGGCGCCAGGACTGCTCCCGGTGGAACCCCAGGGTCCCCGCTGGGCTGCAGCCGCCCAAGGGTGCCTTCCGCTGCAGTCGGTGTGGCAGCAGACCTACCTAGCCTGGCCTGCAGTTGCTGGCGGATTCGCTCTCCCCTCTCCCTCCTCTGCCCCTCCTCCCAGCACAGACCTCTCTCCTAGAGGCAGAGAGGGCTCAGCTCAAGTCCAGCAGCCCCACTGCCCACACCTGGCAGCCCCCCAAGGGAGGCTGCATGCCCGGAGCCTGGCTTTGTGTACGTAGGTCTGCTCTGATGGGCTGTTGGGCAAAAGAAGTCACTGACTGCTTGGGGTCTTGCCTTCCTCCCCTGAGAAGTGAGGGTAATGATCTGGGCTGCTTGCAAGTTTGAGGGAGAAGAGGGGTTCCATCCTGCTGCGCCCCAGGGATAAAGCCTGCCTTGTCTCTATGGGGGAGGGGCCCCTGGGGACCCCTGAGGCTGTGTGGGCCCAGGGGGCTCAGCTCTGTGGCCCAGCCTGCTTCTACTTTCAGAGCTGTGAGTGGGCGATGCTCTAATTATTCTGTCTGTAGCCCAGGATGAATAATTGAGAGGTCTTTGAAGAGAATTAATTAGCCCGTTTATTGACTGTAAATGCTTCGCTGAAGATGACGAAGGGAAGGCCCCCGACTGTGCCGGCGCCGGCCCACAGCTAGATGTGGAGTTTGCACTCTGGGTTCCCTCAGCACCACCAGGGTTCATACTTTGCCTTCGCCCAGAGAAGGGTACAGGCTGCGAGCCCCTACTCGCTGGCCCCTCGCTGCAAGGTTCTGCCCCTCCGCCCCAGCTCTGCTTCATTTATCTTCCAAGAGGCAAGCAGGGACCTCCCTTCCCCCAAGGAGTGGGGACAGGGCATGTCCCAACGTTGGGAGCACTTGCCCAGCACGCTGGACTCCTGTCCTGGGGCCAGGCTCTGCACACGGTCCCATGTCCCTCGGGGCAGAGGCACCCCACCGCAGGGGACCTGTGGGCTGGCTCTGGGCTCCATGGGTCTCTCTCCGCTGAGTCCAGCACGTCCACTGTGCCCCCAGCCCCTGTGTGGGCCTAGGGGGTGACAGGAAAATAGGCAGCGATCCAGCCCTCCAGGCTGTGGTGGTGGGATCAGACATGTAAACATCCGGGCATCTGTGGGACCAAGGAGGGCGGGACGCTGTCAGCCTGGAGACGGCTGGCTCGCTAGGTGGGTGCTAGCAATTCATAATAACAGCGACTATCTCTACAGCCTTTACTCCACGCCAGGCCCTGTTCTAAGCACATTATGAGGACTAACTCCCTTACCCTTCAGTGCAGAGCCCATGAAGGTAGGGGCGTGGACTTGTTCCCTGATGGGTCTACAGAGCTCAGGGCAGAACCTAGCACAGATGAGGGTTTGTTGAATGAATGAGTGAATGAATGAATGTGAGTAAACGGAGTGACAAAGCTGGGCTCACACCCCCTTTTGTCTGGCTCGAGGACCCGTGCTCTGCTGCATCTGTGATCCCCAGGGGAGGTGGGGGCCCTGAGCACTGCGCAGGGTAGGGGGGTGTCAGCCCCTGCCTCTGTGGCCGCTGGACCACAGTGAATGGGAGAGCAGGCACCTGCAGGCACGGGGAGACCTGCCTTAGAAACCCCAGCCATGCAGCCGTGGGGCACACGGGCTGGGGAGGGGAGATGCAGCTGGGGAGCTGTTTGGAGACCAGAGTGCTTGGTCCAGATGAGCCATGGCGGGGGCTGGGCCGAGACCACCGCAATGGGGATGGAGAAGCCATGACAGCTCTGATCTGTGGGGAGGAGGAAAGGGGGGATGGAACTGACTGACTCATAGACCTGGAGATGAGGGGACAGAGGGTTGGAGATGACCCCAGGGGACACCTCAAATGAGGATGTGTGTCTGCGAGTGGGGGGAGAGCTCAGGAAGCACAGTGAAGGGGCTCTCACTTGGGCAGCCCTCAGGGAACTGGATGTCCCCGGCCAGATATCCCCTGTCATCTTTCCGTACCCCACCACCCCCCGCCTGCTCTGTGACCGGAAGGCTGCCCTACGGTCCACGCCGGTGGGTTCCCTCTTCCTCTGCCTCCTGTTGTGTTTAACAAGCGGGAGATGTGGGCAGAGTTGGGGCGCATTGAGCACAGCTCAGTGGGGGTGTGCGCCCTCCCAGCCTACAGCTCCTGTCGTCGGCAGCCCTCCCCATGCACTCAGCTCTCCTTCCAGAGCTGCTGTCAGCATTGCTGTTTGTGTGCTTTTCTTGAGCATCTGCTATGTGCCAGGGGTTTCCGTACATCCTAGCAGTTCTACGAATGAGGTTGTCGAACAACTGACTTTCATATCACACCTGACTTGGACAATGACCCCAAGTCACAAGTGAGTGAATGTCGGAGCGGAGGCTTGAATCCACGTCTATGAGACACCCCCCCCCCCCACCGCAGTGACACCTATTGCTTCCCCTGCCTTCTCTTTCTCACCTCCGGGAACCTCCCTCCCTGCCCTCAGCAGGGTTATGGTGGGAGCTCATGGGCACCTCACCTAAGGGGTTCTTCAGCTGAGGAAGAGAAGCAGGTCTCCCTCAAGGTGGCTGAAGCCTGGGAAGCTGGTGCATGTGGATGCACAGGGCCCAGGAGGTGACGAGGAGCCTGTGTGACGAAGTCTGCGTCCCAGGAAGGAGCAGAGGCAGAGCTGAGAGCCCAAGCCTGCCTCCAGCCCCTCCTTGCACTCCTGCTGGTGGTGGACATTTGTCCTCTTGGTTGTTTGGTGTCCAGACAGCCTTCCCAGGGCCTATGGTAGGGTCAGACAGCATGCAGTGAGGGTCCAGCAGTGCTGTTCTATGCAGGCTGTTCAGTGCTAACCAATACACCCATAAGCTACTTTTCTGCTTGTCTTAGCCAGAGAGCACCTGTCTGTCAGATGCAGTACAGACTAGTGACTTCTCTTGTGTTCCATGAGAAACTCCATGTATCAGTCAGCTACTGCCATAATTAGGCCCTATAACAAACAGCCCCACATTCTCAGTGGCATTGCACAGTAAGCGTTGATTTTTTGCTGTCATGTCTGTGAGCTTGCTGGGTTTCAGCAGATCCAGGCTTGGCTCCGGGCTGTGGGTTGGGTCCAGATTTGCTCCGCATGTTTCTTGTCCTCCTTAGACCAGCAAGAGCCCCTAAGTGTGTTCTTTCTGGGGCTGTCTCAGCCATGCAAGAGAGCAGGTTCCTTGTGCAAGCGCATTTCAAGTCTGCTCAGTGCATATCACTGCCATCCCATTGGTCAACGCAAGTCACGTGGCTCTCTGGTCTGAAGGTTTGTGTCCCCCGAAAATTCAGATGTTGAAATCCTAACCCTCAAATATGATGGTATTAGGAGGTGGAGCCTTTGGTAGGTGGTGAGGGCTCCAGTCTCATGAATGGGATCAGTGTTTTTATAAAAGAGACCCCACAGACCTCCCCAGCCCCTTTCCCCACGTGAGCACACAGTGAGAAGGTGCCGACTGTGAACCAGGAAGAGGGTTCTCACCAGAGCCTGACCATGCTGGCCCCTTGATTTTGGATCTCCAGCCTCCCAAACTGAGAAATTTCTGTTGCTTATAAGCCACCCAGTCTATGGTACTTTATACAAACTAAGACAGATGGCTATGCCCAATGTCAAGGACGTGGATGCATACCTCTGCTAGAAGGGAATGAAGAGGCAGGATTGATAACTTAATTCCCTCGTTTTTATTTTTCACTTTATTATGAAAATAGTTTTGGGGACTTCCCTGGTGGCACAGTGGTTAAGAATCCGCCTGCCAATGCAGGGGACACGGGTTTGATCCCTGGTCTGGGAAGATCCCACATGCCGCGGAGCAACTAAGCCCGTGCACCACAACTACTGAGCCTACATCTAGAGCTGGCGAGCCCCAACTGCTGAGCCCACGTGCCGCAACTACTGAGCCCAAGTGCTGCAACTACTGAAGCCCGCGTGCCTAGAGCCCATGCTCTGCAACAAGAGAAGCCACCACAATAAGCATGCGCACCGCAACGAAGAGTAGCCCACACTCTGCACAACTAGAGAAGGCCCGCGCGCACCAACGGAGACCCAATACAGCCAAAAATAAATAAAATAAATAAATTATAGAAAACAAAAGTAGGCAGAGGGGTATAGCACATCCCCGTAGAACATCACCCAGATTCTGTAACTGTAAATATCTTCTTATATTTGTCTGATCTGCTTATTTTTTCTTGGTAAGATGTTTTTAAACTTTTAAAAAATTGAGGTAAAGTATGCATAACCTGAAATTTACCATTTTAACCATTTTTAAGTGTGCAGTTGAGTGGCATTAGGGATATTCACATTGCTGTGCAGTCATCACCACCATCCATCTCCAGAACGCTTTCATCATCCTAAACTGAAACTCCGTCCCCATTAGACACTAACCCCCCATTCTCTCCTCCCCCAGGCCCATGCAACCACTATTCTGCTTTCTATCTCTATGTATTTGACTATTCTAGGTACCTCATCTAGGAGAAATTACATAATATTTGTCCTTTTGTGACTGGTTTATTTTACATAGCATAATGTTTTCAAGGTCCATGCATGTCGTAGCGTGTGTCAGAATTTCCTTCCTTTTTAAGGCTGAATAATATTCCATTGTCTGGATGGACCATATTTTGTTTATCCATTATTCTATTGATGGACACTTGGGTTGCTTCTACCTTTTGACTATTTTGAATAATGCTGCTGTGAACATGGGTGTACAAGTATCTGTTTGAGATGCTGCTTTCAATTCTTTGGGGTGTATACACAGAAGTGGAATTGCGGGATCATATAATAATTCTATGTTTAACTTTTTGAGGAACTGCCATACCGTTTTCCACAGTGGCTGCACCATTTTACATTCCTTTTAGCAATGCACAAGGGTTCCAATTCTTTTTCCTTTCTTTTTTCCTTCCTTTTCTTTCTTTCTTTCTGTCTTTCTTTCCTTCTTTCTCTCCCTCTCTTTCCTTCTTTCTTTCCTCCTTCCTTCCTTTCTTTCATTCTTTCTTCATCATAGCCATCTAACTGTGTATGAAGTAGTGTCTAATAGTGGTTTTGGTTTGTGTTTCAATCTCCTTTTGACTTGAGCTCTCTTTTGAGGTGGGTTTCTGTTTCTTGTAACTGATACTAGTTAGGGTGGGTTTAGCAGCAAGTGCTGTGTGGTTCTGCCTAACGTGTGCTAAGAGCTTACAGCAAGCCAGGCTCTTCACTCCCGAGCACCGTCCCATTTCAACCCCCCAACAACCCAGTGTGGGGGGATGCTTTGACGCACAGTGTAGGGTGAGGCTAGGGTGGATAGATGACTTGCCCAGAGGCACATAGCTAGGGTTCAAAGGCAGGTCTACACCTGAGCCGTGACCTTAGGCCCTTGCCAGGGTAGGGTGGGTGTTGTCAGGTCACTGCCAGGGGAGGCCTGCCTGTTACCTTGGCCCAAGACTCCCTTGGCCCTTGAGAACTGGTGTCAGGGTTCTGGGCAGCACCGGGGTGCAGGAGAGACTGGGAGGAGAGAAGGCACTGAGACTCCTTCCTTCTCTCCCAAGATGAGGCATTTGGAGGCTGATAGCATCTTGGGAAGAGGAGCTCATTGCCCAAAAGGGCTGCTGTGGCATCTAACAATATGGACTTCCTTCCTTCTGGGAAGCGGGGTTGAGAAGGAAGCTGCCCACCCCCTACTCACCAATAAGCTGACTGTGTTCAGTTAAAATGCTAGATTTCAGTTAAAACCCTGCTCCTTGGCCTGGTCCCCAGGGCCTTGGCCTGTTATCGAGCTCCTTGTGGAACGGGTTTGCTGGGTGGATCTCGTGGGCAGAAGTGACGCGGAGAGCCTGCCTGCTGGGGGCTCAGAGGCAGGCGGGCCAGGCAGGACCTCCCACCTGCTCAGTGCCCACGGCCCCACCCACCCTTCAGCAGGGGTTTTCTGCTCCCCGCGTGGCCCAGAAGCCTGGGCCTCAGTGCCTGGTGTCCTGTAAACCAAGTGGTGGTGGTGGAGGAGGCCTCCTTCGAGAGGGGCAGAGCCAGCTGGCGTGGATGCCCACCCCGAGCCTCAGGCCCGCAGGGGATCGCCTGCAGCGGAACCAGGAGAGGGGCCAGGCTGGGGCAGCGGGCACAGCCAGGCCTGTGGGAGGGGCGGAGGGGCCTCTGAGGAAGGGACTTCCCAGCAGGCAGCTCTGCTGAGACCCCAGGAGGCCCTCCTCGATTCCGGTAATGACAGAACGCGGGGTAGGGCGCCAGCTTCTGCCCGCCCAGGGCCGCCCCCTCCCCTCGCCCGTCGCCCCCCTGCTCCCCTCACAGCCAAGCTCCTCTCCTCCCCCTCCTGTTGCGCTTGAATCCCAGGCTAACCCCTCCCTGGAAGATGACAGGTACAGCAGGACCATTCTCGTGACAGCTGGGAAGAGAAGCAGGGGCCAGTGAGGGATCCTGCCCAGCTTGGTACAGCCTGCTGAGGGGGCGGGGGGGCCCCTGCCCCCCTTTCGCAACCTCACCACCAGCCCAGATGCCGTCCCAGCCAGGCCTGAAGTGAGCGCCTGCCAGCCCGCAGCCCCACGCGGCCCAGCTCCACGAATGCTGCTCCCTGCCTGCCCTGAGGGGGCAGGTGGCCCTAGGGAGGCCTCCGTCCGAGGGTCTGCCGGGCATGGAAGGGAGAGGTCATCTCCCAGGCTGGTGGACAGGGCCCTTCACCAGAGCTCCCTGTCACCCTCCCCTGGGAGACCTGGCCTCTCACCGCCACTCTGCGGGGGCGTGGCAGCGGGGGCGTGGCAGAGGGGACGTGGCAGAGGGGGCGTGGCAGGGGACGTGGCGGAGGTTGCAGTGCTGCCCACTGTGCTGACACTCCCTCCCGTCCCCCCTCCCTCATCTGTGCTCCCTGGGATCTGGGGCTCACCCTCAGAGGTGGGTGCTGCTTGCCCCTGCCCACTCCATGTCCCCTCCCCGCCACTCAGGTGCAGGGAGCCGGGAGTGGCCTCGGGGGAGACTTTTGGGCAGGTTCCCAGGGCCTACAGGGCAGGGCGGCCTCTCCTTTCCCAGAAAGAGGAAGGAAGGCGCAGCATCTGGGGACAAAGCCTCCATCCCCACCCTCTCTGTGGCCAGAAGCTTCACCCTGTGACCTGGCCTCTGGGAGAGGGGCCAGCTCTGGGGGTGGAGTTGGTCCCCTAGGAACCCCCAGGGAGGACATCTGCCCTCTGTGCTTCAGGGGCCAGCCCTGTGGGGTGCCGGGGCCAGTCTCCTTTGTGCCCACCTTCCCAGGCCCAGCGTGAGCAGGGGTGGGCGTCTGGACTCTCCCAGTTCTCCAGGGCCCTGCATTGGTCCTCTGCCCTCTGGCTGGCATGGCAAGCCTTGCCCAGCCCCAGGGAGCAGGTTGCCCTGAGGCCCCTCACCTTGGCCCCCTGCCCCTTCCCACCTAGGGATGCACAAAAGGCCCTTTCTCTGACTGCACCAGACTTCAAGCTTCAGCAGTGGTGGAGAGAGATCTTTAAACTCCCACCAAGGGTAGTGTTTATGCAAAGCATATGCAAAGCACATGAGGAGGGGGCCCTGCCTCCACCAGGGACCCCACTCCGGGTGAGAAGAGCCACTCAAGCCGGTGCCTGCAGCTGCTGGCCTGTCCCCACCAGCAGCTGTGGCAGCAGAGATGCGGGGGCACCTACGGTGTGCAGGGTCTCCGGGCGGGCGGGGCCGGGGCCATGAGGAGGGAGGTGCAGTGGCGGCTTTCAGAGGATTTAATCCCAGTGGGGAGACAAGGAGCAGACAGAGGGACCAGCACCAGCAGGTGATGGGCCGGCAAGTGGTGGTTCCGCCTCCGTGATGAAGAATGATGCCCAGAGATGGCCAGTGTGAAGCAGGCTGTTCCCTCTGTCCTTCCTTCCTTCGTCTCTTCTGGAACCATCTGCTTGGTGCCTGTTATGTGCCAGGTGCTGTTCTAGGGGCTGGGACAGCACAGCAGACAGAAGCGCCCGCCTGGTGAGCTGGTGCTCTAGCTGGAGCCCTACTCACTGCCCGGAAGTAAGGATTCCAGTGTGTTTAAAGCCCACTGAGACCAAGAGCACCCGCTTGGCCACCTCTGAGCACTTGCAGCTGTGAATGTTCCCTGGCATCCCAGCATTTCTGCACATTAAGAATTCACTTACTGGGGAGCGGAGGTTCATCGTTGTTCTTTAGTCTCACCAAAAGTTGCCAAATTTAGTAAAATGAAACAACAGGAGACCAGGTGCCTAGTTAAATGTGAATTTCAGATAAACAACAGACATTTTGTAGGATAAGTGTATCCCACACAATATGTGGGATATACTAACAGTTATTCATTGTTTATCTGAAATTCACATTTAACTGAGCATCTTGTCTTTTTTTTTTTTTTTTTTTTGCGGTACGCGGGCCTCTCACTGCTGTGGCCTCTCCCGTTGCGGAGCACAGGCTCCGGACGCGCAGGCTCAGCGGCCATGGCTCACGGGCCCAGCCGCTCCGCGGCATGTGGGATCTTCCCGGACCGGGGCACGAACCCGTGTCCCCTTCATCGGCAGGCGGACTCTCAACCACTGCGCCACCAGGGAAGCCCCAAACATCTTGTCTTTTATCTGGCAACCATAGTCCCATCCACCCCATAAGATTTCTTGCATGGAAGCTGCATTTCTATCATTCCACCTTTCCTGGAGCTGAAATGACTTCTTTTTGCCTTTTATAGCTTCATGATAGCAGCAGTAAAAAAATTCTTGTCAGCAGGATGATTGAAAATTTGACTGCAAAGGGAATCATTTGTTGTATTTGTGTCAGAGGCATAAAATGGATTCCCAGTCACACCACTGCAGTTTTTAAATATTCCCTCAGTGTTGCTGCTTTATAGTTACCTACCCAGAACACTTTATGCTCACCAGTATGAGGTTCCTTTGCAGCCAGAATGGAATTATTGGTTAGTGTTTGAGGCCCAACAATAACATTTATTCCCCCAAATTTTGCTGCAGTGGGTTCTTGGTATTTTACAATTATTATTGCAGTAAAGTTTATATTCTACAGAATTATGACAATATTCAGCTACTAATGGGGTTACTGTTCATTTGTGTTTTAAAGCCATGGAAATGAAATTTACTCCCAACAATACAGCTGCCATTTTATGTCCCCAAAACTGGCCGTAAATAATAAACATAATAAAAGGATGCCTGTAAAACGCATAAAACATCCTTCTCAGAAAAAGTGGTCTCTCTGTGTCTCCCCTGATTCGACGGAGCCCGGCCTAGCAGTCAGGGACCCCTGGGCAGACTTCAAAAGGATGAAGCAACTTCTTTGCCGGCCTCCTGGAGAGCCTCCATGGCCTGTGAAATGGGACCAAACACACTGACTTAGAAGGGCTGGTCACCAGGGCATGCAGTGGCCTCCGTTTGGATGATCCCTGTGTTGGTTTCCTGGGGCTGCCAAAACAAACTACCACAAGTCGGGTGGCTTTTATCAATGGAAATCGATTCTGCATGGTTTTGGAGGCCAGAAGCCTGAAATCGAGGTGTCAGGAGGGCCTTGCTCCCTCCCAAGGCTCAAGGGGAGCATTCCTCCTCATCTCTTCCAGCTTCTGGTGCCGCCGGCGTTGCTTAGCTTGTGGCCACGTCCCTCTCATCTCTGCCTCTGTGGTCTCAGGTCTCTCTGTGTCTCTGCATCTGTCTCCTGTCTCTTATAAGGATACTTGTCATTGTGGTCTCTTCTTTATGGCTTTGGATGTAGAATATCTTCTTTGGTAGGTTCCAGTCTTTTATACTGTTGGTTGTTCAGCAGTTATTTGTGATTTTGGTGTGCTCGGGAGAGGAGGTGGGCTCAAGGTCCTTCCACTCGGCCATCTCGTCCCTCCTCTCAGGACGCTTGTCCTTGGATTTAGGGTGGACCCTAATCCAGATGACCTCATTCAGATCCTTAACTTAATTGCATCCTCAAAGACCCTTTTTCCAAATGAGATCACATTCATAGCTTCTTGGTGGCCATATTTTTTTGGGGGGGGTCCATTTAAGTAACATTATTATTATTATTATTATTATTGCCAGTTGGGAGGTAAGATGGAAAAGTTGAGAAGCAGCAGCCCCATGGATGGAATCAAGTAGGAGGTGACCCTGGGGACCATGTGGTCCATCCACACAGTGGAGTATTATTTGGCTTTGAAAGGATGGAAATTCTGACACAGTCTGCAACGTGGATGCACCTTGAGGCCACTGTGCTCAGGGAAATCAACCAGTCACAGAAGGACAAGTGCTGTATGACTCCACTTACATGAGGCATCTAAAGCAGTCACATTCATAGTGACAGAAAGTAAAATGGGTACCACGGGCTGAGGGAGGGGGGATGGAGAGTTAGCGTTAAATGGGGATAGAGATTTCATGTGGGAAATTGCAGAAGTTCTGGAAATGGATGGTGGTGATGGTTACACAACAATGCGAACGCACTTAATGCTACTGAGTTAAAACACTTAAAATGGTTAAAATGGCAACCTTTATGGTATGTGTGTTTTACCACAATTTTCTTTTTTTTTTTTTTTTTTTTTTTGCGGTACGCGGGCCTCTCACTGCTGTGGCCTCTCCCGTTGCGGAGCACAGGCTCCGGACGCGCAGGCTCAGCGGCCATGGCTCACGGGCCCAGCCGCTCCGCGGCATGTGGGATCCTCCCGGACCGGGGCACAAACCCGTGTCCCCTGCATCGGCAGGCAGACTCTCAACCACTGCGCCACCAGGGAAGCCCTTACCACAATTTCTTTAAAAGAAGAAAAAAGGAAGCTTCATGAGAGCACATGGGCTTTCACGGTCCCATCTGGCTGTGCAGAAGCCGGTCTCGGAGGCGAGGAAGGCTGTCTGGACACGTGGCTATTCCGTAGTAAAGGCAGGAGCTGCAGGTCCCCAGCCTGGTCTGTGTCCATCAGCACCTTTGGAGCAGGCTGGTGACAGGGTGCCTCCTCTCCCGAGTGGGACCAGAGGCCCAGAGAGTGTGGGAGTGGCTGAGGTCACCAGAGCCTGGGTTAGTTCCCTCCTAAACCATTAGCCCTGGGGTCCCTCCTGAGTCCTCAGAGTGCAGCCGCACCTCCTGCCCTAGAATCTGGGGTGTTTGTTACACAGGCAGCTTCCGGGGCTCACCCCAGAACCCCCAGCTCAGAATCACAGGCCTGGCAGGCAATTTGACGGTGCCACAGAGAACCCCGGTGATTTCCAGACTTGATCTCAGAATTACCTGCGCTGCTTGTCAACATATGGGTTCTCCGGCTTCTTTCCTGCTGAGTCCGAATCAGCAGGTTGGGGAAAGGTGCCTTGGAATCTTTTGTCAGGAATGGCCGAGGCACTCGTGTGATACAAGGATGGCAAAGGCCACCAGCCACTCGTTTTCTTTCATTGGTCCGTGTTATGCCCACTCTGCGTGGTGTCAACTCACCCCTCCCGCCCGCTCTCTTCCTGCACCCCCAGCCTCCTTACATTTCAACAAAGCCCAACTGCCTAGAGTGCCAAACATTCCTCAGCTTCTTGCCTCCAGGGGCTGCAGTGCTTTTCCCGCCCTTCTTCTCTCCTTTTGTGGGATGTCAGGGGCTGTGGGGCGCCTTCCCCGCTGTGCCCATCCCTCTGATGCTCTGGATCTGGTGTGAGCCTGGCGTGGCACTCAGCACCTGCCAGTGACCTGTTCTGCTCCCCACGGCCTGGGACTTTCTGGAGGTCTCCGACCTTGTCGTTCTGCTCTGAGATTTGAGCCCCCGGCTGGGGCTGCTCCTGGCAAGTGCTGGGTTCCCACTGCGCAGATGAACGAGTGCACCGAGGGCAGGTGTCCCTGCCGGACTGGGCGGTGGGAGGGAGCTGGGGCCCCTCGGGATTCCGCTTCAGCCTGGGGTCAAAGCACATTTCCTGCTGCCTACTGCTGCGGGTCTGGCGTCAGGCCCAAGCGAGCAGCTGCTGTTTCTGGGGCCGCTAGAGGGAGACCTTCTCGGCCCAGCTTTGTGCTCCACCAAAGCCACTGGGTGCAGCCGCCCGGCACAGCCGCGGTGAGAGTGGCGGGCTAAAGGGGGTGAGTGTGTGCAGGAGAAAGTGTGTGTGTGTGTGTGTGTGTGTGTGTGTGTTCCTACCTGGGCGATGGGCAGTGGTCTGGCTTCCTGCAGGTGGAAGTCTGTTTACTAGATGGTGGCTGAGACTTACTTAGAAGCTGGGGGGTATCGTGGGAGCTGGCACCGGGGAGGAAGCTCAGCAGATAAGAACCACAGTGGGTCCAGTGGAGGACACGTACTGGGGGCCTTTGCTGTGTCCACTGCTGTTGCTGCGCATTCTGTGTATATATGAGAAATAACCCTATGGAGGGTAGGGGCTATTGATACAAGATCCATTTTACAGATGAAGAAACTGAGGCCCAGAGAGCCTGAATAACTTGCCAGAGCTGTGGTAAGGCCAGCGCTGGGATTTGAACCCAGGGAGGGGGAGTCAGGGCTTGGGCCCCAAAATTCTGGGGAGGGGAGCACAGGCCTGAGACAACTCTTTGTTGCATGCCCCTGAGTCTCTTCCCCTCCAAGCCTCACTTCCTCCTCTGTAAGATGGAACTAATGACAGCTACCTGGGGTGGGAGGGGCATTCTTTAGAGGCTTAACTGAGACGTGAGATGGGAAGGGAGGCAGACTCCAGGGCTCTTGTTAGGACCCTTGGCGTGTGGCCTCAGGGCCTTGGTATGTATGCAGTGTGCCCCTAAGGTGCCCGTTGTAATGTCCTAGCTCCCCCACCATGGACTTTTCTCCTCTTCTTCCCTCTGGGTGTGCCCCAAGGACCCTGTGCCGGGCTTAATGCTCTGCTTTCACCATCTTGAAATTCTCAATACTTTCTGACCCCAGGGCCCTGCATTTTTGCTCTACACTGGACCCTGCACATGTGGCAGCTGGGCCAGCTCTCCTGTCTCTGTCACTGCCCCATCCCTGCGTCATCGGGTACAGCAGGCAAGGAGCCACCTCCGTATGAAAAGTGTGCAAAGAACGGCAGAGGTGGCCCTCCCCAGGCCGCAGGACCTCCCCTCCCCAGGGGGCAGCCCTTCTTTCTCGGCCTCACACTCACTCGGCCTCCGGGTCAGTTGCTCCCCCTAAACCGTGGCTGAAGGCGGAAGACCTCTGGGTCCCCCAGTTGCAGTGGTACCATCTCTTAGCCCACACCGGTTCACCCTGGGTTTTTAGCAGGGATCTCGGCCTCCACCATCTGTTAAGCTTTCTGGGCCTCCCCGGCAACCCCCTCTTCACTCTGGTGGGAGCCCCGAGGCCAACGTCTGGCGCCTTAGGCTAAGCACTGCACCATTTGGAAAGAGAAATTCTCATGCTTCCAAGCGGAAGCCTGTGTCCGGCTCCCCTCATACTGTCCACTCGCCTCCAGACCTGCATCTCTGAGCACCTACAGCATCCGCGTCCGGCAGCCCGAGTGGGCACGCGGGGCCTTGCAGCTGGCCGCTTTCATTCTTCACCCCTGGTTCTTGGGCTGGGCCCCTGCCCTTGGCCCAGCCTGACCAGCCAGGGTGAATGGCCTTTGGGACAGGCAGTATTCTGGGAACAGGCGGTGTCCTGGCCAGGAGAGCAGCCAGAGCTGGAGGCTCTCCAAGGTCTACCCGGAGCCCCCGAGGCCTCCCCAGGTGCCGTGGGTACTCGCCTGTTACAGACCAGCCGAGGAGGGCTTGAGGTCACTGGGTAGGAGGGAATGGGGACCAGTCCCTTCCACCTGGCCTCCCACCCACAGCAGCCTGGTCCAGCTGTGTCCCTCACACCTGCCCCACCCTTCTCTGATTCGAGAATTCATCTCCGGGTTTGCCAAGTTGGCCGAGACGGACTTCAAAGGAGTGTCGGGGCCACAGCTCCCAAGATCAGCCCTGGTCAGCCCACCTCATCTCAGGTGACTTCTGCCCTCTCCACTTAGGCCCCACACCATTGGTTGGTGGTCCGAGCAATCGCCTCCCGTGGGTCTCACCCTCCTGCTTCATTCTCCACCTTTGGCTTGGCTCCTCCCAGGGAAGAGCAGGCTTCAGCTGCTGTTCAGAAGGAACTCTCTCCTTGTCACTGGGACCCTCTACTCTTAATCTGCCTTCCTTCCTTCCTTCCCTTCCTCCCTCCTTTCCTCCCTTTGTTCCTTCCATCCTTCCTTTCTTTCATTTTATTCACTCAACAATCATCTATTAAACATCTATCATATGGACACCGTGTGCTGCTACATGTGTCCTCTGGGCGTTTATAATCATAGAAGTTTTAGGATCCACCCAACCCCCTCTTAGAGTGGACATTTGTTGCTTTCCTCCCCACCATCCACTTTCCCCACTGACCCAGCTCCACCCACAGGGGTGAGCCTTGATTGGTTTAAGCCAGTTTAATGATATCTCAGTCCCTTGGTCACGGTAATTCAGGACATAGGTCCCACCTCAGGGCAGATGTGGCCCCATAAGATGTGAATCCCTGCTTTAGCTGGCAGTAGCTAAGCGTGTTCATCTTCTGTTGGATTTGGACCCAGAGGCGCAGGCCCTGCGGCTGCTTAAAGGCATCTTTCCACCATGCAGGAGAGCCTGGGAGGACAGAGCGGCTTCCCAGGAAGCACGGACCCTTTCACAGCTGCCCCTCTGATGGAGGCCCCTTCCCGGGACCCCGGATGACTCAGGTACGTGAGCCAATCACTGCCCCTCGAGGTCTAGGCTGGGTGGAACTTGTTTTTTGTGTCCTTGCGATCCACGGCATCCTAGCAGGCAGTTCCCTGTATTCCCAGGAGGAGTCAGTCCCTCCTGGAGTGCCCCCCCCCCCCCACGGGGAGCCTGCTGCTGGGCGAGGCAGCCAGCCCACTTGATTTCTGGAACATTCTGACTCAAGAGAATACTAATACTGACCCTAGATCTGCCATTTTGCTTTCCTGACCTTTCTACCCTTAGTCTTGGATCAGCTATTCCCCAACTCAATGTGCACCTAGTCCTGAGCCCCGGAATTCTCTGCCATCTCTGCCCAGGAGCACACACTGGAAACCCTTGCTTCAGCCCACGCCCTTTGGGGTCTCTCCAGAATCCCTCTGCCAGAGGGTCTTCAAGTCCACACCGGCTTTCCCTGCTTGACCTCAGGGCAATCTCATAGGGGCAAGACGGACACAGGTCATGATGTGTCGAGGGAGGGCACGAGAGGTCCTCCAAGGGAGGCTTCAAGGGCTGGAGGCTTTCAAGGGGCCAGTGAGGGACCATAATGAGTGCAGGAGGCAGATGGGGCATAAACTACCCAGAGGACTCCCCTCGAGGGCGAGGCACAGCTGGGGACATGGGAACGCTGGACACTGGCCTCTGCGAAGCCCCGGGACACGTGGGCACCAGGTGGCGAAGTGTGCGCCAGTCTCGGCTATCAGCCTGTGCCCAGCTGGCGCCCCTGCGTGTGGCCACAGGACGAGGCCCCACTCCTCAAATGGGGAGAGCATCTCAGAAATAAGGCCAGTCGTGGGTTTGGCCAGGTTGCCAGGCCAACGCCCCAAACACACAATCTTAGGGGTCAGCTGCCTGGATGGTGACGCTGGCCCTGGGCTGAGTTTGTGAGAACCCCCGGGGAGCACTGCAGTGGGGACACTACCCATACATTGTACTTTGTACCGTTTAAAAGAGAATGCTGCTTCCTGCGTCTGTCTTCCCTTTTGTGGTGTTTGAAATGGTGAGGGGATGGGACTTCCCTGGTGGTCCAGTGGTTAAGACTCGTTGCTTTCACTGCCGGGGGCCTGGGTTCGATCCCTGGTTGGGGAACTAAGATTCTGCAAGCTGTGCGGTGTGGCCAAAAAAAAGAAAAGAAAAGGTGAGGGGATTCTGTGTGAGTAGAAATATATGTGTATTTACTATCGTGACTATATATTATATTATATATGTGGGTCTCCGACCCCAGTTCTTGGCGCAATGCACCTAAAGCCCTGGTAATTTCCTAAGTGCTAAGGGCACGCGGATTATCTTTCGTGCTAATATTTGGTCCTCGACCCCGGTTCCTGACGCAGAGCTCCTAAATCTCTTGGAATTTCCGGGGCGATAGTCACCCAGGCGACTCTGGGTGGGGACTGGTCACCAGAAAGACCAGGCCACGTTAGAAGCTGGGAACGTGCAGCCCATCCCCCATCCTCCTGGAAGGGAAGAGGGCCTGGGAATGGGGTTATTGATCCATCACGGCTTCGTGAGGAAGCCTCCAGAAAAAGCCCCAAAGGGCAGGGCTTGGGGAGCTTCTGGGTTGTGACCACCCCAATGGGGACGGAAGCGCCTGTGCTTGGGACCCTTGCAGACCTCACCCTGTGTATCTCTCTGTTGGCTGCTGATCTGTGTCCTTTCATGTCCTTTATTATATAATAGACTGGTAAGTGTTAGTGTTTCCCTGAGTTCTGTGAGCTGTTCTAATGAGTAATCGAGGAGGAGGTCGTGGGAAGTTACACAGAAGCTGTGGGTAACCCAGGGACCTACCACTTGTGATTGGTATCTGAACTGGGGGGCAGTCTCGTGGGACTGAGCCCTCAACCTGTGGGATCTCCAGGTAAACAGTGTCAGAATTGAGTTAAATTCAGTAGGATGGCCAGCTGGTGTCACCGAGAATTGCTCGGCGTGGGAGGAAAAAACCCTGGGAGGGTGTGTGGGTCTGAGGGGAGGGTGGGACCAGCAGGGTCAGATGCTGCTGCAGACGCTAGGGGACCAGGATGGGGTGAGGGGTGGCTCTTTGGTGACCTTGACAAGTGCGGTGAGGACACAAGCAAGCCTGAGTGGGCTGAGGAGAGGCTGTGTGTGGATGGGGGAGGGACACAGATGCCAATTTCGGGGAGTTTCTCTGTCGAGGGGGTAGGGAGAAGAGCGCTGCGTGGGGTCCTGGGAGGGATTATGAGACGGGAGATGGCCCAGTATGTCTGGTCTGGGGTGGGCGGTGGGAGGTAGAGGGAAGACTGCTGGGGAGGTGACAGTGAGAGGGGAGGAGGGATGGTCCCCGGCAGGAGAGAGAGGACCTGCACTGGGGGGGGGTCCTGCTCACGTGCAAGGTGGCCCAGCTGGCGAGGCTGGGTGGCCTGGGGATGGATGCAGTTATGTTCATCTGTGAACGAAGAGGGCAGGGAGGTGTAAGAAGATGGGACAGGTCCCTGCCGGTGTGAAATAGGAACTGCCTTGGGAAAGGGCATGGGATTCCTGGGGGTCTACAGCCCCCAGATCTCTGCCCATATATGTACAGAAAGCCCCACTCAGGTGCTTGCAGCGGAGGAACTGGGGACATGCTCGGGTCTAAGCCTGGACCCCTACCTCTTCTCCTGGATACAGTCCAGGTGGACACACGCTTGCTTAGCTATGGACGATGATGGTCCCTGAGTTTCTATGAAGATTCTACAAAGGGGGTTAGAGGACTGCCCTCCAGGGAGAGCTGGGGCTCGGGGACCTTGGACCTGCTTGTCTGGCAAATGCACTGTTCCACTCAGATGGAATATTCTTTGGGGAGGCCTGGTGGACATTTGGGAGAGGTGCTGAAGTTCCCTGAGCCATCCCTAGCCTCCGCCTGGCTAGTAAGAGAGCAAAAGACCAGTCGCAATTGGAAGACCACCGCACTGCATACAGTTGTCAAAGGACCCAGATTATATATATAAAGAATATATAGGGGCTTCCCTGGTGGCGCAGTGGTTGAGAGTCCACCTGCCGATGTAGGGGACACGGGTTCGAGCCCCGGTCCGGGAAGATCCCACGTGCCGCAGAGCGGCTGGGCCCGTGAGCCATGGCTGCTGAGCCTGCGCGAGCAAAAAAAAAAAAAAAGAATATATAAAGCACATCGGTTAGACAGAGCGTACAAGGGTACAAAAGGAAAATGGGCAAAAGATTCGAAGAGGCACTTGGCAAAGAGGATGCCCATGTGGCAAATGGCTAGTAAACCAAAAGAAGTCTCACAAATTAAATCCACAGTGGCCTACCATTGCCCACCCTGCAGAATGGCTACAGCGAAAAGGACAGGAGGCCCCTCGCACTGGTGAAGACCTAGAGCACATGGAACTCTCATTCTTTCTGATGGGAGCTACACTGACGTAACCACTTTGGAAACTGCTCCTAGAGCTGAACCTATTCATAGCCCATGACCCAGCGATTCCATTCCCAGGTGTGCGCTCAGATATGGACCAGAATGTTCATTGCGACACTACCTGTAATACCTCAAAGTGGAAATGACCCAAACGTCCACAGGAGAAGGATGGATAAATAAATGTTGACTCAGCCACCCAGCAATGGGAACAAACAAGGGCCTGCGTTATCAGTATGGGCGGATCTGTCCAACATGATGGTAGCGCAGGAAGCCAGGAAGAAAAGAGCTCACACTGTGTGATTCCATCAACGTAAAAAGTCCAGAAAAAGGAAAAAAGGATACAGCGTTAGAAGTCCAGGGAGTGGTTATGAATATCTTGGGAAGGTTACTAGGGGGCTTCTGGGGTGCTGGTGATACTCGGTTGACCCGGGTGCTGGTTATAGGCGTGTTAAGTTGAAAAACTGACCCACCTGCACCCTTGGGATTTCTGCATTTTCTGTATATATGTGGTATTTCAGTTAAAAAAAAAAAAAGATTAAAAAAGAAAAAGCAGCCTGCTTCACTCTGCTGGGTGTGGAGCTTGGGTTGCTGGTCCAGTGTTGACATAGAACTAGCCCAACACAGTCCTGGCATCCGTCAGCATCCAGCCACTGGTGCCACTGCTCTAACCACACTCTCCTCACCCCCGTCCCATAGTCTTCCAGGCAACTCCACGCTGCCAGTTATCCGGCCCCGACAGTGCCTTTGTCGCTGACCCCTGTCTTCCTCTTACATCCCACATTCAATCCAGGAGTGAGGCCAGCTCTGCCTTCAGGGTAGATCCAGAAGCCAGACCCTCCTCACGCTCTCTGGTCCTGGTCCCTCTGCTTCTCAGCTGCAGAGACACCTGGTCCTCCTTCCTCACTCCCCTTGGGGTTTCCTCCCGACAGCAGGAGAGGTGATCTTTCTAAAACACAAATCTGGACTTCCCTGGGGGTCCAGTGGTTAAGACTGCGCTTCCACTGCAGGGGGCGCCGGTTGGATCCCTGGTCGGGGAGCTAAGATCCCGCATGCTGCACAGTGCGGCCAAAGAAAAATTTAAAACTAAACCACAAATCTGATCATACACTTGGTTCTTCTGTTATTTGTCTCCAAAGTTGGCAGGTTACATGGGGGAAATAACCCAAGCTCCTTCCCAGGGCTCCCCAGGCCCTGCGGGATTCGGCCTCTTCTCTCCCCTTCCTCCTTGGACTCCAGCCTCACGAGTGCGTTCCCAGCTCAAGATGCTCCATTTCTTCTGCTTGCGCGCTCCTCTTCCAGACCCCGCAAGGCTCCACTCCACCATCCAGCCCCTCTGTGAGTGTGAGCCCCACTCTCTCAGCCCCAGTGAAACCCTGCACCTTCCCTTGCTGCTGCTTTGCCTGGGGGTCCACCAGGGGCCCAGCCTGTGTCTCTCACACCCCCGCTCCCCTGCCCCTCCTCTGGGCACTTCTTGAGTCCACGGTGGCCAGAGCACTCCAACTTCTCCCTCCTCCAGCTCAGCCCAAGAAGGTGAATCCCTGGCCCCCTGGTTGGCCAGGTTGGGGGCCTCCATCAAGACTGGGGTGAGGCACAAGTCACTTCTTTCCCCAAATGGGCCTGCATTTAAAAATGATTTACTTTTTCCAAAAATAAAAAGTCAGGGACTTCCCTGGTGGCGCAGTGGTTAAGAATCCGCCTGCCAATGCAGGGGACACGGGTTTGATCCCTGGTCCAGGAAGATCCCATATGCCGTGGAGCAACTAAGCCCTTGAGCCATAACTACTGAGCCCGTGTGCCACAACAACTGAAGCCCACACGCCTAGAGCCCGTGCTCCACAGCAAGAGAAGCCACCGCAATGAGAAGCCTGCACACCGCAACGAAGAGTAGCCCCCGCTCGCCGCAGCTAGAGAAAGCCTGTGCGCAGCGACGAAGACCCAACGCAGCCAAAATATAAATAAATTAATTTTTTAAAAAAGTCAACCAGGTGGTTTTATTTATTTTATTTATTTTTGTCTGGGTTGGTTCTTCATTGCTGCACACGGGCTTTCTCTAGCTGCGGCGAGCGGGGGGTTCTCTTCGTTGTGGTGCACGGGCTTCTCATTGCGGTGGCTTCTCTTGCTGCGGAGCACAGGCTCTAGGCATGTGGGCTTCAGTAGTTGTGGCTCGCGGGCTCAGTAGTTGTGGCACGCAGGCTCTAGAGCACAGGCTCAGTAGTTGTGGTGCACGGGCTTAGTTGCTCTGCGGCATGTGGGATCTTCTCAGACCAGGGCTCGAACCCGTGTCCCCTGCATTGGCAGATGGATTCTGAACTACTGCACCACCAGGGAAGCCCAACCAGATGGTTTTAATATTAGTTTTTCTGCTTCTCTGTGTGTTCTAATTTTCTACAAGGATCATCAGTTACATACATAATTTAAAATAAAGCATCATTTCAAAGTCCATTCTCTTTGATTCAATATTTGCACTTCTGGGAAAACAGCTCAAAGAAATAATCGTACATAAACAAAAAGACTTGTACAGGAAGAACAAGATTCAGATTCAAGGCTCCCCTTGAAGACCCTTCCTCACCCACCCTCCCACACACCCTCCTCCAGAGGGGAGACTGAGGCCCCAGAGCAGGGGGTCTGCGCTGCAGCATCCGCCATCTTGGGAACTGAACTGAAAGCGGTGGGCATGGCTGGTCTACACTGACACCAGCTGCCGTCCTTTTATATGTTTGCCAGACACTGCGCTCAACGCCCTTCATGATTTAATGAGCGCTTCCCACGGTTCTGCAAGGACAGCCACTCTTAGTGTCCCCCTATTTCAGGTGAGGAGTGGGAAACGCAGCACTCACAGGTAACCTGCCGTGAAGGGCCAGACCTGGCACTCGGAGCAGGCTGAGTCCCCCAGTGTGGCTTGTCCAACCAGTCCTCACGCCGCTGGGTACCACCAAGCAGCCCTACCCCCTTCCTCCGCATTAACAGAGTCCTGGCGCCAGGGATGAACAGTGATGGGGCCTAGCCAGTCATACCAGCCCCCTCTTCTTTTGCCAGTGATGGGTCCAGGGTGACCCTGAGACCCAGGCCTGCCAAAGAAATGTAAGGGGAGTGTCTCTGTAGGCTTCTGAGAAGTTCAAGGAGAAATACGTTTTGCTTGCACCACATTTCCTCTTACTCAGTGCACTGTCATTGCATGAGGGTGTGATGCTCGGAGCTGTGGCAACCATGTTGTGCCCCTGAGAAGCAGCATCTTCAGCACTAGAGTAACTAAAAGTCTGGATTTGATTTCTCAGGTTGCAAGACTTTCAGCACTAAAACTGGCAAAGTCTTAGGCAACAGGATGATTGGTCACCCTAAACTGGTGACATGGAAGGATAGAAAGAACTTGGGCCCTTACCAATATCCTTGAGCTGTTAACCAACCCTGGAACCTTAACCTCTGGATTTTCTTGTTATATAAACAATGACTGTTGTAAAAGAGGCTACAAGGATGTATTGTGTAACATGGGGAATATAGCCAATATTTTATAATAAATGTAAATGGAGTATAACCTTTAAAATTGTATTAAAAAAAGATAAAAATATTTTTAAAGAAAACAAACAAAACCCCCACAGTGATTGTCTTTATGACTTAAATCTGTTTTGTTACTTGTGGCTGAAATCACAGGCCTGAGCGTTGCACACCTCCCATCCTTTTATGCTGTCCCATGCACTGTGCCCCCTGACCCCATGTCTGCCATCCATCGCTCTGCATTCACCCTGTCAGGCCTCCTTCTAGTGCCACCTCCTTCCTGAAGGCTTCCTGAGCTTCTCCTCAACCAGCTGCAAACTCCCTCACCTTTGCTTGGAGGCATTTTGCTTTACTCCTTTTTTCTGACATTTCTTGCTCTCTGCCTGCATCGCAGCTAACTGGGCGCTCGCTGTTTCTCTTTTTACTTTTGCTCCCTCTGCCTTCCCTTCCCACACAAACTACAAGCCCCTGGGAGAGGGACACAGACAGAATGACTTTCTCAATCTTCCCTCCATTGCAGTCTCAGCACACCACACGAGAGTGGACCAAACATGGTCTTGGTTTAACGATCCAGGGATCCAGGCTGGAGTGTCTTCTCTGGGCCTGCAAGTGAGGCCAGGCCTGACCTGCCTGGTTTCATTCCTGGGCCAGGGGCTCACTGCACCCTCAGCCCATTTCCAGGCCCCAGGGCCGCCCTGCAGCTCGAGAATGGGCCAGTCCTCTCCGCCCTGTGGCTGACTCAGCTCCTTATCACCTGTCCAGCCCCAGGCCCTCTTCCTGCAGGGTACTGTTTCTTCCCTCTAGAGACTCCAGCGTTTCTCCTCTGGCTGCTCCCAGCAGCCCCGTGGCCCTGGCAAACGTGTCCCTCCCTGTCCTTTGTTTTCCAGACTCTGACTTTCTCAAAGCCGCACCCCGACTTTGCCCAGCCCTGCATCAGGAGGTGTGCAGGTAGGAGCCCCTCCCCAGGTCACTTCATGGACAGCTGTTCAGGTTGTGATTCAGACCCTGCTGCCAGGAAGACAGAGTGGCGCTGTTGGGAGCAACCCCGGGCCTTGTCCTGCCCCTGTTTGTAGTGACCGCAGGCCACTCCCATCCCCTCTCACCTGAATGCTATTTAAGGTCCTCTAATTAGATGGTGGTGGGGGTGCGTGTTTGGGCCAACGCCCCCCGTGCAGTGCAGCAGCTTCACGATGGGCCGAGAGAAGGACTGGGGTCAGCAGACTCAGGTCAGGCTGGGCACGGGGTCCTGAGCCGGGTGGGGGATGAGACAGCCAAGCAGACCTTTCTGGGGTACTTGCTCCTCCTCTAGGGAATTGGTGCTGGAAGGGGAGGTGGCCTGGGCTTGGAGGCGATGCTGCTGGGCCATGGTGGGACGGGAGCCAGTGGGCTTCCAGGAAGGAAAGCTAAAGATACCCCCTTCCCGGCATGGCTGGAACGCTGAGAGGACAGGGATCCAGTTCCTGTCCTGTTGTCACCGGGGGACAGGGGGTGGTGACCAGGAGGGCGCTGCAGCAGCTGTGCTGGGCCGGGCGCAGCTGGGAGCTGGCGCCCAGGACCGGGCATCCATTGGCTGAGCCTCTGGGCTGGTGGGCGAGGTCAGGGCAGGGCCAGCGTGTTACTGGAAGCCCGGCAGCTCTGTCTGTCTTTCTGCCAAGCTGCCCACTGCATTCTTTGGCCTCCTGTTTCTAGGCGGTCTCTGTACAGGTCTTGGCCCTGGCCTGCCTTGAGCCTGGTACCATGGCGCCCATGTTTGGGGTCACTCGATCTCTTATTTGGGGCAGTAGTTGAGATGGGCAGGATGGTATGGGGGAAGCTGGGCTCCTGTGGGGCAAGGATCCCCTTTCCCCTGTGCTGTTCTGAAAGCTCAAGGGACCTGGGGGAGGGTACCTCTGTGTGTGCGCTGCATTGAAACCAGGGATCAGAGGCCTACGTCCGTCTGAGTATCCCAGGGTGTGTAGGTGAGTGTGAAGGGCGTGGGCGTGGCCTGTCTCCTCTGTGGGGATGCCCCGAGGGGTGCAATGTGCACCGTCTTCCCAGAGGTCAGCCTTCGTATATTAGACTCAGGATCTGCGTCCGTCGAGGGGAGGGGCGGTTGACGTCTGGCTGCCTAGTCCGCTACCAGTCGGCCCCGAGGGACAGCTGCCCTCGGAGTTTGTTCCAGAACATCTTCAGGACTCCCGGATTGTGGGATCCTGTGTCCCAGGGTGTTGGCGTCCTCCTCCCGCTGCCCTGGGACCGTGAAGTCAGGGAGGAGCAAAGGTTTGGACGCGGCAGCCAGTTTCGTGCGGTCTGGTTGTTGCGGCATGGACACCGAGATCGATGCCTGGGGTTTATTTGTTTTCGTTTAATATTTTTTATTGTGGTAAAATATACATAACGTAAGATTTGCCATTTTAACCACTTTTACGTGTCCAGGAGCATAAAGCACATTCATGTTGTTGTGCCGCCATCACCACCATCCATCTCCAGAGCCCTTTCTCTTGCGCAGCTGAAACTCTACCCATCGACACTACGTCCCCGTCCTCCCTCCCCACGGGCCCCCGGCAACCTCCAGTCTACCTTCTGTCTCTGTGGAGTTGATTATTCTAAATACCCCGTATTAAGTAGAATCCTACAGTAGTTGTCCTTTTGTTGGCTTACTTCACTGATCATAATGTCTTCAAGGTCATCCATGTCGTCGCATGAATCAGAATTTCCTTCCTCTTTTAAGATTCCACTGGACTAAGGGTGCCCCGTGTGGATGGGGTACGTTTTGTTTATCTATTCGTGCGTCTGTGGGTGCTCGGGTTGCTCCCACCTTTTGGCTCCTGTGGGACGCCTGGATGTTAATCCTGGCACCAAGTGGCAGTGGGGACCTGGGCACATGACAGGACGCCTCTGGACGTTCCATCCATGACATGGGATCTGTACCAGTTCCAGCCTCTTAGTTCTCATGGTGGATGAGGTCATACACGGGAAGCAGTGAGCAAAGTCCTCCAGAGGTCAGCCTTCATACTAGATTCGGAACCTGCAACTCTGTGGGGAGGGAGTGAAGTGGCAACTTTACCTCTCACGGCCGGTCCACAGGGAGTGGGAATAACCCTGCCCATGGGGCTGTGGTGAGGATGCATGGGTGGCACTCGGTGGGGCTCGGTGGGACTCAGCCCGGGCAGTGAGCCCAGAGGGTGTGGCAGAAGTGGCCCTCCCGGGTTCTGTAGGGGACACCTCAGCTTTTCCTCACTTCTGCGCCCTCTCCTATATCATTCCTCAGGGCTCCCCAGCCAGCCTTCAGGAATCCTCTTGTGGGGCACCTTAGGTCTACCTGACCTACGTGACCAGGAGATTATCCTGTTCTCTGCCCTGGGATTCCAGGCCCACAAGCTTTCTTCCCTGCTCAAATCTGGCCTCAGTGCTCCTGCTGGGCCCTCTCCTTGAAGTAGGCAGATCTTTTCCAGGACCTTGAGCCCAGGGCCTTCTAGTGGGCAGAGGAGATCTGAACATCCAGCTGGCTGTAAGTGTGCTGGCCGCCCTCCTCCTTCCACCAGGGGCCTCCCTGCTGCAGCCAGGTTGGGCTGGCCCCAAAGAAGACAGCAGGATGGCTCCAGGAAGACTGTGCAGCCAGAGATGTGAGCCTGAACTCCCCAGATCAATGCGGGGAAGGCTGGCCAGCAGTGTCAGAGCCTGGGTCTCGGATTGCCTTGGGCAGGGCTTCCAACCCTCTCCCAGCCTCAGCCCCACACCCCCTTCCAGGCACTGACCTCCCCAGACCATTTCCTTCCCTCTTTCCTCCCTTGAGTCCCAGCTCCATCCAGGGAGGGGGCCCTGGGTGCAGGAGCCTTGATCCGACCACCTGAGGACATCAGGGCGGAATCTTCCCCAGTCTCCACCCCACTCACCTAGGGACCTCTGAGCCTCAGTTTCCTCACTGGATCATGCGGCTGGAGGGCACCCAGCATGGGAGTCATTCAGGGTTAAATGGGAGAGCGCTGTAGAGGGCCACCCACGGCAGCACGCAATAGATGTTAACCCCCCTCTCCCCTCCCCAGTTCCCCTGTCTCTACACGGAGGGAGAGATAAGCTGACCTGCACGGAGAGTGGTGAGACAGAAGCTCAGAGAAGGGTGTTACCAGCCAGGACCACGCAGCAAAGAGGGGTGGCCCGGATGGGGTACCCCCCCTTGCCCCTCCCCTGGCAGGGCTCCAGTTCCCTGGCGGGGTCCACGTCCCTATTCGGAGAAGCAAGACTGGGAGCTGTGATTTTCTTCCCTGAATCAGCTCATTCCCTGAACTGCTTCAGGAAGGAGCCGGGGGTGGCCTCACACTTCAGGGCATTGGGATGTGCTCTAGCTTTTCAAGTGCCTGGGTCTTCCTTCCATAGCCCTCTCCAAGCCCCCACCAGCCCCTGTCCCTACTGCCATCCCTCGTATGGTGGCCAGTCTCCAAGATGGCCCCAGTGATACCGTTTCCTGGTATTCACACCCCCAGTAGCCACTCCCACACTGAGTCAGGCCAATCTATGTGACCGATAGAATACAACAAAGTGGAAGCGTGTGATTTCCAGAGCAAGGTTGTAAAGCGTAGCCTCTTCCATCGTGGTCTTTTGGCTCACTTGCTCTTGGGGAAGCCAGTCACCATTCCATGAGGATGCTCAAACTACCCCATGGAGAAGCTCCCGGGAAGAAGAACCGAGGCTCTAGCTCCAGGCTGTAAGATGGTGTCTTAAATAATATACGGTAATCGCAGGAGCGAGATCCTATCCCCTTTACCGTATTCTGTTGGTGGGAAACTAGTCCTGGGTTTTGCGCACACTCACAAAGAGGAGACTATACACAAATGTGATGCTCTGGGGTCACCTTAGCGTGTGTCCACAGATGCTGTTGGGGGTTTTCTCCTGCCAGAGTCTTGCTGGCTCTGGAGAGGGAGAGGGTGTCCGCCTCCCAACACAGGTGTTCTGATTTCAGGCCAGTATGGCTGGTTTCTTAATAATGAGGCTTTTCTCCCTGGTGAGATGGCACGGTCTCATTTGTGTCATGCTTATTCTTTTGATTAACGCAGCTCTAACCCAACTCCTACAAAGTAATAACTCTCGTATCATATAACAACCGAGCTTACTATGTGCCTAATTAGGTAACTTAATTCATTATCTTATATAAGTATCACAACAACCATACGAGCATGTATTATTTTGTCATTGACTGTATGTCCTGAGGCACAGAATATACGCGAAACGCCCAGGGTCATTTAACTAACAGCTTAGGACTGTGTGAAGCCAACTTACACTGGCTTAAGCGGTTAGAAGGGGGTTGTGTTATTGGTTCCCTCGAGAAACATGCACAGGATGAGAGCTGGGCTTCAGGCACCACTGGATCCAGATTCGCCAGTGGTGTCACCTAAACCCTGTCTCTCTCCATCTCTCCATTCTGCTGGCTTCACTCACGGGCAGGCTCTCACTAGCGGTGACAAAAATGGCTGCAGCAGCTCTGGGTAAAGTCCAGACTGGCCGTGGGGCTGCTTGGGTCTTGTCCCCATGCTGGGACCAGCAAGGGTGTGCATGTTCTGACGGGGCCATCCTGGGTCACTCCCCACTCCAGGGGATGGGGGAGGTCAGCCCCATCAATGAGCCGCAAAGACCAAGAATGGTGGAGAAATGCCTACTGGGGGCCTTTTACCGAAAGAAGGGGAAGGGGCACTGGGCAGACAAAGGCAGTGGATGGCCAGTCTGGGGACAGAACTGGGTTCCAAGCCAGTTCCGCCTGACTCCAGGGTCATATGCTGTCAGTTCCTGAGCCTCCCATGCCACCTCCATGACTGGGAGTAGGGATGAGGTGCCAGGTGTGGCTGGGATGCTGCCCCAGGGAGCCGGGTCTCAGTAGGGGGAGGGGACTGCCAGGTGCCACAGGGGGAGGGGGCCATGAGGAGCCTTTGCAGAAGCGTGGGACATGGGCGGGGCACTGCTTTCTCTCTGCTGGGGGGAATACGGCAGGTCACTCCGAACACAAAGCCGGCAGGTGGCTGTTACTAGCTTTCCCATGACCACCGGTTACCATTTTGGGGTGCATTTGGGATGATTTGTACTCAGTGTTTTAATCCTCACAACAGCCCTAGGAGGAAAGGAAATGTCACCATCCCCACTGAACAGGAAGAAGGCTGAGGCTCTGGGAGGTGGAATCAGCCCTCACGGTCCCACTGGTCCCAGATTCATGCTGCCTCATCCCCTCACTCAGAGGAGAGACCGAGGCCCAGGAAGGGGTCGATCGCAGAGCTTTCTCCCCGCGTCCTGGGCACCTCGCCTCACCTTGGGTCTCCTTTGTTTGTTTAGTTGACATTGTATTTTGAATAGGTCATCTATTCGTATGGTTCACAATTCGGATGTGAAAAGGGTTGGCTGAATAATGTCCACACCGAGTCCCAGACACCTGTGACTATGTTACCTTAGTGAGCAAAAGGGACTTCGCAGGTGTGATTAAGTTTAAGGACCTTGGGGGCTTCCCTGGTGGCGCAGTGGTTAAGCATCCGCCTGCCAACGCAAGGGACACGGGTTCGAGCCCTGGGCTGGGAAGATCCCACATGCCGCGGAGCACCTAAGCCCGTGCGCCACAACTACTGAGCCTGCGGTCTAGAGCCCATGAGCCACAGCCACTGAAGCCCACGTGCCTACAGCCCGTGCTCCGCAACAAGAGAAGCCACCGCAATGAGAAGCCTGCGCACTGCAACAAAGAGTAGCCCCCGCTCACTGCAACTAGAGAAAGCCCGAGCGCAGCAACAAAGACCCAGCGCAGCCAAAAATAAATAAGTAGATTTTTTTTCCTCTTTTTTTGTGGTACGCGGGCCTCTCACTGTTGCGGCCTCTCCCGTTGCGGAGCACAGGCTCCGGACACGCAGGCTCAGCGGCCATGGCTCACGGGCCCAGACGCTCCGCGGCATGTGGGATCTTCCCGGACCGGGGCACGAACCCGTGTCCCCTGCATCGGCAGGCGGACTCTCAACCACTGTGCCACCAGGGAAGCCCAATAGATTTATTTTTTTAAAAAAAGTTTAAGGACCTTGGGATGGAAGGTGATCCTGGATCATCTGGGTGGATGTAAATGTAATCACAAGGGTCCTTATAAGTGGGAGGCACGAGGTCAGGGAGAGATGAGAAGACGCCGTCTAATGGCTTTGAAGATGGTGAAGGAGTGTCTTAGCTCGGGCTGCCATCATAAAGACTGCCCACCCTCATGACTTCATGTAACCCTGATCACTTCCCAAAGACCCCACCTCCAGATACCATCACATTGGAGGTTAGGGCTTCAACATATGAATTTTTGGGGGGACACAAACATTCAGTCTATAACAAAGGGGCCGTGAGCCAAGAAATATAGGCAGCCTCTGAAAGCCGGAAAATGCAAGGAAACAGGTTCTCCCCTAGGGCCTCTAGGAGGAGCACAGCCCTATGGACTCAGCTTAGACTTCTGGCCTCCAGAACTGTAAGATAATAAATTTATATTGTTTGAAGCCGCTAATTTGTTACAGCAGACAAAAGAAATGAATACATCCCCCCCCATTCCCCCGCCACCTACTGCCCCTCCCAGAAGCAAACAGTTGGTTTTGAATGTTTCATGCATATACAAACACACACACACACACACACACACACACACACACACACCACACACACACACACACACACACACTTCCTTCCCCCACAAACCGTAGAATACTATACACCCTCCTCAGGGCAAGCCTGTCCTCCGGGTCACTGATTTGGATACAGCCCCCTCCTCCCACAAATACTTAGTGCAGGCCAGGTACTGTGCCAGGCCAGGGATGGGAGACACCCGACACACTGCCCTCGAGGGGAGGTTGAGGCACCAAACACAGCCGGCAAGGGCTGGGGGAGGGGAGGGTGAGAGTAACGCCTCCTACTTGCTGCTCAGAATCCACATCTGGCCAGGGACTTGGGGCTGGGGGATGCCGAGTCGTGCACAGGGTCATGCATGGGGTCCTTGCGGTGGTGACACGGTGGTGACACTACTCAGCATCTCGACTGGTGGCAGACACAGGTGATAGGATTATATCAACCAGACCCACACCCAAGATGGACAAATTGCATGAAGGCCAGTGTGCTGGGTGTGATATTATACGGAGCTTTGAAAAGTGTTACCATTGGGGGAACTGAGCAAAGAGATCTTTCTGTTACTGCTTACAACTGCCTGCGAGTCTACATTGATCTCAATACAAATTTCCATTCAAAGAATTTATTTTTGGTGCCAAACTTGGGCTTAGGGGCTTCTCCCCTGTGCTCCTGGCCGCCCAGGCTCGAAAGGGGAGCTCCCCCCGCCAGTCGGAGCTCCTTCATGGAATCTCCAGGTTTAGCCTGTGTCTCACCCACCAGGGGCACTCAGCAAAGGTGGGGTGAGGGACTGAATGACTGCATGAATGGATGGGTGAATGAATGTGTGAAGTGAATCTGTGAATGAATGCATGCATGCAGGCATGAATGGATGAATGAATGAATGCATGCGTGAATCTGAATGAATGCATGAATGGATGCACTCCAGGCAGGATGAAGAAGACAGGAAGGCTTAGGGCAGGAGGGTAACCCTGCTTGGACCTTGGAGCAGGACAGCGCCTCGAAAAGCCTGCCCACATGCCTGGCCTGAGACCAGGGTCCCCTTCAAAGGAACCCTGCCTGCAACTAACATCAAGGGACTCAAGTCCTCAGTCTGCCACTTCCAGACACCCTGAGGTGAATTCACAGCAACACTTCTTACTATGCCATCGCAAACACCCCCAAACCTCCCCAGCCCCAGGCTCCTGATCCTGCTGAGGATACCGGGGGGTCTCCCCTCCACACTGCCATCCCTGTGAAGCAGGACCCTGAGCCTGGTGGGGGCTAAGACGGTTGGGGGCTCAGATCCAGGTTTCCTCCCAGATCTAGGCCTCTTTCCCCATCCAGGTGAGCAGAGAGCCACCTGGGGGGGGGGGGAAGGGGGAGGGGGGACCCTGTGCAGGGCTGAGCAGCCTTAGGGATCTTACTCAGACTTTGCTGCCTGGCCCCATGAGAACCCCACTTTCTGTCTTGTGGGAAACCAGGGGCTGACACAGGTGGCCTGGTAAGAGCAGGAGCCCCGCCCCCTGCCCCTTGCTCCTTCGTGCTTGAAGTCCCAAAGTTAGCCCGGGGGGGCGGGTCGGGGGGAAAGGCCCTGCAGCCCCCTCCTCTGTTCCCCTGTCAGACCTCCCCAGCAGCGTGGGTGCCATCCCTGCGCCTTCGCAAAGGTCTTCCACCCCACCTTCCTCCTCTCCCTCCTTCTCTCCCGCTCCCCACCAGCCTCTCAAATCAGGAGTGGGGGCCGGTGAGCTGAGCTGAAGCCCGTCTCGGGCACTTCCCGCAGCCCGAGCTGAGCTGATCCGAGGGCACCTGGGCCTCCTTGCCCCGCACCCCGTCATTCCTAGCCTTCCAGAACCGCGAGCCTCCGCGTTAGGAAGGCAACTCGGAGGCCCCCAACCCTTGACTAGAGCAATCCCTGCTCGCCTTCTTTTAAGGAGTTTTTTTCCAAGGGAATAATTTGCTGATCACTCGAACCCCTTAAAAAAAGCGAGGGGGGGGGAGAGAATAGTTCTAGTGCAGGGGGAGGAGCCGGCTGGTTCAACTGCAGGTCAGCGGACCTGGCCCGCGAGGCCTGCGCTCGGATTTGTTCTGTAGCAATAAAAGCGGCGATTTCTGAGGGCTCCGCCGGCACGGTCCTGGGCCCTTGCACCGCTGATGCTCACACGGCTCTGGGGTGGGGCTGACTGACACTCTCATTTTAAAGACAGGCAAGGAGGCGAGAAGACCTGCCCACCAAGAAAGGAGTATGGGAGGCACCCTTGCAGCTGCGCGCGGCGGGAGGCGAGCCGGGCGCGCATTGATCGCTGGTGTAGACGTAGTCTCTCTGCGCACCCGCGCCCGGCCGGCTGTCGGGAACTCGAGCCGGCTCCGCGTGTGCTTCCTGGAAACGTGCTCGCTGGCGAGGAGCTGCTCGGTGACTGCAGCCCTGGGCCGCCTCGCCCGAGGGCCGGGCTGGGCACCGCGGCGCCCGCGGGCTGCCGCCCCCGCAGGGCCGCCCGGGGCGTGGGTCAGCCCCGGTGGATCCGGCGCGCCGCCGGGCGGGCGGGAGGGAGGCGGAGGGGGACCCGCCGGGGAAGCCGTGGGGCGGTATCTCAGCTGCTGAGAGGCGAGCCCGCCTCCTTTCCGGGTAAACTTGCGGCCGCGCCGAGGGGGGTGGTGCCGCGCCGGCAGGGGGCGGGGCCGGCCGTAGCCGCGTCCCGCGATGTTGCAGGTGGGCCCGGGCCCCGTGATGGCCCGGCTGGGCCGGTCTCCCGACGCAGTAAGAACCCCCTACCCGCTGCCTCCCAACCAGAACCGCTTGGCACACCTTCAGGCACAGAATGTTTATTGGCCACCTACTATGCGTGAGTCCCCGGGTGCAGCCGACGGGGGTGGGGGGCTGTTTCTCCCCTTCGGGAAAATGTTCCAGTTTGTGGATTTATCTGTAAAGCATAGGCACCCTATTACTGGGTTTATATATCATGTACCCACAAAAGTTGAACGTTTCAAAGGATGAGATAAAGAGTAGAAATAGAGAGGTTGTGTTTCTTTCCATATGCCAATGGCTTGTCTTGCACATGCCCCGCCTTCCGAGACCTGGGCTTATTCTAGTGGCTGCATCTGGGCTGGACCTGGAGTTGGAGAAAACACCCCCACTCTCACCCTGATCCTCCCATTGGGATCTATATCATCCTGCCCCACCAGGCCCAAGGCTGAGGTGTCTTTGGGGCTCTGGATCCCACTTCAGTGGAGGGTAGCAGATGACAGGCTGGTATACTGGGAGATGCTCTGAGGTCTGGGTTCAAATCTTGCATCTGCTGCTTCCTGGCTTAGTGACCTCGGGCCTCCCTAAGCCTCAGTGCCCTCTTCTGTAAACCTGAGGGGGCAGCATCTCCCCCCTGCCTAGCAGAATGCCTGGGTTGCAGGCTGCCCCCTGACTTGGCTCTGCTGCCAGATGGACACCCCTGAGCCACCCTAAATGGCAAGGCAGCTAGAAGCACATCCCAAGGGCCCAGACAAGGATATGTAGATTCAGACTGAAGGAATTTATTGTGTGTCTAGCTTAGGGTATGGTTCTGGTGAAGGGTAACTCTTAGTAAAAACCTGTGTCACCAAACTGAAGGGCTTCAGGGGAGAGGAAGGGTTCAAGGAGGAGTTGATGAGAGAGAAGAACGAGGAACCAAAGAGTCAGTCAGTTAGTCAACAAACATAAACTGAGCGTCGGCTCTGTGCTGGGCACTGTTCTGGGCAGTGGACAGTCAGGGTGCTCACTCAGCAGCCTGGGATCCCTAGAAACCCAGGGTGTCCCCACCAGGGAGCATCGGAGCCACCTTCAGGCCAGGGCTGAGGGGCCCCTAGGAGCTGGGGGGAAGCCAGGCCCAGAGCTGAGGTGTGGTCCCCCTGGGCGGAGAGTGACTCAGGCCCCGCCCAGCCTCCCCACCGCCTGGGTTTGGTTTGTTTAAGAACAAATTAGTCACGGAGCAGGCAGCTTTCCCGAAAATAAAATGAGAATCCCCAGGAAACAGGGAAAATTGAAGGCAGGCGGGTGAGTCAGCACGTGCTGCCCCCAGGGCTCCACTTTCCAAAAGGCTGCGCCCTCTTCCTCTGCCCCCTCCGCCCCTCCCTGTCCCCCCTCCGGGGACACTGACTTTAACCTCCCGTCTCAGCACGTTCTCTGCCACCACGAGGCTCCCCCTTGTTTTTCTCCTCCCTTACTTTCCTCTTGTCCTCTCCCGACTCTCCCCTCCAGTTCTGCTGCCTCGCCTCCCTCGCCGAGGCTGTGGCCCCACGCATGCGCACTCACGCATTGATCGCCTTCCATCCTTCGGCCCCCGTTTGCATCGTTCGTACGTTCATAAGTTCCATTCGTGTTTACAGAGCACCTGCCAGGTCCGGGTGTCGTGGGCGGGAGGGAAGATGAGCAGAGAAAGAGAGAAAGCCTCCCCCGCCCCCAAGCTTGTGGGGAAAGGAGACTCCTGCTCGCAGACCTGAGAGGATGTTACGGGACACTCCATCCTCCCCCCCCCACCCCCGCTCCTCCAGTCACTCCCTCCGCTGGGACTGACAGAGCTGGGCCCCCAACCAATTGCTTGAGGACTTCATTCCGAGCTCTCTGTCCCTGCCTCCCTCCCCATCAGAGTACAGGGCCACAGGCTGAGTGGGTGTCTGGGGAGGCCCAACCAAGCCGGGCAGGAGACCGTGGTGGGGGGGCCTTTCTCGCCCACTCTTCCTCCTTGTGCCCAGAGCCCGGATGATGACGAGCTGGGCTGTGTTTTGAATCTGAGGGATGGGATCTCATGGCCACCTGTTCCCTGTCCCCCCATCCTGAGCCTCCTGTGGGAGGAGGAGGCCAGGCCTCAGCTTTGGGCAGGACTCTGTGGCATGCCCCCTCCAACCCAAACCTCTGGGGGCAGCAGGGAAGGTTCCAGGCTGAGGAAGGGGATGGCATAGGGGAGCCAGGCCCCTGTGCACTTGGCCTCTCAGGACAGTGCCAGCCTGCTGTGGCCTGGGGTCCGTCTGGTCAGAGCAGGTGAGACCCCTCCGTTAAGACAAGTCCCTGAGGGGCCAGGGGCCCTGTGGCTCCCCACATGGCCAGGGCCCTTCGATTCAGTCTCCTCCCACCCCCCTCCCCACCTCCCAGATGGAATTGGTGCGGGACCCCTGGGGCCACCGTCTTCCCAGACCCCTCTCACTAGCCCCTCAGGAGCAGGGAGTCGGCTGGGCACGGGCTTGGGTCACGGGGCTGGGCCAGGGTCTCCTGGCTCTCTGGTCACTGTCCAATCTCTGTCAGCCGCTCTCGATGAATAATTTAGTTGTTCGAATTACAGTAAAGAGCTATTCAGCTTCCCTTCCCAAATCGTTAAGAGCTGATACAAGATGCCTCTGCTCCTTCTAAGGAAAGTCCCTTTGCCAGTGAAGCTGAGCCTTGTGGGCAGGGATCTCCCCCTCCCCCCAGTCATTCACCAGTATTGGACAGGGACAGGGGATTGGCTTTTGTTTTTTGTCATCTCAGCTTGTTCTCTGTTCTACAAAATGGATTGTAGCCTAAGATGCCAGTTCCTGGGAGCAGGAGAGTGCCACTGTCCTGAGGGGTGAGGCGGGTGCTGTTTTGGAAAGAGCCTTGGGGAGCTAACGTTGACCCCAAGTCACAAGTGCAGGCCCCTGGAGGGGATTCGAGATGCAAGGAGCATTGCAGGAGCCTGGGAGGAAGGAGCATGGGGCGTGAAACCAACTGGATGGTGCAAGAGTGCGCGTGTGTGTGCACGTGCGCGCGCGCATGTGCAGGCACACGTGAACGTGCGCACGTGTCTATGTGTGTATGTTGCACCCATGACCGTGCATTGCATGTGCACAGGTGGGCGCGTGTGCACTCCTGTGCACACCGTGCGTGCGTTATGCACACGTGTGTGCGTGCACCTGTGTGGGTGTATGCACGTTCTTGGAGGGCGAGCGTGCAGCTGGAACTGGATGGGGGCTCGCAGCACTGGGGCGGCTCTCGGGCGTTTCCAGAGCTGGGAGAGTTGGGTGGGGAATCTGGGTGGGGCTGGGCTCCAGCGACCCAGTCAGGTGACTTGCAGGCAGGCAGGGGAGGGGCTTTAGGAAGTTCGGAGAGAGGGAGGGAGGAGTGGGAAAGGGCCAGGGCGGGGACCTTGGCTGGGAGGTGCTGTGAAGAGTGAGGCAACATCTAGGGACTTGAGTGTTCCGGTTCCCCGGCCAAGGATGGCGGGAGGTGGGGCTCCCCCGGGTGATGGAGCCCACTGGGTACGGCGCAGAGGAGAGGGCGGGAGACCTGGCCTGGAGCCTCGGCCCTGCCGATGGAGGCCTCCCAGCGCCTGGGGAGGGCTTGCTGCCCGGGACGGGGCGGGGTGGGGGTGGGGCGAGGCCAGGAGGGCTGAGGTCGCAGGTTCCGCTCCTTGCAGCTGTGCTGCTGAGGAGGCCGGAGGAGAAGGGAGCCTCTGAAGTCAGGCCCGGAGGCAGGCTCAGCCCGAGCAGCAGGAATCCCTGCCTCCAGCCAGCTCTCCCCGTCTAACCAGAGGACTCTGCTCTCCTGCAGCCCTGTCGCAGGAATGGACCTGCATTTCCCACGACTCACCCCCACCCCAGTCCCTTTGCCTGCAGCAAAGACGACTGAGACTACTGAGGGTCAGGGCTTGATAGAGTCACTCTAACTGGTCCCAGATACTCAGGGGAGGAGGTGGCCTGGGGTCTAGTCCTCAGGCAGCTACCCAGGGGCCCCACCTCTGGAAGGGAGCTCAGAGACAAATGTACAAAGGTGGCTTCTTGAGGAGGCCTGACCCCTGCCACCCCTGGTTTGCAGGTCTGTGTGGGGTGAGGGGAGACCCCAGGAGGAATCCATCTCTCCCGCGCACTCCAATGAAAGGCCAGCTCCCAACGCCACGCAAAGGAGAAGCACCTCCACCCAACCTCGTGGGCTTGTACCACTCTTCCCGCCTAAGCCCAATCTTGCAGCCCCCAAGTGCATTGGGGTGGCAGAAGGCAGCACTCTCCCCCAGCTAGATGGTTTGCCCCATAGATACCCAGGGTACCCTGAGAGTCCCCCATGGTCCCAGCCTCCTAAGGGGATCCTTGAACATTCATGCCTTTCTGCCCTCATCCGAAGGCCATGTGACCTTGGCATCCCCTGGCCAGATGTGGGCCCACACCAGGCCCCTGGGACAGCCCTCCATCTGCTGTGTCAGGATCCCTCCAGCTCTGGCTGAGCAGGAGTGGAGAGAGGTAGAGGGAATACCCCCCCGGGCCTTACTGGGCCCCCCTGGAATAAGAACAGCAGCTTCTGATACCCTCCCCATCCCTCCCTCCCTGAGCCCTGAGCCCTGAGCCCAGTCTTGGCCTCCTGAGAGAGGAAGGCATAGTCGAGCTCCACAGAAGGAGAGAGTTCTCCCAGTTTCCTTGGGAAGGATAGGGAATGTTCTGATTTCCAAGCCTTCCCATGGCCCCATGGGCAGCTCCTTGCTTCCTGGCGATAGGACTAGGGAGCTCTCTCCCCCTCCCTCTTCCCCCCCCCACCCCTCCCCAGCAGGCTGGTGCAGGTTGGCACCTGGCTGGTGGCAGCTGAGCAGAGCCTACCCACCCTCAGCTCTTGTCCTCTCCTGGGTGGGATACGGTGGGTGGGTCATCTCTGTGGCCTCCCTCCTCCTACTGCCAACCTGCAATCTCTCCATCGCTCCACTCCATCCCCAGTGGGCTTCTCCCGGGGCCCAGAAAGTTCTTCTCTCTCTCACCCCCTGGCCTTTGAACATGTTTTCCCCGAGGCCAGGGGTCAGCAAACTTTTTCTGAAAAGGGCCAGGTGGTCCTTATTTGCGTCTCTGCCATTGTAGCGTGAAAAGCAGACACAGAGAATTAACAAACCAATGCGTGTGGCTGTGTTCTAATGAAACTGTACTGGACATTGAAATTTGAATTTCATATAATTTTCACATGTCATGAAATAGTATTCTTTTGGTTTGTTTTTCAACTGTTTAAAAATGTAGAAACATTCTTTGTTCATGGGCTGAACCAAAACAGGTGGCAAGTTGGATTTGGCCTGTGGGCTAGAGTTTGCTGCCCCCCTGTTCTAGGCTGCCCCCTTGGCTAAATCCTCCTCAGGCCACAGCTCACACATCCCTTCCCTGACCAGGTGGGAACATCCGGTTGGACATACCCACAATGCCCTGCGCTACTTCTTTCCTAATAGACAGCCCAGCACTGAGCCTGGCACACAGTAGGTGCTCAACGAGTGTTTGACAATTAAGCGTGCTTCCTACATATTGTCTCTTTTGATCTTCACAACATCTGAGTGAGGCATAGCTATTATCTCCATTTTTTTTTTATTATCTCCATTTTATAGACAAGGTAACTGAAGCCCAGAGAGGTTAAGTAACCTGTCAAGGGTCACCCAGCTAGCTGGGACAGAGGAGGAATTGAGCCTGCAGACTGCTTCCTGGGTGACCGGGCAGCAGGGGCCTAGTCCTGGGCCTCTTGTCCTGAAGCTAGGCTTCTAGAAGGTGTGGTCAGGCTTCTCGAGACATCAGGGAGCCCAGCCTGCCTTTCACCTTTGGCACCAGGCTTGCTCGGCAGCTGGGGGAGGCTCCGAACAGCCTCTGTCCTCCCAGAGGCCCCTGTCCTTCCGTATGGTGGCATTCTCTGTGACTCGATTCTGGGCTTCCTTCTCAGGGCTAGACCCAGGAACAACGGATCCCATTCCGTAGTCACCCGTCGCCCCTCCTCAGCCTCCCATCTGAGCCACCTGTGCGTAACACAGCCTGCAACAGCTGTCCTCCCCTCCCCACCAGCTGTGGACACGTCCCCACTGGCCAAGGCCTCTACTCGGCCTCCAGCCCAGTCCTTATTGCCAAGTGTTAATCTCCCCATGTATCAAAGGGGGATGATTACCATGACACCTTCCAGTCCCATCGTCAGCCTGGGAATTGGGGCGCATTCCTGGGCGGGCCAGGCTGGATAAACATGTGGTCCAGCTGTGGCCTGCCTTCCCATCATGGGACATCAAGGGAGGTTTCTGAGGTTGAGGGCAGGAAGGTACGGGCCCCTCCTTTGGACTGGCAGGCCCTGACCCCAGGACCACTGCAGCTCAGCTCTCCCTTCTAGCTCTTTCCCACAGAACCTTCTGGCCTCAGGGATTCCCGTCACCTCGGCCAGAGTTCATCAGACATTCCCCCATCCGCCCCCTCCCCTCTCCCCTGGAGAGAGGCAAGGAGGAGAGGGGCTGGAGGAGGAGAAGGCTGGGATTCCGGTGATGGGGGTGTAGTGAGGCAGCAGGGTCTTGGGAGAGGTCAGCTTGCTGGTAGCCACAGTGTAGATCCCGCAGTGGACATCACGGCTTTGGGGGCAGTGAGATGACAAGGGGAGTGAGTGCAGAAGAAGGGGCTGGGGAGCCAGGCAGAGGAATTCTGAGGAACCAGATCCCTTAGGAGAAGCCCGAAGCTCTCTTCCCATTCTCCCCCCTCCTTCCCCGTAACTACAGCCTGAAATGCCCAGGGTCTCCAGCCAGAGAGAGAGAGGACATGGCTATGCTGGGCCCCCCGGGGGCCTCACTCTACTGCCAAAGCAGTCCTCTGCTCTCAGCTGTGCTGGAAACCATCTGCCAACGGCCACCAGGAAGATGGGGATGTGGTTCCTAGGCCGGGGCAGGAGCAAGGTTGAAGACCTAGGGAGGAAGGAAGGAGGTGGGGGAAGAGAGAGAGAGAGAGAGGGAAGGAGGGAGGGAGGGAGAGAAAGATGGAGAGAGAGGGGATGGAAGAAAATAAAGAGGGATGAAAGGAGCGAGGAAGGAAGGAGAGAAGGAGGGGGGCCGTGAGTAGCCTCCCCACTTTGTGGTGGTCCCTGGGAGGCCGCTGGGCTGAGAGGCCCCTGGGCGTGTGCGTGCTTATTTATTTGCTCTTCCGCGGTATTTATCCCACGTGCGCTTATTTATCTTCTGGCTGGGGCCCTAGGTCCAGCTGGGATTGGCAGCCTCCAGGCCGCAGGCCTGGTTGCCATGGCAACGCCTCTTTGTTAGGCACCAGCATCTGAAAATGTCAGACTGTTTCCAGCGGGTCAGATCTGGTTCCCTCCCTTCTTTCGCCTTCTCCTTTTTCAATTCCAGTTGCCTCTGCCCAAGTTGCAAACTTCCTCTGTCTCCATGGGGATGGAGGAGGGCTGTCTCTCTTTTTCCGTCCCAAACATCTGTCTCTATAAACAGTTGTGCAGGGCACCTCCTCCTTCTGGGCCCAGGCTTTGGGGAGGAAGTGTTTTGTTTATCTGGAGGGGGTCGGTTTCCTTGCTCCTTCAGGCTGGCCGCTGTGGGATGGCTGCAGCCCTGGACTCTGGGAGCCTCGGGCGGGCGGCCAGTGCCCGCTGCTCCTCTGGGCCAGCACTTGGTGGGAAGGGTGGCTACTCTGCACAGTTGTCTGGTAGACCTTGGTTCTGCTTTGCTAGCTGGGGTGCCTTAGACAGGTTACTTAACCTCTCTGAGCCTCTGTTTCCTACTCTGTAAAGTGGGGAAGCTAATAGCGCCTCCCTAACAGATCTGTGCAGTGGGTAATGGTGTCACAAAGTGTCAGGTGCAATCACTGGAGCTCTCTCTAGAAGGCCCTTGTATTTCATGGTCCAGGGGATTCTTCCTGTAAGTTACTACTATTATCAGCCCCAGTCAGGAGAATGTTGAGAGGTTCATTGGTGCAGGGTTGGAATTCCACCCAGATGCAAGCGTCTGAAACCCAGGTCCTCCGTTTGCAGACTGAAGAGCTTGGATCAAGTGACCTCCTCCCCAGCTTGAAATTTTGATTTCTTTCAGGGAAGAGGGTGGGAAGAACTAAGAAATTAGTGGGGTTTTGCCGAGATCCAGGGACCGGAATGCACGATGTATGGGTGAGGAGTCAGGGACAGGGACTCCGATGACTCAGACCCGCTTTCTGCAGCTGGTAGAGATGCGAGCTGGGCCTCAGGAAAGAACGCAGCACTGGCCCAGGCCCAGCCCCGGCTCGGCCACCTCAGAGAGCCTGTCCTGGCCCCACGTGGCCTAAAGTGCCGGCATCGCTCCCGTGAGTCTCAGCAGCCTGACTCCCAGCTCCAAGCCCCGTGCTTTTTCTTGCATCTACAGTCCCAGCGTGGTGCACAGAATGAGATCAATTACACTCCTTCTAGATGATCAGAGGAGAGACCTCATAAACAACCAGTCAATGGCTGAGTGACAGCCCGGGCTTCAAAGCAGGAAGAGCTGGGTTTGAATCCAGATTCCTTAATTGCTGGTGGACCTTGGGCAAGTTAAGCTTGCTGAGACTCTGTCATCTCATGTGTAAAATGGGTAGCAGAACAGTACCCACTGAGGGGGATGCTGACGAAGGGCTCGGGCAGCAGTAAGGCTGGGATGCTGGTGGCAGGGGTCGCCGGTGGGGGGTGGGGTGGGAGAGCCGTGACCAAGAACCCATCCCTGGAAGGCGGGAGGCAGGAGCACTTGAGAGCCGAGCTGCAACCCCCCGTGCAAGCTCCACCGTCCCATCTGTAGAAAACACAGATTGAAAGATAAAATTATGAAGAATTTCAAGGTGACTGCAGAGCACTAAACCCCAAGCATGGGGCTCTCTTCCGAGTGCAAGGTCCTGTGTGACAGCCTGCCCCTGAGAACGTAATGTGACTGATTGCTGTCTCCTGGGATGTCTTCCAAGAGACTGAATAAAATGGACCGGAGCACAGACGCCGGGAGGAAGGGGGAATTTATACACGGCTTCATCCTCCAGCCAGTTGACGTCCCAGACTTCACGGATGCCGAGTGGTCCTTCAGCACTCCAGGCGGGGCAGGAGGGAAGAGCTCGGGGTGCTGGCCCCCCGCCAGGTGTGGCTAGGTGGAGACCCCCACCAGGGCTGACCCTGTAGGCCAGGAGCATCTGAGAAGGCACATAAAAAGCATCTGATGCAAAGTCCCTTTCCTGACATTGATGTTGATCCTGTAAGACATGCCCTTGTTTTTAGGACACACACGCCGAAGTGTTTCAGGGGAAAGAGGCATCATGTCTGCAGCTTACTCTCAAATGGCCTAGGGGAGAAATGGGGAGAGAGGGGGAAAGAAAATGGTAACACAAACGTGGTATAATGTTAACATTTGGGATATTTGGGTGAAGCGTATACGGTAATTTTTTGTAGTATTTTTGAAACTTTTCTGTAAGCCTGAAGTTATTTCAAAACAAAAAGTTGGGCTTTTCTGTTTTGTTTTGTTTTGAAGGGCATGATACAATTATTACTGCCGGGGGTTGCGGGGTGTGGAAATACCAGCAGGGAGCTAGTCCTGCCGGCTGCGGGTCGGTGCTACTTGGAGGACCCCAGGTTCTGCAGGAGGCACCTCGGCTGTGGGACAGGGCAGCAGTGTCACCACAGTGCCAGCCCCCCTGCCCGCACCGCTCCTGCTACCATCGGGCTCCAGCTTTCCGGCCTTGTGGCCAGTCTTCCCCTTTGGGGGGCCAGTGACTCAGCCATGGCTTCCATGTGGCAGGAAGTGGGCACAGTGACTCATGGATGGCTCTGACCCCTCCCACCTGGAGGCTGGGATAGCAGCTGATGTCCCAGGTCAGACATGGCCCCCAATGAGGGGGGTCTGCACCCCACAGTGATGTGCCCAGGAAGTACCACTCTAGAGGCCGGGCCTGGAGCACCCCGCCAGCCAGGCCCCCTGGGGGCTGGCTGAACTTGCCCTCTGCCAGCTCTGCCCACAGCCTATGACGTTTCATGGCCATCTGTGGGCGTATGGGCAATGCTGGACACTCCTTAAGGATTCCCCACTGTCTGCAAAGCTGGCAGCCGCTGCCGCAGTCAGTCCCCGACCCTGCCAGATGCCCCAGCCAGGTGCCTTCACCAGGGACCTTGTTAGCACCCAGAAGTCATACAGACACCCAGGTGCCCAGGTCTCCGGGGCCCAGGCCCTTCCAGCCTGTGAAGGCTCAAGCTCTATGGCATTTCCCGCTTGCCTTGGAGACCGGTGCTGGGAAACTGTCTACTCTCTGATCAGTGGGTTCAAAACCAGCACCTGGACTAGTTAGTGAACAGAGGTTGCTCAGGGCCCAGGCTGTGTCTTCCCTCCAAGACACCCTGACCATTCCAGCTTTTCTTCTCACTTAGGGCTGGGATTACTCACTTCAAAATTAAGGCGTGACCACGTTTATGAGGGTGGTCATAAAAGTGACCCAGTGCTTGCACATCTGCTGTCTCATGTATCCTCATAACACAGAGGGAGACTGAGGCTCAGAGACGTTAAGGAACTTCTGGAGGCCACACAGCAGCACCAAGTCTGGGTTTGAACTGGCGTCTTCCTGACTCCAGAGTCCACCCTGCCTTTATCACTCCTTGAGGTGGGCTGTGCATTCTCCTTGACTCTTCGTGGGCTTTCCTGTGTCCACACTTTGTCTGCCAGCTCCAGGGTGGATCAAGAAGGGTGGCTGGGAGGAGGGCTTCCTTATTTTCTGAAGCCTCCCAGCACTCCGCACTCCCTGACACATCGAGTGCTCAGGCATGGCTTCAGGCAGACTGAGTGTCTGATGGAGGGTGACAGGCCCAGCACCAGTCCTTGGCCCCAAACCCCACCCACAGCGACCCTGCACCTGTTCCTCTTACCCCGCTTGGTGGGTGAAAGATCCCTTCCGGGGCTGCCTGGTGCCGGTGCCCACCTCCAGGCCAGTCTCTCTCTGGCTTCTCTGCAGCCTCCTAGCCGCTCACTTCCCGGATCTGTTCCCCTGTTCCCGACTGTCCCTCTCCTGTGTGTTCACCTTTGCTTCTCTTTCTCTCCTTTGATTTCCCACTCTGTTCCATCTTTCCTTCCTTCCCTTTTTTTTTCTGTTTTTTTTTTGTTGTTGGTTTCTTCTTTTTTTTTTTTTTTTTTGCGGTACGCGGGCCTCTCACTGTTGTGGCCTGTCCCGCTGCGGAACACAGGCTCCGGACGCGCAGGCTGAGCGGCCATGGCTCACGGGCCCAGCCGCTCCGCGGCATGTGGGATCTTCCCAGACCGGGGCACGAACCCGCGTCCCCTGCATCGGCAGGCAGACTCTCAACCACTGGCCCACCAGGGAAGTCCTATGCTTTTTGTTTTGTTTTTAGTAATTCTGTCTACCTGCTACAACCTAACTATGCTATCTTCAAGGCTAACTTTTTCAATGTCTTCCATAAGGCGATCACAGAAAGCCGAATGTTCTAATGGAATCAAGGTATTCTATATCCATAGCAATTTTCTTTTTGGCCGAGCTGCACGGCTTGCGGAATCTTAGTTCCCCGACCAGGGATCGAACACGGGCCCCCTGCAGTGGAAGCGTGGAGTCCTAACCACTGAATTGCCAGGGAACAGGGAATTCCCTATCCATAGTATTTCTATGATCTGAGAGTCCTGTCAAAGAAGAAAGGACTTATTTGGCCTGAGTTGCTAATAGTAAGTTACAATTTTTTTTTTATCCTTGAAAAAAGGGTAGTCAGTATTCATTTTATTATCATTTCCAGATAGATGAAAAAGAATTGTAAAGCATTCCAAATCTCTCAAACATTTCGGTATATATTTCTACAAGTTTCTAAAAACGTCTAGACGTATGTATGCCAAAAAATTCATAAAAATGCCATCATACCTAAATACTCTTTTATCTGCTTCTTTAACTTACTAATGTTTTGTGAATATCTTCACATATGAATAAGCGTACAGCTAAACTATTTTGATTGGCTGTGTAGTATTCCATTATCAGGACACCTATTCAACAGACCCTACATTACTGGATTCCAATTTTTTTGCCTTTATAAACCTTGCTACATAAACCTGTTATGAACATGTCTTGTTCCTTCCCTGAAACAAGTTCAGGTCTTATACTCTGCCTTTTCTAAGTATCCTCTGAATCCCCACAGTGTTTATCTATACTTCTCATGTGAACCTATTTCCATTACAAAAATTATACACCGTCTTCTCCCTGCTTGTAGCCGCTAAGATCCTTTAGGGAACAGTCCACCCCAATTTAATGCCTAACACAGTAGCTTGTACTTAGACACACTCCGTAAATATTTGTTGACTAAGGGCATGAATAAACGAATTTATTTAATGATTCATTCTAGAGTTTTGCTGGTGATTAACATCATACTCGCTGGTTTCTAGTTCCCGAAGTCTGGTTTCTGCCCCAGTGGGGCCTGGTTTGCCCATCTTCTGGTCCCTCGCCCAATCTCAGGGATGAGAGAAAGTGCAGCCAGGGTTGTGAGCTCCCCCCTCCCATCCCCACGGTCCCAGGATGGCGATGGCCTTGCCCTGGGCTGACACGAGTTGATTCAGAGCCTCCCTGCCCACTCTCACGGTCGGTCTCCTCTCCTCTCTCGGACTTCAGGTCCCTATTAGCCTCCCCCGGCCCTCCTTTCTTTCTGAATTTGATTGAGAAGCAGGTAAGCTTGGAGCAGGTCCGCATGGCCTTGGGAGGCCATCTGGGGAAGGGGTGAGGTTGTGGCTGCCTTGCGTGGCTCCCTCGTGAGAAAGATACCCAAGCCTCTGCTCTTTAGGGCTTGGGTGAGACTGACAGAGTTTGGGGGTGGGCCAGTACACGGTAGGTGCTCAATCAAGGCAGTTTTCTCTCTCCTCTTCCTCTAATGGACACAGTTCAGTCTTCTCCCCTAAGGACTGGGTCTGCCCCTGAGGGATCACTGTTGGTGAAGAGCCCTCCCTCCTTCCCTTCCTCCCTTCTCTCCTCATCTTTTTGAAATATGACCTCAATTCCCTAGAAGTGTGTTTTTTTTTGGCCTCGCCATGCGGCTAGTTCCCCGACCAGGGATTGAACCCCGGGCCCCAGCGGTGAAAAGCTCCAAGTCCCTAATCACTGGACCTCCAGGCAAGTCCCTAGAAGTGTTTTCTTTCGTACCTCAGCCACCAGCACTCTTTTCTCATAGAGCTCACTTGCGATTAGATCGTCTGATCTGTGGATTTTTTTTCCTACTTCATGATTTTCCTTGACCCATTTTCACTCCTAGGGCCTATAGCTTTTTTTGGGCCAGAGTTTCCCTGAACTTTTTGGAAAAACGTCCCCTAACGTCTAGGGAACCCATCTGACAAATCCCAGTGTCTCTCCCCTTAGCTGTCATTAACCCATAGGAAATCACCTGCAAGTGACCCCCCCCACAATGAAATTCCTTTCCTGGGGACTTCCCTGGTGGTCCAGAGGTTGAGACTCCACTCTCCCAATGCAGGGGGCCCGAGTTTGATCCCTGGTCAGGGAACTAGATCCCGCCTGCATGGCGTAACTAAGGATCCTTCATGCTGCAATGAAGATCCTGCGTGCCGCAGCTGAGACCCGGCGCAGTCAAATAAATATTAAAAAAAAAAAAAAGAAAGAAGGAAAATTCATTTCCTGGAGCTCAAACGTCAGCCTCTTGACTGGAATAAGGACCATCATCATCCCCACCGCCACTGTGATCCGTCAACTCAGCCCAAGATTAACTGTTGATGCTATGTCTGGCTCTATAACGGGTTGCCTTTCTAAATAATGGCTAAGAAAGGCAACGTGATCCAATATAACAAAATCTACCGGGCACCGACTATGTGACTATGAACCGGGGACTGGGGAGAGAAGAGATAGATGAGAATTGGCCTTGCCCTCAAAGAGCTTAGAATCTAATGACTAAGAACTTAGGTTTGGAATTGGAGAGCTTACAACCTAAAATGAAGGAGCAAAAAGATGAATTGGGTAAAATCAGGATAGTTTTGTGTTTTTCTTAAAGAATTTTAAAGCGGTGTTGCTTTCCCGTTTCTTCATCAGGGGTAAGTAATTTCCAGTCATCCCATCCATTAAACAAATATGTATTAAGAAAGCAAAACACAGGCCAAGAGCCTGCCGTGTGCATGGCTGGATGCACAACGAGGCCGTCCTCAGGAGACTTGAGCTCTGCTCCGTGAGAAAAGCATAAAACGGAGGGGACACCAAGGTCAGAGGGCAAGTGCCCAACCCTTGCCAGTGAGAGTCATCTTGAGTTCCACTTGAGGGGCTCAGAGTTGGGTCATCGAGGGTGGAAAGTTCTGGAAAAACCCTAATACCCCTGTTGCAACATTCTAGGAAAAATGGTCCGTCTACTGAATAAGGGTGAATCAGCCGGGGAAGGTTTGGGGCTATCAGCGCTGTCCCACGGCCACTTGTCCCCAGTCTTTGGTTCCCCAGTGAAGTTCCAGCTACCCTCTGGGGGCCGAGGGGAGGAGACGGTGAGCTCTGATCGGGAATTTCAATGAGACATATGCAAATGACCAGTGGGCTCTTCAGAGGAAGTTCTGAGAGGAGAGGGCTATGGGCAGCTCGGCGCCCATAACCCGCAAAGCAGAAGTGAGAGCCGTGCGATTTCCCAGTCCTCTCTCCCCGTCTCACCCAGCCCTGCCCCCGTGGTGTGGGCCTCCTTCCCTCTCAGAAATGAGACCTGTGACTTCTCCCCAGTTACCCAAGTCTGAGGAAATGTTTGTCTTGAAAGGAAACTAGACTTGTAAGCCTCTTCTCAGCCCCAGAATTGAGGAATAGATTTGGGGCACCCAGTGGGGCTGAGCAGGTGAAAGGAGGGGCAAAGGAGTAACCCCCTCCCCCTCCCCCACCTTGAGCACCTACCAAGTATCAGGCCAGGGATCCAGGGCCCTCTGCAGGATGTCCGCACCCTCACTGGCAGTGAGTGGCTGGTGGGACCAGGACCTGACCTTGCCAGCCAAGTTCCCACACACTCTGGCCCCAGGGCCACTGCCCCCCCGGACAGTAAGCCCCCTCAAGACTGGGCAAATGCTATTCTTTCAGGAAACTAGGACACCACTGGGAGTATTTCCGCTGCAGCTCTGGCCTTTGACACAGATGCACATCTGGAAAACGCGGCCTTCCTTCCCCACGGAGTTTTGAACGAGCAGTTCTGGATTCCCAGTAACTTCCACTTGTAATTAATTGTCAATTGATTACCCGTTCACTTACACGTGTCAGTGTGAGGGCGCTAGCCTCTCTGTCAGGAAGTCAACTGTCTATTGACGAGTGAGTCAAAGCATCTGGTGGGTTACTTATTCATGAGCCAGGGTGCCCATGTAGCTGGGTTTCCCTCACCTGTTCCAGCTTGCCCTGAAAGATGGAAGTAAAGGGCCCTGGGGAGAAAGTGCTTTCCTGACTCTTCCTGGGCCCATATTTGAACCACACTTTCTTCCCTCACTCTCTCTCTCTCTCTCTCTCTCTCTCTCTCTCTCTGTCTCACACACGATTTCCATCCTAGGTCTGGTGGCTTTTGGCCTGACCTTTTACCCATATCCCACAGTGTTAACCCCGGCCAACCCAAGGTGTAAACACGAGATGGCAGCATAAAGCACTGGCAGTAAACTGTAGACCATATTCCTTTTCTTTTTTTTCAAGATGACTTTTATTTTACTTTATTTTCTGGCCACGCCACGCAGCATGTGGGATCTTAGTTCCCCGACCAGAGACTGAACCCGTGCCCCCTGCGTTGCAAGCGCGGAGTCTTAACCACTGGACCTCCAGGGAAGTCCTGTAGACCGTATTTCTTCTTCTGGGGAGTGAGGTGAGAGGAATTGGGACGTGGCGATGTTTTATTTTTTATTAACATACAATTGATTTTTTATTTATTTTCATTGAGTTTAAGTATACATTTGGTACACGTGTTTTACTCACAGGTATTAGTGTGATAATTTGAAGGAAAAGCTGCGGGGCGTAAACTGCAGGGGGAAAAAGTCTGGGGCTCAAAGTGGGTCATCTGAGGACCCAGAAGCTAAGGCTCGAGGGGCAGAGGACATTCTGTGGGCCAGCTGGGCCTGGGCGCTGGCCTCATTACTGAAGCAAGCCACTTAATCTCTTTAAACCTCCAATGCTTCATCTGAACACCAGGAGGACCGCTGTGTGGACCGCTGTGTGGATTCCCCCTCCCTTCTTCTAACGTGGTGCACACGGTGCTGGTGGGATGAAGACCACCTGGGGCTGGTTAGAAATGCAGCATCTCAGGGCCTCCGCATTTTGACAAGATCCAAGTGGCTTCTGCTGACAAAGTTTGATTAGTGCTTTGCTAAACATGACATATTTAAAACACCTAAAAAATTAAAAAAATAATAAATAAAGCACCTAGCAGAGAATTTGGCAATGTTAGTTTCCCTCCTCTTCCCTTCCCTGAGTGTGCTCAGATGGGATTTAGGTTAGGTTAGATAATGAATGTGACTTGCAGTCTGATGGTGTCGCATATATTTTGTCTCCTTATAACCATGGTGTGGGATAGGCCACAAGTATTCTTATCTTGGTTCACAGATGGAAGAGCGTGGCCCTGATGAGTCCAGCAATGGGTCCTAAGGTTACAGAGTAGACCCAAGGGGACCAGGGCCACATGTGCAGATGCTCAAAGCTTCACCCACCAAGCCCAGGCTACCCATGGAAGTGGCCACTCCCTCTGGTGGGGGAAGGGATCCAGGGGCCAGCTGGAGCATATGCTCATCAGACGGGTTAGCTGGATAGGATGTAAAAAGATCCCAAGGGGCTGGAGTTTGGTGTCCTCAATGTGACAGTTTAACAACTTTCATTTAATGACCATTTGGGGGGCACCCATCCTTGTGCTGGGCACTGGGAATGCAACACTGAACCATATGGTCACGTGGGGTGATGGGCGGAAGTCAGGAAGGGAAGGCAAATGGGACACAGGGGGACACTGGCTGTGCCCAGGCAAGCACAGGGTGCTGGGAAGACCACCCCAGACCGAGAGATGGGAGCGGAGGGACGGAGAGGCTCAGGCGCCAGCACCTGCGTGGTGGGCACTGGATGAGGGAGCACCGTGGCCACAAGGCTCTGGACATTCTCTCAGTGACCTGGCACCAGAGAATGTTCCCGGCCTAGGGAAGGACCTGGGTCTGGCCAAAATAGAGGAGGGAACTGGGCGCGGCCTGGGAGGAAGGTGGGGCGGTGGGGAGGGAGGGGAGCCCTGCCCCAGCGTGCCCTCTGTCCCGGGCGCGCACCCTGCCGGGAAGCCCTGGGGCCGCAGCTGCTCGGGCTGCCCGGCCCAGAATAGCCTCCCTTCCGGGCAGGGCTGCCCCGGCCCGCGGCGCCAGCGCCCGAAATAGGGCTCGGCCTGGAGGCCCGGGGGCGGCAGGCGGTGGGCGCGAGGGACCGCCCCAGCTCGGGGACGCGCCGGGGAACGGGCACCAGGGTGCGCGGCAGGGATCGGGGACCGGGGGCCGGGATGCCGGGCGCGGGCCAGCCGCTGGGTGGCGGGGCGGGGCGCTGACCTCACAGTCCGCGAGGAAGCCCGTCGTCGGGGGCCGGCCGCGCTGATGGAAGGGCTGAGGAATCCGCAGCTGGCGGCGCGATGGGGCATGTGCGTGTGTGTACACTTCCCCTTTAAACGTGGCCCGGAGAGTAGCCGTTGCCATGGGCACGCACCGGGAAGGGGGGTGGGGTGGGTGAAACCGAGGCGCGCCCGGACCGAGGTCCCGGTCCGGTCCTGGTCCGGGTCCTGGCGCGGGGCCCTGCCCGGGCAGGGGAGTCGGGAGATCCCGCCGGCGGGGGAAGGGTGGCAAGGACCCGCCTCCAGGGACACCCCAATCCGAGCCCGCCCCCCGCCCCCGCGGTGTCCCAGTCAGATGCAGTCTTGGACCAGGGTGACCTGAGGAGGCTCTGTGCCTGCCCTGCCCACCAAGAGGTGCGCCTCGCGGGGCGAGGTGGGGGACTAGCACAGGCTGCCCGCTGTTACCCTCCTTGGGCCCTGAGTCTGAGAGTTTAAAAGGTGCCTGACCTCACTCTTTGCCCATGCAGCCACCACCCCTCACCGACCTCCACCCGCCCGCTAACCTCCTCAACCTCTCCCAGCCTCAGTTTCCTTATCTATTAACCAGCGATTAGTCATATCTACCATACAGGGTGGTGGTGATTAAAATAGAATAATTATGTAATGTGCCCTGTGCACTGTAGATGGGGTCCTCTTTCCCTTCTCCCGCCCTCCCTCCTCAATCAGGCCTGGGATCAGTTAGGTCCTCCTTGTCAACATCCCGTCCCCCAGGCCTGGAGCTTCGTGGGGATCAACACCCTTGCCAGGGCTCTCCCCACCTCCTTTCCCCTCAGGGTTACCTTGGAACCCTCCTTATACAAAAGGATGGTTCGACTTGCTGTCGGAACCTGCAGGAATCCCAGGCTGAGGTCCAGGAATATTAACAGAGGGCCCAGCCTGGCTGAAGTGAGTCAGCCTCTCCCGAACATTACTTGCTGCTTCAGCTGCCCTTTGCAGATTGGACCGGTTGGTTGCCAGGACTAAGTGGCCCCTGGAAATCGCTGGAAAACCCAGCATGTCCTGGGGGGGGGGGGCGTTAAGAGCCAACCCCAGCATACCAGGCCGGTAAGGGGCTCCTGATACCCCTTTGTCTCCTCTCTGGGAACCGAGGCTCGGGGCCGGGGAGCAGTGGTACCCCCTGTAAGGAAGGGCGGGCCTGGCTTACTGTAACTGCCTGGCTAAAAGCCTGATTGTCCTGTGGTTGGGCAGGCCAGCCAGAGAGGGGCCCTGGTGTAGGGAGAGCTCATGCAGTGTGTGAAGTGGAGATAGGCATGACTGCTTTCCCAAGGAGAGTTACTAAACCAGGTGGGGCTGCCAAGAGGGCGCCATTTCTCCCCCCAAGCAGGTCAGGCCACTAGTTAAATGCCAGATTATTTGCAAGAAATAGTTGGTCCACGGCTCAGCCCCTTCCCAGGGGCATCAGAGCAGCCAGTGTTGATCCAGCACTCACTATGTCCTGGGCAACGTGGGTGTTCGCTCACTGATCTATGACAACAACCCTAGGAAGTGGGGACCGTTATTATCCCCATTGTAACAAATGGGGAGCAGATTCAGAGACCTGCCCTGGTCTCCTAACTTTGAGGAGGCGAACTGAACCGGGATGAAAACCCAGGCTCTTAATCCCCAGTCCGTCTGGCCTCCTGGGTGTGGGAACCAGTGTGGCCCGGAAGAGTAGTGGATGGCCCAGCGGACTGCCCAGGTGTCTGAACCCCTCCCCCCAGGCACGCTGTCTGCTGGGTACTCAGCTGACTTCCTGTCCCTGGAAGAGCAGCTGCGGGTATGCTGGGGTAGGGCGGTCCCCTTCCTGTAGTTCAGGTACAAGCATAACCCCATGCCTTCTTGGCATCCTCCCTCCCTCCTTTCCCAGGCTCTAGATGTCAGACAGAACTGGACGCCCCAGAAAGCCTCTCAGGGCCAGAGATTTGTCCGGAGTCTCCAGTTGTAGGTGAGGGGCCGAGGGGGCGGAGAGAAGGGGCTGCAGGCCCCAGTTGAGGGGAGGACCTGAGAACTCTCCTTTCAGCTCTAACAGACCGCCTGGAGCTTCCTTCATCATGCTTCCTCTCTGATGATGATGACGATGCAGGGATGAAAGATGCAGATGAAAGTCCCTTAACTTCATATCCCCAGCTCTCTGTAACCTGGTCGTCTGGAACATCTGAGGGGTGGAGGCTGCCGCGCTCCTGTGTCCACTTCACCATCAGATAACCCAGGGCTTTGCAAAGAGCTGGCCGTTGGGCATCCCCTGGACTCTTCCCTAGGTGACATTGCCAAGGAACGGTGGCACTGGCAGATTTCCCATGCCCGGCCCCGAGGCTTCACCTTCCCCTGTCTTTTGCACATGGAAGCTCAGAATAAGCTTTCTAGAGGATGCTCTTTCTTGTGTATAGCGTCACCTGAGGTTGCTAATACTGAAGCTCTTCACCAGAGAAACGTAGGAAGCATCCCTGCAGCTAAAAGAGGCGATGTCTGTAGAGGACCAGGCCATGCCAAGCAGGCTACAGGCGTATGCTCCCTCCTCCCCAGGAGGCACTGCCCTCGGCTGTGCAGACTGCCTCTCAGGCCTGCCCTCGGCCAGGCCATCTGCTGGGCCCATCCCTGGGCACCTCTGAAGCCTGTCCTTTGCTCAAGGTGTCTTGGATGGAGTATAAAGTGGCCTTCCTCCTGTTCCTCTGCCCAAGAGCAAAGAAAGACACATTTGTTAGGCTCTTCCTGGAAAATGCAAGGAAAGAAAAAAAAATGTTCTTCATTTTAGATCCTGCAGGACCAACCAGCAGTACAGGGTTGAATAGTATACCCCAAATTCATGTCCATGTGGAGTCTGTGCATGTGCCCTTATTTGGAAATAGGGTCTTTGCAGATGTAGTTAAAGATGAAGTCATACTAGATTTGTTTGGGCCCTAATCCAATGACTGGATACAAGAAGAGGGAGAGTTAGACATAGGCACACGGGGAAGACAGCCATGTGAAGACGGAGGCGAAAACTGGAGTGATGTGTCTGTAAGCCAAGGAACGCTAAGGATTGCTGGTGATCACCAAATGCTGGGGAGAGGCAGGGAAGGATCCTCCCCTAGAGACTTCAGGGGGCACATGGCCCTTGCTCATATCTTGATTTGGGACTTCCGTCCTCCAGGACGGTGAGAAAATCTGTTTCTGTTGTTTTAAACCCCCTAGTTTGTGGACCTTTGTTATAGCAGCGCCAGGAAACTCATACGAGCACCAAATGTCAAACGGAGGGCAGTTGTGGAAAACAAGAAGGAAATGCGGCAGGCACAGAAAGGGAAGGCTTGGATGAAGCCAAGGAGGAGACAGGAAGGAACACTTCCTAAGCATCCTCCTCCCACCCGGGACAGGAAATGGTGGCCAAGCCTTGCCGGGCTCCACTTTCCTCATAGCGGGGGTGTGGGGGGTTGGATGGGGGTGAATGTGGGAGGTCATTTTGAATCTTGCTGGTCCCAGGGAGACCCTGCTAATAATACTAAACCTGTGACATGGTCTTGTCCCTACCTCATGACAATCCATGAAGTGGGTTTTGTTGAGATCCCTGCGTATAGATTAAGAACCACGGCTAGACTGTTAAGTACCCGCCTAAGGTCATTTGCCAGGAAGCAGTGATCTGGGACACACACCCAGCTTTCCTGCCACACAGTGGCGCTCTGCCCTCTGCCGGTCCGGGGCTCCTGTGCCCATGTCCGGTGTCTCGGAAGGGTTGGCACATGCTGGCCACGGGCAGGGATGCTGCAGCCCAACTGCCTGGGTTTGGACCCAGCTCTGCTCCTGGTTAGCTGTGTGACCTTAGGCACATCACGTTACATCCCTGTTCTGTAGTTCCCTCCACGATAAAAACGGGGACAATAATAGGAACTAACTCATGGAGTTGCTGGAGAATTAAATGCGTTCCTACTGTCCACGTGCTTAGAATAGTGCTTGATGCGTCAGAAGCAGGCCACGAAAGTATGTGAAATAAATAAAATATGTGGGTGAAGGTTCTTTCCCTGCAGGGTCGGGGCCAACAAGAGGGCCTATGGGACGGTGAATCTTTCTTTATTCTTACTCCACAGGCCAGGGGGAGACCAAGGCCAACAGCATTCTCATGCAGTCCTTGTCTGTTTCCCACTGAACCCTCCAGAGACCAGCAGGGAGGGCTGCTGAGACCAGAGAGCAGAGTCCTGGGCAGGCTGACTCAGTTGCTCGAATCCTCCCTCCAAGGCCAAGAACACCTGTGATCCTGGATCAGGACAGCTTTCTCCTCCCAGAGGAAAGCTCGGACCCCTGCCATCACCTCGCCGCTGAATCCTGGTCAGTGTTCTGCCAGTTAACTGTGTTGCTCACAGTGGGAAGCTAGACCGGGGTGATTCATCATCACGCATCACCCCATGGAAAGCTCATCTACAGCGCACGTCGGAGGGACGGTACTGGGCGTTGCGTTTACAGACGGAGCTCAAAATGTGCTGAGCGGCCTGTGCACGCAGCAACGTGCCCAGCCCGGGCACATCCAGGAAGTCCTCCAGGCATCTCTGACCATTTCTCCATCTTTCTCCCAGGGGCCTGCAGCCTCTACCGGTTTTCTGGCCCTTTTAATTGCTTCCTCTCCAGATGTCTCTCCTACCAGTGACGGAGTCTGGCCTGATGGTCCCAGGGCCTTATATATTCTGCCAGGGTTGAGGCCCCTCCCCTCCCCCACTCAGGATGGACCAGCTCAGTCCTTACCCTGGTGTGGGCACAAGGTCTCTTGTTGCAGCTGGGCCCCTTGGCTGACCTTCTCAGCTCCTTCTCTAAGGCTGGAGAGGCCTGGCAGGATGCCTGCAGGCTCCTCCCCTCCACTCCAGGGCTCTGGCCAGAGCCTGGTCAGGGTCCTTGCTGAGTTTCCAGCCAACCCCTGGAGTGATGGCCTGAGGAGTCCAGTGGGGAAACCCCAGTGTGTAGGGCAGTATTCCATTGACTGTCCCCACCCCCTGATTGGGCAATGCCGGCTGGTCTCTGAATAGCTTCTGGGTGGCCTTCCCGCCAGACCCCCTTGCCTACTTTCACCAGGTGCCAAGGAACACTGAAAAGGGCAGCGAATGGCTAGGGGACCACGCTCAAAAGCCAGCCTGCCTCCCTCCCAAGCTGGCTCCTTTCCCTCCAGCCTCCTTTTCATAGAATTGTATTACAGAAGGGGATATAGAGGTCATCTCATCCCTCCCCTGGCTTCCAGAAGGAATAGTTTAGAGTGATATTGGGGTTCTCTGAGGCTTTACGCAAAACTCCGCACATTGGGTTGGCCAGAGGTCTCACTGGAGTTTCCTTGGCAATTCTGTGTCCATTGGGACACCAGCCCTGAACGTCTGAGGCTCCCAGACGCTGGGAGATGGGATGACCCTGGTGTTCCCTGCAACCACTCAAAGTCTCTATGGATGGAATGGCAGCCCCAGGACTGTCCCCCAGGGCTGACTGGTCTCTGATAAGAGCCAGGTGTGGATCCAGCTGCCATTTGGGTCCCTTGGGGAGCTTTCACAGTAGCTGCTAAATGGAGGTCCTGGATGGTGGGGACTCACGCACACAGGTGCAGGTAGTGGTAGAAAGGGCAGGCGATCAGTGTTCTAAGTCTACTCCTTCCACTAACCGTCTGTGTGACTTGAGGCACGCCTAAATCTCTTGACACCTTAGTTTGCTCATCTGGAAAACGCAACATATTTCATTTGAGCTGCCTCACTTACCTCTGAGTTATATAAGGAGGGAAGAGCGAGATAATATATTAGGATGTGTTCTGAAAAAAACAAAAGTGCTATTCATGCCAACACAATGTATTAAAAATAAAAGATGCCGGGGCTTCCCTGGTGGCGCAGTGGTTGAGAGCCCACCTGCCGATGCAGGGGACGCGGGTTCGTGCCCCGGTCCGGGAAGATCCCACATGCCGCGGAGTGGCTGGGCCCGTGAGCCATGGCCGCTGGGGCTGCGCGTCTGGAGCCTGTGCTCCGCAACGGGAGAGGCCACAACAGTGAGAGGCCCGCGTACCGCAAAAAAAAAAAAAAAGAAAAGATGCCTATTTGCTTCCCGAAGTAAAAGTTGTAAACGATTTAAATCATATTTTAACGACTCCAGAAACCCCTTTATTTAAAGACATTTCTTTCTTTTGTACAGTCAGGGGTCAAGCATTTGGTGGGCTTCCACTGGGCGCCACCGACTCTGCCGGATTTTGTGATGAATGTAAAAAACTGGAAGATCCAGTGCCTGGTGCAGAGTAGGCATTCAATAAGTTATCATCGAAGGAATGAATAAGAGAGTTCTTCCTTCAGAGAGTTCATAGTCCAGCCTGGAGGAAACTGGCAACCACCAACAAGAGGCAGAATTGGAAGAGGGAGAAGGGCTGTCTGGGCTGGTGGGATAACCCCAATGTGAAACGGGCTCACAGGTGAGCACAGGTGTGAAGCCTATGGTGGGCAGGTAAGGAGACCACCTTGATGGGAGGAAGTAAGTCTCCCAGTGTGGGGTGGAGTGGGTGGGCGAGTTGAAGACAATGAGCTTTCCTCTAGGGTGAGAGTCTGAATGTATTGGAAGCGGCTTAGAGGAAAGTGCCGCGGGAACCAGTGTGCATCCTACGGGGAAGGGCTGTGTGCGTGACGTGAGGATGAAACCAGTATGTTTAGAAGATGAGCCTGGCATGGAAGTGCCTGATGGGGACACACCAAACTTCTTGAAGTTCCCCAAAGCCTTCTTTTCCCTTTTTTGGCCATCTCCCTGTTTCTGATCATTAGAATGCCCCGCTGTCCCACGCCTGCCAAGGGAACACCTGCTGTTTCCCATCACCAGAGTCACCTCTTCTGGGAAACCACTGTAGGTCATTTCCTCCTGGGGGCCTCCAGATGTACCCTGTATACCATTTTATTTTTATACTCATTCCTTTTTAGGATACTTATTGGTTTTCACGTCTGGTTCCCCTTTCAGACTGTAAGTCTCTTGAAGTCTGAATGTTTCCTGGTTGGCAATGATCTCTCCAGCATTGGTCACAGTGCCCAGAACAGGGCTCCCACCTGCATTGATATCACCTGGGGCACTGGGCAGGTAAGCATCAGGTACTAATAATGCACCCTAAAGCTCAGAAACGCTGCAGCCCCCATCACACAACTTCGTGGGACCCCCACCCACAAAGCTCATACTGTGAATAGCGCCCCCTGTGGTTGTGTACACATCACATCAGCCTCCTGTTTTTTGTTTGTTTGTTTGTTTGTTCTGCGGTATGCAAGCCTCTCACTGTTGTGGGTGGGCTCTCCCATTGCGGAGCACAGGCTCCGGACGCGCAGGCTCAGCGGCCATGGCTCACGGGCCCAGCCGCTCCGCGGCATGTGGGATCTTCCCACACCAGGGCACGAACCCGTGTTCCCTGCATCCTCAGTCGGACTCTCAACCACTGCGCCACCAGGGAAGCCCCCCTCGTGGGTTTTATGTTTCATGTCTATACCTTCATCATCCTATACATTATGGATACCAAATAGCATTTTCTGTATGAAAAGAAGATTTGGGGGAGGCGAGGTGAAAGAGAGGAAACATTTTATTGTGTAATGTAAATAACGAACTTGCATCGTTTGTTTCTTCTTTTAAGTCTAGGTTTTCCACCTTTCTCTAAGGCTGGGCCTGATTATTACAACGAATAGCAGCTGTGATCGTATTTACGAGGAGAGCGCGCAGTTTTAGTATTCAGAGCCCTGGCTTCAGATGAGAGCCGGGGGCCTCTGATTCTCTCTGCAATGCAGCCTTCCAGGCCACTGCTGTTGCTTAAGGCTGTGCTGCAATCCGGAGCACTCAGGAGTGGGAAGTCCAGAGTTCTCCCCACTTCTGGGAACAGCCCTCCATCCCCCTCCCTGCGCCAGCTTCCACAGGCAGTCCTCATGACAGTGGGTCAGGCTAACCCAGGGTTTCACAAATGCCTGGCCTGTTCCCAGCACAGCACAGCTGGGAGGGCTCAGCACTGGGAGAAGGAGCACCGTCCTCCTCCCCCTGCCATCCTCAGGCTGGGGCCCAGGGGCTGGAGCCCAGCAGAGGGAAGGGCTGCACTTGTCTGCACTTGCCCCAGTGCGGGCAGTGATCCTGGGCCTTCCCTCCCTGCTAATTTCCCAGCTCTGGCTTAGTCAAGTTTCAAGGAGGATATTCCCTTTCCCGGGAAGTGAGGAGGATCCAGGCTTGTCTTCCCCAAAGGAAGCGAGTGGTCTCAGAGTCACCTGAGGAGGTGTTGCGTATTGAGATTCCCCACTCTCCTTGGGGCTTCTGATTCAGAAAAGCTGAGCTTGGAGTCCGGGAATCTGCAATTTCATCCACTCGCTGGGGACTAGCCGCAGGTGGTTCTTTGGCTTTCATGAGCCTTGGGAGGGAGGCAGCTCTGGGAGGTGAGAAGGGTTGAGCCAAAAAAAACCCTGTTTTCTCAGGTAGGACCTCCGGCTCTCTCTAATGAGCTCCATGACCCTGGAATAACTGCCCTTGTAATCCAAGTCTCACTTTCACTATCACTGAAATGGATGTGTGACCCGAGGGAAGGGTGATCAAATGTCCTGGACATTCAGGGCTGCTAACCCAGGACAAGCTGGTCACCGTACCTGAGGATGAGACAGGACTGTGGATGTTCGAGGTACTGGAAATGTGACTTAAAGATGAGTCTTTGCGGCACAAATATCAGACTGTTTATTTTATTTACATTTTAACTAGTGTCTGTCACTTCCACTAAATATCTGGAGAGCAGGAGTAGCAGGGCCTTGTCTTGTTCACACTCAATCCCCTGACACACAGGATGTGTTAATGGGTACTCGCTGAGTGAATGAATGAATGAGTGAATGAATGACTGACAGGCAGGGGCTGGGGGACTCCAAGGACAATGGTCTGGGGGGGAGGGGCTGCCGGCCTGGAGGGGGGATCTCGGCTCCCCTGGGAAAACTTGATCCACTCATGGCCGACAAAGAATCAGGGGTTTCTGAGCAGCCTCCCCTCGGAGGGGTCAGTGACCCCCAGGGACGAAGGACTGCCTCCCTCCCTCCCTCCCTCTCTCCTTCCAGGAGCCCCGGGCGCGCCGGTCCATCCTCTAACCTCCCTCTCCCGCCCCCCACCCCAGGGAGGTGCGCCTGGCAGCCTCCCGGCCGAATTTCCTGGCACTGGTCTGAGAATAAACAGCACTCTGCGCCTGTAATTCCGTTGCCACGGCGACCGCTCCGCGGGCGGCGGGGGCGTGTCGGGGGCGTGTCGGGGGCGTGGGCTGTCCTCCGCGCTCACTCTCGGCTGGGCAGCTGCGGTGGCGGCGGCGGCGGCGGCGGCGGCGCGGGCCCGGGAGATGCCACCCGCCAGGCTCCGCGCGTACATTCTTCGCATAGCTCCGTCAGGGCTCCCGCGGTGTCCGGGAAGTGACTCTTCCTGGCAGAGGCAGGCCTCCAGAACGACGCGCCCGCCTGCCCGCTCGCCCGGTGGCCGCCGGATCCGGAGGGGGCGGGACGCGGCGCGGGAAGGTGCGCCCGGGACCGGGTTCTTCCCACCTCGGCCTCGGTCTTCCCGGTCCGCCCCTGTGCACATTGTCCCCCACCCCGCAGGCTTCTGTCTCTGCTTAGACTCCCTCTGTGGCTATCTGACTCTGCCCTCTCTCTCTCTCTCTCTCTCTGCCTGGTACTCCGGCGGTGCCCCCTCCCAAACATCCTTAGACTAGGACACACGTGCCCGCTTACTTTCCATCTCCAGCTCCCCTGTCTGTGGCCTCCTTCCTTCCCTCCCCCAGAGCAAGCCTCAGAGTTCCCGTTCCTGGCTCTAACTCATCAGGAGGCCTGCCCAAAGACAGCACCACCGGGGAGAGGATAAGGACCTCTTGGGGGTGGATTCCTACAGCGCTTGAAGCACGGTAATAGGGCCCACGGTCTGGGGAGCTCCATCTCCTCCCTTTCTGTTGGCCAGGGACCCCCAGCTGGGCTTAACCCCCTGTGCTTAACCCCCTTTGAGGCTCAAGCCGCAAAGAATTTTCCCTATGCCCTGCAGGACGCTTCTTAGCAAGTCTGGGAACCAGGTGCACCCCTCCGCTGGCGGCCAGGACAGAGGGTCGCCCACAAAGTCCTCTGGAGGAGCGGTGTCTGCCTCTGAAAGGACTGAGAAGTACAGAAAGACTTCTGCAACACGGGTTGCTATGAGGAGGGAAAACAGGGAGAAGTGCTGGTGAGCAGACCAGTCTGAGAGATTCTTGTCCTGATGTTGCCGTTAGCTGGCTGTGTGAAGTCCAGTAAGTTGCTTTCTTTCTCTGGGAGTCACTTTGACTTGTCTGCAAACCAGAAGGTTGGTCCGGTCTGTGGCCTGAAAATGGAGAGACCTATGGGAAGGAAGAAGGGTGGGGTGGGCAGCGAGGGAAAGGAGTCAGGGGTCTTCTGCCTCTGAGTTCCACCTCCAAGGGGTAGGGAGAGCCACTTCCCCCCTGCAGCCCCTTCCGTTAGCACCCTCTAAACTCTGGACATCCTGGCTAAACAGCTGCCTTCTGGGCCTAGGACGGGGCCTTCGTGTGCTCTGGGTTCCAAGGTTCCATCGAGGCTGTCAGGCCAGCAGATGGTGGGGTGGGGAAGAGCCTACCAAACGTCTCCCGGGCTCTCGTCCTCCTGCGAGGCGCTGGGGAGCCAGGCCCTACTGGGTCCCCTCACCTGACCTTGTGCTCTGGGAAGGTGACCTTGCCTGGGTCTACATTCCCAGTTCCAGAGGTGGTAGTCTCTCTGGTGTGCTTCCTAACGTGCTCTGTCTACTCAGTGGTCCCATGCCTGGCCTCGCCCTTTCTCGTCACTTTAGGTTATTTTCCCCAAAAGTCCAGGAAATGGGAAAGAAAAACGACTTTGTTTATTTACTCTCAGTTGCCTTTTGGACACTGATTCCTGAGCAGCTTATCGGGGGCCAGGAAGAGGGCTGTGGCATTTGCTTCAGGCATCCGAGGCAGAGGAGGGGATGGGGCCCCTGACTTGGGGAGAACACTGATCCAGCTGTCAGGCTTGGGGCCTTGGGGGAGAAGAAGCATGGAAGGAAAATGTCACAGAGCAGCACTTTTAGTTTGCCTTTTTAGCAGAACCCTAGTGCTGAGTGTGGGGGTGGGGGTGGGGGGGCAGTTACCAACCTCTTGACTTTGCAGGGGGGACCCACCTAGGGGCAACCCCGGGCATATTCTTTGTGCTTACTTAAGGGAGGCAGAGAGAGTTCCTGGGCTTTGGAAAAATCAAAGGCTCCCGGATTCCTAACCTGTGTCTTTCCCACATTCCCAAGAGGTGTGTCCTCGGGCAGGTTGCCTAACCTCCGTGAACCTGAGATGCTGCCCCCAGTCAGCCAACAAATATTTACCGAGCACCGTTCTAGGCATCAGAAGTGACCCGTCCAAGTCCCCGCTCCCATGGAGCACACAGCTGGGCCTGAGAATATGCGGTGATAACACCAGCCTCCTGGGGGTGGCTGGGAAGGTGACCACCGACCCAGGTGGTCTCTGAGTGCCCAGAGGGTGCGAGTGGCTGAAAATAGGTGAATAGATGGCTGCTCTTATTGGGAGGTATGTGGCCCCATCCACTTCTCAGGCTGGGGCTCCTACCCCTGGGGAGGGCCCCACTTAGTGCAGGGTTTGCATCGGGACTCCCCCTCCCCCCACCTCCCATGGACCCGGCTGTGCTGAGGTCACGGGTCGCCTCCAGGACCCCATAGTCTGGGCTCTCTCGGAACACCTCCCTGACGAGGAGCCCAGCGCCTCTAATAGCTTGAAGCCTCTAAAAGCTTTGACCACAGCTCAGTTCATACTCCCTGCAAGCCCTTTGAAGCGCTTCCTTCGAACTTGCTTTGCATATTCTGGTCAGATCTGAATCAGACTAGCAGGAATTACCCCTCTCGGTACAGTCTAGGTGGCTGCCTTAGCTTGTCAGTGACGTGAAGCCGAGTTTGATTCCATCACAGGGAGCGCCAGGGCAGCAAGGCGGTAGAGCCGCCGCCCTCTGATGTAGGGTGTAGGTGTGGGTGAAAGAGCAAGTAAGGCAGAAGGGGCAGGGGAGAAAGGCTCAAGTCAGGTTCTTCATTAAAAAATAGTGCTCTTTATTATAAATTACTGAAATGTTTCTGTTTTGAATATAAATATAAATATGTGCAAAGTCTGACTTGGGTTGTTGGTATTTTGGTAAGTTCTTCAAGCATCTCCTGTCAGCCTCGAAGGCCTGGGTGGGGGAGGGGAGGACTGGAGGTGGAATCTTTATAAAAGACAGAGTGATTGAGGCAGATTGTAAACATTATTAAAAAACAAAAACGAAACCCAAACAAAATAACAGGAAAAAAAAACAAAAAAAAAAACACCCCAACACACAGCTGCCCCACCCAGCCCAATACCTGACACAGAAAACTTTGTGTTTAGTTTTCCCCAAAAAAGAACAGTTCCAGGTAATTCCATCCCCGCTACATTACTGTAAGTTTTCACTGATCAGTGCTATTGCAGAGCGGGAGCAGCTGGGTGGCAGGGCCTCTCGATGACTTCCTGCCTGTACCAGTCCCCCAGGGTGAGGAGGGAGGGCTGTGCAGGGTCTGGGGGGCTGTGGAGCCTGGTGGCTCTGCTCTGGCCAGAGCCCAGGCACCACTGGCCAGCCAGTACCCACTGGGCTGGCATTCTTCCTGCGCTCAGGTGGAAGGCATGGATCTCTGCCCCCCCCATGCATCTCTGACCGCCCCCGCCGAATGGTGTGTGGCCGGTGTACGCCCCGCTGAGAATCTCTCGGCCTCTGCCTGGATTGGCTGAGTGTGTGGCTTCTTGTGGGCCAGTCCCTATCCATGGGACAGGGAGCATTTAAGGCAAGTCTAGCCAGATACAGTCAGGAGGCGCAAAGTAGAATCCCCCATCTTCTCTGTCCAGGATCTGGGCTCAAAGGTGGCTCATCTCCTCCATCTCCTCCAGCCCCATCCCCCAGGTGCCGAAAGGTATAGCATGGGTGGGGAAAGAAGAATTGACCAGCCGTCCATCCTCTTCCAAATGCCACTCCCCCCTTAAAACAGGGGAAGGGCCCTGGGCTCTCCGGCATTAGATGCACTCTAGGACCTGTGTTTCTGGTGGCTGTCCGAAAGGGGAGGAAGAGGGGGAGCGGAAAGGTCCCCTTCAGGCCACCCCTTGCCCTTCTCCCCTGTGTCAGAGGTGGAGCAGGCAGCCACCCTCCTCACCTGGGCTGGGCGATGGGGGTGACCATTTCCTTGGCCAGCCGGTAGCCCTGGGCCCCTGAGGCGCCCTCTCTCTCATCCACCCTTTTCCAGGCCCGCGACCTGCTCAGATTTAAAGCTCTGTTTAAAACCAAATCAAAGAGCAAACAAGTTCCGTTGGAAAGTTCGAAGATTCCCCGGCAGTTCTCACCAGTTCAACACGCCCGCAGTGTCCCCCGTTTGGAAGCGCAGGGGGGTCGAGAAAGCGGGACAGGAGAGAGAATCCACTGAGGTCGTTGCTGTGGTCCCCCTGGGCCCGCCGGCTCCTCCGGAGAAACTGGCGTGGGGGAGGGGCGCTCAGGTGGCTCTCCCCCTCTCCTCAAACACATTCCAGGTACCGCCCGCCCAGTTCTGCCGGGGGAGGACCGGAGGGAGGGGCCTGTCCGCCCCCTAGCTCACCCAGAGCTGCAGGACTCTCACGGCTGGATTCTTGTGCTTATGCCATGTGCCATGGAGAAGAGGGGACCCGGGCCCCTAGCCCCTACCCCTGCCCTTTGCTCTCTAAAGGGGGGCATCGTACTGGTCCAGGAACTCCCGAATGGGCCCAGGCAGCTGGGTGACTTTCTCATAGGAGTCCAGGTGGCCGTTAACGGTCTTCCGACAGAGATGTTGGAGAGTGGCCACGTTGGAGGAGAGGGGCCGGCTCAACACCAGGGGGATCTTCTCGCCCCCCGAGTAGATGTAATAGGCTCTCCTGGGGGGGCTCCCCGGGAGCGGCTGGGCCGACGGCTGCTCGGGCACCTCGGAGGAGGGCGAGGAGGAGGGTTCAGTTGGGGGCGAGGAGGAGGGTTCAGCTGGGGGCGAGGAGAAGGAGGGGGCGCCGGAGGGCGGCATGTAGTGATGCACCAGCTTGAGCACGCAGTCAAAGCGGGGCACTGGCTGCGTGCTCCGAGGATCGCTCTGCAGCGAGAAGCTGCCCCCCTCGCACTGGATGCGCAGGTTCTTGGTACCCGACTGCGTCTTGACGCTGAGCGTGAAGAAGTGGCGCTGATCCGAGCTGTCGCGTATGAGGAAGGTGCCCGCGGGCTCGGCGCTGAGCAGTAGGTTCGCCTCGCCGCCCGTCACGGCGCTCCAGTAGAAGCCGCTCTCCTGCAGCTTGCGCACTGCGTTCACCACCAGCTGGTACTCGCTCTTGGAGCTGAAGGTCTTGAGGCGCAGGCTGGTGTCCAGGGGGCGGCTCATCCCGGCGGCGGGAAACTTGCTGTGGGTGACCATGGCGCACGGAGCCAGCGTGGATCTGCGCGGCGGCGGCTGCAGCTGCTCGGCGGCCTCCGCACAGCGGCCGCTACCGCATCCCGGGGAGCTGCGGGGAGGAAGGCGCGCGCCGCGTGAGTACCCGGAACCCTCCAGCGCGCCCGGCCCACCCCGGCTCCCCTCCCTCCGCCGAGCGGCCGGGACACCAGCTGCCCCGGAGGCGCTCGCCTGGGCCCTCGTTCCGACCCAGACACCCCACGGAGCCCGCCCAGCCCCGGCCTCCAGGCAGCCCTTTCCCCAGCGCGCACTGGGAAGGCGCCGAGTGGGAAACTCGGGCGCGGAAGTTGGGTCTCCAGGAGCGTGGCCGGGGTGGGGAGCGGGAGAAGGGCCCCCGGGACGCTCTGGACGCCGCTCAGTCCGGTGGCCCCGGGCGGCAGGGACGGAGAAAGAAATCCGAGGCATGGGGGTAGGGAGGGGACACGAGAAGCCCGAGGGCCCCAGCCTGGGTATTCCGGGAACCTGGGATCTCCGGCTTCCATCCGCTCTGCCCCCTATCTCGTCCCCTCCCTGCCGGGAATGACCCGGGAAGGGGAGGGGAAACCGGGAAAAGCTCCCGGGACTAGTGAACCGACCCCCCCTCCACGCCGCGCCCCTCCTTCCTACCTGGTCCCAAACCGAAGTCTCTGGCCTTGGGGCTGCCCCTCCTACGGTCCCCAAGGCGCGGCGGCAGCGCGGTGGCCAGCGGTGGCCCGCGCTGCGCCCAGATGTTGGCGGTCGTGAAGTCCACAAAGGGCCCTCGCGCGCGCGTCCCTCGGGCTTCGCCGGGACGCCCGCCCTGCCCCCTGCGCGCCCCCGGGCTGGTCGGGCGGGGGCGAGGCGAGGGATCGCGGCGGGAGCTGGGCCGGGCGGGCGGCGTGCGGGGCCGGAGTCGCGGCGGCGGCGGCGGCGGCGACGGCGGCGCGGGGAGTCCGAGTCGGAGCCGGCGCTGAGGCCGCGCTCGCGGGTATATACGCGGCCGCGGCGCCCCGCCCCCCGATTCCTGGAACTGCGCGGCCGGCCTTCTTGTAATGTTTAGTCACTACTCGCAGCAATGAAAGGCTGTGCGCGGATGGGAGGGAGGGGCCGCGGGCGACCGAGGGCGGGCCGCGAGCAGGGCCAGAGACCCGCAGAGACGCGCGCAGAGACAAAGCGCAACGCGAGGCAGCCGGGGCGGCCGGCGGGCTAGGCGCCAGCCCCGGCGGCGCGTTCCTGGCAGCGGCCCCTCCCCCGCGCGCGCTCCGCCCCCAACTTCTCATTCACACTTTCCCCCTCCCTTCTAAGAAGGCCAGTTTCTGGCAGAGGCGGGGGCGCCGCTCCCAGAGCGCGGGCAGTTCCAGGAGGCCGAGCGGGAGAGGCTCCCGGCTCCCCTTCCCTTTTCTCGGACCTCGTGGGGAGACCCCCTCGCCCTCCCGCGCCCGCCCGAGATCCCGATCGCGGCCCCAGGAGGCCCATGCCTGCCTCAGGGGAACGGGGGACACCCCAAGGCCGGGCCGCGAAACTGGGACCGGACCTGGGAGCCCTGGGGGGTGGGGACGCCCGACAGTCACCTGTGGGCATGTCCCCGAGGTGAAGCCGGGAGTCCTAAGGGTGGAGGGGACGCAGCCTGAGTGGCTGCTGTCCGGCCTCAGCCCATCGGCCCACCGATAGGTTCTTTGCCGATGCAACACGGGTGCCGCCTCCCACCACCAAAAAAACACAAACGCAAACAACAACCGCTTTCGCACTTCTGGGTCTCCAAACCTGCGAGGTGAGGTGTGGGTCCGGCCAGGTGCTCTTAACGCGGCGGGACTGGCCCGAGGGCGAGCGATGGCCCCACCCCGCGCCCCGCGTCCGCTAGAGGGCGCCCTGGGGTTTGCTAGTTGGAGCGGAGTTTGGTGCTGCTCTCCCCCCCACCCCCAAGCCCTGGAACGGGAACCCGAAGGGGCGGTGGGGAGGCTGGCTCAGGAGCTGGGGCGGGAGGGACCTTCTCGGGGGACCGAGGAGAATTCACATCACAGTCTGGAGTTAGACCTGGGAATAAAAGGCTAGCAGTGGAGGATTTCCGGAAAGCAGTTTTCACTTCAGCCCGCTTCCAGATAGCCCGGGACAGCCTAGAATGTGCGCCCCCTCTGAGTGTCGGGGCCCGATCTCTCCCCGGGGGTGAGGAGAGGAGGTGATTGAGGTGAACAGCGGATCTGTTCTTGGTCACGTCGGCGTGGATGTGGGTGGTCTGAGCTAACCAGGGCCAGCTTTACAAAGGATGGAAAATTTTGCCATCTGTCCCCAAACAGGCAGTGCGGTGCTGGAGTCGCCTGAGAACTAGCTTAAGTGGCACTTAGATTGTCATCTCTCAGGACGCAGGGGCTGAGAGCTTTGGACGCTGCCCTTTTCCCAGATGCCATGCCACAGAATATAAGGACTCAGAAAGGAAGGGAGAGACCCTCGGGAGTTTAGAACTCGGAGACACGGCTCCTTTGCTTCTCTAGGAGCTGATAGGCACCTCACTGCGCCTCCAACTTGCCGCTGTGTCTTCGCTCTGTGTCATCACTTCTCTCCCCCACAGATGTCAGGGGACTAAGTGAGATGTGGTCAGGACACCCAGTCTCTCTGGAATTCAGCTTTGCCATCCGTAAAGTAGGAATAATAATCTTTTCCCATCAGAGATCTGAGATTAAAAAGACAAGAAAAGATTCTGCACATCAAAATATGCTAGACATGGAAGTAATTCAGTGCAGTTCCCCCTTTGGATTCTGTTAGGAGAGCAGTAGTCAGGAGGAAGTCTTGTTACTCCTGCAGAGGGGGAAATTGATTTATTCAACACACTTCACAAATATTGGACTCTATGTACCAGACATGGTGCTGGGCATTGACATATAATGACGAATAAGACCTAGTCTTTGCCCTCCAGATACTTGCGGGCTAATGAAATGGATTCTCCTTCTTTGTAGAATCAGGAGTTCATTCTTTTTCTCATCCATTGCTTAGGAGGCTGCCACCATGACCATCCACTGCTGTGCTGAGCCCCGTGGAGGACAAGGAAGGCTCACAAGGAATAGCCCTTGAGTTAATGGATGAGAAACTGCTTTGTAAATTACAAGGCTCTGGGGCTTCCCTGGTGGCGCAGTGGTTGAGAGTCCGCCTGCCGATGCAGGGGACGCGGGTTCGTGCCCCGGTCCGGGAAGATCCCACATGCCGCGGAGCTGCTGGGCCTGTGAGCCGTGGCCGCTGAGCCTGTGCGTCCGGAGCCTGTGCTCCGCAACGGGAGAGGCCACAGCAGTGAGAGGCCCGCGTACCGAAAAAAAAAAATTATAAGGCTCTGACACAAGTTAGATTCATTCAACCATTCCAAAAACCCTCACTGAGTGCCTACCTTTGCCAGGCATGGGGCAAAGCGCTGGGAACACAGAAGTGCTGGGTGAATCCTGCAGGGATACAGGGGAGGTGAGGGGACATGGGACCCCCAAGTGTTGAGCGTCATGAGAAAGAGGTGGTTGTAATTATGATCCTATGAGACTGTGATCATTCATTCTTGGGGGGAGAGGGGGTCAGAAGTGAGGGCGGGAGAGATAAGGAGGAAGAAACAGCCCCTGAGCTTGGGATTCCCCGGTCTGGTTGGAGGGACTCATACCTCTGAAATCGGTAAGTCCTAATATCAACAGCACAGTACCCAAGTGAGCCTGGGCTCTGCCAAGGGCCAGCAGCAAAGGCTGCATGACTGGCGGGGAGCATAGCGTGGGCCCAAGAGTGCCTGGATGATTTAAGGAGCAGAGAGGAGGGGCAGGGTCATCACGCATGCCCAGCGGCCTGAAAGAAGCTGTCCTGCTGGAGAGGGGCAGGGCTCCCTGCATACTGACTCAGGAGACTGAACTGCTGTCCGGGCTCCACAACCCAGTAGCTGTATGACTTTGGGCCACTGACTTTCCCAGCTGTGCCTCAGTTTCCTTATTTGTAAAACGGGCTGATAATAGTACCTACTTCATCAGGTGGTTGTGAGGACTGAGCCAATGCATGCAAAATGCTTAGGATGGTGCCTTGCACATATTAAATGCTCAGTTTATGTTAGCTATAATGATTTTGAAAGGTCTTCGGGGAGAGGGAGGAGAGGAGGGCTGAGCTGCTGCAGCTTGGGCCACTAGGGGATACATATGGCTATAAATGGCTTTATGTTTTGGAGAGCTATATATCTCCTATATAAGAGATATTCCAAAAAGCTGCTTGTCTTCAAACGATTCAGCCAGTCACCAAGTTTCCCTTTGGCTTTCTAATATCTCCAGGGGGTTCCCATTGCCTTTGTGGTGAGTATTCGTCTGAGGCTCTCTGCTCCCTCTCAGCTTCATCAGCTGCCTCTGCCCCACTGACACCTCAAGCTCCAGCTACGTGGAGCTCCAGGCTGTGTCCAGAACGTTCCCCAGGCCTGGGTCTCTGCATGGCTGCTTCCCTCTGGGTGGAACTACCTTCCACACCTTGGCTGATTTCTACTTTTCCTCCAAGATTTGGCGGAGATCAGTGTAAACTTCCAGGGTAGCTCCTTCTATGCTGAAACACGTGCCCTACTCATCCCCTGTTAACCTAGAGGAAAAGGACGATAGTTGATTATTTTTTTCCTATGGAAGCCTAGAAACTGGTACGTAGAAAGTGCCCAATGGCTCTTTAAATAAGGGATTGTGTCGCCTTCTGTTTTCCATCATTTTTAGATACTACTGACTGCTTTCTTCTAGAGTAGCTTTTGGTCTTTTCCTGAAGGGCTCAGGAGCGGCTGTTCAGCTGGGAAGGAGGGTATAGAAGCCCCTGTGTGGTTGGTGGAGACTATTAGGCCTGCTAATCAGAAGACAAAGGGAGTGAAGACTCAAACTTTGCTGGAAAAGTCAGGGAGGAGAGATCGGGACAATACAGGGCACACTCCCAGACTCCTTCTTCCAGGCAAGAGAGATGCCCAGACCAGGGCAGATTTGACCGAAGGCACTTTCCCTGTCTGCTGGGGATGGGTAGTGGTGAGAAACCATTATCCAGGTCTGGCCTCTCTGCCCCTCCATGCTGTTTCCCTGGTTAAGGGATTTCGGAGCCTCCTGCCTTTTCAGAATCTCTCCCTTTGCAGCATTTCTTATGAAGTCAGAATCCCATTTCCAGGCAAAGGTGCTTGGTCATAAAGATAATAAAGATATTCATTCATGATGGAGGGGAAGTACACAGCGGTTTCAGCTGCCCATGGGGCTTCACTTACTCATGGTGTGTGACAGAGGATGAACTCTTGCCCAAGCCTCTTAGATGGGAATGCTGGTGCCTGTGGGGTGGTCACAGGAAGCTCTGGCGCGTCTCGGTGAACACGAGGTCCCATCCTTGCACACATGATCTCCGTATCCTCCGGGGGCCAGCCTGGGCGTGGGCACTAACGTTGCCATTGTTCTGTTTGGTGGCTGCCTTTGCAGCCAGATGGGTTAGGAGACTGGCCTCAGACCACAGGAGTTGCTCAATACCAAGCCCCAGGCCTCCCTGTGTCTCAAGACTAGTGGGCTTTCTACAGCGCAAGGAGGCACCCTGGGTTCAACTGCCCGGTGGCCTGATATTCCTTATCCCACGTTGATTCTGCTTCTACTACATGCCAGTTAGTTGGGGAAGCCTGGGGATACAATGGTGGGGGAAAGACTGGTTCCTTCCCTCTGGAGCTTCTAGGCTAATGTTGATGGTTACAGGAAATAGGCAGGAGGCAATGAGGTCTCTCCTCTCCTGCCCCCCTTTCTCTTGGACAATTTGGAGAAGATGGGGGGAGTGTCTCACCTGACCTCTTGGAGGCCCTGCCCCTCGCCCCCCAGTGAGTCTCTCCCAGGGCTGGGCTTCCTTGGGCAACTTAGCCCCTCTTAGTTGAAGCCCCTGCCCACCGGGACTGATGGCGGGAGCCGGCCCTGCTGGCCGCAGGGCAATGGCAGGGATGACCTTTCCTGTGCAGGAGGAAAGGTCCGAGGGTCGCATACCAGGCTGACCCCGACCTCTCTCTTTCCTGCTTTAGACAATCCTGAGGGGCGGGCGCGGGAGGCCTGGACAATGGCCCGCAGCCGGAAGTGCCATTCCAGTTTGCAGGCCTTTGTTTCTGCCGGGAGGGGCGGCAGAGCTAATGAAAAGGTTTATGGCTCAGATGTCTGTGAGCAGTGGAGTTCCTTCTGACATTCCAGGCCCAGCTGGCCTCTGGCATTTCCCAGAAAAAGTGCCGAGGGAGGGAAAGAAAACACTTTACCAGTCCACCCACTTACCCACCCTGCCTTCTCAGATTCCTCTCCCTTCTGGTACTCGGGCTGGGTCTCAGCTCAGACCCCTGCCCGGGGGCCCCAGTCCTGCACCCACAGAGGGGGTAGGGGGTGGGAGGGTGACTCTAGGAGGGCCTGGAGACTACGAAGTGTGTGGGGGGTATCTGGGAGGGGAAAGAAGGTTCTTCCACCGGCTCGAAGAAGAATCCACATCTGTTCCAAGTTCGGAGTCGGGGGTAGAAAAGGAGGGGCGCTAGCATCTCGCCAGTTATCTCCCCAGACCCCAAACCAACCAGCCCTGCTCTGTCCCGAGCTGGGATGGGAATAGTCTCTGTTTGCTCTGAAGCGGCTACTGTGCACGCACCCGTGCGTGCCCTTTCCTGCGCCCGGGAACAGACACCGGGGTAGCGGGCAGTTCTGGGAAGCGAGGCTGTGGTGAACCATCTGGGCTGTAATGCAAATGAAGCCTGGACCGGCGCCTGGAGCTGAAGTGGCAGTGCCCCGAGAGGGAGAGCCGGCAGGGGGGTGAGGATGGAGGCAGGCTCCTGGGCTCCAGATGCCCTTGGAGAGCCAGGATGCGTGGGAGACCAGGTGGATGCAGGAGTCCGGCTTGCCCTACAGTAGCCAGCTGGGCTGGCTGCTGGAGCACAGCGGTGGGCAGCCCTCGACCTACCAGGCTTTTGGGTCAGGTGCTGCTTACCCTCTCTCCCTGGGCGTGCACGCAGCATCTGAACTGACCTCCTGGGCCTGCACTCAGGCTCCCTGCAGTGGCAGGGTTGCCACGAAAACCTCCTGAGTCCCCCATCGAGGGGTGTGACACCCCTAGGAAGGTCCCTGGCTCCTCTGAATTTGAAGCACACATTGGCACGCACTGATTCTTGGACAAATTCAAAGGGATGTGATGTATCCTCTCTCAGGCTCCCAAGGTCCGGAACCAGCCGGGATGGCAGAGAAGTGGCTCAGAAGGAGTGGGAGGTGGGAGTCTCCAGCAGGGACAGAGGTGAGATTCTAAGGTATGACATTGGGGGCTGGCTCTCCGAGTCCCTTGCTTTCCACCTTGCTGCACTCACCTGGCCTCACATGAGTGGAGTTCAGAGTGTCTTCACCTGGGTACGTGAACTGCCCCCCGCCCAGGATTTCATAAGACCCCGATAATTATAAACAAAATGCTGCTGGAAGTCCAGGTTTCGGGGGTAAGTGGACCTACTCAGAGTCGCTTCTTGCTCCTGCAAGACTTACTTTACAAAACCATTCATTCGCTCATTCCTTTTTTTTTTTTTTTTTTTGACAGTGCCCCACGACATGGGGGATCTTAGTTGCCTGACCAGGGATCGAACCCGTGTCCCAGCATTGAAAACGTGGAGTCTTAAATACTGGACTGCCAGGAAAGTCCCCATTCATTCATTTCTTTAAGAGGTAACTTTTGAGCACCTGCTATGTGTCAGAGATTGGTCTGCGTGCTTGGAGTTTATCGCTCTGGGCCCTCATGGAGCTCAGGCTCTCTCCAGAAGTACAAGGTTCTCCCACAATTGATGTCATGATTAATCAATTTCGACTGTGCTAAGTACTGTGCAGGAGAAGTCACAGGGGCTGTGAGCATATTATGGGGACACCCAGTCTATAGGGGGGCACATCTGAAGGGAACCCCTGAGGAAGGGACACGTGCAGAGTGATGGGAAGCCGAGGTCTGGAGAGGTCACCTCCCCACGTCTCCCAGCTTGTAGGTGCTAGGAGCAAGCAGAGTCCGCGACAGGTGCACCACCAGCATCAGGGCGCCTGGGCTCTGCCACCAAGCATCTTTCCCACTGTCCACTTCTGTCTCATTTGTCACTCTCCCTCCCACCCACTAAAGGCCTTAGTCCCCAGCTTCCGAGCTCAACCTGAGGCAGCTACGCGCAGAGAAGATGGAATATTCGACTCCATTCTACTGTGGGAGGTGGGTCAGGCACAACCTCTAACTTCTGGAACTTTGGAAAGCGAAAAGATGTTTCACGAACAGGCAGGACAGCCTCATGGTTCAACATTCAAAAGGCAAAAGGTACAGATGAACTGTGACCTTCTACAGTTATCCTTCCTCCTGTGGTATCTGGGGCATTTTTTTTTTTTTTTTTTTACAGATCAAAAGATGCCTGTGAAGTAGTGAGCTACAGGCTGAAGGAAACCCACAGATGCAGTGGTTGACCTGTACAGAATTTAACATTTTTGAGGCAACATTTAAAAATCTGGCAATTTCACATCCATATTTGAATTGGGGGCTTTTGGGGAACAATCTGGCAGGTCTGGTGGGCCCTCTAGATGGGACCTGGGCTCTCCAGCTCAGCATAGCCCACCACCCAGGATGACTGCCCTCCCCCCACTCCCCTTCCTGCCAGGAGCTGCAGGCATAGATGTGGCAACTCTACCTGGCTTCTGTCTTCCCACCTCTCTAGGCTAAGGCGTAAGGAGGATGATTGACTTTGGGGGATTTCCTTTGAGTCTCTTTCCTAACTTCCAGGAGACTGGAAATAAATCAAGCCTGAGCCTGGGAGTCCGGAGCCTCTTCTCCCACCTGCTGGGGCCTGGTCTGATTTGGCCTCATCTCAACAAGGAGACTTGTCCTGCTGGAGACTCTGGTACCAGTCCTGGGGCACACCTAGCCTCTTGCTTCAAAGCACCATGAGGGCTGGGCAGGGAGAAGCAGAGGAAGGTGGGGCAGGGTGGGGTTTTGCCAGGAAGCCCCCCCAGCAGCTCACCTCCACCACCCATGTGGCTCCTGGGGAGCCTGGGATTCCCTGGGACATAACTGGCCACGGGCCGCAGTGTCTCCCCAAGGGCTGGGCTGCTGGCTCACGAGGAGGCCTGCAGCTCCCGGTTGGGGTGGTGCTGGCTGCCTGCCACACCACAAGAGGCTGAGATTCCCCTGAAGCTGAGAGCTGCATTTATTTCTCACCGGGACAGAGAAGCGAACTGGCTTGCTCTGCCCAGGAGGCATTTCCAGAAATCTGGGCTCTGACTTCTTGCTGATGAAATGCCAGATTATCCTGGGCCTCTTTGTGGCAAGAGAGCCATTGAGCAATAGGTATTTTGTTTTGCAGATGACAAGATTTTTGACACTGAAAAGTTTAAATGACAAATGCAAGAACCTTGACCGCTTCTCCACCCCTACCAGCAAGGTTGCTGGTTTGAACTCAGTGTTTGGACAAGTTGTTCTTCACAACCCGCAACTCCAACTTCCTCAGGTCCCTGGTGCCAGAAGACCTCATCTCTCCCTGTTTTAGGGCCATACAAGCCCGGTGGGGCCCATGCCAGGTCCACTGCTGCAGCCCAGGGAAAAGCCATTTTCTGAAACAGACGTTGGCAAACTATGGTGCAGGGCTGGCAGGATGCTTTTGTAAATAAAGTTTTATTGAAAATACAACCACACTCATTTCTACTGCTTGTGGCTTTTGCACCAGACTTGAGACTGAGACTGGCCCCCAACGTGTGAAATATTTACCACTGATCCCTTTAAGAAAATATTTGGCAATCTCTGCTCTGGGGGAACAGACGCCTGTCTCATGCCAGGGAGGACTGGGGTCAGGTCTTAGTTTTGGGGGGGAAGAGTATCAAGGGCTGGAAAAGATCAGGGTAACAGCTCAGTGGGGAGAACATATCCCAGGGAGAATGAAGGCAGGAAAAGGGCTGGTGGCCTGAGGGGAGACCGAGGGCTCTGTGAGCTGCCACATTTGCAAAGTGATCTGTGGCAGCAGGTCAGTAAAATCCCAGGAGGCCAAGCCACCATCGCCCCACCCTTGGCGGAAAAGCACAAGCTGGCTGGTTCCCTCCTGCAGCCGGGAGGCTTCAGAGCTCACACCTCCCGCCATGCATGCATTTATCAAACCAGCATGAATGAGTCGGCTTCTGGTGCCAGGTCCTCTTCTGGGTGCTCGTGCCTCAGTGCTCTAAGGCCTCAGATTTGGGGGCGGGGGGGGGGTGGCGCAGGAAGACAAAAGACACGGCAATCAACCAATGAATAAGATTAGATCACAGTTCTTAATAGAGAGAAAATACAATCCTGTTATGGGGCCAGGCGGGCCTTTCTAGGGGAGGGAGAGCTTTAGACAGAGCTCCGAAGGATGGGGGGTGGGGGGCAGCGGTGGAGGACATTGTAAGCAGACAGAACAACTAACACAGAGATCCTAGGGCAGCAATGTGTGGGGGGAGTTTGAAGGGTGGTAAAAAGGCCAGGCTGGTGAGGCGGGGCGGTGACGGAGTAGGAGAATGGAGGGGGAGGCAGGCTGTGGCCCCAAGGCTGGTTTCATGCCATCCTTAGTACCTAGGCTGCATTCCCTACAAAACAAGAGTGCGCTCCTCAGAGGCAGCCCATCAGCCCCCAGGTCAAACTAACCTAGGAGAGTTTCTCATCACCGAGGCAGGAGGTGGGCTGGCCAGCCCCTTCCTCCCTCCTTCCTGGATTTGCAATAGCCCTGTGTTTGGGAGAGACCCTTGCTCACAAAGCAAGTTCTGGAAGGAAGGGCTTTCCTCTCACACTGGCATGATTTTCGGTCCAGGGAGTGAATCACAGACAGTGAGGCACGGGCCCTTAGCTCAGGACTTCCTGGTGTTTCCTGCCTGGGAGAGCAGCCCTGCTATCAGGGGCAGCAGCCCACCACTCCCTGACGTCAACTCTCCTTTTCATGAATGGGTTTCCTTTTCCGTTTGGGAAGACATGATCTCGGTCATCAGTCCATCGACCCTGTCATTCTCACCCTAGCACCTCCTGTTTGGGAAGAAGCAAGCAGGCTAACGAGAAGGCAGTGGGTGCAAACAGGAGGATGAGGGAGACTCAGCGGATGGGCTTCCGAGCCACCGAGGGGTTTCAGAGGACAGATGCTTTCTCGTCTGGGGTCATCAAGGTGTGACTTGAGAACTCCCAGCAGCTGTCGTCGTGTCTGCCCAGACTGCCTGTCCTCCAAGCAGCTTGGGGGTGCTCCCAGGCAGACTTTCTGGGCCACCTGTGTTAGCATGACTTACCTCCTCTACTTATTCTCCCTAACTAGTCCAGATGAGACTTCTTGGAGGAAACAGTGCTTGTGTGCTGTCATCATGTAAAAATGTAACCGTCTAAAATATTGCTCAATCCCTGAAAACCATTATTTAAAATTTTTGCAACTCTAAATGTGTGTGTTGTAGGGCAAAGTCATAGTTGCCTCACTCTGGTTGTAGCTCGGACTGTTTCAAAGTAGCCAGGAAGGCCAGAGGCCCTCGGTGTGTGGCTTCAGAAAGGACTGGGGTCATTGTCTGCTGTTTATACTTAATGTAAATACTCCTTAGTTTAACTTACAGTACTGTCAATATCTCTGTGTGCTACTATAGTTTACTTTAGATCAGAAATTCCCAGTGGGATGGTACTATGGCTGTTTGTCTCAATACCTCTCCCAGCAAAGCATCACATTGCGCAAAGAAGCTGCCAGCTGTTTTCAGGACGGTTAGGATGCTCCTGTGGTCCACATGGTACTCATTGCCCAGCATCATGGTGCAGCCATTCAGCACCTTGACCCTGCAACTACCCTGTGCCAGGCATGGTGCAAAAGTGGAACCAAGCAAGGGATAGTTTCATTCTAGTTCCTGGAAATTAGGCAATTTGATGATTCACCACTTCTCACTTGGAAGAGTTGAATCAAATTTCGCCCTGTATTTGTAAAGCTATCTGAACTTAAAGGAAAAATTAAAATCTGAAGTCCTCTCTGATTGTAAACAATTTGGAAACTCTTAAATAGCACCAAATAAGCAATGTTAACATTTTGGTGTATTTAGTTTCAGTCTGTCTGTACCCACACTCTCAAATTTTTAACAAAATGGGATAAGCTCTATACTGCTCTTTGAAATCTAGATTTTACTCTTAATTTCATTAACCATTCTTTTTTTGTGTGTGTGTTACGCGGGCCTCTCACTGTTGCGGCCTCTCCCGTTAAAGAGCACAGGCTCCGGACGCGCAGGCTCAGCGGCCATGGCTCACGGGCCTAGCCGCTCCGCGGCATGTGGGATCTTCCCGGACCAGGGCACGAACGCATGTCCCCTGCATCGGCAGGAGGACTCTCAACGACTGCTCCACCAGGGAAGCCCGAGATGAACATCCTTGTAGGGAATGTATAATTCATTTCCCCGGGTAATTTGTTGAAAGCAGAATTCGGAATGTTTTGTATCCTGTGTGTCCATATCCTTTTAACCACACAACACCTCCCCTCACCACCATAAGTAGGATATGATTATCTCCTACAGCTTTTCCAGTTTCCAAGTCCCAGCCTCTGTGGATCCTGCCAAGGAACCACATGATACAGATGAGAGTCATCCGTTACCTTTTTAAAATCAGCTACAAAAAAGTGCTCTTGGCTGTAGGGATGAGCTCCTTCAGCCTCTTTGGCCATGGAGCCGTAGTTCCCAGGGGCGGGTTACAGCGTGTGTATGCATTTGGGCGCATGGGGAGGATGGAGGGGTCTTCACGGCATCTAGACTGGGTGAGCTGCTCTGTGCCCTGGAGCTGCAGGCCCAGGGCTGACAAGGTGAAAGATGGTTCCGCCTGGGTCTGGTGGGGATTTTCCGTTCTCAGTGCGCCCGGGTGAGTCAACGGTCACCCACTTCTGTACATCTTAGCTAACACCTTGGAGCAGGGGCTCGGCCTGTCAGGTCCAGCCTGAACTTGGTCGTGGGGTCTGACAGGTGATGCCCCTCACTCTCCACCCCCATCCGGTATCAAGACCGAGTCAGGGGATGCTGGTGCCCGCGCCCTACTCCTCCACGGCCTGGTCCCTGCGTGCAGCACACCTGCGTCCCCCTGGCGGGAAACTGAGGCTGCGGGGTGGGTCCGCCTCCCCTCCAGGCTCCCGCGCGCCGCCCGTGTCCGCGCGCGCGGTTGTCAATAAAGTTCTCGCGCGCCGGAAGCGGAAGCGGCGAGTCTCCATGGCGGCGGCGGCTACGGCGGCGGCGGCGGCGGCGGGGCCGGTGTTCTGGAGGCGGCTGCTGGGCCTCCTGCCTGGCCGCCCTGGGCTGGCCGCTCTCCTGGGGCGCCTGTCCGACCGACTCGGCAGGAACCGGGACCGCCGGCGCAGGAGGTGAGAGAGCGGTGGGGCTGAGGGCGTGCCCGGCCCCGACCCTCATTCCGCGCTCCCGGCGTCGCGGTGAGCTCTCCGTATCCCCGCGCGCGGGCCCGCCCGGCCCCCGCAGTCTCGCCTCGCCGCCGGCCTTCCCGGGGTGGGGGACCCCTCCCGAAGTCGGTCGGGCCGGCCCGGGGCTGAGGGGGGCGAGCCCGGCCTCCGGCCTCCGGCCTCGTACGGTGAAGCGAAGGGGCTGTGTGTGCACACCCGGGGCGGGGGGATGAGTTCGTGCGTTGCTTTGGGCCCCGGGGTGTGTGTGTTGGAGAGTCTTCGCGAGAGACACTGTTTGGGTCCGGAGGGGTCTTTTCCTTAAGTAATCCTAGCTGCGAGGTGACTTGACGGGAGTGAATCAGCCCTGCTGGGATTCTGTGCCTGCAGCATTTCTCACATCCTGCCAGAGAGGGCTGTGAAGCAATCCTGAGTCAGGAACACTCAGGCCAGGGAAGAGGAACCACTTGAAACCCCTTTTACACTTTGCAAAGGGCCTGTGTTCTGGAAAAGTACTGAAGTGAGTTATGGAAATAGTGAAGTAGGCTTTGAAGCAGTTCGCTCAGGCAGTGGTCTATCGAAGTAAACATTTGCCAAGTACATGCTGACCTAAGAGGCCTGCTGCTGTTGCTAATATTAAAAAAAAAAAAAAAAAAGACTTATGTGCAAGTAGTTTTCTTGTTGGAGAGACTCGAGCCTTACGCTTGTTTCTTAAGAAAAAAAAATCTTGGAACTGCGTCTTTTTGCAGAGTTTGCGCCTTAGATTTTTATCTGCTACTAGGGTGAGATGTGACCTTCTGGCCTTTGGTAGAGAGATCTGTGGTCCAGTCATGTGTGCTGATTCTAGGTATGGAAAGGAACTTGCTTCTTATTGGGTTACTTTGGAAGATTTTCAGCAAAAATTCAGGTTTCACTTAGGGGAACTTTTTGTGATAGAATCAGCCCAGGATGGAACTCTTGGAAGCTTACTGATCAGAACGGCTTTAAGTTTCACATCAGTGAACCCGGTGGGAGTGGGGTGTAGAAGAGGTGGCCTCTGTTCTCTGTAATTGGTGCTTAGCAAAGACCTGTTTATTCCAGTGGGTAGTGAAGTCAGATGACTTCTACGTCCTGGTATCAAACCACTGAGAAATTTGGTTTAAAGTTTCAAAAAATGTTCTCAAGGACGAGATGTTTAGGCCATTTTGTCATTTCCCTTGTATGTATTTAAACTATACAGAAAAGTACTTCATGATTAATCACTGTTTAACATTGGAGTTGATTACTAAAGGCTGTTGGGGCAATCGCCACAAATTCTTTTAAGAAAGACATTTCTCTTGAGTGTTTTTCTGCAGGGGGGGGAGGGCAGTGTGGCCGTGGGGATAGTCTACATTGACTTCTTAAAAGTCTTTTTTGTAAATAGCATTAGTGGATGCAGGACTTGTGGCTCCATATTTCTTCTTGATTAAGTTGGTTAAGGCTGTGGGTCAAAAATTAAACCAGGAACTCAGTTAAATCACAGACATAGAAACACAAATGTCAGAAATTTGCGTCTTTTACTCCTTGGAGGTGATGCCTATGCTAGGACGGAGGATAAATGTTTTGAGCAGTATTACTACAGTACTGTGGGGTTCTGACCCTTTCTTTGCCTTATTTGGTTTGCAGATGTTTTCTGCTTCTCTGTGGCCTGGCTGTTTGGGGTTACTCATGTCTGTATGGCCGCTCACCTCCAGTGGCTGCTGACTTTCGTTTCTTCTCTATTGTTCAGTTGCACCAACCAATTCCTCATTCCCCGAATGATGTGGTTTCTTGTAACTCTGATCATTGATTCATTGATAATAGTTCTGTGTAGCCATGAACTTATTTTAGATTTTAGCTTGCCAGTCTGACTCAACTGTTGGAGTGCCTGGTGAATCCTCGTGACTAGCAAGGGGAGTGGTGAGAGGGAACAGTTCTTTACTGCAGTGGTTTCCTTTCAGTTATAGAGACAGCCATAGTGACAGAGAACTCTATTTAAAATTACTTCTAGGGGCTTCCCTGGTGGAGCAGTGGTTAAGTATCTGCCTGCCAATTCAGGGGACACGGGTTCGAGCCCTGGTCTGGGAAGATCCCACATGCCGCGGGGCACCTAAACCCGTGTGCCACAGCTACTGAGCCTGCGCTCTAGAGCCCGTGAGCCACAACTGCTGAGCCCGTGCACCACGACTACTGAAGCCCGCGCACCTAGAGCCCATGCTGCAACAAGAGAAGCCACGGCAATGAGACTCCCGTGCACTGCAACAAAGAGTAGTCCCTCGCTCACTGCAACTAGAGAGAGCCCGCGTGCAGCAATAAAGGCCCAAAGCAGCCATAAATTAATCAATTAAAAAAAATTACTTCTAGGGCTTCCCTGGTGGCACAGTGGTTGAGAGTCCGCCTGCCGATGCAGGGGACACGGGTTCGCGACCCGGTCCGGGAAGATCCCACGTGCCGCGGAGCGGCTGGGCTCGTGAGCCATGGCCGCTGAGCCTGCGCGTCTGTGAGCCTGTGCTCCGTAACGGGAGAGGCCACAGCAGTGAGAGGCCCGCGTACCACAAAAAAAAAAAAAAAAAATTACTTCTAATTAGTGATTTGGAAATACTGCTGTTTTTTCTTAAGCAGGCATCTGACTCATTACCGTGGACAGCTGGATTCATTCACTCATTCAGCATGCGTGTATAGAGCACAGCTGTGCTGTGCTGGGTACCAAGGGAACATACATAGTCCCACCTTCATGGTGCTCAGACCCATAAACAGACAATAGTAAAGTAAGGTAGGAAAGGTCATGGCAGCACTAAGGCACACCTGGAAGTCACAGAAGGCTCCCTGGCGGTGATGATCTTGGAGCTGTGTTTTGGAGGTGTGTAGGAGTAGGCTAGGTGAGGAAGTGGGGAGCCAGTGTTCAAGGAAGGATAGTGAGTGATGTAGGTTGATGGTGGCAGCGGCGGTCTAGGCCTGAGGGGGTGGGGCTTGTATGAAGTCATGGACAGTGGGAAGAGAAGAGAGGGCTGGACTGGAATCAGCTCTGGTGGGGGTGTGTAGGGGGGTGCTGAGGAGGTAGCTCATGTTTCTGACTTGGGTGACTACATGGATGGTGGCATGCTTCACTAAAACAGGGAGCGAGAAAGAGGACCAAGTTTGGGGGATGACGATAAGGTGAGTTCAGGGCATGTCCATTCGTATCCAGGTTCGTATCCAGGTGGGTCCAAGTGGAGGCGCTCACTGTTCAGGTGAAGGGCGGGTCCGGCGCTCAGGCGAGGAAGACAGAAACTTCAGGTAGTTTCTTGGAGTCATCAGACTACACAGAATTGACTTGTTATTTGGGGTATGAGACCTGGTGGAAAATGTGTCAAGAGGGCGTTAGTCCCTAACTGAGTTTGCTGACATACAAGGAAATATTTTCTCTGTGGTCTCCTTTTTCTTTTTTTAAAAACTATTTTCAATTTGAGCTATGTGTGCAGAAAAGTCTTTATTTTTGAAACCCAAGTTCTATTTTCTTTATTTTAGGTGTGTGTATGTATGTGTGTGTGTGTATGTGTGTGTATGTGTGTGTGTGGGGTGGTGGTGGGGTGTCCTAACTTTCCCGAGTGTAAGAGGGAAACATAACCAGCAAACTGTTCTTATTAGGTTTCCTTACCTTGTAATGCCAGCTCAACATACTCTTATTCTACTTCTTAGTGGTTTCTACTCTGAGGGACCACCAGGTTTCCAGAAATTACTTTTTCTCTGAGTTTTCTGATGCTGGGACCCAGTCCTCCTTATTCATTAGAGTTCAGTAGCGCCACCTCTTGTATTATAGCAGTAGAATGGGTGGGAGGGGGGATATTTAGAATCAAAGCATGATTTCCCCAAATAATTCAAATTTGATCTTGCAGAGAATTAAAATAAGATTTGCAGCTGACTGACTTGTAAATTGTAGCTTTATTAGGTTCATATTAACCTGAGTACCCTCTGAGCACATTGCTGCTGCTGCTGAAGTAGGCTGGTCAGTCAGCTGTGTGCTCATAGATAGAAACTAGCCTGGGATTGAAGCGGTCTGATAGATAATTCCCTTGTAAACACGTGATCCGAGTAATGTAAATGAGTCGTTTTCACTGCCGGGAAGTCAGGCTGGTTGCAGCAGTTTGGATTAGTAGAACGTGTGAGTGGTTCTCGGCAGGCACTTGGCTATGCCTGGTGCCTTTGGCTACGGAGGTGTGTTGTGGGTTATAAGTATATGTTAGGTTTCTAGCCCCTCGATGTAATCGACTTTCTTTTGGACAAGCCAAGAGGAGAGTCAGCGTGTTGCCACATGCTGGCAGCCCCGGCCTCGTGCCGGCCTTGAGGGAGCAGCCATTGGTCTTCTGTGACCTACGGGAATTCACACTCATTTCCCTTACTTGGGTTTAGGTCTTGCGTTAGTCAGGAAGGGCTGCCTGCTGCTGGGGCTGCAGGAAGTTTCGTCCTTTCGTGTAGTTTTTCGAGCCTTTTTCAGGAAGTGTTATGACTTGGTCTTTTCTCATCACTTCACCTCTTTACGTTTAAATGTGTGTGACGGGGGGAGGGTGGGTTTTTCTTAAAAAGTAGTTTCTGAAAATATTGCAATCCGGAGAGCTCAGTTTCTTTTAAAACATTCTTTCTTTTTTCGTCGTTTTGTACAGATTTGGGTGGGATACAAACCACAGAGTATGTACCACGAACCTTATAGTCTCTGGAGAGCTCGTGGACCTTTAGACCATGACCCTGAGTGCAGGACACTTAATTAGTGCCCTGGCGTGGTACAGGGGACAGAACTCTTGTGCTGTCCACGGTGGATTTGTGGTTAGTGTAGGAGATAGTCCTCCGGCATCACCGTTTTCTTCCTTCAAAGCCCTGCAGACCCTGTTTTGAAAAGACGCTAGGAGGTGGGCCTGCTTCCTTGTGTCCCAAAGGGTGGGTGACACCACTGTGGCCCCAGGGGAAGCACCTGTGTCCTCTGAAGCCGTGAGAGCTGTGCGGGGCCTGGTGGAGGTGAAGTGCAGACCCAGGTGGAATTCTCTGGCGTTGCCTTTCCTTAGTAGCGCCTCCACTGCCCCCGTGAGAGCTCGGTTGGACCTCCAGGCGCACTGTTGTGCATCCTGACGAACGGAGAACGCAAGGTGTGGCAGTATTTTTCCATGGATTACTTGCAGCTTCAGAATGTTTGGTGGAATGGAAGACTCCTGTCTCTGCACACAAAGGAGAAATGCCTTCTCCCGTTTTCTGAAGCTTCTCTTGCACATAGCTGTGTTCGCGGCCTCTCAGCAGCCGTTCTGCTCTCGCTCTTTCGGTTTGACTGGCTACTCTGAACTCAAGTCCCGCTGCGGTCCTGTGCCTCTCATGAGTCGGGTGGGTGCATTGTCCTGTCTAGGGCAGGCTTCTGCTGTCCCTGCTTTAATGGTGGCCCCCGGACCACGGACAAGAGTGTTACTGCATGCTGTTCTTGGTCAAGGCAGTCCAGATATGGATTCCTTTTAGAGATGCTGAGAAGAAACTTCCCTCTCTTCCCCACTGCCCTCCCACTCCATACTCACTGTGTTCTCCTAGCGTCACCCCCCCCATCCTCTCACCCCATTCCCCCAGGCCCCTCTCCAGGTGGAGGGAGTGGCCCCAGGTCAGGGGTCCTCAGCACTTAGGCCCAGCCCACTCTCCAGCTCAGGGAATTTGTTTGCAAATTTCATAGGAAGCCCTAAATCACCTGGCTGAACCTTTCCCCAGAGTCAGGTGTCTGTGTGGGTGGTGGCTGGAGCCCACCCTTTGGAGAGGATGCTGTCAGTTTCACCTTCAGAATTGTGGGCCGAGGATTGTTTTGCACTGTTGTTGCCGCCTCTGCCACCGGCTGAGGGCTGTAGCAAAGTAGTTAGGCTTGCCTGAGTTCAAGTACTAGGGCGCGCCCCTGATCTGGCCTTAGCTCTGTCCTCCAAACTTCCCTGATGATCCGGAGTAAAGGAGTGAGAGGGCGGCAGAACCTTATTATCTGGCCCCCCAGCCCCTGCCACTTCCTCCTCCCTATAACTAGAAATGGGAGCTCCATGTTATCTAGAAAGAGATGATTCAGGGGAGTGCAGGCCTAGATGTGGAAAATGTGTGTGTGTTTGTTTAGTTCTCTAAATGGTGAGTGTGACAGCCCTGCTTTTTTTGTAGAGTAACCACAGCTCCCTGCCTCCTCCTGTCTCTTGGGGGTTAGGGTTTTGACCCGGGACAGCTGCCTGGAGGGGGAAGTTGCTTGTGCAGGTGGTCGGCCCCTGGAGGCTGGGATTACTGTGCAGCAGGGGCTGTGGCTGGCACGGGGAGAAGTGTTTTCTGAGAAGATTCCCAGGCGTCTGTCATGGAAAGCGGGAACTCACCCCCATGGGGATCTGGCTGAGATGCATGGAGAACGTGAGCCCCTGCACTGTCTCCCACGGAGACTGGCTGCTTCTGCCCCGGCCCAGGTGCTGCAGTTAGATTTTGAGTGTCTGGGCTCTGGATGTGGTCTCCCCACCTTTGCCGGCCTTGTGGGGCCTTTATAAAACTCTGTGCTCTTTTTCCAAGCACCTTCCTCTTTGGAATGTGAAGTTACCACCTGAGGGTTGGGTCTCCTCCACGATGAATCCCTGAAACCTAATAGGTTTTCAGTTCTTCTCCTGTCTAACAAAAATAAACCTGTCAGTACACAGGTTAAACAGGAAGTAACATAAAAAAGCCCTCAGCAGATCTTGGACTGAGGCCCTGATCTGGACTTGGACTGAAGCTTCCCAGGAGAGCTGCCCGACAGGCCCGCAGCCTGCCCGCGGTGGCCCAAGGCCAAGCCTGTCCTGCCGAGCCCCTCTCCTGGGTGGCGGGGCCTGACCCCCGTACAGTCACTGTGTGTCTTCTCTGGACTGCCTGTTGAGCCCCTCCTGGGTTTTTCTGGCGCTGGTGGGTTTTGGCAGTTCCTGCCTCTTCCCTTTGCTCGCACCTCTCCTCGCCTGGAGCCCCCGCACTTCCTGTCTGAATCCCACCGGGCGATCAAAGCCCATTTGGAGGGACGGTGTTGTGAGGCGTCCCCAGCAGCTCAGGCATCAGCAGCTCCCCTTTTTGGTCATTTGAAGCACATCCACCATATGTATATTTTGACCTTTCCTTCATTAGCCTTAGCATTTTCTTTTGTGTTCTTAGATGATTTCAGGTGTGTACGCTTGTGAGGCCACCAGGTTTGTGGGCAGTGGTGCCCAGGCCGGCCGTGCCTCCCCCGTACACCATCAGTGCTCACATGACCACTTGGATTGAGGCCCAGATTGGCACTTGCCCTCTCCTGGGTTGCTGTGTGCCAAAGAGGTGTTTCCTCATCTTCCTTTTTGGGAGCGGCTCTGAGTCTGTTGGCTCATCTGAAGAACGCGTGGGGACTGACTGCATGGCCTGGGTTGCCGGCGACACCCTGGATACTTTTTATATGGTCTGAGCGATAAGTGCTGTGAGATTGGGAGATCAGTTGATCTTACAGCGCTGTGGGGTTTTCCTCCTCAAACAGACTATGTTTAATTAATGAACATTAGACTTTAGCCCCACTTTGCGGCTTCTCGTTGATAGATTGTTGTGCACCTTTCCCGTTCTCATGCTTTTCCGTTGGACTGAAGGCGCTCCCTCTCCCCTCTGGAAGGTAGCCTTGAGCACAGCAGGAGCATGGCCTCCACTTTGGGGAAATCGAGGTCGCAATCCCTTGTTTACACGTCTAGGCCTTTCATTTGCTGCTTGTTACCCGGGAGCCAGAGGAGACGTGTAGCAAGCTGATGCCCAGGAGTGTGGTCCCCACCTCTGCTCGGAGGCCCATGGTGAACCCTGGCTTCCCAGGGTCCAGACCCGGTGTCTTCCACCCGCTGACTAAACTTTTCTTGGCAATGAGTCGCCGTGACAGCCCAGTGGGCTTTCTGGGAAGCACAGCTGCAGGCCATCTGGCGTGTGTGTAGGGACATTCAGGAACCCTGGGAAGATTCAGCGTTTTATCAGGAGGCAAGTGAATGAAATCATCTTCCTGGAATTTGTGGCCCTTCAGGCCTTGGGGTGTTTAAGCGTCCTTTCCCTAGAGCCCCTCTTGAGGCCGTGGTGAAGGTCACGCGCTGAAAAGGATTTTCCTGCCGCTCTTTGCTGGAAGTCAGATGAGGGGCTGGTTGGTGTGGGGCTCTGGGTGTGCACTGCCCTCCCCCGGCCCCTGCAGGTGTCTCGTCATCCGGACAAAGATGAGGCTCAGTGGGCAGGGGACTGTTTACTGCGGTCTTGGCCTCAGTGGACGGGAACCAGCCAGAGACTGGGTGTGACCTCTGAGGAGAATGTGTCCAGGGGTGAAGGGGCAGTTGTCGTCACTGCCGGCCCCTCTTGAGGTGACCTCTTCCAGTGCCAGCTTTTCTCTCTGTATCCTAGTATTAAAGAGAAAACTTAATTTTTTCTGGGTCCTTCCTTGAATAAAAGCCCATTTATCTCATCAGTGAGACAACCGGGGGTCTGGGTTGTACTCACCAGCCTGAGACCAGACCTGCCCTTGCAAGCAGCCTTTGGCGGCTTTCTGCGGGTGGGTTCGTTGGGACCATTAACCAGGCGATGGCTTTTCTGAGTTTACTTGTGGCTGCTCTAAATTTTGAGTTGTTTGGAATCAGCGTAAAGTTTGGGGTTTATCCATAGGCTTTGGCAATTCTTAAGTTGCTCAACTTGTAGGGGCTGAAAAATTCTTTTACAGAGTTTGACTGGGGCTTTCTTAAGATGGTCTAGGAAATCTGAAGTTCGCCCACCCCCCACCCCCCCATCCCGAAAAATTCTTATTTGCCCACAGGAGCTGAGAGAGACTTGTGAGGAAGTATTTGAGAAGTGTGACCCTTTGTATGTCTCTTTTCCCAGGCCACCATGGCTGTTGTTGGCGCCTCTGCTGTCTCCAGCTGTCCCCCATGTCACCTCGCCTCCTTGCTGCCTGTGTCCGGAGGGTGTGCATCGCTTCCAGTGGATCAGAAACCTGGTTCCAGAGTTCGGAGTCTCCAGCTCTCACGTCAGGGTGCTTTCTTCACCTGCAGAGTTTTTTGAGCTCATGAAGGTAAGTTGTGTCTAAGAGAGAGGGTCAGACATGGAATTAGAGGTTTGGGGGCATAAGGTTGGCCGAGTCCTGGGCTGAAGCACCTTGTTTTCTAGACACTTTTGATGGCTGCTCAGCTTATTCCTGCGGGTTCCACCTGTTAGGTTTCCGCTTCACAGATGGCTGAGTTGAGCCGTGATCAGAAGCTCCCCTGGGTGGCTGATGTCTCAGGTGGAGCAGCTCAGAGCTTGCGGGCACTGAGGGTCAGGTCCTAGGTTTTGTTTCTTGTGACAGATTGATTCCCGTCGTTCCGTGTTGGAGATGTAGGCTAGGCGGGAGGTTAGTGAGAGCTTGGGGACCTCAGCAGGCACGTCCCCGCTGAGGACGTCTGGGAGGGAACGAACCTCATTCTGGTTAGGGCATGGCAGACTCCTGCCCCGGCAACGGCTCCAACACACAGTAGCTCCATAAAGTAGATGACAGGAAATGGAGACATAATGACCTATGGATGGGATTTGATATGTAGGAAGTGGCCGGGAGCCTCTCAATTCAGTGGAGAGTACTTACAGGTAACTGGAAAGTCTGGATGTCTGGTTTTAGGTCTCGTGATCCTGGTTCTTTTCCGTAATTCTGTCTAAAGTTTGTACCTTCTCTCTCTTGGTGGAGATGCTAAACTTCGCATTTGGCGGGGTTCGGCTTTCAATACATTAGTCAGGTGTTCATGCCACGTCTAGTTATTTGGGGTTAAACTGCTCATTGGAATGAAGTAATTAAACGCTAATTAATTTTTGGTTACATGAATTCTGAGTTTGTATTAATTCAGTGATGTTAGAATTAAGGTATGATGCGGTCAGGAGAAGTGCTGGGACATAACAGGAAATATATGTAGATGTTCCTTTTTCTGCACAACAAACTCTAGTTCATTTGAATGCTTGCACATTTTCTCTCCTTTGCCCTGTTGTTCTGTAGATCCACTCTTAGCTTAATTTCCGGCTGGCTCATTCTGGTATGCTGTGTGTGTGTGTGTGTGTGTGTGTGTGTGTGTGTGTGTGTGTGTGTGCGCGTGCACGCACGCACATACATGCATGCATGCTCTCCCCCACTTCCCTACACTGCTTGACTCTCCTGTGTGTCCTTGTTTGTGTAGAACTGATGCTGAGGCTGTTTGCTCTTTACTCCTACTTGGTTCTCTGCTTGGCTTGAAGAAACAGGTTTTTCAAAGGAGGTGGTTCTTAGTGTCCCAATCAACTCCGGGTGAAGGATGGACTGAGTCTCCACATGGGGGTCCCCTGGCCTGGAGGTGAGGCCACGCGGCGCCTGGAGGGACGCGTGAGGGGCTCAGCCCAGCAGGCCAGGAAGAAGCCGAGGCCACCGTTCCCTGCCTTCTGCACTGAGTCATGGGCGGGTTCTCCGGCAAGTTCTATGTGGAGCGGGATGTGTTTCTTCCTGGGACAGAGTGGCCCGTGTTCCCTGAGAAGAGAGTGCAGCGTGGTTTCTGCCTGGGCCCAGGCCTTCGTGACAGCTGAGCTTGTACCAGAGGACCTGGCGCCATGGCAAACAATTGCATAGACTTTTGCTGCCCGAACTTGATTGCCTCACACTTTACTTGTTTTCCTCTCTTTCCTGTCTTCATACTCACTTTCCCCACAAGCAACCATCTGAATAAATAACAAAACGAAGGAAACAGCAAACATAGGAAATTCTTTTGTTTGTTCCTTGCATATAAGCCTTTCCCAGTGGTGTGTTTATCTAGTCAAGATGCCCCTCTTCCTCCGTCGACAGTGCCGACAGTGCAGGCTGTTTGGGCTATGTGGGAAAGCCAGCACGTGTGTGTGTCCTGCCTCCCCGGTGCCCTCGCCAGCTTGCCCTGAGGGTGGTGCTGCCCTTCTTCCTGCTCTTGACCTCCTCTGGGGCCTGGCCGTGCTGGTGAGGGGTCCGGTGTACTCCCATGGCTGGATCAGGTCTAGGGAGAGGATGCTGGCTATTGGAACTGATGCATCATCTTTGAATGTTGGTGTGTTCCGTTTGTGTGTCTAGCTAGGTACCTGTCTGTCTGCATCTCAAAACTGTTGCATGCTTGGGACTTCCCTGCTGGCGCAGTGGTTAAGAATCCGCCTGCCAATGCAGGTGACACGGGTTCGAGCTCTGGTCCGGGAAGATCCCACATGCCGTGGAGCAGCTAAGCCTGTGCTCCACAACTACTGAGCCTGTGCTCTAGAGCTACTGAGCCTGCGTGCCACAACTACTGAAGCCCGCATGCCTAGAGCCCGTGGTCTGTAACAAGAGAAGCCACCACAATGAGAAGCTCGTGCACCGCAATGAAGAGTAGCCCCCGCTCACCACAACTAGAGAAAGCCCGCGTGCAGCGACGAAGACCCGACACAGCCAAAAATAAACATAAATAAATGTATTTTAAAAAAAATTACATGCTCATTATAAAACCCCAGGTGTGCAGACGGGGCTGGAGTGCAAGTTTGCCCCCGCACTCCCTCGTCTGGCTCTGCTCCTCGGACGGACACACACACACACACACACACACACACACACACACACACACACACACACACACACACACACACACACACACACACACACACACACACACACACACACACACACACACACACACACACACACCCATACAGGTGTGCATGGGGTGGTGACGGGGGAGCATGGTTTGCTTCTGTTCCTGCAGTGCACTGTGGCCATCCCCTCAGGTCAGTGTGCAAAGACCTTCATTCTTTTCGTGGCTGTGCTGTATCTTATAGCATGGCTAGATCATGCCTTATTTTCAGGCTGAGTATTTTAAATTAGGGTTGTGGGTCCTTACCTGGTAGGTTACCACACACATTTGGGGCTTGCTTTAAATATTAATTGGTGAAGATACAGGATAGTGCAGCTTGCAGTGTTATTTGCCTCCAATATCAAAGGACTGTATCTTTCTCACTGAACTGTGAAAATGGTGATTATGAATTTTGAATTGTTTCTTCTCTTCAGGGGCAGATAAAAGTAGCCAAGAGGCGGGTCGTGATGGCGTCCCTCTACCTGGGGACAGGTCCTTTGGAACAGGAACTGGTAAGGTTTAAGCAGGGGTGGTCCTACTGGCAGTAGTGAGTCACCCTAAAACCTCGGGCTGTGTAGAGCCGTGGAGTTGGGGTAGAGCCGCCCTCCTTGGCCTGCGTCTCAGGCCAGCTTTTGTTCTTGTTGCCCCAGATTCTGGGGCACGTCAGGAGGATCAGGTAGGGGTGCAGGGAGATGTGATCCTGGGCCTCCTGACCTTGCTGGCCCGTGTCCTCCTCACCCTGCGCAGGGGCCGTAGGCCGTCTGTCTGCCAAGCCGGGGCTCCGAGAATTGTGACCCGCAGGCCAAACCTGGCCACTGCCTATTTATGTGTGGAATATGGGCTAAGGATGGTGTTCACATTTTCTTTTTTTAAAATTTATTTATTTATTTATTTATTTTTGGCTGCGTTGAGTTTTTGTTGCTGCGTGCGGGCTTTCTCTAGTTGCAGTGAGTGGGGGCTACTCTTCCTTGCGGTGCGTGGGCTTCTTATTGCAGTGGCTTCTCTCTTTTTTTAAAAATAAATTTATTTGTTTATTTTATTTTTGGCTGCGTTGGGTCTTTGTTGCTGTGCTCAGGCTTTCTCTAGTTGTGGCGAGCAGGGGCTACTCTTTGTTGCGGTGCGCGGGCTTCTCATTGCAGTGGCTTCTCGTTGCGGAGCACTGGCTCTAGGCACGCGGGCTTCAGTAGTCGTGGCGTGCGGGCTCTAGAGTGCAGGCTCAGTAGTTGTGGCGCATGGGCTTAGTTGCTCTGCCCATGCGCCACAACTACTGAGCCTGTGCTCTAGAGCCCGTGAGCCATGACTACTGAAGCCCGTGAACCTAGATCTTCTGCCATGTGGGATCTTCCTGGACCAGGGCTCAAACCCGTGTCCTCTGCTTTACATTTTCAATGTTTGGCAAAAGATCAAAAGAGGAGTAGTAATTGTGTCACATGAAAAGCATGTGAAATTCAGATCTCTGTGTCCATAAATGAAGCTTTATTGGAGCATAGTGACTCTCATTAATTTTTGTTCTGTCTATGGCTGCTTTCTTGCTACAGTGGCTGAACTGAGTAACTGTGACAGGGATCATCTGACCTGCAAAGCCCAAGATATTTACTGTCTGGTCCTTTATAGAGAAGGCTTTCTGAGTCTGTGTTAGACAGAGGAGCCAGCATGGCAGGTCGAGCTGGCCGTTGCTTTCGCCCAGGGCTGGTGTCGGGTGCGGGTCTGCAGCCAGCCTGGCTCCACCTAGACTTGCTGTCATGCCGTGCTTGTCCCTTCCAACGAGACACGCGGGGCTGGGAAGGAGCAGATGTCAGCTGTTGTGCAGCGGGTGCTTCCTGTAGGACGAGCCCAGCGCAGAATCTGTAGGTTGAGCTGAAGTGGGTGTGAATGAGGTCGTTGTGTTGTCGGAGTCCCTGGATGGCTTTCTACTCTGAGGGAGTGAGATGGACCCTTGCCCACAGCAAGTGTTTCTTGGTTTGCCTTGTTCAGCAACCCCCAGGGCATAGCTGGAAGAGAACAGGGGCTGTGGTAGGGGGCAGGAGAGAGCCCACCCCTTCCCTTCCTGTGTGAGGAAAGGCTGCCCCGCTTTCAGGACGTGCTCTTAGCTGCCACCTTGGGAAGCGTGTTTGTTCTCCTGGGAGAAGAATGCCACGTCCAGCCTGTGGAGAGTGGCAGTGGGCAGGTTGTGTCTTGGATTTATTCATTCAGCAAATATTTACCGAGTGATGTCTGTGTGTGGGGCGCTGTTTGTTGTGTGCCTGTAAGGATGATCCATTGGAACGTGTGTGGGAGCTGGTGTCTTAGTGTTTTCAAGAGCGGCGAGGTCCAGACCCTTGGGCACCGCGTCCCTGACTCCCAGAGCCTTCATCCTGCCAGGCCCGGGCCGCAGACGCCATGTCTTCGGATTACGGTTACCGCGGTGGCCTCAGGTGAAGAGATTCTGCAGCGTTGGCTTCTGGGCAAGCGTGGCTGGTGTGTGCGTGTACATGCTTGTGTGTGTGTTCAAAGAGGACCGTGGGGGCATTAGCTGACAGGTTGGTTCATTTCTTTAATACATAACCATCTTTTCAGATCTTTCATTTCTGTTCTTTTGGGGTCTTTTCTTGGCAGGTGGATTGCCTGGAAAGCACTCTAGAAAAGTCACTCCAGACGAAGTTTCCTTCCGACCTCAGGGTGTCCATTCTCTTAGACTTCACGCGGGGCTCAAGAGGTAGGTCTGACGCCCTCCCTGGCCCCCTGATTCTTCCCTGTTCAGGAAGAACGAGGAATTACACCCTCACCGCCCTGTCCTTAGCCAGCAGCAAGGCTATTTGAAGCCCTTCTGGGATGGCCCAGGACGGCCTGTCCGTCAGGATTCTGTCTGTGGCAAGTGACCGACAGTCCAAGTAAAAATGACTTTGGGAAAAAGAGAATTGTTTTGACTTCCACGTCTGACCTGATTCGGGTGGGTCGTGATTTGGGGCTTGGACCTTTAGGCTGGCTTCATTCTCTGGCTCCTTGCGGCAGCCTCTGGCAGTCCCAGGCCCATCTTGCCACATCTTGTCCACTGGAAGAGCATCTGCTTCCCTCGTGGTCAGCCTGGAGCTCCTGCATGGCCTGTCTCGGGCTCTGTGCCGGGCCTCCTGAGCGTGCTGACCGGCCCAGCCTGGGCCTGCGTGCCTTCCCAGAGCTGGGGTGGACAGAGTCATCTTCACCCAGAGCAGAAATATGAGAGCGGGGCTGGGTGGTGCCCCCGGGAGGAGATTGGGTGCAGTTACCATGAGGCGGGTAGAGGGTGCTGTGGGGCTGGAAGAGCGGATGTCCACTACACGGGCCGCTCAGTCCTGCCCCGAGATGTGGTGGGTGTCCAGGTAGAAGCTGTCCCGGAGCCCCTCTGGCTGAAAACAGCCCCCGGCGGTCTGACTTGGACGGCTGCGCAGGCCCTTGGTAGGTGGCGCTGCACTGGCGGGCTGCATGTTTTTCCTGGTGTGACTCTGCCGTCCTTGCTCTCCTGCTTGCCCACGTCTTCAGGAAGGAAAAACTCTCGCACGATGCTGCTCCCACTCCTGCAGAGGTTTCCAGAACAGGTCCGAGTGTCTCTCTTCCACACGCCTAACCTCCGTGGGCTCCTCCGGCTCCTCATCCCCGAGCGCTTCAACGAGACCATCGGCCTGCAGCACATCAAGGTGTACCTCTTCGACAACAGCGTCATCCTGAGCGGGTGAGTTGGCTTCCTTCTGTCGGGGTCTCCAGGGCAGAGACCAGCAGCACGCAGAGAAGGGAAGGTCCGTCCCCGCGAGCCTTCGAGGGCCTGCTGCTACGTGTTTAGTCTGGTTGCCTGGCCCTCCTGGCGTCTTCCCGGTGTCCTGTCTGCCACGGAGGCTGGAAGCCACGAAGGGCGACTGAAAGCTGGCCGTGGTTTACTGAGCCCTTACTCTGTGTTTGCTCCTGGGTGAGCCACTCGTGTACTGTCTCAGCTAATGCTCACTGTCACCCCACGTGGTCTTTCCCTCACTTTGTACACAAGAAGCCCGAGAGGACAAATAACTTTGTCAGGCAGGGCTGGGTGGGAATCCAGGCCCTTTGGGGGACACTGGGGCCAAGCCCGAGTGGTCCTTGGCTCTGTAAGTGTCTGCATCTCCTCTCGGTGGTCAGCTCGGTGAGGGGACGGCCTTGCGGTCACTCCTCTGTGTCACCTTAGTGTCACTCTCGCCCACCTCTCGTGAGCGGCCAGGCTCAGTAGCTGTTTGTTTTATTTTATTTTATTTTATCTATTTATTTATTTATTTTTGGCTGTGTAGGGTCTTCGTTGCTGTGCGCGGGCTTTCTCTAGTTGCGGCGAGCAGGGGCTACTCTTTGTCGCGGTGCACGGGCTTCTCATTACAGTGGCTTCTCTCTTTGCGGAGCACGGGCTCTAGGTGCACGGGCTTCAGTAGTTGTGGCACGTGGGCTCAGTAGTTGTGGCTCGTGGGCTCTAGAGCGCAGGTTCAGTAGTTGTGGTGCGCGGGCTTAGCTGCTCTGCGGCATATGGGATCCTCCCAGGCCAGGGCTGGAACCTGTGTCCCCTGCATTGGTGGCCGGATTCCTAACCACTGCGCCCCCAGGGAAGCCCGTCAGTAGCTGTTTGTTAATTGGCTGCTGGTGCACCTGATCCAAGTTGGTTGCTCCCCTGCTCCTGCTGGTGACCCTGAGACCGGGGTCACCAGCACTTGCTGTCGCACCCTATCGCCTGAGTCCTCACCTGCTGCTTTCCTCCCTGTAGCGCAAACCTGAGTGACTCCTACTTCACCAACCGGCAGGACCGCTACGTGTTCTTGCAGGACTGTCCTGAGATTGCGGACTTCTTCACGGAGCTGGTGGACGCGGTGGGGGACGTGTCTCTGCAGTTGCAGGGGGACAACACAGTGCAGGTGGTGGAGGGGATGGTGCATCCTTACAAAGGTAGGGTCCCGGGCTCCTCGCCCTCCTGAGCCTGGGGGTGGTGAGGGTGAGGAGGGCGCGCCTCTGGGGGCCTTGCCACGGGTTTAGGAGACTTGGGTGGCAGAGCCTTGTTCTGCTTTTGTCTTTGGAGCCAGACAGACGTGACTCACTGGCTATCGGTCATGCTCTGCGGGTGAGGGAGCCGCCGGGGAAGGTGGGATTGTGGGCTTCGGGTCTGGGTGCCCGCGGGAGTGAGCCGGGAGCCTGCCCTGCACTTACAGGAAGCGGCCTGCTGGATGGCCACCCCCCTCAGGGCCACCTCCCGTGACTCTGGAGCACAGAGGGTCTGTGGCTCTCGGCTCCATTGAGGTCTGCGGCCTCCTGCCTGGAACGTGAAATGGGAGAGTCCTCGGTCCTGCTCACTGGAAACAGGCAAACCCTGGCATCTAGCATTCCCGGGCTATTTGCATTCCTGTGATTCTTGTGGCCGTGGCTTCCTGGTGGCCTTTAAGGAGGCCTGCTGCTGAATTTGCAACCGTGTCAGCAATGTGGGGAACGGGTTAAACCTAGCCCATGTGAGGAGAAGAGCCAGAAAGGAAGCATCTGAGTGGGGATGTCTGGTGGGAACCCTGTCCCGGGGGCCTGGGGATCTGTGCACTGTGGAGCCAGCCCGTGATCTGAGTGCCTGCCTTGCCTGCTGCCACTACGCCTGTGTGCTGTAGAGTAGTATGATAATTACTGTTATGATTTAAATTTCCACAATACAAATGCATGGAAGTCTGTGTTCTCTTGCATTATATGAGCACCTACATAGTGTTCTCAATTTTACTCTCTGGCTCACAGAGCCTGAAATATTTACTGTCTGGCCCGTACAGGAAACACTGGCTGACCCCTGATCTAACTTAACAGGCCTGGCGTGAATATGCAGAAAAAAGGGCCCCCATTCGGGGCAGAATTGAGAGTCAGCACGCTCAGAGGGCGTGGGGGGCTGGGCACAGCCGTGTTCGGGACCAGGGCAGCTCAAGAGAAGCAGTGAGTGAGCGGCCCCCGTGGTGGCCGCCGTCAGTAAGGAGGGATCCCCGCAAGCAACATTCCTTCTCTGGGCTGTTGCCCAGCCCTGGAAGGCACTCGGGCGTGTGCGCCTGTTCCCAGCCCAGAGCGCGAGAGCGGTGACCAGGACAGTCGTGCTGCCCGTCTCTCTCTTGTTGATCAGCCCTGCCCAAGGCTTGCTATTCTGTCAGTTTTTTCAGAGAATCAACTTTTGACAATGTTGAAGTTACCTATTTTTATATTGTTGTTTTCTTTCTGTTAATTTTTGCTTTATATAATGTGCTTCCTTGTACTGTATTTTTTGGCTTTTCCTGTTGTTTTTCCTCCTAACTTCTTGAGTTGGATGCTTTAGCTCATTAACTCTCTTATCATCTACTGATAGAATTTAGACTCACTTCTTTTCCCTTCATTGTGTCCATGCAGCCACTCGTCACTGGTGTCCGTGTGAAAACAAGGCCCAGAGCCTGCCTGTTCACCTCTGACCCTTTGTGGCTCGCTCTCCTGCTCTCTGGTCATACTTAAACGTGTCTCTGTCGGACACATGTTCTTTCTGACGTGTAACATGCACACTAGTCACGGGTGTGCAGCTTATGTACGTGTTCTTAGTGGGTTGGCTCCCAGAAGCCCCCTCGGGTCCCTAGCCAGGCGCGACCCCCGTGTGCCCACTATCCTGACCACTGCCGCCCTCAACTAGTCTTGCCTGTTTTTGAACTTTTCGTAAGTGGATTGGTAGAGGCCTTTTCATTTCCCCCTGAGTGCAGGCTTCTTGTGGCAAGATCCTTTTCCGGGCATTTCTGTCCACAGAGGAGCCTCACATGGGCCCAGTGTCTTGTGCTCAATCGAGACGTGTTTGGTGAAGGATCAGTTGTGGCATCTGTGCTTGCCTGTCACATGCCATGTGGTGTGTCTCCCGTGCTGAATGGGAGTCCAGAGCCTCCCTTCTCTGCTCCTGACTCCCCTTTGCCATGTCTCCCTCTAGGTGACCGGGCTGCGTATTGCAAGGCAGCCAATAAGAGGGTTATGGATGTGATCAACTCAGCCAGGACCCGCCAGCAGATGCTGCATGCCCAGACCTTCCACAGCAACTCCCTCTTAACCCAGGAAGATGCAGCCGCCGCTGGAGACCAGAGGCCAGCCCCAGACACCTGGATTTACCCATTGATCCAGATGAAGCCCTTTGAGATTCAGATCGATGAGATTGTCACTGAGACCCTGCTGACAGAGGCCGAGCGAGGCGCTAAGGTCTACCTTACCACTGGCTACTTCAACCTGACCCAGGCCTACATGGACCTGGTCTTGGGCACGCGAGCCGAGTACCAGATCCTGCTGGCCTCGCCGGAGGTGAACGGCTTCTTCGGGGCCAAGGGGGTGGCAGGTGCCATCCCGGCTGCCTACGTGCATATTGAGCGGCAGTTCTACAGTGAGGTGTGCAGCCTGGGGCAGCAGGAGCGGGTCCAGCTGCAGGAGTACTGGCGGAGGGGCTGGACGTTTCATGCCAAAGGTACGTGGCAGCCGGCTGGCCAGAGGACGGCCCCCATGCCGGACAGCCGGGGGGGTGGACCAGTTGGCCCACTTGTTAGCGCCCGTGGTGCCGGTGCCTGCCTGGTAGAGCCCTGCCCCTTCCCCTGTCTGTCTCCATGACAGCCCTGCGGGCACATCACAGTCATCGCATTTATGTGCGTTTCAGTTATGCAAGATCTCTCCCAAAACTTATAAACTCAGATCATTTGGGGGGCTGTTTTAAAAAACATACACATAACCTCTCCCCTCAAATAGATGAAAAGGCACGTGCTTTAGTCTTTCTGTGATCATCCGAGTTCTCCCGCATTGGCCCTGCCCTTCTTGGGGACAGAGAGGGTTCCTTAGGGATCATTTGTTTGGCGTCAAACAGCCCACTTTTTCAGTCCCTTCCTCAGCAGTCCTGTTTTTTCCCCTATGTGCCAAACCTTCGTGTTTTTTTTTTTTTTTATAGCTGAGAAAACTGAGGCTATCTACTTAGAATGTTTATTACATGTACCGGACTGCCTCAGGGTGGGTCAGAGTGTGAATTGCATATTGTAATGGTCTCTCTTGCACAGTTATGTGCATCTGTGGGGCAGCCCACATGTGGCACAATCCCAGGGGATAGCCACGATGTGAACAAACGGGTTTAGAACCCTGTGCCTTCTCCATGCCGAGGGCATCTGCCTCTCGAGTGTGACTGCTCCTTTCTGTCCTCCGGGAGACCCCATGGCCAGCTCGGTTAGTCCTGTGTGTAAAGGAATAGTGGACAGCATGGGGACCCCAAGCCCCGACTGAAGTGCCTGGCTTTCCTGAATTCTTGCTGGTGGTTCAGAGACCCATTTTGCTCCTGCGCTAGTCCTGGGGGCTTGCGGAGAGCCTGAGCGAGGCGGGAGGGGGATGGTGTTGTCACAGCCACTCATCTATGTTGTTTAGACTTGAGGTCACTTTGAACCCTCAGGTTGGACTCTTGTTTCCTTAAACCATTGGTTTCCATCTGGAGATATACTAGGAAATCCCCCCAGGCCACCCTAGGCCTCCTGGGTCCAGCCCTCTGGGATTGGGTGGTTTCCACTTGCTGCTGTGAGGCCTGCGTGCCTGCTCAGGCAGGTGGCACTGTCTGGTGTGGGAAGTGAGCTCTGCCATTGTACCGATCCTGGATGTGTCATGGGCTAAGCCCGGCCGGTGATTAGGTGTCTCCGGGCAGGCAGGCCAGCCCACGGGGGTGTGGAAGGTATTTTAGGATTGGCTCTGTTACTTCTGAGAATAACAGTGGTGCCTGGGGTGGGGTAGTGGAGACAGAGAGCTGGATAGTGGGAGGAGCTTTGAGCTCTGAGGGGACCTGTGTGCCTGGCGAGCCGCGCAGAGGCACGTTGAGAGCGCTCGCTCCTCGTCTGCCCTGTGGCTGGGTCGGTGCGGGGGGTCCCTTGTCACTTTGGGGCCCCCAGCGTAGCCTGGCCCATCAGTTCTGAGAGTGCTATGGGTTATTTCCGTGAAGCTGCGCTGATAAACGTGCAGTGACTCCCCAGTTACCGTTGAAACAGAAACACCCAACCGGCTTTTCCAGTGTGTCTCGCCTTTTCCCGGACTGGCGTGCTCCAGCCGCTCCCTCCTGCCGCACGCCCTGTTGCGGGTGGAGCCCTGCCACCTGGCAGCTGGCTTAGTGGGGAAGGCCAGGAATCCCAGGGTGTGTGCAGTAGACGGGGAGGGGGAGAGCACGACGGGGCACGTGGAGAGGGGCTTCCGCGCAGAAGACACCTCACCCTAACAGCAGGAGCCAAAGGTCAGATCACTCAGCGCTGAAATGAGAGGCCAGGCCCTTCCCTGCCTAGTGGCTGTGCTCGATAGTGGGGGCTCTTACGTCAGCCCCCCTTTCTGAGTCATCTCTTGATGGTCATTTCCCCCAAAGCAACCTAGGACAAGGAGCTGGCAGCGCAGGTGGCGCTGGATTTGGACTGTGGAGTGGTGGACCATCTACTGATTGCCTGCCCTGTGCAGAGGCCATGCTGGGTGCAAGCGGTGTGTCTGCGTTTGGGCCCCGGAAAATTCTTCCCCATGGCTGAGTGGCCTATACTACAGTTCCCTTCCCCGGGCTCCTGCTCCCAGAAGCCCTTGGGCGATGAGGGGGAACGGGGACACCGTGTTCCCGCTTCCAGACCCTTGCCCTCCGAGAGCGCTGTCAACGCTGCATGCCTCTGGGAGTCAGGCACCCCGAGGCTCTGGGCCCTGACTGTGTTGAACCTGCTGGTGGCCACGTACGAGGCGATGCAGGAAAGCTCCGCTCGGTCCAGGCCTGTGGACGCTGGCAGGCGAGGTGGGGAGAAACAGCCTTCTTGTGGGCAACGGCCACGCCAGTCCACGGGTGCTAGTGGATAGCAGTGCAGTCTGGTGACGGGAGGCCCCGAGGGCTGGGGTGTACTCTGTTGTTTTCTGCTCACCGAATGTCGCCAGGAACGTGGAGCAGGGGTGCGTGCTCGGCTGGAGCAGCGCTGGCTCTGCCCAGTGGCCTGAGCGGAGGCCGCCTCACTGGCTACTCTGTCGATTTCCTAGCAGACTTGAATATATATCCCATTTTAGTAAGTTGAGCTGCTTCAAAGAACCAGAGGGACCTTCCACTCTTTAAAGGCATGTACTAGAGACCCCTTTGGCAATGTGGTCCCATCTGGTTAGTTTTTATTGGGAGTTTTTATCTGGTTAGTTTTATTACCCTGGGTAAGCATGTCCATGTGGTGGACAGGTTACCAGGATGGGAGTCTCGAAGCCTGGTTCTCGGCCCAAATTTGCCTTTGGCACAAGTGGAGGGACCAGGTTCAACCTCCGTGTCAGCTGGGGCGATGGCTTTGGGTTGTACTCAGAGGGAATGGTGACATGCATGCGTTCGAGTTTCTATGAAGTGACCGTGCGGTTCATGGGCGAGGAATAGAGTCCCAGGGGTTGTGGCAGGGACGCCGTGTGTGGCGTCAGAGGGCTGGGACCCCTGGCGAGGAGAAGCATCCTCCTCACCTATAGTTTTTTTTTTTTTTTTTTTTTTGCGGTACGCGGGCCTCTCACTGTTGTGGCCTCTCCCGTTGCGGAGCACAGGCTCCGGACGCGCGGGCCCAGCGGCCATGGCTCATGGACCCAGCCGCTCCGCGGCATGTGGGATCTTCCCGGACTGGGGCACGAACCCATGTCCCCTGCGTCGGCAGGCGGACTCTCAACCACTGCGCCACCAGGGAAGCCCTCCTCACCTATAGTTTTGTTGCTGATCTCCCCATGGCTCAGTGAAGGGCGACACTGAACCCGGAAGTCTTATTACCAGCATCTGCTTGGCCTCAGGAGGGTTTTGGGGGTGTGGGAGGGTAGGGGTCCACCTTCGACATCCGTCAGTTGGCAGCGCTTCTGATTGGTGGTTTGTCAGCTTCCTGTTGCCCGGCCTTCGTTCCTCACCTGGTGGGTGAGGTGGAACAGGGTTCTGGGAGCGGGGGAGCATTCCGACCTAATGGGGAGCACCACCAGCTCAGCTGGAGTTTAAAGACTTAGTTTTTTTAGATCAGTGTTAGGTGCACAGCAAAACTGAGAGGAAGGTACAGAGAGTTCCCGTGTTCTCCCTGCCCCCCAACACATGCACAGCCCCCCCACTACATTTATTATAATTGATGAACCCACAGAGACGCGTGATTGTCACCCTGAGTCCCCGGTTTACATCAGCGTTCATCTTGGTGGTATACGTTCTGTGGGTTTGGACAAATGTATAGAGTAGTTTCGCTACCCTAAAATCCGTCTGTGCTCTTTTTTTTTTTTTAAATAAATTTATTTTACTTGTTTATTTTTGGCTGTGTTGTGTCTTTGTTGCTGCGCACGAGCTTTCTCTAGTTGCGGCAAGTGGGGGCTACTCTTCGTTGCTGCGTGCGGGCTTCTCGTTGCAGTGGCTTCTCATTGTGGAGCACGGGCTCTAGGTGCGCGGGCTTCAGTAGTTGTGGCCCGTGGGCTCAGTAGTTGTGGCACGCAGGCTCTAGAGCGCAGGCTCAGTAGTTGTGGCGCACGGGCTTAGTTGCTCTGCGGCATGTGGGATCTTCCCGGACCAGGGCTCGAACCTGTGTCCCCTGCATTGACGGGCGGGTTCTTAACCCCTGCACCACCAGGGGACCCCCCCGCTCTGTGTTCTTGTGCTCTGCCTATCTCCCCCCAACACCCCTGGCCTCCGCCCTGGGCAATCGTAGATTTTTTTTATTGTCTCCATAGTTTTGCCGTTTCCAGAATATTATATAGTTGGAATCATACAGCCTGAAGCCTTTCAAACAGGCCTCTTTCACTTACCATGCATTGAAGTTTCCTCCACGTCTGTTCATGGCTTGATAGGTCATTTCTTTTTAGGGCTGAATGTATATCATTTTTTGGATGGACCACGGTTTATCCTCACGCCTACTGAACAACATCTCAGTTGCTTCCAGGGGTTCCCCTTTTAAACTTGGTCCTGGTTGAGAGTAGGGTACAGGGTACCAGGAACAGGATGGCATTGTCAGCGGTTGTGCGTGCTCTGTCTACCTTGTGCCAATGAACTAACCTCTTTAGGTCTTGGAGAGGCAGCAACTTCAGGGGAGTCTGAGTGAGTATGAAGTGTGTCAAACCTAGTTCTCGCATCTTCTTAGCTTTCTGCTCCATGGAGAGGAGGGGGCTGAGAGGTGGTGTATGCACCATCATGGGATTTCTTGCTGTGAGAGCAAGGGACACATCCATGCTGGGGGACGTGGGCTCTGCCTGCTGTTAAGATGTTGACTTTGATTTCGTGTGGATGCAATATTCCAGCATTAACAGCACGCTGTGTGTGGCGAGGGCGGGGCAGGGCCACTGGATTAAGAGATTTCTGGCTTCTGCTGACAGAGGAATCTGTTAATGATTGTGAGAATTGTCACTATTTTTACTGCCTTCCCGATAGGCCACTTGGCATGGCGCCCAAAGGTGAACTTGTAGTGAGAACCAGGGCAGCTCCACCCTGTTTGTGGGGCACACGTGAGGCAGTTCTCACCTGGGGATGGGGTTGTGCCTGGGGCAGTGCCGCTCACCTTGGACCGAGCAGGCACCAGCCTCCGGGCCTCTTGGAGTGTTTTGGTTCTGTTCTGGCTTCAGAATAGGTGATGCTTATTCATTCATCTGAGGTTAGGACTGTGATGTCTTCTGTCCCCTCTTGTTTTTACAGGGATCTGAGAACCCTCTGAAATTTATTGCAGAATATTGTGTGGGGAGGAGAGGGAGGGGTGCATAATTTTGAATTTTTCCTGGAGAGATCCTCAAAGAAGGTCTCTAACCTGAAATGTTCATGTGCTCCTGCTGTAGAACCTCAAGGCCTTTTTATATACTTAAACATTTGTTGGAAGAGGTGGTTTTTTATGTTTTTTTTTTTTTTGCGGTACGCGGGCCTCTCACTGCTGTGGCCTCTCCCGTTGCAGAGCACAGGCTCCGGACGCGCGGGCTCAGCGGCCATGGCTCACGGGCCCAGCCGCTCCGCGGCATGTGGGATCTTCCCGGACCGAGGCACGAACCCGTGTCCCCTGCATCGGCAGGCAGACCCTCAACCACTGCGCCACCAGGGAAGCCCTGGAAGAGGTGTTTTTATCCGCATTTTACTTATTTTGTTCAAACAAGTATTTATTGAGGGCCTGCTGTGTGCCAGGCAGCATTCAGGGCATTGGGGATACATCACTGGGGACTAGACCAACTCCCTGCCCTCGTGAGGTGTGGGTTACTGGGAAGCAGATAAGAAGTGGATGAATCCATCCAAATACAATGTCAGGTCGTGGAAAGGGCTTTGAAGAAGATCAGAGCAGGAGGGGGCTCCAGGTTGATGGCGGTCTGTTAGATGGGGGTCAGGGAGGGCCTCTCTGAGGAGGTGACACTGAGCAGAGACCCCCCGGGCAGGAGAGGTCCGGGCAGAGGGAACAGAAGCGTGGAGCCCCGAGACTACACTAGGCTTGAAGGACACCCCCTGGGCCAGGGTGGTCAGAGCGGAGGATGGGCACTGAGGTTGGAAGCGGCTTGGAGGCCAGGGTGAGCCGGGGCTGCGGGCAGCCTGGGGCTCTCTGGTTTACCCTTCAGCATGATGCTGGGACTGTGAAGGACCGTCGGCGCGAGCAGAGCGGAAGCAGGTGTCTCTCTCCCTACAGAGGAGGCCAGGGCGTGGGGCAGGATGTCTCATTGCAGAGCTGAGAGGCAGTGGAAGTTGTTGGCCTCCAAGTCCAGTCATCTCTGTACCCATGGCACGCTCCCTCTGTGGTGAGACCTGCTGTCCCCGGTGCTGAAGTTCAGTGTTTCCCCCCCCACCCCCAAAGGCACTTTCTCCCCTCCTGTGCCGTCCTTGCTGCCGCAGAGTCTCTCCCTGATCCACTGGTTCCGGGAATGCTGGAGGTGTTGGGCCCAAAGGTCGGGCCCTGGGATGAGGACTTGGGGCTTGATAACAGGTTTATGGCTGGGCTGGGAAGTGCTGTGTTTCCCGACAGTGAGTCCCTGCCCGGCAGTCTCACCCTTTGTGTGTATTCACCCTGACATCCTGAGTGGCATTGTGTGTCTGGCGGGAGGGGAGCTCCAAAGGGCCTCTTGGGAGGCCGAGTGAGAATTTCCCAGTTGTCTTCAGGGCACAGACCAATAGCTAAAAACTCCTGACTTGGTGGTCTTCAATCTAGAAGGACTGTTGTTCGTAGTGGGCCCCTGTCCCGGGCTCTCCGAGGCTGTGGGCATCATGTGGAGCTGCTGGTGGCACCGTGTGGCATCCCCCTCTGGCTTCCCGCGCTGCGCTAACCCCCGCCGCATCACGGCACGCCAAAGGGTGGCCGTCTCGCCATTTATGGTCTTTATTTTCTTCTCGATGGAGAAAGACCGTGCAAATGAGTCTGCAGGGAAAGTTGGTTGAGTGATTGCAGGCCTCACCAAAGTGGTCAGTAGGTAAAAAAGCGCTGCCTCTTTAATCCAAGCACTCGCCTGAAGTCCACCCTGGGCCAGAGAGGAAAGAAGCTGAGGGAGGCCGAGGTGGCAGGGAAGAGAGAAAAGAGAAGAAATAGGTGTATGTCATACACAACCAACAGGGTTGATGCTGCCTCACGGAGCAGAGACTGGTTCTTGGGGAGGGTGCTGGAAAAGTCTTCAGCAGGGCTAAAAAGCTCCTTCAGGGATCAGGAATGAAAACAGGTTGAGAAGCAGTGGTCCATACTGGGGAGCTGTGGGCCGGGCTGAGATGGGCTGCCTGCCTCTGATGGCTGACCCATAGGCTGCCTTGAGAGGGAGCGGTCTGCGGTTAGGCAGATTTTTTTTTTTTTTTTTTACTGTACGCGGGCCTCTCACTGCTGTGGCCTCTCCCAGCACAGGCTCCGGACGCACAGGCTCAGCGGCCATGGCTCACGGGGCCCAGCCGCTCCGCGGCATGTGGGATCTTCCCGGACCGGGGCACGAACCCGCGTCCCCTGCATCGGCAGGCGGACTCTCAACCACTGCGCCACCAGGGAAGCCCTTAGGCAGATTTTACAAATAAGTACGTGTAAGACCAGGCCCTTCCCACCTTCTCTGCCAGACGCTGTGGTCTGGGAGCCTTGGAGGGACACAGGGTCATGGTGGCAAGTGATTTACACCAGCCTAATCCCACATCACCCATGTGGGTGTTGGGCCTCCTTAGTCCTGGCTCTCACCTGTCCCCTCTCTAAGTAGGCTTGGGCAAGCCAGCTGGACAGGTAGCACCAAGCAGACCCAATGTCTTTACGGGGCCAATCTTGGCATCAGAAGAGTTGGAACAGGGAATTCCCCAGTAGTCCAGGGGTTAGGACTCTGAGCTTCCACTGCAGGGGGCACGGGTTTGATCCCTGGTTGGGGAGCTAAGATCCTGCAAGCCATGTGGTGCAGCCAAAAAAAAAATATATGAAATAATAAAATACATTGAATAAAAGAAGAGTTGGAACAGCGACGACAGGTGGAGATCTCACCCAGCCCTGGGCTTATGGAGGGCTGGGGCGGGGCGGCTGAGCCTAGTGCAGATGGAGGGCCTTTACTGCAGAGGAGGACACTCGGACCTCCCTGGGCATCTGGAGCAGAGTGCCAGGGCCAGCCTGCCCACCCGTGTGGTCTGGCCGCGTGCTAAGATGAGCCACACGGTTGCTTACATGCAGCGGCCCAGCGGAGCGGGCTACAGTCGATCGAGCGATACACACAGGCAAGCCAGTGGCTTTGATGTGGCCCCTGCGTGTGTGTGTGTTGGGGGGGTGGCAGGCATATTACAGGAACAGGCAGCAGAGAGTCGTCATCTCTTACCCAAGACGTTCTTGGAAATGCTCCTGTTCTGAGTGAGAATTAGGAAATGGCCTTCTATTTTAGGAGTGTGGTGTGTGTTACATGTTGTTGATTTGCTTGTGTTGCTCCTGCGTGCCTGTGTGCCCTTTGAAAGTCTCACGTTGGCAGGGGAGAGACCCGTGGTGGTGGAAGGGTGCGAGGAGGCCAGCCCTCTGCAGGGTGGCCTGCAGAGGAGCCTGGGACTGACGTGGCCACACTGGGTGTCCTGGCCTGGGTGCTCTTGGTGCAGCGTGGAGGGAAAGATAGAAGAGGCCAGATGCAAGCCTGGGCTTGCCGTAGGAGGAAGGAAGTCTGGGCAGCAGATGTCCTTGAGAGGTTAGGTTTGGGGAATAGTCTTTTTAGGAGAAGTAGTCCTGATGGGGCCTGGAACTCGGGATGGAATGGGGTGCAAAGCAGAGGACCTGCCTGCCGTGTTTCAGGTGACATTTAGGATTCTGAGAGAATCCACCACCTTCATTACAGAGATGTCGCTGTGGTGTTGTCAGAGATGGCGAGTTCCCAGGGCTGGGGGAGGGTGGCGGGCAAGGCAGGAGCCACTACCACATGGCTGCTCACACCGAGCCCTGCTTTTTCCTCTGTCTGTGGTATTAACTGGCTCATTTTCTAGCAAAAAAGGGGGAAGCAGTGTTCTCTGGGTTGGGACTGAAACGGACCGGGCCTCCCAGGTTCTCTCGTGCGCTGGCCTCTCGTGACCTCTCGTCTGTCTGGCCTAAAGCCCCGAGCCCCCAGCAGGCTCATTTCTGGTGCCCCGATGGGCTTCACAGTCAGCAGTCTGAGCGAGGGAGAGTCGAGTGGCCCTGGGGAGGCAGGGCCCAGCTCGCGTCTTCAGGTAGATGCAGCAGGTGGATGCAGCGTGGAGTAACCTGAGCTCTGTTTTCAGGCTGGAGCTCTATCAGCTGTCCCCCGCCCCAAAACCCTCTTAAAGGGCCCGTGCTGGGCTGCTCCTCCCCTTGCAGGGACCCTTAATAGCTCGGTCAGACCCAGGCTCCACCTTAAGAGATTTGGGACAAAATCCCATAGGAGCCCAGACATCCGAGAGCTCTGACTTGGGCCCACGGAGCGCTCCTCTGGGAGGAGTTGGGGGCTGGACCAGTCCCCTCGCTTCTCTGCCCTCTGCTCTTGCAAGGGTTTTGGTGGGGCCGTCCTCACGCCAGTTCTAGGAGGAAGGACAGATGCCCTCCACCCCACAGGCTGCTTACGGCCTGCTTTGCCAAGTAACCCGCTCTTAAACCCAGTCCTTCGTCATGCCCGTAACCGCCCCACGTCTGCTGGCTTGGGTGAAAGCATCTCTGTTCCTGAGCCCACGGGTCAGTTGGCTTCTTTCCTGAGAAGCAGGTGTGACCTGAGCTCTGCTGGGCCGCTTTCCCTCCGGGCCTGCGGAAGGACAGGGGAGGCTGGATGGTGGCCAGGACGTGGCTGAGGCAGTTCGGAGAGTGGGGATTAGAGGTCTTGCGCTCTCTGGGATGGGCTCTGGTAGCATCGCGGGGTGGGTGGGGGTGAGAACAGAGCCTGAGCACTGGCATCATCATGGTCCTTTTAAGAACCCACTTCTCGCCTTGTCGGGAAAAGAGGCCACAGCGTGCCATGCGGCAGAAAGGGGAGCTGTCCCAGTGAGTGTCCCTAGTGCCGGGCTGCCCTGCAGACGCTGCGGTCCCTGCGCCTCCTGGCAGCACCCTGGGCTGGGCAGACGTGGCCCCTGCTTAGCCCGTCCCCTCGGTGTCCTGTCGCACACAGCCCGTGGGGGCTGCTCCTCTTCGGTTGGAGCGCGGCTGGAGGGGCTGTGGCGGCTGCTGTGCTCACTTCCTGTCTGCACGTTTCCTTTTCCCTGCAGGCCTCTGGCTGTACCTGGCAGGGAGCAGCCTGCCCTGCCTCACGTTGATTGGCTCTCCTAATTTTGGGTACAGGTCAGTTCACCGGGACCTGGAGGCCCAGATCGCCATCGTGACGGAGAGCCGGGCCCTGCAGCAGCAGCTTCACCAGGTCGGTTGGGGTGGGTGGGACCTCCCCGGGGGTGGGGGGGGGCATAGCTGGGAGCCAGGTCCCCGAGGGCTGCCTCTGCCGTCGTCTCCTGCCGGGGGCTGAGCAGAGTAGGAAAGAACCGGCGTCCTCTCGCGTGTCCTGGTGGCCGGTCCTGAGGGACACCTGCCGCGGGGCTGTCCTGCGAAGCCTGGGCCCTTCTGCCTCCAGCCCGGGGCCCGCTTTTGCCCTGCAGGGGCTCCCCCACAACTCCTTACATCCTGGAGGACATTTTCTTTCCCTGCACGGGAAGAGAACACTGTTCTCACTGGCATGTGAATATAGCGCTGGTTCCCAGCCTCTTCTGAGACTGCGGATCAACTATGAGAGGGGGTTAGGAGCCAGGGTTACACGGGACCTGGGTCCATTAGGGAAGAGCTTCAGGCGGCCTCGGTCATTTCTGATGAAGACCCTCCCCAGGAGGTGCTTCAGAGTCGGGGGAGGGAGAGGCAGGAGGCAGGGTTGCCACCCAGGCAGAAGGGGCACGCAGGGAGCCAGAGTCTCTGCACGTGGAGACAGAGAACCCGGAAAAAAGAGCCAAACCATAGAATGAACTTAGACGCCCGTGCAGACAGAGCTGGTTCGTGGGGAGCTAAGCCGCTGCGAGCGCTCTGACAGTCCCGGTCACAGATTTCTGTCTGTGCCCTTGAGTCAGCATGCACGATCCTACTGCGCTGAGAACTTGAATTCTGTTTGTTTTAGTTCAGATTGTTTCACTTGGTAATGATCTGGTTGGGGATTGACCTACAGAGGAGATGGTGGAGGGACTGCTCAGAGGTGTGCCTGGCCAGGCGCAGGGGCCCCTTGTAGCATGTTTGTGGGGGCCGGTGGTGGGCGGGACGCAGTGGAAGGTCGTGGCTGCCTCGCCTCCTGCCCGTGTCAGGGGATGGCGGTTGGGCAAGGCAGGCCCCTGTTTCCAAGGTGTCTTGGAATTTCTGTGTTGTTTTTGTCGCGTTCCTAGTTGTAATAGGATTTCTTTCCTTACAGTTGTGAGAGGGGAAGGCAGGCATTTTTCTCGAGAGCGCGGACCTAGAGCCTGAGAGAGAACCGAACTTGCTTTGTCTGGCTCGGTGGGCGTGTTATGTGGCCCACCGAGGACCTCCCGCTCCCCTGGGAAGAGACTTCCCGGCACGGCTCACGGGAGAGCAGCCCTTTCTTCTGAGGTGGGGCTGGAGAGTCACAGGGGACGGCACCTTGAACCCCTGCTGCTGGCTGCTGGAGACCCACGGTCAGGTCGGAGAGCCGGGGCAGGGGAGAGTGCCCTTTGCTCCCTGGGATAGGAACGTGGCAGTGACTCCCAAAGGGGCAGCGGTCTCAGCCTCCTTTCGTGATGGTCTTTCTGTTTGAAGTCGAGAATAACTGAAAGTTAGTGCTTCTGTGTGAATCTTCGCGTTTGAGCACCTGCAGCAGTGCTGATGAACTTCGGAGAATGCGAGCACAGCACCTGTGTATGTGAAACCTAGAGGATCCTTTGGGCTCACAAATTTGTGACCTTGACAACAAAGCCTTTCCAGGGAAGGTGGCAGCTTCCCTCCTGAGCCTGGGAATGTAGATAACACTGCTGTAGGCCAGCCCTCAGAGGCGTGTAGACTGAGTTACGCTTTTATTCTTGTGTTTGGGAACTACTGTTGCGAAATTGTTGGAGCCTTTGTTGATGGACGAGGAAATGGTAACTGCCTTGTTCCCCGGGATCTGCCTCCTGCAATCTGGGAATCTTGTCAGTGACTGAGTGGGGCCTTGGTGCTGGGAAGGGCTTCACGACCAGGGCCGAGAGGAAGTGGCAGCGGTCGGGCTCTGGGTGGCCAGCGGGAGAATCTGATCTGCTCAGCAGATCACAGATGCTATGGTGAGGCTTCCAGCAAATGACCGAGGAGGTTCCAGTAGGGGCCGGCCGGCCTCAGAGCGGGCTGGGTTGAGAGGAACAGTGGGGTCTCCTGGACTTTTGCCTCGGTTGCTGAGAGCTGGGTTTCCTCAGACGGTAGCGAGTGGTCAGTGTGAACGTGGCCTCTGGCGAGGACCAGGTCTCTGTGGGTCTGGGCTGATTTGGGGGAGCAAGTCTCTGCCCAGGGTCCCGGTGCTGGCCGCTCTCCCCCACTTCCTGAGTAAGGGGCCTGAACCCACATCCTGGATCTGAGAAAAGCTGGGCTGCTTGTGGTCAGGAGCTGCGTTCCCAAATGACATATTTGGGATATTTTGTTTTTCTTCCCAAACCTGAATCCCAGCGGCTTTTGATGGTGGGAGGGTGACAGTTCATGCCACTGCAGTCCTTCCGTTCTTTAGAGGCACGTTGATTTCTGTGCCTTTGAAATGCAAAAATGCATTTCTGGATAACTCCACCTATTATATGCTGGGACTGCAGCCACCCTCTGGAGAGGCCCACACGATGCCCGATGCTGGGACTGCAGAGCCACACAACCTTCCCCGAGCCCAGAAAGTCCCTGAAACCCCGGCTGCCTGGGTCCCTGCTCTCAGAAGCTGCCTCTGGAGTCCTCCTGGGGACCCAGGGAAGGGCCCTGTTCATGTCACACTGGGCACCAGAGTGGGGAGATATTTTTATCCGAATCCGAAGTCCCTCCCTTCACTTAGTACGTACAATAAAAACTGAAAGCTTCCTGGTTTTGTTCAGAGGACACGGTTTACCACTTGTGACCTAAGAAAGACTCCCTTGAACAGCATTGTAACCTCGACCAGCTGACTTCCTTCTCCATCCCCGTGTGGAGTCTGTGAGGAGACTTAAGTGTTTCTGGTAATTTAATCGAAATCTTGGCTGTGTATTCATTGGAAAACATAAAGCTGGAGCCGGGTCTGTGGAAACTTCTGCAAAGCAGCCCCCCGAGACCGGCTGGCTCCTCCATGAGGCCCATCCAGCCATGGTCAGCGGGCGGCCGGCCGGCAAAGTCTGCTCGGACCTGAAGCGCCAGGGACCCCGGCCCTGGGAGCACCCACTCACAAGGGAGTGAGCGCAAAAAATGTGCAGGAAGATGTGAAGTCGGGCACGAGATCGCCCCAGCCCGTGCCGGGGAGAGCTGTGGGCAAATTCTGTAGTGTCCTGGAGGGCGCGGTGTCCTTCATCCCCTGTCCTCACTGGGTCAGAGGAGTTTGCCAGGGACGTGGCTTCCGTTCCTGCCCCCAGAGAAGAGAGCGTCCAGCTCCCAGCGGGATGGTGCGGCGGCATCCACTGTCCCCTTGGGGCTCCTGGTCCCGCGGTGGACAGGGTGTTTGCAAAGCCAGCGTGGGTGGATCCTCACCGTAGTGTGGGTTAAGTCAGTATTTTATAGATTAAAGGGACAGAAGGTTCAGAGAGGGATGTCACCACTCCTGGTGGTGGAAACAGAATCACATCCCCTGACTGCTGCCTTTTGCCCTTTGAAAGCTTCGATACCTTATTAAGGAAGCACAGCACTTGTAGGGTGTAATGCTTTAAAAAGAGGCAGTTTTTCCTCTCAAAGATTCTAAACACAATTTAAGATGAGGCTTCTATCAGTGTTTTTTAACTTGTTTTTTAAATATGTAAGAATCGTTCATTGTAAGAATCGAGAAAAGTTACAAGACGCTAAACCTTTCATCCAGTGAGAGTCACTGAAATCGTTTTGATTGCTCCTTGTCTGTCTTGTTTTGTGTGCGTATGGAGACGGGTAACTTGTTTTTTTCTTCTTCACGAAAGTAGGATTATATTGTGTATGTTAACTCATGTCCAGTGTCTTTCACTTAATATATTTGTGCACATTCCCGTATTGCTAAGTAAATGTTTTTCTAGAGTATGATTATCTTATGGTGAATGCTGATTTGTCATATGGGTTTATTATATTTAATTAGCTGGTTGGTGGACATTTAGGGGGTTTCCAGGTTTTCTCTGTCATAAATGTTGCTGTGATAAATATCAGTACACAAGGATCTTAGTGCACAGTTGTTTTCTCGGGATAAACTCTTGCAAGTGGAGCTTTATAAGGCTTTTGGTACTTGTTGCCAAATTGCTCTACAGACAGATGATCCGAGCCCCCTTTCCATTCATTCCACCAGCGCGTCCGGGAGTGCCTGTTCCCTCGGCCTTCGTCAGCAGAGGGCGATGATGCAAAACAACTTTTTGCTAGTTTGAGAGAAGAAAAAACTGTGTCTCATTTAAAGAAAATCTCATTATTTTAATTGGCACTACCTCATTTAGTGAGGGCGAACTTTTAAATATTTTTTCCACCAGCTGTATTTCTTCAACTCTAAATTGCCTGTCCCACACACGTCTTGCTTGGTCTTAAAAATTGAAGCACACTGGCCTCTTGGCTTTTCTAAGGAATGTGTACCGGGGCGACCTGCGCTGGGGCCCCCACGGAGCCCCTGGGCCGGCGGGCCGCGTCACCGGTGCTGGAGCTGACCCCAACCCCTGTCCGCCCCTCTTCCCCAGGAGCAGGCGCAGCTCTACCTGAGGTCTGGTGCGGTGTCCTCTGCCACCTTTGAGCAGCCGAGCCGGCAGGTGAAGCTGTGGGTGAAGATGGTGACTCCGCTGATTAAGAACTTCTTCTGAGGACAGCAGGTACTGACTACCGGGCCGGCCTAGTGCGGTTTCCCAGGGGGTCACTAGAGGGACAGGGGGCTCCCCCCAGCGGGGGTCCCCAGGGCTTCTCGCAGGGACTCCAGGGCCCTTCCGTCCTTTCTTGGTTACATGTCCAGGGGTGTATGTCTGGGCTCGTGGGTGGTTGTGGAGGTTTTGGAAGCCTGGTGCTAAGTGAGGCAGCCCTCTTACCTTCTGCCACGTCCTGGGGCTGTGGTGCGGTCAGCATTGTGGGGCCCACCAATGCTCTCCCTTCCCCGGGGGCCGGAGGCGGCCCTGGGGTGAGGGCCTGGTGGCCACCGGGTACAGAGGTAGATTCTGCGCCCCCTCCTCACCGCTGAGCACGCCGTTCCGAAGGCAGTGGGAGCGGAGGGGCAGCGCTCTTGGTCGGGAGCGTCCTGGCTTGCTGCCCTGGGCCGCTGCAGCTGCCAGCATGAGAGGCCCCGGGGCTGCTGCCTCGTCTCCCTGACGTTTCTGTGACGTGCGCTTGCGGAGATGAGATGCTGCCGTGGTGGCAGCTGGTAGCAGGACGTGCCCCGCCCGCCCAGGAGCCTTCCCCTGGCGGCCGGGCCTCTGGCCGTGTCCCACGGGAGGACGAGACGAGGCCTCACCTGAGCTGCCCCTTGGCTGTTCGGACGCCGGGAGGCCGGCCAGGGTGCAGCTGCCGTCGGAGGTGGGGTCTCTCCTGAGTCCCCCGTGTGTTTCAGATCCCTTTAGACCCTGACCTCCCCGCCGTGTGGCCCCAGATGGGATCAGTCTCCTGGGTGGGATGGTCTGGGCCGGACTTTGCTGGTCCAGCCCACGCTAGGGGTTTGGGGGGATGGGAATGGTTGGGCCTTTGGCCTGTGGGGAAGGGAGAGAGGAGGCGGGAGGACAAGGATGAAGGGTTGAGCGGCCGAGCGTCGTCCGCGTTGGCACTGTGTGCGGCCCGCGTCCCCTGCGGCCTGGTACCATGGTTCTCTTTTCAGCCTCACTTTAAAAAATTTTATTTGTTTCATTTTTTTCTCAGCATTTGAATTACTTTAAATTTCATTCAAATAACATGCGAATTTAGAGAGTAAAATAATACCGAAAGGCCAACAAGATGCAGCTGCCCTTCCTTCCCCCTAGCAGCCACTTTTGACTCTTTTACCTGTGTTTCTTCTGATATCTACCCGTGTGCTCCTGCGCCGCCCCCAGTGTCTCCAGGAGCAGATTTCAGAACCTCCCTGCCCAGTCCCCAGACCTTCAGGTGCTTGAACCTTGCCCAGAGAGAAGGCCTCGCAGCCCCAGGGCATGGCAGCTCATCCTTGGGGCTGGGGGCAGCAGACGGGATTCCATCCCTGCCCACCTGCCCTGGAGGCAGCTTCACGTGTCTCCCTCCAAAGGGCTGGCGGCTCCGATGGTCGCGTTCGTCCGTGGGTCTTGGGAGGCCGTGGTTGGCCTAGCTCGCGCCACCTTGCTGTGTGCGTGGGGCGCCGGTGCGGGGATCACCTCGTCAGCCCCTCCCCTGGGCCTGGGCAGATCTGCAGGCTTTTGTGGTGGGGAGTTGGGTGGAGCAGTGGCCACACCACGCTGCCTGGGGGCAGTGGCACATCAGTTAACACTGTTTGCCTCCAAACCAGTTATTAAATTGTCCTGTGGGACAGTGAGAGGAGGGAAGCCAAAAGAATGTGCCTGTTCCGGGGCGCTGGGTTTCTGTTTGGAGAGAGGCTTTCGGTAAACAGCGTTTGCATTCCTGCAGATGCTGTGGGGCCAGAGCGAGCATTGTGCCACTGCCGGGCTTGAGCAATCTGTGGCTGCCCGCTTTGCGAGCTGCTCGCTTTGTCTCTGCTGGTTGCCTTTGGGACGGTCCTGGGCGGCCCCCCCACCCCACCCCCCCGGGCGCTCGCTCCAGCCAGGGCCCCTACCCTTCCACCCACCAGGACTGCTGCGGGCGTCACGGCACCTTCAGACGCAGCATAGCTTTTGTCCCAGGCTCTGTCTCCCCAAGGCTGGATTGCAACTCCAAGCAAGGTGAATCATCTCTCGCAAAGTTCGAAGAAAATTTTGTCATCTACCCACAATGTGTAGAGTGTGGAATAAATGTTTTATTTCAGGCTCTAAAGGCAAAACTGGAAAATCTCCCCATTTTTTGGTTATTACCAGGGATTAAAATGAGTTGCCTGGTGGCCACTGGCAGTTTTATGTCCTCCAGTCAGGGTGGTGGCTCTCCTGGCCCTCCAGCCTGGACACGAAGGGCTATAGTGACCCCTCCTGGCCGGCAGAGGTGGTTGCCCGGTGGCCAGGTTCTGGGGGCAGGACTCCTGCCTTCCAAAGGGGTGGATTCTCTAGGCCCCAGGGAGGGAGGATTTGAGGGGCATTTTTCCTTCTCCCTCTTAGCCCCACCAGGCCCCAGGATTGTTGTAAATTATTGGCCTCGGAGTTAGGGCTTCTGGGACCTCTTCTTCACCCAAGGATTGGGTGAATACTTGGAAAAAAGTTTTCACAGAACTACTTCAGCATCAAGTTGAACTTAGGAGGAGGCCAGGTGTGTGCGTGGGACGGCGGCGTGGTGCTTGCTTTACTCTGCTTTGAAGCTAGAAAACACCGAGGTGCCAGCCTGTGGGCCCCCGCTGGAGGCTGTGGGCCCTGCTAGCTGCCTTCCTGTACCCCTGGTTTCCCAGTTCGTCGTCGTCTCATTTTGTCTGCACCCATTACCTGGGTCCGTCAGATGGGGGCCTGGCCCAGGGGCCTGGCCCAGGGCAGCCCTGGCCCAGACCAGCACCGCGGTAGCCACCTGCTCCCCTTGGAGCAGGAGCTCACAGAATGAGGCCGGATGAGGCGGGCCACCTCTGGTCCCTTCCCTGCTGGCGCGCGCGCGTGCGTGTGTGCGCGCGCGCGCCTGTCGCCTGTGCCCGCTGCGGTGCTGCAGCGTGCGGCCCTGGGGCGCAGTGCCTGCGGACACGCTCACCTTTTTGGAAGTCGGGGTGTCTTGGCTGCTGAGCAGTTGTCCCTCTTCTGCTGACTTGGGCTTTGTTTGTTCTTCATTTTCTAATTCTAATTAATTCCTAGATGGTGGGTTAGGTTGTTTTGAGATTTTTCTTGTTTTGAGGTAGGCCTGTATTGCTATGAACTTCCCTCTTAGAACTGGTTTTGCTGCATCCCATAGATGTTGGAAAGTTGTATTTTTATTTTTGTTTGTCTCGAAGTATTTTCTGATTTTGGTAGCATGTTGTTTAGTCTCCGTGTGTTTGTATTTTTCCCATTTTTCTTCCTAGAATTGCTTTCTAGTTTTATACTGTTGTGGTTGGGAAAAATGCTTGATATAATTTCTGTACTCTTAAATCTGTCAAGTCTTGTTTTGTGGCCTAGCACATGATCCATCCTGAACGTTGAAAAGAATGTGTATTCTTCTGCTTTTGGATGGAATGTGCTCTAGTTATCTATTAAGTCCAACTGACCTCACGTGTCACTTGAGACTGCTGTTTCCTCATTGATTTTCTGGATGATCTGTCCATTGATCTAAAGGGGTGTTAAAGTCCCCTGCCATTAGTTGTGTTATTGTCAGTTTCTCCCTTTACATCTGTTAATATTTGCCTTATACGTTTAGGTGCTTCTATATTAGGTGCATATACGTTTAATGAGCGTTATACTGTCTTCTTGTATTGATCCCTTTATCATTATATAATGCCCTTCTTTGTCTACTATTGTAGACATTGTTTTAAAGTCTACTTTGTCTGGTGGCAGGAAGTGAGAACTGACGGTGGGGAGAGGGGAGGGAGACAAAAGACAACGAAGATGCTGCCCAGAACTAAGAGGGGACGACCATTTATTGTGACCTCCCAGGACACAGACATGTGTTTAAAGTGGTCCCTCCCGTTCCCAGCAATTTCAGAAAGTGGGAAGTTGACAGGGAAGCACTTGAGCTGTATGGAAATGGCCCCTCCGTGGAATAGTTTGCTTTTCGGAATTCTGGGGCAGGGAGGCGGCATTACCCATAATCGAGGGAGGTTTTCTTGCTTGAGAGAAGGAATAGTGCTTTAGGGGACAGTGCCTGTGGCAGTGGCCGCTCCTGTCTGTACGGGAATGGAACACCCTGGCCCTTAGTGGTGGGTGTTTGCAGGTAGCATCAGGCAAGGGTGTGGCTGCCTCCAGCTCTAACCCTACATGCCACCGGTGGGAAAAGATAAACCCAGCTGACCCTGTGGGAAGTCAGGATTTGGGGGTTTGGTTCCTGGGATGCTCCCCTGGCTGCCGGGAATTGGGGCCTCACCCCTAAGCCTGTGCCAGGCCCCTGGTGGCCATCAGGCTGAAGGCTGGCTCAAGTGAATCAATCAGACAAACCTGGCTAAGTGGTTTCATTGTTTTAATCCCATCCACACCCCCTCTCCCAGGCTGCCCTCCACCCTCTGGCTAGTCTCGATGTGCATGGTTATAAAGTGCCTCGATTATTTAGGAGAACAAAAAAGCAATCATCAGTTCCTGTGAAAGTAAGTGATAGTTGCAAGGCTGAGTTCCTAACTGTAAATTTGCAGTTGCGGTCAGGACCTGGCGCCGGGCAGCATGGGCCTCACGGCGGGACCCGGGGCTCCTGCTAGGCCTGTAGGAGCAGCGCCACGGCTGCCAGGATCCACTTTGCTGCCTTCTCTTTGGTCTTCAGGTTAAAGGTCCAGACGTAGGTGGGGCCGCGGATGCGTGTTTTGTACACGGGACACTCATAGATGTTCTTGGTCTCCATGCGGTCCACAGGGATGGCCTTGATGAAGATGACGGGCATGGCCGGCGTCAGCTCTTTCAGCCGCGCGTCGGCGATGACTCCCAGCTGGGTGTCCCAGCGAGCTCCTGCAGGGACAGCACAGCCAAGGGTCAGGGTGGCCCCGGGTGAGGTGGCTGGTTCCCGGTTCCCGTCTGTCGTGCTGGCAGTGGGGGAGGGGAGGGGCCTGGCTTGCACCTATCTGTAGAGATAGGCCAGGTGCCAGGGCCTGGACTGCACAGGAATTGCTGCAGGGGGGGCTGTAGGCAGAGGACGGGGTGGGGGTCGTGTGCACGGCGTGACTGCCTGTGTGTCTCGCTGTGCACCTCTGAGGGACAGATCGGCCCTAAAGCGCTGGGCTCCATTGTCTACGTGCGGTGGTTTCAGAGCCTCATGTGTCAGCCTTCTTCGTTTCAATGGCAGGAAATCATAACTCCAGCTGAAAATGACAGACTAAACTCCCTGCTTCCCTCCCTCTGTAGCGACTGTCCTATGTGCACCTGCACAGTACAAATATGTATATGCACATACAACTGTCCTGCCTTGAACCAGACTTATTTCTACTCACCCTATTTAACGATGCTTAGATTTCCTGTCTGTAATTCCAAAATAAACACGGAGAATGGTTGCTGCTCTGCTTGTCTTTGGTGATGTGGGCACGGGGGGTAAAGGGGTGACATCAGTCGCTAAGGAGGGTGGGGGAGTCGCTGGCACTCAACTCAGAGTGGGTCTGCCGGCTGGTCCTGTCTGACCTTGCCTGGTGCGGGACAGGGGTGACGTGGGCGGAACTGAATGAGTGCCAGCCTTGCCTCCCCCCCCCCCCCCCGCCACTGCTGGGACCTGGCCATGTGATGGCCTCGCACTGGGCTCGGCTCAGGGGAGGGGGCCGGCCGGGCCTCCCTGCCCTTGAACCTGTGCCTTGTGGGGGTGCGGTGGTTGGACAGTAGCCCTGACAGAGGTGGGCTCCTGGACCCTCACCCCCAGAACGTATGCCTGTCCTGGGCTCCAGGGCTGAGCTCCTCATGGCCTCAAAATGGGGGCTCAGGTCTGCGGACGAGCCTGCACCGCAGCAGAGCCAAGCGGATGCCGGTGTGTGGTTGGGCTCCTCAGGCCACTGTGAGCCCACGTGCCCCTGGTGCTTCCCCTGCCAGTGCCTGTTACCTTCCATGAAGAGCCCGTACACGTAGGAGCCCTCCCGGGGGGGCGCGGTCATGTCCTCCCGGTTCTTCTTGGTCACCTCCACAGACAGACACATCTTGTCCAGTGGCCACTCGTTCTTCCTGGCCATGGACTGCATGATGGCCGTGAGGAAGGACTGCGGGTTGAAGAAGCCGGCCAGCCACACGGTGGTAGGCAGCGTGAAGTCCATCGTCCAGGCCTCGAGCTCCTGGAGGAGATGGGCGTGGGGCCGTGCTAGAGCCTCCCCGCCTCTGCGCAGAGGACGGCCGCCTGCCCGAGACGCCCGTTCATGGTCTGGACGGGGAGAGCAGGGTCCAGGAGGGGGGCTCACGATTGAGAGGCTTTGGGTCTGAAAGAGGCTGCTGCTCTCTTTCTCCCCCAGGAGGTGGCTCCCGTGACGGGTGTCCCTGGAGCCTCTGGGCTCTGCTGGGAGGCCCTCTGCATCTGTGGCCGCAGAAGCTGCTCTTGCTTCGCGCTGGCCCTTTGCTTCCTTCGGGGAGGAAGTTCCTGCGTTGTCGGGCCTGCGTGCTCGTGGTGTGGCCCAGGCCCTTCCGGCTGTGCTCTGACCAAGGCCAGGCCAGCAGGGGCCTCCAGGCCTCTGACGGGGATGCATGTCCCCCGCCCCCCCCCCCCCCCCCCCCCCGCCTCACTCCTCAGGCCCTGGGGGCAGGTTTGCTGAGAGTCAGGCCAGCGGCTCCCCAGAAGCCTGTCCTTACCCTGATGCGGAGCAGCAGGTCGGCGTACCAGGCCGCCAGGCCCAACCTCGAGGGGTAGGCCCGGGCCACCCACGTGTCGGGCACAGTGTCATAGAACAGAGCCGTGGACAGGTCTTCCATGTCAGTCGTGATGGTCAGTTCTCCCTGAGGGACACGCAGACAGGGGTGCTGGGGCGCTCGGCACAGATGCAGACCCGGTCAGTCCTATGCCTTGTTTCACCTGCTCTCAGGTGGGCGAGCCCCCCCCCCCGCCCCCACCCTGTGTCGTGAGTTGACGTGGGTCTGTGCAGTGCCCCTGCAGATGCCCTGTGGTGGCCACACCAGGGTTTCCTGCCAGGGAACAGTCCAGATGGCGTCCATGGCCACCTGGATGCATCTGCAGATGCCCTGAGGTGCCCACTCCTCCAGACCGGGGAACTCGAGGTGCCGAGGCCCAGTGGCCTGGGGCTTGTTGGTCTTGTGGCCAAGGGAAGTCAGCCTGCGGTGGCCAGCCCGCATCCCAAGTCACACCCCAGGTCCTGCCACCCACGTTTTTACCTTCAGCCCCAGGTTCAGCTCCTTCAGCGAGCGGCGCATTTCGTTGGTCAGGATGTTCATTCTCTCACATTCTTGGAAGGCGACAACCACGTAGGGGGTCTTCTCGGCGGCCTTGGCCATGATCTCGGCCATGTTGAAGGTCTCCGGGATCTTCTCCAGGATCTCATCCAGCACGGCCTTCACCTGGAAGCCAGCCCCCAGCCAGCCCGTGTCACTGCGCCTGCACCCCCAGCCCTCCCCCAGCGCCAGGGCCCGGGTGCTGCCCCGACGTTCAACTCCGAGCCCAGGAGCAAGGCAGGTGGAGTTGCCAGAAAAACGGGATCACGGAGGTGCAGCCCCGCGTCTGATCAGGGGAAGGTAATCTTGGCCATCCGGCTTTAGTGTTCTGGCTTCGTTGTCACGGCCGTATGGCTCTGGCCACGGGAGCATTAGGCTGCCCTAGCCTGGTGCCTTCAGACATCCCTGGATGCACTGCTTCCCTCCCCCATCAGATCACCTTGCCCTTGGTGTGGGCTGTCTGTCTGCAGGGACCGTGCGGGGCACACCCTCTCAAGGGGTGGCCCACATGGTGGTCACGAGCACCACGGCCACCAGAGCATCTACTGATCTCTGGTTTCAGTCATTACACAAAGAAAATGTCAAGGGGCCTCAGAGCACTGAGAGTCTTCCAATCAAGAATCTGGTCTACTTACCTGGGAAGCCCAGTACTTAGCTAATTTTTAGCAGAGCTTGTCGGGAATATTTTAAGAAGTGCCAAGGTGCCGACGCCTCTTAGACGCAGAGGTAACCCTGGCAGCTGGGGGTTTATTACATGCTCTTACGTTGTCTGCGCCGTGCTGTTGCGGTGAGTGTTCATAGGATCTGTCCCCCGTGCTCACCTAAGCACATCTGGAGGGACTGGTTTAAGCGTCTAGACTGCCCTGCCTGAGCCACGTGCACTGCCCTCCCAGGACTTCAGCTGCTGCCCTTGTGTTCGCGGGGCACGGTTGAAGGGCAGGCCCTCTCGGGAGCCCAGCCAGGGAAGTGAGGAGCCGCAGGGAGGGAGGCTGCTCGGGCGAGTACGCGGAGACGCCCCGCCTCTCTCTACCTCAGCACTTGGTGCTCCGTCTGGGCTGCAGCAGCCCGCTTGCAGGCTCCCCTACCCCTGAGTTCCTGATCCCGGGGTCTGGAGTGGGGTCCGATGAAGTTGCTAACAAGTTCCCAGGGGCTGCTGCCGGTCGTTGTGCCCCCATGTCCCAGGCCCTGCCCGTCCTCTGTTGCTGGATGGGTAGTCAGGCTCCTACCTTCTCCTCGCGAGATACCCCGGCGCCACCGGCTCCCGACCCGGTTTCTTTGGGCTGCATTTCCAGGACAGTGCGGAACAGCATCTCCGAGGTGGCCGTCAGGAAGCCAGTCTCTGCATTGGGGTGCAGGCCATACAGGCAGGGGCTTTCGGGGGGCAGGTTCTTGTCGATGTATTCGTGGTAACCCTGCAAAAGGCGGGGGGCGGGTAAGCAGGGAGAGCTGTGTGAGCTGGAACCCGTGTCCTCCGTTTATTAAGCATCGCTTCCCAGAACGTTCTGTCCACGTCTTGCCCTCTGTACCAAACCTCATTTCCCTGACCCCCTTTTGGGGCTGCTCCCCAGGCACACAGAGGAAGTTTCCACTCTCCTCCATGGAGGCTGCCTTTCAGGCCCTCTTGCTTGGGTTGCCTGTCCGCTTGCTCATTGGTGGTCCATCTGCGACAGAGGCTCTCGCCAGGGAGGCTGCGGGACGGCACTGACCTCTGTTGCTTTGCGTCACAGAGGGAGCTCATGTTTAATGTATTACCCGTCCCTGGAAGGAGCCCTCACCTTGTAGTCCAGGTTCGGGGGGATCTGAAAGCCCGGGGCCAGCAGGATCTCTCCCTCCAGCATCTCCGCCTGGATGTACTCCTCCAGGTACGTCCTGCAGAGCCGGCGGTCCCAGTCGTCGGTGATGTGGCCGCCGTACATGATTTCCCCAAAGAGGTAGCGGAGATCGTCCCAGGGCACCTTCGGAAGGGCGGCAGCCGTCAGGGGACCCTGTGCCCCACCCCTTCCTGGGTCTGCCAGCCCCTCCTGTCACCCCTGCCTCCACCAGGTCTGCAGGGTCACCTGCTACCCTGGGTCACCAGGCCCAAGCCTGGCCCTTCCTGCCCCCTGACTCGGCCACCAGCTCCTCCTTGACCCTCTTCCTGCCGGGCTCCTCGCGCGAGGGGCCTGCCGGCTTCCCCTGCCTCCACCCCACCCCCAGCCAGGACGGCCCGGCCCTGTGCCCGCCCCTCTTCTCTGCGCTCTCCCTTGACGTGACCTCGCCGACCCCAGCACCGGCACTGCCCACCCCGCAGGCCCTCCCCCCAGCTCCCACACGCTCCCTCTGCCCGTGCCCCCTTTGTTCCCCACGCTTGGAAATGGAAGTGTGGAGCCACCTGTGACCTTTCCCTTCACCGCCGTCTCCAGCAAGAGCGGTAACTCTTTGTGGATGGGCTCTTGGGCACCGTAGATCTTTCTGGCCATGAGTCACGTCCAGTTCGTTGTGCCTTCAGGATCTATCGAGTGGGTCTACTTTCTGATCCCCCAAAGGGCCCTGGTTCCGATTATACTCCAGTAGCCTTGCCCACGCGTGCCCCTGAGGTCTCGGTGGCACAGCCAGCTCCAGCAAGTAGCCTCCCCGCCAGAACCTTGGCTCACGGCCCGAGGGAACTGGACCAAACCGGGCAGTGCACACAAGTGCGCCCCCTGGCGGCCGGGTCTCTCCGTGCATCCCACCCTTGGCCACTCGCACTGCTCTCTGTTCTGCCTCTGCTTCCACGCTGTGCCCTCAGCCTAGGATGCCGCTCCTTTGGCCACCACATGGCCATGACCGTGCTCCTCCTCCAGAGCGGCTCGAGTGCGGCCCCTCCACAGAGCCAGGAACCCATTCTCCCGCCCCGGTCCCAGCACGTAGCTGCACCTCCTGCACGGCGCTGTCCGGCAGCAGGAGCTGCACGGGGCAGCCACGCACTTAACTTCAGATTTGCCAGCAGCCACTGAAGTAGAAAGATTGTTCCAGCAGGCACTCAGCATAAAAACTATGAATAAGGTATTTTACGTTCTTTTTTTGTTTTAGACCAAGCTCCTGAAATCCAGAGTGTCTTTCGTTCCCCTCCGCTGGGACTTGCTGCACGTCACGTGTGGTGGCAGCTGACGCGCTGGGCAGCATAGCACACACACCAGTTTCTCCGAGGATTGTGGCTGTTTAAGGGCAAGGTGGGCATTTACGTAACTCCCACAGTGCCCTGCCTGGATGGCCGCTGTTTACCAAATGTGGGCAAGTTGAAGTTAATTGGATAAGAACTTGCTGATTTATCAAGTGTCCGATGTGCTCTCATGAACTTTGACTTAAAACATTAATATCGGGGCTTCCCAGGGGGGCGCAGTGGTTAAGAATCGCCTGCCAATGCAGGGGACACGGCTTCCAGCCCTGGTCCGGGAAGATCCCACATGCCGCGGAGCAGCTAAGCCCGCGAGCCACAACTACTGAGCCCACGTGCTGCAACTACTGAAGTCCGCACGCCTAGAGCCTGTGCTCTGCAACAAGAGGAGCCACTGCAATGAGAAGCCCGTGCACCGCAACAAAGAGTAGTCCCCGCTCACCGCATCTAGAGAAAGCCTGAGCGCAGCAACGAAGACACAACGCGGCCAAAAATAATAAATAAATAAAAAAACAAAACAAAACAAACCATTAATATCCTCTCGATCGTCATCTTGTGTCTTGCATTTTTTCTCTCTGTTTAGTTATCTTGGGTATGTGCCGAGCTGCCTTTTCTGCATTTTGCGTATTTGCTTCGGGGACAGCTTCTGTTTCTCCTGCAAAGTAGGGCTGGGTACACCCCAGTTTGCCTCTCCGGCCCCATGACCTGCCTCCTGGGATGCGGGCCAGTGGGACTAACCCCTGGGGGGTGGGTGCCGTCTGTGTGCCCACACTTGCTGGATGGAGTTCCCAGAGCGCTTGTCAGAGACACGTTGCCAGGCCTCGCCCTCAGAGTCTGAGTCGACTTCCTCAGAGTTGGGAGGATGGACTGGCTCATTGCGGGCCGAGGGCGACATCCTCACAGGAGGTTATTCGACGTTGCCTCCCCGCCGCGAGCTGGGACAAAGGGAAGGTCAGGCTGTGGAGGCCTGGGGCCCCGGCCTGATCACACACTGCTGAGCGGGACACGGGGTGTCACTCACACCTCAGCCCGCTGGTCACTGGAGCACACGGTGTGCGTTCTCGAGCAGTTTCTTACCCAGCTAGGGTTCTGTGGGTGTGTAACGAGGGAAGCGTCTGCGTAAATGTCGTTAGAAACTTCTAGCAAGACTGCTCCTCCCACTGGAATCTCCCCGGAGAGAACTGCTCTGACGAAGCTGCTGTGATGAGGAAAATCTTTCTTCACATCTTCTTGCGTTTATTTACTTGTGCGCGTGTTGTAAGATGTGCCACTGGCATTCAGCTCAGACCCTGTCATAGGCGAAGTGACCCCCGGCACCTGCCCACGGAGACCACTGTCCCCCTCCCCTGAGGAGGACCGACTTCCTGTGTTTGGCCAGGAACTAAGCCAACAACATTCCAGGCTCAGGCTGGGGTGGTGGCCGTCCTGGGGGGTCGTCTTCCTCTGGGGTCTGGGGGCAGCTGGCCCAGGTCTCTCCACCCAGTGCATCTGAGCTCTGTTACGATGGGTGGGACACCCTCCGCCCCTGGTCGCTCAGTCCCCAAAGCTTGGAGGGGGTGTGTGAGCCTCAGGCCTCTAGCCAGGCCCCTGGGGCGCCCACCGAGCCCCAAAGCGGCGAGTGCCTTGGCCCTGGGGCGCTGGGACAGGGAGCGGGTGACACAGGGGTGTGTCCGGTCACCCTGGGCAGGTTCTCGGGAGCCTCCTGGGTAAGCGGAACGTCGCGCTCTGTCAGTGTAGGAAGGTGCCGGCCGCAGGAGCACGGAGGAGCCCTGGGCTTATGGGGTTCCCTTCTGCCTCCCCCGGGGGTCACGGAGATGGGTCCTGCGCCAGCGCCACGCTCCGCGTAGGATCCCAAGAGGAGCCATGCCAGGTGGGGAGAACGGCCGGCTCTAAGTTCCCGAGGGGGTGGCCACATCTGGAGGGGGGCTTGCAGCGGGCTTCACCCCACCTGGGGCGCGAGTCTCCCCTCTGGGCCCGCAGACAGGCCCTCCCGGCCACGGGGCCGCCTCGCAGCAGCCCTCGCAACAGCCTGCACGGCACCGGACACACTGGTTTTAATTTTCAACACAAATGAAAGGGAGCGTTCCGTGTCTCCAGGGAGATTTTTTTTTGGCCTTCCCTCCGAACCTGCGTTCTGTCGGCAAGGCCTGCAGCCCAGGCAGCCCTTTGGTATCTTCTCTCGGCTCACGCTGTCTGGGGGGCTGGCCTTTCTTGGGGAGTCGCTGTTCGGGTGCAGGACTGGCAGGTCCCCAAAGATATTGACTCCCGTGGAGTTAGAAAAATTGCCAGACGGCTGAGAACTGCTGGAGGTGGTGGCCAGGGCCTGGGTGGTAACCATTATATCAGATGGCTGGGGTCACAGAGGAGTGGCACGTTTTCAGATTTTCTAGGTTTCATAGGCCTATGAAACCTATTCAGTGTCTCTTAAACGTGAGACAGAATAATTGAAAGGAAGGCAGGGCGGGAGGACCACCCAGCTGGGCTCCAGGTGGGCCCTTACCTTGGGGTTGGCCTCCAGGTAGTTGTAGAGCACGTTGATGGAGATGGTGAGGTCCCCGTTGTTGAAGGGGTACGACCTGTTCCAGCCCTGGGCCCCAAACTTGCGCCTCTCGGCCACCACGGCGTGGAAGTAGCACAGGGCGAAGAGGATGCACTTGAACTCCATCTCCTTGGTGCACATCTCCAGTGTGTCCTGCGGGAGGGCAGGCACGCGGGTCAGGCAGGGTCCGCACAGACGGCCGGGGCAGGACCAGGGCCGTCTTTGCCAGCTGCTTCGCTAGGGGTGCAGGTGGGGATGAGGGGTGGGGCCTAAGGCCATCGACTGCTCTGAGCCGGTTTCCCAAGTCTCTCCCGACCTGTAGGGTCGGGTAGAGGACGCTTTCTTGTCCTTGCTTCCTCCAGAAATGCAGCTGTATCACTCTAAGTATTGGTTACAAGTCAAATTATTGATACATCTTCCTAATAAAATATTCCCCAATATAATTCCCCCGCAGTTATCAACGTTCCTCATCATCTACACGCAAGCAGTACCCCAAACTCGCCAAAAACGATCTGTAAAGGAGGAGGGGATGCTGAGGAAAGCCTTTCTGAAAGCAGGTGGCCCCAGGGAAAGGCCAACCCAGCCCAAATTCTGAAGCCCAGTTCTCTCTGGGTTTGTGCGACTCTAACGGATTAGTCTTTGCTAAGTGGGTGCCTCTGAACACAGAGGCTTCTGGAAGTTAAGCTGGGCTCCTCTTCACCCGCTCAGCCCTATGAGTGCCTCCCAGTGGCCGGGGGCCACAGGCACAGCAGCCAGAAAGCTGGACCAGGGGACAGACGCCTATCAAATGGTCATCGTCGGGAAAAGTGCCAGGGAAAGATACACAAGGTGTAACAAGGGAGGGGCCCTGTGCTGATTCCATGGAAGCCCTGACACAGATGCCCGGCTGGGGTCCCCTCCAGCAAACGTGGAAAGGGAGGGGCACAGATGGGGGCTCCATCACCCCAACATTCCCCCCAGATCCTTCCTCAATGCCTGTCCTAGAGACGGCGCCATCACCTGTCAGCTGTGGGCCCAGGAGACAGGCCTGGCTGGACCCTTCCAGACATCGGCCGTGAAAGGGTGCAGACTGAGACCGCCAACCAGAGGGAGGAACCCGCCAGGCCCGAGGATGAGGGAAGGCCTGGCGGGTTCCGTCTGCCTCCGGAGACTTCCCTCTGGTTGGACCGCTCATCACTGGCCTCCCGGGCCTCTGGGCTCTGTGATGTGCCCGGGGATGGTCTGGGCGCATCCCAGCCACTACTGCCTCTTCCTGTGAAACTCTGTGAAGGCAGTGGGCCCCCGAACTTGGGATGGTCCCCTCAGGAAGCAACAGCTTTCCGCATGGCTTCCCTTCCGATCTTTGCAGATGCCTTAGGTGATGCACAAAGTTAGGGAGCCCTCGAGCACCTCAGCAAGCCCCGGCCACGTGCCCGATCGCCTGTCCTCAGCCGGGCAGCCCCACCTCGCTTCTGCCCGACCGCGACCGCGCTTCCTGCTGACTCCAAGCAGCCAGAGCATCTCCCCAAAGCCCAGCAGCCCGTCCACGTCCTCCCGGCCCCCATGTCCCCCGCCAGAGGCCCCAGCGGGCTCCATGCGCCGTGGGGAGCTGCTCCCGGGGCTCAGAGGCTCTTGCATTTTCTGTTGCTTGCCCCTCGGGCGTCAGCTGTCTCTACCTCGACACCCACCCCCCGGCCAAGCCTGGCTCGGGAGCCACTCTGCGGCCTGGAGCAGGCCCCAGACTCCTGCAAGTGGGGGACCAGCTTCCTGCCGACCTCGCCACCCTCCGCCACTCCATCACTGACTGATATTCTAGCAAAATATGATAGAAATGAAAAACGGATCACGTGCTCGGATTGACGGTGATGTTGAAATGCTACAGAATTCACCGCATGCCTCCTCTCCACCTCCGTACTGACTCAGCACAGACAGAAGCAAACAGCTCTGGGACCCCGCACTGGCCCGCAGCCCCCAGTGTGAGCTGCATCGCCCTGGGGTTTCCGTGCATGTCCCCACATGTTCATCACACCCTGTTCTCACTCCTGTGAACGCGTCCACGCCCCTCACCAGACTAGGCCAGTCACCCGCGTAACGGGTCTTGTTCACTGTTCCCTGAGCCTACCACGTCCTGGGCACACGGACGTACTGTTTGGAGGAAGGACCCGGTCTGCACATCTGTTTTCATGCTTTCCATTCTCTGTGACTTTACACTCTGACCTTGGTGGGTCCTTTAAGCCCATAGGGAGAGGTTAGTGGATGACTCAGATATTGTCACATAAATTAAAGAAATCAGATACAGACGTTACGCAACATCGGCACAATGTGCTCCATACATAATCTTTGTTGGGTATTATCAGAGAATATCGGCTCTCTTCTTCAAAACGGTTTTAGACTCACTTGGGAGACCAAATGCGTGCACCCAGAAAGTTCTAGTATAGAACAGGTGAAGATCAGGTACCAAAAGAATGGACGTAGATGCTGGGGATTTGCGGAGGGGAGCAGGGGTGCCAGGGAAGGCTACACACTTGGCAGGTTGGGGACTGGGAGGTTTGGATGGGGGAGGAGTCACGTGAACAAAGGTCCAGGCGGACACAGCGTGGACAGGCAAGCCGAGGCCCCCCTACCCACCCTGCAGGGCCAGGGCACCCGGCGTCCCTCCACAAGGCAGTGGGGCCTGCTTGTCGAGGGAGGAAGACTGGGCCCGGGACCAGAGCACGGAGACCTGTGCGGCGGGCACTACCGCCCTCCCGTCTGTCACCACCGCCCTCCAGCCGGGCGCTGCGGCCCCGTCCCCTTCGCACCCGGCCTTCCCACAGCATCGCGTCTCACGGGGAGTGAGAGCAGGGGTCTGGGCAGCACTGTGGCCCCAGCAAGGCTGAATGACCCTCAGGGAACCACCTCGGGAGCCTGGCCCCTTCCTAAGGTGCTCGGACAAGCAGAGAACCCGGCCCACACTTACCGGGCCTGACGTGCAGGTCATGAAACTCATGGATGATACGCATTTCTGCTCTTTGAAGCTGTGCGCCAGGCACTTTAGATCATTTGCATTTTGCACAGTCCTTCGGGGATCTGTTCATTTTGTGGCTCAAGGAGTGTGTGCGCGTTGGGGATGGTGTGGGTGGGAGAGAACCGGCAGGCGCTGACGCTGAGCCAGGCACGGGACACGGGGGGAGGCCACGCTACCTGGGTGAAGAGGTCCAGGGCCTTGTGCAGGTTGGCGTACATGCCCGTGGGCGGCTCGTTGGTGATTTTGATGGCGTTCTCCAGGATGCCCTGGGGGATGATGTGGGACTCGGGGCTGGGGGCCGGCTCGGCGCTGATGAACACGCGGTAGTCATCGTGGCTGCCGACGCTGTACCGCTCCAGCTTCTTGTCCAGGGTGCTCAGCCACTGGGCCACCAGGTGGATGTTCTGCAGCCAAGACCAGGGCTTAGTGCCCGCACACTCCTCTCCACCCCGGGCCCATAGGGCAGGCCCCTCCCCAACGGCACCCGCACTCCCCACCCCGCTGTCCGCCCTTCCCGGGGCGCTGGCCACGCTTGATAATTTCACTGAGCAACTGAGTCCCCAGAGTTGAAGCTTGTTCTCAGTTCGTTCAGGACCTCCAGCCTTGCGGCGAGTCCTTCCTGCCCTCCACCAGCATAAGGGCTGAGAATTATATGGTCCCCACCCCTCCTCTGAGAGGCTTGAGTAAAAAGAAATGACTTGGAGGGACTTCCCTGGTGGCGCAGTGGTTAAGAATCCGCCTGCCAATGCAGGGGACACGGGTTCAAGCCCTGGTCCGGGAAGATCCCACATGCTGTGGAGCAACTAAGCCCGTGCGCCTCAACTACTGAGCCTGCACTCTAGAGCCCGTGAGCCACAACTACTGAGCCCGCAAGCCACACTACCGAGCCTGTGCTCTAGAGCCCGCGAGCCACAACTACTGAGCCTGCGCTCTAGAGCCCGCGTGCCACAACTGCTGAAGCCCGCGCACCCTAGAGCCCCTGCTCCACAACAAGAGAAGCCACTGCAATGAGAAGCCCGCACACCACAACGAAGAGTAGCCCCCGCTCGCCACAACTAGAGAAAGCCTGCACGCAGCAATGAAGACCCAATGCAGCCAAAAATAATACATTTATAAAGAAAAAAAAAAGAAATGACTTGGAGAAAAGAGAACCCTCATGCACTGTTGGTGGCACAGCCACTACGGAAAACAGTTTGGAGGCTCCTCACGAAATGAAAAATAGAACTACCCTGTCATCCAGTAATTCCAATCCTGGGTATTTATCCAAAGAAAATGAAAACACTGATTCCAAAAGATACGTGCACCCCTATGTTCACAGCAGCATTATTCACAATTGCCAACATGTGGAAGCAACTTAAGTGCCCATCAACAGGTGAGTGGGTAAAGAAGATGCGGTGTATATACACGATGGAATACTAGCCATAAAAAAGAATGAAATTTTGCCACCTGCGGCAACATGGCCCGACCTAGAGAATATGATGCTGAGTGAAATAAGTCAGACAGAGAAAGACAAATACTGTATGATTTCACTTATACGTGGAATCTAAAAAGCAAACCACATGAACAAACACAGCAAAACAGAAAGAGAGTCACAGATACAGAGCACAAACAGGTGGTTGCCAGAGGGGTGGGGGGAGGAGAGAAATAGGTGAGGGCAATGAAGAGGTACAAACTCCCAGGTACAAAGTAGGAGAGTCACAGGTATGAAATGCACAGTGTGGGGAACATGAGGTGACAGGTGACAGATGGTAACTGGACTCGTCATGGCGATCATTTTGTAAAAGAAAATGAACAGAAAGAAATGACTCGAACCTGAGGTCCCCGCATGGGACCAGGCTAGGCCCTGTGGACTGAGGTCAGCCACGCCGGAAGCTGAGGCGGGCCTGCAGTGGGACCAGCCGGGGCCTGGCGGTGGTCGGGGGGCGGGGTGCTTGGAGGGGCTGCTGGACCGAGGAGGGGCAGTCGAGCCAACGAGGGGGAGGCGGGGAGGAGGGTATGTCTTTCTCACTGCTGAAGAATCCACACTTTCAGTGGTGATGCCTCACACCACCTGCCAACCCAGGCAGAGCTGTGCTTGGTGTGGGCGCCTCCTGTGGGGCTGTAGGATCCCCAGCCACGCTTGTGCATGTGAATCCCATAACCTGCTTTCTTTCAGGCCTTCAGGCCAAGCCCCACGGGCGCTGAGGCTGGGATCCCTCACCCAAGAGGCACAGGTGCCGCCCACCCCCATACCTGCAGAATGACCCAGTGTCCCTTCTCCACAGCCACGTCCAGGGCATTCTCCGCCACCACCTCTTGTCCCTGCCCCAGGGACACGTTATGGAGTTTCCCGTTGTCTATGGTAAATCCCAATTTTTTCCCTAAAGGAAAGGAAAACAGGAAAAGCATGGGGATGGCTGAATGACAGAAATGGAGCTTCTGTGATCCACAGCTGGGAATTCCACACCCTACCCCTTTTAAAATTGTGGTAAAATACACATAACATCAAATGTACCCCTTTAAAAGCCATCTTAAAGCGTACGATTCAGGGACATTTAATAATTCAGTGTCGTGCGACTGTTTATCTGGTTCCAGGACATTTTTATCGCCCCAGAAGGAAACCCTGTACCCATTAAACAGTCATTCTGCATCCTGTTCCCGCCCCAGCCCCTGGCAACCACTAATCTGCCTTCTGCCTCTACGGATTCCCCAGTTCTGGACGTTTCAGATACAAGGAATCGTATACCGTGGAGCCTTCGGCACAGTGTTTTCTCGTTCCGTCTACGGCGTAGCCTGTGTCAGTGCTTCGTTCCCTTTTATGATTTACCACTTTGCCATCAGCCGTTCATCAGCTGATGGACGTGTGGGTTGGATCTACCTTTTGGCCGTCGTGAGGGGACCTGTTTGTTTGGACACCTGTTCCCGGCTCCGTTGGGAACGTCCCCAGGAGTGGAATTGCCGGGACATGTGGTGACTCGATGTGTGACCTAGGGAGGGACCACCTGCTCACACTGCCACCAGCAATGCAAAGGGCCCCGTCTCTCGTCCCCTCCCGACACCTGTACCTCCGTGTGTCTGATACCTGCCCTGCTAGTGGGTGTGAAGGGCCGTCTCACTGTGGTTTGGATGCGCTTCTCCCCAGACCCGGCCGCACTTACCCAGGGCCTCCACGTCCTTCAGGGGGTCAGCGCCCGGGGAGAGGATGAAGAAGATCGGGCTTGAGGGGCTGCTCTCCTTGTAGGACTTGGAGAACTCAACGCTCCGGCCCTCTGTGAACTTGCTGCCCATCTTCTCCTCCACAAAGTTCCTGAGGGGGACACGCCTGGTCAGACCCGAGGTGAGGGACCGCTTTTCTGGGGGACTTTCTCAGGCAGAGAAGGGCCTCTAGCTGGAGAGTCGGTCTCTACAGGGCCCTCCTGCAGGCAGGGGGGGTGTGGAGGGGAGCGTGCGCGGTATTTGGCGGTGTTCGCGCTGGGCACCCTTTGCGCCCGTCCTCCTGGGCACAGACAGGTGAGAGGCTCTCAGCCAGCTGATGCCACCCCCACTTTCAAAGGCGTGCAAGGTCAGCCGGGAGGGAACCCGGGCCGCAAGTGTTCCAGGTGACCACACCTCAGCGCTCCCAAGGAAGGGATCAGTTTCTAGTGGCTTTCTGTTTCCCCCCCACACTTCCTATCTGCTCTCCAGACCAGGGCAGCAGCAACACGGAACAGAACCTAGATCGGCCTCTGCGTCCTGAGAATCTCCCCCGACGGGGGCTCTGAGGAGGAAGGACGCGTGCATTAGAGTTGCTTTGGTGAGCTCCATGGACCGCAAAACACGGATCATCAGGAAAGTCACAGAAAAAACCCAAACGTCTCTTTACATAAGCACCCCTCTGTTCCAAGCCCCAAACTCTATCTTGACCCTGATAAGGCTGGGGTCAGTCGAGGCCCCTCTTAGGGTGACCTTGGGATCTCAGCTCTCTGCCCCTCTCCCTTGACCACAGGTGGCTGAGCTCACTGTATCTGAATGAAACACAGGAGCTAAACTTATGTCCAGTGCGGTCTTTGAAAGAAGGACGACGGCAGTCTCCCCGGGAGAGAACACACTTATTCCCGAGGAGTCGGCGATCTGAGCGCTCTGAGCGTCGTGAAGCCCCGTGGGTGGACCTGTTCACATAGAGGCGTCCCTCTGAGTCAACGGGGAGTCTGCGGGCGGGTGCCAGGTGGGCCTTCCCACTCCCGTGGGAGTGATAGCTGTCATTCGCTCCCCGGTCTGGCCTTTGCTGGCCTCTATACAGACCCTGAGCAGCGCTGACCACAGGCCGGTGGGAGGGCTCCTGCTCCAGGCCCCTGGTTGTGCTTGAGTCTGGCCTTTGGAATTGACCCGGAATGTCAGTGCTAGAGTCCTTGCCCGGGAAGGAATTCTAGAAGGTACAGGTCCTGCCTGGGGCAGGAATGTCACAAGCTCCCTGCTGCTCCTGACGTGGCCGGGCCCCGTGGTCGTTCTCTGCGGCTGCAGTGATGACGCAGAATGGAGGGCTCCGCTGCTCCTAGCGCTGTGTCCTGGGCACGGGGGTGCTGGAGCCGCCCCCAGCGGCTTGCATGCTGGCAGGTGCTACAGACCCGGGTGCTGTTCTGGGGAGCCCGTTACCAGCACCCCGCCCCGCCATGGGCGAGTTCCCTTCCCTGGGCCTGTGGACCCGGAGGAGGGGAGGTGCCCGGCTCGAGGGGTTGGCGGAGGGCGGAGTGAACCCACGCTCTTGACGACTGTGTGTTGTTGCTATTTGCCGTGGACTTGGACTTGAACTTCCTGCTCTTGAGCTCCACCGCCCTGTTTGATTCGGGAGGTGAATCTGCTTTCCTTGCGACCGCCGCAGAGCATGACTTGGGTTCGCCTGGCGTTTGCGGTCGCCCACGCGGTTCCGATGCGTTTTCTGCCGTGGTGACTCGGGTGGCTCTCAAGGGTGCTCTGGGGGCCGTGGGGCTGGACACCCACCCGTGCTCAGCTCGCCCGCAGGCGGTGTCCCCCTGGATGCTCAGTGCCCTTCACCTGGGCCTTCCCCACGCTGTGTCCGTGTCCGACCTTCCCGGGATGCCTTCCTGCTTTCTCCCTGGACCAGCTCGACTCTCCCTCGTGACGTGATTTCTTGCTTCACTCTGCCCGCTCCCCTCCCGCACCCAGAACCCCTCGCGGTCCCTTTCCTCTTCAGTCCCGAGAAAACAAAGCAAAACAGAAACACGTGTCTGTGAACAACCAGTGGGTGTGAGTCAGGCCTCTGCTTTGTCAGACGTGGGCGCCTTTTGGGAAATCTGGTGGCTTTCAGGCCACTAGGACAAACGGAAAACCAAGACGCCCCTCTGAGAACGGGGCCTGTCTCATTCCCTCCCCCCCCCACGACGCCATGGCCTGCCCGGGCTGGCCGTGCAGATGTTACAGCTGTTGATATTCCTGAAGTCTTTCTGTGCTTTGGGGAGTGAAAGGAACGGGCGCTGAAACCCGATGGTTAAGTTTCCAGTCCTGGAGGCGTTTCAGGTCCAGAGAGATTGTTCACGAAAGCAGAATGGTTCTCTTTGCAAACGAGCCGTAAAAATAAAAGATTTCCTCTAAATCCAGCCACTGAGGCCATGAAAGTCCTCGGGTGCTGATGGCTCTGCCACTGCTTTCTCCCCACAGCATCCTTAAAGGACCCCGCGTGGTCGTGGCCTTGGAGGTCATTAGCACCCAGGCTTTTTTAAAAAAATTAATTAATTAATTTTTGGCTGCGTTGGGTCTTTGTTGCTGCGCGCGGGCTTTCTCTAGTTGCGGCGAGCAGGGGCTACTCTTTGTTGCGGTGCGCGGGCTTCTCATTGCGGTGGCTTCTCTTGTTGTGGAGCACGGGCTCTAGGCACGCGGGCTTCAGTAGTTGCAGCACGCGGGCTCAGTAGTTGTGGCTTGCGGGCTCTAGAGCGCAGGCTCAGGGGTTGTGGCGCGTGGGCTTAGTCGCTCTGCGGCATGTGGGATCTTCCTGGACCAGGGCTCGAACCCGTGTCCCCTGCACTGGCAGCGCGCCCAGGCTTTTTTAAAATCTTGGTGGCCAACCCGGGGAGTTTTATCTTCCCGTCGCTTATCTCGGGGCGCCTCTCCTCACCCAGGGTCAGGGGAGCCGGGGGTTCCTGTTGGCCACCTTCAGAGACCCCAGAGCTACGAGAACTCAGAACGGGAATTGGTGGCTGGGATGGGAGGCGCCCACTCCCCAGCCCTGAGGCCAGGCTGGGGCGGGGCGGGGTGGGGCTGGGGGCACTCACTTGATGGCGTAGGTCATGCGGTCGGGCCGCACGCACCTCAGCATGCACAGCTTCTGCAGCGCCGTCTTGTTCTTCCACTCCTTGGGGAAGACCTCCTTTTCGGGGGCTTCCGACTCCACGAGCTTCTTCCACCGCTTGGCGGATCCCTCGATGTCGCTGTCCAGGTTCTTGAACTCATCCATCTCCGAGAGGGCCTGGCGGCAGACGGCCTTTCAGCTCTCCCCCATCCCAGTGGGCGCCTTCCCCGCGGGCTCCGGGAAAAGCATGACCATGGGGCCTGTCGCTCAAACGATGAGCTGCTGGGGATGAATGGCTGGGACGAGGGAGGAATCCGATCGGGGATGTGACTCCTGGCTGCTTCTCCGGGGGCTCTGGAACAGGGGCCCTGCTCATCCCAGGGGGCCACCTTCCTCTGGTCTTTCTGAACTGACACAGTGAGGGCCCCAGGATTCTGAGGAATAGCCTTGACACTTTGCATTTTCCTGGAAGTGAGGGGAAGCGGCGGAGGGGCGACCCCTGGGCACACCCTGGGGCCCATCGCGGCTCAGCTTGCCGCCTGCAGGGACGTGATGATGAAGTTGCTGCGCTCCAGTAGGACAGCACAGTCCCCGTGAGCTGGCAGGCAGCCCATCAGTGCCTGGTCCCACCTCTGAGGCCTCCTCGTTCTACTGAATGTTACGGCCGGGAGCACCTTGTAAACATGTCTGGGGCGAGCAGGAAAGGCCGCGAGGTGGGGAGAGAACACAGTGTTCAAGTCTGAAGGCCAACCTTGATGCCGCCCCATCCCTGATGCTGCAGGAAGTCCACGGGTGACACGACCCCGGCTTTGAACGGGAACCGCAGAAGGAAATCCAGCTCCACCGGGTTCAGCTCCTTCTTCATGGACAAGACCTGAGGGGCCGTGGGGCTCGCTTAGATGTTGCCCTACGACAGGGGCTCATACCCCTTGCCTGCAGGGGAAGCACTGTCCTGCCCCTTTGGGGTCAGCCCAAAGCTTGGTCAGCACCTTGTTTTTCAACTGCGGTACAATACACACAGCATAAATGTACCACTTTAACCCTATTATAGTCTAAAATCCAGTGGCATTTAGTGCATTCACACTGTTGTACAACCAGCACCACTGTCCAGGTGCACAGCCTTTTCGTCACCCCAGAGGCAAAGCCCCTACCCTTCAGCAGTCCCACCCTCAGGCAACCATCAGTCTACTCTCCGTCTCTACAGATTTGCCTTTTCTGGACATTTCCAGTAAATGGAATCATACAACACGAGGCCTTTTGCATCTGAGCGTGTTTTCAAGGTTCATCCGTGTTGTAGCGTGTGTCACTGCTTCATTTTTTTATGGACGAATAATGGGCCAGTGTATGGCGAGACCACATCTCGTTTACCCAACAGTCCGTCGTTGGACGTTTGGGTTGTTTCTGCCGTTTGGCTGTCGAGAAAATGCTGCCGTGAATGTTTACATGCACGTATTTGTTTGAATACGTGTTTGCAATTCTTTGGGGTATATACGTTTTCTGGTCACATTTGAAGTCACCTTGCCACTGGTGCGCACAAGCTCTCTGGGCTTCTAGCAGGCCCTGTCTTGGTCACTGAAGTGGCTCTTTGGGCAACTGGCCCAGCCCCTCCATCTCAGATGGACGGCAGGGGAGCCGGGGCCGCGGTCACTGTAACCTCCCCAGTCAGGAGCTCACACAGCTGCTTTCTCAGATTCCACAGAGAGTTTCCCCTGAGTCAGGGTCTCTTTTTTTTTTTTTTTTTTTAATCTTAGTAAAATAAAAAGTTCTTTGGGCCTGAAAAGAATACATTCTACTCTGGAAAATTAGGGGGAGCATCAAGGAAACTTATCTTGATGTGCTCTTAGCAGGGGAGAAACAGGGAACCCGTTACTCAGAGATTCACATGGAAAAGAAACCTCCTTAACCTGGACCCCTAATTCCAAGTTGGAGTTTGGATGGAAAGCTGGGTTGACATTGATGCCCAAGCTAGCTATGAAATCCGTGTTCCCAATAACACTTATAACACGGTGCAAACAAAGTGGCGGAGAGGTTGTTTAATCAATTTAGTGGAACCAAAATCTTTAAATATTTCAGCAGGTCTGTAAAAACAGGGGGCATGTTTACTCATTAGTACCTTTCTTTCCCATCCACAGCAGACTAACCGCTAAGGCGGGACTGTCAGCTCGGCATGACTTGAAGGGACTAGAACGACGTCTCCCTTTAACTGACCTCCCCTCCCCTTCAATGGTTCCCATTGGGACACCTTTCCTGGTACCAACTCAAGAGCCCAGGTGTGTTCCGTATATTGTTAAAAATGCAGGTTTGGATCCACTGGGTCTGAGCCGGAGCCTGAGAATCTGCATTTCCAACCCCCCCCACTCTCCCCCAGCACCCCACCTCACCCCACGGGGCTCCGGTGCTGCCCGTCCAAGGACCACACATGGGGCATCGAGGCCAGATGTTACCTGAAATGTCACCTGTGCGAGGAAGATGAGTTTGTCTCGCTCAAAGAGCCCGCGGGCCGTGTACATGTACACAGAGTAGGTGATCTCGTCCGTCAGGTTGATCACACGCTGTTTGACCTCGTCGGCGGGGGCGGTCTTCTGGATGGCCTTCTCGAACACCACGTTGAAGGCCTGGTCGGGGAGGGGGGGTCACCGAATGCAGGGGGCTCCACGCTGCCCACGCGGGCTCTGGGGCACTGCTCGGACCCGGTGCTGGTGCTGGTCAGACCTGGTGTCCTGGGTCCCACCCCCCAAGCCCACCTGCAGCCTGGGCCCCAGTGGCCCCGGACCCGGATGCAGCCGCACCTTGAGCGAGAACTGGTAGATGGGGTTGATCTTGCTGAGGTCGTTCAGGATGAAGTACAGCAGGGACGCCCTCCCCGCGGCTGGCACGTAGTTCTCTCTCGCCTCGTTGATTTTAACTTCTGTGATTTTTGCCTCTTGCACCTCAAAACAAACAATCAAAAAATGGGCAGAAGACCTGTGTAGACACTTCTCCAAAGAAGACACACAGATGGCCAACAGGCACATGAAAAGCCGCTCAACATCACTAATAATTAGAGAAATGCAAATCAAAACCACAGGGAGATATCACCTCACACCAGTCACAACGGCCAGCATTAAAAAGTCTACAAATAACAAATGCTGGAGAGGGCGTGGAGAGAAGGGAACCCTCCTACACTGTTGGTGGGAACGCAAATTGGTGCAGCCACTATGGACAACAGTATGGAGGTTCCTCAAAAAACTAAAAATAGAACTACCGTCTAATTCAGCAATCCCACTCCTGGGCATATATCCAGACAAAACTATAATTCAAAAAGCTACACGCACCCCTATGTGTATGGCAGCACTCTTCACAATAGCCAAGACAGGGAAACACCCTAAATGTCCATCTACAGATGAACGGATGAAGATGTGCCTGGCCGGCATCCACGCGCCTTGACCCTGCCCCGGGCCCCCAGGGGCCCCCATGTGGCTACGGCTTCTCTTCTCAGTGACCATCCGCCCAGCTCCCATGCCCCCTGTGTGCTCCGGCTGGGGGTGCAAGCGGGTAGCCCCCAAGATGGTCTTTTACCTTTTCCTCAATCTCGCTGGCCATGTGTTTGGTGGTCTCCAGGTTCTCAACTAAGGCTGTGTCTCCCAGAAAGTTCCCCGACGCGGCCGACAGACGGGCCAGCAGAGAATCTTCCAGCTCTTTCAGAACAATCTTAAATTCATTCTGAGACTTGGTGAGGTTCGCCTGCAGGAGGGGCAGAGACCGGGAAGGGAAATCAGTCGCTGGCACGGCCTGGTCCCCCAGCTGGGGGGCTCGGGGGGGCTCAGGGCCAAGGCCCTGGGACTCGGAACGGGAGGAACACGGCAAGCCTGGAAGAAAGGGGCCGGAGTGGAGGCCCCCAAGCAGTGCGGGGTAGGGGGCCCTGCATCTGGGTCTTGCAGCTGCTTGTCATGGGCAGCTGTGCAGCAAGAACGTGGGGACCATGGGACATGAGTGGGGCCTGGGACCCCTGTGAGCCCACGTGTATGGCTCAGCCAGTCAAGGAAGGGCCTGGTACACAGGGGCTGGCAGCAAAGACATTCTCGTGGGGCAGGAGTGCGGTGCTCTAGGGCAGCCCGGGCACTGCTGTGACTCCTGTTCTTTCAGCGAAGCCATCACTTGATTTAGAATTAGATTCGGGAGGCGGCCGGGGAGGAGGAGTGACTCATTCTGTCGTACCAGCTACACTCAGTGTGACAAGCAGGGCACCTTCACAGCCGCCGGACGCCTGGGTCACAGTGACCTGCCCCCTGCTGTCTCTGAGCTGCCTGCCCCGCTCCTCCTGTGTCCACGTACCTTCAGCTGCTCCAGATCTGGGCGCTCTTTGGCCACCACGGTGGCCAAGAGCTGGTCCTCGAGCCCGTCCCTGGTGACCAGGAAGTTGATCAGGGTGCACTGGGCCTGCATCTCGGGCTTGTAGTGGGGGTTGAAGTGCTTCGTGTGCAGCAGCAGGCGGAAGTTGGGGTGGTATTCCACCTCTTTGTCGCCGATCTTAATGAACCTGGCGGTCGGCGGACGGAGGGGTTAGGAGGGTCCCCGGCGACCAAGGGATGGCAGCACAGACAGACCGCCTTTCCCGCCAGCCTGGGAGGAAGGTCCAGACTTCTCAACCACATGTTTCACTATAAAGCTGCTTAGAATAAAGGTCTTCCAGAAGCCGTCGGCACAATTTTCCACTTAACCGGGAAGTATTTCCCCTCTAAATGCACGAAATCATGTTGGCATATTGTGCGGGGGTTTACCCTGATTAATAAATAATCTGAAACTTGGAAAAAAACAAAAAACTCACAACCATCCCTCTCTGGTCTGTGACCGGCCCTTCTAGAAAATGCACCTGCTCGCTCTCCGGCCGGCTTGTTCTGATTTTTTAGGAGCATTTACTTGACTCTGCCTGCACATCTTACTCATCTGGAAACCTCTGCAGAAACACTCTGGCCTGGGCTCCACCCCAGAGCCATTAACATCGAAAGATGTTGACACCCCAATTCAGAACACCGGGACATCCCTGGAGCTCCCCAGGTGAATCTGATGAGAGGCCAGGGTGGGAACCTGGGTCGGCTCACCCACTGGGGGGGGGTCGCTTCTCTCCGGCTCCCCACTCTGCTCTCCTCTTTCTGGCCGAGTTCACATTCTGGGGGGCCTCTCACTTCAGCCCTGGGTATCACTACTCACACCAGGCCCTTCTCAGAGTCTAGGACATCAGCACATTTATGTCACCTCTGTTCTGGGCTTCTGCCTGCACCCCTGAGTTTATAGGTGGCTCAGATCAACTCCGACCTTTACATTTTTAAAGTTGATTTAATTTTTTATATTAGAAAAGCAATACAGGGAGTTCCCTGGTGGTCCAGTGGTTAGGACTCTGTACTGTCACTGCCAAGGGCCCGGGTTGTTCGTTCCCTGGTCGGGGAACTAAAATCCCATGAGCCACATAGGGCAACCAAAGAAAAAACAGTCATACAAGCTCAACGCATCAACAAATGAGCGGGTAAACCAAACGTGGCAGGTCCGCACGATGCAGTATTACTCAGCCATAAGAAAGAATGAAAGATACTCGCTACAGCTCAGATGAACCTGGAAAAGATACTCAGTGAAAGGAGCCAGGCACCAGTGTCCTACAGGCCACGGAACTGGTCACTTTTGGTTAATTTTATGTTATGTGAATCTCACCTGAATAGAAAGAAAGAGACTCAGGATTTGCAAAATGCATATGGAAATAGAAAAAAAAGATGACCATCAAGGATCGTGATCTGCAGGCAGTCGCTAATAAACTGTTGGTGTAGGTCTTCCTTCCTAATTGGAACGTGGTCCCACAGTTGTCAGTCTCTCCCCTGGGAGCTGGGTGTCCCTTCACGCATTTTGCTGAAGCCCCTGCTGCCTCCCAGGAAAGGAAATGTCCCGCCCTTTCTCTCAGTCCAGAGGCCAGACCTCACCACTGAGGACGATCTCGTGGGTGAACCCGCGGAGGTGGACGCTGCCACTCACTTTCCCTTTTTGATTGTGTTCCTGCCCAGCAGAGGGTCCAGAACCGGGTCCACGGTCTCGCCAATGTTCTCGATGAGCAAGGTGTCCCCTTCTGAGATGGCCTGCTCGATGATATCCAGGTAGCTGTGGGCACAGCACAGGGGCCGTGAACGCCCTGGGGCCCGGTGGCGGCGCAACTGCCTGCCCCAGAGGGACCGAGGGGCCAAGAGCTCATTCCTCTCCCAAACGCCTCCTTCCCAAGAGGAGCTCAGGGCTTCTGCGTAAATCGCCCCCAGGCTGACAGGAGGGCTGGTGCACGTGGAGCGCTTCCGGGCTATTGAGCCAGACGTTCCACAGCTGCGAGTCTCCTCTCACTGCCCAGCACACTGGGAAGGCTCCCAGTGCAGCCGTGTCACGGCCACTGCTTCTCATCTATGACGATGAGAGACGGGAAGATGACCGCCCGCAGCCCCCCGGCTGGCAAGTGACCAGGCAGGACCAACGCAGGCAGGAGCCGAGGCCAGTGCCGTCCCCCAGCAGGAGCGGCAGGTAACGGGGGAGAGAGGAGCCCCGAGTTTAATTCTTTCCTGCCAGTGCCCAGGGCCAAGTACTAAAGAAATCCACATGTGGGTCAGTGTTTGTTTTCAAAGACCCATCCATCCATTTAGCGAGTATGAAGGGCCCCAGGTGGACTTCCCAGCACCGTGGCCCGGCCGGCCGGCCGCCACCTCTGGAGCCCCTACCCCACCCGCCACGGCCGAGCACCTCTTCTGTCCCAGGCGGATGGCCTTCAGCTTGCTGCCGTATTTGTTTTTGATCCACTTGATGCCCTGCAGCTGGGCGTCCACGAAGAGGGGCCAGCGCTCCGTGTTGCACAGGATGGTGGCATTCTCTGTGGACATGCGGTCGCTGGGGAGCCCCTGGTTGTTCCAAGTGGCCACGTCTGCATCGTCGGTCAGCAGGCTCAAGGGATCCAGACCTTCTGTGAGCGGGATGGGGACCTGCCGAGGGGGCGATGTGGCCTTACTCACCTCTCAGCGGAAAGCGGCTCTCCGAGCAACACGTGGGCCGCCGGGCTGCGTGGGGGAGGACAGCCACGCATTCGCATCACGCTGAGGAGCAGCTTGGAGCCCGGCCAGAAAGGATGTCGGCGTCGGCCTCACAGGGCCACCGTCTACATCCTGAGTGGCTGGAGTCTCCATTGCAGGAGCAAAGGTGCCTTCTGGCTGGGGCTGCCCTGCCGGGGGCCCCCAAAGGTGCTGAGTGATGGGCGCGACAGGACCTCCTACCTTTAGCTCATTTATGTAAGGGATCCAAAACCCCTCCATTAGCTCATTTCGATATTTCTTGGTGAAGTAGCCCACGTAGGAGACGAAGGCGGAAATCAGCAGGACGTCCCCACACAGTGTGGCCCCCTGGCTTCTGAAGTTCTCCACCGATTCGGCCCAGCGGACGTTTTCTGATGCTAATCCTCCTACCAGCCTGAGATGGGGACAGGGGTCAGTGGGCAGAAGAGAAGCACGTGTGTCGGGGGGGAGAGAGGACGGACTGGAGGACCAGGAAAGGCGCGCCTCCACCTTTAACACGCCAGGGACCTTCCAGTTTCAAATCCTGACTCTGCTCAGCGGTTCAGGACAAAACATGCTTTGGGGAAAGTTTTGGGCAATAAACGCTTGAGGGAAGCAAAACTAATGCTTTCTGGAGGCGGTTGGGAACGCCGAGTTTCCCTTCCCCAAGGGGCCGACGTCACGTGGATGCTGACGCTACCTGACCACGTCACCCACGTGCCGAGGCTGCTGCCCGGACACCACTGAGCACGCGCTTTGGGCAGCGGGAAGTCCAGAGGAGGCCCCCTGGCCCTGTGTGGAGTGGGGACTCCAGGGTGTGCCTCGTGCTTCTCAGGCCCCCGGCTCGAGGGCTGGTCCCCAACCCTAAATGACACCAGGAGTCTGAGAGTGTGGACAGGTTTGTGCTTGACTAGCCTGCGGTCTGGCTTTAGCATCCTCCGAGCAGCCCTCCTTGCCAGGGACCAAAAGGCCACTTGACCTGGTGGAGGTGAGTCCACATCCCACGGGAGGCCAGGCACACAGCCTGGGGGTCTCCCGGGGTTTATCACTTTGTGCTCAGAAAGCGGGGGCTGGGGGCCTTGCTGCCTCCACCTGGGGCGTAGCCCCCCCCGAAAGGCCATTCTGTGGGCTCATCCCTTTCGGGGGGTGGTGTCTGAGGACAGGAGGGGCCCCTCGGAGGGAGTAAGGCACCTGTTAGCCAGCGAGATCACACTACTGGTGGCGTCAGCCTCCTGCTGACACTTGATTTTCTCGGCTGTCGCTTTTTCAAATGCCGACGTCAGGTTGCTCAGGTTGGCGTTGAGTTCCTGAAGGAACAAGACAGGCCCTGAAATCGGGCAATGCTGGGGGTCCCCAGCTCTCCTCCCGGGAGGGCCGGGAACACGGCCGACGCCGGCAGCCTCCGGGGTGATCAGGTCCCCACAGCGGCCTGCGGGCTCTTGCTCTGCTCCGTAATTCATGGCAGCGGCTGTGCCGACCCCTCTCAAACGGAGACACGGACCAGCCGCGCCTGCCGACGGCACTCACAGCGATCTTGCTTTTGATGCGGGAGAGCTTCTCCTGCGCCTCGGCCAGCTCCGCGTTGGCCTCCTCCAGGGCCCGCCTCTTGGGGGCCACGTCGCAGTAGACCTCGTAGAAGCGGACGATGTTGATACACCAGGAGCACAGGCCCGCGGCGGCCGTGGACTTGGAGCGGATGAACTCGGGGTCGAACGTCGGGTTGCCTTGGTAGGGCCTGGAGCAGGACAGCGGGCGCTGAGGACGCAGACCTCCCGCCACCCCCGTCCCGCCTCCAGCTCCGCATCCGTCCGCCGCTCCGGTCCCCGTTACCAGCAACAGGACGGGGAGCACATTTAACTTTGTTTTTTTGTATCTTAGTGATTAGTGATTAGAAAGAAGATTAGAAAGAAGAAGAAAGAAAAGAATGAAACTCAGAATTCTGGCCTCTGGAGTAGAATTTGGAGGGTGAAGGGCAACGGAAGTAGTGATTTCAAGTCCTATATTCTAGATGATGGAAGAAAACCTGTGTTTTTTTTTTTTTTTAATCCTCTCTGCTCCTGCTGCTTTATATGGCTGGTCTCATTTTCATTCTGCAACGACTCCAGTCCTAGGCAAGAAGACTGGGGTTCAGGGGGGGTCAGCAACTTGCCCAGAGCAACGCCGACAGGAAGTGTTGGAACCAGGGTTTCTTCACCAAGTTCTCACATCAGGGGCTGCGTGTCAGGTGCTGCCCTGAGCGCTGCCCATATGTCAGGTCCTGGAGCCACCCCTGCCCTGGCACGTGTCCTCACACCATCTGACTCTGGGCAACAGGCCCAGAGAGGCTGAGTGTGTCTCCCAAGGTGACACAGCTTGGACTGGGCAGTGCAGGAATTCACACGGAGCCAGGCTGCCCCAGAGGCCACCCCCGCTCCCCCGCATCCCACACACACAACGGGCCACTTCTGCGTCCCCTCAGCTCAGTGCCCAGTTTTCAGGGATCCCCAGTGAGGCTAAGGCTCTAAGGATGAGACTTACAAGAGGTGACGTTAAAGAAAAAAAGGGGTGATGTGGTAGGTGTTATTGTACAAGAGGGATGAGGAAAAATGCCCATAGATGCAGTTAAGATGCTCTAGAAACTAGAGCACCTTAACTAGTGTTTTTAAAATAATGGCAATGTCATTGAGCACAACAGACTGACCTGTCTGCAGGAAGAATTCTAAAGGGACAATTTAAAATAATAATTGAAGTGTGATTTGAATGTAGGTGGGGAACACGGCCCATCACCTCCTCACTCTGGCATATTTTACGCTTCGTTTGGGCAAATAGTACAAAGCGTCTGCGTCTTTTAAGCACACTCCAGACAGCATGGGGAGGTGGCAGTTGAGAAGTTTGCTGGGTGACAAGGAGGAGACATTTATCATGGCGTTATTTATGACGGCAGACACGGAGACAGCCTAAACCCTCAGCAACGCAGGTGTAGTAAGTAAATTACGGTTCATCTGCGGCAAAAAAGTCAAGCTGATCGAGTGTTTTGACAACACAGGGAAAAGCCTTTTTCCCCCACGATGTTAAGTAAAAGATAGAAAGCAGAGCAGGTAATTGCATATACACAGCATTCTTTCAACTACAGGGAGAAGCACGAGAAAAAAGACTGAAAGGAAACAGGCCACATGTTGACACAGGCCGCTCCCTGGAGGTGGGTCTGCGTTTTTCTTGTCTTTTCTCTTAAACTTTAAACTACTCCTTAGTTGTCAAATGGTTTTCGATCGTCCAGCCCTCTTCCTCAACAGATGGAGCTGAGAGAGGTTGGAGTCTCACCTGGGGTCATGCGAGGGGCTCCCTTTCTCAGTTGGGGTCAGGTCAGGTCGGCCCTGAAATCGGGTTGCCAGGGGATGGCCAGGCAAAGAGTGTTCACAAGTGCAGTGCTCACCAATGCTAGCGCATCGGATTTATGGGGCAAGACGTGGAGGTCCCCCCTGCACACCCTTCCCAAGTCCCACTAGGACCCTCTGCTGGAGTGCTTGTAGCTGGACAAATACCTCCTCAAGCAGCAAAATGCAAAGAAACTATAAGGGACTAAAAGTACTACGTGCATGCACATTGGGGCAAATTATGAACAGAAAGATGCAGAAAGGCTGAAACCCAACTGCCTCTTCTGAGGTGTCAGAGCAAAAGCAGGGTCCTGCGCGTGACCCCTGCACACGGCACCACCAAGGGGGTGGGCAGGCCACCTAAGCCCCCCTCCGACCCCACCCACCAATACACCCCTGCCCTCCCCCCATTTAAGGGAGCAGCTCACCCCCCACCCGCTGAGCAAGGCTGGGGAGACAGAGGGTGATGAGGCTCCCCGCAAGCTTGGCATCGTGCTTCACCTCGACGCCTGGGCAGCTCAGGGGCAGGCAGATTCGCCCAGACTGCTGCCTGCTGTCTCTGGGGGTCCCACCTCGCTCTGTGCCGCCCAAGACCCTGCCCACTCCAGCAAGCATAGACTTCCCTTGGGACCATGCGGTATGGGGCCAGGGGCAGGTGGGAGAAGACTCGGGACCACACGGTGCCTGGACGTGACGTGCTCCCAACAGGATGAGGACTGAGCTGACCCCACGGCGGCAGCCGAGCCCCAACTCACTTAAATGCTTTCAGGCAGGCCTCGGGGATGTGCTCCTTGTCAAACTTCTTCAAGGAGTCCAGGAAGGTGTCCACTTTGCCCATCATGATTTTCGCAGCTTTCCAGCTCTGGTCCTTGGGGATCTTGCCCCCGGGTGCCGTCAGAATCATCACAGCGGCCGTGACGTTGACCACGGCGTCTGGGGGGGACCCGAAGGACTTCAGCTCTGTCAGGTTGTTCTGCAAAGACAGACGGACAGACTAGAATGGGGATTTAGCCCCGAGCAGGACCAGGAGGCCCCCGGTGATGACCCCACGGCGTCTCCTCTCTTCCTCTCTTCTCAGGCGTCGTGATCCCCGTTTCTTCCCCCTCCTGCCCTCACCTTATTCAGAGTGTCGAGGGCCTCCTGCGCGGCCAGTAGGGCCGGCTCTGCCTTGGCCAGGTCTGTTTCACAAGCTTTTTGTTTCTCAGTAACATTCTGGAAGGAAGGCAGATGGGAAAGATGGATGCAGGGGTCCGTCTGGGTGGCGTGTGTGAAGGGGGGACCCTGGGCGGTGTGAGGGCAAGGAGGGGTGAGGAGGGGTGACGAGGGGAGTTGCCCTTCGCTCTCGCTTGCTGGGTCACCGTGTGAAGCCCGCCTTTCCCCGCCCTGCCTCCTTTGCCCCGAAACACTCAGGTTAGAAGGAGCTGGGTGTCAGCTGACCTGGGATTCAGGGAGGGGAACTGGTCCTTCTCTTGGCTCCAGCTTCCAGGACCAGAGGGGAAACCTGGGGCCACACAGGCCACTCCCTGGCTTTGAGGCCTTATTTCTTGGTGCCACTGTCATCCCTCCAGGATGGACCATTTCAGAGGTACAGCCCATCCTCCCCTTAAAGTGAGAACATCTTCATTCACGCATGCACGCCTTCATTCATTCATGCATGCATTCACTCTTTGGCTCGGGAAGAACCCCTCTGAGCCTTCAGGCACCAGGCAGAGACCAGGAGAAGCTTGGTACCCATCAGTCAGGAGTAGCATCTGCGTGACAACAGAGATGAAGAAGCCAGTCGGGGCTGGGAGCTTTTGCTGGGCAAGGAGGAAGGACGACAGAAATAAGAGGGTCTCTTTGCAGAACACCTCCTGGAGAATCCCATTCCATACCTTACTTTAGGGACATGCGGGACACAACTCAGGGAACAGGGCATGGAAGGCACTGACTTGGCCGGTGGTGCTGGGAAGCTCCAGGCTTCCCTGGAGCATGTTGGGCCATTTCTGGATCAGGGGTTGGAGTGGGGTGGGCACCCAGATGTTAACAGCTGCATGTATCAGACGGCAGGTCCCTGAGTTCAGGGTGCAGGTGTGGGTCCTGGCTTGGATCCTGACTATGTCACTTGCTAATTTTGAGACCTCAGGCACATTGCCAACCATCCTAACAGGGCTGTGGTCATGCAGGTTACAATGAGGGATGGAGCAGAGCTCCTGGCTACCCCACCCGGCCCGGGACCCTCCGCGCTCCCGCACTGGTGGGAAGGGCAGGGCTCAGGTCCCCCTCCTGTTGGCCTTGGAAGGAGGCTGTCTCAGGCAAAGAAATGACTTGCTGCTGTCCTCCCTCTCAAGAGACAGCAGACAATTACTGGGACTCTTAATTTAGACACTCACGCAGGTGCATGACTAATGACAAAAAAAGGCATGCAGGAGAAGGCGATGAGAAATCAACCCAAGCCATGAACCTTCGGCGTGGAGCCCACCAGGGCCAGTGGCACTGGAACATCTCGGGGCTCCAGGTGCAGCAAGTCTGAGGACCAGGGCTCCGAGGAAGGCTTCTCAAGCCTTAACGTGCTCACAGGCCACTGGCATCTCACTGAGATGCAGACCCGATTCAGCAGAGCTGGGGCCTGGGACCCCACATGTCTTACCAGCTCAGGAGATGCCACTGCTGGGGCTTGGGAGGGCAGCCCTCTGCTGAGCTGGGGGCCCTGCGCTTGGGAGAGAAGCCCTCCCTGCGGGGTTCCTGCTGGTTTGCCCGGGCCCATAGGAGATACTGGCCACCAGGGGAAGGGGCCCAGCAGGGCAGAGCCGCGTGCCGCTGCCCGTCTGCCCACCTTGTTGATGACTTCCACCTTGACTTCTTCCTCATCAGCAATGGCTTTCTCTTTGCTGACCTTCTCTGTTTCCACACCCACCACGTGGATCAGCTTGTCCGCTTTCTCGTTTTTCTGCTTGAGCTCAGCCTCCTGAACCGCCAGCTTGGCTTTTAAATCGTCCACCTAGAGGAGGAGGGAAGGGAGGCGGGCAGGCTGGGGCCCCGGCCACCGCACACTGCCTCCTACTCGGCCGGGCTGTCCCGGCCCGGGACGGTACGGGCTGGTGGCCATGGGAGCCGCGGGGCCCGAGCAGAACAGCAGGCCTGCCGGTTGCTTACCACTCCCTGTGACGCATTTCTAAGTGCTTTTTCAGCTTCTCCAAGGTAAGTATTTACTGAGCACCGACTGTGTACACAGGGTCGCAAGTATAAGACCCATTCCTGTCGTTCAAGGAGGTGGCAGTCAAGGTGGCCGGATAAAAACAATGTCGGCAGAGGCAGGGTGCCGAGGAGTTCTGGGGAGGCTGGTGGGGCTCTGAGTCTGGAGCCGGGGATGAAGAGCTCCCTTGGGCCCTCGGGCGAGGCCCTAGGCAGCCAGGCGGAGGGAGTTCTGGGAAGTGGTAAGTGACGGGATGAGACACCCTTCCCCATCTGGATGACTTCTAGCACGAGGAGGCCACCACTCCATCGCTGTAACCGCCCTCTCCTGGGTGCATTTCCTGTGTCCCAGGACCACTCCCAGAAGGTACATTTGGGGAAAAATGCCTGCTGAGCCGGGCTTCTCCCTTGTTCCTATCCAGGGAGGGAGCAGGCTGCTTCGTGGCTCCGGCAAGCTCTGTCCAAGGAATGGACAGCCCCAGCACCGGGTTCCCCTCTCCGCCCCCACGGGGTGGCCTTGGCTCCGTGCAGCAGCCTGTGTCAGGGGCCACCCTCCACCTGTGCTTCTGCAGCTCCAAGGCCTGCGGCAGCCGTTTACCAGGCTCCCGCGGAGACGCCAACAGTGGGCAGTAAAGAGGGAGCCGGGGCTACACCACGGAGGATATTTAAAACCAGGCAGAAAACTTAAAAATTAACACGGTGTGAAAGTACGGCAGATGCGCTTCCATCTGGGCACCACAGTGTGAACGGGGCTCCGGGATGGACCCGCCTCCACGGGCTGCACTTGCCTGCATGAGCAAATCCCCCCAGACGCGGGACCCCCGGGAAGCACCCGACGTAACATCAGCACCCGGAAGGCGTTTGGGATCCACCGTCTAGGTTAAAACCCGTATACTTGCTGTGTTTTGCCAGTGGAAGTTTCTCCGAGGCAGGGGTCCCGGTCCCCTTACTTTGTGCCACATGCCTGGGGGAAGGTTCTGGAAGCACATCCCGAGGCCCCAGCTCTCCTACCTGAGAGGCTGTGCTCTGCAGCTTCATCAGCCCGTTCTCCAGCCTCTCGATTTTGGCGACCAGCTCCATCCTCTTCTTGGCCAGTAGGTTCTGGTACAGTTTGATCTGCTCCAGGAAGGTTTTGGGCGTGGTGTAGTTGTAGCGCCTCTCGGTGGCGAGGTACACCTTGGACATCTCTTTGACGGTCGTGTGCACGTAGGACATGAAGAGGCTGATGGAGGCCTTAACTTCCGGCTACAAAGACAAGACAGAACCATTCATTCCCCGGTGCCCTGATGGAAGAGGAGGCTGCTGGCCACAGTGGACCACAAGGTGGGTTCCCTTCCTCGCCGAGGACCCTGGATGAGTGGTACCCCCTCTGTCAACCTTGGTGGTTCAGCTGTCAAATGAGGCTCAAGACAGCAAGGTCTGCAGGGCTCTCACGGGCGACGGTGGTATTGCACCGCCAAGGGGCCCGGTCAGAGCCAAGGTTATCACTATTCTCTCTCTGACTCACACACTTGCATATACAACATGCTTGATTAACCAGGTAATTTCTGCAAGCATTTATCGGACACTTCCTGTTCCAGGCCCTGGGGTTTTAGTAACTCCTTTCCCAGCCCTTTCTGGCCCGCGTCCACGCCAGGGTCACGGCCCCACCACCTGGGCCTGCCCCACCTGCCCGAAGACAGGCACTAGGAGCTTTGCCTCAGGAATTGTTCAAGGGACATTCACTGTAATTCAGGTTAATTTGGGAACGTGTTCATCCAACACACGCTTCTTCGGCATCTACTCTGCAGCCCTCGCTGGGGCCAGCAGTGGGGCCATTCGCCGGTCCCCGGAGGCCCCCGCCCCTACAGGCACTCGGGGTGTGGAGGACACATGACGGCGGCATTTCTGGGAAAGGCTCAGCCTGCAACTGAACGCTCTGACAGTGATAAGCGGGGGGCTTTGCCCATCTTTAAAAACTAGGGAAGAGGTTAATTTCAGGCTTATTTTATTCCACTTAATAACTGAATATGCGATCAAAATAAATCAGACACGATAACCACGTGGGATTTATTCTGGGCCTGCGTATCACTTGCATCAGCTGGGTCACAGGCTAATGCCCATTTCTAGGCCGGCAATGAGCACAAACGGTGAATGCGGGCACCGTCTTTCAATAAAAGAAAGACACTGTAGGGACTTCCTTGGTGGTCCAGTGGTAAAGAATCCGCCTTCCAATGCAGGGGACGTGGGTTCGATCCCCGGTCAGGAAACTAGGATCCCACATGCCACGGGGCAACTAAGCCCGCAGGCAACGACTGAGCTCGTGCGCCTCAACTAGCGAAACTGCATGCCGCAAACTACAGAGCCCATGCGCTCTGGAACCCGTGGGCCACAACTAGAGAGAGAAAACCCGCATGCCACAACTAGAGAGAAGCCCGTGCACCACACTGAAGAGAAGCCTGTGCGCCACAAAGAAGATCCTGCGTGCCGCGACTAACACATGGCCCAGACAAAAAATAAATAAATAAAATGTTAAAAAAAAAAAGAGCCTTTAAAAAGAAATGAAAGACACTGTAAAGGAAAAGGAAAAAAAAAAAAAGAAAAAAAAAAAGAAGGCTTATATCACCCCGTCTTACTTGTCATGCCCTATAAAAGGCAGGTCAGGGCTTCCCTGGTGGCGCAGTGGTTGAGAGTCCGCCTGCCGATGCAGGGGACACGGGTTCGTGCCCCGGTCCGGGAGGATCCCACATGCCGCGGAGCGGCTGGGCCCGTGAGCCATGGCCGCTGAGCCTGCGCGTCTGGAGCCTATGCTCCGCAATGGGAGAGGCCACAGCAGTGAGAGGCCCGCATACTGCCCCCCCCCCAAAAAAAAGGTAGGTCAAAGGTGAGGCAGCAGCCCTGGGCAGAGCCCTGGAGGCAGAGCCATGTTGGAGCCCAAGGCAAGAGGAAAAAGTGTGCGCCCGCATACACTTATCAAAGTAAATACGGGCTCTGCAGTCGGTTCCAATCAGGGACTATGTTCAAAGCCCGAGCTGCTCAATCTGTTCGCACGTAGGATCCCCCGGAACCAGCCCTGTGGGCCCGTGGCCGCGTGAGGCCCGGAACCCCCAGCTGATTGAAACGACCATTTCCCTGGCACAGTAAGTCGGGGCCAGAAAACCAACAAATGGCAGCCTGTCTTTGTTTACAGTTTTGACACTTTTGAGCATTTCAGCATTAATGTTGGTTTTTTAAAATACTGCATTAAAACATCACTGATCTTGATTAAGTTTTTGGTGCCCCCTTAAGTTTTGCACCCAAGGTGAGTGCCTCAGCTGCCTCACCCTACTCCCGGCCCGACGGGAACCCTCCCTCCTGGCTCTGTGCCCCGTGACTCACCTGAATCCCCTCGGTGTCCTCAAGGAAGTGAGTGCTGACGGACACCAGGGCGTCCTCTGGCCACTCATGGAACCAGTCGATGGCTGTGCAGTTGACCACGGCAGGGAATTTTCTTGCTCGTACACGCAGGACGGAGCCCACGGGGGAGAAACACAGGATTACCTAGAAGTGGACACAGTTGCTGCTGGTTGGGGGACGGCGGTGCTGGGGCCAAATCGCGCTGCTTTTGCAGAAAGCCCCTTTAGAAGGAAAAGCTCTCTGCGTGGTGTCCATCTCCAAGTGCGGGGGTGGGGAGAACACGCCCAGGTCTGGGCTGGCAGTGTGGCCATCGCATCACGATGTGAGGGTGCAGGGGAGCCCCGAGCCCTCCTGGGGTGGCCCCACAAAGGGGGAAGGAGGGCTGGGTGCAAGGAGGGAGTAGGGCGTGGGCAACCACACTGGGTAGGTGAGGTCCCAGAACAGGGAGGGCTATGGTCCTTTAGCAGGTCTGGTCCTTGGGGGCAGGGAGGAACGAAAGCAGGGCCACCTGGCCAGGGGCAGCTGTCCTACTGGTCACGGACGAGGAGGGAGAGAAGGACCCAAAGTGCTCTCGGTCTAACTTGGGTAGCTCAGCCAGCTTCCCCGAGGGGGAATGTTGAAGGTCAAGGTGAACTAATCTATTTAAACGTGCTCTATTGGGGGGGGGGGGTGGATGCGCATATAGAAATCACTTCTTTCGGCCACAAGGCACTTCTAACAGCCCACCTCCATCAGGCAGCCCACCATACTCTCCTAACAGTTTTCCATTTCCTGTGCGGGAACAGCCCCTAACTCCTCCCCGAGTGAAGAACCAGCCCTTAGAAGGTCCCCGGGACCCCCCGCCCCCAAGCCCGGGACCCCCTACCTTCAGGTGCCTGCGCACTTTCTCAATGAAGAATTTCCAGCACGCCTCCCGGGTGTCCGTCAGGCCCAGGGACTTCACTTGCGGCCGCATGGAGGAGATGATGTTCTCCACCTCGTCGTCCATAAACAGCCCCGGGATCTCCCCCGAGGCCAGCAGGTCATTGATCAGCACCAGAAACTGCTCCTCGGCCACCTGGGAGTCCGTCATCAGGAACACCGAGGGAACGTTCTTCACGGCCGACTTGATGTACTGGGCGCTGAGGTCGAGCTGGACCCGAGGAGGACACCCTCAGAGGTCTTGCCAAGAAGATGCTCGTGTAGAAGCATCTTCCACCACCACCCAGACGGGGGCACCCGGAGATCAGCTCCGTAAGAAATGGGCAGGGTCTGTAGATGGAGACCCAGGGCCTTCCGTGGAGGACACCCAGGCTTGTGGCGGCTCTACTCGCCACAGCTCCAAAGTGGAAGCAACCCGGACGTCCCTCGACAGATGGATGGATAAACACGATGGGGTCCATTCACACAGTGGGATATTATTCTGCCTTAAGAAGGAAGGAAATTCTGACCATGCTACAACACAGAGGAACCTAGAAGACACTATGCTGAGTGACGTCGGCCAGTCACAAAAGGACCAATAGGATTTGTCCTCACATGAGTAGGATTCCACTCATACGAGGTCCCCGGCAGAGTCGGATTCATGGAGACGGAAAGTAGGACGCTGGGTGCCAGGGGCTGTGGGGAGCGGGCAGGGGGAGTTAGTGTTTCATGGGGACAGAGTTTCTGTTGGGGAAGATGAGAAAGTTCTGGAGATGGACGGTGGGGTGGTGGCACCACTATGTGAACGTATTAATGCCACTGAATGGTGTGGTTAAAATGGTAAATTCTGTGTTGTGTATGCTTTACCGTAAAAAAAGGAATAAAAAGCTTAAATGAAGACCCTGGAAGAGGCCCCGAATAAATACACCACAGGCGGGGAGGGGGAGGCTGGAAAGTATCGCCTCTGCTCATCATAACTCCTATCACATTACTGGCAGGTTTTAAAGAAATAATTGACAAAACAATTGCATGGTAATTCTGGATGAATAAATGAAGGAGAATAGTAAAAAAAAAAAAAAAAAGCATGTTACAGAGCAGTATGAATAGCTTGCTATGTTTGAAAAGTGCCAACTTACACGTATAACTTGTAAATATATATTAAAACGTCAGTGTCATCCAAGTATGAATGTGAATTTTCAGGGGTTTGGTGATTTGCTTTTCTTTACCGTCTAATTTTTAAATAAGACCTGAGAGCCTCTGTAATTATTTTAAAGGCTTTAAAATGTCCATTGTAGGCATCCCGAGTAGCTCTCTTCTGCCCTTTGGAAGCAGCACACCTCCCTGACATCTGTTCAGAGAGAAACATCACCAGGGTCCCTCAGCTGGAGCTGACAGGGGTATAACTGGGGTCACAAGGCAAGCTCCAAATTCCAGGGTTTTTGGACAAGCTTAAAAAACAAATCAAAGGGAAGCCCTGAGCCTGGGAGAGCAGAGGCCTCAGGTGGGATATGAGCCCCGGTCACGCCCTCGGGTGTGGCCTCCAAGGCAGGTCCTACTTGGAGAGGCGGCGGGGGGCCTTGGTGTTGAGACACATCACTCTTCCCACTTCACAGTCCATCATGGATGTGGGCTGGGAGCCGACAACGCCGGAATCAGCCGTAGGTACCTAAGCGCGGGAGCTTCACTGCGCGCGTGAGCCCGGCGGTCGTCCTGGGGGAGGCGAGTGTGGCGACTGCGCGACAGAGGGCAGCTCCTGGCTGGTGCGGGCTCAGCCTGCACCGCTGTCATGCTGGCCCCTGAGTGTTCCTCCCTCCTGTGGTTTGGGAATGAACGAATTTGGGAGGGGCCTCGAAGTTCCACCAAGTTCAGCTTTTGAATCAGGTTCGACTGGCTGAGGCAAGGGATCTGCTTGGAGCGAGGGAAGCTAGTTGCTGCAGGGACCCAGGTCAGAGCGGAATGTTCTGGAAAGACCGATGGTCCCTAAAGGCCGAGGGCCGGCGTGGTGGCCCCAGGCCTACAGCACCTCTCTTCCCCCATCCCGCTTGCTCGTCTCCGGGAGAATCGGGGTTTGCCGCGCCCTCTGGCCGCTGCCCTTTCTCTGGCTCCCGCTTCCAGGCTCTCTCCTGGGGCCCCCAGGGGAACCTGCTCCGGCCGAGACCTCAGGGCCTCTCCTCGGCCCCAGCCCACTGTCCTGCCTGGAGCCTCTGAGGCCTCGACTGTCGTGAAGCTCGGCCCTCTCTGGCCTTCCTGCCGTGGCGCTTGCTCTGTCCCTGCTGACCGCTGCTCTGGCCTGTGGTCCTCGTCCTGCCTGCCCCGGGATCCCGTCCCCCTCAGCCTCTGCACCTCTCTGGCATGGACTCCACCACCCCCACGCGCTCAGGCTGAGGGGCCGAGATCTCCACCTGCCGCCCTCTCCTGCACGTCCCAGCCCCACAGGTCCCAGTGCGCCTTGGCCATCTCCTGCCGAGTGTCCCCTCAGTTCCCCCGACGCCCACGCACACGAGGCTGCACACTATCTTGGTTTCTTCTGGCACTGGAGTCTTGGCCGTCCTCGCCACCCCTCCCAGTCCCCCTCTGTCCTCAGTTCCTGTCTGCTTGAGGGAGACTTCGTGTCAGTAATTGCTCCAGCTGCCAATGTCATGGTCAGCCCCACAAGCTCAGCTCCAAGGGTCCCCTCCTCACTCACCATCGAGGAGGAGGGAGCGGGTCCGGACAGCGGCATCTGAGGATGTTAAAGACCACCTGCGTCTGGGTGCATCTCGGGACTGGCGGTAACTGAGCAGGGCACACACTCCCCTCTCTGGCCGGGGCACACTTCCGGGGCCCCTCGCGGCCGTCGTCATTGCCGGCAGAGACGAAGGAACACGGAGCCCAGGTTGGGGGTGAGTCTCAGGGAAGAGGGTCGAAGAGGTGTGGCCAGGGGTGCTCTCCTCCTTCTGCCTTGCCGGCTGCAGGAAGGCAAGCGCTCGCCCCACCTGCCCCTCTCCGGTCAACATTTGCTGAAGGTCGAGGGGGCCGCCCGAGCTGCTGGGACATGGACCTGGCCCCTCACTCAGCTTAAAGCATTTCTCCAGAGGGTCTGGTCCAGCTCTCTGGGCTACTACTCGGGCCTCGGGGAGAGGGCTCACAGAAGTCAAAAGCACGCCACTGCCTGGCCTGGGGACTGCACGGGGGGTGGGGCCTGGGGACCCAGCAGGTGGGAGTCCAGCTAAGGTCCCACTCCTCCCGTCAGTGCAGGGCACTCGCCCACGACGAGGGTCTCGCTCCATCTTTCCCTCCTCCCTTCTTGTTGCACTGTCTGGTTCCATCCTTCGTGGGGTCACCGGGGCTCCTGTGGTACCCCTCTACCCGTCACCCCTGAGCGATCTCTGCTGTCTTCAAGCCATCCTCCACTCTGTCCCAGAACACCACCAGATCTTGCCCCTCCTCTGCACAAATGACCTTGACAGTATCTTGTTTTCTTGGGACCAAGTCCAGGGTTTTCCATGAGGCACACGATGGCCCTTGGGTTTGGATCCTGACCCTTTTCCCGCCGCGCCTCCAAACTCCAGTGGGTGCCCGTGGCTTATGGTACGACTTTATAATAATGTTACATCATCATGAACGCATCTGTTACGCTAATAACATACACATTGTTAACTTCTTACTGTGACGCTCTCATTAGAACAATAATAATGCATCTTATAACTGTTCAGGAGTCTGCTTCCCCTAATATGACGCAAGGTCCAATGCAAGGTCCTATAGCCCTGTTTATGGCTGCCCTTACTTCCGAATCCACAGAAGCTACTTAATAAATAACAAATATAATAATAAACACTTAATAAATGATAACCAATGAGGAGTACAGACCCAGTTCGTCGCGGGCGCAGGAGCAATGAATTGTGACGAAACAGATCACAGAGCTGCTGTAGCTAATGCCAGGGGATAAAACAACATCTGCCACAGGTGGCCCCAAGGTGAGGCCAACAAAATCCTCACAAGCACAGGGCAAAGAGTATGATGCAATCAGGAAAATAAAGCAATACAATTAAGCTAACAGACTAGAGACTTTTCCAGTGGAGACAACTCAGTACAACCACACAGCTCCAGAGGCGAGGATTCTAACCACCACGAGCGCACTCAGGGAGTCGGTGCAAACCCACTCGCGCGGCTTAGCTGAGCACCGCTAAGACCCACGACACGCCGGCTCAGTTCAGGAGGTGGTGTCTGGCAGAACCTACATTAGGGAGACCTCTCCCTTAAGGCTGGGATTTTAAAAACACAGCCAGCTGGCTGGTCCTTTGATAGGAAGCGTAGAACGCACCGGGGGCAATGACACCAGCGGGCTAGTCCTCTGATAGGAAGTGTAGAACGCACCGGGGGCAATGCCAAGCTGGAGGCCGCTGGCCCTAGCACAGCCTGCTCAGCATCGTCGCGAGAGCAGGGCTGAGAACTAGCTCACCGTCCCCATCGTCCTTCCTGGGGCCTCTGCCCGCAGACCACCCCCCTCCTGCTGAGGTCCCAGGGTGCCAGGCTCCGGCAGGGGTCCAGGCCACCCCCCTAAGGCCACCTGGCCAGCAACTGCCTCGGAGCCGTGAGCGGAGGGGAGGGTCCCCTGGGTCTGGCACTGTCCTGGCCCACAGAGGCAGCCTCGACACCAAGGCAAAGAGGGACGAGCCGTGTGGCACGGTCCAGTCAATTTCAGCTCTAATCCGAGACACAACGATGGTAAGCTCTAGACTGATCGTGTTTGACTAGCACACAGGTCCCCGAGAGAGCAAATTTTCGGGAAAAAGGAATCAATAAAAAGCCTCGGCGGCACGTCTTGGGGATGGGAGACCTGAATCAAGTTTATATTTATTTGATTAATTAAAAAAAGCAGGCCCCCAGAACCCTGAGGATGTAGTTAGACAGCTAGTGAGGACCGGTTCTCAATTATTTAATCTGGAAAACTGGGAAAGATGCGGCACGGTTGGATGACCAGAGACGAGAACCAAATCTCTTTGCCGCTATTATCTGGGGTGACTCTCTACTGGCTCTAATCTACCGGAAACCCACACTTCCTTTTACCTTCGTCACATGGCCGTGGGCACCGGCCGAATGTGTCCCTGGCCTTTACCGTCTAAGATAATCACCCTGCTGGTGACCTTCCCACTCTCTGCGCTGGATGCTTCGTCTGGGGAACGGGAGTGGGGAGACTCTTCTCCGCTCCCCCTCCCGAAGGGCGGCTTACTGAGAGGCGACATCTCACCTTGAGGTCTGGGATCCCGTAGCCCTTCTTGAGGGTGATCTGGAACACGTCCAGCGCGCTGATGTACGCGGCCAGGCGGGAGAGGCTCTGCTTGCCGCTGCCGCCCACCCCGACCAGCAGGGCGTTGCCCCGTGGGGACTCCAGGATACGGCTGATCCTGCAGATGTGGGCCACCGCGTCCTCAAACAGCACCTGAAGAGACCGGGCCAGAGAGACCCCGGGCGTCTCACCGCGCAGACACGCCTCCCTCGTCCCTCCCCAGCCCGCTGCTGCCTGCTCGAGCCCCGCTCACCAGGTTCATGACCGCGTTGATCTCGTTGTAACTGTCCAGAGCTTCCACCAGGAGCTTGCTCAGGGGAGCCACGTCAGTCACCGGCAGGTACTTGGGATCGCCGATCCCGTGAGCAAAGTGGCAGTAGATATTGGGTTTGGCGAATAAGAGCTCGTCAGCAAGATCCTAGACGTCAGAGACAAGATGCTTCTGTTGTCGCTGCCTCGGGCACCCAGATCACGAACAGCAGCCCGAGCACCTTGCCCGGCGGCCTCAGAATATCAGGCCACGTCTGCAGGGGCCCCCGCAAACCACTGGGCAAAATCCCCTGGCCCCTGCCACATCGGGAATGAACGGAGAGTCCAGAAAAATGACTCTACCACGAAAACCCCGGACACATCAGCGGAGCACATCGACCCCAGCAGAGCTGTCTGTGCCCAGCGGCTAGAGGGAGGTCTTCACTCCTCCTCGCTCGGGCCACACCCACGTGGCAGAGTCACCTCGTGGGACCCAACGTGGTCCTTCCCATCCCCAGCCCAGGGCCCTTGCAGGGGGGCGGGGATTGTCACAGGGTCCCGACACCCTGCCCCTCGGAGCCTTCCTGGGCTTGGCAGGGGGACGTGGCGGCCTGACGTACGTCGAAGAACTTCTTGGTGGAAGCGATGGTGACTCTGCGCAGCGCCTCCTGGTCCTTCTCATCCACCATCTTGTCGCCGTACACACGTTCGGCTTCGTGCAGCCAGAGGCGGACGAGGTCCAGTGGGATTTTCAGGGTCTCTGTGGTGGAGAACAGGAGCCCCTGCCCCAGACGCGGGGTGGTCGGCATCCTTAGCCGTGTCCGGGAGGCAAGCCGAGCACCGCGTGTGGATCAAACGAGAAAGTGGCCACTTCCCCAGGGGATGACCTTCCCCAGGGGATGGCTGTGGTACAGCGGCCACCAGAGGTCCAGGAAGCCACGGACTGCCAAGGCCGCGCAAGTCCTGGAGGCTGGAGGGTGTGTCTGTGGCCTGAGAGACGTGGGGGGATTCTCCTCACGAGACAGGGTTAAGGGCTGCCCCCTCTAAGGGCTCTGGGAACACAGTGATGATGGGACTGACCCTGCCTTCATGGAGTTTGCCTTCTAGTGGGAAGATGTAACCAGACAAAATCACAAGGTAATTACACATTGTGACGTGTGCTATGAATGACATAAACAGGGACAGTGAGACAGCGTGTGGGGATGAGGAGGGGCCTCTCTTGAGGGCACGACATTTGAGCTGACACTCGAAGTGGAGGGAGCCTTAGACTTCCCACCTGTAAAATGGGGATATACGAGCATTACATGTTGTTTGGAGGAGAAAATGGGGATATAAGTGGCCAAACCCATTGGCTAGCTCATCAATACGTAAGAGGAAACATCATCACCACCATCAAGACTACAACCATCACCACCACCATCACCATCGTCATCACCATCATCACCATCACTACCATTATCGTCATCACCATCATTATTGCCATCATCACTATCACCATTATCACCATGGTCACCATAATCACCATCATTATCACCATGGTCACCATCATCACATCATTATCACTATCACCACGGTCACCATCATCATCAACATCATCACTGTAATCAGTCCATAGATCACTTTGCTTTCTCTCCTGAGAGCAGCAGAGGAGGAGAGCATCTGTGGGTCAGGCCTTGGCCATAACGTGACATGACACAGCGCTAAAAGCAGTACCTGGAAAATATTGGAGAGGTCCCTGAGGTTGAAGACATAATGAAACTTAACGGCGGTGGGAAGAAACGTTGATGTCACTTTCTGGTGCAGGGCTGTTACAGGAAAAAGACATATCGATTCTTGCACACTCTTAATGGCCTCAGGAAGTGCAAAGCTTAAGCTATCGTTTCTGAAGCAAATGGACTATGCGATGGTGACAATTTAAGTAAGAAATCTACAGAGCTGAGGAGGGAGGAAGTTCGCTACTCTACTGATGTGTAAATTGTTTCTGTGTACTGAATTTCCTATCCTCTGCCTCCCCCTCAAGAAACTGGATTTCACAATACCTCAACAGCATCGTTAAAAAAAATATTGACTTGGAAGTATAAACAAAATATTTACCAGGGGCAAGTATGAAGCCTCCGTCAGCCCCAGAAAGCAGCGGGTCTCGCTGACGGGAGAGGGGGCGAGGCAGGTCAGCTTACCCAGGGCGGAGGCCACCAGGTGGTTGCTCATCTTCTGGACTACCATGGGGACCGACTGATAGGCCAGGTGCTGGGCCAGGATGGTGCTGTAGATGCTCATGAGGGCCTCCTGGCCCGGGAAGCTCACGGCAAACACACAGAAGTGGCGCTGCCCGGAACAACCAGAGACCCTCGTCAGGCTACGCGTAGGGACCAGCTTGGGGCGGGGCCCCCTTCCTGGGGAGCAGACTCTGTCCTCATCGCCTAATGTCTCGTGGGCATGGTCAGAATGGACAGGTTCTCTCCTCATGCCATGTGTGTGGTAAAGCCCGCTTAAATACTGATTACATCTCAAACAGCCAAATTCGTGTCATGCTCTCCAGAAAAAACTTGGAGGAGGCCAAAGAGTGCCTCAGAGCGCAGCCTGGATTTAAATTCCAGGTCTCCATCTGCTTAGGTCATTCAGAGGTGAGCTCCTGCCTGGGTGGCATTGCAGATAGAGTACAGGATTTCCTGTTAAATCTGAATTTCACATAGGAAAATTTTTTCTTTTTTAGTACAAATATGTCTCAAACATCGTATGGGGCATGCTTTTCTGTTTATCTGAAATTCAGATTTGAGCAGGCATCTGTATTTTTATTTGCTAAGTCTGGCAGCCCTATGGGCTCACAGGGAGAGCTGACCAGCCTCTCAACACCCCCCTCCTTCCCCCACCCACTGGGAATGTCCTGACATCTTCTGAAAGGCTGGGGCGTTCTCCAGGGAATGCCAGCCCACAGCCCCACGATCCCAAATCAATGCTTTCCTTCTCATTTGCCAAAGCGAGCCTTGGGCTCCTGCAGCTGACCGAGATGAGTCCAGGCTCTGCCTACCTGAAGCCTGGGGTCGATGGTGAAGGATCCAGCAGTGGGGTTCATGCACGCCACGTACTGACAGTTATGGACGTCCTTCAGTGTCAGCTTCTGTCGGTCATACCTGCGCGGGCAAGGCCAGCATAATGTCCTGCTGCCGGAGCCACCCCCCGGCTCCCCACCCACCCCAGTACTGCCCTGCATATGGTTAAAAAAAAAACACCTCAAAATAACAATTACATGTGAAATGGCCAATTGTACTTCATGCTCTTAAGAGAAATTTTGAAACAGGAGGCAACAGAGTGGCTCCGTGTTCAGGTCTGGGTTTATGTTCCAGCTCCTCCATTCAGTGGCCTCGTGACTCTGGGGAGGCTGGCTAACCCCGCCGTGCCTCAGTGTTCTTGTCTGTGCAATGGGTCATGATGAGGACGAATGGAGCTAATGCATGAAAATAAACTCAGAAGGGCCCCTGAAATAGAGGGGGTGTTTACCACCCCCCCATTATCACTCTAATTATCCAGGATGATGATGGTGACGACGATCAAGTAAGCTGAGGAGCTTCCTCGGTGCCAGGGCACTGCTAACACTCCCAGGGGCTCAGACGAGGTCAAAGGCTATAAAGAGCTTGTGCGTCTTTCACGTGCCTTTTACCTTTTGGCTTTTCCCCCCATTGTTTTTTGTTTTCTGTTGGGAGTTGGCGCCGGCCCTTGTTCATTTGTGGGGATTCCTTGTATGCCCCACGTGTTAATCCACTGCCAGTGTCAGGCACTGCAAGTAATTTCTCCCGTTAATCCCATACTGTGCTGGGCCATGGTGTCTCTGGGTGAACAGCCTTACTCAGTTTTCAGGGAGGTCAAAGTCACCATTCTTCGGCCTCCTGGCCTATGCTTTTGAAACCTAGGTCTGAGAAGTCCTTCGCACTCCCCACCTTTCCCCGGGTCACACTTTCTTCCACCAACGTGGCAGCTTCTCCTTTGGCTTGTGGGTCTGCCCTCCACGCGGGGCCCGCCTGATCCGTGTGGGAGGGGGTGGTCTGTGTTGCCGTCTCTTCTGCCGTTGCTGACAGAGCCTCTGAACGGTCCAGCCTTCCCTGTTGCTTGTGGGGCCCCTTTATCTGAAATTCTAGAGGGATCTTCCAAATCTGACGATGCCTCCCCCTCCTAGAGAGATGCTTCAGGACAAACTCAAGGGCAGCTGTGGACCCAGGGCTGAAGTTTCACAGCCCTTAGGGCCCTCTTAAAGAAGAGCGCAACACATCTTAGTTCTGTCAATTTTGCAAGGATGCACGACCTGGTGAGCCCATTTCGAGAGCATGCAACCAGGGCCCGGGAGAGTGAGGGGCCACCCCTGGGTCCCCCAGCAGATCCTCCCGAGGGGGCGCGGGCAGCCCTCACGTATCCCTCCTGCTTTGTCCTCGGCGTCCTGCCCTGTCCCTCCCCAGACCTGTCCTGGGCCCTGGCCGTCCCACACCACTTTCATGTCCTCACAGATGTCGAGCTCTCGCAGGGCTGCACTTCAAGTGTGCCCCGCCCCGGCCCAGCTCTGTCACCTCCCCAGGGAGCCATCCCTAACACCCTGTTCCCACATCACAGCCCACAGCCCCCATGGCTTCACTGCTGTCCTTGCTGGGTTCCTACAGCCCGTGAGCCCTGGAGTCGGTGTCATGTCACGGGGAAAGGCCAGCCATGGAGTCAGACACGTGGGCTTGACCTCCAGCTGCGCCTTTCATCAGGGCTGTGACCGCCAGCAGGCCACTTATCCGCTCTATGCCCTATTTCTCGGCAGTAAGGGGCAGACTCCACGCATCCCCTCACTGACCCCTGATGAGATTTCTCGGGTTCCTCTGGTCTCAAAACCCCCAGGTTTGGCTTGGGCCACTTGCCAGGTCATCGTGGCACACTTCTTTCAAGTGATACTTGTTTTAACCACACTGAATGTTCTGACCTTTCCAGACTGCAAATGTAAACATGCCACCCTCGGCTTTCCGTTGCCCTTGGGAGAAAGTGTTCTCTGTCCAGTGGTCCATGAGTCCTGGGGTCTGGCCGCCCCTGCCCCGGGCAACCTCTCCCTCTGGCTCTCATGCTCCAGCCACGCTGGGCTCCTATGGCCCCCTCCAGGGGCCACACTCCCTCTGCCCATGGCATCTACTGTGCCCGAGATGCTCTCCCTCCAAAGTACTGACACTAAGGCCAGTAATGGAGCTCCCAGCTGCCTCCTCCCGCCCTGGGTCTCTGACCCAGCCGCTGGGGCCCTCTGTGACTGCTCCCTTCACCCTGGAACTGCACCCCTCTGTCTTCTCTGCCATATGGACACTTCAATTAGAGGGGCCCCTGTCTGTCCCTGCTCCATGGAACTGCAGGCCCCAGCCGCCAGCCCGGGGCCTGGCAGATGCCCAGGACGTATTTGTGGAATGTATCAGAGGAGGAGACCTTGATCCCCCACCTCTCCCCAGAAATGTGACCCCATCAGCGTGGTCCTGTGTCCCAGCCCTGCATCCTCCCTGTGGCAACCCCCCCGCCCCGCCCCCACTCACCAGTGCCTGTGGTCCATGTGCTGCCGGAGCAGGGTGTGCGGGGCCACCGTCCCGTACTTGTCCACCTCGGGCATGTTCATGTCGTCGATGAAGTAGATCAGCTTCTTGGTGCCTGGTGGCCCGTAATTCCGCCCTGATTTCTTCTCCAGCGGCTTTTCGAGAACACCTAGAGAAGGGAATGGGGTGACTACCACGGTGCCTGGTAGATCTCAGAGGCGGTGGCCCGAGGGGTAGCCCCGGGGCACCAGAGACAGGATGGGTTGGACTCCAGCCACCTCAGGAGTAAAGGAGAGGGTGGTGGGCACCACTGGCTCCAGGCAGGGGGACAGGAACCTTGTGCTCATCGACCTGGGGGCCACCTGAGACTGGTTACGAGGGGAGCTCCCTGTGGGATCTGCCACCCTCGTCCCCCTGCTCTGGGCATAGAGGGCAGTGGGTGGGGGCATGGGAAGTGGAGAGGCAGCTGGCAAGCTCCCGGGTCTGCAGTAAGAAGGCACTGTGAGGAACGTCAGGGTGGGACTGGGGGGCAGTCGCGTCGGATGAGAGTGATGGGGTGTGTCGAGGCCAGGCTGTGAGGATGCGCGCTTGTCCTCAGCCTCACCCTGCAGCATAGCTGAGGTCGTGTAGAAGTTGAAGGGCACGGCCTGCACCAACCAGTCGTCTGTACTCAGGCTGCCCAGCTTGTCCCCCATCAGCACCGACTTGCCCGTCCCTGCATTCCCCACCAGCATCACCGGCCACGACTTCTCCACGAGCAGGTCCAAGAAGTAGCGGATGCGGATGGTTTCCGTGGTGTGCACCAGTGAGGCCTGCGGGAGAGAGGGAGGAGCTGTAACCCCAGACACACCTGAGCCTCCAATTCCCACCCTCCGTACAAACCTGCAGACCTGGACAGTTTGTCAAATCCCCAGTCTTACTTGGAAGGTCCTATTGTTGAAAACCGTTTGCGACCGGACATCCCATTGAGAAGCGAGTGGGATGGGGCTCTGAGTCCTGCCCCTAAATCGTCATAAATCGTCACCGCTCTGGGCAGTTACCTGCAGGGGGACATCAGGGTCCAGCTCGAAGCGGGGCACCTTGTCCGTCCACGGCAGGAACTTTTTGGTGTCGGGATCTATGTAGTAGTCAAAGATCGTTCCCTGCGAGGGGAACTTGATTGTCTTGAATTCGTTGATCCACCATCGGCTGAACTCGACCCGATAATCTACAAGCTGTTGGGAAACAAAATAGAGCGCAGAAACGGCCCAGCTGAGGGGGATGCCGGGAGACCGGGTCTGGGTGGCCAGGCACCCGCCGCGGCCGGCTGCTCACCTGGTCCTGGAACATGGCCCCTCCGAAGGCCCAGAAGCAGGCGAACACGAAGTAGAGCTCGTACAGCTCCTTGGCAGAGTCGGGGGGTGCGTTCTGCTCGGTGAGGAGGCACTCGAGCAGGTACAGGATCATCTGGATGACCGTGATCTCGGGCACCGGGGTGATCGTCTTAAACCCGACGCGAAGCTTGTCCAGGCAGGTGGGCAGGTACTTGTCAAAGAGGACCAGCAGGGTGGCCTTTTCCGACTGCACCTTGCGCCTCTCGATCCAGCTGCTCACCACCCTGGGGAAGACGGGAGGCGCTGGAGGACTGGGCCACCACGCTGGGTCCCCCGGCAACCCTCCGCTTGGGGAACGCTTCCATGGGATTCTGGCACTCCTGCCTGGTGATGGGGGCCAGTCCCAGACCTTAAGAGGATCTGATGAGGGTGTGCTCTTTCCCTGGGATTCTAGCTGTGGGGTGCTGTCCTCCTAGAACAACTGGGAGCCATCCTTTCCACCCCCAAATGCAGATAATACTGAGGACAGTAGAGCTGGACATAGGAGAAGAAGAGAGAGAAGTTTCATAACATCACCTGGGGGAGAGAGAGGGAGGAGTTGGGAAGGGAAGAAAAGGGAAAGGAAAGGAGAGGAGCAGGGACACATCACTGCATTATCTGGACTCCTGGATCCAGCCATGCCTGAAGCATACATGGTGAATTGAGCCACTTGACGCATTTAATGGAAGAGTCCAAACCAATACAACAGGCATTCCTGAGGAGCCATGCTGGGTTGTCCGGCACACATACATCTCGGGAGTGGGTTGCATGGAGGCGGCCCACCACGGCTGTGAGGGGTGCGGATTCTGGAGCCCGACTGCCTGCTTGAATGGGCTCTAGCGTGGCCAGCCGTGGCCTCGGGCAAGTTACTCAACATGTCTGGGTCTCAGGTTCCTCATCCGTAAATGGGAGCGATGATAATTGCTCCCATATTCGAAGGACTACCTGGGCTGATACTTTTAAAGCTCATAGAGGGGAGCCTGGCCCACGGTAAGTGCTGAACAAGTGCCTGCTGAAAGCGGAAGGAGCGTCCGGCTCCCTTGCGGGCTGATGAGCTCAGTGAGCTGTCCTTTCTAGGATGCCCAAAACGTAAGCAGGAAGCTCGCGTTACCCGAGGCAGCTCGCCTGCCCTCCGCAGCCCCAGCAGACATGCCTTTCTGCAAGTGAGCGCACGTTCTGGAAGCTCTGCCTCTTACTGCACCCCTAGCAGAACAGAGAACCAAGAGCTCAAAAACTCTGCCCCGTTGCCCCTGGGCTCACTAGGTAACAGAGGAAACCATTAAACACTCTACGTCCACAAGCGAACACAGTGCAGCTGAGAACTGGATTCCAAATGCAGTGGGTCTTCAGAACGGAGACCAATTTGCAAATCTATACATAGACTGCTGCATTTGCCTTCTCTCTTGAAGGCGGATATATCAAATTTTAAATTTTGCCTTGTTAGAGACATTGAGTGCGTGCAGATGTGCGCGCTGGCTTTGATCTGAAAAGCCGACCCAGACCCAGACCCCGGGAGGACGAGTGGCTTCCCTGCAGGCTCCTGCCCTGTCCCCAGAGGCCACGGGGCCCCTCCGGCCCTGGAGCTTTGCTTCACCTCCCGCTCCTGGATACGCTCAGCCACCCCTGCCTCGAGTCGTGGCTGCCCCTGCTGGAGGGCTGCTCTTTCTCTGGGTTGGGGGGGCATGAGCAGGCCCTCAGCCTCTCCACTTCTCTCCAGCAAAACCCGGGTCTCCTCCTGGTCCCCAGGATGCCACTCACTCTCTCGGTTACCCCTCTGGAGCCCTAAGAACCACTCCGGCTGAAGGGTGAGCCTTCGGGTCCCGCCCCCGCCCACCCCTGCTGACCTTCCGCTCTCCCTCCCGCCCCCGCTGAGCCTCCACCGGGGGCCCCTCGGCCCCACCGTCTCCTTCCCGTACTCTTGCGTCTTAGCGGCTCCCGCTCAGACTTTGTTCCAGTTCTCCTGCCTTGTCTGCTGCCCACCCTGGAAACGCCCAGACATGTGTAGTGGGCGGAATGGGGGCCCCTCAAAAGACATGTCCACCCACAGTCTATGAATGTGGCCGTATTTGGAAAAAGGGTGTTTGCAGATGCAATCAAATTAAGGATCTCGGGCTTCCCTGGTGGCGCAGTGGTTGCGAGTCCTCCTGCCGATGCAGGGGACACGGGTTCATGTCCCGGTCCGGGAAGATCCCACATGCCGCGGAGCAGCTGGGCCCGTGAGCCATGGCCGCTGAGCCTGCGCGTCCGGAGCCTGTGCTCCGCAACGGGAGAGGCCGCAACAGTGAGAGGCCCGCGTACCGCAAAAAAATAAAATAAAATAAGGATCTTGAGAGGGTGCATCCTGGATGAGGGTGGGCCCTGATCCAACGACTGGTCCTTATGAGAAGAGGGAAGTTAGGACACAGAGGCATGTGCAGAGGGGAGACCACGTGAGGCTCAGAAAGGTGGCTGTGTGATGGGTGATGTGTCTACAAGCCAAGGATTGCCAGCAACAGCAGAAGCTGGGGGAGAAGCCCTAGGAGAGATCCCCCCTCAGAGTTTCCAGAAGGAACCAACCCTTCCAACACCTGATTTCATACTTCTGGCCTCCAGAACCGGAAGAGAAAAAACTTCCACTGTTTGAAGCTGCCCGGTTTGTGGCCCTTTGTCATGGCGGCCACAGGACACTAAGAAAGCAGGATGACATGTGTGGCTGGAGAAGGCGGCATAGTGGTGCTGGGTCTCAGCGGCCCCCAGGCCCCTGTGGGTCAGGCCAGCTCTGGTTCTGTCCCTGCAGGGTCACTGCACTCGTGTAGCCCCCTAGCCCCGGCCTCGCTGCATCGGGAGACAGCGGTCTCACTTCCCACTCGATGCACAGACACATCGAGCATGAACTCTCCCCCTCCCCCCTCCCCACCGGCACACTTGCCTGTGCCTGGAAACACCCATGCCTGCTCATCTCGCCCCGGCCGCCATGAGACATTTCCAGAAGGACCCTCATTACCAGGGCCTCCTCTCAATTCCTCCTCCGTGAATTGCCATCTGGCTTCTGCCCCTGTCGCGCCAGGAAGCTGTTCTTCCTGAGTTAATGGTGAGCTCCCAGCTGCCAAAGCCAGTGGCAATTTCCTGTCCTTGGCTCCTTGACCCTCCGGACGCGACCCTGCTTCCCTCCTGAAGCTCCTTCCTCCCTGGCTATGTGGGGCGTCACCTCCCCGGTTTCCCTTCTACCTGTTCCTTCTCGAATGCTTCAAGGATTCTTCTTCCTCCCAACCTCTCCTACCACTCTCCACATCTCTCCGGGAGACCCAGTTTCCCCAGCACGGAGCAGCCGTGGGTCAGACACACAGCAGATGCAGAAAGCACTGGTTGAGTGAGTGAATGAATGAATGAAGTGGACGACTGAACGAGTGCAGCCGGGGTGTTTCTCCTGAGGCTGTCCGTCCCAGAATGTTGCACTGGGGTTTCTACTCAAGACCACGCAGGACGTCCTGGCGTATAAATTACTAGCCTTGTGTCCAAGTACAAAAACATGCCTCCAGGATCAATGGCAAGCCTTCCATTTCTTAAGGTTTCAAACATTTCTCACATCCATCCCTCCTTCGCTGTCCCCAGTGGCCACCCGTCATCTGCTGCCATGAACTCTCCTCGTCACGTCAGAAACGGCCCCTGTGCCGGCCCTGGAGGCTGGTCCAGGGTCAGTCCCTTCCTGCCAAGAGCATCCTCGCTTCACGCTCCATCCACGAACACCTGACCACCGCCCGTTCCTGGGAAGCTCACACTCTCGCCCTGATGCCCCTTAAATGTTGGTTCTCACTTGGAATGCTTTCCCTACCTGTCTACCCGGAAAGCTCCTTTTCCTGTCGGGGCTCAGCCCAAACTCCAGCTCCTCCAGGAAGACTTCCTGTCTCCACAACAGGCCCAGACCCTCCCTCCTCCTCAGAGTTCCCTGCATGTGGTACCAACTTCTGTTTTGTTAGCTGCCGTGATGCAGAGTCTCCACGCATTACATCACTTGTTCACACATCTGTCCCGCATCCTTTCATCGCCCCCACGCTGCTGCCTGGGGAGGGCCCAGCACAAGGTATTTATCGTATGAATGAACGAGTGAGTGAACGAATGAACGCATTCACAGGAACATACATCAACGTCAACGCCCTCCTCTTTCTCTGCATAGTTTGGAGCCGGAGAACAAAAGCCCAACTCACGGGTTCCACCCGAGGTCGGCCGGGTTGATGTACAGGATGCCGGCTCTGGACACGGTGGCCGGCGTGGCCGTCCTCAGGTGGCTGATCTCGAACACCAGCCGCATGGTGCGGTTCAGGGGGATCCGCTCATTGCTGGCCAGCGTGAGGACCTAGTGAGGGACACGGGCCTGTGGGTTTCAGCCCCAAAGCACCCTCGTCCTGAGGGTTTCACAGGTCACATCTCAGAAGAGGAGGAGGTCAGGGACACTCCCCGTACCCCCGCCAGCCACCAACCAGCCTCCCTAGTCCAGCGTCTCCCTGCCGTCCTCGATGCGAGCCCCCCCGGCCCTTCCCAGCCTGGGGCCATGGAGAGCGTCCAGATGTGCGTGGATGACGTAGGACTTCACTCTGAGACTAAAGTTGCCTTTCAAACCATGACCCCGCCCCCGCCCCCCAGGAACTCTGGGGGTCCCTCCTCCACCCAATTGAGAATCACTTTCTTAAGCTGCTTCTAGATAATTCTCAACACTGTCCGCGCCTTCCAAGATATTAGCTACCCCTCCGACATCGTGCCACGCGTCAGTCAGACAGGAACGCTCTCTACACCTGCATCCTTCGCCCACACTGCGGCCAAAAAGCAGGTGAGCCGGGTGCACGGGCCTGCATCCTGTGAGGAACGCGTCTTGTGATGGGGGGGGGGCTTTCCCTCGTCCATAATGCTTTGTGCAGAACGCCAGGCAGGCCCCCTCCTGAGTCCCCATGCACAGCGGGTCCTGTCTGCTGAGTGCGGCAGGTGAGACAGGTGGCATGTCCCATATGCTCCCCTCCCCCACGTTACTGCCATTCTGGGGGGGTCAGCTCTGGGATCCAGGGGTCCCTTGTACCTTGTTGTCATCCATGACGGTGTTGAGGGACTCGATCCACATGGGGTCTATGTCCCCGTCCAGGATGATCCACTTGGGGCCGTCGTGAGGGATGTTGGCCAGGTCCCGCATGATGGTGGAGAAGAGGCCTGTGGGCGGTGGGGCTCTGTCAGGTCCAGCTCTGGGCGGCTCTCCCTGGGGCCACAGGGGCTGAGACCAAGCTCGCCCCCTCCGGGCCAACACTGGCCTCTCTCTCAGAGGTGGCCAGTGCCCTACTTCAGAGGGACAGCAGAGGCCCTCAGACAGGAGGGGACCTGGCTCATTTCCTGCCCTTCTCCTGACCCCGAGGACCCACCTTTGTGACTCCACCCCTGCCCCTGCCCCCCGACATCCCCCCCAAGTCTGGTCCAGTTCTCAGATTCAACAGCCCTACATGGAAGGCCACTGCCCCGCCCTGCACCCCTTCACTCATCCCTTCCCTCTTTCATTCATTCACTCAATAAAGGTTTGCTGAGTGGTCTTAAAGAGTCAGGCTCAGGGACTTCCCTGGTGGCGCAGTGGATAAGAATCTGCCTGCCAATTCAGGGGACAGGGGTTCGATCCTTGGCCCGAGAGGATCCCACATGCCGCGGAGCAGCTAAGCCCGTGCACCACAAATACTGAGCCTGCGCTCTAGAGCCCGTGCTCCACAACAGAAGCCACCGCAATGAGAAGCCCGCACACCGCAACGGAGAGTAGCCCCCGCTCGCCGCAACTAGAGAAAGCCCGCATGCAGCAATGAAGACTCAACGCAGCCAAAAATAAAATAAATAAAATTAATTAAAAAAAAACAGGAAAAAAAAAAAGTCAGGCTCAGAGCAGGGGGCGTGGGGACAACTGAAGCCCCTGCCCACCCCATAGAGCTTGCATCCCAGTGGAGGGGGTGACGACGCAAGATACACGTGCAGAGATAGATGCCAAGTCACAAAAAGAAAGCGGGGCGGGGGGCAGAGGGTGATGCGGCGGCAGAGGCCTCTCACAGGGGAGACTGGAGCAGAGCCTCCCTGGCTTCCTGGCCCGGGAGGGGGACGCATGGAAGCTTGGGTGGGGCAGGGGTGGGGATGGTCCCCTGGCAAGCAGTACACACCCACCTCTTCCAACCCCTCCAGTTGCCCCTTCCTCCGCCTGGACCACCCTTGGGGCCCCCCATCTCCCCTAGCCCCTCACCTGTCCTTTCTCCAATGTCCCGAGTTTTTTTTTTTTATATAAAGCACAGATCTCACCAAGGCCCTTCCCCGGAGAAACACCATTCCCAGCACCTGAGGCTCCAGCCTGCACTTCAGGGCTCTCCTCCTGTAGCCCATGGGGTGGGGGCCCTGTCTCCCCTCAGCCCTGCTTGAGCCCTGATGCTCCGGTGTCCATGGCCTCCCTGGTTCCTCCCGCCTGGGAGCGTGAACCAGCCCCCCTCTGTGACCTTCCTGCTCTCCGCAAGCACCATCATTACGCACGCGTACGTGTGGGCCCCCTCACCGCCGCTGGGCCTGCTGCGGGCCTCCCTCGGGGGCTCGGCCACGTGCTCACCGCACAGAGGCCGGCTGAGCGGCCACGACAAAGCGGGCCCGCCGTGGACCCAGGCCTGGGACGCCTGCTCCGAGCCCTCGCCCTCTCGGCCCTGCTGGGGATGCTGCCCCATTACCATCTTTCCACTCCCTGGTCACCGGGTTGATGATGCCGAAGAGCTCGTCGCAGGTGACGGCCTTGGGGTCCAGGTCCACGGCGACCGGCTTCCTCTGCAGGTTCTGATAGGTCTTGTTCAGAGACTTGAGGACCTGCACCGAGGCGGGGGCTGCTCACTCAGGGCCACATCGTGCACCCAGACCCTGCGCTAGGGCCCTTGTGTGAGCTCCAAGGGCCCTTGAAGACCCACGGGCAGAATCCCTGCTCTGGGCCTGGTTTGCTTTGGCGACACGCGGGTGAGTTTGCGACCCGCAAACAACGTCCAGGAAGACGCGCTGCGATGGTTCCTGCCTGTGCACAGAGGAGGGCTACTTGTGCCCAGACTGGGTAACATTCATACTAGTTCCCTGATAATAAAAGTAAGGTGCTCGCTGAAAGAAAAATTAAAGGAAGGAAACTACCTGTCATTCTTCCCCCGCAGAGAAAAGGGTTTCTGAGGACATCTGAGGATGTTTCCCATGGGTATATGTGTAGACAGAAATACACACATTCCTTTTTAGAGAACTGGTTCCTACAGTTTCTGCCTTCTAAAAATAACTTGCAGTGAGCGTCCCTCATGTTACATAGTCTTTGGAAATGATCTTTAATAATAGCATAATAGTCCATCCTGTGGGTGGCTAGCTGAATACTCGGCTGGTTTAGAATTTTCCGATGTTATAGGTATCAGTCATGTTGGCCGCCGCCCTCTGCTTTCCACTGTGCCCAGGCAGTGGTAGGGGGCAGGGGACAGGAGGGTGGGGGGTCGGCTGCAGAGAGGCGGGGTGACTGATATCAAGGGGGGAGGAGGGAGAGAGGAGGACCTAGGAGAAGGGCCTCATCGGTGGGACCAGGGTCCGCTGGCCACTCCTCGCCTCCCCTGCCGTCCCCGGCCCCCCGTCACAGCTTCCTTCCCGGTCCGTGACACCCTTCCGCCCGGGACGCACTGGGCTGGGTCCCCGGGTGGGCATGTACCTGGGACTTGCCACTGCCCGCGTTCCCGATGACGAACACTGAGTGCCTGACTTGCAGCAGCTCCTCCAGCTGCACCACCTTCAGCACGAAGCTGTCCTCCGCCTGCAGCTTGAGCTCAACGATGCTCTGCTTGATCACCTGGAGAAGGCGTGTGGGAACGGGGCGCTGAGCCCCCTGCCCAGCGGAGAGCTCAGAAGGGAACAGCGGCCCTGCCCATGGGGATGTTTACGTGCTCTGCCGTGGGTGCTACTGAGAACCCTGTGCGGGGAATGGGTTTGCCCAAAGCATCCTCCCCTTCCTCTCCCGACCCCCCAGCGTTGCAAGAGGGGCTGGAGAGGCAACCCGTAGCCTCAGGACGTTCCTCGGGGCAGAGGGAGCCGTGCATGTGTGGCCATTGCCCGCTGGCAGACGTGACCACCACCCCAGTGTGGGTACCTGCCACAGTGTGTGGCGGAAAGAGGCATCCTCGGCGGGAAGGAGGCTGGGGTGTGGCTTCCCGGACCACCGTGACCCTGGCTGTTCCCACCTTCTCAAAATTCAGGTCCCGTTTCCGAGGCACGTCCAGCGCAGGGAAGAGGTCCCCGATGAGCCCCATGAACACGGGCAGGTCGTCGGCGACGATCTTGGGGATGTTGAAGTCCCTGAGCGCCCTCATCAGCACCTGGTCCTCTGCTCGGCCGGGGTCGGCCCTCTTCAGGGAGCCGGCCACCACCAGCACAGACTTGATGGCCCGCAAGCCCCAGTCATAATGATCCTGTGAGTGGAGGGCAGGGCCGGGCGGGCGTGAGCGCGCCGGCGGGGTGCTGGGACTGAGGCCAGCCTGCCGCCGGGACGTGTGGAGGCATGCCGGCCACCTGCGTTTGTAACCCCTCCCGATCCCAGCTCTGTGGGCCCAGGACGCTGTCACACACCTGCTTTGACAGCAGCTCTTTGCACAAGGTGTAGAGCGTGATGAACTTCCTGGCCAGAAGGCGGGCCTCCAGAAAGCCCTCAGACACCAGCATGATCTCGCATATCAGTTCAAAGTCGGGGACCACCATGGCGCAGGGCCTGAGGGGGTCAGCGGGGTCTGCCTTGGCTTCTCCCCCTCTTCCAACCATGCCCCCACCTGCCCCTTGTCACCTAGGGGCACACCTCACCTGCCAGGAGGAGCACAGCACCACTGGCTGAGAGTCTAGGCGCGGAGCCGGGTTCCCAGGCCCCCACCCGCCGCTTGGCTGCGCTCCCGCTTCACTTGTTCCTCCTACACCCTGCGCAGGGGCGTCTCCAGGCCCTGCATCCCTTGACTCAACTCCTCTGAGAGTCACCTGAGCCCTGTCCTCCCTCACTGGCCGGATGTGCCGGAAACGGGACCTCCATCCCAGGTGTCAGAGGCCCCGGCGGGCTGGTCCTTCTTACTCAGGCCTTGTCTCCAGACTCCTCCTCTCCCACAGCCCCCTCTGGTCGGCCTCGCCCTCTGCCCTCCACAGCGCCCTCCTGGGCACTTCCTCATGCCATCCGCGCCCACCACACACCTGAACAAGGCCTTTAAGTTCTCGGGCAGCTCCGTGCGTCCGGCGTACCCGGGGTTCATGGTGATGAAGAGGCCAACACTGGGGATAAGCCTTATCATCTCTCCCAGGAAATTAAACGTTTCTTTCTTGGCCCGAATTGCATCTTGGATACATTTTACCTAAACAGTGGGTATACAGACGCGTTCACGTGGGAATGACCACCTTTGACGGGCTGGACGGATCGTCGTTCGTGCTAAAGCGTGTGGCTGTGAATTTGCAGAGGACCTTCCTGATTTTTCTTTTTTTAAATTAAACTTTAAACTTTGATACAACTGTAGATTCACATGCAGTTGTAAGAACGAACGTGGAGGGGATCCCATGGGCCCCTCCCAGGCGCCCCCCAAGGGTGACCGTAGTGCAGCATCACCACCAGGACAGCCACGTGATGATGGGACGTTTCTGTGACCTCAGGTGTTGTCACCCTCTATAGCCACCCCCACCGTTCTCCCACCCTGCCCTCCCCGACCCCCTGCAACCACTCATCTGCTCCCGTTTCTGTGATTCTGTCTTTCGTGAACGTTAGTAAGCAGGATGGTACAGTGTGTCATCTGAGACGGGCTTTGGTCACTCAGTGAGACGCCCTGGGGGTTCCTCCAGGTTGGGGTTGTTCCTTGATATTACTGAGTGGCGTCCCACCCCCTGGCTGTTCTGTGTGTCCCGTTCCTGCTCGGGCAGTGTGACCCGTGGGAGGGCTGACTGGTAGCCATCCCCACATCAGAAAGTCAGCCCCGGGCTTCCCTGGTGGCGCAGTGGTTAAGAGTCCGTCTGCAAATGCAGCGTACATGGGTTCGTGCCCCCATCCGGGAAGATCCCGCATGCCATGGAGCGGCTAGGCCCGTGAGCCATGGCCGCTGAGCCTGTGCGTCCGGAGCCTGTGCTCCGCAACAGGAGAGGCCACAACAGTGAGAGGCCCACTTACCGCAAAAAGAAAAAAAAAAAAAAAGAAACTCAGCCCCGGGTGAAATCTGAATTCAGGGACCATTAGCTGCCTTTGACCCTCAGTGGTGCTGAGCAGCTGCAAACCTCCAAGCCACCACTGGAGGGCGCCCTGCAGCCACAGTTTAAGCCCTGACCTACGAGCCTGGGGCTTTGGAGCAAAGCGCATGCCTAGTTGTCCAGGACTTTCCTCCCAGACTGGTCTGCAGCGTGCGGCTCACAACCCAGCAGGGCAGGGGCTGGCGGTGGGACCCCTCCCCTCCACGTGGAGCCTCTCCTAATGTTCCGTCCCAGTTCCTGCTCCTCCATCCGAGTCAACAGAGCTCTACGTGATTATCCTGGGGTCTGTGCACTGACTTTGGGGGCAGGGGTCCCCAAGGCAGCCGTCAGCATTGCCCATGGGTCCAGGGGGCGCTGGCTGCCCTCGTCCTCTCTTTGCAGTACTGGCCTCCAGCCCCAGGGCTTGGGGATAGTTCCATGTCTATGCCAAGGTGGGGAAACAACAGTGGAGGAGGCCAGCTACCTGCACTCACCCCTAATCCTGCCAGCAAACCCATTCTACAGATTAGAAGATGAAGGCACAGACAGTTCAAATAAAGCCCAGAACTAGGCAGTCCTGCACTCTGTCATGGGTGTTCCCAAAATACTCGGGCTCATTTCCTCCTTCTCTCCCTCCCAGCACCCTTGTCTAACTGATAAACTCCTAGACATCCTTCAATGCCCAGCTCCATTGGTAATTGAGACCAAGCCCTCTGTCCTGGTCCCCTAGGCAAAACTGATTATCCCCTCGTCTGTATTCGGTTACATATGTGCCACTGGGTCTGATCCTTACTGTTTTCCTTCTGTGGGCCCCTGAAGGACAGGGCTGGGGTCCCACTCACCTTTGTGCCACACCCCCCAACTCAGTGAGGCTGACCTGACCCTACAGGAAAGCTGACGAGCGCCAAGCCGGCAGGGCAGTGAGTTCCCGTACGTGACCCAGAGACCACGCGGGCCCTACCTGTACGGCGATCACAGACAAGACCTCCACGGAGATTCGATTGAACTCATCGAAGCAGCCCCAGGCTCCAGTCTGGGCCAGGCCCTTGTAGATATTGCCACAGGACTAGAAAGGGTGAGATGGGAGAAGCACGCGTGGAGAGCCCTGCCGGGAGCCCCTACCTGCCCCATCAGCCCCCTGGCCGAGGGTCAGGCTTGGGAACTTTGGGGCCCTCAGAAGGCTAGAGGCAGGACGTTCACTCCCTGGGAGGGATAATCCTGCCCGGGGCCGGGTGCCAGGAAGAGTCCAGACCCTCCCTGGCATGGGGGCTTTGCCCGGGCTCAGATTAGCGAGTTTGTGTAAAGTTCAGCCCTTGCATTTTCCGCTAGCACACAGGAGAGGGGGCTTCCCACTAAGGAAGGGGGACGGACGGCAGGCCCCAGCTGGATAATCAGGATGGTTCTTCAACGTTTACATACAGGATTCCTTCTGGGAGGATCCAGCTTCAGATTTCACTTTTCTAAAACCCAGAAGGCCGGTGCAGGCTGCGGCCTTGAGAGTCAGAAGGGGCAGCTGTCCCCACCCTCAGCCTCAAGATGGGGTCCCCTGGACTGTGGGGCTCCGATGGGGGTGGGGCAGGGAGGCCCCCTGCAGGCCCGAGCTCCTGATCTCAGTGTCCCCCCCGGCCCCCAGGGGCTGCTTTGACCTGACCTCCATGGTCACCCCTCTTCCGGGCCCTTTGAGAGCTGTGGCTGTCCTGCAAAGTCTCCAGTGACCGCTAGGACCCAGCCCCTACCGTATACCCACCCCTCATGCTACCCTGCCCCCCAAGCTCTCAAAGATGCTCACTCTGTCTGGTGCCCCCAGTTGCCGGGGACAAGCTTGGAATGTAGGTTGGGAGGGGTTACCTCCCCAGGGGAGGCAGGACTGGTTGTGCCCACCCTGAGAGCCTCTACCAGACACGCTGGTCATGCTGCAGAGGCCCAGCCTCCCAGGAGGGCCAAGGCCGCCAGTCGGGGCACCACTACTCAGCCTCTCTGTCTGGTGGACGCCGTCAGCAAGCTGGGGAGCTGGTGCCTCCTGCCTGGGTCCGGCCTGCAGTGTCCACACATCTAGAGCTCACTTGGGGCGTGGAGGCTGTGCCTTCTGAGGGAGGGGCCGTGGGTGGTCCTCCCTGGGGACTTCAGGCCCCCCTGGGCCTGGGATGCGTACCTTGTAGTCCATCTGCTCGGAGCAGTTGAAGACGTAGACCATGGTGCCCAGGGCTCTGCCCAGGTCCTTGGTCGTCTCTGTCTTGCCAGTCCCGGCGGGGCCAGCGGGGGCTCCGCCCATGATCAGGTGGAGGGACTGGGTCAAGGTTATATAGCATCTGCAAAGGACCTCCGATCACCTCGCAGGCGGCAACCCCACAGCCGCCCACGTTCTTTCACTGTGGTTCAGTGACACCCCCCCCAAGCCCCAAGGAGGCACCAAAGGGAGCCGGTGGGAAGCACTTGTGATGTCGCCAAAGAGCAGACATCGTCTTGCCGGGGCAGATGCCACATGGGGGCTGTGCCCACCAGGGCGTTAGAGGAGGCCACTGCCTAACGTCACAGTCACTGACGGTTCGCTCTGAGCAGCTGCTGGTCTGAGTGCTTTTTGCTGTTAACTGACTCGCTTGACCCTCAACGAGCTGCTGAGGATTTATAAAATAACGTCCCCACTTCGCAGGTCTTCAGAGAGGCTGAGGAACACCCCCAAGGCCATACAGCCAGGGTCGGAGGGAGGGAATAGGATCGTGGCCCCCGAGTCTGGGTGCCTGGCCGGTAGCAGGACTGAATCTGACCCAAATGCCCGGACCCGTCAGCCTCAGCAGGGCACGTTCGGGTCTGACAGCGCAAGGACTCACGGGGAAGGGCCCAGAGAACAGTGAGAGTCCCCCCGCTGCATTGCTCAGGGCCAGGCAGGAAGGCGGCTGGTGCGTCCTCACCTGTCGGTGAGCGGGGTGATGACCAGTCGTGGAGTGTTGCCCAGGTACTCGTACGAGTACTGGATCTGGGCGTCGCAGATGTTGGCAAAGCAGTGCTTCTTCTCCTCATCCCAGCGGTGCCGCAGCTGGGACTGCCAGGTGAAGGCCTGGGCGCTCTCCACCTGCAGGAGAGGCAGGCCGGTTTGCCTCCCGCTGGCCCCTGCCCCGGGGTGGGGGGGGGGCTCCCTGGCCTCCGGCTCCTCCCACGGTGCCCACGTCAAGCCTAACTCCGTGCACCACTGAGTCTCGCTGAACCGTGGGCACCCCTGATCAGGCCGCTTGTCCAGTCGCTTACCAGGGCCGAGACAAGGGATGAAGGAGGCGGTAGTCACTGCCCGGAGTAGTGTCGCCCGCCTCCCTCAACCCAGGAGGAAGCAGCAATAACTGGGATGGGGGCGTGCACAGGAGTCCCAGGCACCAGCCCCCCACGGGGTTCCCGGCCCTTCCCGGCGCCCGTGCCTTGGCGGTGATCATCTTGGCGACCACATCCCGGGCGTGGACGTCGATGGTACAGATGGTCATGATCTTCGTCCTGTCCCCGGCGTTGAGGTTTCCGATGAGCAGGGTGATGAGCGCGTTCAGCTGACTGATCTGCAGGAGCGAAGGCGCCTCGGCTGGGACACCCATCGCGGGGCGGACTCCGGGCTGGGGGGGGGGTCCCCCACGGTTGGGTAGGGAAGACCCCCATGCTCTTGTTCACAACAACGAGACACAGAAAGAAGCTCTTGCTATCCCCCAACTGGGGGTGGGGAACGCTGGGGAACAGGCCCCCCCCATGGAATATCAAGGAGCCACTAAAAATGGTGTAGAAGAAGATCGGATGCCGTGAAAGACGGCGGACGTTGCGTAAAACCAGGATTTTAAAGCTGTGTGGACAGTTTATATATTTTTGCCTAGGAATCGATTACATGCACACAAAAAGATTAGAATGCTAGATAAGAATTTGTTGACGGGGTTATATATGGGTGGTGGGGTTTTTATTTTAAAAATTATCTTTAGTTTCTAAATTTCTAACCAAGAATCTTTTAAAAAGTTAAATCAAAAGTGGCCCCCACTTGCCACAACTAGAGAAAGCCCTCGCACAGAAACGAAGACCCAACACAGCCAAAAATAAATAAATAAATATTTTTTTTTTAAAAGAGAGAGAATTAAAGTCATGTACTTCTGAAGCGGTTACTCTTGGGCAGAAGGGTGTTGGGGGGGCGCCAGTATTTGGTTGCTTTTGACCCACAGAAATGGCAGTGGCACAAGTGGGCACCTCAGAGCAAGAAGCTTTGGATGGACAGGGGATGGGAGCACACACCTGCTTCTTGTTGTAATCTCTGATGGCGTTTTCGTAGCCTTCCTCCAGCCTGGCAAATGCCAGGCCCACCTCGGTTGTCCACCAGATCTGGGTGCACGCGAGCGCAATCTGAAAACAGAGCGGCCCCCGGCCCCCCGCCAACGTGAGCGTCGTTCTCAGCGTGACAGAAGAGTTCACATCAGTAAGGTGGCTGTTCTCCGCCCACTGTGGCTAACCCAGGACAGGGGAGCTCCGTCCACCCAGCCTCAGACCTGGGCGGGGTAGTCGAAGATCCACTGCTCCCTTGGCTTCTCCTCGTAAGTCACCACGGCTTCCGGGATCTCGTGGCGGAGCGTGGCGCACATCCTGTCCAACACCCGGTTCAGCCAGACCTCCACCTGGGGACGGAGCCACAGGGACCAGAGAGGGGTGAGCACAGCTCATTCCGATGGCTTGCTTTGTCATTTACAAATTAAATGACCATTTGTCATCCTCCTCCTTATCATCCCAGGGGTAGAAATACCCAGGTTTTCAGAGCAGTAAGAATGACCAGCTTGAAAAATGTGGTCAGCAAGCCCAGCTGTACCCGCACAACTAGCTGCATTGGGCATTCGTGTGCATTAACTGTTTCTACGCAGAGAAGGGAGGGGAAACCAGAGAAAAATCAAGAGGAGAAGATAGTCTATGTCTGACCCTATGAAGTGGTGCTGATGTGCAGAGACGCGGGGCCTGTCCCCCCAGCCCCGCTGCCCCGTGTCCCTTACTAGTGGAGCCCCCACTAGCTCTCCAGGTGCATCATCTCAGGGTCTTAGACTGTCATGTGGACAAACTTGCTGACGAGCCTTGTGTGTATCTTAAAATACAAAACTTCAACTGACTGCAACTGGGGGGAACATACCAAAATGAGATAATTGGGTTGGTTTTTCTTTTAAACTACGACGACAGTGCAGGCAGAGCTCACTGTAGTTCGTGGTTATGTCTGTAAGCAGTTACGTGTGGGAAGCATCTGAACGAACTGAGGACTGGATCCTGCCACCGGCCTGCCAACCCCATCTGGCCAGGTTCTCCGAATTCAAGTTGTGGGAGCTTGGGTTTTCTTGTGTGAGATTTTTACCCCCCAAGCTGACTTACCTCTGAATTACATTTCGCTTAGGCTAATGTCAAGATCGATTCGAAGGCTTGATCAATACTTGGGCAAAGAGATTGGGGGAGGGGGGGCGTGGAGGGCAGCCGGGAAGCTTGCTGTCAGCAGAAGGGAGCAGCCTCCTGGGGTGGGGGGAAGCTGGAAAGGGGGCCGGGCTGCCCAAGGTAAAGGGACCCCCCTCTGCTAAATCAAAGCAGTAAAGCCCCTTACGCTGGGCAGGAATGAGAACTGGCTGCTTCAGGTGTGTGTGACCCCCTTCAAAGAGGGGGGCGGGTGCCGCTAACACTAACCCCTTGGCATTAATAATAATAAATAAAATAATAAAGACTCAATGGCATTAATAAACCTTTTCTCCCCCTCCGTCCCCTCCTTTCTCTTCTTTTTTTTTCTCACAATGCACCTCATACTGTGTAGGTAAGGCTGTGCTGGAAATTCTATAGAGAAGCCCCTTAAGCATTTGTTCTGAGAGGCAGAGGGAAGGAGAGAGGGGTGGTCCCAGGCTGGGGGTGACAGCCTGTCTGAGGCCGTGTGGCCCTGTACACGCTGCACTGTCGTCCCGGGTTGGGGCGGGGGCGTCCCTCCGCACACGCACGCACGCACCTGCCCCGAGAGGTCACATTCCCGGTCAAAGTCCACGTACTCGTCCTCCTTGCTGTACATGCCCAGGCCACACTTGAGCGGCTTCCCGTCGGCGTCGAGGCGGAACTTCAGTTTACACAGGCTGTCGAAGAGCTTGGACAGGTGGCGGCTCACCTGGATTGGGCGGGGGGATCACTGGATTTTGCAGCCAAGGGGTTCAAAGGCAGGAGACACGCAGCCTGGGTCTTCCTCGGGAAGTTTTAAGCATCTTTTTTTTTTTTGGCTTATACCCGCCCCCCCCCCCCCCACCGCCTCTGGGATGTTGACTGAACGCACTTAGCCAACAAATGGCAAAAACTGCTCTCAGGTGGAACCTTCCGAATGTCTGTTCCTGAAGATTTCTTTTCCTTGAGAAGGTTCTGTCCCCGGCATGGGACCCGCGTCCCTAGGTCAGACGCTCAGAACCTAAATTGTGGGCCACCCTGTGGCTGCCTTCTTGTGCGTCTGGAACTTCATGATTAAAATAAGACAGTCGCTTCCCTTCGCCGGGGTAGCTAACCCTCCTCTCTTTTAGAAGAGGAACCTCAAGGGACCTTTTCTTCCTGGCGCCTGGGATTTATTAGGAGGAGCAGGCGTGTCTCTCAGAAACGGGCATCTCACCCATTTTCCAGAGGACGCGGATGAGGCTTGGGGAGGGAAGGGCAGGGTCTGAGACCAGTCCCAGGTCTTTCTGTCATGGCCCAGCCCCTGGGTGGTTTCAGGTGTGGATGACCTCGTGGAGATGCCACAGGGACACCTGTGGACACTCCTCCAACATCCCAGGGCCACCTGGACATGGAGCCAAGCCGGGACCTGCCTGGAGCCTGGAGGCCGCACCTGAGGTCGGCCTCTCTTCACAATGCCAGGGGCCCACCTACCTCCACGGGGTCGTTTCCGTTGGAGAGAATGTCCAGGAGGTCGGCTGAGGAGACGAAGTAGAACCTTGGGAAAGCAAGTCTTTTTGTCTCTAAATATTCGGCCAGGGCCTTTTCACACATGGCCAACCTTGGGGGAGGAAACAAGGCTGCTGAGTCCTGCTCGACAGAGGGTCTTTTCCAGCCCATCCTTCCACGCGCTAGACGGACAGCCCCGGAGACGCCCAGGCTGTTCACAGCCCCAGTTTGATTCAAATCTTCCACACTTGTTCTCTGCCAGCCCCTGACCTGGTGGGTGTCCCCAGGTATGATAGGGTATAGTTTAATCTCTGCAGTCAGTGCTTCTTCTGAGGCTGAAGGCCCGCTCTGTGGCCGGCGTGGCAGGATGTGGCCCGAGAGCTCGCACTCTGAGGAAGGGGATGTGTTAACCCACAACCTGGGGCTTTCCCCGTCCTGGCCAGCAAGGGGCGCATGACTCGGGTTTCTGCCACAGCGAAGCCCCTGCCCTGGACAGTGTGGGACCCACCTCTTCTTCAGGTTCTCAAGTTTGTTATAGAGACCAGGTTTGTTGGTGGCTTCGACCACGTTGGGTGTTTTCACTGCCTCCTCCATCAAGGCCTGGGAAGAGAAAGGGGCCGCCACGGCATCAGGAGCCCTGTTTTCTCCAACGGAGCCATTTCCGAAAGTGCCCAGGCAGGGGCGAGAGAGCTGTGCTCACCTTGAACTCCTGGTCGATGTCATCAAAGCGTTGGGAGTCCTCCGGCAGCTGGGCGCGGATGTCTTTGGAACCAATGAAGATGCTCTCCAGGTGGCTCCAGGTTCTCTGGACCTCGAACCAGATGGAGATGACCGAGTCCGCAGCGGACAGTTTCTGCTGCCAGCTCGTCACCTCCTTCAGGAAGTGGGACAGGTACTTGGACATCATCAGGTTCTGCAGCTGCACCTGGCTGTCCTCCAGCGTCTCCACCAGCACCTCATCGGTCTTGAGCAACATGGTGCCTGTCCGCGGGTGCCGCCTGTGCTCAAACTCCATGGTGGACCAGGTACTATCCAGGGTTTTCAGCACCTTTTGGGGGAACAGAAATCGGCTCAGCAAGTGTCTGGCATGAGGGGCTGAAAAGGACCCAGAGTTTCCTAGAACATGGAAGGAACCCCTTCAGAAAGGAGGCGCTTTTCAGAAAGCCAAAATGTTCATGCCAATGTTATTTACAATGGCCAACAGATGGAAACAGCCCAGATGTCCCTCAGTGGATGAACAGATCAACAAAATGTGGTGTATTCATATAATGAAACATTATTTGGCCATAAGAAAGAATGAAGCCCAGGCACATGCTACAACATGAAGGAAACCTGAAAACATGCTCAGTGACAGGAGCCAGACACTGAAGCCCACATATTGTATGTTTCCCTTTATATGAAATGTCCAGAAAAGGCAAACCTGTAGAAACGGAAAGTGGGCTCATGGTTGCTTAGAGCTGGGGTGGGGGGTATGAGAAGATGGGGGGTCACAGCTAAAGCGTCTGGGTTTCATTGCTTTTTGAGGAGATGAAAATGTTCTAAAATTGACTAATTCTAATATGTGATGGTTGCACGTATCTGTAAATATGCTAAAAGCCATTGAATTGTACACTTTAAATGGGTGAATGGTATGGTATGTGATTTAGAGCTCAATAAGTTTGTTAAAAAAAAGAAAGCCAAAATGTGACAATTCAAACTCAAAAAACAGGTGAGGAGAGAGGTTTGGATCGCAAAGGAGTCAGCCAGACTTTCCGTGTGTCCTGGAACTGCCCCGGGTACTGGCTGATGGCCGGCCCTCCTGCCCCCGCCCCCCGTTCAGCTTCTCAGAAGGCCGAGGCAGGATGGACTGCAAGTGAGGGTGCTTCGTAGGGGAGGAGAGTTCAGTAGGGTTAGGCAGGTGGGTCGGGTTCAGCATCACCCCCTACAAAACGCACTTTGCTGTCAACAAAGGCTACCTTTTCCATGCCAGACTCTTTCACAGCCTTGTCTACGATGTTCTGGACCTCGTCTTCGTATTTATGTAGGTTCAGCTGGAGTAAATCCGCCAGGGTGGTCTCATCTGACATTTCAAACTTCACCTACGGGAAAAAAAAGAGGCACATTCCACGTAAGGTCACATGTTCTCCCGTTGAGGGACAGCTTTGTCCTTCATGGAGAGGCAGGCGAGGGAGGAACCCAGGCCATGGCGGGGGCAGTTGGAAGCTCCGTGACTTGGGCAGTCACTTCTCCAGGCCTCGCCTCTCCTCCCTGTCAAACTGGTAACAGCAGAGTCCACTGATAGGGGATTGAATAGTGTCCCCCCCAGATTCATGTCCACCTGGACCTCAGAATGTGACCTTATTTGGAAATAGAGTCTTTGCAGCTGTTAAGGATCTTGAGATGAAATCGTCCTGGATCAACTGCACGGAACCTAAATCCGATGACAGGTGTTGTCAACAGAGAAAGGGGAGGGAGATTTGAAATGCAGAAGAGCCCACGTGACCACTGAGGCAGGGATTGGAGGGATGCGGCCACAAGCCAAGGATCGCCTGGGGCCACCGGAAGCTGGAAGAGGCAGGGAAGGGCCCTCGCCTAGACTGCCAGAGGGATCACGGTCCTGCCGACACCTTGATTTCAGGTTTTTGGCCTCCAGAGCCAGGGAAGACTACACTTCTGTGGTTTTAAGCCCCCCATGGTGTGGGGCTCTGTTACAGCAGTCGCAGGACCTGATCCACCACCTCAGGAAGCTGCCATGTTAGTAACAGTAGTGGCCAAGTCACAGGTACTATTACTCCAGTAACAATACCAGGTGTTTTCATGGTGTCACCCAGTCCTCAAATCCTTCTCGCTGTCACATAGACAGACGTTTCCAGGCCCCGATTCCAAGCCTGCCATGGAAACTGGCTTAACCAAGTGATGGAATCGAGTGTCTCTCAATCATGGCTGGAAAAATACCTGCCCGGGTCTCAACAGTCCTCGGTGATGCCCAGTTCCTGGGACGTTTTAGTTGCTTGTTGATCACCGCCCGGGGGTCTCTCCCAGGCCCTGGATGGGGTACACGAGCCTGCTGGCCAGTGGTCTCAGCACTCAGGATAACCCTTCTGCTCGTCTGTTTCTCCCCGCCAGGGCCCAGGCCACATCCCGTGTGCTCCTGAAGCCGTTCCTGCCCTTTCCTCGCCATGGAGGTGACTGCCTACTCTATGCTCCTAGAACCACCCCTGAGCATCCCATTCGGCGTCCCAAACACCGTGACCCACGCTGTTCTTTCTTCCTTTGCTTCCCTGAGAGCAGGGCCCGTGTTCTGTCTCTGCATCCTTGGCACCTACGCGGGGCCTCTGCAGAGTAGCCGTTCCACAGAGTTTTGTTCAATGTTTGCTGACGGTGGGGATGTTCCTATTTGCCTTCTGTGAGTGTCAAGGCCAGTGACCCCCCACTGGGGGATACCCCTGGGAAAATTTGGGTGCTAGGACTCTGTGTTCCGGTGGCGCGTGGGGGACCCGGGGAGCTATTCCTCCGCCCCAAACGTCCTGAGCCCCGGGGACATTCACCTTTCAACCAGAACTGGCTGCATAATTTGAGGAGCCTGGTGCAAATCAAAATGATGGGGTCCCTTGTTAAAAAATCATTAAGGACTTCAACATGGTGACAGCAGAGCATCCAACCCAGAGCGCAGAGCCCAAGCACCTCAAAGCCGGCTTTATCAGCGCCAGCCCCGCCCATCCTGTAGCGAGTCCCCAAGGAGCAGCGCCCTCCTCCCCCGAGGCGTGGTACCTGGGTGGCCTGCATGAGCTGCTGCCAGTGGCGGTTCCGGATGGCGGGGTTCTGCAGCTCACTCACGGCGCGCAGGGACGCGATCGTGTTCTTCACGGTGTTGTCCAGCCCCACGAAGGCATCCCAGCCCTTCACCTCCTTGTCCAGGGACCTCACAGCCTTGGCGAACTTCTGGCAGTCTATGTCCATCTGCTCGACGTTGATGTGCTTCCACTTGGTGGTCTTCCAGTCACCGATGCTGGTGTTGACCTGAGATGGAAACTCTCACTGTCTCCTCTACTGGGGACACTTCAGGAAGGCACCTGTGCCACCTTCCTGCCATTGCTCTCAGGAAGCAAAATCCAATGAGTCTTGAGAACTAATGACAGAGCTTGGTAAAGTGGGTGGATACGAGGGGGGAAAAAACCAACAACCCAGTTCTATCATGAAAGATTCAACTTAAAAGTCAGCAGTTCAGAGGTATTTTGGCAAAACGTGGGCTCCGTCACTGCTCACCAGGATCTAGTTCTGTCCCACTTCCTGGTGCAGCCACGTCAGTTGCCTCGACCAATGGAATGTGGGTGATGCCCGACACCTGGGGGCAGAAGCACTGGATTGCCAACGCCTGGCCCCCAGTTCCCTCCGTCTGCCTTGGCAATGGTGGATGCGTGCACTGAGCTGCCCAAGGGTTGCTTGGAACTGGAGTGTGGACTTTGCGTGAATGAGAAATACATGTCTGTGGTTAACTACACACGGTTTTTTTTTTGTTTTGTTTTAGGGCTGTCTGTCACTGCAGAGTAACCTAGCTTATACTGACTGATTAAAAACACCAGAAGATATTTCACTCACGAAAGGATGAAACAAGACACAGGCACTACTGGGAGACAACGCTACCAAGAGTGGAGACAGAACCCTGTGAGGCCACAGTCTTTAATTCAGGGTAGGCTGAGAACAGCCGTGAAGCTGGATGGGCCGGTCCTGGAGCGGGTCAGAGGTTGCTGAGACAGGCTTGGGGTGGAAAGACACGGTCTTGACAGACATCCGTGTCAGATAAAGATAAACAATTGGGGTGTTTACAAGAGATTTACCTTGCAGATCCCAAGACTCGAAACCTTAATCCCCACAGGAATTGATGGCCCTTTCTGGTGCGTTTAAGCTGCTCTGTATCCGTGATCATAAAATTGTCCTGGCTAGTTTGTTTTGGAGAATTTTTCTTGCAACACCCTGACCAGAAACGCTTATCGTCATCTCCTGGGAAAAGTAACCGTATTCTTGGGTCTGCGCTAAGGGTTGTTTATTGAGGGAAAGTGCAGCATCCTCATCTGACTTCACCGACTGTTCAGTAATGTCGTTCATGCACAAGAGACTTGAATTCAGTGAACTGCGAAAACAACAAAGCATCGAGAGGCATCGATGGGTTCGCTCTCTTTGGGGGTGGTTGTGAGGTAGCCTGGGGCTCCAGAGATGTTTTTCCCCCTCTCTGTGAGGAATAGGTAGATTCAGCATGGTCAAGATGAAGACGTTTAGAGCATTTCACTATGATGTAATTAAAAAAAAAATAAGATAACTGACAAGACAGAGCCTGCTCCTGGGTGGGGACAGTGAATACGGCTGTCAAGAGGGGAATTCTCCCCAGATTTGCTCATGGAGTAGATTTAACTCTAGCTACAGTCGTAAGAGTTTTCTTTTGGAGGGAGGAGGATTTTTCAGAGACTCTGAAGTTCGTTCAAGAGCACAAGAGAGAAGAGCTAACACAGGCTTAGAGAACGAACTCATGGTCACCAGGGGGAAAGAGCGGGGAGGGATAGATTGGGAGTTTGGGATTGACAGGTACACACTGCTGTATTTAAAATGGATACGTGTAGGGACTTCCCTGGTGGTGCAGTGGTTAAGAATCTGCCTGCCAATGCAGGGAACATGGGTTTCAGCCCTGGTCGGAGAAGATCCCAAATGCTGCGGAGCAACTAAGCCCGTGAGCCACAACTACTGATCCTGCGTTCTAGAGCCCGAGAGGCACAACTACTGAGCCCAAGTGCCGCGAATACTGAAGCCTGCGCACCTAGAGCCCGTGCTCCGCAACAAGAGAAGCCACCGCAATGAGAAGCCCGCGCACCGTAACGAAGAGTAGCCCCCGCTCGCCGCAACTAGAGAAAGCCCGCGCACAGCAACGAAGATCCAACGCAGCCAAAAATAAATATATTAACAAAACAAATAAAATGGATAGTTGTATATGTATGGCTGAGTCGCTTTGCTGTGTATCTGAAACTATCACAACATTGTTAATCGGCTATACTCCAATATAAAATAAAAAGTTTAAAAAAAACCTAAATTGTATATGGAATAAATACTTTAATTTCTCTAAAAAAAAAAAGATAACCAGGGACTTCCCTAGCGGTCCAGTGGTTGGGACTCTGTGCTTCCACTACAGGGGGCACGGGTTCGATCCCTGGTTGGGGAACTAAGATCCTGCATGCCTCGCGGCATGGCCAAAAAAAAATTTTTTTAATAAAATTAAGCCATTATCTATTAAAAAAAAAAAAGATAACCAACAAGGAGCTACTGTCTAGCACAGGGAACTCCTCTCCATACTCTGTGATAAATGGGAAAAGAATATGAAAAAGAATAGATACATGGTCCTACTGGCTCTGCACCTTTGTAAAAGAATGTCACCTATAGCTTGAAATATTCCCGGGCTTGACCTTTAAAGGTATAACACTTTTCCATTCATATAGAGATTAAAAAGTTGCAGAACAGAAAATAACACTTGTCTTGTTGAAGGTCGACATTGTGACCAGAACTATGTGGACAGCTGCAAGAACAAAGGATTCAGCACCAAGAAGTTTGCAACAACCAGCCACACTCCCTCCCCTTTTAGTATACAAGAAGCCTGAATTCTACTCAGGTAAGAAGGTTCTTTGGGACACTAGTGGGCCATCTTCTCGGTCTGCTGGCTTTCCAAATAAAGTCGCTATTCCTTGCCCCCCCCCAAAAAAAAGAATAGGTACATGTATGTGTATAACTGAACCACTTTGCTGTACACCTGAAACTAACACAACACTTGACTGACTATACTCCAACATAAAATAAAATGAAATAAAAAATAAAAAGAGAGAAGAGCTAAAATATCCCTGGAAATACAGGAGCCAAGAGGTGCGACTGGGGAGCGAACACGCGCACATCTGCTGTGGACACACAGCCTTGATACCAGGAGCAGTGAGGCTTCCTACTCGTCTTTTTGCCTCCATCAACCATCAGAGGCGGCTGTTACGGAAGGATAACGGGAGCGCCCCCTCTTGGTGCTGGGATGCTGCCCGTGGAGCCCCTCCAATCCCGCCCCCTGAGGCTTGGCGCCCCCCTCACCATGATGATCATGTCCCAGAGCTCCTTCAGCTGGCGGACCTCTTTGTGACAAGCCTTGAGCTGCTTGTAGTCCGGCACTGTGACCTCGAACAGGCTCCCGGATTTGCACAGAGCCTCCATGACGCCCTCCATGGACGCGATGCTCTTTTGTTGCTGGGGGCGTGCAGAAGCCGGTGAACAGGGTGCCGGCACTCGGCGGAGCCTTCCCCGTCTCCCCCGCCACGTCCCCGTGAAGCCCAGAGCCAACACCACGCACACAGGGTGGCGGCAAACTTTCCAGCTGGGAGGGCAGCGGCCCCCCCGCCCGCCCCCAGCTTCTCCTCTGATGGGAGGGTGGGTCATCTCGGCGAGCTCAGGTGTGAGGACTGACTCTTAATGGATGTTGCATGAATGCCAGACTTCCTCCTAACATTTTCTGACTTTCCAGAACCTCCCCCATTCTCTCACTGTATATATTTGTATTGTATTAAAATGTATATAAGTAATGCTTGATTGCTTTGAAAACTAGAAAAATCTAGATAAGCAATGAGGAGGAAAAAAAGATTCGTCCTGAGCCACACGACTAAGTGCGAGCAGCTGCGAAAGCTTTGGTGTGGAGTGTGTACCACTCTCGACTGGGTACACAGGGGGTCCTGAGTGTTTGCACCCTGCCTTGCGGGCCTCTCTCACCATGGACATGGTTCCTAAACAGACTTGACAGGGGAGTTCTTCAAAGAGCCTAGCCTGCGTCCACGGCTAAGTGCTCGGGGGGCTCGAAGGAGAGAATGGTGGCATCTATGCTGTGGGCTGGGGGCGTGACTGAGAAAATGCCAATGTAGAGAGGGCAGGATCTTGGCCTCTGGGAAGGGTGGGCTTCGAGGCTGAGCAGGGGAAAGAGCAGAGGCTCGGGGGAGGGAAACTGTGGGGTGGCCCTAAAGGACATCTTGGGGTGCCCTTGCGCTCACTCACGCCTGTGGTACTGCAGAGTGTGGTCGAGGTGTGGGCTGGGGCCCGGGCACAGTGGGGGCTGAGCACTGTGCCGGGAGCATTGCGGTGCCCCCCTGTGCTCCTGGGGGCCCCCCAGGCCCCATGTACCCCAAACGCCCCTGCCAGGTGGAAGTCCATCGGGCCTGAGCCTGAATGGGCTGCCCGGTCCGGGGCCATGGAGCCGGCACGTTGGACACTGACCATGAACTTGGGCAGTGGGAACCAGGGGACACAGGTGAGGCTTGGCCACCAGCTGCACGTGGCGAGTCAGGGAGAAGAAGGCGCCAGGGAGCAGGGTGAGTGCAAAGCCCGAGGGGACAGCAAACTGCTGAACGTGGGGACCTAGGAGAGGGAGGGGCTGAGCCGCAGGGTGGGTTTGTGAGGCTCGTAGGATATTCAGATGTGCACACACACGCACACACACACACGTGCACGGCCCCGAGCCCAGTCCCATCAAGGCCACGTTTCTGGGCTCATGAGAATGACAGCTTGAGGAAGGATGAGAAAGCATCAGGGTCCCCAGAGTTACCACCCCATCTCCTCCTTGAGCAGAAGTACCTTACTGAGGGACTTGTAGGGGTTGGGGTCGCTGAAGCTGAACGGGGCTTCTTGCCTGAACTTCTCTCTGAACTCGTGCTGCTTGAGCTGCAGGAGGACCACGTGGAAGCCATCAGGCTCCCGCCCCAGGGCCCAGCTACGGTGCACGCTGCGCCCCGCCCCGCCCCCTGAGGCCGTGGTACCTCGAACTGCTGGCATTTCCGTCGCAGGATGCTGACCTCGTTGGCCTGCAAGGGTGCCACGTTCTGCTTCACCTGGATGGCCAGCTTCTTGGTGTTGGTCCACTGCTCCGGCAGTTCCTACACAGGCAAAGGCCAAGGACCACTCCTTTTCCTGCTCTTTTTAAAATTTTCTACTGTGAAGTAATTACAGACTCAGGGGGAGTTGCAAAAATAGCACAGAGAGTCCTGTGTGCCCGCCCCCAGCCTCCCCTGGTGGTGGCATCTCACAAAGCAGAGGCTCGACACCCAAACCGGCATCTGACACTGGGGCGTTTCTGTTAGCAGGTGATGGAACTTGGCGGTTTTCACCCTGTGTTTTAAGCTGAATCCATGTGTGCGTGTGTCGTGTGCATGCATGCACGTGTGTGTGTGTGTGTGAGTGCATGCGTCGTGGGCGTGTGCAGTCCTAGGCAATTCTACCTCATGTATAGATTCCCATAACCCCCGCCGTGATCCACATACCTTGCTGTCCATCACGGTGAGGGAACTGTCTTGTGTTACCTCCTTGTACCTGCACCCAGCACCGCCCCCCGCCCCAACCTGGGCAGCCACTAACCTGTCCTCCGTTTCTACGATTTTGTCATGGCAAGAATGGCTTTAGCAATCAGACGAATTTTTGTATTTTCCAGTTCTCCACACTTGGGCAAATATTGTACTTATTATAAAATATTTTAAAGAAAAAAATCCCAGCCCCCAAATTCTTTACCCACAAATAGACATTGTTTCACATTCTTCTACGATTAACTAACAGTCTGTTGGCAGCGACACACCTCAAATGTTTGTCAGAATTTTTATCTCACCGCTCGCCCTGTTCATAGCCCTGGAGCCCCTGGGGCCCGGCCACAAACGGTTCGAATCCTGGTCCTTAGCTGAGCCCCGGGTGGGGCAGCTGGGGCAAAACACAACGTGCTCTAAAGCAGGGCCTGGGCAGCATGAGATCACCGCGGAGATCACGGCGGCCACCGACCCACAATCGACACACAATCCTGTCACCCCTGTGCTGTGGGGTCTCGGGCACTGGCTGGAGTTAGTGCCTCCCGGCAGGGGGAGTCACACCTGTTTGACCAGTCCCAGAGCCAGGGCAGAGAAGTGGGGGGCAGGCAGCCAGGTCTGGGAGGAGACAAACTCCAGGGGGGTGGCTGGGCTGTGGCTTCAGCACCCAGCTTCTGCACTACCACCGCCCCAGCCCAGCTGCACATACAGCTGCTCTGACACCGACAGCAGACGCTCTGCGAATTAGCTGTAAAGCACTGGGCTTTTGGAAGTCCCCTTCAGCCTCCCTGCTGTGGCCCACCTGTCCCACGCGGGGCCGGGGCCGGCTGCGGGCCTTCTGGGCGCCCTCACCCAATCAGGTCTCTGCTGACCCCATTCTTGGTCTCCCAGCCCTCGTGCCCAGGCTCCTGCTGCGCTCAGGAGCAGGTGTGGGACTTGAAGGTACTTTTTATCCACTGAAACGCCAATCAAATGGAAGAGCTACTGCCGCCCCCTTCTGGAGGCCGCCTCACTGTCCCCTTGTCTCCAGAGAGCCCTGTCCTCCCACCCTGCCATTCCACGGGGACCCCATGTCTAGCAGAGGAGGTCTAGCCTGCAGGCTCCGGCACAAGAGCCCGCCCTCCTCTGGCTCCGGCCCTGCCCGCAGCTCCAGCTCCCCCAGCGGGGGCCCCCCAGGCCTGTTTACCTGAAGCTTCACGTGCGTCTCCTCGGGCATCTCCTCCCCATAGGACTTGAGCAGCTCGATGGTCTGCTTCAGGGGCTCAAACATGTTGTCGGTGGCCGTCTGCCTCTCCTTGACCTTCATCAGATGCCCCATCACTTCCACGAGGCCGTCATAATCCCCCTCCTTGAGAGGCTTCATCAAGCCCGCCCTGGAGACTTTCATGAAGGCTTCTAGGTCTGCGAGGCTGGTGGGCGAGAGGCCGCCTGTGATGGGTGCCTGCCCAGCACCCCTGTGCCTCACCGGCTCGCCTGGTCGGCGAGTCCCGCATGGAGCCACGTCTCAGGGCAGCCTTTGCTGGGCGTCCCGGACAGAGGAGCTGGATTACACGCTCTCCTGGCTCCACGCCCCTCCCGGCCCCGACCCCACCTGTAACTGCACGGGTACCACCGGCACGTTTCACGCCAGGCTTCCCTGCCCGACTCAGGGCTCCTGAACGGTTCCTTGGCATCTGTAGCCCAGACACGGTAAGTGCTCAGTAAAGAAGCAATGACCGAGGGACCAGGACCTCCACGCCCTGCCAGGTGACACCTTCCTGCTGGGACCCACCCTCTGTGGGGCTGCCGGCCTCTGAGCCTGACCTTCACTCCAACAGCCACCCGGTTTGGGGGAGGAGGTGTCCAACCGACACTTCATGGAAGGCTGCCTGCAGGTGCCCCTCGCACATGGCCCTCTGGGGCATGATCAGTGGCAGGCCAGCGGCCCTGGGGCCCACCTGCTGACCACGTTGTTGCTCAGGTGCCGCTTGAACATGAGGCTCCAGCGCCTGATGGTGTTGAGGAGGGCCTGCTTGAAGGGCCGGCAGTCACACTGCAGCCAGCCGTTGAACACCTTGGTGTTCTCGCACTTGGACACCTCCTCATACAGCTTCTCATAGGAGTCGATCTGGAAGACACAACCCCGTTCACCTGTCGGGCTGCCGGGGCCAGGGGCTGGGGCCAGCACAGCACGTGTGTGGGGGGGAGGCCCTCACGAGGCACTAGTTTCCTTCTCCCAGCACCCCCGGGGTGCCCTGCGGCCCAGCAGTCTATCCCTGACACGGGACAGCCTGTCAAAAACGGACGTCATCAAGCAAGGCCAGCAGGGGCCAAAAGTTTCAAGGGGTGAATGGGGTCCCGGGCACCCATGGGGCATCCCTTAACTCTATGCTGCTGCACGTCCTTGGGCTCTCAAGCTCCACCAGCCAGCTGTCCCCCCACCCCATGTGCATCTCCCTGTGGCTGGGTCACCCTCACTGAGCTTCAGGAAAAGAGGTGAAGTTTTGTAAGTTCGTTATGTTTTCTCATGTCCTATATCCTGGTTTTTTTGCCACATTGCACGTCTTGCGGGATTGTAGTTCCCTGACCAGAGATCGAACCCAGGCTATGGCAGTGAAAGCTCTGAGTCCTAACCACCAGACTGCCAGGGAATTCCCATCATGCTCTATATTACTGACGCTCTGGTACTGGGGGCCTCGCTGACCCTGGAGGGACTGCCCCTGCCCCCTGGCTGGCCAAGTCCTAGAGACGGCAGACAACCCCCCAGGACCACACCTTTCACATGCAAACAACCAACCAGAGCTCACAACCCAACCGCCGCCTCTATGGGGCTCTCACACTCCAGGCCACTGTCCCCCTGCCCTAATCACCCCAGGGCCAGGCCCCTGACAACCCGGGACAGCCAGTGCACCCCTGAATCACTGATCCAAACTAGCCCATCCTAAGCCTGCTCGCCCCGCCTTGCCCATTCTTCCCCATGAAGACCACAGTTCAGGCTCTCAGCCACGCTTTCCCCTCATTCCCTCGGCCTCCTGCCCGACGCTGGTGCCTCCCCGCGTGGCCCTACGTGGCCCTGCATGGCATGGAGTGTCCCCCTCCTCTTGGGAGCCGTGAGTCGCAACCTCTCTTTTCACAGCAGGCGTCTGCTGATCTGTTGGTCTCTCCATACTTGAATTATAATAAAACTTACATTTAAAAAATGTTCACCCTGGACTTCCGTGGTGGCGCAGTGGTTAAGAATCCGCGTGCCAATTCAGAGGACATAGGTTCGATCTCTGGTCCGGGAAGATCCCACATGCCGCGGAGCAACTAAGCCCGTGCGCCACAGCTACTGAGCCTGCGCTCTAGAGCCCACGAGCCACAACTACTGAGCCTGTGTGCTGCAACTACTGAAGCCCACGAGCCTAGAGCCCGTGCTCCACAACAAAGAGAAGCCACGGCAATAAGCCCACACACCACAACGAAGAGCAGCCCCCGCTCGCCGCAATCAGAGAAAGCCCGCGTGCAGCAACGAAGACCCAACACAGCCAAAAATAAATAAATAAATAAATAAATAAAAATGTAAAAACAATGTTCACCCAAGTTTTAAATCAAGTCCAGTGCCCCTCCACGGCAGGGATTCTGGAGTTGAGGAAGCCGGTGGGTGAGGTTCACACACACCTGCTGCTGGAACTGGGCGAGGGTAGGCGGCATCTTGGGGAGGGTCTCCTCGGCCTGGGGGTCCCAGTCATTTGGGCTGATCGCGTGCCCATAGATGAGGAAGCTCTTCATGACCTCCTGGGGGTCGTCCATCCACAGGTAGGCGTAGCGCTCGAAGGAGTCCTGGTACTCCTCAGCCTCCTTTATGGCGCTGATGACCAGGTTGGACAGCTCCTCCCCCATCTCTATGAGGTCGGTCATGTCTTCCAGGTCGGTCTGCGAGGGGCAGGAGGGGCGCAGATGGGTGAGCGCTTCGCCCGTGGTCTCCCCGCCCTGGAGAGTGGCTCCCTGTTGGTGCAAGTTGGCTAACCTCTCTAGATGGGACGCAGGGACATCTGCAAACAATGTTTGCAATGTTCTCCCGTGAGAAGATACACTGGACGTGACTTTTGCCAGGCAAACCCCAGGACGACTCACGTGGCTTCATTCATTAAGTAGTTACTCAGAATCTGCTGTGTGCATGCAGGGGGAGGGGGCCCTAGGGGTGTCGACAGGGCTCATGTGATGTGGACAGCCCAGGAGTGGGGTCAGATTTTCACCAAAAAAATCACAGAAATGAGACATCATGACTCTGACCCTTGCATTCAGGTGTAACAGGGAGGAGGTGGGGGAACGCTCCCTGGGGAAGTGACCATTGGTCTGAGAACTGATGGACTGTAGGTAAAGAGCAAGAGTAGCAACACAGCACGTGCAAAGGCCCTGTGCTGGGAGGGAAGCAGATGTGTGAGGACCTGCGTGGAGACCACATGATGGCCGGAGTAGGAGCACGGGAGGCCCGGACTGGACAGGATGCTCTGAGTTTCAAGTGACAGAAAACCCAACCCAAATTGGTGTTAGCGAAAAGGCAGTGATTGCCTTATGTAACTGGAGAATCTCAAGGTGGAGGGTGTGTATTAACCATGTTTTTAAAATTTCCTGTATCTTAAGAAGCTTTGGCATCTTAAAAAATCTTGCTGGCTGGGGAGAGACTGCCCCTCTTAGGGCCAGCCAATACTAAGAGAGCAAAGGGTTGGGGTGGGAGCACACCTTTCACGTGAAAACCAGCCAATCCCCCAACCGCCTACTTTATCTAACTAACCCTCACACTCCAAGCCCATGTTCCCCCTGCCCCATCACCCAGGGCCAGGTACCAGATAACTGGAGACGACCCCCATAGCCCTGAGCCGCCGATGTGCAGACTGGCTGGCCCCGAGTGTTTTCCCTGGTCCTGTCTCACCTTCCCGCAGAAACCCCAGCAAAGCCTCTGGCCTGGGCTCCGCCCTCCGTCCTGCTTCTGCTTTCTGACCAACCTGCTGCCTCCCCCGAGACCCTGAGTAGCCAGCCGTGCTTCTCCTTTCCAGGGGAACTGTGAGTGACACTAACATTTTCTGTCAATGGCACTGACCTCTCCATGTAGTCACTCGGTCACTTCTGTGAATTAAAATCTCATGGATACAAATGAGACCAGAGCGGGGCGTGCACAGCCTGGGGTACGGCCTGATCACCGGGACCCTTATTCTGCTTTGTTCTGTCCTGTTCATCATGCCAAGCCCCTCGGGACCCCGGGTGGGTGCAGGAGCCCCGGATGCGCATCCTGTCAGATTCTGGAGCACACGTGGGAGTCCAGCTCTGTGTTGGGTGTACTCTTGAGCTGACCACTGGTGGCACAGTTCACTTTATTCTGAGCTGTGCAACAGCCTGCTGTGTGCACTTGGGCCAGAAATACCACCTTTTTGCGGCTCAGGAATCCTCAAGCCATTCTCTCTGCCTGGAAATCCCCTTCCACCCTTCAAGACTCAGAACGCGCGTCAGCTCCTCTGGGAAGCTGTCCTTGACCTTGCCAGGTATTTCCTCATGTCCTCACATCACTACATTCACTCACACATGCACACGTATGCACACATACCTCTGTCCCTAATAGCACAGAGCATCTCGCTGTAAATATTTATTACAAATAATACGCGCCCACTATCAAAAAGTTCAAATGAGGCAGAAGCACGTAAAATAAAAAGCTCCCTTGGCGTCCCCTGTCCTCCTACCATCCTCACCCCGATCCTGTTTCCCAGAAGCAAGCACTCTTAACAGTTTGGAGTGTATCCATAGGAGGGCAGGCTTTTGTTTTGTTTGAATGAATGAAATCACATTCTAAACATTGTTCCACAACTTAAACACTTAATAACAAACGTGTCGCGAGCAGCTTTCCATCCCGGGCTCCCTTTTGGGATTCATCCGGATGCCTTTGTCTGGATGGGCCGGAATCTACTGAAGGACACCTGTGTTTGATGGTCATTTAGGTCTTTTCCAATTTTTGTTTAACTGCCCCACAAACCATGCTCCGACAAACACACCTTCTCAGATCTCCCTTTGGCGGGGGGTGGGGCTGAATTTCCCACACCTTTGCATCCCCGGGATCTGATCTGACTGCATTTTACGTGTCAGATGCACATTAGGTGTTTAATGCATTCAGAGCAAATGGGTGCGGGAGCCCATGCAAGGCGCATCTGTCAAAGAGCCTGCATGCTCAGAGGATCACGGGGTTTAAATTACGGGAGGGAGTGAAGTACCAGTGAGGGTGGAGATGCACACTTGGCGTCTTATTGGGGGTGGGGAGCCGTCAGGGGAATGAAAACCAGGTCGACCGAGGAGAAGCCACTCTGGGGAGAAAGATGGGATCTCAGGAGTGGAGAGAGAAATCTGGGCCACCGTCCTGGGGAACCCGATGGAATGGAAGCCTCTGGGCTCCTCTTCACCTTCAGGACCCATTAGGGGTAGCAGTTGGTGGCAGGGAAAGGGGTGGGGCCATACCAAGCCCAGACTGACCTTGTAGTTCATCCTGCCCTTGGCCAGCCTGGGGATGAGCTTGGCTGCATTGTAGATGTCAGTGACCAGGCTCCCGATCAGCGCCAGGAAGCCCTGCTCCCTGCCCACCTCCAGGGACGGATTGAAGACCAGCCCATCCTCGTCCAGCTCCATGCGGACCTCAAACAGCGGTGCGATGCTCTCCTGAAACAGGCCGTCATGGGGTCAAAGACTTGCCCTGGGCTGAACCATTTTCAGTGCCCGGATGTTCACCCCAGCCCCAGACAAGGTATACGGCTGACTCCTGCTGGCTGGGGCCGCTGCAGAGAACACACTTCCTCAGGGCCCTTGAGCGAGAGCTACACAACCAAATGCAACGCCATCGGGCCAAATGCAGGCTGGGTGTCCAGGGCGGGATACAGCAGTGATCGTGAGTGCCGAGGAGACCCGTTACCTCCGTTCAAAGCCCATATCTGCTACTGTCTAGCTGCGTGGCCTTGGGCGATACCTCGGCTTCCCAGTTTCCCCAAATATACAACATGAGCACAGCTGCTCTATAGAACAGAGGCGATCACTGTCCCCGTCTCTTTGGGTTACCGTGAGGACTAGAGGGACGCCTAGCACATAGAGCGCGTGGGGTGGTGGCTGCCTCAGGTGCTCCAGCAGTTGTGGCCACGGTGCTCAGTGGGGCAGGGAGTGCCACAGACAGGCGGGATGGTCTCCGCTGGGCTCCAGGAGGACAAGCCCTCACGTCCCTTGGAGGTTCTGTTTCTAAAGCACACACGCCATAACCCTGTCTATTCCCTCTTGGGAGGCTCCCTCTTGGGAGGCTGCGAGGCTGAGCTGCAGCCTCATGTGTAAGGGGACAGGGTAGAGGCTCGCCCAACGTACCGGCGAGCCTCAAAGTGCGGGCCAAAGCCCACGGGTGGCCTCGGGACCTGCTCTGCGGCCACTGATCTTCCTCCAAACGTAGTCCCATGCTGGCCCTGTGGGTGGCTGGCTTGAGAGACCCCTGTTCTATGACTGAGTAGGGCGGGGTCTGCACTCGTGCCTGAGTGAGCTGCTAAGTGGGAGAGGTCTGTTGTCACAAACTCAGGGGACCAGACTTTTCTAAAGCCTTTGGCTCAGGGGTCCGCTCCCGCTGCTTGGCCACTCACGAACACGGGGGCTCCCTGGGATTTTCTGAGGATGCTTTGTTATCGGGGTCTCATCATGCTTTTGATCGTGACTCTCCTCTCTTTGTAGTGATAATTTAGTTTGTAAGTTTACTATAAATTAGCTACCTTCATTGCTGATACCGTGTCACTGTGCCTTGCTTGGTGAGACTTAACAGTTGGTAATGCCGGCTACTTTCATCAACAGAATCTGGGGTCTGTGATTTTCTGGGGACAAGCGCCCTCTGCAGCTTGTGTAAGGGCATCTCACTGCAGTGCTCACCATCCTTTCCTGCGGGTAGGCTTTGGGGGGGAGAGTGTCTCTCATCTTGCCCTCCTGGCAGTATTCAAAATCACTTGGGAACCACTGTAGTGAAAAGGACATGGGCAGGGAATAGCTCTTGGAGAACAGGCTGGGATGCAATTAACCAGCAAAGCCACAGTGCTGACCTGGTTTAAGCTTCTACTCAATTCAGCAGAGGGTTGAGCGGGCTGGGGGCTGATGTTGCCGATAGGAGGGCACCTCCCACCCCCAATCAGCATAAGGAGGGGGCAGTGGTACCCGCTTTTCCTCACCTGGCAGCAGCATAGGACAACTCAGATCCCTGTAGGTGTTCTATAGCCCACTTACGCTGCAGCATATTTAAGGACCAGATGTCCTGAGCACCTGGGACTGAGCAGGGTCCCGGGACGCAGGACTTTCAGGTTTAAAATCGGGACGAATTGGTCACCCTGGGAAGACTTTAATAAGTCTGTTCATTTGTAACATGACAGTCTGTTCTTTCATCAGGAAACCACAGATTATAGATTCCAGCGTCAACCTTTCTCATATTTATAATATCATAATACACATATATGTATATGCATATATGTATCTCACATTTGTAACTTACATCTACAACCATGTTGTCCATTAGGTGATTTAGAGACTTGCGAATGAAATGCTCAAATTCATCCAAGACCATGCTGTCAACGTAGTTGACATAATCCTTCCAGGGCTGGCTCGTCGTATTCGCTCTGAAGAGTTCCGCATTTTCCTGCAAACAGAACCACGTGGCTGGCTGTCGTCTCACTGGTCCACCTGTTCCCTCTTTAGGCAATTTATTCAACAATTCCCTGGGCTACCCTCATCCTCGTTCACACCCTCCACACACAGTGGTCTGCTTTCGGCTTCTTGAACCCTCCAGGCTCTTCCTGCAGGCTGCTCCCTCCCATTCATGCCAGGTGTGGCTTCTTCTCATCTTTTAGGTTTCAGGTCAAATGTCAGCTCCTCACAAAGGCCCTTCTTGACCACCCCCCATTCATCTCAGGTTTGGTTCCTGTCCCTGCCCGCCGACCTGTGTTCCCTCTAGCAATTTGTTATTTGTGCCTGTGATGGCACAGATGACAATTCTGAATTATTTTGTCTTTGGTCTGTACCTCCCCTTGATGCCAGGCATCACGAGGACAGGGATTGACTGTCTTTTCCACCATTATACCTCCAGCACTAAGTAGTATGCCTGGAACAGAGCAGGAGCTGGTGGGTGGGTGGGTGGGTGGATGGATGGATGGATGGATGGATGGATGGATGGATGGATGGATGGATGGATGGATGGATGGATGGATGGGTGGATGGATGGGTGGGTGGGTGGATGGATGGATGGGTGGATGGATGGGTGGGTGGGTGGGTGGATGGATGGATGGATGGATGGATGGATGGATGGATGGATGGGTGGATGGGTGGATGGGTGGGTGGATGGGTGGATGGGTGGGTGGGTGGGTGGATGGGTGGGTGGATGGGTGGGTGGGTGGGTGGGTGGGTGGATGGGTGGGTGGGTGGGTGGGTGGGTGGGTGGATGGGTGGATGGATGGGTGGGTGGGTGGGTGGGTGGGGGCTGGGTGGGTGGATGGATGGATGGATGGATGGATGGGTGGATGGATGGGTGGATGGATGGATGGGTGGATGGATGGATGGGTGGATGGATGGATGGGTGGATGGATGGGTGGATGGATGGATGGATGGGTGGATGGGTGGATGGATGGGTGGATGGGTGGGTGGATGGATGGGTGGGTGGATGGATGGATGGATGGATGGATGGATGGATGGATGGATGGATGGATGGGTGGGTGGGTGGATGGATGGATGGGTGGGTGGGTGGATGGGTGGGTGGGTGGATGGATGGGTGGGTGGGTGGGTGGGTGGGTGGGTGGGTGGGTGGGTGGGTGGGTGGGTGGGTGGGTGGGTGGATGGGTGGGTGGGTGGGTGGATGGGTGGGTGGGTGGGTGGATGGATGGGTGGATGTTTGGGTGGGTGGATGTTTGGGTGGGTGGGTGGATGGATGGGTGGGTGGGTGGGTGGGTGGGTGGATGGGTGGATGGGTGGATGGGTGGATGGATGGGTGGATGGGTGGATGGATGGGTGGATGGGTGGATGGATGGATGGATGGGTGGATGGATGGATGGATGGGTGGATGGATGGATGTTTGGGTGGGTGGATGGATGGGTGGGTGGGTGGATGGATGGGTGGGTGGGTGGGTGGATGGATGGATGGATGGATGGATGGGTGGATGGGTGGGTGGGTGGATGGGTGGGTGGATGGGTGGGTGGGTGGATGGGTGGGTGGGTTGGTGGGTGGATAGATGAAACTGTAAGACACTGAGTGCTACAGGAAAACACAAAGATGAATGTGACCCAGTCTGTACCCTCAGGCAGTTATATTCTAATAGGGGAGAGAAGACACAGGCTTAAATAACTTCAGTGTAACAATGGTTCAAATGACCATTATGGGAGTAGAGGACTCTGACAAATGCTGTGATAACAAAGCCTTGTCAATTGCTCGCTGGCCTCTGCCTCACTGGGGTTCCTGTTCCCTCCTGGCTCCCCCTCCAGCTGGGCTAGTGTGCTGTGAACCTCTTCCCAATGCTAAGCTAGATTTATCTCTCCCATGTTGTTTCCAACACATCTGGTAATGTTAATAGGTTAATCGGTTAACTCTTCCAAATAACCTTTTTGCAGTCTAACATGTTAATTTCGTTGGCCCTTCTGGCACCAGGGCAAAGGGGAAAGGAAGAGGATCTGGAAACAAGACAAAATATTTCTTGGTCCAGTCAAGTCACTCCACAGGGGCAATGACCTTCCAATCAATGACTTGACCATGAGAACAGCCCAGCACAGACCCTCCTCCTGGGGGGCCTGCTGGTCTGTCTGGATGTGGCGACCCATCATTTAAGGCCATAGCAATGATTTGCACCATGCACTGGGAAACCCCGAAAACCTGTCCTGAAAATATCTTGAGCTCGGTGGGGTGGGGGGGCGGGCAGTTTTCTCCTTTCCAGGCCAACGCAGAGCTGCACCTTTCACATTTGCCTCAGAAATAGGCGAAAATGCAAGCTGGCTAAAGTGGCCACGGACGGAGGAAGACAGAGGAAGGCGTGAGAACCCCATGCTGCCGGGAATCAGGCAGAGCTACCAGGGGCATGAGGCTCCCATTCTGCATCCCCCTCCGACCGTGCCCGTGCCTGTGGGGCCCCGGGCCCAAGGACCCTTGAGACGGCTGGCAGAAAGGAATAACCCTCAGGCCGGGCAGCCCAGCAAGCACGTGCCCGCACATTATCCCAGTTTCAACGTGTTGGCACCCAAACACCACAGGGCACCCACATCCTGTGCTCCTCTCTCTTTCCGTGCTGCTGGGCCTTCCTCACACTCAGGGGTGGCAAGCCGTGATACAGCTTCTCCCAGGGACTTGGTACGAAGGTGTCACTTGTCCACACCGATTCATGTGGGGTGGGGGGAGGGGGCTCTGACACCCTTAGGGGAGGAGGGCAGACACGTGACAAGAGGAATCAGACTTCCGGGGGAGCAGTTAGCAGGGTCTGCTACTGTAAGATCGGACTCCTGGATTAAAGGTCTTAGACTCCTGACGTTTTCTGAAGCCTCGAGCTCTCCCTCCTCCCTCCCCGGCTGCGGAGAGCCCATGGCCTCTCCAAGGCCCTCCCGGGCAGCTCCTTACCATGACCATGGACTGGATCTTCAGGCCGGCGTCCTTGACCGCGGTGTAGCGCTTGTTGAGGTTGGCCACCCTCCCGTCCAAGTCTAACAGGGCCTCTTTCTTGTTGTCCTTCCTTTCAAACATTGGGCTGGCCGACCAGTCCTGGAGGGAAAAGGTGAGCGGGAGAGAAGTGTCTGAAGAAAAGCTTCTGGCCCTACTCCCTCCTACACAGCCTTTAGAGTGAGTGTCCCCATCCTAGGCTGGCCTCGCAGAGGCCAAGGGGCCGCTGAGGACTGTTGGCCAGAGAGCCTCCAATGATGTGACTCAAAACCAACCAGGGCCTTGGAGGACCACGGAGAGACCTCTGTGCATGTTCCCCAGTCAGGCCCCAAAGGAGCCCCTCTAGGGGAAGGAGTGTCTGACCCTCTTGTCGGGGAACCTCAGGAGCTGGGGGTGACGGGACATGGCAGCCAGATCTGGAGACACGTGTGGAGATGCTCAGAGTACAGGCCAGAAAGGGACACACAGGAGAGAATGAGTGACTGGAGAAGGTGCCTGGGGGCTGAGGCAAGGTTGCCATTTTCGGATTGAAAGTACTTTGTGGATCCAGGGAACATTAACAAAAGGAGACACACGTCTGGATACACTCTGGTGACACGTCTGAACACTGAAGATGACCAAGGACTCTACCTACCTCTGGACGGAGAGAACAGGAAAGTCAAAAAATATCTTTCAGAGGAAATATCAAATATATCAGCAAAGGGAAGTCATACCTTTGTCAGCTTTTTCAACATTGAGGCTATAAGCAGGGGTGGCTGTGGCCTGAACTGTGCCTCCTCCCACAAATTTATATGTTGAAGCTCTAACCTCTAACATCTCAGATGTTACTGCATTTGGAGAGAAGGTCTTTAAAGAGGTGATTAAAGTGAGGTCATTAGGGTGGGCCTAAATCTGATATGGCTGGTGTTCTTATAAGAAGAGGAGATTAGGACATAGACACAGAGGGACGACTGTGCGAGCACACAGGGAGAAGACGGCCGTCTACACACCCAGGAGAGAGGCCTCAGAAGAAACCAACCCTGCTGGCACCTTGATCTCAAACTTCTAGCCTCCAGGACTATGAGACAATACATTTCTGCTGTTTAAGCTGCCCAGTCTCTGGTCCTTTGTTATGGCAGCCAGAGCAGACGAGTACAGGGATGCTTCTAGGCTACTGAAAGAAAAGGACCATATCAGAAAATCCTTTACTTGGACAAGACAGCTATAGGTAACATCCAAAGAAAGATAGTTTTGGAAAGCAAGGATTCATAAAGTAGGTCATCAACGCACCCTTTCTGAGGCAATTACTTGGGGAAATAATCTGATTGAAAGAAAACTGAATCAGAAAACAAATCAGAAAAAGATGGGGTGAGCAATGGCTTTTGCTTACAATGTATTGAGTTAAATCTAAGTGGATGGTGATGAAATGAACGTCAATTGTAACGAAGGAAAGAGTTTCACACCGTGATAAGCCAAAGGGGTCTCAAAACAGAAGAGGTGTTTTCTAATGAACAAACTAGCGCTGGCCCAGGGCAGGTGTCTGCAAGTGCAGCCACTGATGACAAACCATGGTGGGGGAGGGAAGTGCTAGCGAAGGCTTTCCCCCAGTTTTCTGGATGAGGCTTGAAAGCAAGGACCTGTGCTGCTCTGCATCGAGGGAGGAGTGTGTTCCCGGTGGGGCCGAGTCTGAGCGCATCTCCACCCCCACCCTCGTTCCTGGCACCCACCTGGCGGAGGGACCTGCCCACACACTTGCTGAGCTCAACAGACCCAGATGGAATGGAGCTCTGCAGAGTGACCAGGGGCCCTTCTGCCTTGGGGCCACCCTGACGTCACCATGGTACAGCCCAGAGCCTCACACAGCAGGCCCCCACTGCCTTGGGCACTTTCCGTGATCGTCTCCGAGGGGGCCCGTTTCCCCAGGACCCTCTCCGGGGTCCCCATTTAAGCCCCGCTCTGTGCTTTGCAGGTTACTCACCTTCATGGCCTGGGAAATCCCCTCTATGTTTTGCTTTGCTTTTTGTATCCTGTTCTGCAAGTTGTATAGCATTTCTCGCATCTCTTGAATATATTCAAACACACCTAAAACAGAAGCATAAAGGGATCTTACAAAATGAACGATTTAGCAAGGGCTGGCTTAACACTCGTTATTACAACACAATGCTCGGCGAGTCTGTCCGCTTCTCCGGACAGACTCTCTGCTTCTTTTCCTCTGAAGCAGAGGAAATCGCGGAGAGCTTCCCAAAAGGCAACGCTGAGGAATAAAGCACATCGTGTCTCTTGGGAAACAAGGTCTCCCTATCCCCACGTAGGCGGATCACTAATTCCACAGGAACTCCAGGTGGCCGACAGGTTGGACCCGGCCCTCCATCCCCCTCACCCAAGTTCAACCTAAGGGGGAATGAATGTCGCCTTTGTACCTTGGCCGTTCCAGAATAAGGTCGTCTCAGCGGCCAACAATTTGACATCGATTGTTTCCAATTCTGACTTTATCAGTGGAAATTCTACGTCCTTCACAGTGGTCATTATCTGCAAAACAAGGGCTACAGTTTCAGGGCCTTTGTTCCAAATCCAAGCAGATTTAAAATCGTCTCCTGGTAAGGGTGTTTATTACTCAATCCCAACCAAACCAATTACAGTTAGTGTTATTTAATTGGGAATTATGTGTACATCAAAGTTCAGGAGATTCCAACTTTTAAAATTATTTTTTATCACCAAGGATTTACGTATATACTTAACTCCTAATCACCCATGTTATGGGGTAGAAAGAGAAGGGAATTCACTAATGCAAAAACAGTGCGTACGTAATCCAAAGCTTAAAATATCCGGCTTAGAATCATAAAAAGAAAATCAGAGGAATACACACTGGTAACTGGGACACTTCTGGGGCGTTTCTCAGAACATCGCCTTGCCTATGATCTAAGGCTCGGAATGTGATCATACAAAGGAGGTCCAGGATTTGTGGAGAAGCTGTTTCACTTGTTAAAGCATCAGAGTGAACAGTAGGGTAGGTTCCATACAGGCTCGATACGGGTCTACCCTGAGCTAAGAAATTCATGTAACACTCGAAAACCTCGATTCACAGAACAGAAAAAAAAAAAGACAGAGTGTGTATACAGTTTTCATTAATTATTCCTTTAAATAACAAGCACCAGTTGTGCTTTGGAATATTGTCCTATCTGGCAACATTTTGATTTACATGTAAGTTTTCAAGGACAGGTCTACTCTCTAAAGTGAGGGATGTACATAGAATTCAAATTGTACATTAGATGCTATTTGCCTTTCACAATAATTCTTTTTTTTTAACATCTTTATTGGAGTATAACTGTTTTACAGTGGTGTGTTAGTTTCTGCTGTATAACAAAGTGAATCAGCTGTACATATACATACATCCCCACATCTCTTCCCTCTTGCGTCTCCCACCCACCCTCCTAACCCACCCCTCTAGGTGGTCACAAAGCACAGAGCTGATCTCCCCGTGCTATACGGTTGCTTCCCACTAGCTATCTATTTTATGTTTGGTAGTGTGTCCATGCCACTCTCTCACTTTGTCCCAGCTTACCCTTCCCCCTCCCCGTGTCCTCAAGTCCATTCTCTACATCTGCGTCTTTATTCCTGTCCTGCCCCTAGGTTCTTCAGAACCATTTATTTTTTTAGATTCTACATATTAGCATATGGTATTTGTTTTGCTCTTTCTGACTTACTTCACTCTGTATGACAGTCTCTAGGTCCATCCACCTCACTACAAATAACTCAGCTTCATTCCTTTTTACGGCTGAGTAATATTCCATTGTATATATGTGCCACATCTTCTTTATCCATTCATCTGTCGATGGACACTTAGGTTGCTTCCATGTCCTGGCTATTGTAAACAGAGCTTCAATGAACATTGCGGTACATGACTCTTTTTGAATTATGGTTTTCTCAGGGTATATGCCCAGTAGTGGGACTGCTGGGTCATATGGTAGTTCTATTTTCAGTTTTTTAAGGTACCTCCATACTGTTCTCCATAGTGGCTGTATCAATTTACATTCCCACCAACAGTGCAAGAGGGTTCCCTTTTCTCCACACCCTCTCCAGCATTTACTGTTTGTAGATCTCTTGATGATGGCCATTCTGACCGGTGTGAGGTGATACCTCACTGTAGTTTTGATTTGCATTTCTCTAATGATTAGTGATGTTGAGCATCCTTTCATGTGTTTGTTGGCAATCTGTATGTCTTCTTTGGAGAAATGTCTATTTAGGTCTTCTGCCCATTTTTGGATTGGGTCGTTTGCTTTTTTAATATTGAGCTGTATGAGCTGTTTATATATTTTGGAGATTAATCCTTTGTCAGTTGCTTTGTTTGCAAATATTTTCTCCCATTCTGAGGGTTGTCTTTTCATCTTGTTTATGGTCTCCTTTGCTGTGCAAAAGCTTTTAACTTTCATTAGGTCCCATTTGTTTATTTTTGTTTTTATTTCCATTTCTCTAGGAGGTGGGTCAAAAAGGATCTTGCTGTGATTTAAGTCATGGACTGTTCTGCCTATGTTTTCCTCTAAGAGTTTTATAGTGTCTGGCCTTACATTTAGGTCTCTTAATCCATTTTGAGTTTATTTCTGTGTATGGTATTAGGGAGTGTTCTAATTTCATTCTTTTACACGTAGCCGTCCAGTTTTCCCAGCTCCACTCACAATAATCCTTGACATATATTTGGTACTTTAAATGGTGCCCCCTCCCCACCCATGTCCCCCTTTTCAGACAATTAACTCTTAGAAAAGGTACGGTATGGCAGAGAAATAAAGGTTAACAGCTATTACCAGTGGAAACCAGACAGGAGCAGAAGAAAGCACTGACGGAATGAAAAGTGAGTCAATGTGAAATCTTGATTCCATTTATCAGAGTTTGGATATTAAACAATTACACGAATAGCCCAGACAAGAGCTAAATGTTATTATGCCTTTGTGATTGCCCAGAGTAAACACAGCTCACAGCGCTGAGATCCATTTGATACGCCCTGTTTATTATTTTTCAGCAGCCTATATAATAAATCCACACCTTTAGGGCATTTTTCCCAGACCCCCCAGCAGATCCCTTAAAGCCCCACTCCAACACTCACCTAGCTCAAACATTAATAGATATTAGCAGTCTGGGGGCCTGGGGTCTCTCTCGGCAACAGAAAGTACGTTAAGAATAAGAAGCGCGGGGCTTCCCTGGTGGCACAGTGGTTGAGTGTCCACCTATCGATGCAGGGGACACAGGTTCGTGCCCAGGTCCGGGAAGATCCCACATGCCGCGGAGCGGCTGGGCCTGTGAGGCATGGCCGCTGAGCCTGTGCGCCGCAACGGGAGAGGCCACAACGGTGAGAGGCCCGCGTACCGCAAAAAAAAAAAAAAAAAAAAGAAGCGCATCTAAGGGGCCAGGAGCACCCCAGAGAGGGGAGCCGGCATCAGTAATGATGGTCACCACAGGCGCTGAGCTCTGGGTCTCACTGCCTGGCTCCCCATCCTTGTCCGATGTTTCTATTAGCAGAACAATGTCGTTCACAGCGGAAGCTAACATGCTTCCCCGCATGGGACTGGCTGGGTTTTGTTTGGAAATTCAGAAGTGGAAGATCAATTTTTTTGTTTCATTCTAAATAACGTTTGTTGGATTTTGTCTGTTTCTGATTGCGTCGTTGTAAAAAAAAAAAAAAAAAAAAAGCTCTTGTACTGAAAGTAACCCACAAACATTTTTCCACGTGACTGTATCTCTAAGGCTTCCATTCTTCCTAAACACCGCGTCCGGGACGCGTTCCAGGGAACGGATGAACACGGCGTTCTTTGAACCTGAACAGAGCTGCTTCTGGAGAAAGCTAATTCAAGGAAACGCACTTCAGGCGGGCCCTGGGCTGTCACAGTTCGCAGCACCAATAAGTGAGTCAATTAAGATTTTATCTTCAAAAATGAAATTAGTGAAAAGCAGCTTACTCCAGTTTATCCTGAACACATTTCAGGTGACGTCACCCCCATGCTCTAATTTGTGGAATAGAGTAAGGAACGGGTCTATGGTTGGTTCTGTGGTGGGCGTGTTGGGGTGAGCAGTGGGGGAGTGATACTTTTTGGCAAATCCACGTGATGGCATGACCTGGCGTGCTTCAGTTCACATTCAGGTAGGAGGCGGTCACTTCTAGCAAGGTCGGGAGGCTTCCTCAGTGTCCCAAAGGCCTTGCTCTGAATCTTTTGATGTTCCAACATTCTCTTTTTTGGCAGGGAATTCCTGGGCTTGGTCAAATCTGGCCACCGTAGGGAGGAGGTGCACGGCAGAGCTGTGCTGCAGTTACTACCGACTCAGAGGGCACTTAACAAGCCGGCAGGGGAGGGGCAGAACAGGAAGCTCCCTCTCCACGTTCTGGTTGGAACCGAGCATTAAGTTCAAGGCCCCTACGAGACAGGCCAGGGAAGGCGACCGAGGCACGGTCTTCGGGGCTCTAGGAAAGGGGCTGTCACATCAGGGATTTGGGAGCGTGTAAGCATCTCTCCAACAGATCGAGATGCAAAACCCAGAAACAGAAATATTCCAGGTTCCACCCAGTGGCTCCAGTCGGGGGCAAGCTGGCTGCAAGAAATATAAGCCCACTAAAGCTGGCTCAGGTCACGTGGAGGTGCGCTGGTGGAGCCCCGGGGACTGGGCCCACAAAGCCCACGCCCGGGCTCCCCTCTGTCTCGTGGGGCCTCTCCGCCTGTCTGCTCCACCCGCCTGCTCCCTTCCCTCTGCGGCCCGTGTTTCGCTCATTCTGGTTTCTCTGCTCCCCCTGAGACTCCGGTGTGAATGATGCTGGGACCCAATTCCAAGTTCCCAGGGTTCAAGGAGAGGGAATTTCATTGGCCCCTTTTGGATGAGGTGTCTGCGGTAGGCTGAATAATGGCCCCCAAAGACGTCACGTCGTAATCTACAGGACCTGTGACTATGTCACCTTGCACTTGGCAAAAGAGAATTTGCAGACGCGATTCAGTTAAGGACCCCGACATCGGGCGGGCCCAATGCGATTGCGAGGTCCTTATAAGAGGGAGTCAAGAAGAACTAAGGAAGGGAACATGACAACAAAAGCAAAGGTGCTGTGATCCGAAGGTGGCGTGACGTGGCCTCGAGCCAAGGAACGCGGGCAACTCTGGAAGGTGGAAAAGGTGAGAACGTGGATTCTCCCCAGAGGGTGGCTCCAACCACCTTCAAATAGGAAAACATTCTCAGTTCTACTCTGGGTGGGGATCGTACACCTGTGTTTGTTCTAAACAAAACCCCATCGTGGCAAACAAAACAAAGCAACACCAGCTCACCTCATTGTACCAGCGGGCAATGAGTTCCAAGTTGCCCACAAACTTCCAGAAGGTTTCGTACTGTGAGAACAGGTTCTCGGCGCTGCTGGGAATCTCTTTTTGTTGCTGGAAGTTCAGGTACTTGACCTCTCTCAGCACTGCCACCAGCTAAGGTGAATGAAGAGAATACAAGAGGTGAGGGGGTGGCCTCAGTGGCATGGTACGTAGCAGCACAAGTGGGGGTCTGTCCCTGGGATGCTTCTATAGCCCCCAAAGCTGGGGGGAGGTCTGATTGGGGATGGGCTCCACCGGTAGGATCACGATGCCTTCACCCTATTGACTGTTCCTGATGTCTAGAAGTGCTGGCATCACCAGCATGGTGGACACCATCATTGTAACTAACCTGCCAGGTGTCTAAAGAAAGGCTCCTCCCTAGGGTCTGACCTTCCCTTGTCCCTCTCCACCCCCTGGTTACAGCCCAGGAGACCAACAGCAGGGCATCCCTTCCGACAGAGCTTCTGCCCTCACTGCTCGGCCAACACCGTTCTTGGAGAGGCCCCAGTAACCTTCACATTGCTGAATGCATGGGTCATTTCACAGGCCCCGTCTCACGTGGCCTCTCAGCAGCTGGTCCCTCCCCCTCCTGGGCACATGGTCCCCTTTGTGTCCAGGACACCAGGCTCTCCTGGTCCCCATTACCAGTCTCTCTGATGCTTCTGAGATTTAAGTGTTGGAGAACCGCGGATGGGGTCCCTCTCGATCTGCTCTCACGTTGGTGACCTCACCCAGTGTCACAGCGTTAAGAACCATCTACGTGTGAGTGATTCCTGTGCTCACGTCCCCAGCTCGGGACTCTCTCCTGACTTGAGACTCCTGCATCTACCTGCCTATTCAGCGTCTCCACGTGGATGTCCAGTTGACATGTCAAACTCAACGTGACTGAAACAGAGCAGTCTTGCCCACCGGCCGCCTCCACCCGCTGTCTCATCTGATGGCCATTCCCCCCTTCCAGTTGCCCAGCCCCAGAAGGCTGGGGCTGACCCCTCTCTTCCCGCACACGTGATTTCCAACCTGTCTAGGATCTCATCGGCCCTGTGATCTAATCTAACCTCTGCGCACCTTCACTGCTGCTGCTCTGGTCCAGGCCACCACCCTCTCATCATCCCTCACCTGGATTCCAGCAAAACACTCCTAAGTGGTCTCTGTGCTTCTGGCCTTGCCCTCCCCCCAAGCCCACTCACACACAGCATCTCAGATTGGGGCCCTCCTCTGCTCGAAACCCTGCAACGGCTGCCACCTTGCCCGGAACAAAGACCCAGGTCCCTTTCAGGGCCCGAGAGGCTCTCTGTGCCCCATTGTCTCCTCACCCCCTTTCCCTGCACCTCCCCCGATCACTCCACCCCGGCCCCCCCGTCTCCTCGCTGCTCCCACAACACACCAGGCACACGCATACCTCCTGGCCTTTGCTTTAGCTGTTTGCTCTCCTCGAAGGCTTTCCTCCCATCTTTGCTGGCCAACGCCCTCACCTCCTGCAAGTCTCTGCTCGAGTCCAAAGCCGCAACCTGCCCCCTTCCTCCGGCTCTGTCCATTCCCCGCTTACCTGCCTTTCCCATTCTTTGAGGTACCGACCATCACGTTCTCATGTGTTATACGTTATGCTGGTTCATCGTCCCCACCCCCTCTTCTCCTGGCCCTTCCACCGGGGCCCCACCACTCTCTCCCCCTCTCCCTGTAGGAGGCAGCTCCAGAAGGACAGAGATCTTTGTTGGTTCACTAATTCATCCCAAACACATACACAAAGTAGGTGTTCAGTAACTATTTGTTGAATGAAAGAATGAATTTGGGTGAAAGAAGGTTTCAGAGGAAAAGTCCCATCTGGGTTCCCTGCCTTCCTGGTATCACCGCTGACCTCAGAGCAGGGCAGATGCGTTCTTGAAAGGCAGGTGCTTGTAGAGATTCAGGCTGCCCCAGCTTCTGCCCGCGTACATGGTTAACTACCTGGGGTTTAGCCCTGGACGGTGTGGATTCCCTCCAGCCTTCCCGACTTGACCAGGGGGTCCACTTATTCAGATCCTGAAAAGACCTTTTTTTTTCTCTTTTAAATTCTCAAATTGATAGTTCCTCTTGGGATCCCATGAAAGGCGGCCCAGCTTTAAAATAGTGTACTCATTCCAGCTATTTTCAAGGAGGCTACGACTGTCTCATATCTTAAATATATCCTGGGCATACTTTAAGCAACACTTGAATAATAAAGCTTTAGCTGGATATGACATAAACATCAACCCCACAAGTCCATGCTGTTGGTAGGAGGGGGGTCAGCCTCAGCCTCACGTGGGCTTGCCCCGTGGGGAACCCTAGGTCCCTGGGACAGCCTCTGGCCCAGCTGCCCTCCCGATGCTGCAGCCAGACGACACCCACCGCTTTGCTGAAGTTGACGCGGATGAGGCTGGTGACGAGGTCCCGCTGGATCAGGGGCTGCCCCAGGTTGAAGTGGCAGTCCTGGTCTACCCCCGCCGCCCACTGCTGGTAGATCCTCTCACGGTAGCGTCTCAGCAGTTCCACCATCTCATCGTATTTCTGGTAGATCAGCTTGGCCTCCACACTGGACATGACCCTGGAATCAGAGTTAGGAGGAGGGTCAGGTGCCGTCTCCCTCAGGGCCTCGCTAACACCCCAACCGTGCCTGCCAGACCTTGGGGTGATGCAGCAGGCAGCCAGCTCTCTGTTTCTTCCAGGCTGAGACGCTGAACACACACGTGGATGACGCCCTTCACAGGCGGCAACCAGCCCAGAAAGTCAAATGATAATCCTTGTAATATTGGCCCTGAATGGCCAGGACTTGATTCATAACTGCCACCTTCCTTAATTTCTGTCCTCCCTTCCAACTTAGGACCAACCAGAGAGCCAGACATGCCTCCTGACCAAACACACAGGACGCCCTCCTCCAGTCCCCATGCTGATGGCCTCCAGTCCGGGAGACCTGGGGCCTTCTCTGTTCTGCTGTGGGTTCTTCCACTCCTCCCCCTGCTTTCCAGCCTCTGCCAAAAACGAGTGACAGTGGCCGGCTCCCTGCTCTGGCCAGCACCGAGGAAGCAGCCTTTGCTTGTTCTCATTTGGGTGTCTTTGTTCATTTCCACGAGGGTGACCACCAAGGTCACCTTCCCGACATGCCCGCTGGGAAGGCACCCAGAGGAGGGGGAGGCGCAGTCAGGGTCTCTCCTGGGACCGTGCCCTGGGAAGGAAAGCCTTGGCTGACGGTAAGCATGGGCCTGCCTCAGAGCTGGGACAGACGTCCCCACAACCCACCGCAAACTCCACAGCTGTGGAGGAGCGCGGGCCGCCCGGGGCCATCACTCACGGGTGCTCGATGTGCTTGAGGTCTCTCATGGGTGCCTCCAGCCTCTCCTGCAGCTCCAGGCTCCACTTGAGCTGCCCGGCCACCGGGGGCATGTTTTTATGGATAGGGGGGATGTTCCCGTCTGCCGAGGCCGCAATCTGGGCGTCATACAGGGTCTTGGTGTTGTCCAGCTCAGCGTCAAACAGCTCCAGCATGACCGAGTACCTGGGCACCACCTCGGGGAGAATCAGAGGCCGTTCCAAGAGGCTGCCACACATGTGTAGGAGCTGGGGAGAAACGAGAGATGCGCCTTCGCCGGGGCCCGCCACCTGCCCCATCCCCGCGTCACCCCCAGCTGCGTGTCTGGGACGCCGTGTGCAGCCATGCTTCAGGATCAGGAAGATACACGCCTTCCAGACAAAGAAGCTTTTCTCTGTGTGGCAACTGGCTAACCAGGCGCCTCAATGATTTCTATGTTGATGTACGCTGGGTCCCTACATACTTAGCTTATAAACCAACAGTACAAACTAGGTCCAAGGTCTGGAAAAATTTATTCTGGGCCCAGGAGAAATCAGGGTTTGGGCAAAGAAGATTTAAACATGTAAGAAATACCATTTCAAAAATTGAAAAAAAAAAGAAAAAGTAACCACAATACTGCACTTATATAACCAGGGCTTACGCTATAACTGGATGGAGAAATGTCTTTTTTTTTTTCCTGTATTTTTTTAACATCCTTATTGGAGTAGAATTGCTTTACAATGTGTTAGTTTCTGCTTTATAACAAAGTGCATCAGCTATACATATACATATATCCCCGTATCCCCTCCCTCTTGAGCTTCCCTCCCACCCTCCCTATCCCACCCCTCCAGGCGGTCACAAAGCACCGAGCTGATCTCCCTGTGCTATGCGTCTGCTTCCCACTAGCTATCTATTTTACACTTGGTAGCATATATATGTCAATGCTACTCTCTCACTTCGGAGAAATGTCTTAGTCATGAGAATTATTCCTTTTAGGAAGAGCTCTGATTCTCAAGGACCCACCCAGGAAAGAAAAGCCACCATGGGGAAGTTTGTTTTGCTCTGAAAAATGCTCTGGGGAAAACAGGAACAAACTAGGTGAGAGGGAGGCCAATCTTAACCACGTGGGGTCCCCAAACCACTAAAGTCGCCAAGTGCTGGGTGTGGGGAAGGGTCTGTAGGAGCGTCCTGGGGCTGCCATGACAGCACCGTGAACTGGGCAGCTTCAACAACAGAATTTATTCTCTCACAGCCTGGAGGCAACAAGTCCACAATCAAGGTGGACAGGGCTGCGCTACTCTGAAGGCTCCAGAGGAGAGTCTGTCCCAGCCCCTGGGTCCCTGGGGGTGGGCGGCGACCCTCGGCTTGTAGACCCGTCACTCCATCCTCTACCTCCTTGGTCATGGGGCCATCTTCCCTGCGTGTGTCTCTTCCCTTCTTCTGCCACAGACCCCAGACACACTGGATTAAGGTGCACACCGCTGTGGTAGGACCTCAATTTACGTCTCAGTTACATCTGCACAGACCCTATTTCCAATAATGCACAGGTCCCGGGGGTCCAGACTTTACCCTCTCTGGAGGACACAGTTCCACCCACCAACAAAGGGGCCTGTGTTTAGCCTTGGGCTGACCAGGTGGAGATGGCAGTGGGGACAGGGCCCAGACATCGTGCCTAGGTGTTGAGAGCAGGAAGCACTGACCGGGAGAGCTCAGCTCCTGGGCGTTTGAGGAAATTACAGGGAGAGCTTGGCACCTTCCCAGGCCGTGACACCAGGGGTTCAGGCGTGGGCTGCCTGATTCCCCCAGGAGCTGGGACAGCCCGGGTCCCCTTCAATGTGTCATTTCCATGGCCTGTCAGCCCGAGAGCCCTGACCTGATTACTCCAGTGGGGGACATCACCTCACATATCTGAGGGTGATAACCATAAACATACCCTAGCACCTTGCAAGTAACGAGCTCATCACCCTGTGGTCTGCGGATGCTACACACTGGCAATTGTAAAAAAAAAAACTAAAACAAAAGAAAAGCTTAGTAGAAGAGAATAAGGTAGAATTACCTGGGTGTTTCAGATAGAGTCTTGCCTGGAATAGGAGGATGGCTCAAATTGGGCCATAGAGGAGAGTTTCTTAAAAGATCCTCTCACAGCGGTGGGTGTCCAGGGAGGCCTCAGGCCGGGGCTGAGCCTGAGCCGTGAGGGAAGGGCCCTTACTGCAGCCTGGAGAGAGAGGCCGTGGGGTCGGACAGTGACACGTGACATGTTAGGGCAGCTCCGAGCCAGCCTGAGGTCACCAGGGGAGGGGTGCCTGAGCCTGGGGGTGCCCGCGGCAGAGCACTCCTGGAGACAGACGGGGATTCATCAGGGCTCAGACCACACGGCCCCGTTTTCTCTGGGATATGGGCTGCAGCCCTTGGTGCCTGGAAGGGCTGGACCCAAGTCTCAGATTTGTCCTACTTTTTGGTATGAAAACTAAGACCACTGTCCCTAAAAATGGCCTTTTGGGGAAACAGTGGAATAATAGCTGCAGAGAAAGGAGGAAAGATTTTCAGGTACCCGAAAGCCAGACGGGACAGCCAGGGACTCCCGGGAAGACCCCGCAACTCCGAGTTGCTAAGCACCGATACCTGCGGAGAGGCTCCGGACATATTAGGTCACCAGCGTCATTTCTCTGGAAACTGACATGTAACAGTTGGGAAGAACCTGTTCCTCTTGTTGGTTGCTGACCCTCTTGGCTTTTTTCCTCCCACTCCTATTCCTTTTATTTCATGCTTACATGTTTTTTGGCCTCTGGCTTCTAGGAAGGAGGTTAATTTCATTTTCTGCCAGGAGGAGTTCATGTGGAAAATTGCTCTAGAACTTTCCCGGCTGCGTGTGAATTACTGACAGTGCGCAAGAGCATCCAGACAGCTTGGGAACACGCAGGGGATCCAGGGGACGGCAGGGAGGGGACCCCAAGGGCCTGTCCTGATTAGAGCACAGGGCTGTCAAGGGGGGAGGAAATGTTCTTCGGTGCAGAGAGGAAGGTGAGCAGACAGAGACGGGGATGGTTCACAAGAGTTTTCTGCCTTATTTTCTTTCTAGTTCAGCACAGACATAAAGTTACATGTTAGAAGCGGACTTCACCTTGTGGAGTGCAGAAGCCGATTTAGGCCACAACAGGAGTGGGGAACACCCGGGGGTAGAACAAGGGCGTTTGCCAGTTTGAGCACCTGGGGGTGGACTTCAGTCCCTCAGGTGCCAAACGGAGTTCCTCCGGGACCAGCTCCTCCCCTCCGAGGGGCGTCCTACGGTCTCTCGATCGCGAAGGAAACAGGCGTCTCGGTTTGGATACAACAACCCACCTCCTTCCCCATCACTGGAAGACAGTGCAATGTGGCACCCAGCCAGCAGAAGGTCTGGGGGTGCTTCTTCTCCTGGTTCCATCCGCACAGGAGGCGAGAGGGACTAACCGCCTGGCACCCCGGTCCGTCAGCTCCAGCATCGTCTTAATTCTCGGAGACCCCACCACAGGGGAGGACCTGGTGTTTCCACGTTAAAGCACTGGCTGCAAACCCTACCTGGGACTCTTTGCACTTGGGTAGCCCTGGGGGTAAGAGCCTCTCGGTTCCGCCTAAGGTCTTCCCCGGGAGTGAGCAGTGGTAACAGCTCCAATCCCTCGGCTGGGGCCAGTTCCCTCCACCGGGAAAGCTCCAAAGCACCTGCTGTGTGCTAGGCTCGGTTCTGAGTCAACCCAAACCGAGCGCCTGCTCTCAGGGAGTTTATATTCTAGTTCGGAAGACGACAAACTCATAGAGATCCACACACCACAGATGCCGGGGCGGCGCGGGGCGGGCAAGCACGAAGAAGAAAAACCGAGCAGGTCAGTGCTGGCGATGGCAGCGAGGGGAGCACGGAGGGGAGGGCTCCTGCCTGGAGGACGAAGTGAGGGAGGCCTCTCCAAGGAGGCGCCTGAGGCAGCTCCAGGGGAAGGGTGCTCCACGGAAGGGAACAGCATGGGGGCACTGTCCTAATTCGCATTCACTGATAGTTTGCCTGGAGCACCAACTCCATCCTAGACTTAATCGATCATTACATTTGCAGAGCTTCAAATCCCCAAGCATTTGCATTTTTTGAAAGAACCTAAAAGGCAAAGGACAGCCTGGCATTGGCATGAGAGAGATCTTTGTGCTCAGGGGTGGCGGGCTTCCTGGGTCCCCAACTCAACCCCAGCCCCGGCATCCTCCGGAAGATCGGCCACTGCCCTACGCCACCCAGGCCAACCCGACTGCCATCCCGGCCACGGGAGCCCATCCAGATGAGCTGTCTAGAACAGGGATCCTGCCAGCAGTGGCCCTTGGAGCTGGCTTGGAGCCCTGGTTTCCCTACTTGCTGGCTAGCCCTGTGACCTTGGGCAGCTTTCTTGACCTGTCGGAGCTGGTAAAATGGGATAGACAATGTGGGCAACGAATTTAGCAAAGAGCTGGGGTTTTGTGAGAACTAAACGAGGTAATGTGCTAATTATCGGTCATCTCCCCCAGGCGTTGCATTACTGGCAGCAACCCAGAGGCTTGCAAAGTGAGGGGAAGAGATAGTTCTGACCTGTACAGAGTCATGGATGATAAACATGCATAACACTAGACAGAGAAATAAAAAAGGTGCCCAAGCATATACATATATTGCCCCCTTAAATACTCAACGTCTGTTGTCCAGATGAGTTGTAGCTACACACACTACATCCTGCAGAGATCCCCCCTCTCTGTCATAGAGGCAAGGCAGGTCACATAAAGGCAGCATGCGTGACACATGCTGGGCTAGGACAGTAAGGAGTGGTGAGGAGTGGGGCAAACTCCAGGCAAACTGCTGTCTATCGTGAGGAACAGCTCCTCCCCTGCAGCCGCTTGTTACCATGAGGGACTGTGTGTCCCGTGTGGCCAGATCTGTTTTTCCGAGAGGGAGTGAAAACCTGGATTTTTACGTGCACTCTCTCAATTTTTAAATATCGGTGACTAATTCAAGGTTTTAGAGAAGTGTCACGTGGGAATAGGCAAGTCTAGAGAGACAGAGTAGATTAGTGATTGTCTAAGATCGGGGAGGTCAGGGAGAAATGGGGAATGACTGGGGGTGATGAAAATGTTCTAAAAGTGATTGTGGATGGCCGTACAACTCTAAATGCACTAAAAGCCATTTGACTGTACACCTTAAACAGGTGGATTGTATGCTACGTGAACGACATCTCAAAAGTCCCACGTGAGCCGGGAGAAACCCGCCAGTGGTCCCTGCAGCCCAAGGCATCTGTTCGTGACTCTGACGAATGGGTGTAAATGCCCGAGTTCGGAATTATTTGGTGAGACGGTGATGTATGCAAAACACTGGAAAGTCCGATAATCACCATGTCTGCTTAACTTCTGAGTAAGGGGTCTGCAAATTTACTCTTCATTCTATTCTTCTGAGTTTACTATTTAAGTTAGCTGGCTTCCCTCGCGGTAATCTGTTACGGCAGCAGTGGAAAGGTAACACAGGCTGATGCTGCGAAACATTTGATTACCACACAGACTCTGCTCTCACCCACGCTTACTGAGCCCCTCCTGACTGCTTGGTGAGGGTACTGGTTTGCCTGGGACAGAAGTGGGGGGTCTCTGAAATGCTGGACTTTGTTTCAAAACCATCCTGGGAATAGCAGGGTGAGCGTGCCCTAGGGAAAGAGGTCTGTGGGCAGAGACAGGATGTGCTTGGTGTTAAGTGTTCTGCCTGCAAGCTGGTGAACTGGCGCTGGTGTGTTGGTACTGAATGTTGGCTGCCTTGTAAGCTTGGGCCGAGCAGGTCCAGGGGCCCATCTCCATGCCCCCTAACATGCCTGCTGTTGAGGGATCCTCGGGGAGGGGCACGCCAACCAGCAGTGGGGACGAGTGTCTAGCTCCTCACAACTCCCTGCCTCGTCAGTTCATCTTCCTAACTACGCCAGCTTGACCCATAACAAAGGCACCTTGCTGTTTTAGCTTGCACTTTCCTGATTATTTGAGAGGCTAACCCAACAACCTATGTCTGTATTGGACATTTGCGTTTCTCTTTCAAGTTGACATTCTCTAGGGGTTTTAGTGCTTTTCTGCAATCTATTTTTAAAATGTTTTTATAACATCATTGCTTTTTTCTAACTGTAAAAGTACTACACACTTCATGAACACAACTCGGAAACTGTAGAAAAGTACACAGAAGACAGCCATCACCCCACCACCTAGAGACGGCCCCCTGTAAGGACACTGTGCTTATTTCTGGAGTCTCAAATGTTGAAGAAAGTGGCAGTGTGGCTCAGTGGCTCAAAATGTGGATGTGTTTTATTTTTATAGCAACTTTGCCTCTCTCTAACTTCTGTTCCTTTTAAGTAGTGGGGGAACTGAATCATATAAGGATCAATGGAGCACAACAGGACTCAGTAAATAACCGCCTCGTGTTCACTTCCCTCTCTTACTCTAAGATGCGGCAGTGCTACTCAAGGTGATGACTGCTGACTTGCTCTAAGGCCCCGAGGAAGGTCCCTGGCCTTTTCTGGGCCTAGCTCTTCACCTGTGAATGAGGCTGCATGATTAGACCATCTCTACCACCGTTCTCGGCATCGCGGTGCTGCTGTGACGAACTCTCAGTCAATGCAGAGTCCCCGCCCACCCGTACCTTTGCACAGGACTCAATAGAACAGCAGTCGTCAAACCCCTGGCAAAAGATCGTGGCCAGCCTCCTATCCAGATCCTGAATTTTGGTCTCAAAATCAGCGTAATCGTCATCAAAGCTCTGAAAGCGAATTAAAACACCAACCTTGTAACCGTAACCAGCATGCAAAGCAGGGGGGTGGGCTCACTCTAATGCCCATGGACACCCCCCACCCCCGGCAGGATTCAGGTTACATCTGGGCTGAGCAAGCTCGCCGTCTTGGAGGCTGCTCCACAGGCAGAGTTTTTTTGGTGTTTGTTTTATCTTTCGGCCTTGCCGTGTGGCATGTGGGATCTTAGTTCTCCGACCAGGGATCGAACCCTCGCCCCCTGTGTTGGCAGCACAGAGTCCTAGCCACTGGACCACCAGGGAAGTCCCGGGGCAGATCTTTTGCACCATTTTTTTCTCTGCCACACGTTCTCCCTCCGTGTGCCTTCCCACTCTCGGGGCATTTGCCATCGATCCTGCCAAGGCCCCCGACTTACCGAATCTCCGGGATCCAAGGGGTCGTATTTGCAGTCGGCAAAAACCTTCACCAGCTCAAAGACCTCATCAGAGATCTGAGTCACCTGGCTTCCGCGTATGCTGCCCCTCACGCCCCCGAGCTCCATCTTCTCCAGCTTCAGAAACTCGATGGCTGTTTTATAAAGATCCTGGTGGAGAAAACCCCAGCACCCTCGTCAGTTCATCTTCCTAACTACGCCAATGGTTCAGTCACTCATCCAGCTCTGACCCCGGCAGGGAGGAGCCCCGGGGCCACACAGCAGTCTGGAGGGGCCCTCTGTGTATTGGTGTTAATGTTCTCTAAAGCCGTTGCTGTAGCAGAGAGGAGATGGACGGAAGGGTCTCATGAGCCATCTCCAAGCTGTGATTATGGAGGAGGAAGAGGTGAAGGTCGGGCTCTTGTCCTGACCCAACACTGGGCGAAATGTGCCTCTAAATAAACCACACTTCACCGGGGCCCCACTTCCTCAGCTGTGGGGTGAAGCAGTTGGAAGGGCACGCGGTGGTTCCTGATGGCCTCACGTACAGGGTGCCTGATGGATGTTTGCGTGTAAATCCCACTCCCTCACTCCCTCCGAGGTGTGGGTCTCACCTTGCCTTCTCCTGGAAGCCGTCCCACCTATTTTAGCCCATGGTGGTGCCTTCTTTTCCAGAATCCCCAATTGCTATCTGTGCTCTTCCTTTTGGCATTTAACTCCATTCAGTCCTATCACGTTACCTAACGCTTCTGTGTGTAGCTCTTATTCCCCGATCGAGACCCCAAAGGCTTCTTGAGGATGACAAGCAGTCCCCAGGTGCCTGACCCAGTGCCTGTTGCTGCTTAGACGGAAGATGCTTGTAGGGTACTCGTGTCCCTCCCCTAAGCCAGTGCCGATGTTCATGCCACTTCCCCCCCGCAGATGTCCAAGATGTATCGAGCTATAATCCAAGCAAACCTAACGCAAAGTAACAGCATCCTCATGCCCTGAGCTCTGGGGCCCTTACACCCAAGGAGGGCGGCATGGGTGGCACAGAACTCAGGCAGGGGGTGGCTGGCATGGCCATTTCCCCCACCCCCAGAAGCCCCCCTTTTCCTAGAAGCATCACCCTGACTCACAATCTATAATGTAGGAACCAGTGGCTACTTGGCCAGAAACTTGGCTGGGACCTTCCAGTTCTTGGGCTCGAGCCTTCAGGCATGAAGAAACACTCCAGGATGGGAATCTGGGAGTCTTAAGGGGGGCTTCCTGCTCTGCCTCCCAGAGGGTGTGGATGAGAACTAGACACGCCTTCCTGGAGCCACTGTTGACGGCATCCATCATAAAATCACTGCCCAATGAATGAATGGTTCCCCGCTTTTTTTTTTTTTTAAAGGATGTAATGTGCACAAAGTTAAAAAAAAAAAAAAAAGACCGTAAAGATTACAAAACAAAAAGGAAAACTTTCTCGCCCTACCCATGCCTGCGTCCCTCACCTCTTCTCCCCAGAGGAAACCATTTTGAAACTTTTAAAAAATTTTAATTTGCCATGTGTCATCCCAAGTATCCAAATAGGGTCCTTCTTAAGTCTTCCCTTGGGCTAACTTAGTCCCACTAACTCTCTCCCTTGGCCTGCAGGCTTCCTGACCAGGGTCACTGACCTTGTCATTAACCTGCTCATAGACAGAAAGCAAGAGAAAGGGGAAAAGCAAGCACAATGGGTCGCTTTGCTCTAGGCTAATAGCTCCGGGCCTGGCCGAGGTGGCCCAGGGACTCCGTTTCCCCATGACGCGGAAAATTCCACCTTTACCTCGATGGTCTGGACGCGCTGGAAAAAGGAATTTATCCTGGAAAAGGCAAGAGAAGAAGGGAATTCCCAAGGCACTGGCTTTTTGTCTTTCTAGGGGAGAGAGAGAGAGAAAAAAGGCTGCGTTTGCCTCCGACACATCCATGGGGTCCGACGCCGGGGCCAACATCACCCCGACCCCTTTCCCCCGGTTCGCTCTCTACAACCAGGCCGTACCTTGAAGAAAAGCTTCATGTTCGTGCAGCAGAACTCGTAGGCTCGGTACAGCTCCTTCAGGACGCTCAGGGACAGAGAGACGCTGCTCAGCACGTCCTCAGTTTCACCCTGCAGGCTTTTCAGCACGTCGTCAGGACGCAGGTAGGTCCGAGTCTGGGCAGAAGGGAAGGTGTCCCCAAGCTCGGACCAGCCGGAGGGGTGACGCAGCTGTTTCACTGGTTAGAATGACCCACCCCGGGCCCCTGGGCCACTTCTTCTGACACATCCGCTGTCCCAGCCCGTCTGCTGACTGCAGGGCATTTACAGGCGCGGCGCCCGAACCGTTTCTCTCACCGGGACCCTCACCCCGGGCTAAGGCCACAGCACAACCAGATTTTGATGGTAGATGACTAGGAGCCCTCTAGGGGTCCAGAAACACAGTCCTGCTACGGCTGCGGGATCCTGGGCCACTAGGTCCCTCTGGGCCTGCAGACAGGGCTGCGAGCATGATTCTAACACACGCAGGCAGCCCAGGGGCGCAAGGCTGCAACTCACACCTTGGAGGTTGTGTAATCTGTGCTCGTGAAATGGAAGAAGGAAAGGGAATCGGTGTTGAGGGAGACGGGAGGAGGCTTGGTGTCGGAGCACATAAACCCCACAAGGCCCCCGGCCGAGTCTTGGGGTGCCGGGACTCAGTGGGCCGCCCCACTTTCTTTCCTCCCCACTCCCGGTGTGGGGCAGATTGGGCCGGCACTGCCCAGGCCTTGGGAGAACACTGGGTGGCCACCCAGAGGGCCCAGCCTTAGCCCAGAGCCTGTAAATCCCTGCACCAGCATCTCTGCCTGTTTTTAAACTGCTGAGGAACACGGGGAGGGATGGGGGGGCGCCAATCAGGAGGCAGGGAAGGTGGCCAGGGCTGGGGGGCTACCATCTCGATGAGCTGGTTGCAGAACTCCTGCAGGATGACGATGACCCTGGAGGGCGTGTTGTAGTGCTCGGACGTGGCCCAGATGAAGCAGATGGTATACAGCACCTTGGTGATGAAGGTTGGGAGCTGGGGAGAGACGGGCCGGGCAGGCGCTTTGTCGCAGCACCTCAGCACGCCCCTCCCCACGGCTCCAGGAGGGGACCCCCAAGGGGAAGAAAGAGGCACTCGCCAGGTCCTCGAGCCCGACCACAGCCAGGAAGCCCGCAGCCCCTGCCCCCCCAAGACACAAGCCCAGCCCCTGCCAGATGACCTTTGTCTTGCTAACATACCATCGTGAAGTCAGCCTGTTCCATCTCCTCCAACAAGATCCGCAGAGGCTTCAGATACAGAACTATATCGTTGGCTTCCTTCAGGCCTGCCCAAAACAGGAACAGGGGCTCATCCACTGGGGAGCGGAAGCCGGACCCCACTCCCGACGGTCAGAAATGGTGACGGGCAGCTCTGTGTGTTTATGGACACCCACTGCCTCAAGAACGGGTCTTCCTCAAAAGGCGGGGCCCAAGGAAGCTGATGGGGGAGGCGGAAGGTGCCTCCACCCCAGGGTCAGCAAGGGGCCTGCCCAGCCCCTCCCAGGAGGGGCTGACACCTTCTTCTTGGAGGGGGAAGGGTTCTCATAGGGCCACCGCTCACCCTCAGTGACATTCGTATACACATTTTGCAGGGCTGGCCAGTAGCAGCTTTTGGCTTTTTCCAGGATCTCGACGATTTTGTTCACTTTGGGCCTGTTGAGCTGAGAAGGAAAGAAGAAAATTAGCCTTTCAACAGATTCTAGACGAAGGCTGCCTGACCCCATTGCCGGTGCTGAGGGATCTACGCGGGTTACCCGGGTCCCCTCAGGGGTCCCCCTGGGGAGGCTGGGTGCTCAGGACTCCAGTGGGTGCCTGGTCGCCAGGGACAGAACAGGCGTCACCTGCTCGTGGATGCACTTGAGGTTCATCAGCCGGGTGTCCCAGAACTCAAACTCGACTCGGGGCAGGGGGTGCAGCCCGTCCAGCAGGGCCTGGGCCGAGTCTTTGCTTAGCACATCCCGGATCTGGCGGGACCAGTCGATGATGATGGTCTCGATGGCGTGCAGCAGCGAGTTGTCCAGGGAGGAGGGGATCCTGCCGGGCAGAGTCGGGGGGAGAGGCTGTCAGCCAGGAGAGACCCTGCACCAACACTGGGTGTTGCCAGGGATGCCAGTGCCCCCAAGAAAGAGGGTGAGGAGGGCCAGCTCTGGAGTAAAATCCACGTTCACGAGGGCTCCTCCAGCAGTTCTGACTGGGGTCACCATGGGGCGTGTGCTGGGGGCCTAGAGGACCTGCCATGTGATAAGCCCTGCAGGAGCGGTCGCCCTCTGATGGGAGTAAGGGAACACACTGTCACTGCAACTTGCTTCAAGCGTCGCACACACCAGGCGGTTGCAAATGGCGCTCAGGTGGGTGCAAGGTGACACCTCGGAGTCCTCGTGCGTCTGTGGGCCACTGGGATGCCACAGCCTCAAGTTAGAAGCCCAGCCTCCACCTGCTGAAAATCCCTTCCATGCCCCTCACTGTCCCTCAGTACCCACGTCCTAAAGCTGGGTATCCCCTTTCCCATGTGACAATGTGACATCCTTGGCCTAGTCCTTGTGTCTGACGGAGGAGGGGCTGAAGCACAGGTGTCCAGCAGTTGCCAGAGCTGGAGTCTCGGGGGCTCCAGTGTCTTGTCCTGTTCTGTCCTTGTGCCTTCGATCTCAGACTCAGCACCTAAAGGCACCATCCTGCCCTCCTCGGTTTCATCAGCTCCGAAACCAGTTTTCGGTGAGACAGTTTATCCTTAGTGGTCGGGGACCAGATGCCCCTCCTTCCAGACAGCTCCCCGGCCGGGTCCCTACCTCTCCATGGACTCAAGGGTACCATCCAGACTGCCCAGGTGCTCCGGGATGGGCAGCAGCGGCTTCCCCTTGATCTTGCCGCCCATCACACACATCTCGTTCTTCAGCTTGTGGACTTGCTTCACAATGTCCTCTGAGACCACGCGGGGCCATCCGCTCACGTTTTCGCTTTGGTTTAACAGGGAATAGAGGACCTGAAAGGAGAAGCAGGGTCCTCAGTGCCCGGGTCCCGGGGGGATCTGAGCCCTTCTCCCGTTGCAGAAGCCCTTCTCCCGTTGCAGAAGGTGGGGCCAGTCGAGGTGCTGAAGCCAGTGACGACAGCCCAGCCCCTGTGCCATCTCCATGAAGGGAGACCCCAAGAGCACACACTCCTGGCCGAAAGCAAACATTTCGCGCTGCCTCAGAGTGCTGCTATAGGCTGAATTGTGCCCCCGCCCCCAGTTCACACACGGGAGCCCCAGCACCTCCAGATGTGACTGTATTTGGAGAGAGGGCCTTTCAAGGGGTGATTAAGGGGGGCCCTAACCCAATAAGACCATTGTCCTCAGCAGAGATGAGGACACAGACACGCACAGAGGGAAGGCCACGTGAAGACCCAAGGCCGTGTCAAGTCGGCCATCCACACGCCAAGGAGAGAGGCCTCATAAGGAACCGGCCCAGCTCCCCTCTTGATCTGGGACTTGCAGCCTCCAGATTGTGGCGCTTTGTCAGGGCAGCCCGAGCAGAGAACGACAAACACCCGTGTGCTCCAGCTTTGGGCCAGGTCAGCTGCCTCGGTGGATGTGAGAGGAGGCTGGCCTGGGTCCCGGCTGAGCGGCCCCTGTGGCCTGAGCCTGCGCAAGGCAGGGACGCACGGCCCCATCTCATAGATGAGGAGAATGATGACTAGGAAAGCTAAGTCACTGGAAGTCTGGCTGGTCTGACTCTCCAGAGGGAGCTGCACCTGCCATGCCTGCCAACAGTGGAGAGATACGTAGGGCAGCACCTGCTTGGTCCCTTCCTTTGCTTGAAGTCTCAGAACTAGGAAACCCATCTACTGGATCTCAACTGGCCCATGCCTTCTGAGGCTACAGGCAGGGATGTCCCCGGTGCAGTATGGAGGTTCTAATGATTTCGAGAGAGGACAGGCGGTGGCCAGGGCCACTCAGCCCTCACATGCACAGCATCGGCTGGAGGCCACGTTAGAGAGCCGGTCTGTCTCAGCGGTCAGGGCAGCCGGGCCTGAGCTCTCGAATACCTGACCGGCTTCTAGGCAATGCAGATGCTGCTGGCCCCTGGGCCTGCTCCCTGAGCGGCCGCGCTCAAGGCCACTCACTCACACTATGAGAAACACGTGTTGCTTCTCCTGAGCCCTGTGCCCCGCCCCAGCAAGGCCTAGATGCACCCACCTCCTCCACGATGGCGATCAGCTGGTCCACGGGAGTGGGGCTTATGTCCCCATAGACCAGGCGGTCCTTGTAGTTGTCATTGCTGATGTTCCCAGGTTTCTTCTTGATGAAGTACATCCCTTTGGACTTGAGGGAGGCCGGGAAGCCCAGGCAGGGTATGATCATGCCGGCGGGGCTGAGTGTCAGCACCAGAACTAGGACGTCCGGTTTCTCAAAGAACTCGGTGAACAAACCCATGTTCTCTTCTGCTCCGACCATTTTAGTCCACTTGTCCGGCTTGAACTTTAGGAAGATGGAAGCGACACTCTCCAAATACTCTAACCTGACGTCTGGTGTAATCGTCATCCTGACGTTCACTTACACCTGTTAAATGAACAGAGACACGGATACAGCACAGTCTCCTGGGGAATCTCCATTTCCCGCCTGTCACTGGAACCATCTGAAATCCCTGTTCTAACCAATCGAGAAAGGAAAGGGTCATCATTGTTTTCAGCTGTGGGTGGGCTGCGGGTGAGGGAGGACCAGGGGGCTGTGTCTGTCTGCTCTGGCTGGACGGCTGCCCTCTGCCTCGCTGTGGGTATCACTGTGGAGCAGGGCCACACGGCAGTGGTGTGTGCTTGTGTTAACTGTGACCAGGAAGTTAATAGGCTGGGAAAGGTTGAGATGGGCTCTGGGGAAAAGGAGAAAAGGAAAGGATCATAGCAAGACAGTCTGAAGGTGAGGGGGTGGGGAAAGGTGAAATGAGGCAACAAAAGGGTCAGGTTGAAAGATCCCAGGAAGGTGACATCACACCCCCAGGATATAGGCTAAACTCAGACGGGAGGGGGTGGACCCAATGTGCAGGTGTGGGGTTCATCACACTCCCCCTGTCCTAACCCCAGCCACAGTATACCCCAACTTTTGTCCAGCCCTTCAGCCTCTCCCACACCCCAGTCCCCATCATGTGCCCATGGACCCCACAGAAGCTGCTCACATCCCTCTGGGACAATCCCTTGTGGCTCTCCCATAGGGGCAGGGTTAACTGGAGAGTTGCGGGGACACCCTTGAAGCTCCAAAGGGCCAGGACAAATGAAGCATTCCCTGTGGGCATAATATTTAAAGGGGTGCCCAAAACCCTGACCGGCCCCGAGCAGAGAACAGAGCACCTTCCGGGGTGGGTAGTGGGTCTACTCTGTCCACCAGGGCCTGGGTTCTCCCTCTGTCCTCTGGAGCCTCCTCAGCTTTGCCTCCAAGCACCCCTCACACAATTCATGGCCACTCACAGCTGACAGCAAATGGCTTCTCAGGTAGCGAGCAGAGCCAAACAATGGGCAGCTCTTTCCCAGACCAGTAAAGGAAATGGCTCCCTTCCCTTGACGGGCACCAACTGCCATGGAACTTCTGCAAGTCTCCTGGGAACTGGGACTTCTAGAACCTTCTCAGGACCTGAGTGACGGGTGGTGGTGCAGCAAATGAACAACCGTCAATTACCCACCACAGTGGAAAGGCTCTTGGATTAAACAAACTTTGCCTTTGAACATTTAGGTCATTTTCATTTCACGAAATTACTAACATACTGGGGTTTAAAACTATTGTCTTATTAAGTGCTTATTTATCTGTGTTGCCTTTTCTAGATTCCCTTTCTTTTCCTTTCTTGCCTTCTTCTAGATTTGTTTCATCCCCTCCCCATTATCTTGGTTACTATACATCTTTTGTTTTTTAGAGGTACATGGACATTATAACATGCATCATGCATAGCATGACTTACCTTAGTATAATACTCATTGCAACCTGATAATGAAATTCAGAAAACAATTTCCATTTACAGTAACATCAAAAAGAATAAAATATTTAGGAATAAAATTTTAAAAGAAGGGCAAGATTTATACACTGAAAACTACAAAACATCATTAAAAGAAATTAAAGACAAATAAATGGAAAGACATCCCATGTTCATGGAATGGAAGACTTAATATTGTTAAGATGGCAATTCTCCTCAAATTGATCTACAGATTCAACACAATACTTGTCAAAATTCCAGCTGTGTTTCTGCAGAAATGGAAAAGCTGATCCTCAATTTCTTAGGGAAATCTGAGGGACCAAAAAAAGCCAAGACAATCTTGAAAAAACAGCAAACTTTCCCAATTTCAAAACTTCTCAATTTCAAAACTTACTACAGTTCATAGCAGCACTACTTACAACAGCCAAGACATGGAAGCAACCTAAATGTCCATTGACAGGTGAATATGGTATATATACAAGGAAATATTACTCAGCCATAAAAAAAGAATGAAGTAATGCCATTTACAGCAACATGGATGGACCTAGAGATGATCATACTAAATGAAGTAACTCAGACAAAGACAAATATCATTATGATATCACGTATATGTAGAATCTAAAAAAATGATGCAAATGAACTTATTTACAAAAAGAAATAGACTCACAGACATAGAAAACAAACTTATGGTTACCAAAGGGGGGAGGGATAAGTTTGGAATTTGGGATTAACAGATACAGATTACTATATATAAAACAGATAACAAGGACCTACTTATAGCACAGGGAACTATAATATATTGTAATAACCTATAATGGAAAAGAATTTGAAAAAGAATAGATATAGTAATATCTATAATATATAATAGTAATATATAATAGTAATATCTATAACTGAATCACTTTGCTGTACACCTGAAACATTTTAAATAAACTATACTTCAGTAAAAAATTATTTTAAAAACTTACTAGAAAGCTATGGTAATTAAGACTGAGTGTGGCTGCTCTAAGGATAGATCAATGGAATAGAACTGATGAGTCCAAAAATAAACACATACATTTATGGGCAACTGATTTTAGACAAGGGTACAAAGACAATTCGATTGGGAAAAGAAGAGTCTTTTCAATAAATAGTATTGGAACACATGCAAAGGAATGAAGTTGGACCCTCATCTCACACCACCTAAAAAATTAACTAAAAAATGGATCAAAGACCTAAATGTAAGAGCTAAAATTATAAAACTCTTAGCATAAAGCATAGGAGTAGATCTTTATAACCTTGAATGAAGCAATGGTTTCTTATATATGACACCAAAAGCATAAGTGACCAAAGAAAAAGATAAATTAGGCCTCATCAAAATTAAAAACTTTTAACAAAACTTAAAGTCAGCAGAAGGAAGGAAATAATAAATATCAGAGAGGAAACAAAATAGAGATTAAAAAATAGAAAAAAAAAGCAATAAAACCAAGAGCTGGTTCTTTGAAAGGATACACAAAATTGACAAACCTGTGGCTAGGCTTACCAAGAAGAAAAGAGAGAGAACCCAAATAAACAAAATAAGAAATGCAAGAGGAGAAACATCAACCGATATTGGGGGGGAAAAAAACATAAGAGAATATGATGAACAATTATTGGCCAACAAATTGGACAACCTAGAGGAAATGGACAACTTTCTGGAAACATATAGCCCACCAAAACTGAATCAAGAAAAATAGATAATTTGAACAGACAAATCACTAGAAATGAAATAGAATATGTAACCAAAAATACTCCCTACAAACAAAAGTCCAGGACCAGATGGCTTCATATGCGAATTCTACCAAACATTTAAAGAGGAACTTTTACTAATCCTTTTCAAACTCTTCCAAAAGACTGAAGAGGAGGGAACACTCCCAAAGGCATTCTATGAAGCCACCATCACCCTGATACCAGACAAAGATACCACCAAAAAAGAAAATTATAGGCCAATATCTTTGATGAGTATAGATGCAAAAAATCTCAGCAAAATATTACCAAACCAAATACAACAATACATAAAAAAGATCATACACCATGACCAAGTACGATTCATCCCAAGTTCACAAGGATGGCTCAACATACGCAAAAATCAATGTAATACACCACATCAACAAAAGAAAAGACAAAAACCACACGATCATCTCAATAGATGCAGAAGAAGCATTTGACAAAATTCAACATCCATTCATGATAAAAACTTTTACCAAAATGGGTACAGAGGGACCATATCTCAACATAATAAAAGCTTTTTATGACAAACCCACAACCAATATAATACTCGATGGTGAAAACCTGAAAGCCTTCCTGCTAAAATCTGGAACAAGGATGCCCATTCTCACCACTCCTCTTTGAAACAGTATTAGAAGTTTGAGACATAGCAATCAGATAAGAAAAAGAAATAAAAGGTATTCAAATTGGAAGGGAAGAGGTAAAGCTGTCCTTATATGCAGATGGCATGATACTATACATAGAAAACCCTAAAGACTCCACACAAAAACTACTAGAACTGACAACTGAATTCAGCAAGGTAGCAGGACACAAGATTAACATACAGAAATTGGTTGCATTTCTTTAACAATGAAATATCAGAAAGGGAATGTTAAAAAAAAAAAAACTTTTAAAATCACACCCCTCAAAATAAAATACTTAGGGCTAAACCTGACCAAGGGAGTTAAAGACTTATATGCTGAGAACTGTGAAACATTAATAAAAGAAATTAAAGATGATTCAGAGAAATGGAAAGATATCCCGTGGATTGGAAGAATTAATATTGTTAAAATGGCCATACTACCCAAAGCAATATACAGATTTAACACAATCCCTATCAAATTACCCATGACATTTTTCACAGAACTAGAACAAATAATCCTAAAATTTATACAGAACCATAAGAGACCCAGAATTGCCAAAGCAATCCTGAGGAAAAGGAACAAAGCAAGAAGCATAACCCTCCCAGACTTCAGACAATACTACAAAGCTACAGTAATGAAAACAGTGTGGTATTAGCACAAAAACAGACATACAGATCAATGGAACAGAATAGAGAGCCCAGAAATAAACCCACACACCTATGGTCAATTAATCTTTGACAAAGGAGGCAAGGATATAAAATGGGAAAAGACAGTCTCTTCAGCAAATGCTGCTGGGAAAGTTGGACAGCTGCATGTAAATCAATGAAGTTAGAACACACCCTCACACCATACACAAAAATAAACTCAAAATGGCTTAAAGACTTAAATATAAGTCATGACACCATAAAACTCCTAGAAGAGATCATAGGCAAAATATTCTCCGGCATAAATCATACCAATGTTTTCTTAGGTCAGTCTCCCAAGGTGATAGAAATAAAAGCAAAAATAGACAAATGGGACCTAATCAAACTTATAAGTGTTTGCACAGCAAAGGAAAACATAAACAAAACAAAAAGACAACCTACAGAATGGGAGAAAACATTTGCGAACGAGGCAACCAACAAGAGCTTAATTTCCAAAATATACAAACAGCTCATATGGCTCAACAACAACAAAAAAACCAACAACTCAATTGAAAAATGGGCAGAAGGCCTAAATAGACATTTCTCCAAAGAAGACAGAAAGATAGCCAATAGGCACATGAAAACGTGCTTAATATCACTAATTATTCAAGAAATGCAAATCAAAACTATAATGAGGTATCACCTCACACTAGTCAGAATGTCCATCATTAAAAAGTCTACAAATAAAAAATGCTGGAAGGGGTGTGGAGCAAAGGGAACCCTCCTACACTTTTGGTGGGAATGTAAGTTGGTGCAGTCACTATGGAAAACAATATGGAGGTTCCTCAGAAAACTAAAAATAGTATTACCATATATGATCCAGCAATCCCACTCCTGGGTATATATCCAGACAAAACTATAATTCAAAAAGACACACGCACCCCTATGTTCATAGCAGCACTATTCACAATAGCCAAGACATGGAAACAACTTAAATGTCCACTGACAGATGAATGGATAAAGATGTGGTACATACATACAATGGAATACTACTCAGCCATAAAAAAGAACAAAATAATGCCATTTGCAGCAACATGGATGCAACTAGAGATTATCATACTAAGTGAAGTAAGTCAGAAAGAAAAAGACAAATACCACACGATATCACTTATATGTGGACTCTAAAATATGGCACAAATGAACCTATCTACAAAGCAGAAAGAAACTCACAGACATAGAGAACAGACTTGTGGTTGCCAACGGGGAGGGGTTTGGGGAGGGTTGGACTGGGAGTTTGGGGTTAGTAGATGCAAACTGTTACATATGGAATGGATGGACAATAAGGTCCTACTGCATAGCACAGGGAACTATATTCAATGTCCTGGGATAAACCATAATGGAAAAGAATTTTAAAAAGAATGTGTATATATGTATAACTGAGTAACTTTGCTATACAGCAGAAGTTAACACAACATTGTAAATCAAGTGTATCAATAAAAGAAGAATTAAAAACTTTTGTGCTTCAAAGGACACTATGAAGAAAGTGAAAAAACAGCCCTCCGCATGAGAGAAAATATTCGCAAATCATATAGCCGATAAGGGACTTGTATTCAAAAAATATATAGAACTCATAACACAATAATAAAAACACAAACATAATTAAAAATGGGTAAAGGATATAGACATTTCTCCACGTAAGGTATGCAAATGACTGATAAGTACATGAAAAGATGCTCAACATCATTAGTCTTCAGGGAAATGCAACTCATCAGGGAAATGAACTTACGTGAGGTCCCTGGAGTAGTCAAATTCATAGAGACAGGAAGTAGAATAGAGGTTGCCAGAGGCTAGAAGATGGAAGAACGGGGAGTTAGTGTTTAATGGGGACAGAATTTCGGTTTGGGAAGATGAAAAATTTCCGGAGATGGACGGTGGTGATTGGTTGCGCCACAGTGTGAATGTACTTAATGCCACTTAAGAATGGTCAGAATGGTAACTTTTCTTTTGGGTATATGTAGTGTAAGCTCGGACAGTTTTTTTTTTCTTTTTTGTGGTGCTAGCGCCTGAATTAAGCTTTCATTGCCGAGGCATCCCCTTCCACACGTTGCCAGCCACGCGACCAGATAAAGAGCCAGGCCACCCCCCAAACTGAGGCTCCTTTGTTTTAGAGATCTTGGTTGATTTTAATAACTGACAATTTGGGCTACTTGTTTTTGGTTTTGTTTATTTTTTCTCTTCCTGCGCTTTAAATTCCCACTCTTACGTTTTAAGTTCACCAATAAAGAGTGAGCCCTCAGAACCCTAGGCCCCCACCCTCTACCCCAATAAAAGCACAAGCTCAGGTACACCCCACACACACATGACCTCACTGTGTGCCCCCAGATGTGCTGTGTATGTAAGTAGTAAACTTACATACACAGGTCTTGGAAGGAGTAAACTTCTAATTCTTTCCAAGTTTCTGGATGGTTATTGCTGAAGGGCATCTTGCAATCACAGTAAGAACCACACGGCTTTTCCAACCACAACACTGGTGGTTGATAGGCTAAGACCAGCACAACAGAGTCTATTTTACCACACACACAAATCCCCACTTCACTCTGAGACCCGGGCTCTCCTGCCACTTTTGTGCCTCCCCCTCCACATCCCAGACATCTGCACTCATGCAGGACTCTGGACTCTAGATCACTGTCAGGAGGCAGTCCCCTGCACCCTCATTTCCCACCTCCCCTAGGGGACTTCAGGGACCACAGAGACAACCTCATCACTCCCTGGCCTCCTGGCTCCTCGGCCTCCTCAGTTGCTTCCAGCATGTCCATGCCCTGCTTTAATTTGTCCCTCCAGTTCCTGTGGGCACCTCTGCTTGCCCTCCTCCATCATCCCCTGCTGTCTTCTCCTCCATCCCTCCCTCTCTGATTCCCAGGGCCATCGTGTATCACACTTGCACTGACCTCGCCACTGGTCCTTTCCTTACACCCCATGGTAATACTGACCATCTCCCTTTGTTGGACTGGTACCCAGGCTCAGTGCTGCTGGGGGGGAAAAAATCACACACCTGTACACTCACCTGGTCTACACACTGCCAGGTTGCTGCTGGGTTGTTTTTGTTTTCAATTAACTTTTGTCAGCTCACTCTACTGTGCTCTAGGACAATTCCTCTGAGTCTTAATTCTTCTCAAGTCCCTGACCTTTCCCCTCCCCCTCAGCAGACAGTCTCACCTTTTACCTCAGGTAGAAAACTGGAACCATTGGAATCAACTTTCTAAAATGTCCACAATCAAACCTGATAAAACTGAGTTGTAGCCCTCTCTCGTGTAGGTGAACCCTTCTACCGTGCCCTGGGTCCCCTCTCCTCCTGCCCGTCCTCGTCTCTGCCTTTGAACCTCTTTCTGCCATCATCTTTGAGAAATGAACAAGCCGTTACCATCTTAGAGGAAAACCCTCCTCAAACTCACCCTGCCTTCTACTTCCACTCCCTTCACAGCCACCCTTCTCTAAAGAATTGCCTGAAATGTCCATATCCATCTCTCTTTCTTTCCGTGAAGACACTCACTTGGCTTTCTCTCTGTCCACTGTACTTGGGATATGGGAGGAGTGGAACTGGGGGGAGGGACGTGTCTTCACTGATTAGTCCAGATGGTGCCCAGGCCACTCTGCTCACACCCTATTGGCCCATGCCTGATCACACGGACACCTAGCTGCAAGGGAGGCTGGAATTGTAGTCTCTACCTGGCATCCACGTGTCCCCCAGACTTGGCGGGCTGGGTTTGTAAAGAAAAGGAAAATTTGCCCAGAATTCCAGGTCTACAAGGGTCAAGCCCTTAGCCACTGTAGCTGCCCACTGACTGCATGCCTGAGGGGCATTGAGGATGGAGAAAAACAGGAAGCATTCTGAGCTTTGGATACCTGCCCCTAGATAGTTAAGACGCATATCTAAAGAAAAATTTCAATCACCCCAGATTCTTGAATCTTCCCATATATAGAAAAGTTCTAGAAAAACATTTTTTGTTGATATATGGCTTGATTCCTATAATACAATGCTATAAGGTGTGCCCTGAAAGCAAATAAAGTGGTTGAAATCCAAAAAAGAAAAAAAAAAAGAAAGAAAAGCACTAGAATTATTAACCTGAGATGACTGTTCTTTGTGATTAGGAGTCATCTTTTGATGTGACATGTTTATTCCAGCAAAAAAATTCATATACATCCTGGCTCCTCTCTTACCTCTTCAGAGCAGTTTCTCAGAGCCATCTGAGAGGCTGTCTCCCAGGTTATACTCAGCTGAATAAGACATTGAATAAACCTAACTCACAGTTCTTAAATTGTGTGGTTTTTTTAAGTTGACAGGTTACTAAGTGGATAAAGGGGATCTGTGGACAGTAACCAGTCTCCATCACGCTGGCCTAGAACCATTCTTAGAGCTCAAGGTTACTATTTGGAAGTACCACCTCAAAGTCAGAGTGCACAAAACTGACCTCTCCCCCTCTCCCCACCTCCTCCCACACACCCCCACACCTGGTGTTCCTTAAGGCTTTGCTGACCCAGTGGATGACCAGCTAGCTGCTCAGGCACCAGAGGGGTCCTGGCTTCCACTGTCGACACCAGTCAATTCTGCCTCCTCAACGTCTCTGGACAGGTCCACCTTCCTCCATGGCTACTGCCCTCTGGTCCAAGCTGCATTACCCCTCCCCCACCCTGGGGTCTACAAACACCCTCTCTCCTTCTCCACACCCACTCTTGTCCCAGCAGCACATCCCCCAGAGCATCTTTCAAAAGACAACTGTCGAGAGGGCAGACAGCAGAAGCAAGAAGAACTATAATCCTGCAGCCTGTGGAACAAAAACTACATTCACCGAAAGATAGACAAGATGAAAAGACAGAGGGCTATGTACCAGATGAAGGAACAAGATAAAACCCCAGAAAAACAACTAAATGAAGTGGAGATAGGCAACCTTCCAGAAAAAGAATTCAGAATGATGATGGTGAAGATGATCCAGGACCTCGGAAAAAGAATGGAGGCAAAGATCGAGAAGATGCAAGAAATGTTTAACAAAGACCTAGAAGAATTAAAGAACAAACAGAGATGAACAATACAATAACTGAAATGAAAAATACACTAGAAGGAATCAATAGCAGAATAACTGAGGCAGAAGAACAGATAAGTGACCTGGAAGATTGAATGGTGGAATTCACTGCTGCAGAACAGAATAAAGAAAAAAGAATGAAAAGAAATGAAGACAGCCTAAGAGACCTCTGGGACAACATTAAATGCAACAACATTCGCATTATAGGGGTCCCAGAAGGAGAAGAGAGAGAGGAAGGACCCGAGAAAATATCTGAAGAGATTATAGTCGAAAACTTCCCTAACGTGGGAAAGGAAATAGCCACCCAAGTCCAGGAAGTGCAGAGAGTCCCATACAGGATAAACCCAAGGAGAAACACAGAAAGACACATAGTAATCAAATTGGCAAAAATTAAAGACAAAGAAAAATTATTGAAAGCAGCAAGGGAAAAACAAAAAATGACATACAAGGGAACCCCCATAAAGTTAACAGCTGATTTCTCAGCAGAAACTCTACAAACCAGAAGGGAGTGGCAGGACGTATTTAAAGTGATGAAAGGGAAGAACCTACAACCAAGATTACTCTACCCGGCAAGGATCTCATTCAGATTCGATGGAGAAATCAAAAGCTTTACAGACAAGCAAAAGCTAAGAGAATTCAGCACCACCAAACCAGCTCTACAACAAATGCTAAAGGAACTTCTCTAAGTGGGAAACACAAGAGAAGAAAAGGACCTACAAAAACAAACCCAAAACAATTAAGAAAATGGTAATAGGAACATACATATCGATAATTACCTTAAACGTGAATGGATTAAATGCTCCAACCAAAAGACACAGGCTCTCTGAATAGATACAAAAACAAGACCCATATATATGCTGTCTACAAGAGACCCACTTCAGACCTAGGGACACATACAGACTGAAAGTGAGGGGATGGAAAAAGATATTCCATGCAAATGGAAATCAAAAGAAAGCTGGAGTAGCAATACTCATATCAGATAAAATAGACTTTAAAATAAAGAATGTTACAAGAGATAAAGAAGGACACTACATAATGATCAAGGGATCAATCCAAGAAGAAAATATAACAATTATAAATATATATGCACCCAACATAGGAGCACCTCCATACATAAGGCAACTCCTAAAAGCGTAAAGAAGAAATCAACAGTAACACAATAATAGTGGGGGACTTTAACACCTCACTTACACCAATGTACAGATCATCCAGACAGAAAATTAATAAGGAAACACAAGCTTTAAATGACACAATAGACCAGATAGATTTAATTGATATTTATAGGACATTCCATCCAAAAACAGCAGATTACACTTTCTTCTCAAGTGCACACGGAACATTCTCCAGGACAGATCACACCTTGGGTCACAAATCAAGCCTCAGTAAACTTAAGAAAACTGAAATCATATCAAGAATCTTTTCTGACCACAATGCTGTGAGATTAGAAATCAATTACAGGGAAAAAATGTAAAACACACAAACACATGGAGGCTAAATAATACGTGACTAAATAACCAAGAGCTCACTGAAGAAATCAAAGAGGAAATGAGGGCTTCCCTGGTGGCGCAGTGGTTGAGAGCCCGCCTGCCGATGCAGGGGACACGGGTTCGTGCCCCGGTCCGGGAAGATCCCACATGCCGCGGAGTGGCTGGGCCCGTGAGGCATGGCCGCTGAGCCTGTGCGTCTGGAGCCTGTGCTCCGCAACGGGAGCGGCCACAACAGTGAGAGGCCCACGTACAGCAAAAAAAAAAAAAACAAAAAACAAACAAACAAAGAAGAAATGAAAAAGTACCTAGAGACAAATGACAATGAAAACACGATGATCCAAAACCTATGCGATGCAGCAAAAGCAGTTCTAAGAAGGAAGTTTATAGCAATACAAACCTACCTCAAGAAACAAGAAAAATCTCAAATAAACAATCTAACCTTACACCTAAAGGAACTAGAGAAAGAAGAATAAACAAAACCCAAAGTTAGCAGAAGGAAAGAAATCATAAAGATCAGAGCAGAAATAAATGAAATAGAAACAAAGAAAACAGTAGCAAAGATCAATAAAACTAAAAGCTGGTTCTTTAAGAAGATAAACAAAATTGATAAACAAAATTGATAAACCATTAGCCAGCCTCATCAAGAAAAAAAGGGAGAATCAAATCAATAGAATTAGAAATGAAAAAGGAGAAGTAACAACTGACACCGCAGAAATACAAAGGATCATGAGAGATTACTACAAGCAGCTATATGCCAATAAAAAGGACAACCTGGAAGAAATGGACAAATTCTTAGAAAAGCACAACCTTCCGAGACTGAACCAGGAAGAAATAGAAAATATAAACAGACCAATCACAAACACTGAAATTGAGACTATGATTAAAAATCTTCCATCAAACAAAAGCCCTGGGCCAGATGACCTCACAGGTGAATTCTATCAAACATTTAGAGAAGAGCTAACACCCATCCTTCTCAAACTCTTCCAAAATATAGCAGAGGGAGGAACACTCCCAAACTCATTCTACTAGGCCACCATCACCCTGATACCAAAACCAGACAAAGATGTCACAAAAAAGGAAACTACAGGCCAATATCACTGAGCAACACAGATGCAAATATGCTCAACAAAATACTAGCAAACAGAATCCAGCAACACATTAAAAGGATCATACACCATGAACAAGTGGGATTTATCCCAGGGATGCAAGGATTCTTCAGTATATGCAAATCAATCAATGTGATAAACCATATTAACAAATTGAAGAATAAAAAGCATATGATCATCTCAATAGATGCAGAAAAAGCTTTTGCCAAAATTCAACACCCATTTATGATAAAAACTCTCCAGAAAATGGGCATAGAGGGAACCTAACTCAATATAACAAAGGCCATATATGACAAACCCACAGCAAACATCATTCTTAATGGTGAAAAACTGAAAGCATTTCCTCTAAGATCAGGAAAAAGACAAGGATGTCCACTCTCACCCCTATTATTCAACATAGTTTTGGAAGTCCTAGCCATGGCAACCAGAGAAGAAAAAGAAATACAAATTGGAAAAGAAGAAGTAAAACTGTCATTGTCTGCAGATGACATGATACTATACATAGAGAATCCTAAAGATGCCACCAGAAAACTACTAGAGCTAATCAATGAATTTGGTAAAGTTGCAGGATACAACATTAATGCACAGAAATCTCTTGCATCCTATACACTAATGATGAAAAATCTGAAAGAGAAATTAAGGAAACACTCCCATTTACCATTGCAACAAAAAGAATAAAATACCTAGGAATAAACCTACCTAGGGAGACAAAAGACCTGTATGCAGAAAACTAGAAGACACTGATGAAAGAAATTCAAGATGATACCAACAGATGGAGAGATATACCATGTTCTTGGATTGGAAGAATCAATATTGTGAAAATGACTATACTACCCAAAGCAATATACAGATTCGATGCAATCCCTATCAAATTACCAACAGAACCAGAACAAAAAATCTTAAGATTTGTATGGAGACACCAAAGACCCCGAATAGCCAAAGCTATTGAGGTAAAAAACGTCTTGAGGTAAAAAACTGTCTTGAGGTAAAAAAACGGAGCTGGAGGAATCAAACTCCCTGACTTCAGACTATACTACAAAGCTACAGTAATCAAGACAATATGGTACTGGCACAAAGAAAGAAATACAGATCAATGGAACAGGATAGAAAGCCCAGAGATAAACCCACACACCTATGGTCAGCTAATCTATGACAAAGGAGGCAAGGATATACAATGGAGAAAAGACAGTCTCTTCAATAAGAGAAAACTGGACGGCTACATGTCAAAGAATGAAATTAGAACATTCCCTAACACCATACACAAAAATAAACTCAAAATGGATTAAAGACCTAAATGTAAGGCCGGACACTATAAAACTCTTAGAGGAAAAACACTCTTTGACGTAAATCACAGCAAGATCTTTTTTGATCCACCTCCTAGAGTAATGGAAATAAAAACAAAAATAAACAAATGGGACCTAATGAAACTTCAAAGCTTCTGCACATCAAAGGAAACTACACACAAGACGAAAAGACAACCCTCAGAATGGGAGAAAATATTTGCAAACAAATCAGCGGACAAAGGAGTAATGTCCAAAATATGTAAACAGCTCATGCAGCTCAATATTAAAAGAAGAAACAACCCAATCCAAAAATGGGCAGAAGACCTAAATAGACGTTCTCCAAAGAAGACATACAGATGGCCAAGAAGCACATGAAAAGCCGCTCAACATCACTAATTATTAGAGAAATGCAAATCAAAACTACAATGAGGTATCACCTCACAGCAGTTAGAATGGGCATCATCAGAAAATCTACAAACAACAAATACTCGAGAGGGTGTGGAGAAAAGGGAACCCTCTTGCACTGTTGGTGGGAATGTAAATTGATACAGCCGCTATGGAGAACAGTATGGAGGTTCCTTAAAAAACTAAAAATAGAATTACCATATGACCCAGCAATCCCAATACTGGGCATATACCCAGAGAAAAACATAATTCAAAAAGACACATGCACCCCAATGTTTATTGCAACACTATTTACAATAGCCAGGTCATGGAAGTAACCTAAATGCCCATCGACAGACGAATGGATAAAGAAGATGTGGTACATATATACAATGGAATATTACTCAGCCATAAAAAGGAACGAAATTGGGTTATTTGTAGAGATGTGGATGAATCTAGAGACTATCATACAGAGTGAAGCAAGTCAGAAAGAGAAAAACAAATATTGTATATTATCGCATATATGTGGAACCTAGAGAAATTGTACAGATGAACCGGTTTGCAGGGCAGAAATAGACACACAGATGTAGAGAACAAACATATGGACACCAAGGGGGGACAGCGGCAGGGGGTGGTGGTGGTGGTGTGATGAATTGGGAGATTGGGATTGACATGTATACACTGATGTGTATAAAATGGATGACTAATAAGAACCTGCCGTATAAAAAAATAAATTCAAAAAAACCCCACCAAAAACAAACAAACAAAGACAACTGTCATGTCAACACAACGCCTAAAACCCATCAACAGCTTCCTAGTGCTCCTAGGAGAAAATCCAAATAAACCTCGAGGGCCTTGTAGGACTTGGCCCTTGCTCACTCACACCATTCCCCCAGTCTCGATCCGAATGCCCCGTGCCCCAGCTGCGCTGGCTTCTTCCAGCTCCTCCAAGACACCCACTCACCAGAGAGGCTTCCTGCCCAGCATAGAATCCTGCATGCCTGCACACACACACCTACACGTGCACACAAACACCTAATTCCTCCTCACCCTCAGCTGTGGCATCTTTCCCAGAAAGGGCCCCCCATGGACCGTTCACTCCCTCGGTCTCTGTTTGCTGAGCACCCAGCACTGCTCGCTGCATCACCATGACAGCTGCAATTAGGCACTAATCAGGCATCAGTTACCCACTTCCCCTCTTTCTAAGCCCATCCCTTTTGATGAGCACTGCCACCCCAGGACCTGGTCCTGTACCAGGCCTGCGGCAGTCCTTCAATAAACATCACTGAGGAACAAAGGCTCTGACAAGTCCTGCTGCAAAGACTGTTTAACCTCATCTAACCCAGCATTTCCCCTAACATAGTTAAGCATGAAACCATTCTTTCCTTTAAGCCCCATCACTCTTCCGAGGAACAGTTTGAAACTGTAGATCAAGGCTCTAGCTGCTCCAACTTCCACCAAAATTGTGCTCTCCGGGGTCTACGTGTGCCAAGACACAAAGGACCAAACGTCAGATGGTGAAATGGTGGACATGGCAGGGAGTCGGGCAGACGTCCCCTTGGCCATGAAACCACAGGCTTGGGCTCAGGGTGGACGCCCTGCCTGGAGTAGAGAGACTCAGGAGTGACGTGGAGGAAGGTGCTTCCCAGTGGGTCCCACCTGAAGTCCCACCTGAGCAGAGAAGCCAGGGGAGGACCCCCAGGTTCTAGGTGGCACAATTAGCTTTCGCTATGTCCACACTGTGGGGGAAACAGCGGGCCCTTCGGACATGCCAGGCGGTGTGAAACACCTCCTAACTGGGAAATGCATTTGGGGCTGAGCAGTGGGTGGCTGGCCACAGTCCCCTCTGCCAGCTGAGACACCTGGTTCCCTCATTTCCTTTGCTCCGACAGTCACAGCCATGGGGGATGCACCGAAAGGCTCTCCCCCTACTTACAGTTCCCTGGGAGTTCTTCCTCCTGCCGAATTAACTTGGAAGCCAAGTTTCCACAGACGTGACCCCTCATTAAATACAACTGCAGGACGATTTTCCTCAGCTGGGGATGCTTGCAGTGGGCGGGAGACTGGGCCATCTGGGTCTCGTCACTGTCCCCACCACACGCAGCCTCCCTGTGTCTACTTTGGCGCTGCTACATGTCCTCAGGCTGAGTTCCCGGCAGAAGGGACAGGAGGACAGGCGGCTTTGTCCTCTGCCCAGCCGTGTCCTTGCCCCTGGCCTTGGGCACAAAGGGAGAGCAGAACCCCACCGGCCAGGCTGGCTCAGCAGGGGCCTCGGGCTTCACAAAGAAGGCAGGGTGGCCAGAGAGACGTCTCCGGCCCGCAAAGTTTCCAGAGGTCACTGCCAGGCTAGGCACCCTGGAGGCCTGGGGTCTTTGTCTAGCAAGCCCCGGGGTGAGGCCCCACAAGGCACAGACGCGCCTGGAGTCCAAGCCAGCCAGGCTGGGAGGCTGGGTGGGTGAGCGGGAGGCCCTTGCAGCCAAATGCCTCTGCCTGCACAGGGCAGGGGATGCTGGGTAATGCTCCCATGAAAACAGGTGTTTGACAGACAGGCCTCGTGCTCAAAGGAGCCGCACGCTGGTTTGAGCGAGAGAGCCGGGTTTTATTCGGTCCTGTTTGTGATAGAGGAAAAAGCTGTGCTCGTCTCCGAGGGCAGCAGAGACAGCTGGGGTAAACAGGCAAGGAGCAGTGAGGGCGTCCGTAGGTGGAAAATTACTACAAGGAGACAACGGGAGGGGGATTCTTGCTAAAGGCAGGTCAAGGAGTAGACATCAAAGTGAGGATGAGGGGCTTGGTCTGATGGCAAGGGTGGGGTGACATAGCAGGATTCTCTACCGAGACTGGCTTAGGCGGGCCCTGGACCGGCCCTGCCGAAAAGAGGGCTCAGGGGAACCTGTCTAAAGGATTGGTCAAGAAGAGCCCTTGCCCCGCTTCAGCCTGAGGAGGGGCTGAGTTTGGGGGGCAGGCAGGGTTGCGCCTCAGGCTCCAGACAGAGGGTTCCCTCACCACGGCTCCATCTGGTGGGAGGGGGAAACAAGATTTATCCCTCACAGGTCCTGGAGGGTACAGGGCATGCCCAGGGCCACACAGCGAGGTGGTGGGGAGAGAGGTGACCCCAGGCTCTGCCTTTATTAGGGTCCGAGGGAGGCGTGTCTGGGGTTTCGAGGGGTCACTCACGGGCTAACTGAAGCATAAGAGTGAGAATTAGGGCTCAGGAAACCGGAGGCCGGGTCACTCAGCACCTGGTTATCTAGGTCCTCCAGGGCCTCTGAAAGGGCAGCTTCATGGTCGCGGGGGCCTGGATCCCTACCTGGCTGTTTTGCAGGTGGCTGTACCACGCAGCTCGCAATAGTTCGTTCAAGACGGACGTCTTTTGAAACGGATGCCTCGGGAACCAAAACCTAACGTCAGGCGTTTACATTTCCGATTCATCTGGGACCCGCGCCCTGCCCCTCCTGCCGGCTCCCTGAGTCCTTCAAAACTGCTGTGGATGGTGCCAGTACCTCTCTGATGCGCGCTGTGGCCGCCGGGAGCATCCCCGGCTGCCCCGCCCCCATTCCCCTCCCCCCATTCCCCTCCCCACCCTGCCACGCCTCTCATCACGCACACACTTAATTCATGCTTTATTCTAAGAATTGACGGCACCTGCAACCTGTGTTTTTATTAAATGTTAGATAAAATAAACTCTCTGTAATTTTCATTTTTAAAAATCGCTTCAATCAAGCCTTTTACTTTTTTCCCACTCTTTTGAATGTGGTTCTCACAGTAGCTCCCTGGCCCACAGCATCAGCATATCTCATCTGGGAGTGTGTTAGTGATGAATATGCTCGGGCCCGCCCTGACCTGCTGAAGCAGGAAGTATGGGGGTGGGGGGAGCCACCCGAATTTTAACAAGCCCCCAGGAGATTCTAATGCGCGCTAGAGGTTGAGAACCACTGGTTTAGAGTAAAATTTTAGTCTCTGTTTCGAGTAAATTCACTTGAAGTAGCCAGCTATCCTTAGCTATCAAGCCCTCCTGTATTTCCTTTCTTTATGGTCATACACGTTTGAGGAGAACTCACCCTCAGGGCCTGGGTTCCCTTCAACGAGCCCACTGGTTACATGAAGAGCAGGTGCTTCAAAGGCTACGGTTCTCCCCATGGCTGCAGAGTGGAATCACCTGGGAAGCTGCCCCAACTAAGGGTTCTGGCCCCACCCCCAGGCAGGCAGGGCCAAACGCCTGGATGTTCACATCTTCCCTTGGGTCTAAGTGTGGACAGGTGTGGAAACCTGGCCCGGGAGGGGTCAGTGCCCCTCAGAGGAGAGTCTTGCCGCCCTTGGCCCATTGTAGCGGAACAGTCGCTGACAAACAAACTAGAAATTTGGGCAGATTCGACTCAGGGATAAACGCTGTCCATGCACAGCAGGGCGCGCGGCAGAACTACACCCGAGAGACCCGGAACTCAGAGCAGCTCTCACCCCAAAAACCTCACAGTGGAGCTCGTTCACGTTGACTGTCTCCCTCAGGGGACAGACCTTGGATGTCCCTTGCTGTCCTTCCAGGAGCGGTCCTGCAAGGCCCTAGGCCTCTGCCTCCCTGCCCCGCCCCTAACATCCTTTTCTCCACTAACTGCTCATCAATCATGCCGTCCACCTGGGCACACTTTGTATTTGGGGGGAGGGGGCGTTCAAGGACAGGCTGCCTTTAAGAGACCCAGCGTCCCTCCAACGGCTTCCAAAACGTTACAGCTCAACTTCCACCCAAGAAGTGGAAATAGAAGTGGAAATCTTTTGTATTCTGGAAATAGAAAAGATTTCTTTCTTAAAAGTACAAAGATCCCTTTTCTTTGGGATAGTAAAAAAAAATTAAACTGTGTTATAGAGTAGTCTCCTGTTCAATGACTTAGTTTATATTATCTCATACTGGAAAAAAATATCTCCAAGGTGAAAGTCAGGGGCCCTAAGTAATAAATGGGAATCAAAACAGTAGCAAAAAGCTGCAAGACAACGGCTTTACCACTGAAACAGCACCATTCCTCCCACACGCTCTGTGTTTCTACGGACCATCGGACCGTGGTCCTGTTTGCCTGAGATTCAAGTTTAACTCCAGACTTCGGGGGCGGGAGAGAGACACCTGGGCCCTGGGGGATGGGCCTCTGCTGGAAGGCCTTCTCGGCTTTGTTTGTAAAACAAAACGTTCTTTGACTATAGTGAGTCAGGAAAGAAGAATTTGAAGGAGGTCTGGAAATGAAATTTCCTGCCTGCGGTTGGACTCAGCCCATCTGTCTCTAAATCTACCCCAAGGATATTCGTTGCACTGTGACCAGGCTGTCCCTGCACCCCCCAGACTCCTATGGTGTGGGCAGGTAATCTGGGAAGCAGGGCGGCTACCAGCACAGGCAGGGCTGCGGAGACGAGCCTTCGATTCTGTGGATGCCATCCCCAATTCCCCTCTGGTCTCTGCTGAGACTGGGGGATCTGTCATCTCCAGCCTGGCCTCCGTCCCTGAAGGCTTCTTAAGCAATAAGGCACTATAAATCTCAGTCCTTTTGATAGGGACAGAGTAAAGAGACAGAGTAGGTGATTAAACAGTTAATCCCACTAAAGGATCATAAGTAAAGGAAAAAGTATGGGAGACCCCTGTAAGTTAATGATCGTTCAAGAAAGTAGGTTTGCTTAACCACACAACCAAGCAGGCTCGCTTAGCAACAAAACCATGCAACAGAAGCATGAGACATGCCCCCAAACAATAACACAATGGTGGCATGAGACCCACATCATGCCCAGTGAGGTCAGTAAGTTAACGACTTTTAGGACATGGTCCTCTGCTCACACTAAAAGCAAAAATATAAGGAAAAGGTGACACTATACTGAAACCTGAGATGACATCATATTTTAGTATATGTTATCGCTCATTTCCATTGCACCATGACAGTGTCAGCTTGACCATGTAGGGACAAGAAAACTCCCCCACCCGACCTGGAGGAGGAACTGATGACAGAAGCGTGACGTCTACTCAAGAATGAGGAAGAAGGCGGTCTTTTTCCTCTCACCACTTTTCCTTTGATTATAAAAATGTAGCCACAAAGTTCGCGGTGCCGCACTCCCTTGCCTGACCGCTTATATCTCTCACAAGCGTCCTATACTAATAAGCTCTTTCCTAACCTGTCACCCTGCCTCTCGCTGAATTCCTTCTGCTCCGAGACAGAAGAACCTATGCTCTACTGAGTACCGACCGAGACGCGTTCTGCTGGTTTCACTTTTATCTTTTGTGTCTTTCTTTGCTGGTGGGAAAGCACGAATAAGAATCCCGGGTTGTCAGCTGCCCCTGTGTGCCGGAACTTGAGACTTTCTGAAGGAAACCCAGGAAAGTCCCGGGAACCCCAGACCACTTGGTAACCTGGTTGTTGCCAGCAGAAGTGACACGGCTGCCTGGTTCCCGGGGACCTGTCAGGAATCCAAAAAAATTCCTTTATGGTTCTCAGAGGGGTCTGGAACTTTCTCAGGACCCCGCCCATTTTGTAATTAGTGGAGCCAAGTTTGGAATCTGATATTCCAATTCACCAAATGCTGCTGGCTTGGCCCCTCAAGGGACTACTTTAATCGCGAAGATTTATTTTAAGATCTTCAAACTCCAGAGCCTCCTACCTGAAGGGTGATCCCCTGACGGGACCACCTGGGAAACCGCTGGAAACAAAGACTCTCCAATCCCACCCTGTGACTCCGTCAGAACCTAAATTTACCTCATCCTCAGGTGATTCAGGACAAAGCCCTGTTCCAGAGATGGGGAGATAGAAATGGGGTATGTGAGGGGGGGTGGGGCTGGAGCCATCTCCCCCACAGAAAAATGGTCTTAATGAAAGACACAAAAAAATGGTATATTTAACCTGGTGCAGCCATTATGGAAAACAGTATGGAGGATCCTTAAAAAACTTAAAATAGTGTTACCATATGATCCAGCAATCCCACTCCTAGCCATATGTCCAGAGAAAACTCGAATTCAAAAAGATACATGCACCCCAATGTTCACGGCAGCACTATTTACAATAGCCAAGACATGGAAGCAACTTAACTACCCATCAACAGATGAATAGATAAAGAAGATGTGGTATATATATACAATGGAATATTACTCAGCCATAAAAAAGAATGAAATCATGCCATCTGCAGCAACATGGATGGACCTAGAGATTATTCTAAGTGAAGTAAGTCAGACAGAGCAAGGCAAATATCATATGATGTCACTTATATGTGGAATCTAAAATATGATACAGGGAATTTCCTAGCAGTCCAGTGGTTAAGACTCCGTACTTCCACTGCAGGGGGCGCAGGTTCCATCCCTGGTTAGGGAACTAAGATTCTGCCAGCCACGTGGCACAGCCAAAAAAAAAAAGAGTAAAATATGATACAAATGAACTTATTTACAAAACAGAAACAGACTCACAGACATACAAAACAAACTTAAGGTTACCAGAGGGGAAAGCGTGGTGTGGGGAAGGGATAAATTAAGAGTTTGGGATTAGCAGATACAAACTACTATATATATATAAAATAGATAAACAACAAGGTCCTGCTGTATAGCACAGGGAACTATATTCAGTATCTTGTAATAAACTATAATGGAAAAGAATATGCAAAAAAAAAAATAGTACATTTACCAGTGAGAACCTGCCCAAGCTAACCAAAACAGCAGGATCCTATGCTCTGGATAGAGTTTGTTTTTTCAGGTTTTGAAGGGCAGTTACATGTGTCTTTGAATAAAACCGGGAAAACAAATCGATTATTTAATTGATGATCTCTGACATGACAGAGAGAGATTTTTAAAAATTAACAGACTTTTTTGGGAGGAATTTTAGGTTTACAGAAAAATTGACCTGAAAGTACAGAGTTCCTATACGCCTCTTACCCTCTCACTGCCCCCTCAACCCCCTTTATTTCCTATTCTTAACATCTTGTATTCATGTGGGACAATTGTTACAATTGATGAGTCAACACTGACATAGTATTCTTAACTCTGAAGTCCGTAGTTTACATTAGGGTTCATCTTGGTGTTGTACATTCTATGGGTTTGGACAAATGTATGATGCTATGCAACCAGCACTATAGTATCATACAGAGTAGTTTCACTGCCTTAAATATCCTCTGTGCCCCACCTACTCATCCCTCCCTCCTCTGTAACCCTGGTAACCAGTGATCTATTTATTGTCTCCATAGTTTTGCCTTTTCCAGAATGTCCTGTAGTTGGAATCAAACAGTAGGCTTCTCAGATTGGTTTCTTTCACTTGGCAAAATGCATCGAAGGTTCCCTCCTCCATGTCTTTTTATGACTTAATATAGCTCATTTCTTCTCACCACTGAATAATATTCCATTGTCTGAATGTACCACAGTTTATTTATCCATCACCTACTAAAGGACATCTTGGTTGCTTCCAAATTTTATTTTGTGAATAAAGCTGTGATAAACATTTGTGTATTGGTTTTTGGGTGACCGTGTCTTCAACTCCTTTGGGTAAATACCAAGGAGTGTGATTGCTGGATTGTAAGAAACCGCCAAACTCTCTTCCAAAGTGGCTGCACCATGTTGTATCCCCACCAGCAATGAATGAGGGTTCCTGCTCTTCCACATCCTCGCCAGCGTTTGGTATTGTCAGTGGTCTGGATCTGAGCCATTCTAATGTGCGTGTAGTCGTGTCTCATTGTTGCTTTAAGTGCCTCTTCCCTGATGACATATGATATGGAGCATCTTTTCACGTGCTTATTGGTATCTGTGTATCTTCTTTGACGAGGTGTCTGTTTAGAACTTTGGCCCAGTTTTTAGTGGGGGGAGGAGAAATCGTTTAAAACATGATATTAAAAAAATCCACAGCCACACAGTATGTGATTCCATGTGTATGAAATGCCCAGAACAGGCAGATCCACAGAGACAGAGAGTAATTAATTAGTAGTTGCCAGGGAAGGCGCGGGTGACTGCTCCTTGGTACAGGGTTTCCTTTTTTTTTTTTTTTTTTTTTTTGCGGTATGCGGGCCTCTCACTGTTGTGGCCTCTTCCGTTGCGGAGCACAGGCTCCGGACGCGCAGGCTCAGTGGCCATGGCTCACGGGCCCAGCCGCGCCGCGGCATGTGGGATCTTCCCGGACCGGGGCACGAACCCGCGTCCCCTGCATTGGCAGGCAGACTCTCAACCACTGCGCCACCAGGGAAGCCCCAGGGTTTCCTTTTGAGAAGATGAAGGAGTTCTGGAACTGGATAGAGGAGATGGTTGCACAACATTTTGAATGTACTAAATGCCACTGAATGGTTAACTTTAAAACAGTTAAGATGGTAAATTTCATGATATGTATTCACCACGATTTTAAAAAAGAGAGAGAGAGAGAAAGCGGCCTCCATGATGAGGGTGTGAAAACACTGCAGTAAATCCAGGGCACTTGCCCAGATGGTGAGGGTCAATGGGATCTGCGTGCTGGCAGCTCCCCTTTGGACCCTCCCTTGGTACTGGAGCACCGGCTCCCAGAGACGACCCCTCCATCTCCCCCTTCAAGATCCAGGCTGCCCCCTCGCCCCACTCAGGTCACAATCACTGCAATACATCCCTCCCTTTGTACGAGCCTGTGCCAGCAATCCGGGCATGACTCTGTCCCTCATAGAGTCACCCACAATGCCCCAGGGCCGAAGCACCCAGTCCTCGGCAGGGCAAGGCCGTCATTCACTCCTGACCGTGGCCTTCACCGGGCACCATCCCCACTCACCTCCCACCTCTCTGCCTGGCGTTTGGGGATGTTGAAGGTCAGCTCTCCCTCCCTGGCTCCATTCAGGACCCTCAGTCATGAGGGGATGGAAAAGGGAGCTACAGCTTCTGCTTATTTGATATCCCTTTGCCACGATTAAAAACAACCCCGTGTTTAAAGAGCTCACTGTAAAACCAAAGAGGTCTGAATTGAAAATGACATGTTCCTGGAGCAAAAGGCAAGACACAGGCCCAGCTCCCACACCACTCCTCAACACGGCTCAGTCCATCTCCAGCCGGAGTGGAATGTCACTTCCTCAGCTCCTCCCTGGGGCTTGGCCCCCTCCTCACTGAGTACAGGGCTTCCTGGCTCACCGGGGAGGGTCCGGCTCTGAGGACACTCACCAGCTGCTGCCCATGGTGAGCCCCTCTCTGCAGCCAGCTTGGCTTCTCCGGGAAGGAGCGTTTGCAGAGGACCCGCACGGACCCCACCGCTGGGCACTTATCCACTGGCCGATGCTCTGCCTTTGCTTCCCTGAATCCTGCAAGGCCTGTGCTTCTGATCCCACAGTAGAGATGGCAGGGGGCCGGGAAGGGCGTGCCGGACCCCCAAGGCACTAGGTGGTGTGCCCTTGTCACTGTTAACCGGTGAAGACTGAGGTACATCCCAACACCCCTCGGACTGTGAGGGTCCCAGGGTGATGCACCTGACACTCTGGGTGACACTCTGGGCTTCACTCAGTGCAGCCGCCCCCAGATGTTGAAGCTAGAACAGCTTCCTTCTCCTGGCCCCTAACCTAGACCACCCAGGCCCTGAATCCTTTCTTCAGCCCCCAATCCCCACCCCAAGCCTTTGCTTTGGCCGCCAGTGGCCTCGGGCCCTGCACGGCCATGCCCGGCCATGCCCAGTTGGTCTCTTTCCCGATCTTCTGCCCAGACACTGAAGGAGATGACTTTCCTATTTTCCAAGGGCGTGGCCCTGTGGAGACGGAGCTGGTCTCATCACCTGTAACTCACAGGCCTCCTGGTTAAATGGTTTTCTGAGAGGCGGGAAAACACAATTACGTGCTGTGCTGGGAACACTGCGGTTGCATCTGTGGAGACTGGGTTTCCTGAAATACAAAAACCCTGAGCTCTCGGCCTCTCCCAGCCTTACCAGGACTTCACAGAGGCAGGCCTGCTGCAAGAGTCCCCTTTAAGTTCACAGCCCACCTTAGGGGTGTTGGGGGCCAGCACACTTTTTCTGTAAAGGACCAGAGAGTAACTAGTGTAGGTTTTGGAATCTAGATGGTCTCTGTGTCAACCGCTCAACTCCGCCATCGTACTCTGAAGCCACCACAGACAACATGTGGATGATGGGTGTGGCCGTGTTCCCATAAAATGCTACTTCCAAAATCAGGCAGAGGGGCCTGATTTGGCCTGCAGACCTTATGGCTGACCCCTCCCTAGAGAAAGGAGAATGGAAAATATTGACCAGCTTCATTTTCCTTTATTCATGAGTTCAAGATCCCACAAGAAGGGGCAGCCCACGAAGGCCCTGCTCCCCTCACTTTGTTGGGGGACATCCTTGACTGTGTGTCCCCCAGTACATATGTTTGTTTCTGAATTATAGCCATGTGCTATAGTACTGATAGATACTTTACAAAACCTACAAAAAGAACATTTAAAAGGATGACAAGGATGAAATGAGCTATTTAAATTTTTTAAAAATCTAATTTGTTAGAAGTATAAGAAACTTTGTAATTAAAAATACTTTAAAAAAATTTATTGGGCTTCCCTGGTGGCGCAGTGGTTGAGAGTCCGCCTGCCGATGCAGGGGACATGGGTTCGTGCCCCAGCCCGGGAAGATCCCACATGCAGCGGAGTGGCTGGGCCCGTGAGCCATGGCCGCTGAGCTTGCGCGTCCGGAGCCTGTGCTCCGCAACGGAAGAGGCCACAACGGTGAGAGGCCCGTGTACCACAAAAAAAAAAAAAAAAATTTATTAAACTATTGCTGATTTGGTGGTATGAGTTGTTTTTAAGGCATTTTTTTTAATTTAGGAGTTTTTAGTATATGTGCTGCTGAAGTGAGCACAAAATTTAGGGGTTAACATACAACATTGTATTAGTTTAATGTGTACAATGTGATGATATATCTATATCTATATCTATATCTATCTATCTATCTATATATATATACCTCTATCACATCACATAATTACCATTTTTTGTTGTGGTGGTAGTGAAAATACTTAAGATCTACTGTCTTAGCAACTTTGAAGTAAAGGATACAGAATTGCTAACTGTAGTCACCGCGCTGTACATGAGCTCCCCAGAACTCACTCATCTTCTAACTGGAAATTTGTACCCTGTGACCAACCTCTCCCCTTTTCCCACCCACAGTCCCTGGGAACCACCATTCTACTCTCTGTCTCTACAAGTTTGGCTTTTTTAGATTCTACATATAAATGAGATCATACAGTATTTGTCTTTCTCTGTCTGACTTCTCTCAGCATAATGCCCTCAAGGTCCATCCATGTGGTCGCAAATAGCAGGATGTCCTTCCTTCTCGTGGCTGAATAATATTCCAGCATGCATGTATGCACACCACATCTTCTTTATCCAGTCATCGGCTGACAGACACTTAGGTTGTTTCCATGTCTTGACTACTATGAATAATGCTGCAGTGAACACAGGAGTTCAAATATCTCTTAGAGACTGATTTCATTTCCTTCCAATATATACTCAGAATTGGTATTGCTGGATCATGCGGTGGTTTTCTTTTTAATTTTTTGAGGAAGCTTCATACTGCTTTCCATAGTGGCCGCACCAATTTACATTCTCACCAACAGTGTGTAAGTGTTCCCTTTTCTCCACAGCCTCACCAACGCTTATCTCTTATCTTTTTGATAATAGCCATCCTAACAGGCAGGTATGAGGTGATATTGCACTGTGGTTTTGGTTTGCATTTCCCTGATGATTAGTGATGTTGAGCACCTTTTCATGTACCTGTTGGCCATGTGTCCGTCTTCTTTAGAAAAATATCTATTCAGGTTCTTTGCCCATTTTTTAATTGGCTTATTTGCTTTTCTGCTATTAATTTGTATGAGTTCCTTATATATTTTGGATATTAATCCAGGGACTATTCTAGTGTTATTTTAACCATTTTGTTGAATATTTAAAAATGTAACATCTTCCCATTAGTTTACAAGAAAACCTGACCAACACGAGGGGAGATAGAAATATACTAGCCAAATTTTTTTCTTTTTTTTCTTTTTTGGCTGCATTGGCTCTTCATTGCTGTGCGCGGGCTTTCTCTAGTTGCGGTGAGCGGGGGCTACTCTTTGTTGTGGTGCATGGGCTTCTCACTGCGGTGGCTTCTTTTGTTGCAGAGCATGGGCTCTAGGTGCATGGGCTCAGTAGTTGTGGCTCGCGGGCTCTAGAGCACAGGCTCAGTAGTTGTGGCGCACGGGCTTAGTTGCTCCGCGGCATGTGGGATCTTCCCAGACCAGGGCTCGAACTCATGTCCCCTGCATTGGCAGGATTCTTAACCACTGCGCCACCAGGAAAGCCCACCAAAATTTTTTAAATTGCATAACTGGGTGGCTTAAAACAACAGAAATTTATTTCTCACAGTTCTGGGGATGGAGGTGCCAGCAGCTTTGGTTCTTGGTGAGGGTCCACTTCCTCGTTTGCAGACAGCTGACTTCCTGATAAGTCCTCACATGGTAGAGAGACTAAGAGCAAGCTCTTAGGTGTCTCCTCTTATTAGGGCACTAATCCCATTGTGGGAACCCCACCCTCCTGACCTCACCTAACCCTCATCACCTCCCAAAGGCTCCACCTCCTAACACCATCACATTGGGGGTGAGGGCTTCAACATATGAATTTTAAGGGGACCCAATTCAGTACATAACAGCCAGTAAGACAATCGTGGACATAAAATGGGATCATAAAAAATCATCTAAAAGAAAGCAGGGATAGGGAAGAAGAGAACAGATGGGACATGTTGAAAACAAATAGAAAGATAGTGGGTTTCAATCCATCCTATCAATGATTACATTAACCATCCCCCTCCCAGCACGAGCCAGGCCTCAGCTGAGAGTGAAAAGGTGGGGTGGGAGCCTGAGAGACCAGGAAGGAAACTAGGACCAAGGAGAAGGTTTTTAGTGGATGAGAGAGACAAGTTACGATTTAGAACTTTGGGCTTTAACGTCCAAAAATGAGACACTTCTGACGTTGAAAAGCAACCCACAGAGCTATGGAACCCCGCCAGGGAAATGTAGAGCTTTAGTACAACGGGGCATTACAGTGGAAAAGGGGCAAAGGTATAGGTCAGCTGGAGAGGCAGTGTCATTACAGACCTCGGGCTGGAAGACACCCACCTGTTCCTGGTCCTAGAAGATCTGAGGGTTCCCGAGCTCAGACCCGCAGACAATGACCATCCCCCCTACAAGGTAAATGGAAAGGCTTGCCAGTAAGGAGCAAAGCTGATCTGACGTTGTTTCTATCTTTGGATTTGCAAAGCAGGTGACACCAAAGGTTTTACAAGATGGGCTCTTTCCTTGCCGCTCCGTTCACCGTTGTTTAACACCCATGGGTGGCCACTCTTGTGAGGTCCCGGGCTGGGGGTGGTTGGAACTGGTTTCCAAAGCTCTAAGTGTGTTTATGAAAAAGCAGGGATGGGCTGGCCAGGATCGAGAAAGAGGGCAGGGCCTCTCAGATCCGAAGAGCCGACCCCTCAACCCCTTGGTGCAAGCATCTTCCAGGCTTCTTCGGACAGTCATTTCCACCGGGGCGGGGGAGCTCCCTGCCACCTTGGCGGAGCCAAAACTGATCCCAGAGGAGCCAGGAGGCATGGGACTCAGCTCACTCCCCCAACACGTGTGCTGCCCCCACCAGGGGCTACGAAGGGGCCTCTCCGGGAGCCCTCCCTCCACCGGGACAAAGGTAGGGAGGGTGAGGGCTGCAGAGTCTGGGACTCCAGCCCCGGAACTGTGAGCTCCGGGGCTAAAGCCCACCCACCAGTGTTTCGCTCATTCCTGAATCCCCGGCACCTGGCACGGTTCTTGGAGTAAAGTTGGCTCAGGAAATATTTGAGATGAATTAATTGTTAATTAATAAAAAGTGAAGCAGAAACCATGACTGAAACCTAACAGTCCATTAAAAATGTGCAGCATTTACTCGCCAGCCCTGGAACACTAGATACTGAGGAGGAACCACTTGGGGCTTGAAAGCAGGGAGGGGGCGGAGTGAGGAGCACGAGGCACCCGCTTCAGGTGCAAAATTTAAGGGAGTCCCCAACACTCAGGGATCCAGATAAACGACATGCAATGCAATACTTGAAGAATATCAAAGTGAATGCAAATAACGCATGATAACAAAATATCCAAATTCCAAATAAAGACAGGATAAGCAGCAGTGCTGCATTACAATGCACCGCAGGAGAGATTGACTTGAAGACGCCTGGGCAGGGGATTGCAGGAATGACGCAACCTAACTGGGTTTCCTTCCCCTCCGCTCCCAGCCCCAAGCTCCCAGGCTTTTCTGAGCTAATTGGCTAGAGTACAGTGGGTGTCTGACAGGGGGAAAGGGGTTCCTGGGGCTCAGTTTAGTCCCCACAGAGAGGACTGGGGCAGGTCTCATCTGTGGCTACTGGGGAAATGACCACGATGTAGCCCTCTGTCCCCACTCCAGGGCATAGAGCCACCCTGCACCTGGGCCTGTGAGTCTGTTTCCATGCGTTCAGTGGAATCAGCTCCCCGGGGCACTATGCCCATGACAGCGCCGTGTGTTTGGAGAACATGCCTGGGAGCCGGCGTTTGGAGAACATTCTCATTACAAGAGATCAAACATACAAACAGCGACAGCCAGACCAAATATGACGAGAGAACTCTGGCTCCAACCCCTGCAGCGATCAGGCCAAAATGGCCAGGACTTGGCCAGGGACTGCCAGCTTCCCTCGTTTTTGCCCCTGCTTTCAACTCAGGACCAACCTGGCAAAAACAAATATGCCCCCTAACCAATCACAAAGGATGTCCTGCTTGTAATTAGCATGCCAGCTCCCCTACGCCAACAGCCTCCAATTGCACCTCACCCAAAGCCTTGCCTTTGCTCTGCCAGAAGCTTTCTACTGCTCTGGCTGCCACCCATCTCTCTCCCTCCCTCCATCCATCTCTCTCCAAATGCAGGTGATTGGACTGACTCCCTGCCCTGGCCAGCTCTGAGGAAGCAGCCTGTGCTCTTCGCGTTGGGATCCGCTTAGCTTACAGGAGCGTGGCCTGGGGCACAGGCGCTGTCTTGGGTGCTGGTCTCTGAGTGGCTGAGCTGGTGAAGTAAGTGCTCTGAGGGTCCTGGGCTGCTCCCTCCACCCAGAACAGTCCCCCGCAACTTACTGGAAGGGATGCGGGGCGCTCCTGAGAGGCAGGATGGCGTCATGGGTAGGAGCCCAGACATGTAGCCAAGTGGCCAGGGTTTGCAGCACCAGCCTGCCTGCAGCCTTGGTCAGCCAGCCTCTCATGCCTCATTTGAAAATGGGGGACAATGAAAGAGCCCCTCAAAGCGCAGCACGTGGATTAACAATGGCTGCTAAGTCTCACCTATTATTATCACTTGTCTCCACATTACACGTTGTCAAGTGGAACAACAAACTCACATGTTCTCATGGAGTGTTTTTTTTTCACCCTGAAAGCTAAAAAGTACAAGGTCCCTGCTTTCACGGCAGCCTTTGGGCATCCCTGACACTCTATTTCCAGCCCTTTGTGCACATTCTTAGATTTTGTTCTTTTCCTTCACAGTCGAACACCCGGTCCACTGGGGTGATGCCAATGAGCACAGTATTGTTGCTAAAAAAATTGCTAATTGCAGCAAGACTAATGGTTTCCTGGGTTGTCTGCATTGTACTAAGTCTACAGGACCCCAGCGCCCTCCCTTGAAGCTGCCGCCCGCCGAGTTAAAATGAGCCCAGCGAGAACATTCCTTCCTCCTCCCGTTTAAGCATGAGGGGTGGTGGGTACCTGGCTTCTTAACCTTAGTCTTTTCTGTTACCTTTTGTTCTTCCTCGGGTTCTCTCTGCTCCCATCTCCATTCAGAAATTCCCCGGGGCCCGTCCACGCGTTTCTGCTTCCGGTTCAGGGATCCCAGGCCCTCAGTGTTGACCTGACCCACAGGTGTCAGTGCATGGGTCTCAGTTCTCATCCTGCGTAATAAGAAGCTTCCTGTTAAAATACAAATGTATTAACGGATAAGGACAACCATGCACACTTTTCCATAGATGGGTTTACATCACCATTTAGAACCCCAAAACACCCAGCCAGGGGGTGGGGAACCCAACCAACTCAGCAATCTCACCCCCTGCCCTGCTTTAGTTTTTCCCATAGAACGTATCACCTTCTAACACAGTGTTTCATTTACCTATTTATTATGTCTCTTCGTCGTCTCCCTCCATTAAACGTACAGTTTCATGAGCTAAAGCGGTGCCTGGCGCATAGTAAGTGCTCAAGAAATATTCACAGAAGGAATCCATGAGTCACCCATGGCGTGCATGGTCCATGCTCAGTGACAGCCTGAGAGCGCTCGTCCTGGGCCTGTGGTGAGCATGGAAATTGCAAGCCAACGTCCAGACACCTGAAAGCTCCATGGTGTCTAACTGCACGGTCATTTTTTTCTGGTGGTTCATCTTGATCGTGTTTTATGAAAGCCTTAGTCGCATAATGGATTGGAAATTAATAACAAAGCAAAACAACTGGTCCTTTGCCACAGGTAATCTGAGAAGCACCAGAGTAGCAGACGAGAGGTCTGAAGGCCTGGGACACAGGAAACGTGCATTTCTAAGGTACAAGTTTAAGTCAGGAGAGTCCAGAGCCGGGATGCTGTGTGCAGAGTGGCCACAAAGGCCCGGGGCAAGCAAGCTGGGGATTAAAATCCCTGTTGGTCAACAAGTCAGTAGCAAATGGTGAAGTCTCTTGTCTTTGTGGCATCAGGGAGTTTAGCAAATGCAAATTTCAAGGACGGGTCAATATAAAAGGGCTCATTCTGCAGGGACAGAGTGTGTCTGTTTGGCAAGGTGACAGTCACCAGTTAAACACTAACCTAGATGCTTCTGGGAAGGTATTTTGTAGATGTGATAAAAGCCCATAATCGATTGGCTTTACATAAGGGAAATGGCCTGGATAACCTGGGTAGGCCTCGCCCAATCAGCTGAAAGACCTGAAAAGCAGAGCTGCGGTTTCCCTGTAGAAGAAAGAATTCCATGTGTGGCCAACAGCTTCGGCCAGTGCCCCAAATTTCCAGTCTGCCTATTTCCCGGCCCTATGAATTCAGACTTGCCTAGCCAGCCCTCACAATCACATAAGTCAATCCCTTGCAATAAGTCTACACACACACACACACACACACACACACACACACACACACCCTGCTGGCCCTGTTTCTCGGGTTGAACCCTGATTGACAGAGTGTATTAGCAACTAGGGCGAAGTTTTGGTGTGGTCAGAATACCAGAAAATCACTAAAACCTCTGACTTCCATTGATCCAAATATAACTGTCACTAGAACTCCTGCATTGTGGAGTAAGGAGCTGAACTTTCCGTTTTCTCTATCCTTGGCAGCAAAGCACAGTCGTATTTTGTACCGAGGACACATCTTCTGCAAGTGCATAGCAGTCAGGATCAAAGACCACAGCCCAGCAAAGCTAATCCCGGTAGCTCTCTCTGGACCTAGTGTGGGCCACAGACCCAGCGTAGGATGTAAGGCCATTTCTCAACATTTTAGTGAAACGAGATTCTGAGGAGGAAACTGAGGCACAGAGCGATGGGGTACCCTTCCCTAGGGCACTGAGCTAACAGGGAGGCGGGGCTGGTCTGCGGGCTGAGTTCTCATTTATCAATAGACTGGATGATCCCTAAGAGCCTCCTACCTCTGCATCCTGGGGTTCGGTCCACGAGACACCAAACTCAGCATTAAAGAGCAGCTGTCTGGTCTGGACAGCGAGCTTTTATTCTGTGAGCTTCATTTCTGTTGTGATGCGTCCTACCCTGGAATCGCTGAACAGGCTTTGAGAACCTCTGAATTTTTATTTATTTATTTTTGCATTACGCGGGCCTCTCACTGTTGTGGCCTCTCCCGTTGCGGAGCACAGGCTCCGGATGCGCAGGCTCAGCGGCCATGGCTCACGGGCCCAGCCGCTCCGCGGCATGTGGGATCTTCCCAGACTGGGAAACGAACCCGTGTCCCCTGCATCGGCAGGAGGACTCTCAGCCACTGCGCCACCAGGGAAGCCCCCAACCTCTGAATTTTAAATCGACTTGATGAAGCTTCAAGACTGACCTGGGAGCACAGCTCTTGTTAGCATGTGCCTTAAAATCGCGGAGCGTTTTTTGGCATTTAAAGGTGCTGGGAGTGACCCAATCTTTCAAGGGCCAGTATTGGGTATATTTTCCCAGTGCTGGGTTTTAGCCTTTTACACACTTATCCTGGGTTTGTCTAATGCACAAACGCACCAACAGTCGACTCTGACCTCAGCGCCTGGCACTCCACTCTGCCTTTGCCCCGGAAACATGGGGAAATGCCTGCCCCATGGGAAAGCTTGGGGAAAGCTGCCGATCGCCAGTGGGCTTCTTTCACATGGGAACCTACCGCACGTGGGCATGGAAAACGGCTTCAGAAAAGCCAACCTGGGGCCCTCCCAGGACCCAAGACACACTGTGGTCTGTGGTCTGCCTGCTCATGGTGGGAGGGGTCTGAGGCTCTCCCCTCCCCCCAACCCTTTCCATTAGCTAGAGAACCTGCTTCTGCCCCTCTTCAGTGATTTGCAAAAACAGCCACAACTCTCAAGAGTCAGATAAGTCAAGTTACGCAAAGGAATGTTGAAATACACAAAGCAGTCCATTTGCTTTGAATATGCAGATATTTGACATAAACCATGAAACCGAGAGGAAATCTCCAACTTTCCAAACGCGAGGAAGGAGGTGCAGGGAAGGAACCCCAGCCTGACCACACGCTCTCCTTGGAGGGAGCTGGCTGGCTGGGTCGTTCCATCTGGAGGAAGCAGGAAGTTATGGAAACCAGATGCCCTGGGGACCCCTCGGAAATCAAAACAACGATAAAATGGGGGAGCAGAACTTTCCTTTGCAGATGGCCCTGGATTTTGTCATACAGGCTGGAGAGAGTTCCTGATTGATGTTTACGTCTGTAAGTCATTTTCAGGGTGTTTATAAAACCGAAGGGGAGAGAACAGCAGAAGCACAACACATGCTGGGTCTTTAGAATAAAAGTGGATCATCTTCTACCCGGAATGTGGTTAACGCTTTAAGTTGAGCAATCAGGGGAAAACCTAGAGTCGAGATCTGGAAATTTCATTTCGTCCCAGTCTGGTCTTTTCGTAAGGATCTTGTGCTTTGAGGGTGGTTCCTCTGAGTCTCCCAATCTCTCTCCACTTCCTTGTGGAGCAAAGTGATAACGGGGAAAACCAAAGTAGAAAACACCTATCAGTGTTCTTCCCCAACCAGGGCAGAAGGGGGAACCTCTGGGCTTCAGACTGTGAGTTTACCTGTGGTGATGGTTAATTTTATGTGTCAACTTGGGTGGGCTAAGGGATGCCCAGATAGCTGGTCAAACATCATCTCTGGTGTGTCTTTCTGGAAGAGATGAGCATTTGAACTGGTGGACGGAGGAAAGAAGATGGCCCTCCCCGATGTGGGTGGGCATCATCCACTCTGTGGAGGGTCTGAGTAGAACAAAAAGGCAGAGGAAAGGTGAATTTGCTCCCTGCTTGAGTGCAGACGTCCACCTCCTCCTCCCCTCAGACATCTGATTCTCAGGCCTTCAAACTCAGTCTGGGACTTACCCCATCGGCCCCCCGGTTCTCAGATCTTCAGACTTGGACTGAACATCTCCAGCTTAGTTTAGAGGCTGGAGAAGGCCTGGAGCCCGCATTACTGCCCTGCCGGGATGGGGCTGTGAAGCTTGTGCATCATGATGACCTGCAGTAAATTAGGCAGAGAGGCTGGAACTGCCTTGGCAGAGCACTGAGGTAAGGGACAGAGGGCTCAGGGAAGGGGCAATGTTAGGATGACTTTGCTGTGTGAGATGAAAGAACTTACCACCTGACCGTGTTCCCCAGCAAAGCTCAAAGGACACCCCCTTCACAAAAGCAATAGGAAATGCATTGGTGAGAGGGGCATTGACATGTTTGAGAGGCTCCGGGCTGGCTGTCCTCTGTGGGCCTGCAGTTTACAGTAGGGGTCCAGCCATGGGACTGGGCTCCCCAGTGTCAGTGAAGATGATGATGTGATTACAGAGTGGAGAAGGCAGGTGGCAGTCCTCACTGGACAGTGGTCAGGTAGACATAACAACTATAATGGACAGCAAAGCTAAAAGGCCATTGGGATGGGCAGGGAATTAGTGGAACCAAGACAAAAATCTAGAGCTGGTGGACAGAAGGCTGATATCAGCCATTCAGTGGAAAATCACGTTGGGTCAGTTTCACGCACCAAGAGTCCGCTGATGAAGGGAGGGCGCTGGTCCTCCTGAGAAAGAGCCCCTGCACTGGCACCACAGGTGTTCATCATAAAGGCCCCTTAACTCTTCCTTAAATGGACTTACAGCCGTTTATCAGAGTATTCACTGGGAAAAGGGGGACACCCCGAATTTTGAGGGCTGGTGGATATCGAGTCTGATGGTGACACCAAGATACCTGAAATGCTATTGATTCTTGCCACCACCTGGAGGGCTCTGAGATGGATTGGACGTGACGTGAGGAACGAGTGGATCTGAGCAGTGCGACGGGTGGACTGTATCACACCCTCTGGTGTCTTCTTCACATCCTGGTGGTCCACCTTCCAGCCACAAGCTTCATGGCCTTGTAGCCTGACAGTACTTTGCCTCTCCTGCACTGTGTGTCTCTCACACTGAGAAGTCTCTGAAGACACAGTAAAGGACGCCTGTGGGAAACCACACAGCACTCAGGCAGGTGCAAATCTAGGGGTTCAGGGGCATGAACCAATCCCCCATGGGGCCAAGACTGGCCAGTAGGAAGACAGCCACTGATGGAAGAGCATGAAGTTGCTGTCACGGGGGAATGACCAGGAATGGGATTAACAGTCAGTTAAAGGGATGGAGCTGACTTTGGGAACTGGAGGAAAGGTGGTCCATGTTATAAAGTGGCAGAGAACCTGGCTGAATGTGTTCAGTGTTTTATGGAAGGTGGAACTTATGAGCAATTAAATTGGATGTTTAGCGGATGAGATGGCTTCTCACAGGGCTCAGCAACCGGGTATAGAAACGCAGATGGACAGCTTGTGGCACTGACCTACTGCTGAAGGTTTTCTGATAAAATATAGAAGAACCACGGCATAAAGGATTTGAGAATGTTGAATGGCCAGAGAGAGGCTTTGCTTCGAGGAAGACTTTCTGACCCCCTCCCTCCTTCCAAATAAGTGGCCACTGGCCCCTCTGGTCTAAACACAATGTACACATGCTCCCATCATGTCCTGATTCCCCTGTCCTGGAATACTGTCCATGTGCCTTTGGGAGCAGGGACACTGTTTTCCCCATTGAACTGTAACTGCTCAGCACACTGCCTTGGATGCAGAAAAAACTTAAATGGTTGTTGAATTAACAAATAGAATATTAAGTAGTAATTAGGTGTTATTACATGTATGTACGTGGCAAGAATAGTTTTCACAACAGGTCAAATCCCAAAACTTATAAAAACCAACAGTGCACAGGCCAGACAATATGTAGACCTGGAAACGTGCTATAAAAGACAAAGAAAACCTAGCTTCTGCCATGTAGAAATCAAGTCTGTAGCTATAAGTCTGGGTTTTGCTTGTTTATATATTTTTTGCTATTGTTAAACATTTCTGGGGAAGACTTAAAGCACAGGAGCTACTAACTTGCAATGCTAGGGAGAAACTGCAGAAGCCAAGGATGGTTCGTGGCTTAGGAAAAAAAAACGTTCTATCCATCGTGCTGCTTCCCTTCACTGTCTGCATAATAGGACATCTCCAGAATGACAAAAATCTCAGAGGCAAAGGTTGCTCCCTAATTACTAGGTCCAGGGAATGTTCATAGAAATAAGCTCAAATTAGGGATGCTCTTTTAGGTGGATTCCAAACAAATGCTGAATTTGCTAATTATCTAACCTGACTTGCTTGCTGTATTGGATAGCCCCTGCTTCCTGCAGATTCTGGAACATTCTGGCTTTCCTCCAACCCTTCTGGTTCCCCTTTCTCATGGCCTTATGGACTCTTCTCCTTCCCTTCCCATAGCTGTTGGCGCCTCTTGACAGTTAATGCCCATCAAGGGAGAAAGTACCGGAAGCCTCCCCTGAGGGAGGAGCAGCAGGGCTAGCAGGGGTCCGGCAAGCAGTCAGAAGACGGGTCTTCCTCGGCCCTTCCCTTCCCATTGGTGGCTCCCTGCTACGCCCTCGAAGGAGGGGTCTGGACCCAGTGACTGCCAGGGTCTATTCTGTTCCCAAAGCGCCCCCCCTCCACATCCCTCGGTGCTGAATGCAGACACTGAGAGAGCGCTCCTGATGCTGGGTCTCCCGTTGCCATGGGTACAGCCAGAGGGTGACAGCTCTTCTGAAATCCCAGGCGTGAGATAATATGGCCTCAGAGCAAATGCGGGAGCGTGTCCTCCTGGCTAAAGTGCCCCAGAAAATCAGCTACGTGGGACTGGCTAAATGACATGGAACATTCTTCTTTTTTCCTGCCATTTTCACAGGTGATGGAGGGCTGAGCTGTCAGCTCTTTCATCAGCCTCCTAGCGCCACTTCTGTGACCCGTGGCCCCACCCCATCCGCACTTCCCCGGCGATGCAGCAGCTGCTCCTCAGCTGCCTCATCCGTCCCCTTGCAGAGGCAGCCAGGTTTCAAAGGAAGGAAAATGCCCACCTGCCAGAAATCTTGGCAAAAGCCTCTGTGTCACAGTCTCTTATCATTTAAATAATGTCCTGGGGTATTAAAAAGAAACCCCATAAACATATATATAAGTCACCTGGAGAGCAACACTTACAGAAAGGGTCAGAGTGCAGTATCAGTGACCATCCAGCCCAAACCTATCCGGGCAGAACAGGCCAGCAGTCCTGGGCAAGTGTCTGGGGCCGCCGACCTGGAAGAGGGTATTAGAGATGAAAAATCTGGGCCCCGGTGACGTGGAAATCTATCTAGTCATGAGCCCAGATGGGAAACTGGAGATTCTGATTTTAAAAAGACAGTATTCCCAGGGGCAAAGATTCAAAATATTTTGAAGAAAAACACTCCACAATTTGAGGTCTTTAGAAGAATTATAAGAACAGCATTTTTAGACTTTAAGTGGGGATTTCTGTGTGTTTACACTTCAGTTTTGGGAATCACGAAGACAGCGATCTGAATGGAGATCTGGAAATAGTTTCCAATCTGGTTTTGCTTGGCCTGATGGTTCCCAAACAAGCCTCAGGACTTACCATTTTGGCCAGATTCTTCGCTGGTCTCCCAATTGTCAGACGGATGAACGTGATCGTGGGGGGGGCGCCGTCCCCTCACCAGCCCCAGCAGCAGAGTGGCCTGAGTTACACCACCCCACAGAGATGCAAACCCAGGAGCTTCATCGGTCTGGTGTCTGTGCATGTGGTTCTCAGAAGAAAAGCAGGATGACCCATTGATCCAAACACACACCTGGGACAGGAGGCAGCTTCTACTCACGAGTGGACGCAGGAGGGCAGCGAGCCCAGTGGCCTCGGGCTCCCACCCTCCAGCCACATCGCCGGGAGACTCTTTGCCGCTTACCTGCCGGGTGAACTGCTCACATCACTACACCTGTCTGGGCCTGCACTGCAGCTGTGGGGCCGAGGCACCGGGCAGGGCTGGCTCTGGGCTGTTGAGAGGTTAAATGCGTTGGAGCCTGGCCTGGCTTGGGATGAGCTCCATCCGTGTTTGTCCTTGCTCTCATGATGTCACTAAGGTCTCTCTGTGCTGAGCGGAAGGCTGGAGGCCCGGCATTCCTGAGTCCCTCTCATGGCACCTGCACAGCAGATTCTGCCTCTTTTGCTCCACAAGTGAGCAAATGGAGGCCTGGCCGGCTCACACCTGTCGCAGGTGTGACACTTGCAGGGTCCTGCTTTTCTCTTCCCTGGGGCCCGCCTGCCCACGAGGCCTCTTGGGGCACATGAGCCAGGATTTGGGAACGTGTACGGAGCTTGCAAACAACCAGAGACTCTTTAAGGCAAACCAAGGGGTCTCGGTTTCCTCATTCTGTCCACCCCACAGGGCTGACCAGGGCCTGATGTGCTGAGCGGAGGGAGTGGGCCAGGAGGGGCCCAGGCATCCCCAGCCCATCCGACACATCCTGCCTGACCAACCAATGACCCAGCAAGTGGACACCCTCTTCCTTTGAAAAAGAGGAGACAAGAACCTCAGAAAGCTGATTTCAGATACTTGAAGAGTCGTTCAAAGGAAGCAGGGTCAGGCTGCCTCGGTGGCTGAAACAGCGAGAATGCGGCCCATAGGAAAAGTGGCAGGAAGGCCAGCTCGCCCCCAGTGAGGGGGATTCTTCTCAGACTCAGGCTGTCAGAGGATGCAGGGAAACAGACGGGCTCAGGGAGAGGGCTTTACTCATCCAGGACCATGGCTTTCAGATTAGCAACACCTTTGGGGGAAAAAAAAGGAAAAAATTCACTGGACTTCATCAAAATTTTAAATGTTTGCTCTTTCAAAGACCCTGTTAAGAAGATGAAAAGGCAAGCTAAGACTGGAGGAAAATATCTGCAAACCACGTATCCAGTATCTAGAATATATAAAGAACTCTCAACACTCAACAGTAAAAAAAAAAAAATCCAATTAGAAAATAGGTCAGAAAATGAAGAGATATTTCACTGAAGAGGCAAACAGATGGCAAATAAGGACATGAAAGTACATTCAACATAACTAAACCATTAGGGAAGTGAAATATTAAAACCAAAAAGAGCTATCACTGCATACTTATTAGAACACCTAAAATAAAAAATAATGTTAATGCCCAATGCTGAAAATGCAGAAAAACTGGATACCTTCTGCATGGCTGGTGGGAACATAAAATGGCATAGTCTCTTTGAAAAAGTTTGGTAGTTTCTTTAAAATCTAAACAAACAGTTATCCTATGACCCAACAGTTGTAGTCTTGGGCATTTATCCTAGAGAAAGAAAACTTATGTCCACATAAAAACCTTATATGATTATTTATAGCAATTTTTATTCAGAGTAGCCAAAAAGTAGAAACAAGCAAAATGTCCTACAGTAGAAGTAGGACGGTTAAACAAACTCGTGCATCCATACTGTTGAATAGCGTTTAACGAAAAGAGGGAAGGAATTACTGATGTACACAACGACTTGGATGGATCTCAGAAGCATTATGCTGCGTAGAAAGGCCCATCTCCGAGGGTCACATAGAGGATGATTTTATATAATTTTGTCAAAATGACAACATCATAGAAATGGAAAACATATCAGTGCTTGCCAGGGGTTACAGGTGGTAGGGGACAAGGTCATGGGTGTGACTATTGAAAGGATGTCTGTGAGGAGATATTTGTGGTGAGGGAACACTCCTGTATCTTGATTGTGGTGGTTACATAAATTTATACATCTGATAAAATGAGAGGACTATACATACATTTTATGAGTGTTAATTTCCTGGTTTTGATATTATACTACAATTACGTAAGATGTAACCACTGGGGAAAACTGGGTGAAGTGTACACAGGACCTCTCTGTACTATCTTTACAATTTCCTGTCAGTTTATGAATGTTTCAAAAAAAGTTTTTTTTTATTTTAAATATACAATGGGAGAGATGATAGAAGGTGAAATATTCTACGGTTCCTCTATTTTCTGAGAGTAGATGAGAAATATTCATTCCTTTTAGACAAAGTATTCACAATGTAAGGCTAACTAAAAAAAGAATACACATCTATGTAGCTTCCAAACTAGGGGCGGTAGGGATGAACTAAAGAAAGCTCAATTAAAAAGACAAGAAAAGGGACTTCCTTGGTGGTTCAGTGGCTAAGACTCCACGCTTGCAGTGCAGGGGCCCAGCTTTGATCCCTGGTCAGGGAACTAGATCCCACATGCCGCAACTAAGAGTCTGCATGTCGCAACTAAAAGATCCTGTGTGCCTCAACTAAGACCTGGTGCAGCCAAATAAATAAATAAATATTAAAAAAAGAAAAAGACAAGAAAAGAGGAAAACATATGAAATATGGAACAAGAAATTTCATAATATGGTAGATACAAATCCAGAATAGTAATTATGATTGTGAATGGACTAAATTTGCCAGTAAAATGACAGAGGTTATCAGATTGGACCAAAAAAATGATATCAAGCTACATTTTAATAACAAGAGATTCTGTTTCATTACAGAAAGATCGAGAGTAAATATGAGAAGCAAATACTACCAAGAGGAAGCTGGTTTATCCTATATTAGTGGGAGGTGATAACCAACTTCTTCTTTTGAGACACTCATAAATTGACAGGAAATTTAAGGCAACGAATGTGTCTGCAGAAAAACTTGTACGTAAATGTTCGTAGCAGCATTATTCATAAGAGCCAAGATGTGGAAAGAAACCAAATGTCCTTCACTGATGAATGGATACATAAAACGTGGCACATCCATACAACAGAACAGTATTCAGCAATAAAAAGGAACGTTACAACGTGGATGAGCCCTGAAAACATTATGTTTAGGAAATAAGCCGGTTACAAATGACCTCATATATACGATTCCTTTTACATGCAAGACCAGAATAGACAAATCTCGAGAAAGTGGATTGCCTGGGGCTAAGAGAATAGTGGGGGTGGTAATGGGGTGTGCCTGCTAATGAGTCTGGGATGACTTCTAGGGGCAAAAAAAAAGTTCTCAGATAAGACTGTGATGACGGATATACAGCCCTGTGACTCTACCGAAAACCACTGAATTGCGCACTTGAAACTGGGTGAATCGTGTGTTAATTATATCTAAATAAAGCTGTTTTTTAAAGATAGACTTAAAAAAACCCCAAAGCCCAGGTCACACCCCATTTCCAGGATTCACATTAGAATCTATTGCTAATAGAGTCACATACTTAATTCACATTAGAATTGGGACTCAGCCATCAGTCCTTTTAAAAATTCCCGAGTCATTGCAACGTGCAGCCACCTGGAGCATCAATAGACCAGGTGACAGCTACGTTTCCCCCGAACCCGAAAACCCTTAGCTAGACTAGGTCCCCAAGCCTGACGCTCACTCTCACATGGTGGCAGACACTCTATGCGGTGCACGACCTGGCTAGGCAGAAGCACAATGGCACCAGACACCATAAACGCAGCCCAGGCCACTCAGCACTGTCAGCTGACATTGGACCTCCCACCTCTCTTGCTTTGGGGCTCAAAGGAACAGCCACTCACAACAATGGTCGAAGTGTTCCATCGTCTCCTGGGAGTGAGGATGTGGGTATTGCCAGTGACGCTCAGATTATTCAGGGCCCGTAAGACTGCATTCCAGCCTCCAAAACACCTGTAGCTGTGGCGGCGCTTCTGCGGCAGGTGGAGAGTCCAGGGAAAGGAACGTGAGCCGCAGACGTTCCACTACCCCCCGGGCCTGGCCTGCTCATTGGCGGAGGAACCAAGAGATCCTGGGAAGGTGACAGCTTCGGCAGAGACCCAAGTCCCACGCCATACTGGGCTGGATAGTGCCCCCCAAAGATGCACATCCACCTGGAATTGTGTGTGAGACTTTATTTAGAAAAAGAGTCTTCGTAGATGTAATTAGTTACATGGGATCCTCCTGGGTAAGGGTGGGCCCTAATCCAATGAGAGTGTCCTTATGAGAAAGCAGAGGCACACAGGGCAGAGGCCATGTGACACAGAGGCAGAGATGACAGAGATGCAGCCACACGCCGAGGATCGCCGAGGTTTGCCGGCAGCCGTCGGAAGCTGGGAGAGGCAGGCGGGATCCTCCCCTTCATTCCCTTAACCCCCGTTTCACACACCAGGGCCGGTCCTGGACAACAAGAGGGCCGGATGATTTCTCATTGTGGACCAGGAAGGAAAGAGGAAAGGGAAAGGCTTCGAGACTGGAGGCTGCCCGACGACACCCCCGCCTTTCTCTCCCTTTCAGAACTCTGCTTCCGGAGGGAAGACATCACGAGGAAGAAGAGCACGTTCGTATGTTCTGCAAGGAAGGTGGTCCTCAGCAGTAACTGAAGACACTGCACCACTTTGCTGTCCCTCCCGTGCCCCCACCCCGACCCCAGCAGATTGTCCCACGTGACAAAGGACAGCAAACTGTGTGCTGGGGGCTGGGGTGAAGTTCCCCCCTACCCCCGTAGGGACAAGATCGTCTTCCCTGAAGCCTGAAGGGCTTGGGGTTCGGCAGAAGCACCTCCCTCCCGTGAAGGTAGCCGAGAGACAGAACCTGCGGGTACGTCAGTGCCGGGGTGAGCAGGGCCAGGCAGAGGCAGGTCCCACCACCCGCCCCCTCATCACGTCAAGGTGGGCAGGACAGGATTCCTCAGGTTCCTGTGGACCCAGGGAGGCCACAGACGTGGCTAGAGGACCAGACCCGCCCCGCCAAAGTGTCACCCACTGGATGGTGAGCTGGGAGTCCTCCTTCTCGTAAGAATGAGAGGGGTGGCTGAGCAGAGCCTCTGTAGGATCCCAACACTGGGAGGCTAGGGCAGGAGAGGACGATGCCCAAAGACCGCCTAAGGACGAGGCCTAAAGGAGAGGACGATGCCTAAGACAGGAGAGGACGATGTCACCATGTGATGCCAGAGAAGTCACCAAGAATCGGATGGGAACCTGCAACCCCACAGCCTGCAGCCAGCCGTGGGCACGCACTTCTCTGGGTGACACCCTGCGGCCCGGCGCCCTCGGCAGTCTGCAGGCACGGGTTCCTGGGACGGGAAGGGGCCGGAGGGCTGCTGCATTTTTCTCCCCGGAAGCTGCGCCTGGGCTTGGGAAGAGCCTGGACCAGAGGGAGGCTGTGGGCTCACAACTGAATGGGCTCAGATGTTTAACTAACATCTGAGAGAGAAGAAGCTTTAAACCAGATGCTGTTAGAGGGAAATGCCTGACGGAATTGTTTACTGGGTTAAAGGGAGTGAAATTTAGTTTTCTTGTTGCCAAGCAGGAATGAGGGCCTGTCAGAGAAATGTCTGGGCAGAGATGAGAACAGAATCACATGTCTGCACACAGCGGATTGAGAGCTGGCATCCCACACCTGCTCTAAGACAGACAGATGGACATCTACGTGCTGAGCATGGAACTCAAACAAAAGGACAGCAACCGTCACAGGATAAAGAAAGAAGGAGTTAATAAAGAAGCAAACACGAAGGACCAGCCCTCCCCAAGCCCCAGGAAAACTCATCCTAGATCTGAAAATGAGACCAAGAACTAGCAGTTTGAAAACAACAGCAAGACGAGCAAACGTCTGGCGAGATTAATCAAGAAAAAGAGAAACCACAAATACACATTAGGAATGAGAACATAAGTTCTCACTGCAAATAGGAAGATGGAAAGTTAGATATTAGAGAGCTGTAGGTATCATTTCATGCCGATAACTTGAAATTTTAGAACAATGTTTTGAGAAACATGGTCTCCTGATGCTAGGTTCATCCAGTAAGTGTTTCAAGTGGACAAACACACATATACATACATATACACATATATATATGTACACACATACACACATACAGCCTTAGAGATTTATCACCACGATCTGCCTCTCAACCTGTGTCAAAGAGAGTCTTGCTGAGATTAACTATGTGCTTATAACCCCCTGCTTCCTAAATGCATGCGGGAAAAGGAAGGGAACGCGTGGGACGTGTGGGCCAGGCCACGGGAGAGTTTTTGTGGCCTTGATCCTGGCTCTCACCTGGATGCTATTTATTTACTTATATTTACTTTTTAAAGTTTTTTTTGACGTGGACTACTTTAAAAGTCTTTATTGAATTTGTTACAATATTGCTTCTGTTTTATGTTTTGGTCTTTTGGCTGCGAGGCATGTGGGATCTTAGCTCCCCGACCAGGGACTGAACCCGCACCCCCTGCGTTGGAAGACGAAGTCTTAACCACTGGACCGCCAGGGAAGCCCCGTATAATTTAATCAGACAAAAGCAAGTTTAATTTGCTTTGATTTGGGAGCAAAGGCAACAACTTGGTCACCCACGGCAGCCAGGAGCCAAGTGGTCCACCCCCAGCCCTGCTGCAAAGGAGGAGCACAGAAAACCAAACGTAAGGCATGGCCTCAATGAGGACAATGGGAAAGAAAAACATCTCTTTTCGATAAAACCAGTTCTTACATCCCTCTATCCAAACAAGCTACCCTTTCACAGGTGGCCCCTTCTCTTCTGCCAAGGTCCAAAGCCATTTCCCACTCTCCTTCAATGACCCAAGTTGAAATTCTACCTTGTCTTCCAAGATTTAATTGGAGTGAAAATCAATTCATAAAGCTTCCCAGATCCACCATCTCCCCAGATCTGAACTCCCTCCCCCGGGTGCCCCAGCATCTCCACGATGTCTCCTGAAGAATCCTTTCCAGGGGTTCTGGGAAGGATGGCCTGGCCCTTCCTTAGGGCAGAGGTTCTGTCTCGCTATTTCTGAATCTTTTGTCCTGCCTTCCTACTTAGGTGTGCTGAGTCCAGTTACATTGTACCCACCTCAAGCCATTTTCTACGTGTTCTAGAGAACATGTGTTTGCCTACGTAACTAACAAGAAGGACAGGCCACATTGGAGGCCCAATTCTTTGGGGCTCCCTAAAGATGCCAATATCTGTACAGAGTAAAGAAAAGCTCCCTTGTCAGTGCAGACTCTGGACTGAGCAGTCTACGTGGTGTGGTACAAGGCCTTGGGACACCTGACCCAGACTCAGATTTGCTGCTAACTTGTGGACATGACCACATTGCAAATCATTTACTCGTGGGCTGTCTCACCTTTCTGTACTGATATATGAGGAACTTTGGGGTACACTAAATGCTAAGGTCCCTTCAAACCCCCCAAATTCTATGTGGACTCTATTGATGTATCTATTGATCTGTTTCTCTATCTGTAGATCATACATGCTTTATGTTAGTTTCAAACTGTGTGTTTCCCCCTCCAGACATCTGTAACCAGCTGATAACCATTCCGAGATGAGTGCCCACAGCCGATGAGCCTGTGGACACTCTGGGATGTTCCCAACCAAGCAGGCCTTGCCCATTTCTGAAAGTGTGGTTGACAAGGATGGACCAGGAGAACAAGTTAGGGTCAGAGTTGGTCTGAATAACTTTGGATCACGTAGAGATGAACCCCAGCAAAAAAGGCCATTAAAAATGTAAACAAACAAAGTACCAGAACATTCCAAAGGCTTGATGAATCCATCTGTGCATGTGCTTTTCACAAATTTGAGGTGAAATGAGGGAAAGCCAAAGCTACCATAGCAGAAAACCATAGAGAGTCACTATTTCAGAATAGTTTATATTAAAGTAAGGCATTTGACCACAGAATGATCTCACTTATATCTGCTTCAATTCACCTAATAAAATACTGAAATCACTCTGTAATTTCCCACTCAGGTGCCTAACTAAACAGAAACTTTTCAGGGCAGACCCTTGCTTTCATGTGGGGGAGTCTATCCATTCCAAGGGACTGGCAGGGCAGACCTGTTCGTCCATCAAATGAGGAGGGAGAACCAGGTTGTCTTAAAAAATCTTTTTCTGGTCCTAAAATTCTTTGGGTTTTATAAACCTACATTAGCTTCTCTCAAACAATTCTTGTAGCATAAGAAAGCTTATCCTAACAGGTCTGGTTTTGAATCCCAACCCTCCCATTTACCAGCGGTGCAAGTGGAGGTAAGTGAGCTATGCTTCCTTGTCCTCAGCCTTCTCTTCTATGAAACGGGTACAAACAAACCCAGTGCTTAAGGTCGAGCACTGCAGACGGGCTTCCAGTAGCAGAGAGCTCCTCCAACCTCGAACACCCTCCAAAGGCCACACCGGTGGTTTCCATTTCCCCTTGACGGTCTGGAAACCACGAATTTTGTGATGTTCTGTGTTCCATTGGACAGTTTCAGCACAGAATCTATGATCGTGCCAAGACTTTGCACTTCCAGCCTAAAGGTAAGTTCCATTCTCCCCCAGTCTTTGGAGGCTGGGGCTGAGCTACAACATTGCATTTTACTACAAGTTTCCTGGAAGGCAGGACAACATGGGAATGCAGCAGGATAATACTGGCTATGTGAAAAAGGAAGGCACATCAGTTTTTCAAGACGAAAGCATTTTGGTATCTTTGCTTGGCAGGGTCCTCACAGTGGGGCCCACAGACCAGCTTTAAGGAAGGGACATCAATGAAATTGCAAGAAAGTTTAGTGGATCCATGATGTATGCAAATTCTGGGACCGCCACCCATAGCTTTTAGCAAACACACAAAGAGCCTCGATCGCCAAGGACCACAGCCAAGCTCAGATGATCCAAGCAAGTCAGCCTGTGGCAGAGCTTGGTCTTTTCTGCAGTGCGTTATATCAGGGTGTGTACCAACGTCGGGAAAACTTCCTGACGAAGTTAACCCTCAAAAGGACAAACCAGGTGATGACTGCATCCTCCTGAGTTCAGTGACACAGCCCTTGTGTGATTCCTGGGGAAGAATAGAAAGTAAAAGTGCTTGACAGGTGAAGACTGGAGCAGGCGAGTCACCAATGGAGCTAAGTCTAGAAGGAGGTTTCATGAGAATAGAATATTCTGTTCTATTTCTTACATCATCTCCAAGTGTCTCCTCCCTGATTGCCTATTAGCTGCAGGGAGAATAAAGAAACAGCGATTATGCAGTGGACCAGGCAGGTCAACACCTACATCACCAGTGAGGGGCGCTGGACCTCGTGCCTCCCGATGGGGTGCCCTGTGCTGGATGCAGCACTCTCTATACAGGGTCCTTCCCAAAATGCATAACCCCCATCTACTCACGAGGAAACGTGAGGCATACCCCAAATGAGAAGCAACCTATTATTTTTTAAAAGGCGGGGGTGAGGGGTTACTCTTAAAAAATGTCCATGCCATAGTAGAAAAAGAAAAGCCATAGGAATTCCAGGTTAAAGGAGGCTAAGGAAACAGGACAACTAAATGCAATGCCTGATTCTGGACTGGATCCTGGACTGGAGGGAAAATGCTACAAAGGATAGTACTGGGTCAACTGACAAATTTGAATTCAAACAGTTGATCAGACAAAAGTGTTGCATCCGTGTTAAATTTACTGATGTTGGTAACTATACCTTGGTTTTACGGTTATGTAAGTGGATATTCCTATTCTTAGGAATTATGCACAGAAAGGTTTAGAGCTAAAGGACTGAGTGTATGCAAGTAAACTTCCAAATGATAAAGAGAGAGAGAGCGCGCACACAATAACACAGCAAAGGAGTGAAATATTAGCAGGTAAATCTGGCCATACAGGTGTTCTTTATACAATAATTTTTGGTAACGTTTCTGTACTTTTGAAATTCTTTCAAAGAAGAAAACAGGGCTTCCCTGGTGGCACAGTGGTTGAGAGTCCACCTGCCGATGCAGGGGACACGGGTTCGTGCCCCGGTCTGGGAAGATTCCGTATGCCGCGGAGTGGCTAGGCCCGTGAGCCATGGCCGCTGAGCCTGCGCGTCCGGAGCCTGTGCTCCGCAACGGGAGAGGCCACAGCAGTGAGAGGCCTGCGTACTGCAAAAAAAAAAAAAAAAAAAGAAAATCGTGTCAATGGGTTTTCCCCTAAACTCCCACTTAGATTAGACTTTTTAACTATATCTGTGTAGGAAGAGACAGGATCAATATAACATTACCTTTTTGCATTATTGCAAAACATCCCACTTTCCAAACACATGATAAGAAAATGAGTGTCTTAGTCACACAACCTGGAGAGCACTAGACCGAGGTGCTTACCTGAGTCCAAGACTGGCTTGAGGGTGTCCCAATCATCAGAATGGCACGCAGATCCTGTCTGCACCGTGTGCTGTCTGGGGGACCTTGGGCACTGCCTCACTGTAGTGTCCTGACTGTGCAAATGTCTGCCTCCCAGGAGCGTCCTGAGTTTACTTAACCAAAGAAATAATGTTTATTATGATAGTAGGAAGTCAGTAGATAATCATCGTGATTTCTTACATGAAATGCCAGACAAATGAAGGGCACTATGCACGGCACAGTGATATCCACATGGTATTTACCCAGTAAAGATTCAGTGATAATGATGATGGAAGTGAAAGCGTGAGAGCTAACTGCAACTGGGGGATAAGCTGCCCTGCCCTCAGTCTGTTTAGACTGTGCACAAAGGTGATGCAACGGCACCGGGACCCACCAGGTGCTTAAGGAAAAGGGCTGTAGCTGCCTAATCCAGGGGTAGGGAGGGGAGCTTAGTGAACAGGTAGCACCCATCAGGTGGAGAGAAATGGGTCAAGGATCAGAAGACAGGGGTGAAACCCCAGAAACGGCCTCCTTCTTTCTCCTTCCTACGCTGCTTCTCCTCTTACATCTTCAGGTCATCTCCATCCTTACAAACCTGGACCACTTTAAGAGTCAGAACAACCAGATAAGCTACTAACTCACCTGAATCACATTCCCTTGGGTTACAGAAAACAAGTTCTGATAAACTAGTCACACAATCCTGTCCGGCATAAAGCAACCTGTGACTTATGGTCATGCATTCATTAATTGTCCTTTATTCAACAGATAGGTCCCAAGGGTCCTCTATGTGCCAAGCATTGACTAGGAGCTGGGAACCCAGAGATGACCCGAAGAGGCAGACTCTCTCCTCTCATGGAGCTGACAATTTAGTTTAATGGATTAAATGACCGTATCACCTTATCCCTCATGAATGCAGATACAAGAACTCCTTAACAAAATATTTAACAAATTGAATCCAGTAATACGTTTTTAAAAACCGTGGCCAAGTGTGTTTTATCCCAGGGGCACAAAGCTGATTTACCACTAAAAATATTATTCAGTGTAACTCACCATATTAATACACTGAAAGAGAAAAATCATATGAGATTCTGCACCTATGGCGAATCTCCATTTAACAAATTGATTTGTTAAACCATTTAACAAATTGAGCGCTCATTCATGAGTAAAACTCTCCACAAAGTGGGAAGAAATGAGAACACCTTTAACCTTTTTAAGATAAAAAGCATCTCTGAAAAACCTAAGACTATCACCCCACCTAATGATAAAAAACAGAATGCTTTCTCCTACGATCAGGAACGAGGCCAAGGGGCTCATTTTGACCATTAGTTCACACCGTACACAAACACTAACTCAAGATGGATCAGACTTAAACATAAGAGGTAAACCTGTAAAACTTCTAGGAGAAAATGTTTGTGATCTTGGGTTAGGCAAAGGTTTCTTAGAATACAAAAGCACAAATCATAAATGAAAAATAATTGATAAAATCATTTCATCAAAATTAAAAACGTTTGCCCTTCAAAAGACACTATTAAAAAGTTTAAGGGACTTCCCTGGCGGTCAAGTCGTTAAGATTCCGTACTTCCATTGCAGGGGGAATGGGTTCGATCCCTGGTCGGGAAACTAAGATCCTGCATGCCGCACCGTGTGGCCAAAAAAAAAAAAAAAAAAAAAAGTTTAAAAGCAAGGCCTGGACTGGGAGAAAATATTTGCAGCACATATATCCAACCAAGGACTTGTATCCAGATTATATAAAGAATGCTTACAACCCTTTAACAAGAAGGCAACCTGAACTTTAAAAAAAATGGGCAAGTGACTTGAGCAGACATTTCGGCAAAGAAGAAATACAGGGAACAAGCCAACGAACGGATGCTCAGTATCATTAGTCACTAGGAAAATGCAAATTAAAACCACTATGAGATACCGTCACACACCCATTTAAGTGGTTAAAATCAGAGAGACCAACAATACCAAATATTGACAGGGATGCAAAGTAACTGGGACTCGGGTCGTTGCCGCTGGGAATGTGAGGGACAGCTTTATTTGGAAAACAGTTCGGTGGTCTCCTTAAAGATGCCCATGCTCTAAGACTCAGCAACCCTGCTCCTGGGTATTTACAAGAGAAATGGAAACACGTGTCCACACCGAGATTTGTCTGTGCGAGTTCATGTCAGCTTATTCAGAACAGACAAAAACCTGTGGATGGATCGACAACGAAACACCTCCCAGCATCTTATGATTCATGCAGCAGTGTGGCCACGGGCGAGAAGGAAACCCAGCTGGTGGACCTCAGGGAGGATAATTCAATCGTGAGCGTTGGGGGCCAAAGAACTTTTCTCAACGTTCTTGTTCTTGGGATTTCTTGATGAGCCTGCCCCTCAGAGCGGGGCTCCCTCCCCCTGCCGCAGCAGTGGACCGCTGTTACTGGACACTTTCCAGCCTGGGCTGGGCTGGGCTGGGGCACCAGGCTATGGGGAGAGGGGTTCTCTGTTGCTGGGTTTGGGCTTCAGTCCCCATGTCCCTGCATCTCAGGGTGGGGTTTTCTCGTGGCCCTGCCCTTCCCAGTGGTAGGAGATCTCTGACGGCCTCTACCTCCCCACGAGGGGCAGAGGGTATCTGCTCCTCCAGCCTCAATGAGTCTCCACCTGTGCCCCGGGGGTGACAGGCTTTGTAGTTCTTTCCACAGTGGCCGCAGGCTTTTGTTCTGTCAGGAGAGGTTTGTGGGTTTCAAGGAAGCTTTCTCTGCCCTTCCTGCCTGCCTCCACTCTTCCTGTGAGCGCACGGGGAGGTCCCTGGGGAGGACCCGTCGAGTCTCAGCACCAGCGGTTCTCTCCCCTCCCCCTGCCTGCGCTGCGCCTGCAGCACGTGGCTAGAACTTCCAGCGGAGTCTCCTGACCCACCGGGACCGCGGCCCATCTCCTCCCCAGCTCTGCCCTGTGACCCCGTTTCTTGCTCTCCCTGGAGACCTGTCTTTCTTAGATTTCAGGCGAGGCTGTCACCCTATAAGCTCCGTTCCTTGATGGGCTTGGAATCAATTTTGTAGACTATCTAGATTTCTCTTGTTAGGATGGCAGTGTGCCTCCTTCCAGCCTTCTGTGTCCTAAGGGGAAGCCAGAATACCTGACTTATTTATTCTAAGAAACTGGAAGGGGATCGGGAAGTGACAAAATGTGAACAGTCGGAAATACTGGGTAGTAGGAATACGAGCTTTTGTATTGTTCCTTGTGCTTTTCTGTAGTTTTAAAATTTCAACAATAAATATAAATAATTTATTGTAATAAATAATTACAATAATTTGTAAATAAATATAGACAAGAAATATTTATAAATAAGTACATATGACGCCAGTTTACACGCAAAATGGACAGAGTGGTGGGTAATGTGGGGACCCACCTCCTTCGATTTTCGGCGTCTGAAGTTGAGGGGGGCAGCCTTGTGGGACTGAGCCCTTCACCTGTGGGATCTGACGCCATCTCCGGGTAGGCAGTGTCAGAATTGAGTTCAGTTGTAGGACATCCAGCTGGTGTCACGGAGAATGCTCGGTTGGGGGCAACTCCCACACATCTGGTGGCAGAAGCATCAGAGTGAAGAGTTGTGTGTGAACATAAGGCAGAAGTGGGAAATGGGAGTTTTTCCAACACACCACCCACATCACATTTTCTGTCTGTAGCCATGTCCAGACCCAACCTTTGAAAGCTAAAGGGAAAGCTACAGGTAAAGTTATAAGCAATAATTGCTTGGAAAGTTTAACAGGGCCAATTACGTAAGACACCCACCAGCCAGTGTCAGTATCTGCATGTAGCCTCATCCTCTTCACCCAGAACCTGTACTTATCTAAGGAACAGGCAAGGGCTATTTACTTGAGGTTTGGGTTCCGCTCCCTGGGAACTGACTGGCTGCCTCCAAGAAATATTTGGTGACTTGGACTAGCTCCTTGCTTCCTGATATTTCGATCCAGAGTCAAAGTCGCCTCGTCCCCACGACACACCCCCTGAACTTCTGTTTCGGTAGGCTCCCCAGACCCGGGGTCCATCCACTGCACATCTGAACTTCAGCAAGGTGTTTCCCTGGCTGTGACATCTGGCATCTGCCATCCCCGTGGGGGCCCGCAGCCTCTGAGGGAGTCCCCTGGCACCGCCGAGCAGACCCACAACTGTCCCCCTCGAGTGCGCGGGGAAGGTGGCACCCGACGCCTGAGGGAGGGGTACCACGCTAAGATGTTAGCGGCCGTCAACGGGCAGATACTTTACAGGTGTGGATGGATTTGGTGCCAACCTGAGTCAACTGCGTATACGTGCCCGGGAAGAGCTGACGCCATCTGGGCAGGCCGAGGAGTTCATAAAGTTAGTAAAGCAGATGAAAGGACGTGAGGTCCAGCTCTGCCCCCGCACATTTGCCCAGACTCACTTCAGTGAATTCCTTCCCAAGGGGGCTGCTTCCCATATTTCTCTTTGCTGTCTATGTAAGTCAGGGTTCTCCACAGAAACAGAAGCAACAGACCGCAGAGCCTGCTTCCTCTCTCTCTCTCTCTCTCTCTCTCTCCAGCCCGCTTTCTCTCCATCATGCGAAGACACAGCGAGTAGGCAAGACAGCCTCACCAGGAACTCAACTGGTTGCCACCCTGACTTTGGACTTCCCGCCTTCAGAACTGTGAGGAATAAATTTCTGTCATTTAAACCGCCCAGTCTGTGGTATTTTTTGTTACAGTAGCCTGAGCAGACTAAGACAAATAGATCTATTTAAAGAATACCTATTCTTTAAATAGGTATTGAGCATATAGGGAGCAGACACAGAGTGAAAAAGCAAACTTTGAAATGCAAGGCTTCCTCCTTTCGCAATCCATTCGGGCGCCCCGAGTTTGGCGAACGCAGGCTCAGATGGGGGCTGTTTAACCTGGGGCCGTGGAAGGGACTCCACCGACTTTGTACTTGGGGCTCCCTCTGTACTTTTCTGGGAAGAACGTCTGTAGCTTATATTAGCTTCACAGAGGGGCCAAGGCCCACAGGTAATAAGAACCACTTCCCTCGAGGTTCTGGGCGATACAGATACATAAGCTTTTGCCAGACATGCACCTTTCCCTGCAAAGAAATGACAGTTTTTCACATGGAGAGGGCTGATTCATCAAGTCCAGCATTCTCAACAGGGGGTGTATCGTCACTCCTGATTCAGAAAACAGACTGAGACGCAGCTTTGATTCCTAGAAGACGATCAGTGAGCCTTCAGATGGGGGACACACGATGCCTCTGGTAGAGACTGGCTTAAAGAGTGAAGGGAACAGGAAAGGTACGATCTGGCTCTGACAGATGCTGTTGGAACCCTCGCTGGCAGCACAACCTACCCAAACACGCCCCGTGGTGGTGTCAGGTCCATTTGGCTGCTGAAAGGAGGGCTCCACCCCTGATGCTCCTTCGATACAGGGTGACCTTATTAGAGGGACCACGTTCTGCTGATGTCTGGGGAGATGGCGCTGAAGCAGACAGGCTGGCCTGCACAAACCACTCACCCTGCAGAGTCCACCAGCGTCCAAAGGCTGAGGTCAGCCTGTGGAGCACGTGGCCCTTGCAAAGGCGGGGCAGCAAGGGAAGCAGGGGCCACTTCCCTGTCTCTGGATGGTTCTCAAAACAAGCTCTCTGCTGAGAGTTCTCAGAATCATATCACCATTTTAATGACAGTGACAAAAATTGTGGTCTTATTTCCACATCATCTGTAATGTCTATTCCTTCAAGAAATGCCATTCTCCGGCCAGTGCCCACAGGTTTTCAGAGGGTGTACCCCTCCGCCCTCAAACCACAGGGCTTCCAGCAAAATCTAATAAGGCAGAGAGGGGACAGAATTTGAAATTGTGACGATTGCTCCCAGGGCACTTTGAGAAAGGACTTCTCTGTCCTGTCAACCCATCTCAGGAAGCTTAACCCACAGCAGAAGGAGCTGCAAGGTCGTTTCCACAAGTGTCATGGCCGTCCCAGGCCCTCCTGTCCTAACAAGAGGCTGGGGTCAGAAGTGACGTTATCACAGATTGCTAAATCTCAGAGCTCCCCTCCCCGGGAAGCCACCCTGCATCTCTTCAGTGCTGTGTACTCTGCAGTAGACGGTTCCACTTCCCTTTTCAAATAGTCACAAAGAAAGCATTACACAACTCCTAAGAAACACAAAAGCAAGTGTCTGATAGGCCCAACAATGGACCAAGTATTCAGGCAATTTTTAAAGTTCTGTACCTATTTTATTCACAAACTTCCTCTTTAAAAAAAAAAAGTGAATGAGCTTATAAATTCTAATATATACTATGGTAATGATAAAACAGGATAAAGGGTCAAAAAACACGATTAAGGGACTACCCCGGTGGCACAGTGCTTAAGAATCTGCCTGCCAATGCAGGGGACATGGGTTCGAGCCCTGGTCTGGGAAGATCCCACATGCCACGGAGCAACTAAGCCTGTGCGCCACAACTACTGAGCCTGCACTCTAGAGCCCAAGAGCCACAACTACTGAAGCCCGCGCGCCTAGAGCCCATGCGCCGAAACAAAGAGAAGCCACCGCAATGAGAAGTCCGCGCACCGCAACAAAGAGTAGCCCCTGCTCGCCGCAACTAGAGAAAGCCCGTGTGCAGCAACAAAGTCAACGCAGCCAAAGATAAATAAATTTATTAAAAAAAAAAAAAAACACGATTAAAAGCGGAAAGTACAGGCTATACATTGTATGATTCCAACTCTGTGACATTTTGGAACAGGCAGAGCTATGGAGACAGTAGGCAGTGGCAGAAAGATCAGGGGTGGCCAGGGGTTGGGGGGAAGTGGTGGTGAATAGACAGAAAACAGAGGATTTTTAGGGAAGTGAAACCTCTCTGCATGATACTATAATGGCGGATACATGACATTACACATTTATCCAAAGCCATAGAACGTAAAACACCAAGAGTGAACCCTAATGTACACTGCGGACTCTGGGTGATGATGTGTCGATGTAGGTTCATCGGTTACCCCCCGAGCTCTGGTGGCGGATGTTGATAACGGGGGAGGCTATGCAGGTGTAGGCGCAGGGGTTATAGGAAATCCTTGGGCCAACCCCTCAATTTATTGTAAACCTAAAACTGTTCTAAGAAAATAAGTCTATTAACAAAAATAAAAGTGCAAAGCAGGATTAACAAGTCACATGAGGAAGTGTGCCCCTTTCTCTGGGCTTCCTGGCAGCCAAGATGAAGGGCAAATCATACAGCGGTTCCCGGAGACCCCGACTTCACTTTGCTCAGAGTCATGAACAAGCGGTTCTGTGGGGCTCGTCCCTAAACCCCACAGGACAGAACCAGGCTCGGCAAAGCTACCTGTGTTCACGGGGCCCCAGCGGCTTTGTGGAGAGGCCACTCAGAACACTCCTGCCCCGTGGGCCTCACCCTAACGAGGCAGGGCTATGGTCACGGGGGGCCAGACTGGGTATCAGAATTGGGCCCTGAATCCAGACGTTTTCATTAAACTGGGAGAGCGTTTGGGTCAATACCCGTCCTCTCTGGCCCTCAGTCCCCAGTAAAAGGGCCCTTTGAGATCAAGGCCTAAGAGGCGGACGGCCCCCACGTAAAATCAAGCCACGAACAATGGGAGAAGCCCCCGCAGAGCTTCCAGAAGGGCCTTTGGTGCTGGCCTGGGACTGAGCCAGTCTGCGTTCACCAAGCTGGTGTAAAGCCAAGCAGCGCTCCCCTCCCCGATTCCCGCGGGTTGTTCTGTGAGCACGAAGTGAGGAAAGCTCCCGTGGATTTTGCCTAGGCTGAGAGACAAACCACTGAGAAGTTAAAATTCAGGGTCATCCTGTGAAACTCGGCAGGATGCACCATTAAGAGCGTTCCTTTCCAAACAGAAAAGAAAGAGTCAGCATGATGTGAATCATGATGCGGAGAGACCAGGGGGCTGGCGGGGAATGGGGGGTGAGGGTTGGGAAGGCTCCTGGTGGTAGGGGTTGCCCAGCGGGGATCTTAGGGATGAGAAGAAGCATCCCAGGAAGATGCAGGTGGAGGAACTTCCAAGTGGAAGGCAGAGTGACTTGCAGGGCCAGGAGGCAGGAGACAGACGGTCCATGAGAAGTAAGAACCCAGAGGCTGGAAGGAAGAAATAACCAGGAAAGGTGCAAGAAAGAGCCCAAACTAGGAGGCGAGCAGGGCCAGAATCCCAAAGAAAGTGGAGCTGGCCAGAGAGGCAGTGACAGCCTTGAAGTCAGGAAGGGCCAGGCCTACCCAGGTCATCAGAGAAAGGTGAATGGACCAGATAAGGGTAGCGCCGGCCCAACGAACGCTGGCTTCTCCTGAGATGCCACCTGCAAGGGAGCACCATGCACAAGGTCCAGGAGACGCTGCGTGCTTTGGACACCTGCAGATATGGAGAGGCTGCAGGAAAGGACGCTGGCCACGTGGCCCAAACCGGCATGTCCTAAACCTGTTTGCGTAACACTCAGGAGCACCTGTTAACATCTGGCAGGATGCTAGTTTTTTAGGTGGTAGTCGGGGATAGTGGAGAAACGAAGGAAAAGGCCCAGGACACAGGTGCTCAATAAACTGTAATTACGTCTTGCTTAAGAGCATAAAGATCGGAGGAGACTGTGTATGATAATCACTAAGGACGCTTGTCAGGAGGATGCTAAGCAGAATTCTGAACCCGTAGGAAACATAAACAGATGTGTTTCAACTGAATTTGTACAAAGATCTAATCCAAGAGTAGAAAGTAGATTTCGTGCGATGCAATGCAGCGAACCAAGAGGAGGACTAGATGAAGGAAGATGAGGCTAGTCTGGCTGCAATCACTCTTGTCCCTCTTGGTACAGGACACGAGTTCTGGTACCCAAGTCACATGACCGTCCGTGGCTAACAGGGCCGAGGTTTTCTACTGTCTTCTCTGCAGCGGGTCACACATAGCAGCCCGCTTGTTTTAACCAGGTTAGGAAACAGCTCGCTCCAGGTAGAAGCTGGAGTTGATCTAAACCATGAAAATCTAGCAGAACCCTCGGCTGGAAAGGAGAGAAAGAGACACTTCACAGCACAGACTTGACCACAGAGCTGCTTGTGGCTCGTCTATGCTGGGGCCAAGACCATCCAGCGAGGAGATCGTGGTCCTGTAACGTGAGACAATGGCCTCCCCAGGAACCGCAAGGCAGAGTCCACGGTGTCAAGTAGCCTGAAGTGGCGGCTGGCCCCGTACTTTCCTTGCTGTGCCAACACCCGAATAACATATGAAAGAAAAGATACAGCAGAGCACTTCCTGCAGGAGCAGCATGTATCGCTTGCACGTGATCTTCTGCTCAGAGCGTTTCCCTTTCCAGCAAAGCATCTCTTTGGTGCCTTCGGGGAGGGCTCTGACGTTCTGCAGTACGAAGGCGCAGCTGCTGGGCACATCCATGCATCATGTTTTGAGTAGAAGTCTGTGCACTTGGCGCCGCTGTCCACCAGCTTGGAGTGAGGGGGTGAGTCAGCTGGCCCCTTGCTCTGGACCCCAAATGGATTTCATGCACGGCATGTGGAGGATCAAAGTTTCCCTGTTGGATGAGCAAAGGATTCCATAGTTTTCAATAATAATGAAAATAATGATGATGATGATGATAATTAAACTGAGTTCCATGTCCAGGCACTGGGCTAAGAGTTGTTACTGTTTTTCGGCTTTTTAAAATGTGCATCTCATTCTCTTATAGCCCAATGAGGTATGTGCTGTTACATATATGTGTACATGCCCTAGTGTGTGTGTACGTATACATGTGTTATCTATGCACACATTTCCCAGCCCTGTTCACTGAAAGGGCAAAGAAGCAAAGACACCCCAGTAGCAATGAGCACACCTAGAGCCCAGATCTTGGTCTCTAAAAGGAACCAGCGCCCCTCAGAGAAATGGCTGACCCTGGAGCTGAGGCAGGGTGGGTACAAGGTGATCCCGAAATATTTTGTGATGCCAGGAAGGGAGTCAGTGCTAAGAAAATGCAGGGCATGACATGTCACAGGACACGGAGCAGATGGGTAGGGCTCTCACTGGCCAAATCTGGGACATTTTGAGCATCAAATTCATTTAGGACAATGATATGTTACAGACCTCTAGAAATAGGAATCCACGCATCTGTGCCATTAACAGGCATATAAATAGGAAAAGGAAAGCCTCCTCACAGCCAGGATGCCGAGGGCCGACTGGTCACTGGAGGGAGCACTGGAGATGGGGCTCATCATTCTGCAGCCACCAGAGTAAAGATGTGCTAGGACAAGAATCACCCACGAGCGCTTCCCTGGTGGCACAGTGGTTAAGAATCCGCCTGCCAACGCAGGGGACACGGGTTCGAGCCCTGGTCCACGAAGATCCCACATGCTGCGGAGCAACTAAGCCTGTGAGCCACAACTACTGAGTCCGCGTGCCACAACTACTGAGCCCACGCACCTAGAGTCCGTGCTCCGCAATGAGAAGCCACTGCAGTGAGAAGCCCGCGCACCACAACCAAGAGTAGTCCCCGCTCACCGCAACTAGAGAAAGCCCACGCGCAGCAACGAAGACCCAATGTAGCCAAAAATAAATAAATTAATTTAAAAGAAAATCACCCACGAGGCTAAGTCTAGGGGAAAATGTTGACACGGAGCACCCCTGGGGCGATCAGAGCATAAGCTCAGGTGCAGGCATGCTGAGTGTGGAAGGCCCAGTGCCCCCTGGGGGGTGCTGGGGAGAGACAGGAATCACACAGGCACATTTAAGGGCCCCAGCTGGTTAGCAGCAGTTGAAACCATGTGACTGGTCACCTACCCAGGAAGCTTATGAGCACTAGAGGCTAGAGCTCCGGGGAATATCAGCAGGTGGTGGGTGGGCAGAGAGGCCAATGAAAGAGCCTGACACTGAGCTGGCCGAGAGGTAGGTGAGCCCAGACTCGTCCATCAAAGCCGAGAGGAGGGAGTCGAGGTAGGCACTTGGCTGAGAAGTAAATGGCAAGCAAGGCCATAGATGCAACAGGACGAACTGTCAAAAACTCCAGCAACGCTCACCAAACTTGCATATGAATGTTCATGGTTGCATTGTCCAGAGTAGCCAAGAAGTGGAACTGACCCAATGCCCATCAATGGATGAATGGATAAAAACATGGTGTATCCACAAAATGGAATATTATTCAGTTATAAAAGGGAATGAAGTGCTGACACAAACTACAACACAGATGAATCTTGAAAACACTGTGCTAATCAAGAGCAGTCAGGCACAAAGGACTACGTAGTGTATGATTCCACTTCTATGAAATGTCCAGGATAGGCAAATCCACAGAGGCTGAAAGTAGTGTTTGCCTAGAGCTGTGGGGAGATGAGTGAATGCTAATGGGTACGACAGGGTTTGTTTTGGGAACGATGATTATATTCTAAAATCGTGTTCATTGCTGAACAACTCTGTAAATATACCAACTCACTGAATTGTACACTTCAAATAGGTGAATTATAGGGTACAGAATTATACCTCACTAAGCCTGATGTGTGTGTGTGTGTGTGTGTGTGTGTGTGTGTGTGTGTGTGTGTATGCCTAGCAATGAAGAGAAGGAAGTGCAACGGCACAGGACCTTTTGGGGCCTTCCTGGGACAGACACCCACCCTCCCCATGTCCTCCACCTGCCTCTTGTCTGGAAGAACTTTAGCCAAAGAATAAATTTAATCAGAGAAATGAGAAAATGCAGAAATAGAGGAAAATAGTCAAACAAGACAAAATAATAATAGTTCAACCATTAAACAAAATCAAGGACCTTTAGTTCCTCCTAAGGGCTATGGATAATATTCTGATCCATATCCTTTGAGCTGCTTTGCAGATATTGAAACCCCGACCAGGAGGAAGAAGTTAACTACATGACGACCAGAGCGTAGCCATGAGACATAAGCTGCTCCATCCTGCACAATTCCAAGAACTGGCCTCAAGGAAATGGGAACAAACTGACCCTGGAGCCGAAGATTAACTGAATCAAGATGACACTATCAGACCTCTGCGTGAGCAATCTCAAGACTACTGTCAGAGCTGACTGTGCTGTTCTGCATATGGCCCCCCAACCCCGCCTGTGAACCCCTGAAACTCCCCTTTAAAAGCTCTTGCCCCCAGTCGACAAGGGGGAATTGGTTCTTTGCGACATGAGTCCACCTTCTCTGCAGGATTGCCAGCTTCCTCAATAAAGCTAATATCTTTCCTTTTACCCAACATTTGTCTCTCAACATTGGATTCTTAAACGATGAGCGGCCAAACCTCAGTTTGGTAATGGAAGGAATCAGGGTGGTTGTTTAAGCCAGTAGTTCTCCAACATTACTGGGCACCAGAAGCACCTGGAGAACTTGTTAAACTGTGTCAGGCCCCAGCACAAGAGGTTCTAATTCAGTCAGTGTGGCGGGGGCCTGAGAATGTGCATTCCTAACCCATTCCCAGATGTTGCTGAAGATGCTGACCAGGGAACCACACTTTGAGAACCAGTAAAACCATGGGAAGTGATGGCATTTGTTCACTGCTATTGTTCTAAAACTGAGATGTAATTCACTTATCATAAAATTCACCCTTTTAAAGTGTACAATTCAGTGGGATTTAGTGCATTCACAACACTGTGTAACCAACACCACTAATTCCAAAATATTTTCAACACCCCAAAAAAGAAACCCTGTACCCATGGGCAGTCACTCCCCATTCTCCCCAACATCTCCAGCCTCTGACTACCACCAATCTACTTTCTCTCTCCATAGATTTGCCTTTTCTGCATATGAAAAGAATCATATAAACTGTGGGTTTCTGTGTCAGGCTTCTTTCACTCAGCATAACGTTTTCAGGGTTCAGCCATGTCACAGCACGAATCTGTACTTCATTCCTTTTTGCGGCCGCATGATACTCCCTCGTATGAACAGATGAGTTTGTTCATCCATTCATCAGTCGATGAACATCTTGATTGTTTCCACCTTTTGGCTGTTGTGAATCATGTTGCTATAAACAGTCGTGTGCAAGTTTTTGTGTGGACATGCTTTCAATTCTCTTGGGCATGTACCTTGGAATAGAATTGCTGGATCACATAATAACTCTCCATTGCATGTTCTGATGAACCACCAGCCGAAGGGACAGGCTAAGGCTTGTCCATCTCCTTACCCTGAGATGCTATGCTGAATGTCTTCTCAACTTTTGAGCTCTACCTCACTGTGACTCTTCCCTGGCGTTATGTAGGCACATCTGGAAAATGAAATAATACTAAGAATGTATTATAAAGGCTGAAGGCCCATTTCTTGATCTTAATTTGAAGTTGATGCCTGACATTTGTTTCTTCTTCCAAAAAGGGCGGGGGGGTGGGAGATGACTATGCTAACGATCATTTTTGCTCCGCTCTCCTTAACGGAAGACACAACCATCCTCGCCACTTCCGATCTTTATCATCACTAGACTTAAGACGAGAGGTTCAAGTGACACATCCTCCCGCGGAAGTGCACCTGACAAGCACGACCTTCCTTCTCAGGGCCCATGTGGGCATGAAGCAACGCCACAGGCAACAAAGTGGTTTGGGCAGATGTGGAGTTTATTTGCTGCAGTTCCTTGGCGCTAGTTTACAATGCAAAAAAAACAGACAAACAAAAACCGATTGGAATAATTATAATTTTTTTAAAAACCCTGTCAACAACTTTCAGTCATTTCTTTATATTTTGACAAAACTTTTTTTTAAAACAAATACAAAATAATCTAAAAGGAGAAAAACTATACATGGATTATTTACACCTCTGATAAATAGACTAATACTGATCCAGGTGCCTCTCTGTCTAGGTAATATTCGTGAGAACCAGGGCCAGGGACTCAGATAGCCAGAGGGGCTCCAGCACCGACCCAGACCCCCTGGTTCTCCCGCCCAGAAATTTCAGGTTCCCAGCCTGGACCCTCTTCTGCCACTTTCACGAGCTCTGGCATTAAAACGCCTGAAGCCACTCCAGGTAGGACCTACATGAAGGGGGGACCCCACAAAGTGACCCCACCACTCCCCTTTACAAAAGCTATTTCCAGAGATGTGAGCCCGCCCGGAAGGTGTCAGAGGAGCCAGGGTCACACTGGAGCTGCAATGGCCCGGCCAGCCCTGCTCTGCCTGGACCGGGCGCCGGGCCCCGGACGAGAGTCCCTGAGAGAACAGCAGGAGAGCGGCGGCCACGGCTCCTTCAGGCCACGCGTTAGGAGGGCAAGGCCGACTCCAGCGGGAGGCCGACCACTCACCCTCCGGCTCCCCCCACCCGCCCCTGCCGCGCAGATGAAGGCCCGCTCCTCCCCAAGGGCCAGCGCCACACGCACGGCGAGTCCAGGTGAAGGCCAGTTCGGAGGCAGAAAAGGCTGAAGCCCTAAGGTGATCGGGTCAGACCTGCTCCTTCCTCTAAAACGAGGAATGGAGTTCAGGGGCAGGAGGAAGAAAAACCAAATAAGAAACAGGTTATCCCAGAATCTCTGATGGGACTACCTTCCTCACAGTTTTGGTTATTAGGTATGTAGCTCAAGGAAAGATGCTGACTATTTTAAAGCCCGACAAGAACGAGTCCTGAAAGAGAAGGAACAGCGCAGGCGGGGGGCGGGCTCCCTTCTCCCCGCAGTGCTCCCCAGGCACCTGGAAGGAAAAGCATCAGCTGGAGTGGCCGGCGCTGCCCTGCAGGCCCCGAGTCTGTCCTCGCCGCGCGGCCCCCTCCCCCCTCTCGCCACCCCCTCTCTCGCCCAGACGAGGCCCCAGAAGCGTGAGGAGGGGCCCGCCTGGCCCCTGCCCCTGCCTGGGCTGACATGCACAGCGGCGGCCCAGGGAGCTTCTTCTCTCGGGAGAAGCTTCCCGAAGCAGACAGGCAGAATGCCTGGACAGCTCTACCTTCTCTTTCTCTTTCTTTAAAAAACAAAAATATATCTTTATAGCATGTGGCTTCTCTTCCATTCCACTTTTTTTCTTAACATAAAATAAGATATGGGTACACGTATTTATGGTGCAGGGTTGAAGGCTTCTTCCCAGGGAATAACCGAGAGGTAATGGTCGGCTCCAAGCTCTGCTATCAGACCTGTTGAGTGGAGACTTGTGGGGAGGCAGCGTGGCCGACAGGAGCTCTGTTCTTTTTAGAGAGAAAGGCTCAAAACCCAAGTGTGAAGGCATCAGGCCCCCTTCTCCAAGGGTAACTGCCTACCCTTCTCCCACTTAAAAAAATTAGCAAAAGCTGAAGCTAGTCTCTAGGAACTCAGGGCAATGCCTGGCAAGACGCTCCCACTGCACGGGAGGCAGGGAGGCTGCACCGGGCCTCACTCGCTGGGCCTCACTCGCCGGGCACACCAGCCCTGCTGGCTGCGTAGACTCAATGTCTTTTCGTGGAAGAGACCTTCTTCTTCCGTGCGGCTAGCATCTCGTAGAAAGGGTCCCTGCTGATGGCTGCCCTGCAACACAGAAAAGGGGAGAAAGCAGAGGAGACTGAGGAACAGGACCAGGAGACACGACCCCAGGCAGGGGCTTCCTAGCAGCAGCCGTGCCCCAGACCCCCTCCCTGCTCGACCATCCCTTTAAAGGCCACGTCACGGCATCAACCTTCACTGTGTCCACATGTGGCGTAAAAGACAAGTTTTGAGGGAGACACGTGGTACAGGCGACAAGGTCACTGTGGGGTGCTTATTGCCTGTTTCAACCAAGTAATAAATTTAAGTTTAGGAATCCTCTACGCCCTCACAGCTGTGCTCTAACGCAGCAAAACAAGCGCAGTGCTTTAGTTCCGTCATGACAGTGGCATTTGTCTGGAACAGTAACCATCACACAACCCCGTGTGTCCCCTGCCACGTGGTGCATCTGATTGGCGGCCACCCTCTGTACCGAGCAACTTCTGAGTTCCCAAGAGCACCAGCTCGACAGCCAAGACCCATCACTGGGCAGTCGGGGCCCAGGCAAGAGGCCAGCAGCCTGCTCTGTGTCCACAGCTTGGTGGGGAGGGAGCCCAAGCAGCCCTTGCACTGGCCCCAGCGACACCAGCACAGGTGGTGATGGCAGGCCTCAGCCATCCGCTGTCCCTCTGTATTTGTCATTCTCCACTTTCAAGCAAGGTGTGATCCACGTTTTGAAGTTTCATTTGCTTTTCCTGAGAAGTAGTATTCCAGGTGCCAACTAGCTTCTGGGCCAGTCACAAGCCCACATGACTGTGGACTGCACTTAACCAGGTGCATGACGGCTCCTGCGGGCTGACCGGGCCCCGTTCACAGAGAGGATGTGTCCGTGCGAAACAGCAACTCAGCTCCGGGGGAGGCAGGAGCTGGACAGGGCCCGGAACACATCCTGAGGGACCCCGCCATGCAGGCATCTGACCACTCGGAGTGCTCGGGAGGGAATCCTGCTTCCACCTTCAGAGCATTAGGGTGAGTCCACCTCCGCTTCCTGGGTGGGCCAAGCCCCCAGGGACGCCGCGGGACATCTCCAGTCCACGTGACGGGGGCCAGGACACAGTGAAGTGCTTGGGGCTGGAAGCTCTGCCCCGGCCTTGCACATACATGTGCTTCTCACGGCCGTCCTCACATGTTCCCTGGAGACACTCTGCCCCAGCCCTGGGAAGGCAGAGCGGAGACGACACCGGGCAGCAGAAGCTCTCCCTCAGTGGCCACTGTCGCTGCGCTGCAGGTCTGTCTGCAGAGACACGCGATTCTGTGTGACCACGTGCCCAGAGCACCAGGACCGAGGTAGCTGGAAACTCCTGGGAAGAGCACTGATGAGAGAAAATGTGCCTGCAACTTGACCTTCTGCAAAACCTTTCCAGCAACATCGTGAAGAACTTCCATCCGATCAGGTCCCTCCTCTGGCGCCTCTGCCCCAATATTTTCACTGGGAGAGCGTCAGAGCCAAGGGTGGCTGGAGCTGAGCGCCGCACGTGGAGGAGGACGGCTCCCTGAGTCAGAAGGCTCGGGTCTGTGGTTCGGGACGAGTGAATTCACCTCGCTGTGCCTGTGTCCTCATCTGTCACCTGGGAACAACCATCCTGCTGCACCCACCTTCCCAGGGGTCTGGGGAGGGTTAAGGGCGCTGAGCCGTGGAGCTGGAACAGTGTCTGCAACTCCCACAAGGAGATGAGGCCAGCTCCGGGCAGACCCCGGGATCCACCCCCGAGGAGGCTCTGCATTCACCTCGATGGAGGGACTGAACCATTCCAAGCATGACCGTAAGGAGGGCTCGGGTTCTCTGGCTACCGAAGTACAATGACATGAAAGGCAGAATGTACACCTGCAGACAGAGCCTTTTTGAAAGAACAATGAGTTGGGGGAGGCTATACACAATCCCCTGTCAACACACGCTCTGATGCCCTAACGATCATGCAGGACAGCACACGGACCCAGAGACACAGAGACACGGTCACCGTGCACACACAGGAAGTTGGTCCACACTAAAGAGGGCGCTTCAGACTGGACAAAATGGATTAATAAACGGTATCAGGACAATTGGCCACTCACTTGTGAAAATAAGGTTACATCCTTTACTTCAAACCACATGCAAAAAATACATTTCATAAGGATTAAAGAGTCAAGTATTTTTTAAAAAAACGTGGTAAAAAAAAGGGTACGGGGACATGGGTAAGGAGCTCTCCGTGGCCACAGGTCCCCAAGGCGCCGCTACTCCTCCACACAGACCTCAGGGTGCGTCCAGCACAGAGGACGCCTGAGCCTCCTTATTGGTGGTGACGCCAGAAACGCTGCGGTGCCTCATGGGCTCCACGGCACGTGGGACGGCCTCTGATGACACCACACTTCCGACAGCCGTCATCATCCGGGGCTACCTGAGTCCAGGTGGCGTGCTGAGCACGGCGCTGCACCATCTGTCTCACCCTCAGAACGGCCTTGTGCCTTAACACCACCATCCAGAAGGGGGCGGCACCGTCCCCGGGAGTCCTCAGGGAGCCCCGCCTCTCACTGCTGTGTGGTGAGCAAGCTGAGGGTCTGGGAGGAGGGCAGGCGACGCTGAGAGTCAGAGCGGGAACTCTGCACGGGCTGGCCTGACTCCGAACCAGTGCTCTCCTGTCCTGCCCATCTGAACCGCACAACTTTCAGAGGCTCTTTGTGTGGGAATAAACGACCTGCTCCTTCCCCCACATCACCTCGCCCCCCTTCAGCCGTTTATTCACTATTTAACCCTGGCCCAAACACTACACTTGTTTTAGTAGAGGTGCCAAAAACACCACAAAAACTAGAGCGTGCCCAGCCCCTCAGGAGCAGGCCGCGGCCCCGGTGGGAGAAGGCCCGTCACTCGGGGTGACGCAGGACCCGCAGGGCCTTGGGCGCCGGTCAGTGCGGCCTCACTAGTCTCCAGGGGAAGCCTCGAGGCTCAGTAATGGGGACACCCTAAGGAAATGGCTGGGCCATGTCTGATGGGCGCAGCGCTGGCGGGGAGAGAGAGGATGCACTCCCAGGGGCAAGACAGGTGTGGTGATGGGCAGCGGGTGTGATGGCGGGCGGGGCAGGGTTCACAGAAGCCATGGGGAGGAGGAGCTGCCGGGGCAGGACACCTCCCCCGTGAAACAGGTGCAGCGAGGGCCAGGAGGAGCCCTGGACCCCAGGATCTGTGTATACCTCCCTTACCCCAGAACCGCCACTTCCTCACAGCTCAGCAGGGAGTATGAGGCTCTGCCTCGCAACCCCGGATCACGGCCACGTGACTTTGACAAGCATTCATTACTTACCCTCTATGGGCCTCAGTCTGCCCATCTGTAAATGGGACAACAGTGCCTCACAGGATTAAGAGATTATAAAAGGGAACGGTTACAATCCCCGCTGAGCTGCCACCATGAAGACGAAACCCACTTCCTAAGACGTGAAAAGGCCAGTCTGGCCAGTGGCACCTATGCCTATAAGCCTGCCCACCTGTCCCCTCTTTGGGGCCATGAGCTGCACTTGGGAAGCCTAGATGTGAGGCGCACTCTTAAAAACGCTCAATGGTCAAGAATCCAGACACCCAGGGAAAAGTCACCGGGGAGTCACAGTCAAACTACTCGCTAATGATTCAGCACACAGGGCGCAGAGGCGGGATGGGCAGCCCACGGGACAGCTGGAGCGTCACTATCTGACAGGCGAGGTTGCCAGCTTCACCTGCCACCTACTTGATGCACTTGATCCAGTCTTCCTTCTCCTCAGGTGTTGGGGCTGAGATGCGGTACACCGTGTGGTTCCCCTCCACCACTCGCCCGTCAGCCTCTGTCTTACAGGCCTTAATCACTTGGTCTTTATTGTCGGGGATGTAAAGCTCAAAGCAGTTCTGAGAATTAAGAAAGAGAGGGAGAGAGTGACAAAGATCTAAGAAAGCTGCTGACCAAGAAAAAAGTTAAGTTCCCAAAAAGTAAATTTTTATTTCCAAAAAAAAAAAAAAGTTAATTTATTTCTTTATTCTCACCTTCATAAAATATAGCCAACATATGTTTTCCTTTGGAAAAGAGGAGCCTAGAAGTGGAATTCTGGAGAATGTAGATTGTATATAAATAGGTTTTATTAGCAAAGATATCAAGCAGATGATACACGTTAGCTCTACTCCTAATATATAGAAAATATGGAGCGAACTGCAGGTAACTTAATGCCTTTTAAAGCCAAGCCAGCAATACGATATTCCAAAACAGAGGAAAAATATTTATAAGCGATCTGAAGATCATAAAATAAGTGGTCCAATCATGAGAGCTTGATGCCTTTTAAGGAAGGACAATTCTATACCTCATGTGATATTCAATAAATGACACTAAAGCTGATGGACAGAATGAAAGAGGTTATTTAGTCTCACCTTTGGCTTGAACTGTAAAGATAATTTTAAAAGTTAGGCTAACTTAAATTAAATCATATGAGTACTTTCGGGGTTTTTCTCAAGTACAGCTGACCCCTGAGTAAGGCGGGGGTGGGGGTGGTGCTGGCCTTCCGCGCAATTAAGCATCCTCGTATGACCGACAGTCGGCCTCCGTCCGTACAGCAGTGCCTCAGCAGCCGCGGACTTAGCCAAGCACAGACGGCACTCTACCATAGGAGTTACCACTGAGAACAGTCCACGTGTCAGGGGACCCACACAGCCCCAACTTTGTTGTCCAAGGGTCAACTGTAAACCTCTGCAACTTCTTCCTGTATCAAACAGCTGCTATGCCCATCCCTTCTGTCCCCCCAAAACATCTCACCAAAAAATACTCACTGGTTTTTTGGAGTCTTCCACCTCCCGGATACTCAGGTTCTCTAATGGGATAATTCCACGGGGCTCCTTATCCTGCAGAAGAATTTGAGAGAGAAGACCTAACTGCTCAGTTTATGAACGCATGTCCTGTTACCTTCCTCACGGCAACTCAGCCCAGCTCCTGTGACTCCTCCACGACATGAAGTCCCACAGAGCAGCTTTAAAAACAAGAATAGGGTCAAGAAATGTGTGGGTGTTGTCAACATACCACATATGAATCCCTAAGACCGAAAAGCCTTTGGAGGAGGAGCTTCCACAGACGTTCTGAAAGAGTGAGTGTGACAAGAGCTGTGGGTGGCCCTCCAGTGGGGAACATGTAAGGCCCTTTCACACAAAAATTATCCTGCTTCTTTGTCTGGCCCGTCTACTCATCCTTCAAACCTCAGTTCCAGTGTCAGCAACCCTAGGAAGCTCAAGTCTCGCCCGAGGTGCCCCTGTTCTGTGCCCGCAACGCCTGGACTATAGTCGTGTCGTGTGTCACCACCTTCTCACTATCTCCAGCCTCACCTCCCCCCTCCAGACTGTAGGATCCTCAAAGAGACACTGCCTGCCTGACAACTCCACCTGGACCCAAAAGCATCTAAACTCCTGTCCAGAACAGAGCCCTGCGTCCCCTCACACCCACTGGCCCTCCTCCAGGACTTCCCATCTCAGCAAAGGCCACCCCCACACCTGCTGGGCCATCAGCCTTCACCTCTTCTCCCTGATGTCCAGACAACCAATGGCCAAAGACTTTGTTCCAAGTTCAACAGTTTAACCGGGCTATGCCTTGGCACCAAGCTTCCTAGGACAGATGTTCCTAAACTACCATATGCACTCTTTTGATTTGCAGATCAGGTTTGTTTCTCCTTTTTAGGGAAATAATCTCATAACTTGTCTTTGCATTTGCAGGTCCCAGTCATTCTGGTATTGGGATCATCCTCATCTGTCCTCCGTACCTGTTCGCTAGCCCTTGTTTTTGTTTTTTTTTTTGCGGTACGTAGGCCTCTCACTGTTGTGGCCTCTCCCGCTGCAGAGCACAGGCTCCGGACGCACAGGCCCAGCCACTCCGCGGCATGTGGGATCCTCCCAGACCGGGGCACGAACCCATGTCCCCTGCATCGGCAGGCGGACTCTCAACCACTGCGCCACCAGGGAAGCCCTACCCTTAACTGTTTTAATGCTTGTCTTTCAGACACAATCTCTATGACTGTCTCAAGCCTTTCTTCTAGGATAGTGATTACATTTCTAGCTAATCATTCCTTGAAGTTTTAACTTATGTGTTAATAAGTAAGTTATAATTCTACAATTAGATAGTCATATTCTTAATATATAGTTTTGGTTCTCATTTAAGTCTGAAACTACTGGAGAGCCAGCTATTGGTGTTCTGGTCCACTTCCAGAGTCTCAGGAGAGAAGCGAGTGGAGGGAGCGCCCCCCTCAGACACCCCGAGCCCCAACTCTCCCCTGGGGTGCTGGTGTCCGGCATCTCTTGGAGCTGATGCTCACCGCACGCCCCCCACAGACAGTCTTCTACATGAACACACACCCAGAGCTTTCAATGATATCGCAGAAAGTGAGTCCTGTTTTTCCATTTTTCTTGTTCCTGGTTTCTACCCTGCAGCAGACCTCAGCACTCCTCCATCCAAAGGGGGAGGAGGGAAGAACTCCTACTCGGTTTACTTCTCCCAGACTTGTGCACGGGGAGGTCTGGGGCTGGTTGTGCCTGGCCACGCAGCAAGGGGCCTTCTGCTGGCTCCAGGCTGCGCCGCGGCCCCTGCTGCCTACTGTGAAGCGCAGTGAATGAGTTCTGCCCTTTCCTTATCCGGCTGCTATGTGTCCACTTCTTTCTACTAGATTTTTCCTCTTTGTCAGGTAATTTCTGTGTGGTTATCTCCACCTACCATCTTAACCCTGAGGCTCCCCCCTCAGCATCTTCAGAAACGTTTTCTCTGGATTCCCAATGTCTGATAAAATGCTGGTGTGCTGCTAGACTGAATTCAGGTAACGCCACCATGGTCGGCGTCATGAAGAACCACAAGATTCTAGAATCTCACTGCATTACCACTGAGACTGTCCCGGGACTCAGGGGTGCATTGTTTAGATGCCCTGCACATGGTTCATATCAACCCAGAGACCAGTGAAAAAGATTTAAACAAGATTTTAAAGATGTCACCAGTCTAGAAAAAACAGTTAATACATGGGGTGGGGGGACAGGGGCAAAACAGAAAGAAATTTACCAAGCTGTTCACAGTGGTACTTTGGGGGGTGAAAAAAAAATCTATCTTTGTACTGTTTTGGGTATTTGAAATACAGTACTCTCATAATTGAAAGGATTTTAATAACAGAAAAGCAAAGCCAGTTGCAGAACTTAACGAGGCATGAGTTTAGCCCCCATAACACACAAAATCCTGGTCAGCATTCCCTTGGAAATTGCTGAGTGACTGAATTATGAGCTGACACTGTCATGACTCTCAGTCCCCAAGTGAGAAGCCACATCCGCACGACGTCTGCAAGCTGAAGAACCACAGTGCGGAACACAGTGGAAACCCGCTTCACCCCCAAGCTGCAAAGGGCCAGGCACGACCTGCATCCTGGCTCCTACCAAGCTTCACACAAACACTGCCAGGACTCTCATTCCATCTTGCTCTACCTTTATTATAAAAGATACTTCTAAACCTTCGTTTTCTCAGTAGGATCTCAACTGCCCTGATTTATTTAAGACACATTCCAGTGCTGCCAGTGGTATATGGTTTGCTCTTTCGATGACCAGGAAACAGGGCAGAAACGAGGGCCTCCAGCTGTGGGGAGCCCGTCTGAGTGGGATCCAACCTGAGGCTACCAACCTGCTGGGCCTCCTGGGGGCTCCTAGAGGGAGCTTCAGAAAAGGTTTTACTGTACAATCTTTATTCTCACAGACTCTGTACAATCTTTATTCTCATAGTATTGTGTGTATTGTAATTCCATTCCCACTAAATAAAAACCAACAAAACTTTCAGTTTAAGTAAACGTCAATTTCTTAAAACTCCAGGTAATCTCCCATTTCGTTTCACTTTCTTTTCCTCTATGACATATTTTGCCCCTTGGCTGTTTCTTCTAAATCAAGTGCTTCAGTATTTCTGCTACCACAGAATCACAATTACTTTTGTTTCCCTTTCAATGGGGCCACAAACTCTCTCTTGGCCATGGGTCCAAGTTCATTCTTTCTAGCTCGGCTCTACAACCCATTTCTAATGCCGTGTATGATGTTGTCTGCCACTGTCTCCTGGCCGGGCACATGGTGTCCCAATGGAGAAGTGGATGTCAGCTCTGAGCTACGGCTCCTGTGGCCAGACACCCCACACCACACCCGGGCACCCCTCTTGAGATTCGTCTTAGCCCTTCCACTTCACATAAACTCTCCTCCTGCCCCAAAGATGCAGCAGGACAAATCTGACTGTCTCCCCCTGTGTCCTCCAACCCTGTCTCATTAGAGCTGTTTAAACACAGGCCTGGTCCACCCCCATCCCAGCTGACCAGCAGGCGCTCACCGTCGTGTATTCAAAGTAGTAAAGGCAGTTGTCAGTCAGAATGAACCAGCGTCTTTTCCAAGTCTTTACCCTGCCACCTGCAGAGCAAAGAGAGATGCATGTTGGATAGGAGTCAACCAGCCAGCACAGGCTCTGGGGGGCTCGAAGCTCTGCCCCCAGAGAGGGTGCAGGACGAGGAAGCGGGGGCAGGGCGCCAGGAAGACACTGAGATCATGGCAGATTTACATCAGTAACGAGACACAGAGCCAAAACAGAAGCACCTTTCACAGCGTGAAAGTCTGTGGGTACAAGCAGAGCAAGCAAGTTGGGTGGCCCCCTGGAGATGACATCAGGACAGCAGATGAGAGCACGGGCTGGGGAGGGAGCTGGGAGGGAGCTGGGACGGTGATAGACCAGAGAAGCGTCAGCAGAAGCCTATGGATGCGGTGGAAATGGGCGAACACAAGAGGAGGGGAGAGGGCCAGCCCCCTGGCTACGCTACACTGCTGGTCCACCAGCCCAGGGTTTTATCAGAACAGGACAAGAGGAGGAACCAGGAAGTAAGACATGTTAATCCCCTCACAATCAAATCCAGTTTTCCTGGAACATGGAACCCAAGTTCCTTCGGTTTCACCTTCTACCCCACCTTCCTGACTGTAGTGCGTTTCTACACTGGCTTTTTAGGTTTCTGGGCCAGTGTCCTAAATTCCCCCAGAGTCCTGGGTGGGACAAAGCAGTATCCCTGGATCAGGGAAGAATCCAGTGGTAAGCAGAGGTCCCTATTCAATTCTGGACTTCTCACCGGAATCTTGAAACAAAAATAACTGGAGGAGGAGGCCACAGGCCAAGTGAGCTCTCACGGGTGGCTGTGAGCTGTTGAAGGTTCCCTTAGTCCTTCTCAATATTTCTCAATAAGAAGAAACACCAGGGTCATGAAGTTATCCCAAGATGATACAAAGGAAGAGAAACTTCACTATGGCCTCGGTGAGTGAAGGCACATCCTGCTCTCAACCTGACCATGAGCAAAGCCCTTCTTCTCCTCGACTTACACCGGGTCCAGGGAAAGCTTTCTGAACGTGAACCATATGAAAGGCCTTCATGTGGTGAGATACACACAGCATTTCATAAACACTTCTTACTGCCCTGGACAGGATATGCTCTTTTGCTGACTTAACCTACAGAGAACATCACTTCTCCAATCCTCATAAAGAACAAGGACCACAGGGTGTAAATTTAGTGACCCCAGTCACGCTTCCTTGCTTGCCCCTCACCACAAACAGCTGAGCACAGGGTTTAGAGGGAGTATCTCCAGCTGCCAGGACGTGGCTGTGTGATCACGCCAGGTTTCCTCAAAGGATCCGACTGCTGGAGCAACGCAAATCCTGTCACGGAAATGAAGTGTCCAGCGTCGGTCCCGGTAGCAGTTTTAAGGACAGCTGGACTTTCGGGCCCCTTGCACGGCTCTGCTTGGATGCCCGAACTCTGAGAGGTTAAGCGGCTCATCATGAATTGCCGAGGTTCCCAATGGCACCACCTCACGGAAGGAGTTTGGTCCTGAGCCAGCACGCGCTACGCCCCCAGCCGCACCCCTGCTGCTGTCAAAGCGAAGACCGGCTCGACTCTCTGCCCACAGCAACTGTCAGCTTCTGTGAGCACGTGCCTCTGGCCCCTAAGGCCCTAGGGCATGAACCAAGAGAACCATGGATGGAAATACGACATGCGTGAGGAAATGGGAAAGGCTGGGCAGAACCGAAATAAATCAGGAGGAGAAAGAACACAAGGAATATACTTAGAACTGGAGCCGATTTGTTATAAAAAGGAAACCCCCTTCCCCCTTTCAGAACCCGAGGAAGCAGCTCTTCTGCCTCTTGGGCCTTCACCCCCACACGGGGCTCAGCACACAGGACACCCCAACCCATGCCCACTGCCGTGCGCTCCCCTCACAGGACCACCCCGGGGCACCTGGGGCTCAGGAGGTCGTGGAAGAGGGGTCAGATGTCCCAAGGAAGAAGATGGGAGGAAATCTAGGACAGAAAGCAAAGCCGGACAAATCCTCTCCCTGGTGATGAAAGCGTGGCTATTTCATTTCCCGACAACCTGCTGCATTAACGAGACCCCTACCATGAAGCACCACGCGGTCCCAGGGACACATTTCATGTTGAAAGGGAAACAGACATGAAACAAGCAGACAGACCGATGCGCGCACCTAGGACAGTCCCTGAGGAACTCACAGGACCACCTCCCAGCCTGCGGGCCTCTACTCCGTAGATGTAAAGGCCAGACGCTGGCTCCCCCGGAGCTGGGTGGTAACCACCTGACAAGGCCCGGAAACGTTTCATAAATGTCAGTGTTGGGGCCGTTCTTTCCCTTGAGGCTCTGCTCAAGTGAGGCTGAAGCAGACACCTGAGGACTTCCTCATCTAGAAAACATGTTTCCCTGAATCAGCAAGTGGAGAGCAGATACCAACGACATAACTATGAGGCCAATTTGGGGGTTTGAACGATGACTCATTGAAAAAGAGGAGGGAGAAAAACAAAACAAAACATAAAAAACAGAGCCGAGGTTGTAATGCCCTCCCCTAAAACACAGGAGATTAAACGGAAGGACTTCAAGAAGGGATTTGGGGGTTTTATCTTTTTTAACTTTACCTGGCCTCATTCTGAGTTTAAGAAACACCATTTCCCTTTTTCATGCAAAGGCAAATGTCCTATGTTGTCTAATTTACTTCTTTTCCTACTTTGCTTCTCTGGTCACGGCACGTGTGCGTGAGCACACGGCTGCGGGAATCACAACCTCCTCCTCTCCTCCACTTCAGAAATCTCTGAAGTTCCTGAGTGTCAATTTGAGTCAGTAATATAGCATACGCCTGGCCAATAATTCCGAGAGACAATTCAGTGAATACTTTGTCTGCGTTTACAAATCCACTCTTAGTGTGTTTTCTTGCACTACTGCACTCAGGAAAGTTCAAATTGTCCCACATCTGTGTGCCCAGCTGTTGGATGTACCATGCACTACCCCTCCAAGGGAAACATGAAAATCACTCCGCACCCCCAATCCTGACCAGTTCCCTAGGGACTGTACGGTAAGTTAGAAGCAGCATTAACACTACCACCAGCAATTTAAAACAAAATAATCAAAAATAACAAAATAAGAAAACGCTGCAGCGATTACAGTGGCCTGGGCAGAGCGAGCGAGCAGGTTGAGGGGATTACATACCTCCTGGAGTTTGGGGCAAGGAAAAGGAGAGCCAAAATCATGGAAACATACAAATGAGGGAGAAAAGAAAATTAAAACAAAGAAATTAAACCCGACTCCTTAACCTTAAGGTGCACTGTATTAGTCATTCATGTCTGCCTTGTGGGGATGGGACATAAAGACAGTAACAGGGCAAATGCCACTGTCCGGCGTGTGAATGAGGGGCTGGCCTCATCTGCCACATCCCATCTGGTAAAGACAAGATCTGAGGCACCACCAAAATCCTGGCCTCAAAGATGCCACAAATCAGCTCTCACCAAGCTGACGTTTATTAGTATATCCTGAATCCAGAGCAAAGACAGTGAAGACTACTTTGGGGAAAATTAAATGTCTCTCTTCGGATGGCTACCTCTTTTTAAAGTGTGTGTAAAAATGCTCACACACAAGCCTGTGAATACATATGTACATATGTGTATACACAAGAATACACAATCTTATGGTTATATGCATACACAGACATATACACACAATTGCAGACGGCTGGAAGGCCTGCCTTCTGTGGCACACACATACGAAGGGGTGATTTGAAGTGTGCTACAATGAAAACACAATGTGAAGAGTTTAGGAGGGTTTGGTGGAGGTCTGGAAAAAGTAATGCAATGACCTAAAAACGAGTCTCACATTTAGTTAAATTTTTTTCTTTTTAAAAAATATGGGATGCCTCATGAATTTACATGTCATCCTGGTGTAAGAACCAAGATAATCTTCGTACTGTTCTAATTTTACTATCTGGGCTGTCAAAGCTAACACTTAGTATTAGCATTTAAACAAATTTCGCTGGAGGGGGAAGCAAATCCAAACCTGGATGCACTTTTAAATTTTCCAGCAGGTCCCCTTTTAACTCTAGCCACTTGGCAATAAAGATGCAGAGCAGAGTGGCCACCTCTGGGGTGACTAATTTTAGAGCCTTAACTTCGAAGATTCTCCTGGCTTAAAGATACATGAAACGTTGACAAATTCAAGAGACATTTAAAACTCCAACCAGTGAGGTGGTGCTTAAGGAGAATTTATGAACTAAGTCATTATGTATAAACCCGAGGACTTAGGATATGCTTTTAAAAGGGAATACAAATCCTACTGCCATCTGAACTAGTCAGAAATTGAAGATCTCATTTCAGCGCTTCCCAGATGTGTCAATAATGGCATAGAGCGTAAGGACTTCTAATCTCACTGGGACCAGGAGCTGAAATGGTAGAGGAGGATCATTCTAATGACACCTCCTGATAATGCAGGAACCCACACATCAAAAGGCCAAGGCAGAAATCAAAAGGCCAAGGCAGAAGAAAACAGGGGAAAGTACTCTCTCAGTGGCCAAAAAATTAACATCGTTACGTCCGGGGGCTCTCTCTGCATTCTGAAACGGTTAATGAAATAATCACATGTGCATATGAATGTGTATAAAAACCTTCCTTTTGGTTACTTTGTCACCTTCGTGGCAAGGCATGACCACAGATCTCAGCAATACAAGCTCACTTTTGGCAGAGGGAAGAGGAATAATTTTTAATTTTTCTGAATGAACAAAATCATTAACGTGGCTGATTTGTATTGGAAAGGAGGGGGGAAAAAAAAACCAGCGCCCAAGAATGAGTAAGAGTGCCGTGGATTGCGCTGCAGCCAGGGCCTTGGGTTTGCCATGCACGCTGCCTGTGGGGAGCCAGATGCAGAAGGAAGTGATGATGCACCGGGGTGGGGGAGGCGGGAGCACTGGATACAAACTTGTGATGGGAAGTAGAGAGAAGGGCACAGCTGGCCGCCCTCCCGGTGGTCCGGGAAGGGAAAAGGACCAGGTCCTCCGGGAACTGCCCCAGAGAGGAAATGTGGAGCGCAAACACATGTAGGCAATATTTATGCGGGCAAGCCTATCCCCAGGAGTCTCTGTGCGTCCCATGGGGCACTAGCCGTGCATTCCTTCCTTTCTGGAGGCGATCTTGTTAGAACAGTACGAATTCATACCAAAGACTCTCCTTAGCGCCTCCTGCACCAACCCCCTTTTCCCCACAGTGCAGGCTCGGGTTGGTGAGCGTGCACACACACGTTCTTTCTAAGTTTCTGCATTAGAAGGCCTAACCCAGATGGCATCACTTACCGAGCTTCAATAGCCAGCCTTCTCGGTCTGGGTTGAAGAAAGTGTGAGTAAGGTCATTCCCATCATCTTCTGGGATTTTAAAGGGTTCGTTTTTTATGCTCTCATACAGATTCTGGGATAAAAGATGACACTGCATGTCTCTGATCCGAGAAATACCTCTCCTCCCGCCCTTTCCCACCATTCATTTAATAAGTGTCACTGTGTGCCACGCACTGGTGGCACGGAGAACATCTCCCCCTTTAGGGGCTCACAGAGACAAGAGAAATAAGATGCCTAATGGACAATTAAGAAAGAAAAGAGATCAGCCCGACTTCCATTCGAGCCTTTAGTTTCAGATTTATAAACCACTTTCCCCCACTGACTCCTCACTGGGCCTCACTACCAATTTCTTAATGAAATTCACATAATTACGTGTATGGTCCAAGTAGACACTGGATGATCCCACGTCCCTCCCGTCCCCTCCATCAGCACCGCCCGGGACCACAGTCTTGAATCAGCGCAAAACTCACCCGGAGCAGCTCCTCGGGCAGGTCTCCCCCGTCGTTGATGCCTCGATTCATGGCAATGAACCTCTCCACGGTGGGCTTGTCTTTGACATTGGGGTTATGCAGGCTGGTGTTCAACATGATGATGGCAAATGAGAGGACATAACACGTGTCTAAAAGAGAGAAGCAAAATCCGATCGGAAACATCCCACCCGAAAGAACATGAAACTCCGGATGAGATAGAGAATAAAAAGCAGTGCTCTCAGGGCTTCCCTGGTGGCGCAGTGGTTGGGAGTCCACCTGCCGATGCAGGGGACACGGGTTCGTGCCCCGGTCCGGGAAGATCCCACATGCCGTGGAGCGGCTAGGCCCGTGAGCCATGGCCGCTAAGCCTGCATGCGCTTGGGTATGCTCTAACTGAAAGGTTATATACTGCTCACTGAAAAGAGCAAGGCACGGGAAAGAACATAAAGCATTCAAGACTTAAAGACGTTTATTTCTTCAGATTGTGAAAGAAGAACACATACACCATAGAAAACCAGAAGAGCACAACGTATAAAAAAGAAGATGTAAACTACCTATAATCTCACCACCTAGTAAGAGCTTATTTTGCTTTCTCACATAAATGTGCCTACGTGTAAGGTATCACAAATGTATCTCACAGATACAGACTGTAACACAGTTACAATGAAAACAGATACATAGTTTTGAAGTTTGCTTTTTGGCTAATCTTATTAGCATTTTTCCATGTCAATAAAGCCTCTTTTTAAAAACATGAGTTTTAATAGTTGCATACTTCATAATTTAGAGGTACCATAACTTACATTCTTACTACCTTATTGTTAGAATTTGGATAGTTTCCAACCTTTTACTATTATAAATACCATTTAAAGCAATGTCCTTAGGCAAGAACCTAAGCCCTTTTGTTTTAGAAATGACCTAGTACCTAGAAAAGAACCTGACAGGCACTGCCAACCACAGGAGAGGACGCCTCCCTCCTCCGCCACCCCACTCACCTGTGGACTGGAACACCCCGTGGTTGCACTGACAGTAGCGCTGGGCAAACGCCTCCATCATCCGGTCAATCTTCTGGGCCTCTCCCGGCAGCCGGAAGCTCCACAGGAACTGCCTAGGAGGTGAAGACAGGGCAAGTTATGGGACTTGGGGAGATAATTTGTTTCTCTGTGAATGATTTCTGCGGCAAAGGGTGACGTGGGGGACTTCAGCCTTCTGTCAAGTAACTGAACAGATGCAGACTAACTACTCCACATCACCATTCTCTCGATCGGAGAGAATGTATTTAGAAAACAATTAAGATTTTCCTATTCAAAAGAATGGTTCTCCTCCTCAGACTGATACACAAGACTGAAATACAGATAATGCCCATTTTAAAAGAACTCCAATTTCCAGAAAAAAAGATGACATAGCAGGAAAAGAGATTTTCTATCAAAGCATTCAAGACTAACCCCTTTAAGTCAAAGAGAGACCTGTGGTCAACAGATTTAATTCTGGATTATTTTCATCAATCTAAATGACAACACAAAAGATGACATTATTTACACTAACGGCAGTGAAAATACCAAATGACAATTTCTCAAAAGACACAGGTAATAGATTTAGCAAAAAAATTAATGTTGAGTTTTTTCCTTCTAAAATGAAGGGCATACTATCTACTTCCTATTCCAGGGCAGGAAATTAAAGGTTTTCTAAAGGAAATTGGGAAAGATTCAAAGTGTAAACATCCATTTCCAAAATGTTAAATGAAAGACCTGAGGAACAGTTTTGCAAAATTTGCTTTCAATTTAATTCCCTTTAACCATCCAATCATTTCAATCATAGGCCAACGGACTACTTTCCTTTAAGATGCTTTGAGATACTCAAATAACCGCCAAAGGTAAATTTCATTAAAATGCCACACAGGGCAGACACATAACCAAAGACCCGCCTCCCGCTCCAAAAGTTGCTAGCTGTGAACACACTCACCGTAAGGCCTGGACGAGGTTGAGATCAGTGAACTCATGTAGCTCCACAAACGCATGAAGAACCTGGATGTTAAACTCATCTCTAGCAAGAGAAACAAAAGATACGGGGGTGGAGGGGAGAGCAGAAGTCAGACACTGATGCTGAGAACCCAAGGTCATGCCGACCCCCAGCCAGGCCGCCTCGCACGCTGAGTGCTGCGGCTCCGTGGCTGGGGCGGGGAGGCAGCCATCTACCTGCAGCTCTCGGTCTGCTAGCTGAACGCAGGAGGAGTCCTTCCGCCCCCAAGCGGCTGTTCCCCAGCACCCCTCGGGACAGAGCTCAGAGCATCATGGAGTTTGTTTCTCTAGGTAACTAACTGCTGACCAACCTACCACAGGTGTCTCCGGAGGCCTTACCTCTCCCCCAGGTAGTCACCGATGGCTGTTTTGTTGAGCCCTTCACCTTTATACAAGAACTGGGCGATGTCTTCACAAGTGTTCTTCAGCAGATCATTCTCTATTAAGAATTGGATCCCCTGGAAAGACAGCAAAGATGCCAATGGTGCCTTAGACCCCGGGAAGGTTTGGAAAGGAGACAAGGGCGCAGGAAGAACGGGTATGGGTGCTCTGGACACAGAGGAAGTATCTACTAAGTAATTCCAAGTTCTGCAGGAAGCAGGGCTCACATGAGCTGCACTCTACAAACAGGCAGGTAAGCTGTCTTAGTGCCCCTGGGTTCCAGCTGACACCGCGGAAACCGCCACCTTACAGACTATGGGCTCTGGCTGCTGCCTTTCCACTTACTTTTTTAGGATCCATGTTGAATTTTTTCCTGCCCATGGCTACCTGTTTGTTCCTCTGCATGTTTTTCCTGTAAAACAACCACCACAGCCATTTAAGTACTCCAGGTATTCGAGAATTTCTGAAAGACTGATATGACCCCCACACGCGTCCACTGATTTGCAGGGATTTCGGAGATTTATCCAGGAAAGCACAGGCACACTTAGGTCTAACTACGGAAGGACACTGAAATCCTGACCCTGGCCCCAGGCTCATTTGTTCCTTCTACCGCTGTGGGTTTCTTTTTTTAACATGATTTTTTAAAACTTTATTGAGGTATAGTTTACATATCATATAACATACCCATTTTGAGTGTACATCTGAATGATGTTTAGTAAGTTTACTGAGTTGTGCAACTATCACTATAATCCAGTTTTAGAGCATTTTCAAAACCCTAGAAGTGTATGCTATGTAAGTTAATAGGTTATTGCCTCAATCTGTTCGTCCATTCATCTGCTGGTAGACATTTAAAGCTAATTCCAGTTTTTGGCTATTTTAAATAAGAATGCTGTAGATATCCTCGTGCATGTGGGCACGCTCTCATTTCTCTTGAGTAAATACCTGGGAGCTGAATTGCTGGGCACAGCACGGATATATGGTCAACATTATGAGAAACTGCCATCCCATTTTCCCCAGTGTTTACACTGCTTATTCTCACCAGCTCTCGGCAACTCGAGACGCCACCTGTCTATTTAATGCCAGCCGTCTTAGTGGGTGTGAAGCAGCATCTCCTTATGACTAATGATACTGAGCATTTTTCATGTGTCTATTATATGTATAAAAGTGTTCAAGTTTTTTGCCCATTTTTTAGTTAAGCTGATTTATTTATTTGTTTGTTTGTTTGGCTGCGCTGGGTCTTAGTTGTGGCACACAGGATCTTCGTTGCCGCGTGCGGGGTCTTTGTTGCAGCGTGCGGGACCTCTTTTAGTTGCGGCATGCGGGATTTTCAGTTGCAGCATGCGGGATCTAGTTCCCTGACCAGGGATCGAACCGGGGCCCCCTGCATTGGGAGCGCGGAGTCTTAACCACTGGACCGTGAGGGAAGCCCCTAAGCTGTTGTTTTATTAGTAAGTTTTATGTGTTCTTTCTATAGATATTCTGGATACAGGTCCTTTTTCAAATTTGGGTATTGCAAGTATTTTCTCCTCATCTGTGGTTTGCCTATTCATTTCTTCTAAGAGTATATTTTATAAGAGCAGAAATTGTAAATTCTGATGAACTCCTAGTTGTCCATTTCTTTTAAGCTACAATTTTTTTTTAATGGCAAGTAAGAAAGCTATAATTCAGAACTGACAATGCTGTGACTGGATGTGATGAGCTGGCCGATTTCTGCAGGACATGCAGCTTCACTAATCCCTGATGGCCCTGCCCACACAAGTTTAAAATAACAAAATCAAACAGTCTCATGAAGCCAGACAGGGAGACTCAGGCTTAGAAAAATACAGACGTGTAGTGAATTAGAAATAGCCCATTTACGACATTAAGCAGTTAGAAAATGGTCTGGGAACCCCATTCAAAATTAAACTCTCAAAGCAACTAAGATTTCATGTAGTTAAAAGAAGAAAATAACCTGCAGACATCCCTGGTCACTTTGTGCTATAATCTCATGTCTACGTTCTCTTCTCTTAAGTCTTAGGGAGGCACCAGCAAGCTTATGATGACACCCAGACACAACTGGGCCTCCAGCCTTCGGGAACTGCACTGGCATCATCCATTAAGCTTTTCCTTTACCCAAAAAGGAAAAACAGAAACTCTAGAATAGGTACACAGTGGACAAGAGAAGGGAAGAAATAGTTCACATGATAGTTTAAGGGCAATTTAAGGCTTTGGGGGACCTGCCAAGTTCTCCAGTTCAGCCTTTCCAACAATGTCAAAAGCCCTCACATTTAGAAGTCCCTGTGCTAAAGGCAAAAAGTATGGTTACATACATGCTTGCTAGGCAAAGAGGGCAGAAAACACACTTTCTTCTTAAATACACCACGTGTGTACAATTGCAGGCTGGCACTTGGCGATGCTACAACCACAAAACCACCTGGAAGAGGACAGACTCACCTCTCTTCTGTGGACCCCAGGTTTTCAATTTCATTAGCTACTTCTGCTATCTCATCCTTCAGCCTCTGCAAAACACACAGCCCAGAATTACCAGGAGGAAGATACAGATCAAATTAAAATCTCGCACAACTCCTCCAACCAAAAACTAAAATAAAGCAAAATGAAATTAAATAAGATGACGCCCCCCCAAAATCTAAACATTTTTGGAAAATTCATCTATTCAACAAATATTTCTTGGGTTCCTACCAGATAGTAAACATTCTAGGAAATACAAAGGTGAAAAAGATACCTCCTGACCACAAGGAGTTTAGTCTAGGACAGAAATTTATAATCATACACACTATGTACAATATGTATTTTTCCACTGAAAACAGCAGCCTTAACACAGTCTGTTGGAGCACAGCCGCAGCTCACTGAACAGCGGGTGACAGAAGATTCCCAGGATAAACCACTCCCCGCAACGCCCAGGCTGCCCGGCCAGCACTGCTGGTGCTGGGCCAACAGTGCCGTCAAGTGGCTGGCAAAGGGAACGCTGATCCCAGCTCTGCCTTCCACCCATCCCCCATCTAAGCAGGCCCTCAAGAGTGGACGACCGTCTCGCTGGAGGGGGCTCTGAGTGAAGAACTGCGAAGCTTTCCCAGCACTTACCAGTGAAGGAGGAATCAAAGAACTAGGGCCACAGCAAAGTATACTCACACCAACACTGGAGCATGCCCAGTCTTTCCAACGATACACTTCGCAGCTTGGCGTTACAGGTTGTGCCCCCTCCCGTTCCTGCCCCTGAGCGCTCAAATGTGTTACAGAGCAGAGAATTCTAAAAGAATTGGCTTCCCCAGGGGCTAAATAATCCAACTAATGGCAACCTATCAACAGGTGTTTTCATTCCTATTTTACAGAAAAAGAAACTGAAGACCAGAGAGGCAAAATTCTCTATCTAGAATCGCCCTGCCAGAAAGTGGCCACCAGGACGTGGACATGGGTCTACATAACCTGAAGCCTGGGTTCTAGTCGCAGTCAGGAGACCTGTCACTCTAGCCTGACAGCCGGCCAGCTGGGTGCAGCTTACAGAGCACTCCTCCTCTCTGAGATTCCGCTCTCACTTGTTAATAAGCAAAGCTGGTTATCAATACCTGCACTTTATCAGAACTGTGGTGAGACCAAGGCAGAAGGTGTCACAAGAAGACACCTGGTCGAGGTGGCTGCCCAGCTCCTACCTGGATGTCAGCCAGCAGCTCCTGCTTCCTCCGCCGAATGTTCTCCAGCTCCTGGCGCTCCTCTGCAGTCAGGTCACTGGGAACTACAGAAAAGGTGGGAAGGATTACTAAGAAAGCTTTTCCTCGCCAAAAATAAATACAATCCAGAGACGCAAAAGGACAGAGGTACCACGGAAGGGGTGAGAAGCCAGTGTCGGAAATGAGCGACTGCTGGGGACGGATCTGGCTCCCATTCTCCGTCAGGATTACCAGGGTTAGAAAGGATAGTGGATCACAGAGAAGAGCTCTGATAAAGGAACAGTTGTCACAAAAAAACAAGAGAGAAAAGGCTGCCTGAGATGAGATGAGGTTGGCTAGGAATGAAAGAGGAGGACTGTGGGCCAGGCCCTGGCCATTTCCATCCTGAGGGGTGGGGGGCTCAGGCCCCTGGTTAATCCATCTCTCTAGGCCTCAGCTCCCTCACTGGGTCCAGCCGGGGCTGACCCAGTGGCAATGGCCATGACCCTAGCGGGGAGGGGGAGGCAACAGAGAGGCAACGTGAACAACAGTTTTGTGCCATTCTGGAGGGGGAAGGGGAGAGACTAGTATGTACAGAGAAAAAAAATCTAGAAGGACACACCCCCAAACTGAAACAATGTTTAACTCTGAGGATGGAGTTATGGGGACTTTTCTCTCTGCTTTACACCCTTTAACATTTTTTGAATCATATTTTTAAATGAGCTCTTATCATCAGAACAAAGTTACTTAATTCCCCATCACAGTTCTCACCATAAAACGCTTCCCCATTCCTCAAGACTCCATCTCCTCTAAAAGCAGGGGCTCAGGGTAGGTAGGCCCTACAACGGCCCTTCTGAGTGTGCGGGCAGCCAGTGGTCGACGGAAGAACAGGCGTTGGCATCAGGCACGCCCGGCTCCAATCCCAGATCCATCCCACCACACGGCACTCAGGCCACTTTGCACAGTTACTGAACCTATTCAGGCCGCGTTCACCACCAATAAAATGGGGACACCCTCGCCCATGCACTGGCTGCTGTGAGGGTGAAGTCCCACAGTCACTGAAGTGCGCCCCATCCCGCCTGGGGCTTAGGAGGGGCTCACAAGTGTTGGTCCCATTCCCTTGGGGGCCACAGCAAAGGGCCCCATGTTGCCAGATTGGGGGGGCAGTACCTGGATGCGCCCATCCTTCGCGCAGGCGCCTCAGTAAGTGAGAACTGCTCCGTATGATGTGGTGGCCACAAGCCGAGTGTGGGTAGTAAGCACTTGAAATGTGATTAGCCCACTTTCAGATAGGCTGTGTGTGTAAAATACACATCAGTTTTGTACCAAAAAAGTTAACATATCTCTTTAATACTTTTTTGTATTGATTAAACATTGAAATGATAAGTTGGTAAATAAAATACATTATTTTAATTGTGCTCACAGGGGCTGCTGGAGTGTAACACTGCATTTGTGGCTCATATTACGTTTCTACTGGGCAGCACAGTGGAACAGTTCTGCTTGAAGGCGCAGTCAGGGTGCACGACTTGCCAAAAATGGCACTGAAACTGAATCTACTGCGTTCAGAGCACAGTTACTCTCCCCAAATATTTCATAAGAATCATGTAAGACAATAGAAGAGGGTAGAAACAATAGACCACAATTAAGTCTCAGCACAGGTTAGTTAGTTACATTAGGTTCTAAGCTGATTCTTCCTTTTTTATCCAGCTTTTCCCCACCCTTGTCTAGAAAAGTGTCTTGCTTAAAAAAAAAAATTTATTTATTTTTATTTCTTTTTCTTTTTTTTAACATCTTTATTAGAGTATAACTGCTTTACAATGGTGTGTTACTTTCTGCTTTGTAACAAAGTGAGTCAGTTATACGTATACATATGTCCCCATATCTCTTCCCTCTTGCATCTCTCTCCCTCCCACCCTCCCTATCCCACCCCTCTAGGCGGTCACAAAGCACCGAGCTGATCTCCTGCTGCTATGCGGCTGCTTCCCACTAGCTATCTATTTTACGTTTGGTAGTGTGTATATGTCCATGCCACTCTCTCACTTTCTCCCAGCTTACCCTTCCCCCTCCCCGTATCCTCAAGTCCATTCTCTAGCAGGTCTGCATCTTTATTCCCATCTTGCCCCTAGATTCTTCTGACCATTTTTTTTTCTTTTTTTTTTTTTTAGATTCCATATATATGTGTTAGCATACGGTATTTGTTTTTCTCTTTCTGACTTACTTCACTCTGTATGACAGTCTCTAGGTCCAACCACCTCACTACAAATAACTCAGTTTCATTCTTTTTTATGGCTGAGTAATATTCCGTTGTATATATGTGCCACATCTTCTTTATCCATTCATCTGTCAGTGGACACTTAGGTTGCTTCCATGTCCTGGCTATTGTAGATAGAGCCGCAATGAACATTCTGGTACATGACTCTTTTTGAATTCCTCAGGGTATATGCCCAGGAGTGGGATTGCTGGGTCATATGGTAGTTCTATTTTTAGTTTTTTACGGAACCTTCATACTGTTCTCCATAATGGCTGTATCAATTGACATTCCCACCAACAGTGCAAGAGGGTTCCCTTTTCTCCAGCATTTATTGTTTGTAAATTTTTTTTTTTTTTTTTTTTTTTTTTGCAGTACGTGGGCCTCTCACTGTTGTGGCCTCTCCCGCGGCGGAGCACAGGCTCCGGATGCGCAGGCTCCGCGGCATGTGGGATCTTCCCGGACCGGGGCACGAACCTGTGTCCCCTGCATCGGCAGGCGGACTCTCAACCACTGCGCCACCAGGGAAGCCCCTGTTTGTAGATTTTTTGATGATGGCCATTCTGACCGGTATGAGATGATATCTCATTGTAGTTTTGATTTGCATTTCTCTAATGATTAATGATGTTGAGCATTCTTTCATGTGTTTGTAGGCAATCTGTATATCTTCTTTGGAGAAATGTCTATTTAGGTCTTCTGCCCATTTTTGGATTGGGTTGTTTGTTTTTTTGATATTGAGCTGCATGAGTTGCTTGTATGTTTTGGAGATTAATCCTTTGTCAGTTGCTTCATTGGCAAATATTTTCTCCCATTCTGACGATTGTCTTTTCGTCTTGTTTATGGTTTCCTTTGCCGTGCAAAAGCTTTTAAGTTTCATTAGGTCCCATTTGTTTATTTTTGTTTCTATTTCCATTTCTCTAGGAGGTGGGTCAAAAAGGATCTTGCTATGATTTATGTCATAGAGTGTTCTGCCTATGTTTTCCTCTAAGAGTTTGATGGTGTCTGGTCTTACATTTAGGTCTTTAATCCATTTTGAGTTTATTTTTGTGTACGGTGTTAGGGAGTGTTCTAATTTCATTCTTTTACATGTAGCTGTCCAGTTTTCCCAGCACCACTTATTGAAGAGGCTGTCTTTTCTCCACTGTATATTTATTTTTGGCTGCATTGGGTCTTCGTTGCTGCACGCAGGCTTTCTCTAGTTGCGGCGAGCGGGGGCTACTCTTAGTTGCGGTGTGCGGGCTTCTCACTGCGGTGGCTTCTCTCGTTGCAGAGCACGGGCTCTAGGTGTGCGGGTTTCAGTAGTTGTGGCCCGTAGGCTCAGTAGTTGTGGCTTGCAGGCTTAGTTGCTCCGCGGCATGTGGATTCTTCCCGGACCAGGGCTCGAATCCGTGTCCCCTGCATTGGCAGGTGGATTCCCAACCACTGCGCCACCAGGAAAGTCCCTAGAAAAGTGTCTTTTAAACTTCTCCAAGACCCACAATTAAAAAATGCATTCGATTTCAAGACCCAATCTCCCCCATACACAAAAATAATACCCTTGGGACTTCCCCAGTGGTCCAATGGTTAAGATTCCATGCTTCCACTGCAGGGGGCATGCGTTTGATCCCTGATTGGGAAACTAAGATCCCACATGCCTCACAGTGCAGCCAAAAAAAGAAAACAAAAACAAACCCCTCACCACGAGAAATCTATTGACATTTTCTACTGTTTTACACTTAGTTTTCCTAACAGTGGCTGTGGCCCACGGAACTGATTTCGTAGCCTAATGAACGCACTGAGTCCTGTAGTTTGAAATACACTCCTAATTCACTAGAGGCTGGAAGACAGAGCTATCTAGAGATTCCAACAGACCACCTACACCCAAGCCCAGGCCTTCCAAGTGCGGCCTCAACTGTGCCTCTGTGAACTCAGGGGTGAGCATGCCAGCAGCTACCTCAGGAGAAAGCTAACGAACAACAGGTCAGCTCTAGTTAGAGCAAAAGCCACTCTAAGAAACAGCACAAACTATACTGATCCATTCCCCATTCTAGAGAAAAGCACACCCAAAGGAGTTCACTCTGCTTCTTCTGGACTTCACAAACCAGAAAAATTTCTAGTCCATGAAGATGAGAAGTTCGCTTTAAGAAACTAATTTCCGGAGCTTCTAACATAACATGGTTTTGCAAAATTTGAGGCAATAGTTCATTTCTTTAATAGCTATTCCATGGGGGAATGAATAACCAGGCTTTGACTCTGCACCACAGAGAAGACTTGATCAGATCACTAAGGAGTCTCACCCCAATCAGAGGCAAGACTACGGTCCTCATAACAAGGCTGATGAAAAACAGAACCATGACGTGAAAAATCTGTATCTCAAGACTGCTGGATACCCTGAGAAGCCAATTTCTACTGTTCCAAACTGGAAACTCTCAGTGGTGGCTTCCTTTTCAGAATCTAAGCACCCAGCCATTCTGGGTTAGCCTTCACACAAGACAGTTTTTCTGGAAGGTCACAGTCTAGTTTCTGCAGTAGAAGCTCAAAATGTGCCTGCGGTCCTCCGCCTTCTGAGATGCTGCTTTAGAGAGAGTAGAGGGATAAAAAAAGGTACAATCCTGCAATACCACAGAGTACGGGGAGAGGGGCCATCGGCAAAAGAGGCTTCAACGAATTTCCAGGGCAAAGAAAGCAGAGCGCCAACACCTCCCTCTGAAAGCAGAAACTCCACCAGGGCAGGGACCTTGCATGCCTGACACTGCCGTGTTCGCAGCACCCAGCACAGTGTCTGGCACCCAAAGGTTCTGAATATATATTTGTCCCCAGGCAAAAACAAAGGAGCTGGACCGACACGCGGAGAGCAAGCATGGGAGAGGGTGCCCAGGGCGGAGCCTCGATTCCTATATTTGGGAGGCCTGGTACTGCCCTGTGGAGAGCAGACTTATGCCCCGGGCCCGTCCCCACACTTGGAGCTCCCACTCAGCCCATCCACCGTATCATTCTTCCGCTCACAGAGATGGCTGAGCCTCCGGCCCAAATGGGAACCAGCAGGGCAGGGAGCAGATAACCTACCCTGGAGCAGACAGAGATAATTAAGGAAACAGAGAAAACTTTGAAAGAACAGGAAACTATGAAAAGGACACAACTACAGAAAAATAATAAGCTCTTGGAAATTAAACATATTTTGCCCCTCTAGCCTCTCCCAAAATAAAAAAAGTCAATAAAAGGATAAAAGATGAAGTTGAGGCACTCCTACAGAACAAAGTGCAAAAGAAAAGACTTGAAAAAAGAAGCAAAACAAAATATAAGCAAGAAGTCAGTCCATTCAGTATAATAAAGTTTTTTTAATCTCAGAGAAGTCCTCAGAGTAAAGTTCAGAAGTTGAAGGATTAAAGACAATCCTGAAACCTCGATGAGGAGTAAAGAGGGGAACCAGATCACCCACAAAACAAGAACTGGGCTGGAGCAACAGAGATCCCGTAAGACAGTGGAAGGGGCTTTCAAAGTTCTAAACAAAAACGATTCTGACCCGACACGCACGCACGCTCACAGCGTGGAGAGGATCCGATCAGAACAAGAGGCCAATGGGCTGCAAGAAGACCGTCCTCAGGAAGAGCGGACGAGAGAATGAATGGGAAAGAGCTGGAGTGTTTACGATGGGAGAAGGCATCACTGGGTCTCCTCTCAACAGAACAACAAGGTAGCTAGAAACAGGAAAAACAAAGGCTAGAGGGAATCAGGGTTCAAGCCACAAGCCAATGGGAGGCAAGAAAGGAGGCATCGACCTTGGTGCTGGGAAGAGCTCCCAGGAGGGCGCACACTCCTGTCGCGGGGCGGGTGCCGGTGGGGAGCACGTGGCACAGAGGCCACTTCAGGTTCCAGGACAAAAGCTGTATGTAATCAGCTGTGAGCATGCTGAAATGGGGGAAGAGCTGACGGAGGTGTGAGGGCCTGAGAGGGGCAAGCAGGGTCCCCGCACCTCCTCTTACAAAGGAGCAGGAGGCACGCGTGAAAGATCACAGACAGAAATCAAGGTTGTCAATGCGTGTATGAAAGTCTCAAAGATGAAAATTAAGCGACCAGACATTTGTGAAAAACTATCAAAAATGGACAGGGAGAGAGTGAAGGAAAGAATGCTGCAAGTGAAGGAAATCAGGAGATAATCTTTGACTCTGATAAAATAATCAGCAGGAAGAGAATATTAATACACACCTGGCAGCATCTACCAGAAGATCAAAATCCAGAATAAGTTCATTATGAGTGGTTGCTTCTGGGTAGGGGGTCTGGGAATGGAGAGAGACGGGGCACAAGAGCTCCTGAATACTTGCTTAAAATAATACAGTTAAGTACTACTGCATTTTTTAAATGAAAAATAAAAATGTTAGCCTATGGTCACTAGAAAAAGACAGGTCTTCTATTGGGCTGGCCAGAAAGTTCGTTCGGGTTTTTCCGGAACATCAATATGTCCTGGTGGTCAGATGGAAGATACTTCTAGCCAATGTGCAGTTAGAACCAGCAAGACATTTATCCACATTTACTTTGAAGCTGTCTCCTGACATTAACCACGCGATTTCTAAATCGCTTCGCCATTCCACGCTTAGTACCCTTAAATCACAGCACTGCTTCCCTTTTGGTTCAACAAATCACCTAAGAACTTACTACCAAAAAAAAAAAAAGAAGCAGATTTTCAACTCAAGCCCTCATTCTCATGTTGCCCATGAGGAAAAAAAAAATTCCACAGACAAAATGCTTAATTTCATTTAACAGCATGAAGAATCAAAACCATGGCTGGAGAGCCAGAGGAGTAAGCGATCCCTAGCATCCTAGCTGGCGTCTCAAGGACCCTGGAAGGCTGCCACCAGGACACGACAGGAACAGCTGGTACTCAGAAACCACCACATCCACTCGGCACCCCGAGTTTCTGAGAAAGCAGCGTGGGCCCCTGGGAAAGGCATCTATCTACCCACGCCCTGGCTCTCCTGCGTAGCTATTAGGGTTAAACTGTAAAAGATCTGATGGGCCAGATGGCAGAGCAACAAACAACTCCTCCCCCACCCCCCACCCCCACCCCCCGACTGCCACGTGCGGCAGCCACGCTTCTGTGCCAGGAAGGCAGCTAAGCCCTCTTCTCCTGAAAAGAATGGCAACTAGGGAGGCAGCGGCCTGCGCATAAAGGACACGGGGCAGAGGGCCTGGAGGCCTTGGGAATTCATGCCTGCAAAGGTTAATTTCAATACAAGGTGTCCTGCTTCCAGCACGGGGACCAGTCCAGTAGCAGCCCCTCACCATTCCCTTGCAGGGCTCCAATTTAATGAAGGGGATTAAAGAGCCTACAACAACAAGGGACCATTGTGCTCGGCTGTGAATAGAAAAGCCACACAAGGGGACCTTCTATTTATTTCTTTATTTAAATGTTGCTCTGCGGATTTAACCGGCAGAAACCCAGAGCAGCAATGTGCTCCATCCAGCGCATACAAAGGAGGCTCTCTTAAAGGGACAGCGCCCTCCTTCCGGGCTGGGGGCGGGTAGATATGCACACGCGGCATCGCTAGGTCCAGCTTCTCCCTCTCCGGCGGTCACAGTCACGGGCAGGTGCCCAGAGACCTGCCATGAAGTCTAACTGAAAAGGCAGATCTTCTGACAGCAGTTTCTGCTCAACAGGAATACAGGCGGCTGCCAGCCAAAAGGGACCGCGTTGTCTGTCCTTCGTCCCCAGGGGTGACATCTATCAAAGTGTTGGAGGTGCGCTTTAGGGCCCAGACACAGCTCCCTGAGGTCCTCCAGCTATACCAGGTCCCTCTGCCTAGCTTTAAAATACGTCATTTGCCTTATTTTTTCCACCATAATCATCAACCATCATCCTTCTTATATATAGCCCTTGCCTTTCGGTGGATAAGAAGGGTCTAAATTTAAACCAGCACAGCAGGGAAACATTTAAAAAGGTGAGGCCAAGAGTCCATAAGGCCCTCCCTTTTCCCCATGTGTGGAGAAAGTAGACAAACAGGTCTGGTCTCCATGAAGCCCAGGAGGGCGTCGGTGTGCAGAAAAAGCACTTCCAGGCCTCCGGAGCCAGCGCCGGCCAGGGTGCCCTGCTAAGCAAGGCCAGACCTTTTCCAGGCTGGAGTTTCATGAAACTGAAAACACACACAGCCTCAGAAACCACCTGCCCACCTGGAGCCACAGCAGCCTGGTAAAGTAAAGCATGAGGATTAGCAGATGCAAACTATTATACACAGAATGGAGAAACAACACGGTCCTACTGTAGAGCACAGGGAACTATATTCAATATCCTGTGATAAACCATAACGGAAAAGAATAGGAAAAAGAATACACACACACACACACACACACACACACCCATATATGTATAACTGAATCACTTTACTGTACAGCAGAAATTAACACAACATTGTAAATCAACTATATTTCAATAAAATAAATGTTCTTAAAAAAGAAAGAAAGGTAAAGTAAAGCACTGGGCCTTCCTGTACCCGCTCCAGAAACTGTTACCGGCTCCAGAGGGAACATGAGCTTTTCACAAACAGCTTTTGGGTTCAAGAGCGCAAATCTGGGAAGCTGCCCGCGGAGTGAAGGCAGTGTGCCTCCAAAGACAAAGATCAAAGGGCCTGCGTACAGAACTCATGGTGTGGTGAGTGCTGGTCAAACCACCAGGCACTTTCTGAATCAGCCTGTGCAGATCCTCCGGTCAGATCACTCGCTCTGCTCCACCCTGGGGTAAGTCACCTTGGTCTCCCAAGAGATCCCAGTGCCTTCCAGTGTGAAAAACCCCAAAAGACTAGAAAGAACCCAGGCTTTGGTGACATACAAACAGTCAGCAGACTTTCACAAAACTCTCAATTCTATGCTGACGTTAGAGGTCAGGGCTTCCCTGGTGGCGCAGTGGTTGAGAGTCCGCCTGCCGATGCAGGGGACACGGGTTCGTGCCCCGGTCCGGGAAGATCCCACACGCCGCGGAGCGGCTGGGCCCGTGAGCCATGGCCGCTGAGCCTGCGCGTCCGGAGCCTGTGCTCCGCAATGGGAGAGGCCACAACAGTGAGAGGCCCGCGTATTGCCAAAAAAAAGAAATACATGAGGTCAGATCTTCATGATGGGGATAAGAAAACAACCAAAATTCACAGGGTCCTTAAGTAAAGGCAACATAGAGATGAGTGAAACAGAAAGCTACAATGACTAAGGGGCTTCGCTGACAGCCTCACACTTAGAGACAGATCTCAGGGTAGTTGTCAAGACCAGAGGGCACAGGAGGATGTAGCAAAGGGATGTGACCGAAATCTGAAACTTGTAGACACATATACGGCCAACAGTCTGCTGACTTGACCACCTCACACCTTTACAGAAAGTCTCCCGACTTCGGGAAACAATTCCTTTTCCCTTCAACTAAGTCAAAACTACAGCAACCCTCTGTATAATTTAATACCATATTATTCTGCCTCGAAAAGGAAGGAAATTCTGACACGTGCTAGAGCATGAAGGAACCTGGAAGACATTATGCTAAGTGAAATAAGCCAGCCACAAAAGGACCAATACTGTACGATTCCACTTACATGAGGTCCCTAGAGAAGCCAAATTTACAGGGACAGAAAGTGGAATGGTGGGTGTCTGGGGCTGGGGGAGGGGAGAATGGGGAGTCAGTGTTTAACCGGGACAGAGTTTCAGTTTTGCAAAAATTCTGGAGAGGGATAGCGGTGATGGTTGTCAACAAGGTAAATGAACTTAATGCTATTGAACCATTCACTTAAAATGGTAAATTTTATGTTATATATATTTTACTGTAATTAAAAACAAATGAAACAAAATTTTCATAGCAATATCCTGACTTCCCGATTTCTGCTTACCTTAGTCCCTTTCCCAAGAAGCTATGATTTGACTTTTGTGTAAAGCACTAGAAGAGAAGTGTCTCACCACCAATTTACAGCCTAAGTGATTCTAAAAGAAAGAATTAAATTGGCACGTGTCTAGCATAACTGACATTCAACACAGGAGGTGAGAGGTGCCTTCTAGCAAATTGCCAAGGTGAATATTTACTCTTCTAGTTTAAATTCTTTCCACACAAAGACCACCCAGTCTCCCACCTAGAAGTAAGTACATTAAAGATTTTATTACCATAGTCTGCATCTTTAAGGAAAACTTTGTTCCTATCTCAGTCTTTGAGACGTCTCATCTAACCGCTAACCTAACAACTCAGGCCCCCTTAACTAAAATGAGACACTGCCCAGGGATTGGGGGTTGAGGGGAGGGACACCTGTGTGGGGCTTCACTGCCTAGTTGCTCTGTGACCTGGAGAAAACCACCACCTCTCCCTGCCCTGGTTTCCTTAAGCAGGAATGGGCATGTCAGCATCCTTGTCCTTCCCAATGAGAGGGTGTATAATAAACAGCTCCATAAACTGTCTCATGAAAGCAGGGTATTTTATCATCTTACCTTACATAGAGAAGGGAATCAACACATTTTATCTAATAAATCCTAGAACTCAAAGACCAGTTTGCATAACCTTATGATTCAACCAGCTAACCAAAGGGAAAATGAAGTCAAATTTCAAGGTAGTAAAAGAAACAAAGTCATAAAATTTTATCCTGAAAGTTTGGTTTAGAAAAATAAAGTTAACATCTGCTTTCAAGAAAAGCTGAACACTAGAAAATAATCAATTTAAGAACCTCAAGCTTTTCTAAAACCTAGCAGTGGTACTATGTGATCCAGCTGGACTTCTGCAGCAGTTTCTCTCCAGCACTCATACTTGCAATCTCTGTCTCCAAGGCTGTTTTTGAAAGGGTCACAGAGACTGCAAGCGGAGCTGGAGCCAGCTCAGCAAGGAGAGCCATGTTCTACCTCTGGCTCCTTGAGACATCGCAGAGCCCTCGTGCTCTCTGGGAGCCTCGGAGCTCCCATCCTAGCAGCCGAACTGAGCATCGGCACCCCTCTCCTCCCTCCCCACACCAGCTGCCATCTCTGGCACTGCACAGCTGTGCCACCACATCCCTTCCCTCCAAAAGAGAGGCTCGGTGAGGGCGTGAAGAACTGAAGTCAGTTCGCTCTCACTTTACCCGCCTTCCTAAAACCTATGTGTACGCTGGCCCTTTGTAAAACCCTGAACACTTCTGCAGACTGAAACACTGCCCCCCGCCTTGGCTGACAGCTGGAACAGACCCCTGGCACCAAAATAAACGCGGGACTCCAGCTCCTCTTCTATGTGCATTTTTGGAAAGAGGGCTACCATACCCGGGGAAGGTTCCAAAGTTCTTAATGAGTAAAATAAAAACTCCTAGGGTGGGTTGAGAGGGAGATCTCGCCGGATTTGCCCCTCTGCTTTCTGCCGGCCTATTTCTAACCTCACCAGAGCAGGACCACAGAAATCGGTTATTAGCTTGCTCCTCAATCTCAGGCCTAGAAGAAACCACACTGAAGGTTTAAACCTCTATTTGAAGAAGCTACTGGAAAAACCCTAGGAGGAGAGAGCAGAATGCGAAACCACAAGACAGACATGCAGAGAAGCAGCCGCTGCACACATCACGCTGCTGCCTGCTCCTGGGTGGGAGAGGCCGGCAGCAGCGGCGGCGCATAATAATAACAGAGGGATCCGCGCTCTACAGGAAGCTGCACACGATGGGCTCACACGCGCCACCCACCCGGCCTCTTACCCAGGGCGAGTCCCCTCTCCGGCAGCCCCAGGATCCCGGCAGCCCCAGGGCGGCGACGTCAAAGCCCGGGCAGCTGGCAGCTCTCAGCTTCAGAGGCCATGGTGGCCCAGCACCGCGACCCCCCAGTCCCAGGCCCCCGGCTGCCCCCACAGCGCCGGGCGGAGGCAGCGATGGAGCCCGCACAGAACGTGCGTCCGCACAGCCAGGGCAGAGGCGGCGGCCGCGAACACAAAAGCTGAGCGGAAACCCGGGTGGAGAGGGAACCGATGCTGGTGGGGAAGGCAGGCGTGGACGGAGACGTCGCCGGGCTGACACTTGGAGCGTGTGCTCCTTCCTCCAGGCTTATTTCCATGAATGCGATGACAGTGCCCCGCCCACCACGCCCCCACTCGCGGCCTCGGAGGGGGGACGCGCCAAGAGCCTTTGCTCACAGGCTGCAGCGGCTTTTTTCTCCCCCTTGGAAGCAAAAAGCTGATGGTGGCTTCCCAGGGAGGATGTTAACCCTTACTTAAGGTACCCTCTCCCTTCCTGAGTGGATAAACAGGAGGGCAGGATCCAGAGGGCAGGCTGTTCTGTCGCCCTCAGCGCAAAGCCACCTCCTTCTCCCAGCACTGTGTCAGGAGGCAGGGACACAATCCCCCCTCTTCCTGTCCTCTGAGGCCCTAGGCCCCCTGTCTCCACGTGGCACGCTCCAGCCTTTTTACTAAGAAGGACCTGCCTCCCACTCAGGCCATGTGCTAGCCGCTCTCTCCACACACGGGCCATAGGTGTTTCCGCAGCAGAGGCTGCAACATAGCGTTCCAGTATATTCTGGTTAGGGTGAGTGAGGCAGGTGGGTCCAGGGACAATACTGTAAGATGGCTGGTGACAAGAAACGTCGCTACAGCCTGAGAGGAGTGGCTCTCAAGCTCCAGAGGTGCAAGGGTCACCAAGGGCACCATCAGACACACAGATCTGGGACCCCAGGCTGAGACTCGGGTTCCAGAGGCTCAGGCCCCCGTGTTAAGCCAGAACACAGGGTGACTGGAAGCCTTGTCTGCAGACCCCTCTGGGAAGCACTGCCTTTGACTAATAAGGGAAGAGACATAAGGATTTTAAAACAAGTGCCAAATAAACAAGGAGAAAAAAGAGAAAATAAACCACTACACTAGATGAGATTCTCCGATCTCGGCACTCTTGACATTTCGGGGATCATTCTGTGTCGAGGGCATCCTGGTGCCTTAGAGCACATTTAACTGCACCCTGGCCTCCACCCACTGGATGCCAGTAACACCCCACCCTATCCCCCAGACAGGACAATCCCAAACATCTCCAGACATTGCCAAATCCCCTGCAGGGCAAAAGTGTTCTGCTTAAGAACCACTGGTCCAGGCACACAACAACAGGAGGAAAAAAACTTAAAAATCCCACACCCTCCCCTGCCTTCCAGTCCTCTGCCCTTAGGAAACTGCTGACAGGAGGCACCCTCCCCCACTACACTAACGTGGGATCCATACTCTGAGGTTTCCTCATCACCAAGAGGGTCACCAGACTTAACCAAACACTTGGGCTTTGCAGCCTAGCCTGTCTTTAAAGAAACAGCCACAATGTGAACAATTTTATTTTTGTGTCGAAATGACAGTTCTCATCTAAAAGAATCATACCAAATCTACGAGAAATAAACCCTAAAATTATTTATGAAATCTTTGCTTTAAGCTGCAAAAGGAGGCAAGTTTTCAACAAACACGTGGACTGAGAGTCCCTATCTGACACTCAGTCTGGTGAGCTGCCCATCCCTCACCCGGCCCCAGGGAGAGTCCATCCTCCCTGGTCCACCAGAGCACCTCGTTCCCAACCTGTTTCCGTTTCCTTCTCATTGTTTAGAGGCTCATCCTGGCCAGCCATCAAGAGCCACCTCTTACGGGGAGAACTCCCTCAGTTCACACAAATTAACCCTCACTTAAAGGCCTTCTTCATACCGTTTCCTTTGAACAATGTTTGTATCATGCAGTTTACCACCTGGTTGGACACTGTCCTGTTCCCAGGGGGTTATCTGTCCATGAAATTAAGCTCTTGCCTTCTAGTAAAATACCATAAATATTCTCACAGCACTCTGCACCTTCCTAAGGGCTATGTCCCCCTTTCCGAGCTAACGTCAAAATACGCACAGACACACTCCAGGGATTTAAAGGTCCCAGCAGGCAGATCCTGACCTGTCACTTTCTGTGCACGACTGGGTCATAAGGCACAGGCTCACTGTGGCTCACCCTTAACTCACCAGCTACAACTCAGCAACAGAGGATCCACCACTGGGCTTGCCTTGTAGCGTGTAAACCAGCAAAGTCCTCAGCGTGAAGCCAGGCCAGACTGGCTGGCAGCAAAGCCTGCACCACGGTCAATTCTTGGCACAAACAGTATGATCCAAGGAAGCAAGGAGACAAGAAGTGAGAGTGAAAAGCTACCAACAGGAAGTCTGCAGTGTGGCCCGCCTCTTCTCTGAACACAGATCTCAATAAGCGGCCCCGCAATCAAGTTTGTGAAGTCACAGCGATGATCAGAGAAAAAGACTGTTCACCGGCTAGTAATCTCAGGAAATCTACCAACAGAGAAAATAAAAGCTTTAAAAAAATTACTTTCTCAGACTTGTAACCTAACAATCTTTGGGGAAAAAATGGTTACCACCCATAAACCAGGTAGCCTATTAGTAACGACCCTATTAGTTACCATAGAAGATACAAAGATGGTAAGACATGGTTCAGGCCCCCAAAGAGCTTACGTGTTACTTGGTCCTTTTAAAGAAAAAAGAATCAAGCAGCAAGTAAGCGCCAAATGAATGCTGGAGACAGGCGTCACGGGGTCAGAAACAGCCAAGCCCGCAGCCAGGGTGTCCCAGGAGACCCCACGAGGGCTGAGGCGGGGCCATCGGTGAGAGGGCCCTCGAGGCTGGGGACAGAGGACAAACTGGAAATGCCTAGAAAAGCTGCACAAGTCAGACCGTGCCCTTTGAGTCTGGCATGAGGACATCTGACTGTCCTGTTGTCAGGCGGGAGGCAAGGTAGAGACAGAGTGGGAAGGGGCGTGGGGGCACCCGGAGAGACGGACGGGCAGCTTTTCTGTGGTGGCCAGGGAGAAGTGACAGGAACACAGGGCGTTTGTCCAAGGCAGGGAAACTTGGGCTCAAAAGTGGGAACAGAGGACTAAGTGTCTTCTGCCCCCCTGGTAGCTCAGAGCTTGCACGGCCACCCTGTGCGACACCCGCTCCCCACACCACGCGCCGTCTCCCCAGGGCTGCCTTGAAACAGGCCCTCCGCCACGCGCGCAGGGTGGTCTGCAGCACTCGCTTATTCCACAGACAGCTCCTGAGAGGCAGTAAATCAGCGTCTTTCAATTCAGCAACATCACAAACTTGCTAACCCTACGCACTCAGCCTCCCCAAGCCCCACATCACCTGGGCAAAGGCCCTGCACCAGCCCATACCAGGCGTGGAGCCCTCCACATCTCAGCATCCCCATCTCCCCTGCTTCCGTGTCACACAAAACTCAAGCATGGAATTTCAACCATTCTACCCTATTCCTTAAGCTTTTTTTTTTTTTTGCGGTACGCGGGCCTCTCACTGTTGTGGCCCCTCCCGCTGCGGAGCACAGGCTCCAGACGTGCAGGCTCAGCGGCCATGGCTCACGGGCCCAGCCGCTCCGCGGCATGTGGGATATTCCCGGACTGGGGCACGAACCCGTGTCCCCTGCATCGGCAGGCGGACTCTCAACCACTGCGCCACAGGGAAGCCCCCCTTACGCTTTAACATGCTGAATTGCTCTTTAGTAAAAGCTAGGAGCATAAATGCTTCTTCAAAGAAGCCGAGACTGGCTTCTGTCCCCTCTCTGAGAAAGGCCTGAAGCAACCTAGAGGGTAGCAGTTCCTAACTCTAACCTCAAAGGAGAAGAAGCCAGCTCCTGGTGCCAGACATCAACCCTTCTCAGAGCTGCCCGAAGTCCAGAGAAGTGCCCCTGAGGTCTGAGAGAAGGCTGAGAGGAGCTGGAGGCACCGACCCAGGCGCCCGCTCTCCGGGTCCCAGTGGCCCTGGGTCCGCTCACAGGCAGCAGAGCTGGGGCAGGCAAGGGCCAGCCTCCCTGATGGGGCCTGCTCCCGGCACCAGTGCAGGGGACTCATCCCTGCCGGGGCTGCTCTCGGCCATCCTCTCCCTCCTGGCCTTTGCAGAGGGCGCAGCAGAGACAGGAGGAGACTGTAGGGAGGAAGGAGGGGAGGACTATGGGGCCACGAGGAGGCTGAGGCAGGCGGTGGGCAATGCTTTGTCCGCAGAGACCCAGGGCTGCACTGTGCCTCACAGCCACCAGCTCAAGGAGGCGAGCTGACCCGTGAGAGGGCAACCAGCAAATGCCCCGCAAGCCAGCGCGCTTACTGTGCCAGGAGCAAGTCACCAAGAAAACAAGGAAGATCTGAGCACGGGCAGAAAGACCTCTGCGGGGAAAAGCTGTCCTCAGTATGTGCATCCGTTTCTAAAACTACTGTTTACCTTACCAACAAGAGTTTCACAGGAGCGCAACAGATAAAACGATATTAAAGTTCATATGGAAAATGTATGTATGAATAGCCTAGAAAACTATGAAGAGGAAGAAGGGTAATGTGAGGTGAGCCTCTGCCAGAGATTAAAGCGTTGAGACATCAAAAATTTGAAATTTCAGCACTGGAGAAGGAAAACAGCAGGAAAGAAACTCAAGAGATACTGAAACACACAGGTGGCACTTCAAGTCATAAAATCTCATAAAGAAAATATTTTTAAAATATACAAAAATAAAAAGAAAAATAGGATTATTCAGTCAATGGTGGGGGGGGGCAATTAGCCAGCTGCCCATCTGAGGGCAAAGTAAGCTGCATGTCTACTCATTTATATCAGAGTAAGTTCTAGCTGAGTCAAAGATTCTAATGTAAAAAAAGAAACCACAGAAATTCTAGAATAAAGCATGGATTAATACGGTTATAATCTCAGAGAGTCTGTTCAGTTTGCTACAATAAAATGTAAAGCTTCAGAATGGAAAATAAAGTTCTATGAGCTAAAAGGTAAACCACCAGGACAACCAATGTGCAAAATACATGACAGACGATTAACTTCTTTTCACAAGGACAGCAGTAAGACAAAGGTGGACACAACCAGCGAAAGACATAAAAAGCAGACCCAGAAAGACAAACACAATGGCCAGACATGAAGGACGCTTAAACTCTCCAGTTAAAGCATGAACACCACACCGCTTCAGGTGAGTCTGGCAGAAATGAGAGTGTCCGCCAAGGGCGCGGGAGTACACAGGCGGCCCAGGCTCTGCTGGGGGAGAGTAAACGGCGCAACCTTTCTGCTGCAGTACTTTTCAATTCAGCAATTCCGTTTAAGAACTTATCCAATGGACGTACTCCCAAAAGTGCAAAAATGAAAACTACTTACACACGATTTGGTCATGAAAAAGAACGAGCTGATTGGTAGATGCCAGCACAGAAAGATCTCCCAGACACTGTGCCACGGGAAGGAACAGGACACCATGCGCGTGGCACCAATGCTGGCAAACGCAAGATCTGAGAAGGACGCACTTGAAACTGTCAACAGGGACCCTGTTCAGAGACGAGGAGTGTGGACAGGGAGCAAGCAGAGGCAGCGACACCGCATTTTATACCTTTCTGTGTATCTGGATCCACAAGTGAGGCAAAATTGTATGTTGAAATTTCTATTCAGAGAAAATATGGAAATGTCACCAGCCACTTACCCCAAAACATTTGCTCAGATTAATGACTAATTATTCCTTTAGTGGAAGGAACATACTTGAGGCCTGTTATAATGCGTGTGAAATCCCTGAGGCAACTATACCATCATGCCACGCTGTCTCCGTGGGATTCCAATGTATTTCTATGAATCAGAATCCTGAATGCTTAACAGAAGAGACTTAAGATGCCAGAAAGAGAGGAGACGCAGAAACAGCCACTGACTTAGAAAAGAAATGTATTGCATTTTTCTAGGTCAGAAGTTAAGCTTTCATGATTTCTCCATAGGGTAAGGAAGGAAGAACATACAAAAGTCAAGAAATTATCTTCATAAGAAGGGAAGGAGTGGCGGGGCAAGTCCTGACCATGAGCAGAGCTGAGGGCAGCAGGACTGACTTCTGTCCCCGTTTTCACTGGTATGTCACACCCAGCACGGGCTCAGGAAGAGGACACATGGGTCCCAAGAGCAGCACATCTCAGCAGTGCTGCCCAACGCCAGCCCCGGCGGAGTTCCATGTCCCCCGCCAGGAGCCACGGACCCACAAGCCTGTGGCCCCTCTGCATCTAGTGACTGTCCCAGCTGCAAAATGAGCCCATCTGAATCCCCATGAGTGGAAGCTCTTCACAAGGTAACGGGAGAAGACAGCAGCAGTTACAAGAGTCTTTTTCTAAAAAGGAAATCTCAGCTGGGCTGCAACAAACAGAAAGAGGAGCAGAGACAAGAACAATGTAAATTCAGTAAAGGTGCCTTTGGAAGGCTGTCAAAATGCAAGGGAAAAGTGAGAAATGGATATTATAAAAAACTTCCAGGACGTCTATCCCTCCATGTTTAACGTAACCAGCAGCAACTCTATGTAGGTCCTGTGCTGCCAGCCCCCCACCACAAACATATTCAGCGAATCTTCCAGAGCCACAGGAAGGGCTGCACCACAAGGTCCTGACGCCTCCTGTCCAGATCTACCGCACCTGCCTTGTCCTCGTCTCCACTGTCCATTGGCAGGCTGGGGGCCCCTAAGGCCCCAGACCTGTGTCCTGCCAAGACCCACACTCCCTGCCTCTCCTTTCCACAATGCTGGCTCCTCAGACAACTCCACCTGCTGCCCTCCACACTCCACCCGCCTCCTGGATGCTGGGTCCTGACCACTGGCAGCCAGCCCTATGCATTTATGTTCCGTACCAAGGAGAACTTGGGAAGCTGCAGAAAGCCTCAGACGATGGATAAAGGTCCGCTCTTTTCAGAGCAGGACCCGAGCCCCGTTTCTGTTCATGTCTTTCATCAAGAAAAAAGGGCAGTCCTGACCCTCTGTTCAACGCTGCGGGCACACACGCTGGTGCGGTCCACAGACAGCCTATGAAATCCAGGCTAGAACCTATGAAATCCGGAGCAGAGCGAGTCCCCTTCAAAACTGGTCCCAGCAGATGGTGATGCAGGTCTGCTGAGATGTGTGCTTTGTACAGTGCCAAGCGCTCTAGCTTAAAAATAAAGATGTAACCATTTTTGATTTCGCAAAATACAAACTCAACCCCTAAGGAAGGGAGTGAGGAGTATCTACAGATGTTCACTTACAGCACCTCTGCTTTTCTGTTTAATACTCGCCTCGACCTCAGCAACTGCCCAACAGAAGGCTGGCACAATGACAAGGAACACATTTAGAGGACGGGATGAGGGTAAGTTACCATCAGAGAGAGTATTCTAGACGCAACCTGAAAATCCAATGTCCTAAAGGAGAGGCACTCTATTTAACTCCATTCTATTCAGCATATTTTCCTATAAATAACACTATCCTATACTCACATAGTATCCATGGCTTAAAATCTTTTTTCATTTCTATTTTTATTTGAACTTGACAGCAAAGTCTGACTATGAACTCTGTGCATTTCCTGACAATGAACTATGCACTATTACCTCCAGTTTAGGGGTGAGACTCAGTGAGTATAAATAATCCACAAACAGCCCAAGCCCAATTCAAACTCACTGGCTGAGCACTCAGCTCTTTATTTTCTCTCACGGGAATAATAAAAGCCACCTCAGCTCAGCGTTTACTGTGCATCTGCATATGCCCAGCCTGTGCTCGGAGCTGGGATCTAAAGAGCTCCAGCCCATGCCCTGCACAGAAGGGAGAGGCCAGAGGGGTAGGTGTGCGAGCCTGTGGTGGTAGCACATGCTGCCACGGTGGCCACGCCTGCCCAGGCCTCAGAGGACACCAGGGACCAAGTGGCTTCAGAGCAGTCAAGCCTCCGAGCCAGGAGTTGAGAACAAATGAATTCCCCAGGGCTTCCCTGGTGGCGCAGTGGTTGCGAGTCCGCCTGCCGATGCAGGGGACACGGGTTCGTGCCCCGGTCTGGGAAGATCCCACATGCCGCGGAGCGGCTGCGCCCGTGAGCCATGGCCGCTGAGCCTGCGCGTCCGGAGCCTGTGCTCCACAACAGGAGAGGCCACAGCAGTGAGAGGCCCGCGTACCACAAAAAAACAAACAAACATGGCCATCTGATGAAAGCATCACAAGAAAACATACACACATACACACACACAACTTAACCTCAGAACGTTTGAGAGCCCTGACCTAGGGTGCTTTAAGCCAGTTCTTCTGCAAAAGCTTTTGGGATTTATAATCCACAAAATTTGTCACCCCTTTACTCATAGCTTCACTGTTTACAGTGTGGGTGTGGAGAAGATGAAGGAAGTTCCCCAGACCTGACGAGGCTTCAAACAGTCTTTACTTAATACCAAAAGAGGAAGATCAAATAACTATGGATATTCTCTTTGTTACATTTTTATTTAATAAAAATGGTTATTATTCATCTTGTACCTCACCGATACTTTCAACCTGGTCTCTAACATCTTTCCTTTTTAGTGTACACTCACTCTGGGTGTACACGCAACTTGCAGAGCTTCTAAGACTGCTGCTTAGATTCAGGAAATCAGACACCATCACCAAGTAGGAGGGCACATGCCACCAAGACGCTCCCAGGGGGATCTTCAATGAAAAGTAAAGAGTGGGGGTGGGGGCTGGGGGACGTCTTCAGTTTAAAACACAGAATCTCTCTGGCTTGCGCGCGCGCTCTCTCTCTCTCTCTCTCTCTCACCCCCACACACACACACAGAGGCAAGAGCCTCTCGGTCGGTACTCCTCAAGAGGCAGTAAAACCGTCGTCACAGAATTTCACATGTCAATCAAAAGAGCTACTTAAACCCCACCCCATATACCCAAGCCAGGACTGGGACTCACCATCGTCTTCTTTGGTTTTAAGGACCATCTTTTCTGTCACAGTAGGACCCTGAAGGTTGCTGGGTTTTGTTCTTCAAAGGAGAACTCAGAGCAAAGACTCACTGGGAGGCAGGGCAGGGTGGGGCAGGAATACCTGTGAGCTGTCCAGCCACCGGGACAGCTCAGAGCTGCTTCCTGGACCGACAGGGAACTCGTTGGCCACACTCCTGGACCAATCAGCCTCCAGCCACAGAAGCGTCACTCCCAGTTCGCGGCCACCACCCAGTTCCTGAAGTCAAGCTCAAGTAGCTTCCTAGAGGTTAACCACCTCCTCCCTGGAAGCAGTCTGAGGCTGGAGTCCAACGAGTAACAGTGGCACTTCTGGTCTCAGATTCACCCAAAGCAGCAGACAGAGCTGGTGTTTCTCTCTTCACTTCCCAAGTACCTTCTTAGAATGGAATCACTTAAAAACCCCTGGTTGTCTCACAATGTGATAATAGCGCATTTCCCAAGAGCATGACTAAGAGATCGTAATCATTACAGTATGTTGTGAGGTCACAGGATAAAAGTAGAAGGCAGATTTTAGAGGCCAAAAGAAAAAAAGTCTAAGGGAATTATTCCCAATACAAGTTCAATTTCATCCCCATTCTATGTTCTAATATATTGCACCAAACTGTTCTTTTCTCTTACTATACTCATGACACATGTTTATTACTGAAATTAATTATAGTAGTGGCGGGGGGGGGGCACCCAGGGATAACCACTGATGACATTTCAGTATATATTCTTTACATTTTTCCAGATTTTTGTTTTATATACTATATTCTCATTCTCTGTCTTTTACATGTAAAATTTAACTATATATACATATCTCTTTATATCTCTATATCTCTCATATCTGTCATAGTTAACCTGTATAACCACATATATTATACAATATATGAGATATATTTATCCTTGAGATATACTTACCTCAAGAGATAAGTATACATACAGTCCCCGACTTACAATGGTTGACTTTTTTTTTTTTTTTTTTTTGCCGCACCTTGCAGCATGCAGGATCTTAGTTCCCCGACCAGGGATCAAACCCATGCCCCCTGCAGTGGAAGCACGAAGCCCTAACCACTGGAAAACCAGGGAAGTCCCACAATGGTTGACTTATGATTTTTCGACTTTATGATGGTGTGAAAGCAACACGCATTCAGTAGAAACCATACTTTGAATGTTGCTCTTTTCCGGGCTAGCGGTATGGGTCCAATCCTCTCCTGTGATGCTGGGCAGCAGCAGCAGTGAGCACAGCCCCCAGTCAGCCCATGATCACAAGGGTGAACAACTGATACACTTACAACCATCCTGGACCCAGACAACTGCTCTGTTTCTCAGTGTCAATACAGTATCCAAGCCATTACATGAGAAAATCAACACTTTATTACAAAATAGCCTCTGTGTTAGATGATTTTGCCCCACTGCAGGGGGCAAAACAAACTGTGTGTGTTCTGAGCACCTTTAAGGTAGGCTGCACTAAGCTATGATGTTCAGTTTAGGTGTATTAAATGCATTTTTGACCTACAACATTTTCAACTTATGATGGGTTTATCAGGATGTAACCTGAAAGAAAGCTTCCATGAATATTCACGTAATGTTCTGGGAAAAGTCTTTTTCTCAGCACAATACCCACGTCAGTCACGATCCCAAGGAGACAGAGACGCACTCAGAGTGGGAGTCTGGAGAGAAGAGAGCGACTGTCTATAAAAGTGAGGGTGGAGTGTAGGGAGACCACAGGGAGAGACGCAGCATCAGGGCCAGTGAGAGGGGGCGGCCCTGACCCAGGCCAGGCCTGCTGGGCAGCGGAGTAGGCCGCTGGCAGGACCGCAGGTAGAGGGTTCAGCCGACCTTAGCTACCTGGTGGGGAGAAGACACCTTGACCTCACTGTCCCCTGGCCCGCCAGTCTCCTACACAATCCAACAGGGCCAGAGGACCAGGGAGAGCACAGAGAGTGGAGCTGTGAGGGCACAACACAAACCAAAGGCCCCAGGAGCCGGCCCTGAAGAATTCAATGGCCTGACATCTGCCTACCAAGTCTCAGCTCCGTAATCACCACAGTTTCAAGACCCTCTTCCTGGGACCCTGTGCCTCTCCAGGCCCGTCTCTCACCACCGTGCCTGGTTTGTTTCTCTAAGCAAAAGATGCACACATCATATAAAAAGCAAATAGTACCTAAGGCTTAAAACAGAAAACCACGGCTTCCTGCCCAACTCCCCATCCCCCCACCCCCGAATCATGCTTCACAGACGTAGGTCTCTCGACTATTTCTTCTGCTCGTCACCTCCCTGTTTTGAAAGAACTAGTTACACTACTTGTTCTCGAGTTTTCACCTCTAGACGTCAACTGCCCGCCATGGAAGATGAAGACTCGCCTTTTACCCCCACCCCCCTCCCACGTGCACACACACATACACACGCCCACTCGGTATAATTACACAAACATTTCTGGTTAAATCAGTATTTAGTATTCCCATAAACACTGCTCACAACTCAGCTATATAATGTACTATGATTAAAATAACCACAGAATGGACTAAGTGTCCTTTGTTTGTTTCTGTTTGCTCGTGCCAGACTCTCTACCAAGCTATGCAACTGTCAAGACTGTCAAACGCGCCGAGCGGTCTGTTTTCTGAGATGGACTCCAGAAACCTCCACGCTCCTACTCAGCCTGGTCTTGTGGCTCTTGAGGCCTGCGTTCGGGGCACCACCCTGAGCACTCCCCCGGACATTTCCCACCACTGGACCTGAGTCTCTGATTCCATGGTTTTTTTCTTTCTTGGATTACTTGCTCATTTAGATGGAGCACCTTCTCTAACAACTAACAGAGAGAGGCTGTGGAGGGGTGGGTTTTCATCGTCATTGTTGTGAATTCTGCATGTCTCTTCTCTCACACCTGACAGTCTGGCTGGGTGTGGCATTCTAAGCGAAGTCATGTTTCCTCAGCATAGTGGAGGCAACCACTCACTGTTTCCTCTTCCTGTATTGCTGGTAGTGATGGTACCATTCTGATTCCCAATATTTTGTATAAGACCTTTTTCCCCTCTCGGGAAGCTTTTAGGACCTTATTTCTACACTCAGTATTGTGAAATTTCATACGTTATGTTAGCCACCAGATAGAACCTATGTCTGAAGTCTTATACTCTTTAATAAATTCCTGTCCTTTTTTTTTTCCAGTTCTTGTTTTTTGGAATTTCTATTAGTTAGACACTGGACCTCCACTGTGAATCCTTTAACTATTCTTATCTTTTCACTCCTACTTTTCCTCTCCTTTTTGAGCTGCTTTCTAGGAAATATTGTTGCAATGGCCCGAATGTTTGTGTCCCACCCACCCCAACTCATATGTTGAAACCCTAATGTGATGGTGTTTAGAGGTGGAGCCTCTGGGAGGTGATTAGGTCACGAGGGTGAAGCCACCTTGATGGGATAAGTGCCCTTATAAGCAGAGGCCAGAGAGTTAACTAGCTCTCTCTTTCTGCCATGTGAGGACACAGCGAGAAGACAGACCTCTATAAACCAGGAAGAGGGCCCTCACCAAGAACCTAAACAGGCCAGCACTGAGATCTTAGACTTTCAGCCTCCACAACTGTGAGAAATAAACATTTGTTGTTTAAGCCACCCAGCCTGTGGTACTTTGTTACAGCAGCCTGAACTAAGACGATTCTCTGCTTTATCTTCCAACCTTTCTACTGAATGTTCTATTTTTGCTATTTTTAATTTGCAAGAACTCACTCTTAATCTCTGAATATTCCTTTTTGATAGCATCCTGTTCTTGTTTCAGTAATATAATTTCTGAGACTCTTAAGTATATAGTTATTTTTACATATAAATTTATTTATTTTATCTTATTTATTTTTGGCTGCATTGGGTCTTTGCTGCTGCATGTGGGCTTTCTCTAGTTGTGGTGAGCGGGGCTACTCTTCATTGTGGTGAAGAAACCCCCAAAACAGACAAGTAAAACCTGCTGGGATTGTGATTTTCAGTGGCAAATCTACATTGAATCTGTAGGTCCTCTGGGAAAACTGACATCTGAGTGTGCTGGGTCCTGAGTGCACTTTCTCTCTCCATGGATTTAGGTCCTCTTTCAAGTCTTTCAATAAAATTTTAGAATTTTTTTTCCATTAAACTCTTGCACATTGTTGATAGATTTATCACCAGGTATTTAATTACTGTTGGTTGCTAATATATTGGAATGCATTTGTGCTTTATATGTTGACTTCGTAAACAGCAGCCTTGTCAACCTCTGTGAATGATTCTAACAATTTATCTTTAGGTTTTTTTACCTTTTCTATATGGACAGTCAATCCACCTGTGAGATAATCGTTTCCTTTTTTTCCTCTTTACAATCCTTGTGCCCTTTTTCTTGCCCTGTTTCCCTGGCTAGAGCGTTCAGGCCCAATTCTCCTGAGGCTCCGTGGCTGAGAAAGATTGGGCTAGAAAACCCTGCAGCACAGCACTAGTGAAGTTGCTGAGCGTGGACACCCTTCATTTCTTCACCATCTTAAAGGAAAAGTTTTCTACATTCTTCCACAGAATATAACATTTACTATAAGTTGTAAATACCTTTTATCATGTTAAAAAAAGATTCCTTCTCTTTCTAGTTTGTCAAGAGATTTTTTTCAGTTATGGGTGGCTGTTCAGTTCTTTTAGTAATTTTCTTGCAGGTACACATGTGATATTGTTCCAAGAATATACAACCAAGTCATGAACTAGTCTAGCCCTGCACTGTCACGTGTGGTAACCACTACTGAGTTCTTCAAGTATGTTCTAAGTGTAACACATACCCTGGATTTTGAAACCTTAGCACCAAAAAAATGCAAAGTATCTTAATTATTATATTGATTATATGTTGAAATGATAATGTTTTAGATATATTGGGTTAAATAAAATATATTATTAAGGTTATTTTTACCATTTATCTTTTAGCTGTTTAATGCGGCTACTAGAAAATTTTAAGTTACGTATTTGGCCCACACTATGTTTTTTTGGACAGCATTGGCTAGACACACCAATGTGTGCGTGCAAATTTAGTCTATAATAATAGCTAACATGTATTGTGTCTACTAGGTGTCTGCACTGTTTTAAGCACTTTTACAATAACCCTACTAAGTGGGAAAAATTTCTCCATTTCCTAGATGAAAAAACTAAAAGACATGGAGAGAGTAAGCAAATAGCTAGTGAGCTGTGGAGCCAGACTATAACCCAAGCAGCTGACTCCTGGGCTTGAGCTTTTAGTCACTACCTTGTACTGATCATGTGGTATTTTAGATCAGCAGGGAAAGGATGTGCTCTTCAATAAATGGTGATGACAACTGACTATCTATTCAGAAAAAATTTAGATTCCCTCTGCCACTCTATACTTAAAAAAGCAAACAAAAAACCTCCAGATGGATTATAGGTAAAAGTGTGTCTTATATATGTATATGCACTTTGACCTATAATCCACCTGGAGGTTTTTGTTTTCTTTAAGTATAGAATGACAAATATAAGTATGTAAATATAAAAAGTATATATTATATATACCTATATATGTACACATATGTACATATGTACACTTTTAAGTGAATTTTTTCTCATTTTATTGCAAAGGAACATTACTTCCTAAGCAAGTCACAAAAACCTAGAAGTCATAAAAGAAAAAACAATTGACCAACTTGACTTCATATGAATGAACTTAATATATAAATATATTATTTATATTCTATTTTGTATGACAAAAGCTCTCATAAAAAAGGTAAGACTGGCAGTATAGTTGGAGAAAATATTTGCAACACTTACAAGCAAAGGATTACTATCCAAAATATATGAAGAGTACCTACAAACCAATAAAAAGACAAACAACAGTAGCAAAATAGGACAAAGGATATGAACAATTCAGAGAAGAAAGACAGACAGCCAATAACCCTAATAAACAGGGCAGAATAAATTACAATAGCCAGTAGACTACCAGAGTGTTGAAGAGCATCGGTGAGGTTGTGGGGAAGGGGACATTCTCATAGTGTGTGGTGGGGAGCAGTTGGTGCCAAGTTTCAGAAGGCAGTTTGGTAATGTCTGTCCCAGTTAAAAATGTTTATACAGTACACCCCTATGCCCAGATCTTGGTTTCTAAATACCATTCCCCATTAAAAGGAACCTGTGATCCTTGGAGAAATGGTTGATTCCAGGGCTGGGTAGGGAAAAATACAAAATGAGCCTGGAAAATCTTGTGATGGCAGGAAGTGAGGAAGTGCTCAGAGAATGAGGGGGACAGGTTGAAAGACATAGGAGCCAACATGAGGAAGCACCCAGCCATTTACACGAAAATTGGGGGGTGAGAAAGGATGACGAGGAACAGATATCCGCATCACCCCAGAGCATCTCTCAACAAGATTCTTAGGAATCACAAAAGGACAGACAGCCACAGAAACTTACAGAGACCTGGCGGACTCATCTTTACTAGATGTTCAAGGTTAACATCACTAAGGGCTTCCCTGGTGGCGCAGTGGTTGAGAGTCCGCCTGCCAATGCAGCGGACACGGGTTCGTGCCCCGGTCCGGGAGGATCCCACATGCCGCGGAGGGGCTGGGCCCGTGAGCCATGGCCGCTGAGTCTGCGCATCCGGAGCCTGTGCTCCGCAACGGGAGAGGCCACAACAGTGAGAGGCCCGCGTACCGCAAAAAAAAAAAAAAACATCACTAGTAAAAGGATTCATCACCATCATGGACCCTGACACAATGCACTAAGAACACAACCTCATTCTTGCCAAAAATGCACAACCTCAATTGAATCAGGAGAAAACTGCAGGCAAATCCAAATTGGGGAACATTCTACAAAATAATCGAGAAGTCCTCTGTGAAGTGTCAAGGTCATGACACACAGGACTGGGAACTGTCGTGGTCAGAACTAATTGCAGTGGGGTCTTCTGAATTAGATCCTGGACCAGAAGAAAAGGACCTTAGTGAGAAAACTGGTGAGGTTCCAGTAGGATTGCCAGATTGCTTATTAGTATTGTACTGGTGTTAATTCGCTGGTTTTAATAACTGTACTGTGGTATGTAAGATAGTAACCTTAGGGCAAGTTGGGTAGAGGGCATATGGCAACTCCATGTTTTTGCAATTTTTCTGCAGGTCTTAAAATTTTCAAAATAAAAAGTTAGCTGCCCAGACCTGTTGACTCTGTATTGCAGCGTTTCTGAATCTCTTCTGCAGGTACAGAAAGACAGAAGTAGAAGAATGTTGATTGCACACAGCCTGTGACAGCGAAGTACTGGAAACAAAGTTTCATCAGTACAAAATGAAAGTATAGTACAGATTTTGCTGTGGAATGTACCAGTTTAAAAAAATTGAGGTAGATCTATGTGCTCTGACATAGGAAAATCTCTAAGACATATTAATTGGAAAAAAAAAAACTTGTAGAAAAACACACACTGTTTAACCTTGTGATGTAGGCAGTAAAAAAAAAAAAAGACTTTTATTTTTGTATTTTATATGTTCTGCACTTCCCCCACCCCAGAACATAGTAATAATGTATTCCTTCTGTAATTTAAACAGAAGAAAGTAAGTATGATATATTCTGCCTTTAGTGAGATAATCCTTTTTTTGTGTTAAAAAAACCTCAGAATTATCATTTAATATTTATGCTTTCTTTTTTTCTAAACACGATTCTTTTTTTAAAAATTAATTAATTAATTTATTTATTTTTGGCTGTGTTGGGTCTTCGTTGCTGCACACGGGCTTTCTCTAGTTGCGGCGAGCAGGGGCTACTCTTCGTTGCAGTGCGCGGGCTTCTCGTTGCGGTGGCTTCTCTTGTTGTGGAGCACGGGCACTAGGTGCGCGGGCTTCAGCATTTGCGGCATGTGGGCTCAGCAGTTGTGGCTCTCAAGCTGTAGAGCGCAGGCTCAGTAGTTGCGGTGCACGGGCTTAGTTGCTCTGCAGCATGTGGGATCTTCCCGGACAGGGCTCGAAACCGTGTCCCCTGCACTGGTAGGTGGTTTCTTAACCACTGCGCCACCAGGGAAGTCCCAAGTATATAGTTTATAAGGTTTTCTTCCATATCTTCCATGACCTGTTTCTTCTGTTTGCTTTGTTCTGTTCTGTTGTTAATGTTCAGGGATTTTCCTCAAATGTCTAATAAACAGAGGCTGTTTCTTTACATTTAAGAGAGACGCACTGACAACCCGATTAAAAGCTCTGTGTAGTAGCTGTGACCTATTGAGTGGTGGGTGTCTTTGTAAAATAATAAAGCAATAACATGTGGATACCCCACACGGAGGACTCTGTAGGTTCTTTTTTCTTGGGCAATGACCTAAAGAAGTGATCTCCAACCTCCTACCTGAGCTATGTGGGCTATAAACCTGGCCAGCAGCATCTGGGAAGCTAGGTAGAGGAGAAAGGGTAAGGAGCTCATAAGTAAGTACACAGACTTTCACTCGGTTTCCTTACAGGCTCATCTTCATGTTTTACCAAAGGGGAAGAGAAATCGCCTTGCTACAGGAGATGGAAGAGAACTGGAAGTCTTAACTGCCTGCCATGACTTCCAACCCACCCTCCAGTTTCTAGCCTCACTCCGTATCTCTATTCTCAGAGGCCCATGGTGCCTTGAAGTCTTTCTGAGATATGGAGATAAATTGTTTTGCTTCCTGATGGCCTCCTTCTCTGCAGCTTAGATCTTTCCTGATAAGCTGCCAATAGGAGAGGGGCTTAGAGCATGCAACCACGGGAGTGTCCTCAAACCCCCAGAAGTGCATCTGTAAGCTGGGGTGGAAAGTGACAAAGACCTCAACCTTCTACAGACAGAAATCCAGTCGCCTGGAAATACTGCAAAACTCTTTTAAAGGTTACTTCTACTTCCTGAATTAGCTGAAAAACATGGATTTGTACTGTTTTTCCTCACAGACACAAACAGCATCAAATCAGTATTGCACAAAAAAGACTTGAGAACAAAAGAAATACCGTGTGTGTCGCAGAGAATTCAAATGAAAAATTCCTGGACATGCACTTACCTTGCACCTGATCATATCTGCCAGTACGTACTTCGTGAGGCAGAATTTTTGGCAGTTTTATCATCAAAAGTAAAACTCAATTAGGTACTTTTTTAAAAAAAGCCCAAACCATGCCCTTTTAGCCTTTATTTTATGTATACAATCTGAATTTCAATTTTTTCCAAAAAGAGTCATTACCTTTTGCAAGAAAAAAATGAGAAAGGTGCAATTCTTCACAAAATCTGGTCTTATTTTCTGTGTGAAGAAAATCCATTATCAATGCCATAAAACTGAAAAAACATGTGGTTTTGAGTTTCTGTGCATTTTTTTCCTTGAGAAGGGGGTCGACACATCACCAGACGCTCAGAGAGGACCCTCGAGTGGAGGAATCTGCACCTGGACCCAGCCCTCCAAGAGTGGGTAAGGGCAGCACCATCCCTAGAAGAAGCCCAGGGAAATAAATGATTACCCACTTCCTGGTGACAATGGAACGATGCCCCAAAGGACTCACACCTGCCGTCATGATCACACTTGGAAATGTGTACGCTTTAGAAAACATGGACTTGTCATATTTGCAATAAACAGAAACATCTTCCTCCACAAGGACAGAGGAGCAACAGTACGACTCACAAATGAGCAAGAAGTATACTAAACTTGATGTTGATAACTATCGAACTACACCTGTAAGCAGCTGCTGCAATTTTAAATGTCGTTTAAAATAAAGTCAAAATTCCTGGATGTGGTCAATTCAATCTGTGCTGCCCTCTGCTGGCTACATGAGAAGATTGTTAAAAGGTTTACAATTAGCCATTTTTGCAAATAAATTACCTTTTGAATGTATACAGAAGAAGAAAGTCATGTTCTACCTAGTATACAAGCCATGCTCTGGTGATATTCAGCAGTTCTCATTCTCTGAAGGGTTTTTTGTTTTAAGAAAATTGGTTTGCCCTTTGTCTATACACTGTGACTAATTTATGGGAATGGGTGATAGCCAATGGGAATTTATGTTATATGGGCAGACACAGACAACAAACAATATACACAATAAATAATAAATTAACTAGCATGCTAGAAAGTGGTAAGTGCTATGTGGAAAAGAAGGAATCAGGAGTGCGTGCGTGGGAGCAGTTATTAAAGTATTAAATGTGGTGGTCAGAACAGGCATCACAGAGGTGAAAGCTGAACCTCAGTGACTCCCCCCAACCCAGAACAAAAACACCATACACAGGCTTCTCTTGTCCAAAATCCTGTGGTGTGTGAAATTCATTTATATTCTCCTCTGAACCTCCTACTTCCTGTTCCACACCACGTGGACTAATGAAATTAAACAGGCACCCTCTACAAGATTGGATTCCCAAGGCCATTTCCCTATGAACAGACCTGAGCTCCGGGACTCAGAGCGACTGTGGCGGCTGAACCTCCCACTTCCTGTGTCCATTTAGGAGAAAGTCTCATCACCTGGTAACCTGAGGGTCTCTTACTTTCAACCTGAAAGAGCCTAATACCCTTAGGATACCTGCCCCCCATGTTCTAGCTGCTGCTCACACACACAGTATTCATTATTTGAAAACTCTAAGTGCTTAGTACTCTGCATTCACTCAAAAAGGACTTGGTTCTCTACTGTGTGTTCAGTTTGAGCACCACACTAGCTGGGCGCGGGGGTCCGGAGGTGAAGAGAGCACAGGCCTCTGGAGCCCCGTGTGGTGGCAGCAGTAGCGGTCACCTAAACCACCACTCACGCTGCTCAGCACTAGGATGCCAGGGCCGGGTGCTCCAAGTTCTTGGAGGAAGAACACCAAAAATCAGTCCCTGGGAGAGGCGGGGACAAGGGGGATGTGAGCAGTCCAATAACGGAGAGAGACTTGGGAAAACCCACAATCTCAGTGGCATTATCTGGTATTTAGGAGGAGATCCGGGGAGATTCAAGTACCGCTTTGTGGCCACAATCTTAAAGGAAGAAGTAGAGATGACCTTTGGGGTGAGCAGGCACTGCGTGGGAGAGGAAGGGCATTATACCCAGAGTCACAGAATGACATTTGTGTTGGCCGGGCTGCACATTCTCTTCGCAGCCAGGAAACCTACCTGGAGAGAAGTTTGCAAGAAAAAGAGACCTAGGAAATGCAGATTCAAAGACAAAAAGATGTGGAATTCCAAACAAGAACCAGGCTCACAGAGCTGCTAGACAGCCTGAGGTCTTGTCACCCCAACTGAAGGGACACGTGCTACTGCACCATAATCAGTCAGGTAACTGTGAAAAGCTGTATCAGTTTCCAAAGAGACACAGAGGTATTTTCACAGAAATACAGGATTTCTTGAGCATCAAAACAACCCTGGAGGAGATCAGGAGGCACCCCTACCACCACCATCACCATCCCCTTCCACGATGAAGGAGCTGAGGACACGGGAGAGTGGAGGAGCCATGCCAACCACGGCTGCCAACACCAAGCCCAGTGGGGCCCTCCCGGGGCGGTGCCCTCGCCCCCATCTACTCTCCATGTGCTCCCCCAGCCTGACAGGATGCACGCTCCGGGCACAGGGACCAGATACCCCTAGTGAGGAAGTCATCAAGAGTGAGTTCCCTTAACTCTGAAACTGCCTAGGAGACAGCCCCTCTCCACTTTATACAGATATAAAAGATCTGTATTTTACAGATAAGTTTATAAAATACAAATACGAACCAGTAAGAAACTTTTCGTAAAGGCTGAATTCTGGTCTTTTTATCAAACTGCTTATGAAATAAAGCATAAATAGGGACTAATAGCTAACAGCATCTGTTAGCTATTAACAGACTTGAGTTTCCTATAACTGCTGCTAGGGATACAACCTTCACATGAATACCAGGAAATATGAATGTGAATGGTCACAGCAGCATTTGTAGCAATAATCCCAAAGTGGAAAACACCTAAATGTCCATTAAAAGTGGAACAGATTTGTTTTTAAATTGTGGCATACTCAAAAGATAAAATATCGGGCTTCCCTGGTGGCGCAGTGGTTGAGAGTCCGCCTGTTGATGCAGGAGACACGGGTTCGTGCCCCGGTCCAGGAAGATCCCACATGCCGTGGAGTGGCTGGGCCCGTGAGCCATGGCCTCTAAGCCTGCGCGTCTGGAGACTGTGCTCCGCAACAGGAGAGGCCACAACAGTGAGAGGCCCGCATACCACAAAAAAAAAAAAAAAAAAGATAAAATATCATACATTTGTAAAAGTGAACAAACTATAACTACATGAAACAACATGGATAAATCACATGGACAAGCAAAAACAAAAAAAAACAAAGCCTTTAAAATCAGAAGAAAACTTTACTGGAAGAATTTTATACCAAATCCAAAAAGTGTTAAGTACAGACCAAAATATTTTCTAACATGCAAACTCAGAACACTGACCTCCCACATACTCTTTCCTAGGAAACGTCTAGAGAATATGCTTCTGTAAACTTAAGGTAAACTGAAAACAGGAAAGACACAGATCAAGGAAAAGGTGATCCAACAGAGAGGTAATCCCCAATGACTCTGGGGGGCGAAGGGGGGGGAATGGAAACAAAGGCCGCACAGCAGACTTATGAGCAACTGATCTAGACTTGAGCGGAAAAATGATGTGCACTGTCCAGGGGGACACAACTGACTGATGTGCTTAAGCAGATAGAAAGCACCATAGATAAGCTTGGGACAAAGCTGCAGTATTTTAGAAAACAATTGATAATTTCAAAGAAAACCAGGCAAAGGGAAAGTTGAGGCAATTAATAGCTCCAGGGAAAACAAAGAGTTGTACCAGGAAGACAGAATGACTACAGAACACCATGTGGCTCAGTAGCGTCGTGGTCAACAGAAAGTCTGCAGAGGGACTTCCCTGGTGGTGCAGTGGTTAAGAGTCCATCTGCCAATGCAGGCGACACGGGTTCAAGCCCTAGTCCGGGAAGATCCCACATGCCACAGAGCTGTGGCACATGCGCCACAACTACTGAGACTGCGCACCACAACTACTGAAGCCCGCGCGCCTAGAGCCCGTGCTCCGCAACCAGAGAAGCCACCACAATGAGAAGCCCGCACACGGCAACAAAGAGTAGCCCCGGCTCGCCGCAACTAGAGAAAGCCCGTGTGCAGCAACGAAGACCCAACACAGCCAAGAATTAATTAATTAATTTTTTAAAAGCATGCATGTAAATTTTTATGTGGTGTACGATCTTTTAAACTATGTGTATATATTGTATCACTGAGATAAAATAAACTTTAAAATATTTTCTATTTTTCTACCTGAATTCTACCTATTCAAATTCCAGTTCCAGAACCTCCTCCCACAACCCTCTCACTGTCACGCCATATACAGAAAACAAACTAAAGATGCTGACTCAGATTCATGGTAAGTTTCCCCTCTAAACATTTTATGATTCTGTGAACTAAGACTCCCCTTCTCAAAGATGAAAAGTGCCTGCTGAAACAGCATTCTATCCTCTCAGGTAATCACGGAGCAATCACGTCAGGTATTCCATCAGCTCAGTGTAATACTCATCACCCACCGCATGATGAATGGATGGTTTTAACGCTGTCCTGGGTTGAAAGGAAAATGTTCACGGATCAAACAAGCCTAATGGTTTTGTAGGGGACAATGGTGACTAAGCTATCAGGCAAGTTCATTCTTTAACTGGAGTAAAGTAATACATGACAAGTACCAGCTATTTAAGATAAATTCAATTGATATTTCCAGAAATGATCTTTCTGGGGACTTCCCTGGTCGTCCAGTGGGTAAGACTCTGCGCTCCCAATGCAGGGGGCCCAGCTTCGATCCCTGATCAGGGAACTAGATCCCGCATGCATGCCTCAACTAAGAGTCCGAAAGCTACAACTAAAGATCCCGCATGCCAAAATAAATAAATAAATAAATAAGATAAATTTTTTAAAAAAAGAAAGAAAGAAATGATCTTTCTGGTACTTTTACTACTTGGGGGAATGGTGTTCTGTGTACTTCTAAACCAAATTCAATTAATAACTTTTGGGAAAAAAATGGCCAGCCTTCAATAACTATGGAAACAACTGCTATCATGGTGTGAAATTTAAGCGTGTATGAAAGCAAAGCTCTCTGACAGCTCAAACAGTAAGGACAGATAAGGCTGGGGAACACAGGAGCCTGCCTGCCCACTCTTCGTTGCTTTGGACATCTACTCTGATGCACAAGCACTGTATATCCTCTTCCTGTTTCCTTCACTCCCTTTCTGCCTTACTAATTATACATCACCCCCTTTCTTTGTAAAACCACAAGACCAAGTTACAAAATCGGTGCACTCCACCCATCCTTTTACTCAGCTGACAGAGAGCAAAGCGAACCAGTGAAAAGAAAGAAGCCAGGGCCCTGCAGATGGAGCCATCACATGACAGAGGAGCAGGAGACAGACCACGCCCACCCTGTGTCACCGGGCAGAGCAGAGGAGGCGGAAGGCAGTACCACACGAGCAGCCAGTCCAAACAACTTCTTGGTACCTGTCACTGATTTTAAAAACAAACTAATCGGAAACCATGGTTTTATCTAAAATCTAATCTCCTTGTTTTACAAGGCAGGTGGTTTCAGTAAAATACAAAACAAACAAGGAAACTCTAATAATCTATTATTGAAGGGGCGTTTCTTCAAGATCTTCAAGCTCTTAAACCACTGTTCAGACGTTTACTTTCCCTAAAAAAACCCCTCCCTTCCAGTCTCAAAAATATTCCTACCAGGTTTGGAGGCAGGTCTCTGTTTGCAGAATCTACCATCACCCAGAGTAACACCAAGTGCTCCCACACAAAGCCTCTGGGTCCACCTGAAAAGGGACAGCTAATCAGGTCCCAGAAGGGGGAGAGCATGGGATGTGGGGGCACAGTGAGGTCCACACAGGGAGCTGGAGTCGCATCCGGGGAGCAATGCCAGTGACCCCCACTCACGTGGCAGCAGGAGAGACAGAAAAACAGAGGACTTTAGAACGTGTTTGGAAGTAGAATCGACAGCACTACTAAGGAACTGGATGTGGAAAACGAGAGAAATGGAGGAATCAGGGTTGATTTCTCAACACGTAATGTGCACACCACACGGGCAGACATGCTGTTTCCTAGGATGGGGACAGCTGGGGGCTCTGCAGTGCCACACTGAGCATGAGGCCCCGGTCAGACATCTCAGGGGGATGACAAATGAGGCAGTGAGCCACCCGAGCCTGCAGCTTAGGAGGAGGAAGAAGGCTAGAGGTACAGTCGGTCCTCATAATTCAAGCAGTTACGTCCTAGAAAGTCGCTGCTAACCCTGAATTGCCGAACACTGACCCAAGGTCCCCAGGGATAATGCAGGGCTAGGTTCCTGCGAGTCCCTGACCCCACTTCCTCAAAGGATCAACACGTAAGCTTGTTTCAGGACACCTCACTGACACTGAACTCATGCCTGAAGGAGGCTCATCAAACACACGTGTGTTCTCAGTGGAGCACACCATGGCCTTCTTGCCCTGGGGAACACACCAGACAGCACATCCGCACTATGCGTGGGGCCATTTTAAACAGAGGAATCACCAGCAGAAAGGGCAAAAACGTGGCACTAAGCAGAGTGCATCCAGGGCCCTTGCTTAAGGCCTGAGCACTGAAAGGGGAGGTAGAGGGCCCTGGGAGCCGTGGTGGACCACCCGCATCTTCCACTGCCCTGCGCACATCCACACACAACTGAGAGAGCACCACCCTCGTGCTGATCTGGGGTTACAAACGGATTCTAGTGAGGAGGCGAACTCACAAATGACGAGGACTGGCTGTATAAACTCGGGAGACATCACAGGATAGGCAGTACTTAATTAAAGCTATTGGTTATACCGAATGGTGATTCCAAATGTTCAGAAGATCCCATTAGGGAAGAAAGAGGGAGAAATGTGACCTACTTTACAACTTGCAGTCTATTCCCGGATGCCTGGAGTTAGGGGGACGCCCTCTCTTCACCAGTTATAAAGCTGGTGATTTGATCTCCACTTTCTGACTGCTTTCTCTATTTCCAGCAGTTCAGAACTCCCACTGGAAAGGAAAGAGCTTTATCATATGCATTTCATATCAATTTCCATAGAAATTACCTTTAAAATGTATCTAACTGGAGGAAAACCTGTATCATCAATTAACTGGTTTGGGATGATCAGGACAAATAATGCTGTCAAATAAGATGACAACTGAGAACTTTGCAAAAGCACATCAATGAGTTTGTAACTGTGACTTAGTAAATGGAGGTAATGTCACAAAGCTCTTATCACAAAGTGATGGTACAGATTAAATCCTATATTGAAAATGTAAAATGCCTACTTAAATACAAAGCTAAAGGTAGTTCTGCAGAATACAAAACTTCTTGTTTAGTAAAAGACGGTCCTGCCAAAAAGTCATGTATAATCCTGGTGGGGAAACAAGACATCCAAGAACACATCAAGAAAAAGAGTACACGCAGGGGTTGCCCAATCTCCCCAAAGATTTACTCCTCCTTTCCTGAAGTCTTCAGGCACATGCCTGAGTGAGTTGTGTGACAGGAGTCACCAGGAGCGTGAGGACACTGGGGCCAAACCTCTCATCCCACCCCGAAGGCTGACAGACTGCGAACGAAGGCTCAGAGGGCGGCTGGCATCCCTAGTTCATCACGTGGGGTTTACACAATGACCTGAGGGAATCCTGCAGGAGACGACAACCATTAAATAAAGCAGTACTAACAATTAGGACAGAAGACAGTACATAACAAGGTACTAAGTGGACTAAATCGGTGGTTTGCCACACCACAATTATGAAAGGACCAATTTGCCAACTTTAAGATAAATTACTTTTAACTCCTGCCATCTAACTTGTCTGGGGACATAAATCACTGAATCTTTAGAATAACCTTTAATTAATACCTTAACTCCAAAGTAGAAGACTTTCTGCCTGGTAGTTCAAACACCAAAACCCCCTAAACAACAGAATTGTTCTAAAAATATTTTACAGAATAATCCCTTTTAAAAAAATATTAACACTCGCTCCCCCCTTTTTAAAAGAAGATTTACACTTTGAGTGGCAGTGGTGCAAGCAATCTAGTGGGTGGCAAAGGCCTGGCTGATGACATGACAGGGTGCCTATCCTCTGGCTACACTGGGGGAGAGGAATAAAGTGACCATCGAAGGCCTGTCTACGTTGTGTTTGTCTCACAAACATCATGGACAAAAGCCACGAGTTACCAGGGAGCTGCTTACCTAGACACACAGAGCAACTCTGCAAAGGGAAAGCACAGGAGACGCAGGCACGCAATGCTGAGAGAACCTTCCTGAGGGCTACCTTGCCCTCACGCCTGATTCTGCTGTGCTCCTGGGTGCATTTGCCCACCTGCAAGAATTTATTCTTCTATATTTTTGTGTGAAGCTTTCTCTCCAATTTTAAGTAAGTACAAAATTGTGATTTTGTACAAGAACAGAAAAAAAAAGTTTGCATTTACTTTGTGATTGTTTCAAGTTTTACGTCACTTTTTTTCTAGGAAAATCCAGTATTTTTTTTGATTGATGCAAAATGATAACATATTAAAACATACTTTCACTGATCTGCATATTATTCTCACATTAAATAAAAGCTTCTCTAAGACATTTTAAAACTAGTTACATACCATTTGTACATACCATTCCTTATTACATTTTACATATAATAAAACGTTTTTTAGGAGAAAAGGAAAACCCCACGATACAAGCCAACCATTCTATCCATGGATATTAACCCAAGAGAAATGAAAACATGTCCACACGATGACTTTACATGAAGGCTCACAGCAGCTTTATTCACAATGGCCCCAAACCAGAAACAATGCACACGTTCATGACAGGTGACTGGATAAATACACTGTGGTCCATCCAGACAATGGAACACCACTCAGAAATAAACAGAAAAAAACTGACATCCCAAAAATGATCTCAAGTACTTCATGCTGAGTGAGGGCCAGACACAGTAGAGAAAACATTGTATGATTCCATTTATATAAAATGCTGGGGAACACAAGCCAATCTGTAGTGACAAAAAGATCCAGGGTGCCTGGGGTAGAGGGAGGGATGGGCTGCAGATGGACGTAAAGAACCTTTTCATGGCAATGGAAATGTTCTGTATCTTGACGGTGATGGTGGTTTCAATGGTGTACAAATCTGTCAAATATAGCTCATCAGACTGTACACTTCACATAGATACAGTTGATTGTATGTAAATTATACCTTGATAAAGTTATTTTTTTAAACACAATAAGGGGGAATCAGAAAAGTTTGTAGCAAAAAGATAAATGGAAATGAATGTACTTGTTATCACTAAGTGAGATGTTTCAACGTCAACGCTGGTATCCTAGTTTGCTGTGGAGGCCCTACCAAGTCCTCCAGAATGTCCGCTGACGATGGCCTTCAGAGCAGACACTCCCCAGGCTCCTGCTGCATGTCACCCCCTTGACTGATGTACACAGAGCACCTCACTGGACCCTTCACAATGCCCTGCAAGGCAGGTGCGACTGTGTCGCTACCCCCAAGTCTGTGCCCCTTAGAGAAGACAGATAATCTGCCCAAGGCACAAGGTGGCCAGGGTAAAAATTAAGGCTGACTGATGAAAAATTCATGACAGTGCGCTTTGCTCTTGTTTTTTTTTTGTCGGCGCCACGCGACTTGTGGAATCTTAGTTCCCTGACCAGGGATCTAACCCAGGCCCTTGGCGGTGAAAGCACGGAGTCCTAACCACTGCACTGCCAGGGAACTCCCAAACAATGCACTTTGGAAAGAGCATTAAAAGACAAAGTTATCAAGCCAAGTTTAAGCTTCTTTCTACCAGAGAGTCCCTAAACAGGCACTGTCCTCCCTATCTGTACAGAAAAGGATTCTAAAACCTATCTGTTCAGAATTAAATCGTGGTTTGTGTAGACTCACTTTCAAAAGTCTTTAACACAATTTGTGGATGCAGATGTCTATAAAAAGCCCTTTTCAGTCACAAGGGGACACAGGAGTGCTGAGAAGTCAGGAACACAAAGCTCAACAGCTGGCCTGTGTCCAGTAAACACAAGGTGGGAAGCAGATGAGTTCTCACCCTAACTTAACTCTTAAGAAACCCTCATCTGAGCTCAACAGAGAATACAGCTGGATGAAACATATCCAGAAAAAACAGCTCCTTTTCTTGGTTAAAGGTCAAAGTTCTCCTTCCATCTAGAATACAAGGTCCCTGAGAACTCTGTTCACGTCTAAATTCCAAGACCCACAGAGTGCCCAGCTCCTAATTGGTACTCAATAAATATCTGTTGACTAAATTAACAAGAAATGACCTGGGAAAGAAGCTGCTATAATTCCTATTCTGATTTATACGAGCACTAGGCAAGGTCTTAGAATAAAGCTACCCCACCAACACTGAGAAGAGAGAGAAAAAAATATTTAAAAGTTACATCAAAAAACGAATGATTAAAAAACAATTCAGGGCTTCCCTGGTGGCGCAGTGGTTGAGAGTCCGCCTGCCGATGCAGGGGACACGGGTTCGTGCCCCAGTCCGGGAAGATCCCACATGCCGCGGAGCAGCTGGGCCCGTGAGCCATGGCCGCTGACCCTGCGCATCCGGAGCCTGTGCTCCGCAACGGGAGAGGCCACAACAGTGAGAGGCCCCATACCGCAAAAACAAAACAAAACAAAAAAACAATTCAATGTTTGGAAGGATAAATTAACAAATATCATCATATACTAGTGTGAAATGTAAACGTAAATGTGACAGAACTTTCTGGAAGATCACTTGACAGTACATATCAAGAGACTAAAAACAGTTTTTAGTCACTGACCCAGTGATTCCACTTACAGGAATCTAGCCTAAGAAAAGAATCAGAAATGTGGGCAAAGTTTTACCAACAATGATGTTACAGGGTTATTTGCTACAGGAACAGAGAGGAAACTTCTAAATGACCAACAAGAGAGGACAATTAATCAAATCGGGGCGCCACCACATTACACTGCATTCGGCATAGGCAGGCCACCATAGGGCCCCAGCATCCCCACACGTCTTTTGTCACATCTGGTTGGTCAAGGAGACAGCAGCATGACCTGCTGGCTCCCAGGGGAGGGCTGGCTTGTCTGCTGCTTGCTGTGGAAGGTGCTAAGCCCTGGGGCCCTGGTCCCTCGGCTGCAGACCAACCCAGTTCAAGCGTGCCCATCGTCTGGGCTCATCCCATCACCCTGTGGGACTTGGTGTAGGGGAAGCAGCAGCCCCAGCCTGGGTTCCGGTGTCTGCTGGGCTCCACGTGATAAACTGTCTGGTTCTGACCCAGTGAGGCCTGCCACCTACCTCCAGCCCCTCCTTTGGACTCTTGCTTTTCCCACTGTCCTCTGTGAGGATGGGGTCCTTCCCTGGCAGATGCCACCAAAAAAATCATCCATATATAAATTTTAATGGCACAGAAAAACACTTATGTTTTTTTTAAAAAAGCTACGAAACATTCCACAGAGTGACTGGAACTAGTTTTTAAGCTTTTTGTTGTTGTTGTTGCTAATAAGATCCAGACATATAACCCCCAAGCTTCAGTTTATCTAGTAATTCCAAATTTCTCCTTATCAAATCTTACACTCCACGTTTCCGCAGCTGTTTTATGTAAATTACTTTCACATGCACTCTCTTATTTGCCCTTGCAACAACCCTGCAAGGCAGGTAGGAAAGATACCACTGTCTACACTTTGCAGGGGACGCGGGGATGCTAAGTGACTTGCCCAAGATCACAGGGCCATTAGAGACAGTACCAGACCCAGAAGCCAGGCCAGACTACACGTGCAGTGCTCTTTCTACCATACCATTCATGCCTGCTCAGCACTATATACCCAGACTGCTAACATGTGATAAATGGAGTGGATGTCCTCCCCTTTCTCTCTGCTAATCCACTTCCCTTCAAGGTGGGAACTTTTCTGAGCAGCTGCTCTGTTTTCTATTTCATTGATTTCTGCTCTTTTATATTCTCTGTCCTTTTGCTTGCTTTGATTTCATTTTCTCCTTTTGGCTAGTCTCTTAAGATGGAAGCTGAGGTTTAAGCTTATTTTTTAAATCCTACATTTTCCAAAAAGGACTTAAGGTCGGTGGACATGTAGGAATATGCATGAAAGAAAACTATACCAACACGTTCACGGTGATGAGTCCATGGGAGTTCGTTACACTCTTCCCTGCACTTCTGCATGTGTTTGAAATTTTCCATAATGTTAACTTTTCAAAGCTCGCCCAAAGTGCTAAAGAGGGCATATACAATTACAGCCAGCCTATCCACCAACAACCCCTGAGGAGAGGCTGAGAGCTCCTCCGAAGACGCTCTGGCAGGTGACTGCGGGCCTCGGCCCTTCCACAGGCCTCGTGTGCCTGGCAATCCACGTCCCAGGTGGGACATGGGAAGGCTCTTTTCAGGTCACTTCCTCTGCTGTGCAGATCAGGGCTCCAGGATGGCGCCTGCCCAGGGGCTGCCCAGCAACTGAGCAACACACAGGGAAAGTGTCTTCTAAAAGGAGCAAAACTAAAACCACACAGACACTTGGGGAAGCTGAAGTGGGGAGGCATATAAACTTGGTGGCTATAATAAAGGAGTTTAAAAAAAAACCCAAGCTTGGTTATTTTTTGCTCCTTTGATCTGCTGAGCCTCTTCTTACAAACCTCTGCTTGAAAGTTCAAAATCCTCTAAGGGGAATTCTGAATGGCCTAAAGCAAAACCACATCAATTAGATGGTTACCTTGGAAAAATGCATTTAACACTCAGCCAACCCTTCCTACAATCCTTGACACAAATCCTCACACCATCATTTCAAACAAACACAGGAAATAAAGGGAACCATCTCTAACGCAGGGCCAAGCAACGTGACCCCGAAGAGAGCAGCGCAAGCTTCCTGAGAGTGGGTCTTCTACATCCTCGAATTTAGGCTCTTTGAAAATATGTGTGTACGTGTGTGTACATATGTATGTATGTATGTATTCATTCATTCCTGGATCCTACCCTGGAGGGTCCCGGTCCATTAGCTATGGCTAGAGTGGGGCCCCAGAGTAAACTGCCTTTTAAACTGACACAGGCGATTCTGTAGATTAGCCAGGCGTGGACACACCATTCTAACCCCTATTTACTAGATTACCAACTCAGATGGGCAGGTTAAACAGACTACTGATACTTTTGTAATTTCAGCCTGAGTCCCACAGCAATGCAGGAGCACACATCCTGGCTCACGCGGTCTCTACGTGCGAGATCACCCGACTTTTGCGTTCAAACAGTCCCAAACTTATTTTCTCCAAGCGGCAAATCTCCAATCACAATTCAGTCTCACAGAGACTGTTTTCTTCAGTTCTGTGGCTCCAGGCAAGAATCAGGGGATGTGTAACCTATTTTTGTGTGGAAATCAACTGACCTTGGGGATAACACGGAGAACTAAAACCGTGCAAACTTCCTAGAGCCTAGAACCCCCTTTAAAAGTCAAAAGTGACTTTTAACTACATGCTTGTCTCTATCAATTGTGTTTTTACCATAAGGATGTTACTTTCATAATTTTTTTAAAGTAGAAGTTTAAATTCCTCTTATGAAAACGCTATATGTACACGTTTATATGTTTAAGAAAATGAGAGATAACAGCAAGATCAGAAAAGGGAAAGGACAGTAGTATTTAGCCAAAAATTCAGTTTTGTATCCTCGAAATCCATTCAGGGTGGAAATCAAACCAAATGAGCCTTTAACACGAATTTGTGAAAGAGTAATCACACCTAGCCTGCTTCCTCTACACGGATGCCCATCAAGTGATGTGAGGAAAAAAGGCAGATGACTGGGAAAATAATCACCGAACAATGTCATGTCAATATATTCCTCTAGAATAATGAACTCCTTTTTCCTATCAAGCTCCATTGTTCAGGGATGTTTCCATTACCTGAAACCAAAAAAAAAATTCTCTTTGCTACCAAGGTAAGTACAAAAACGTTCCTAAGGACGGGCAGCAACAACACAGCCTCTGGCTGGAGACCTTCTCTGTTCCGGCAATTTGAAGACAAACAGGGCTGCTGAGGAGCAGAACAGGACATACAGGTCAGAGTCTGTTGCTGCTCTGCATGTGTGCTGAATGAGGAACGCTCATCTAGGACAAGAAATGCTTGACAAAACCAGAAAAAGCCTACACAATACTGTAGTCCTTCCTATTCATGTGGAACATCTCCTCAAGAAGAAACAGGTCCCTCCTCATGAGAAACAGCCTAGGAACAAAAGCGCTAGGGTGATGTGGTCTGCAGAACACGGCCCCCAGAGATGTCCTAACCCTAGTCCCTGGACCATGTGAATCTGGTAAATTCCACGGCAAAGGGGAATTAAGGTTGCTAATCAGCTGACCTAGAGATGGAGAGATTATCCTGGATTACCTGGGTGGGCACAACGTGATCACAAGAGGGCTTAAAAGTGGAAGTGGGGCAAAGTCAGCATCAGAGTGATGAGATATGAGAAAGACTTGATCAGTCATTGGTGGTTTTGAGGATGTAATGAGAGAAATAAAACAAAACAAAACAGATGCAATAGGGCCACGAGCCAAGGGATGCAGGTGGCTTCTAAAGGGTGGAAAAAGCAAGGACATGGAGGCTCCCCTAGAGCTTCCAGAAGGAACAGAGCTGACACCTTGATTTTAGCCCTGAGACCCATTCCAGACTTGTGACCCACCCCCAGAACAAGAAAATAAATTTGCGTTGTTTTAAGCCACTAAATTCATGATAATTTGTTACAACAGCCATAAGAAACTAATACAGTGAAGCCACTTCTTTTGTCTCTCTACAGTGCTGAGGGCATGTCCAGAAAAGATCCAGGTCAAAGCAGCATCCTACCAACATGCCCAGTTGCTTTCCTGATTTTTTTAATCCCGAATATTTTTAATCCTTGTCAAGATACATACGTTTGTCTAATACCTTAATACTTCCTAAAATAAAGTGGACTCACACCAGAAATCACCTTACTGTAGGTTACGTCAGCCCTCTTAAAGAATTTCTTCGTCTCACTCATCTTTCAAGAATAGAATAATCATGTTTTGTCCAAATATCCCTTTTTTAAGATTTGTACTGAAATCTCTGCACGCATAGAAAGCGTCCCCATAACGCTTGCAGCAAGCCAGTAGTGTGGAACTTCCTAACTGGTTATACCACAACCAGCTGCAGCAAGAACCAAGCCCCCAAATAAACCACAAAACACAGAAGAATGAAAAAGGACAGAGCACGTGTGAGATAAGAGGGGTAAATTCTAATTTCAACAACAACTTGCAAGTTTACAGGAGCAATTTCAATGACCTTAGTTTCCACATCAAAACCAGATGGGCGAGAGAGAGTGTGGACTCAACAATTCCATCAACAAACTCAGAGTCTACAGTGTACCGGGCCCAGTCTTAGGCACCTGGGTTGTGTCTGGTAACAGAAGATGAAGATTTCTGTCTCCATGGAGCTTCCATTTCAGCTGGAGGAGACCAGCCACATGTAATAAACGTAATCGGTAGCAGGCAATGAGTGCCTAGGGAAGGGGGTGGGAGTCAAGCAGAGTTGGGGGGCAGAGGTGTGCAGTGCAGGCTGCTTAATTAACTGCACGCAGATCTGGGTAAGCCTCCCTGGGAGGAAGGGAACCTAAACCAAGGCTGGTAAGTGAGGGGACTGATCACGAGGATGTCCGGATGGGAAGCATCCCAGCAGGCAGTGGGCCGAGTAGAGAGGGCAGAGGTGTAGAGGTCTTCAAGGGCCTCCCTGGAGACCATGGCCCAGAAGGTGTGCCTCCAGGGCTAGACTACAAAGGCTAGGGCAGAATCCCTGTTTCTCTGAGAATATTGTAAACCCACAAAATAATCTTTCAATTCCAACCCTGCAATCTTTTCAGAAATTCATTTCCTCCATGCTTTGTCTGGACACTGGGGGAAATCACTGGAAGTGTTTGTCAAAGTTACTGAATCAGCTGCAGAAGTCACCCTTGCCCACCACTGGTAAAAGTCACCATGAAGGAGGAGAGCCACTCCAGGGAGGAAGCGTGCCTGACGCGGCCACTAAGGTGACCACGAGATCTGGGACTCTGAGACGACAGCCCAGGGTGCTCAGGAGCTGCTTCAATCCCACTTTATTGTTGGGTGTCATCCTGACACAAGAGTGATGGTCCAGGGGAGGTGAGACTTAGGAGGCGAAAAGCAAGAGGCGTGAGAATGAGGACGCTGGGGTCCTGGGCTGCCTGGGTGTCCTGAACTACAGCCCTCTTGCAGGCGCTCCCGCAGCTGGGCTAAGAGCAGTCAAACGACCAAAGGCTGGTTTCAAAAACTCCTGCAAACACCGTCATAAATCAGCACGCTCACTTAGGAATCTAGGCCCCAAAAGTCTTTTTGAGGCTGCAAAGCTGAAGTCCTGCTCCAGAATCCTCGGTGACCCCTCTAGGCGACTGTCGTACGGACGAGGCCCTGACAGGAGGCACAAACTACGGAGTTAGAGCAGCAGTGGCGGAGGGGGGGTGATGCTGGAAGGTACCATCATTCCCCTGAAGAAATACCGTGCCACCACAGCAGTCTCCTGTTTCACTGTTGGGTTTCCTCTCTCAACAGGCTCTTTATTTTATTTTTTTTTGAATTTTATTTATTTTTTTATACAGCAGTTCTTATTAGTTACCTATTTTACACATATTAGTGTATATATGTCAATCCCGATCTCTCAATTCATCCCACCACCACCAGCTCCCACCCCCCACCCCCACCCCCACCCCACCCCCCACCACTTTCCCTCCTTGGTGTCCATACATTTGTTCTCTACATAACAGGCTCTTCTATTTCGTCCTAAGGGGTGAAAGGTGAGAAGCCACACCAGGAGGCGCCTGGAAATGGCTGAGAGGCCAGCTTCGGGACAGATCTGCAGGAGGCAGGACTCCTGTATTAACCTTCACCTGGTTACCTGGGCTTCGCATATAAACTCTGGCTGCCCAACCATAGGACGTGTATGGCTCCAGGGGACCCTCAAAGGCCAGGAGCGTGACTCCTGTCGCCACACCAGCCCCCATTTACCAGAGGCCCCAGGAGAAGCCAACACAACCCAACAGACTAGGAGAAAGAAACAGGCTTAACTGTATGATCTGCCTAACCCCTCAAATCTCAACCCTAAAATTAACAATGGGCTCTTTCAATATACATCTGTTTAATAACCTGCAACATAGGTTTTAACCAAAAAAGTAACCAAAGTGTATCAAGACATGGAACTCATGGAATTGGAACTCCTAATTCCAGGAGAAAAACAGAAAGTTTAGGAAGTTTATAAAAAGTATACAAGGCATGTATACCTTTTACATGTATAAGCATGTAACAGTGAAGAGAGGGGTGTGAAATAATAGGAAACAGGGATGAGCAGGCTACTTGCAGCAACGTGGATGGACCCAGGGATGATCAGACTAAGTGAAGTCACAGACAAAGACAAATGTCATATGATGTCACTTATATGTAGAACCTAAAAAATAATACAAATGAGCTTATTTACAAAACAGAAAGAGACTCACAGAAAACAAACGTATGGTTGCCAAAGGGAAAAGTGGGGGCAGGGATAAATGAGGAGTTTTTGATTAACAGATACACACTACTATAAATAAAACATAAACAACAAGGACCTACAGTACAGCACAGGGAACTATATTCAATATCTTATAATAAGCTATAATGGAAAAGAAGCTGAAAAAGAATATATATATTTGTATAAATGAATCACTTTGCTGTATACTGAAACTAACACAACACTCTAAATTACTATACTAAAATTCAAAAGAAAAAAAAAAAGAACAAGCAGGCCGGCAGCAGAAGTGGTGAGCACACAGGCTCTGCAGTCTGAGAAATCTGGTTCCAGTGCCAACTCTGCCACTCATCAGCCAGGTCACCTTTTATAAATAAATCTCTTAACCTTTCTATCTTGTCACCTGTTAAGAGGGCACGGCCACTGTTCCTCCCACCCAGGATTACTGTGAGGACTAAATAAGAATGTACAAAAGATGTTCAGCAGTGAACTTAATGCACAGCAAGCAGTTAACTGCTGCTGCAAAAATAGTTATAGTGGTAACACATGCTCTGCAATGCTCCCACCTCATTTCATCCCAAAGTTAGGTGGTTTACTCAAAAGTGTATCTCACCCAAAACACACTGAAAACTAGAACCCTCCAGGCTCCCACAGCATTTGTTTATATCTTCATCAGAGCATCTGTCATATATTCTTCATTGAAATTTTTCAATTCATCAACCCCCCTACACTGTGAGCTTCTTGAAAACAGGGCCCGTATTTTAAAATTCTTCATAGCCTCGGCATCAAGCAAATGCCCCGACACAGAGAAGATAATGAAAATGGGATGAATAGATGGATAGATGATGGACAGCCGGGAAATAATTTAGAAGGCAAGAAAGACAAAGGAGTAGAGTATTTTTTCAAGCCTGAGTAACTGGGGTGATAAGTAAATGGGGACAAAAGTTTAAAAAAAAGGGGGGGAGGAGGAGTCTGGAAGAGGAGAGTAGAAGGGAAAGAGGCAGAAGGTCACCTTCCGATGCTGAATTTGAGATGATGGAATACCCAGGGGGAAATGTCAAGCAGGCAGCTGAAAATGCAAGAATACAGCTAAAAATCAAAACACTCTCTTAATTTCAATCATTAGGGCTGTTGGAAAAAGTATTTCAGGGAAGCAGAGATCATAAGAGAAACTAACTTAAGCTAAAAAGGTTGCAAACACATGCAGTCCGGCAGCTGCTGTGTGTAAAAGCCTCAACAGACAAAATGAAATATGAGCCCCATCCTACATGGGTTCACAGCACATGGTCTATGAAAACCTTAATCCAAGACTGGTTCAGAGTAGTTTTCAAAAAAGAGTCTATACACAGGCTTAAGTGTCCCCAAATTTAAAACAAAAGCCTCTCCATTCTGCATTGCCTTCTAGCTGCTGCCCCCTCCCTGTTCATTTCATCTAGTTTCTTTTTGAGTTCTATATGTACATATATAGAACTGCACAGTCTCCTTTTCGGGCTGCTTCCTCTGCCCAGCCCTTCAACGGTGGCACGCCCAAGATGACGTCCCTGGACCTCTTCTCAGTCAGCATGTCACATCACCCCTTCCCTGCTTCCACTCCCACTCGTGTGTTGGTAATTCCCTGAGTTCCAGTTCCTAATCCAGCTGCCTAAATAGACCTCCCCCCGTGGAGAGCCCGTACGAACCTCACGACTCCACTCAGTGTGTCCTCACCTGAGCTCCTGTGTTCAACTCTGCACACTCAGTCTAGACACTCTCTAAGTGGTCGGTCTCCCCGAGACTCATCCTGTTTCCTTATCGTCCTTCGAAGCTCTGTCCCTCCCAAACTCTGGCAACGAAATCCTATCAATTTCAGGTCCTTACTCAGTCTCGTGCTTGTTCCCCCCTTCCTCCCACCCCTACTGCCTTAACTCAGGCCCCATCCTCTACCCCGCCCGGATGCCTGCAACAGCTCCCAAAGGGGCTCCACGCTGCCCAGCTGCACCACACCAGACGGGGGAATCTTTCCAAAATGCAAAATAATCACCTCGAAACAGGCCAGCCCAACCCCTCATGGCTCCTCGTGGCACACGAGGAGAAGAGAAGAAAGTCCTGGGTCCCACGCAGGAGCCCTCAGGACCCTCCCCGTCCTCCCCCGGGGCACACAGAACCATCTGCAGCTCCCCGCAGGAGCCGGTTACTCCATTCGCCTGGCCTCTGCTCAATCTCTCTGCCTGAAATGTATTTCTTTGCCATATCCACCTAGCTAGCACCAACTCAACTCAAAATCCAGCCCAAGTGCCAGCTCTTCCGTGAACTGTCCTCTGCCCAATCCGGTCCCACCCCGACCCCAGGTAGAACTGCTCTCCTCTGTGTGCCTGAGTTTTCCTGTACACCTGTCACATCCACTCTAATACTCTCCTTCACAGCCTTCTTCCACGTCTGTCTCCTCCTTCTCGGCTCGAAGCATCTGTGACAGTAGGGGCTGCGTGGTGTGGTCACTAGTGCTTGTTGACTGAATAAGCCTTTATAAATTGCTCACAGAAACCAAGCCTGTTTCAGGACTACTGAAGGGGAAAGTTTTCTAATAGCATTAAACCAATTCCATTCATACCCAACTTTAATAATTACAATATAGGCTGCAGGGGCTTCCCTGGTGGCGCAGTGGTTAAGAATCTGCCTGCCAATGCAGGAGACATGGGTTCAAGCCCTGGTCCGGGAAGATCCCACATGCTGCAGAGCAACTAAGCCCATGTGCCACAAGTACTGAGCCTGCGCTCAGAGCCCACGATCCACAACTACTGAGCCCGCGTGCCACAACTACTGAAGCCCGCGCACCTAGAGCCCATGCTCCGCAACAAGAGAAGCCACTGCAATGAGAAGCCTGCACACTGCAACAAAAAGTAGCCTCCACACACCACAACTAGAGAAAGCCTGCGTGCAGCAACAAAGACCCAACACAGACAAAAATAAATAAATACATAAATTTATTTTTTTTAAAAAAAAACAATATAGACTGCAACAATGCCAGATAAAGGCATGCTTTAGAAATAGAAATGTCCTTTTTATTTTGGGCCATGCCATGCCACACGGCTTATGGGATCTTAGTTTCCCAACCAGGGATGGAATCCAGGCCCCCAGCAGTGAGAGTGCAGAGTCCTAACTACTGGACTGCCAGGGAATTCCCATAGAAATCTTCTTGAAGACTCAAAAAAAAAAAAGTGGAAGACACAGAAAGCACTGGGCTAAGGAAGGTGACATCCTGACCCTCTCTAAAGCAGCCAGGCCTCACAGGAAGCAGCTCACAGCCATCTCACCACCACAAAAGCAGAAAGACGCAGCATCGCAGCATCTTGCATAATGAAGAATAACAAAAATCCCCTACACAGCCTTCACCCTATATTACATTTTTTTAGTCCATGGGAAGAGAGAAGGAAAACAACATTACCAGCAGTTTCAAAGCATGTGGGATTCACTTCTTGAAAATTTCTAATTTTCCACCTCCTCCAGACCTCTATTATTGCAACTGAAACTGAGTGACAATAATTAGAGAGACAGTCAAGAGGCAGTGTGGCAATGGAGCAGACGGACAGGTTCGGGCAAAGTGCTTTTCTTTCAGAGCCCCCTGTCCACAACTTTTGTCTTGGAGGGTGAGCAGGAAAGGGGTGAAGAGGGCTACAGGAGTGGAGACTCCACCAGCCACACGGCTCTCAGGCTCAAGCTTTCCGTCCTCTGCCTCATGTCTCTCTCATTCACACACACACACACACACACACACACACACACGTCCCCACCCTCCTCCACCGCCAAGTAACCTCTATGTTTGCTCTCACATTGGAATAAGAAGGCGCTCTCCTTCTAGTTCTTACTGGAGAACTACCTAATCTTAAAGGCATGAAATACATAAGAAAAAACTCTATTTGGCAAGATGGTTTTTGACTAACACCCAGGACATTCAGAAAGGGGCAGGCTGGTATGAACCCTAAGATTCCACAGACTGAACCCAAACCAATAAAAGCCACTTAACTCGCAATTTCTCCCCTAAAGGAAACATTTTGTATCTGGCCAGAAGACAATATATGGGTTGAGAGATCTTCAATCTTTAAGACAAAAACTAAGGAAAGGTAAGTATGTGACTCTACAAATCGTCAAAATCTGACCCAAATCCCAATCAAAACAAATATATATTTTCCCCACGCTTAAAATATCAGAGTGAGAAAAATGTAAATCAGCTGATTTAACAGAGGCCTTAAAGAAGGAGTTAATCTCAGGTACATAAATAAAGAAACCATCATCTCATGTGAACAGCCAGGTCATAATACACAAATATGCAAAAGAAATTTTTTTTAACCTAGCTAGTAATCAACAGATATAATGAGGTGCTATTTGTAACCATTAAATTAGTTTTAAAAAAAAAGCTTTCATATGCTAATCCTCACCGGTGGCACATTTGCAGTGATACTGGAACACATACCCCCATACGTGGCTAAGAACAGGGTAGACTGATACAGCCCTTTTGGAAAGCAAATTGGCACCACGCATCAAGAATTCTCAAAATCAGGCTTCCCTGGTGGTGCAGTGGTTGAGAGTCCGCCTGCCGATGCAGGGGACGCGGGTTCGTGCCCCGGTCCGGGAGGATCCCACATGCCGCGGAGCGGCTGGGCCCGTGAGCCACGGCCGTTGAGCCTGCGCGTCCGGAGCCTGTGCTCCGCAACGCGAGAGGCCACAGCGGTGAGAGGCCCACGTACCGCAAAAAAAAAAAAAGAATTCTCAAAATGTTTATATCCTCTGACATATTAACGTCACCCCTGGAAATCTACCCTAAAGACCACAAAATGTATAATTATGGTAACCTTATGTTCCAGATTTTCTAAGAAAGCCCTGACTTCATGTAATTGTATTCTTTTCAATTAACGCAAATCACTAAGAATGGAACTACCCTGGAAACAGTGAAAGTCATCAATATCATAGAAAAATGAAGAAAACTGGTTTGGCACAGGGTCAATCAGCAAAGTGTTCTAGTTTCTGTTTGGGACGGAGGGTTGAAGACAAAACTTCAAGCTCAATGAATGTTAACTTTTGCCACATGGAACCTGGTTCAATCTGTTATTCCCTCAACAGTTGCTGGGCTGCTTCTATTGGGAACCGGGCCCCAGGCTTGTTTTGGAGGCACAAAGACGAAACAGCAAACCTCTCTAGACGCCACGGGCTCCCACGCACCATCCTGCGGCAGCGCCCATGCGTGTCACTGCCCACGCCTCACTTTAATCTTCTGAGGACGGCAGGTGTGCCTGGTTAAGATCAACATCTCCACTCTCTCAAGAGGCTTATTTCTTAAAGACCTCTTCTCCCTCGTGCTGCAGGATAGGGATCAGCTTGAAGCTAATAAAAGCGAGAGGAGTTAAGATCTGTGTTTGAGAAGTAAAAGCCTTGAACGGCACGCTGAGTTTAACGATCTTAAGAACCCATGCTCATAAATTTGATTATTTTGTCAGAGTCATCACCACTAACATTTCCGATGTTACTACTAGATGGACCCCGCCCATCTCTACCTCGCGACTTGTCCTAAGAGAGAGGCAGGCAAACACACAGGCAACCTCTGGAGCAGCAATTCCCAGAGTCAGAGCCGTCTGAGAACCGGATTAAAGCTAAAGACTCTCCAAAAATGCACATTCACAGAAACTCTCACATACAATCTCAGAGGGGCCTGAAAGCCCATTAAGGGGCAGGTTGCAGGTTAAAAATGTCTGCTCAAGTTCAGAGGTCACAAAGAGGAACAGAGTCACTGAGTTTTTTCTTGGGCAGGGAACCCTACGAAGGCAAAAATACCTCTTCCTTTTGCAAATGAGAATTGTGACATCCAGGAAGTACAGTCATCTAATAAGAAGGTAAAATGACCGGAAAAAAACACCTCCCAATCATTTCACAGTGTTTAGAAAGAAGCTGCCGGGGGATAAAGACCAGCCAGCCACAAGCATTATGAACATTTCTTAAAGTGTCAATTAAGCATTCAGAAAATCCCTAATTCCACATTTTTCCAAAAAAAAAATAAGCTTTGAAATGACTTTTGTTTATCCTTCCCACCCCCCCACCCCACATAGGTCTTCAGAGGACAGTTTATCATACCACATGTGTAGTCTGAACCACGTTGCACTGGTCTAGGGAGTTAAGACCCTCCGGGGAGTATACAGCAGAGAGGGCTGACAAACTCAGTGGTGTGGTCTCTGGGTCCGTAAAGGACACCAAAGAGTATGCAGTCAAGAAAGGCCTTCTGGGGCTTCTGATGCAGGGGACGCAGGTTCGTGCCCCGGTCTGGGAGGATCCCACATGTCGCAGAGCGGCTGGGCCCATGGGCCATGGCCGTTGAGCCTGCGTGTCCGGAGCCTGTGCTCCGCAAACGGGAGAGGCCACAACAGTGAGAGGCCCGCGTACCGCAAAAAAAAAAAAAAAAAAAAAAAAAAAAAAAGAAAGGCCTTCTGGTGAGTTTTCGAAATTCTCTTTCACTGAACAGAGAAACTCTAAGACTAATTCTCTTTCTTTAGCTTATTATAAATGAGCTATGTTTCAAAGGTTTTTTATACCAAGGTGGTAGCTTGGAAATCATAACCCATGTCCCCAAAGATACAATGTTAAAAACAGTACTAGTGTCCCAGGCTGACTCATGAACCACCAGTGGCGGTTCTGAGGGAACCCCTGGACCTGGCATTCTATGTGCTTTATGAGTCCATAGCACGCACTTCCTTTTGAAATGTGGAATCTGAATAGTTGTCTTATCTTCTGAGGTAAATTCTCTGTAAAACCTAGGAGAGAAATGGACAGTTCTGGAGACTAAGGCAAACCCTTAAAGAACTGGGAGCCTTATTCTTCAAATGATCATCTTGAGCTATTAGGTACTTTTTGTGTGGTAAACCCTATGGGTGGGGAATCTTCTTTAAGTCAACATTTCTGGCTCCTCCAAAATACAAAGAACATGATTTTTTTTTAATTGCATAAAGAGAAAGAAAGGAAGAACTTCTTCCTCATCTTTATGTGTGGTCAGCAGAATAACGGAGCCCAGAGATGTCCCTGTCCCAATCCCAGAACCTGCGAACATGTTACCCCTACATATGGCAAAAGGGGGATTACCACTGCAGAATCAAGGTTGCTCATCCTCATCCATATCCAGGTGGGTCCGATGGAACCACAGGGTCCTAATTAGAAGAGGCAGAGGTCAGAGAAATGAGAAGATGCTACCTGCTGGCTCTGAAGATGGAAGGTGGCCACCAGCCAAGGAATGTGGGCAGCCTTCACAAGCTGGAAAAGGTAAGGAAACGGACGTTCCCTTAGGACCTCCAGAAAGGAACACTGACCAGTAAACACCTTGATTTTAGCTCAGTGAGAGCAAATCTGGACTTCTGACATCCAGAGCTATAAGATAATAAACGTATGTTCTTTTGAGCCACCAAGCTTGCGCTAACCTGTCACAGCAACCACAGGAAACAAATATCCCCTGCTTCCATTCACCCCGTCCAAGCACAAATTCATGCCACTGGTGGCAAAGCAGTCACTGTGTTAAAAGCAACCAGACCAACAGCTTCCTGCCTCGCCCGGTGGGTAAGAACACCAGAAGAGGGCACGAAGAAAGCCTGGCAGAACACTGGGATCTGCAAGAGATTAAACAGCAAGAGAAGGCACAGCGGCAGGCAAAGCTGGAGAAGACTTCTCCCGGGTGGGCAGAAAGACAGAAGCCTGGAGGAGCCAGAAAATCCTTCGGGACCAGCCAGGAGGTGATTTGTTTTCAATCACAGAAGAAAAGCACACACTACTTTTACTTGGAAGGTAACAAGGGGACATCTGATGGGTACCCATCCCTCACATGCTCTGGACTTCAGGCCACAAGTGGTGGCCCTTCCCCTGTCTGCCACTCAGGGTTGTGGGTCATTAACCCACCTTTTCTGCGGTCAGTGGTTCCTCAATGACTTACTCATAAATAACAGAAAACCATAACAACATGCTTCACCCGTCTCCTTTTAACATACTCTATGACAAAGCTTGCTCGCTCAGAACTTAAGAAACAAACACCACCTATGTCAATTAGTCAATAAAGCAGGATTCGGTTCCCTTTAGCCACACAAGCATTTTTAACTGTGCTCTCTGTACTCTGCTACCAAACCACAAAAGTTCACCACTTGTTCTATCTGCCATTCTTTCATCTCTCAGGAATAAAACGTTAAATTAACTAAAGCATTTCACAGAACCTTCTAAAACCCCGGCGATCTGAAGCCATTTGAGGGAGGAATGCCCTGCCGATGGCCAACAGTTCCCAGGATAAGGTTAGCTGGTGGAGGATTTGGGAACTGGTAGTTTTGTCAAGTTTTCCCTGTCTGTGTGATGTGATGACTATGCCACGTCTCTGTGCACAGATGAGAAAGCAAACTTGCGTTTCTCCGCGCCCCTCGGGCTTCACCCGCAGGCGTTTTGGACCAGCAGCCCGTTCACACGGAACGGCGGGCAGCGATCGTCAACCCGGGCCTTGGAGTGGACGTTGGCCGAGGTCCTGGTCCCGATGGCACCCCCTGGTCGCAGCCTGTCCACTTCGGGTTCGCTGCCTGTGTTTTCTCATTTTCGTTTCTGAACAAAGACATGGACCCGGGCACACAACTTGCCAACACCTAAGGGGCCGGAAACTACGGAGAATGCCCGGGGGGAACTTAAGCGTTCGCGGGGGCCCGCGGCGGGGCTGTGGGGCGACCGGGCCTGCGCCGGACAGAGGCCCGCGACCCCCTCCCGAGACCCTGGCCCCGAATTCGCGGCCCCGAGACCCTCTCCTCGCGAAACCCGCCCGAGACCCCGGCCTCGAGACCCTCACGCCGGAGACCCCCGCCCCGGAGCCCCAGGCCCTGAGACCCCAGTCCTACGAACCCGGCCCCAGAGACCCGAGCCCGGCGACCCGCGGCGCCGACCCCGGAGACATGGACACTCCGACGCCGGCCCCTCAGCGCCCCTCAGCCTTCAGCCTCAGGACCCCGGGTGACCCCTGCCCTGCGGAGGTCCCCGCCCGGCCCGGCCGCCCTAGGCTCGCGTCCGGCACCACAGTCCCCGGGAACGCGAGCCGCCAGAGGCGCGGCAGGACGCCGGGCCGGAGAAGGGAGGAAGCGAGGGAGAGGGCGTCCGCCGGCCGGGCCGCGGGCCGTACTGACCGTAGCTGTCGTCCTCGTCCATGGTGCCGGCGCCGGGTTCCGCGCCGGGTTCGCCGCTCGCCCCTGGACCCTTAGCTCCTGGCCCTGCTCGCCCAGCGCGTCTCGGAGCCCCGCCCCCGGCTCCGCGCCCTCCACCCGCCCCTTGCCTCCCGCGGGGCGCCCCGCCCGCCGCCTGCGCGCGCGCACACACACACCCCAGCACGCGGCTGCCTCCCGGCCCGCGCCTGCGCACGCGCCCGGCCAGGCCCGCGGCCCCGCCCTCGCCGCCCGCGCGCCCACCCTTCGGGCTGCGTCCTGTAGCCTGCCCGCGCCTGCGTACGCGCTCCCGCTCAGGCCCCGCCCCTCCGACTGGTCCCTCGACCCGAGGCCCCGCCTCATACCACGCCCAAGCCCAAGGCCCCGCCCCGGCCGCCTACAGGGGCGCATCGGGTTTCGGATTTCTCAAGGGCGGCACAGGCCTAGGGTACAGCACGGAGTCTGGCTGCCCACAAAAGCCCAAGGTCGTGTCCGGCCACTGAAGGGCAGGGTGGTCCTCGCTGACGTCAACCTCTCAGGTCCGGCCCTCCCCAGACTGCCAGAGACGGCCGGTCCTTGGTCAGAGACCAGAGCATTTGAATTCATTATTTCTGAGGTCTGAACCTTAGCACCGTGAATGTCATGAGCTCACTGCCTTTATACTTCCTTTTATTTGTCCTCTGAATTTACCCAGGTCAAATTTCAAAGAGAGGCACCTCATCTCCCAGCATTTCAGGATTTGGGTGACCTTGATTCCTGGGCCTCTTAAATTTACACGTTTCTAGACTGTGCCTTACATGTTTTATTTGTCTGCCCTGGGCGGACCAAGCCCCTCCCACTGGTAAACTGAGCTGCCCTTCGGGGAGCATGAGCAATAGCTCTTCACCGGGAGATGGGCACCTCCCCAATTTTTAATTTAGAAAAATCAAGGAAAATGCCACTTTTTCTAGCCACTTCTGGATGCATACACTCTTTCTTGGTTTGGTGCTACCCCTAAAAATTATAAGTGCCTCAGTTGGAAGGAATCTCAGGATCACACATCACACAGGGATGGTCCAAGACCCCCCTGGGGGGTCATAACCCTGGACACTTAGCCAACGTGCTGTACCCAGGGGCTGCTGGAGAAGAGCTCAGCCCAAGGACCTGGCAATGTCCCTGGCAATGTCTCCATCAGGGGGAGTTGTGACCCTCCTCAGCAGCCTGTTGCGTGAGCCCTAAAATATGCCTCCCAAGAGACAACAAAGAAAAGTAATTTCCCCTCATGCAAAAGGAATAAATGAATGATGAAACTCTAGGCTTTCTTTCCAGATCTGCTTCCTATTAGCCTTGTGACCTGGGCAAACAGCTCAGTGCCCTGGACCTGTTTCCCACCCACACAATGGAGCCTCTGCCTATAAAATCCAGGGTTCTACCCAATATTGATCTCTGAAGTGACAGATCTGTCGTTGTCTTCCTCTTGACCTCTGCACAGGGATGGATGGATGGATGGATTTCAACATATCACCCTAAGCGATCCTAATCTTTACATTCCATCAGGGTGCAGCTCTGGCCCACCCTTCTGGTGGCTAAGAATATTGTACATTCACAAACAAACATCCCTCTTACTCCGCTGAGCTGTCTGACCCAGCCTTTGGTGGAGAAGCTTGATGTCTCCGGAAAGTCTAAGAAGATGGTCTCCATTTCCTTAGGCAGGTGTTTCTCTCGAACAGTTCCAGAAGTTAGACACTTCCCTTGTATAGATTGTTATCTTACTCCTAAAAGGTTGATTCTGGTGGACCTAGCCGTTTAATCTTCACTGATTTCACCTAACTCTTGCTCAATGACCAAAACTTGGGAAGAAAAGCAATTGAGGCCACAGGTTAATTCTCACTATGATCTGAACTCCCAAACCCAGTACCTTTGGATGGGAAGGAATACGGGTGTGAATGCTAATCACTTCAATTAGCCTGGTACTTAACTGTTTACAAATTCCCTTAACTTACATTATTTCATTACAACAGTGTTTTCCAATGGCAGGTCCTGACTCTGAATGGATGAGAAACCAATCACCATTGGATGAAAGGAAGATAGAATAAGATACAATCAGTGTCCATCACATACCATAAGGATAATGTTTGTTTTGGTTGTAGATGCATGCACTGGGTAGGGATGTAAAATGTACTTGACTGCAAGTCACTGTCAAAGACCCTCTGTTAGCTCACACTCCTGGCTCCGGGGCTTTGGTGAGCTGTTATCTCCATATCGCAGATTTGGAAACTGAGGCCCACAGAGGTCACAGTGTAGAATGGGAGCCACCAGGTCAGCTTCACTTGCTACTTGTGTCCTCAGCCCCTGGAGCATAGCGAGACCTCAAAGGGAGAGCCAGAGGCAGGGAGCAGAGGAGCTGAGAGGGCACTGGCCGTGGGTCTGGAATCTGCTGGTCTGCTACTTACCCCCAGACCTCTTCCCCCACGTCAAGAACTTTGAAAATGGGTCAGGGACTTCCCTGGCAGTCCAGTGGTTAAGACTTTGCCTTCCAATGCAGGGGGTGCGGGTTCGATCCCTGGTCAGGGGGCTAAGATCCCACATGCCTTGTGGCCAAAACACCAAAACATAAAACAGAAGCAGTATTGTAACAAATTCAATAAAGACTCTTAAAAAATTGTCCACATCAAAAAAAAAATTGAAAAGAAAAAGAAAATGGGTCGGGGCTCCCTGCAGGCCTCTCACTGTGGTCTGTTGTTTTTAGTGGTTGATCCGCCTGACGAACTTTTTTTTTTAAGTTAGTGCCTCCCTTCTGTCCTCCTTGCCTTACATAATAATTTCAAAAATTAGAATGAATTAGGAAGGGTTTTGAGCAGAGGTAACCCAAAATATATTTTTTTCCCTGTGCTTATACTGTGATGTTTAAAACTTTTTCAGAAACAGTATTCAAAAAGGGACAGGTTACTGGGTCCTGTCCCTTTCCTACAAGGGAGCACCCACAGGCTTTTAAAAGATTGAGCCTGGGCTTCCCTGGTGGCGCAGTGGTTGAGAGTCCGCCTGCCGATGCAGGGGACACGGGTTCGTGCCCCGGTCCAGGAAGATCCCACATGCCGCGGAGCGGCTGGGCCCGTGAGCCATGGCCGTTGAGCCTGCGCGTCCAGAGCCTGTGCTCCGCAACGGGAGAGGCCACAACAGTGAGAGGCCCGCGTACCACGAAACAAAATAAAACAAAACAAAACAAAAGATTGAGGCTTATTTCCGCATTTGCTGACGTGAGACTATTCCCAAGCTGTATGAAGTGGAAAAACCAAGGACAGAACAGGGGTATATAATATATTTCCATTTCTAACAAAAATATATCAACATGTGATGTACATTTACATTGTACGTTCAGCCATTTGATAAATATTTGTCGGGGGCAGGGCGCAGTGCTGTGCCATGCGCTGTTCAAGATGCTGAGGACACAGCAGCGAAGAGAGCAGCTGGAAAGCCATGCCCTCTCGGGACTCCCAAACTAGTGGGCAAGCGTGGACTGTGGCTAACAGGGCACACAGGAGACTGGGGGCCTCCCTGCCTCTGGGAGGAGAGCCAGTTGCCAGGGAAACAGGAGTGGGAGACTCTTCATTAAATACCCTTCAATACTCAAAGGGGTTGAATTGTGAACCCAAAAACCTAACCTCCAGTACCTGTGAATTGTGATCTTATTTGGAAATAAGGTCTTTGCAGATGTAATCAGGTTAAGATGAGATCATTAGGGTGGCCCAAATCCAATAACTGGTGTCCTTCTAGGAAGAGGAGATTAGGACACAGAGACACATAGAGAAGGCCATGTGAAGATGGAGGCAGACACTGGAGAGGCCGAGCAATGCCTGGGTCACCAGAAGCTGGAAGAGGCAAAGAAGGATTCTTCAGAGAGAGTGCAGCCCTGCCAATACCTTGATTCCAGACCTCTGGCCTCCAGACGTGAGAGAACAAATTTCTGTTGTTTTAAGCCCCCCAGCCCATGGGACTTTGTTATAGCAGCCCTGGGAAATACACAGCTTTTAAATTAAACACAATATGCATGTATTACCTATTTTATTTTTTTAATTGAAGTATAGTTGATTTACAATGTTGTGTTAGTTTTGGGTGTACAGCGAAGTTCAGTTATTTTTATATATATATATATATATAATGTATATATTCTTTTTCATATTATTTTCCATTATGGTTTATTATAGGATATTGAATACAGTTCCCTGTGATATACAGTAAGCCCTTGTTGTTTATCTATTTTATATATAGTAGTGTGTATCTGCTAATCCCAAAACTCCTAATTTATCCCTCCCCCAAGCCCTTTCCCCTTTGTTAACCATAAGTTTGTTTTCTACGCCTGTGAGTCTGTTTCTGTTTTGTAAATAAGTTCATCTGTGTCATATTTTAAATTCTACATATAAGTGATATCATATGATATTATTACCTATTTTAAATTAATGTTTTAAATAAGAATTTTAGAGGGGGCTTAGATATAAGATACCATGGTAAGGGACTTTACTATTACCTCTCTGTTCTTCCTTGTGCCCATATTTCATCTGGTTCCTTTTTCTAAAACAAATGATTCTACTTCCTTGCCTTTCTCTTCTCCCATCAAGATGAGTGAGACAGCAGGGGGCCAAGTGGGCAGCGCAAACTGGAGGGTCTCGTGAGAAAGGGGAGGACGGTGTCCCCTCCCTGCATGAACACTGATACCCCCTCCATGTGCAAAAGGAGCAACTCGCACCGCCACCCCGCACATGCTGAAGGAACACGGTCCCCTGAGGCCAACAGAACCACAGGAAGCACCACGTCCTAAGGCCTCCCACCCATACAGAATTATAAATGGCTACCCGACACGCCACTACTCAGAGCTCCACCAAGGCCAGGGCCGGGGAGGGAGGGACAGTTGCCTCAGACAACACCTGCCTCACAGAAGAGGAATGGGCTCAGCTGGGCCTGCCAGCCTTACCCTCCAACTGCTACGTGATCCCTTCATTCTCCCTGAGACCAAGGTGAGAGGCTGACGAGGCTGCCCAGCGGCGCTTCCGGAAGCCAGCCTCTGAGCCCTCCCCATGCAGGTTTAGACAGGTGTCCACAGTAATACAAGACAGGGCCTGGGGGCAGCCCCCGCCAGCCCCGCCAGCCTCTCCAGCCTGCACTCAGGAGGGAGGTGGTGCTGGGGAAGGAAGGGCGCTTGCAGAGACGCAAACCGAGCCACTCACACGGGCCGAGGCTGGGGCATTGTCTTGCTTTGAAAACCCCCAGATTTTATTCTGCTAAAGCTTTGCAATTTCTTCTGTGTGTGAATGGCACTTGAAATCTGTTTGTAATGGATCTTGATTGTGTCCAGCTGTCACAAACAGTTCCCCTGCCGCCCGACAAGACAGCTGGCCACGTGCCACACAGTCCAGGCTTTCACTTCAAATAGAGGAGCTAATGCTCCAGTTCCCGCCAGACCTGCCAAAATATTTTCACTTGTGAAAACAACAAAGGTGGGGGGGACGGGGGGTGGGGGCAGGGGCTCAGAGACAGAAGCGTCGGGAGGACGGCGCAAGGAGGCTTCTGGGCCAAGGACATCAACGGAGGTGGGCTGGCCGCGTTCTGAGAGGAGTCCAAGGGCACGGTCACCAACCACACTCCTGTCGGGCTTACCCCTTCAACCAAGACTTCCTGGGGGCCTGGAATTCGGGACTGACAGAAGGCAACACCCACCCGTCTCTGCCAAGGGGAATTGTCTAACCGAGGCCATGTAAGGCAGAAAACAGCAGATCAGTACACGTAAGAAGGGAGAATACAGTACGTGAACCACGGATCATTTCTATGACTGTAAGAGCAAAAAACCACATCAAGGTGCATTTTAATAGTCCCAACAGTTAGCATGGGATGATGAAGGCTGACACATCCTTTCAACAACACAGCTGTGACAGGTGCTGGGAAACCTGAGGATGGGAATGATTTGATTAGGGCTTTTTTTTTTTTGCAGTACGCGGGCCTCTCACTGTTGTGGCCTCTCCCATTGCGGAGCACAGGCTCCGGACGCGCAGGCTCAGCGGCCATGGCTCACGGGCCCAGCCGCTCCGCGGCATGTGGGATCTTCCCGGACCGGGGCACGAACCCGTGTCCCCTGCATCGGCAGGCGGACTCTCAACCACTGCGCCACCAGGGAAGCCTGGGCTTCTTGTCTTGAAGGACTATCCTGGGGGCCAGGAAGGCAGACCAGGAAGCAGGTCCACTGGAGGCTGGAGCACTGGTTAGAAGACGATTTGAGTCCAAGAGAAAAGTGGTGGCGACTCAAGCTGAGAGCCAGGCAGTGGGGACGGGAAAGAGTGGACTTTCCGGCAGCCAGGTGGAAAGATCAGAATTCTGTCACTGATGCGTGGAAGTAATGTGAAGGAGGTGCCGAGCGTGGCGGGCACGTTTCTGGCTTTGGCATCAGGGTGGATGGTGGGCCCCCAGCCATGGGAGGGACACAGGAGGAGCAGGACACAGGTAAGAGGAGGGCAGACAAAACAATGAACTCTGTCTGGGCCACAAATTTGCCAGTAGGATATCCAGGAAAAGATGTTCCTCGGGCTATATTGAGTACACAATGGGGAATATTGATTGGAGTGGATTGATTCTGGCTACATCTAGGTACCCAGGGCTCACCAGATCCAACAGATTTAACACTGAAGGGACAGAAAAAGAAGAGCTCTTCAGGGAGACGGGGGTGAATAGTGTCCAATCCTGAAAAGAAGTTGTGGCAAAGGCTCATCAGGTTTGGGAACTGGGTCACTGAGTGGAGTGATGCGGGCAGAGGGCAGACTGAGGACTGTGGAGAAGGAAGCAGAGGGCAAATTGAAGCTTAGGTGAGGGAGAGGGTGGCTGGGAGGGGACACGGAAAAAATGGACCTTTTTTAGGATGGCTGACACTTGAACATGTTCACGAGAGAAGGAAGGGGGAAGAGCGAGACACAGGAGGCAGACGGGAAAATCACTGAGGCGAGGTCCCCAAGGGGTGGAAGAGGTCGGTCTGGAGAGCACACTGAGGACCCCACAGGGGGTCCTACAGACCATCCCATGTAAGAACCATTAGATCAGAGCTGTGAGTGTGGTCCCCACTCAGCAGTGGGTTCAGCATCCCCTAGGAACGTGTTAGAAATGCAAATTCTCAGACCTCACCCCAGACCTGCTGAATCAGAATGTCGGGGGATGGGGCCCAGCAACCTGTGTTTTAACAACCCCCTGGTGATTCTGACCCTCTCTCAAACCCAGGACTAGCACAGCAGTTCTCCACGCCGGCTGCCCACCCGGTAGAATCACTCGGGAAGGGTTTGCCCAAGCCTCACTCTCGAGAGTCTCATTTCCTTCACATTTGTATTAAATTAAATTAGTATTCAATAACTCTCCCAGGTGATTCTGGGCTCCGTGAGTGTTGGAACCGCTAGGTCAGAGAGAGAATAGACCACATGGAGAGGGAGGGAAGTTGCTTATGGTTTTGGTTTCCTGGTGTTTCACTGTTTATTTTGCAGTGGGAGGGAACTCTTGCAGTGGGATGAAAATCATTTGCCAAGGGTAAGGGGCACACAGGCGGTGGGAGGGCACAGACGTGCAACAGCCACTAATGGGGTGGGAGAGAGGGGCCCCCTGAGACAGAGCCTAATGAAGCATGGCAACCTGCTTTGGGCAGCTGGATGGTCCTCCCTGACGATACCAGCCGGTCCTGATGCAGGAGCAGGGAAGGAAGGAGCAGGATGCAGCTGGGCTAAGCAGAGTCTGTGCAGCAGGGGCTCCTCCAGGCACGAGCCTGGGCTAAAGGGAGGAGCCAGTGCAGGTGACCAGCCATGAGGCCCGGAAGGCAGAGAGAGAACCACACCGCTAAGCTCTCACCAGGTGTCACATGATACATCCTCAAGCTGCCTGGGATTACCAGAACCTAGCTTCACCTAGGTCCCGTCTACATGGAGGCTGTCCACGCTACCAAGACTGGGCAGGATTCGAACCCTGGCCTTCCTCACTCCATCGTACCAGCCAGCCTTTCACTGCTCGCTCCTGACTCCCGAGGTTGGCCGAGCTTCTAATGGACGGTCACCTGGTTCCCCACGTGTCCTACACTTTTTCCTAATCGGGAGACTCCGTGCTCCCTGGTCACCTCCTTCTCACACCTGTGGGTCTCCCCATTCTGTTCTGATAACGCAGGCTTGGCTGCATCACAGCCTTGGAACCTGTCACCCACCTGCCTCTCTGGTGTGACGTGCCCTACCACTCAGCTGACTTCCCAAGCCAGAGGTCTTCCCCCAGCCCTGAACCTTCCACCTTATGTTACCTTTGCTCTTGATTCCACCTCTGAATACCAAAGTGGCCCCACCTCTTCTGTTACTACCATGTCATAGTTGCAGACATGAGCACTTCTTGGCCAGCCTGTTGGACTGGTCATCTTCACCTGTCTTCTCCACCCCCGCCCCTGGCCTGCACGCACACTGCCATCAGCCCTGGGTGTGTAAACAGCGAATCAGACCTTGTAGACCCTTGCTGACGATACCGCAGGCACTCACCGTAATCCGAAAGACACACAAGGAAAGGCTGGCGTGAAAGGTTCCTACCGAAATTATCAGTGGAGAAGCATCCTGTGCTTTTGCCTTGTCACCTGACAGGGTCGTTCAAGCACGCCCCACCAGCTGGAGCCTACCCCCCTGTCAAGCCCCATTCAAGCTTCCCCTCCTCCCCGAGGCCACACCAGGCAGAGCTAGCACGCCCTCCTCCTGGCTCCCACTGGAGCCGGCAGCTCTGTGCTTGAGACCATGGGCTGCCAGTGGGAAACCTGGCCTTATCCAACTTCCACGCAGCCAGAACCATGTTGCTACTGATGGGAACCAGTAACAACACGCAAAAGCTATGGTCTTGCTTGGATGACCCCTGTGCCCAGATCTGTAGTGGATCAACTCCAGCTGCCTCCCAGCCGGTGATGCAGAACCTCTGGACACAAGTTCCGCTGGTGAGACAGGCCCATGAACTACATCAGTCACCCCAAACCCTCTCCCACCTGCCGAGCACCCACTCTGGTTTGGGTCCAGCAGATGTCTCACCTCACCTGTTCTTACTTTGCTGTCCTCATTTTGAGCTGTCTGGCCAACCACCCCCCCACCCCCCACAGTGACTGGAATAGAGAGTCCCCGTGTCTGAGGAGCATGTTTGGGTGGGGCACTGTGGGGTGTCACTGAAGGGAAGGAAGGAGTAAGGAGCCGCGGAGCTCGGGCACCAGAACCCACTCGACGGAAACCTGCCTTTGCCTGGGACGACACTAGTTCCTGTCACCCACTCACAGGCACTGCTCCTGCCACCTGCGGGATCATGGAGCGCTCTGCGGACACCTGTGCCCCCTCCTGGCCTTACCCCACTTCCAGGACGTGCGGTATCAGCCAGACCCTGCCCCTCCTGTTCCCGTCAAGCCTGACAAGAGCTGCAATGTCCACGTGAGTCCAAATTACACTCTACCAACAATGAATTCCAGTCCACACAGGGGACGAGTTTTCCTCACCACGGCCTCCGGTATGTGGCCGGAGCAGCAGCTGGGCGTGCCCACTCGGGTCAGGGGAGACTGAACAGGCACTGACCACATCGCCGTGCCCTACCCACCGCTGTGCACAAGCCAGGCTCAGGAGGGGGTCCCCAAACCGGAGGCCTGGGTTGTCCCTGCCAACTGTGAGGAAAACTCAGTTTAGCAAAACCTGATTTCTCCCTCATCTTTCCCTGCAGAAGTCCAACCATTTGGTTCAAAAAATTTTCAAACAAACCTCAGTGGAATGATACTGTTTCCAAGTTTCAATCTGGTGCTCATTGAAAATCACCCTCAAAGCTCAAGGAGTCACTGCAAAGGATTTCTCCCTTCTTAAATTCAAACAATGTATTAAGACATTCAAATAAACCTCTTTATTCCCCCTTTATTCTTAACAAAGACCTGTTCTAAGCTTTGCTGCACAGACTGCTAAAGGCACCTGACTCCCACTCACGGACAGGTGACCAGAAAGTGCCTGAGGCCAACCTTACACGCAAACTGGGACAGCAGACTGGGGTCGGGGTGAACCTTTTATAAGTCAAAGGGGAAAAAAACAAAGACACAGGCAGGACTCACAAAAACTCCTTGTTTTATTGCACCGAGATCTTGACAACATCTGGGGCCCCTCAGCCCCTGGAACAGAGGTGCAGGTCATGTGCCGTGGACTCGACGCGCACACGGGGCCAAGGTGTGAGCAGGCCCCCAGCCCCGTGTGCGCAGGCCCCCAGCCGAGGGTCAGGGAGTGACAGGACCCAGGACCACTGGGAGGGGTGAGTTAAATGAGACCCATGTTCTAAGTCAACAAAGTCTAAGACTACCACTATAGAAGCTTTATACACGGACACCTAGGATCTGGATTCGTCTTCTGGGCCTATCCTTTCCCTCCCAGTTTGGCCGATGATTCTCCGTGGGATGGGAGGACTTGTCTACTTAACAGTGATACTTAAATGCTGCAGGGTCAGGCCAGTGCTCATCCCTGCCCAGGAGAAAACGGGTACGTTCTCCTCAGGAAAAGCCTTTATAGTTATATAGTGGAGGAAGGAAGAGACTTGTTTGGAGAAGAGGGAGAGAGAGAAAAGAGATCAATTCTGTGCTAGCAAACAAGTGAATTTTTCTTTTTTCAGCTACAGAACATGTTAAAAATATGGTCGGGGAGATAGTTCACGCAGGAATGGATGTCAACATCTCAAGAGAGAAAAAAACCCTGCCCACGGAGGCACCTGCCTTCCCTCCTGAGATGACAAATGACAGAGCCACAGGGCACTGGGGTGGGCCCCTCAGCTTTGAGCAAGGTGTGGTTGACATGCAGGAATCAGTCCTCTGTAGAAGACAAAAAGGCTCCCGGGCCAGTCCAGGCAGAGCCTGGTTCCCATTTGCTGGGACCAGAGCAGCCCCAGCGCAGGCCACTGGTATTATTCTCCCCAACTTTTTAAAGAGAAATACAAAAACAGGAAGAAAAAAACATAAAGATCGACCCACATGAAAAAATTAACATAGCTCCCCGTATAAAAAATGTAACGCTTTTTCGATACCACCAGGATCCCCCAGGCCCCAGAACAAGCAGCAGAGCAAAGGGCAAGGCTCCGTGAGGAAGAAAGTGGGGGCCAGACAAGTGCATCGGGCCTCAGGCTGAGGAGACCACTCGAAGGACAGGACCAGGCACTGGTCCACTCCCACCCGAAGCGGTACCAAGAGGAGAGGAAGCATGGACATGCGCTGAGGGATAATCTTCAGATTTACTTCCATACCTTCTACCGCTGGGACATGCGTCCTTTTTCTGGACAGTATCACCTCACTGAGGCTTTTCCGTATTTATTAAATTATAAGTTCGCAGCACAGCTTGAACAAGATAAAAGAGTGATCGTGATCTTCTCGAGTAATACAATCATCTAAATTCAAAAAGCACTCACAAAATTGAGCAAACAAAGCCAGTATTTGCATATTAGGGAGAGGAAACATATTGCTGATGGAAGCCACAGGCCTGGTCAAAAATAAATGTTTTATATCAAGTAGTAAAATAAACAGAGAATCTACCCCAAGACCACCACCTCAGTAAGGACCCCCGGGTTACTGCAGCTGCAAGGCAGGGTCCAGCAAAGCCACCTCGGAACAAGTAGCAGCCTGAGAAGCAGATGTGTCGGCACATCTTTTCGGCCCCCAACCTGCCCCACTACAGCCACCTGCTCTCCAGAGAGGGTCTAGAGTTTCTTGCAAGAGAGAGATGCACTGGCAGGGCTGCCCGCCTCGCAATTCCATAAAAGGGAGAGGCAGCGGCGTGGGGCCGGCCCGGGGCGCCGCCGACTCTCTTGAGGCTGAACAGGTAAGGCATACGGAGCCCCCACCTGAGGAAGCGGGAGGCGCAGGATGAGCTAGCAGTGCCAGCCGCCAGGAGTGGGGGACGGAGGGCCCGTCGAGAAGAGCAACTGGCTGCACGCCATCATCTCTGGAGCTCGAGGTCACACTGGGAAGGCGCAGCCGCCGTCCTCCCTGCCGTCCCCCGCAGCCCCAGGACAGCATCACAGGGCGCTCAGCCCCATCTCAGGTCCCAGTTGCTGTGCTGCCCCCTGCTCTAAGAGTCCCCGTGTCTGTCACAGTGCGTGTTGTGTCACCAGAGGTCCTGATCCACAGAAGCCCAGGGCCTCTGCGGGCCGTCCCCCATGGCAGGCCTGGAGCCGACAGAGCCAGCAAGTCCTCGGCAAGTGGCTCTTCAGTCCAGATAGACGGTCCCCGGGAAGGGACCGCGTCTCTGGAGGCTGTGAGGCAAAGAACATCATTCTTGAGGGAGAGAAACGAGACCCTAGGAGTCCCACCACCACCCCGGGAGAGCGCGTCCAACACAGGCAACGCCACTGACACGAGATGGAGCCTGGAAACAGCCTGGTCCTCAATCTGCAAGTGACCGGTGTGTGCACACCACACTCCACACCGTACACACCACAGCCCATGCACGACTGCACACACACACACGCACAAACTGACCCATCTTGACAGCTCCAAATTCAGCGGCGATAGCTGAGACTGGAAGCCTTAGCTGGATGAGTCACAGACCAAAAGTTCCGTCTACTCTGAAGTTTCTGGAAGGCATTGAAGTTTCTTTTCTTCTCTCTCTTGAATTTTTTCAATTTCTTTTCCTATGTCAAGAATCACAGTGTCATAATTCCCAAAAAGGGCTCCCCCGGGTCCCGGGGGCTCCTTTCCAAGTGCTTACTACGTGCTAGCACGAGTCTCAACGTGCGACCTGAACTAACAGATTGACACTCCAGTGACCCACGGAAGGTGTCCCCATGACCCCCACTTCACTGACGGAGGAGCAGGAGTGACTGGAGGACACAGGCTTCCTGAACCTGGGCAGCGCGGCTCCAGTCTCGCCTTCGGCCACTCTGCAGTGCTGCTGCCCCTTCAAACAGCCCTGAAAATCCAAGTCCTCCCCAGCGGCCCCCCGAGCTGAGCTACTCCGCGGCGCTCTGCCCCCGCCAGGCGCCACCACGCATCACACCTTCCCTCGGTCGAACTCTTCGTCCCAGTCGTCAATGACTGTGGCCATGCGGGCCAGCCTGCTGTCCTGAATGGCGTCCTGACTGACAGCTGACACCTCGCCGTCCCACGTCAAAACTGCAAGACAGACACTGGCATTGCGACCTGTGTGGGTACCTGGCTGCCCTGTGGATTTACTTCAAGGGTGACGTTTACAAACTAGGCTGGTCTACTCCTAATTATTCAAAAAGTTTTGAGTGCCACCTTTTGGTGAAAATGGATACACAGAGAAGGAAAAGGGGAGGAACAGAGTGGTCTCCGGTGTGTAGGCCAGTCAGTGATCCCGTCACTTAAAAGCAAACACTGTTAACCCCGAATATTTAGTTCTTTTTAAGCCCATGCCCTCATTTGAGAAACAAAGATCTTGCGTTCTTTCTCCGAGTCCGAATTAGAAAAATAATGTTCTAAATAAAAACTTACAGCATGAGTGCTGGATGAGTTTTTCGGTCTGTTGCCTGCCCCGACTCTGGAATTCTAATGCTCTCCCTGGCTGGCCTGCCCTGCCCTGCCCAAACGCCCATGCTCTGCCCTCTCCCCGGCTCCCAGAGCCCAGCAGGAAGCTGCTCTGGATCCCCACCGCAGACAAAACCCGCCTGCAGGGCTCTTGATCTGCATACAATGGCAATGGGGTCAGAGGGGGTACAACAGACATGTACATTCCTCTTCCCATCTTCAGAGCCAAGCAATTCCTATGCACAAGGCTGAACACAGGAGGTCTTTTTCAGGCCTCTCTAGCTCCTCATAAGCCAACTGCAGAAGACAGAAGTCAAGTCTCAAAACCAGTACCTCTTCTCCCATAAGCTTTATCAGATGAATATTTGAGCAATTCCTGGACCACATCGGATTCTCTCTCTCTGTCCCAGGATACAAGAGGAGCCTGTCCCAGCCCTGCAATCAGAATAACATTTACATACATTAAAAATAAACCACCGAGGAAACACTCGTACACCTTTTATTTACAACAGAATTGCAGAACTTACTAATGACAAATTCTTTAGAGAATGTGTAAAAGCAAGCTCTTCCTGCCTGCCTGCCTGCCTGCCTGTGACAAGGGAGTTAACGATTATTCTTTCTCAAGAGAAGAGATTATTGGTCCAAATCAACTCTGCAAAAGATGAAAACCTGAACACTGAAAACAAAACAAAAAACCTACAGGCAGCAGTGAGCCCTCGGTCTGACGGAGGAAGGGACGGGAGCTCCCCATGGAGGCTCCTCGCCTGCAGGGAAGGGGCAGAAACCAGAGCAGCGCGAACTGGAGGGACAAGGTGCCGCCGCCACCACCACCACCGCAGCTTCGCAGGGCAGCTCCCACCGCCCTGCCCGCAGAGAGCCTGGCCAGCAAGGACATCTGCACAGACAGCACTGACCACCCCTTATCAGGGCTCTAGAAACGATGTCTTAGCTGCTCCTGGCCTGCCCAGTCCCCCTAACCACCCACAACTGTCAGAATAGACTCACCTCCCCAAACACAAGCCTGACCTCATCTCTCTGGTCCGCCAATTTGGCAATGACCTGGTGCCCTTCAGGCTCAGTGCTCTGAGCAGGACAGCGTCCACTGTCTGCCCCCGGCCTGTCCCCCACCCCCTCTCCAGCCGCTCCTCAGCACAGCTCGGGCCCGGTGGTCACGCGGAGCCACCCGCAACCGGGGCTCTGGCCTCTTTAGGGTCACAAATGCCTGCCCCAATTCTGGGATCATGAACAAACACACGGGGTGCTGGGCGTGCCCGCCGCGCACTTCCTGCTCTGCACTGGGCGGAGAGCCCTGGGGCCCGGCAGCACCTCCCGCTTGGATGACGTGCTCACAAAGTGACCCCGTCTGACGACAGCCGGTCTCTGCAGCCTTTTCTCCAATGACACACGGGCTGCCTGAAGTGGCCATTCCTCACTGCCTAGCAGTTAGTGCTTTTGCCGTGTAATTAATGGAATTCCGTGTTTATTCATGAATTCGTTTCTCCGGAGTTTGATAAACTACAAACCCATCCCCGGGAACCAGTGTGCCCCCAAAGCACAAACAGCAGACCCCAGACGATCCTTCACCTGGGGGCCCCTTCCTGAGGCGCTGAGGACCTTCTCTCCCCTCATTTAACAGACACATTCCACCAGGAGAGCCTGGTGAAACGAGCTGGCCCACTAAGGAAAAAGAAAACACAACGTGGACGAGGCGCTTGGTGGAGGCCTCAGCCCAGGCACGGCCACAGCACACAGAACCCCACTGCAAAAGGCCACACGATCTTCAGGAAGGCCGGCTACAAAGAGAGGCAGCGGGAGGTGCGCTTCTGAACCCAATGCTGCAAGTTCAAGTGGCAAAGAAAAACGCCAGGCTGGGCGGCCCAGGAGTAATTCCAGTGGGAAGGTTTAGATGGGAACAGCCCTGAACCAGAAGAAACACTGCGCTCCCAGAACGTGTGAAGTTTACACGTACCCCATCTTTTCCTGCAGGGTAGTTTGGGCTGAACGATCTGCCAGGTCAGGAGGCCCGAGTGGGCAGACAGCTGGCACGAGGGCAGAGGTAAGAGGTCTTCCAGCGGGCCCCTCCCAAGGTACCGCACCTGCCTCTAGCCGCACAGGGCAGGCTGGCTCCCACCCCTGCTCCCCTGGCGTCCCCTCCCGGCCCAGTGCACACCTGTGGGGCCTCCAGGAGCCTGGCCATTCACAGCTGTCCCTGGCCTGCTCCCAGGGACTTCAGAGCCCCTCTGGCCCTCAGGCTCATTCTCTTCTACTTCCTGCTGTGACTCCTGCTTCCTTTTTTTCTTTCTCTTTTTCCTTGGTGATGCTGCAACAGCCTCTGGCTGGACGACATCTGAGGAAGAGCAGCTCCTAGGAAGTCAGAGTTGACAGTCAGCTCCTAGCAAACTGAGGCCCAGATACCCCGTGAACTCTGGTGCATGTGCCTCAGCCCTCCAGAAGAGCCCCAGGAGACTCCACCCGAACCTGACCAGGACCTGCCCACGGCCACAGTCCAGAAAAGCACACAAGTGCGTTTTTAATCCGAGGCAAGTCCCACAAGGTGGACGACAGGACCCCAGCGCGGCCCGGCCCGGGTGGGAAATACAGGCCGGGCAGCGCCTGTATTTCCAGACAGCACCCACTGGGAGTGGGCTGTGTGTGAGCGGAGGCGCAGGGCTCTCGGCTCTCACCCACGCCGAGGTGGGTGGTCCCGGCGGAGGCCGTCTTCTCCGCCAAGGCCCTCAGCTCCCTGCCTCCTCCTCTTCCTGCGGCTCACGCGGTGGCCGTCGCTCACGCATCCCACGGGCCAGCCGTTCCCCGGCTGCTGTCCGCCCTCTTCCTCCGGTCTGCCCGCCAGCGGCTCCGCCCGACCCTCCTTCCTATGCGCGGGGCTCCAGGGTGGCCCTGGCATGCGCCCCGCCTGCAGAGGGGAGGCGTCCGTGTCCCCCGTGTGCTTCCTCTTCCTCTTCCTCCTCTTCCTAGGAGGCCCTGGAGGGGCCGCCACAGCTGTGCAGGCCTCTGAGCCCTGGCCCTGGGTCTCTCCCACGCGGGTCTTCTTTCTCTTCTTACAGAGACCCTGGGGGGGCTCGATGGCCTCTGGCAGCTGGTGTGAGGGGGCCCGGAAGCCCCCGTTGACCTGAGGCAGGGGCACAGAGGCGGGCGAGTGGCTCTGTGGGTCTGATGTCCCGAGAGGCGGGGGGCTGCTGGACAGTGACGGGGAGTGGGGGCCAAGGGGGGGCTTCAGATGGCTGGATGGTCTCGGAGCAGGTGACACAGCCCTGTAGGGACAGTCAGGTAGTGAGGACAGGCTGAGCTCTCCCTGCCTGCCCTCCCTCGGCCCCTTCCCTCGCAGGTCAGGATTTTAAAAGACTTTCGCCTGTAAACCTCAGATATATGTACATTTCAGCGAACGTTAGAAAATACATGCTAACAAATTCAACTCTTAAGATCAAAGTTAATAAAAATCGTTACATATCTCTTAGTTTCTTGTCACCAGGCAGTTCAAAGTACTTTTGCAAACCCTAATGTTTCAGATTCTCAGTACAAATGTGTTGGGAGGAAACCTCCACTAAGCAATAAATGTCCAGCCTCCGCAAGTATCAGGTGTCTGAGCACAGGCGGTGAGTCTTATAAGAAAGGCGGCTATGAGCCTACGCATCTTCCACTATTACCCTTCAAGGATTTTCCTCTGAAACTTGGGGTTCAGGAAAATCAGGGAAACAGACTTTCCAGTCAGATGATACAGCAAGACAAGTAAAGGGCAGGATCTAGAGCAAATCAAGTGAGACTCTTGGATCTCCTCCTGCCAGCTATGCGACCTTGGAAAAAGTCAACTTTCCACTCTGGGCCACAATTTTCTCATCTGTGAATGTGTGACAATAAACCCATCTCCAAGGGTTGCTAATTAAACAGGACTGTCTCAACATCATCTAACTAGACAACAAACTCTGATGGCAACATACAAACTGCACTACTATATCACGCTACTCTGCGTTTTCTGGAATTAAAAAAAAAAAAGTTATATGTCAAAGAAACAAAGAAAAAATACCCAATAAATGTCTTGGATGTTTAAGGACCTAGCATGTGCAAAACCCCCGTGCCAGGACTGAGAGCGGGAGGGGGGCTGGACAAAGGGAACAGCGGGGCCCCGAACGAGGAGGGCAGGGAGGGCACGTTGGCGCCGCAGCAACGCCAAGCCCGCCCAAACCACCCCACGTCCTCGCGCCCCATCTTCCTTCGCTCCTTCCTCCCTCCCCAGCTGCCAAAGGCCTTGATAGCCCCTCAGCCTTCAAACAAGCCGTTTATCAGTAATTCTGGGCCTTTGGCCTTGGACTCACAAAGGAACACGAGCACCCCTGTACGGAGCGGGCCAGGAGGCGACAGCCCAAACCTCCAGGGGGGCATCTCCGCAGGAGCCTGAAAAGCTCCCAAAGAACCTCGCCTCCCGCAGCAGCCTCCGCAGCGCACGGGGGGCGCCTGAGTCCCCTCGGGAGGCCCTCAGGGCCAGGGTGACAGACCCCACCCTACCCGAGATAAGCCAGGGAGCACCGCTGGGAGACACAACCAGTGCACAGGACCCTGAGCTCACGCATGGTCTGTTCAAACACCCCCCCCTTCCACTTCCGGGTCCTGTCACGGGGCTGGGGGGCCATAGGCAGATCAGCTCACAACACACGCATCACCACGAGCACGTGGCAGACGACGGAAGATGAAGACAGAGTAAAAAAGCCAGGGCCTGAGAGACCAAGCCGCCTCTGCCCCACTGAAGCCCCTTCAGCAGGAGGACAGAGGAGACACCGGGCAGACCTGTGTGCTGTCCCCACGGGGGAGGAGCAGCCGTCCTGCTTACCGGATTGTACTGACAGGCCACGTGGAGGCGACGACGGGGTGAGTGGGTTTCCGGGGGGAGGTGAGGTCGGAGGATGGAGAGAGGGGAGGTGGACGGAGGTCATTGCCGGTTGCCCTCCGCAGGGTGCTGGCCTGCAGTTATTGACATAAATAAAAACTTGGTGCTCTAAAAAAGGTTGCCGTGAGTGAAGAGAAAAAGTAAAAATAAAATAAAAATAAAATAAAAAATAAAAGAGCCCAGAAAGAAGGATGAGAGGACAGAAGAACAAAAAAGGGGGCGTGAGGGGTGGGAGAATGGTAGAAGAAGAATCAGAAGTGTTTTTGGTTAGAAACAAAAAGGAAAAAACGAAGGAAGTTTAAACAAAAATCTCAGTACGACAATTACATCACGGAGCTTCGAGGTGCACACAGAGGTGCCAGCCAGCCCGCGTCCCGTGCGTCCCCGTGCTCAGAGCTCCCTGCCGGGGCCCGTTCCCAGAGGCTCCCTTAGGACATCTGTCCACAGATGGAGACAGAGGACAGCTGTGTGGCCCTGACCCTCTATCGGCCACTGGCCTCATCCAATGACAGAGATGCCACAACCTGCCTGCGCCTGGACAGCCCTCTGCCACCTAGGGACACCCAACGTCTCAGCTCCTCGGGCGGCCAAATGCCCCTGTGCTGCCGCCCCACCTCCCAAACTACAATCGAACCCGCTCCCCAACCCCGACCGACACCCTCCCACACACCCACCTTCCTGGCAGAAAGGGCCAGCTTTTTGGCCGGCGGAGGAGACATGGTGTTAGCGGGCTCGGGGGAGGCGCTGCTCAGGTCGGGGCACTTGGCCTTCACCAGCTCCGCGTCCTCTCGGGCCGGCAGCACCTTGGCGGGGCCGGCAGAGTGGGTTCCCTGAGAATCGCCAGGAGGGGCGGCTCCACTCTGGGGTGCCGGGGGGGGCCTGGCGGGGCCACCACCAGCAGGGTGCTCAGGGCTGGAGGCCCTCCTCTCGGCAGCTGGGCCCTCATCACCCACCTTGGGCCCGAGCCCGTTGGCGGTCCTGGCAGCCGGGGGCCGAGGTGAGGTAGAGAGGGTGGCCCTGCCGTCCCAGGAGCCGGGCCTGCGGCCCTCACACCTGCTGCCGCCCAGCTCGCCGGCGCCGGGGGGCCCCGGGGAGGTTTTGAGCGGTGGGGAGAAGTGCTGCAGGGGGGCTGGTTTCTTGACTTTCTTTCCAGGCTCATCCAGAACAGTCGGCACGTGGGGAGGCGTTTTGCAGGGCTTGGGGGAAGGGGACCCCAGGGGTGGCTTGGGAGGAGTGTATCCGTTCTGAGACTTCAGGCCCGATACAGAGCCATTCCTGGCAACGGGCACCCCGAGCTCTTCAGGGGTCTGAGGCTTCTTCATTGTCACAGGGTCTGGTCTCTAAAGGGGAGCAAAGCAGAGGAGGCGGTCAAAGCCGGAGGGAGCACAGCCGGCTGGCGGGGGCCCCACAAGGAGGCAGCAGGCAGGGGCTCTGAGGGGCAACTCTAGACAAATTATTTACACGGACACACGAGACAGATACTGTTACTTCTCTGCAGTATCTTCTGAGTTGCGCACGTACGGGTGTGCCTCTTTATAATTACCTTTACTACGAAAGCAGTACATGTTCATCAAGATTTGAGAAATACAAAAAAATAAAAAGGGAAAAAATTTACCAAGTTCCATCACCTAAACATAACCCTCCAGTAATAGGCTGGTGTCTTCTCCCTTTGGGCTTTTCTTCTGACACAGGTGCACAGGAGCATCTCAGTTTCACCATATGCTGTTATCACCTTTGTACTCTGGCCCATCAACCAAGGTCTTTAATGTTTGACTAGCGACCATCTCATTGCATGAAGAGTTTATAAACCAGACTGGCTCCAGGTCTCCTTGACATGACCACTAAGGTGCTAAGTGCCCCATCCTTCTCCATAGCACCGTCACAACTGGGTCTACGCCACTCACTCACCGAAATGCTCCCCGAGGCCTGCGTCGGTGCTGTTTACCACGACATGCCACCTCCACCCCCAACCAGGTCAGGGTCTTAGAGACTATGTGCTGAAGGAATGGTCAAAAGACTGAATCTGGGGGCTTCCCTGGTGGCGCAGTGGTTGAGAGTCCGCCTGCCGATGCAGGGGACACGGGTTTGTGCCCCGGTCCGGGAAGTTCCCACATGTCGCGGAGCGGCTGGGCCCATGAGCCATGGCTGCTGAGCCTGCGCGTCCGGAGCCTGTGCTCCGCAACGGGAGAGGCCACAGCGGTAAGAGGCCCGCGTACCGCCAAAAAAAAAAAAAAAAAGACTGAATCTTCTTCTGTACTTAGTACTCCACGCTAATTTTTTAGAAATGGCATTACTAGGCTGTTAATATTTTCATAAATTAGGATGCATACTGCCACACTGCACTTACTGTACTCTTGCCGGCAACAATTTTTTCCCAAAACACTTGCTAATTTGATACTATTTTGAATCGCTTAAACATCCGTACCCTCTGCACAGGCAACAGACTGGTTTTACGTCACTTAGGCCATTATTTCTTTATTAGCATTCTTCCTAAAATGAATAATCTTCCCGCTGTGCTGCAAAACCTGTTCACTTATTGAGCACTTAAGTACATGGAACTTACACAATGTTACTTAGAGTAAAATAACTTTTGTGCAACTGCAGTGTATTTGGGAAGTTATTTTCATGATGAAAACACGCAGGGTCAGTGAAGAGGCCTTGCGGTGGCCTGACCAGGGGGTGGGGTGGGGGGCAGGCGTGGGGGGGGCCATGCTCGCCCTCAGGCACCCCCATGCCCGTTGCTGTTCCTCTGAGCAGCACCCAAGGCTTCTGGCTTTCCTGCTCTGGCCACAGTGACCACCACCTTTGCAACCAGGTCATGGCATGTCATTGCTACGTCAACTCTAATGCTTCTATTTCAGCTTCTATTTTCTTGAATGTTGGAAAGGAAACAGATTTGCATAAATGACTAAAACCCCTGTAGACATGTGAAGGCCCCGGCAGCCTGTGTTTGGATTTGATCTTCATACTGAAGGGAAAGGATCACAGAAGTAGTCAACAGAGAGGGCCGTTCTATTTTTGAATTACGAATTACGTTATAAGGAAACTGCTATTATCTTATTAATAAAACTGAGTTCTTAACTTTTTTTAGTACAAAATTTCAAATACATACGAAAATAACTTCAAGGGTATTCCTTAATTGTTAACACTTTACCACATTAGCTTTCCTGCTCTCTCTCCTTCTGCATATATACATGTGTATGTATGTACATATATATTTTCCTAACTATATGAGTTAAATTTTAGACACGACGTCCTTTTACCTCCATACACACCCACGAGTATTCCTAAAAACAAAGGACGTTCTCTTAGCATAACCACAGTATAATTATCAAAATCAGAAAATTAACACTGGTACAAACTACTCACATTTTTAGTATTAAAATGTGCGGATAAAATATTTTTTTCCCAGATGCTTAAGGCCAGAGGTTTGCTTGGGAAACCTGTCACTGCACTTCCGCATGGCAGCTGCTCTAAGGTGGGGACACACTGGGAGCTCTAAGTCTTGATTTGCTGAGTCAGGTTTTCTCATCACTGTCCCCCTCTTCCTTCTCACCATTGTTGGCTCCGTGACCCACTTCAGAAAGAACGTGGGATACAGCAGGACTGCTGTCTGCACTCTCCTTCCATCGGGCCGAGCTCCCCAGCACGAAGAGGTCTGGGGGCTCCACGATCCCCTGAGAGGCAGAGGCACGAAGAACGGCAATGATTACATCGATCCTCTTAAACAAGTACCTTTCCAGTCACTGATGAGGATGTGGTCCCATTGCTGATATTCTTCCTGCTGTGGTCTGGAACCACCCTGGGGTGGCTGGGAAGGGAGGAGGCTGTCCTGCAGATGGAGCCCTCAGGACTCTTCTTAGAGCCTGGAATCCTGTCAAAGGAAGAGAACAAAGTCAGGGAGTGTCTTACTAAAGCCGCAGAGGCTTTACCAAAACTGAGTGTGAGAAGGAATCAGAATACAGAAGTCAAGGTTACAATTCCATTCCTAAAAGAAAAGGGCAGGCAGGGAGTTCCCTGGTGGCCTAGTGGTTAGGATTCCAGGCTTTCACTGCAGTGGCCCGGGTTCAATCCCTGGTCTGGGAACTGAGATCCCACAAGCCATGCTGCACAGATAAATAAAAAAAGACAGGCAAAGGCAGAAAAACAGCCAGAGGGAACCATGACTGTCCCAACGTGCTTCTCTGAAGCTGACTTCGCCCTTAAACCATGAGAACTTACTACGCAGCCTCAGATTCTGCTCAACGTAAGCAAAGAGCAAATTACTCAGTTCTTCCGAGATTATTAGAGTCTCAGTCTATCAGAAAGCCATCCTGGAGCAGCAAAACACCTCCCTGCTCCACATCCTCATCCTCCAGGTCGGTGACAATCAGTCCCAAGAAGAGGCACCTTCCAAAGGCCTACACCCTCTGACTACTTAGCCTCTACCCCCTGACAACCTACCTCACTGCCCACCGGGATCACTTTCCCCAGAGGCAGGTCTGTACGCCAGCCGATAGCCAGATGGAACGCATCTAATGTGGGGCAATGATGTAATAGACAACCTTCCAATTTACATTCAAAGCCACCTCACTGTGGGGCAGATGGACTCCTGCTCTGACCTTCCCACAGGCTCTGGCTTTGACTCAACAGCCAAGTGGGCGTGATCTAAGTGCCCTTCCCAGTGGCCGCTCTCCACGACAGCTGACTGGCAGGAGAGCTGCTCCAAGAGCTTCCCTCCTGCAGAATTCCAGTCACTTTCATGCAGGGAAAGGCCAGGGAGGCCGATCGGGGCGAGAGCAGAGTGAAGGCGAGCGCTCTGGGGGGTGGGGGTGGGGAGCCGGTTACCGCAGGTAGAAGAGGACGTAGGCCTGCTGGTTCAGAACCACCTTGATGTTGCTGGAGTGGACAAAGGAGTCGTTCATCTGGTACCACTGTCCATTGCTTGCCTGAGCAGCGCAGGGTGTGGACGAAACAAAACACAACGATCAACACTTCTGCGATCCTTACTTTTAACAAGGAAAGGAAAAAACCTTTTAGCTGCCACATGTATCCCAGTGCTGATGAACTAACTAGCAATGATTTCATAAAATGTCAAGTATCCCTCTAACTTTGAATGTGCCCCTGAGTGTGCTGGAGTCCCCCTTCCTTCCTGGCACCCCAAAAGATGCGAGCCTTCCTTGTGGAAGGCTATTTTGACAGGTCTGCTCAGCACAGCCTCTCCCACCAATATCTGGCCTTCTGAGACTTCTCCAGGGGGTCTAAGGACAGGGCACTGGCAGCAGCCCCCCTCCAGTGTCTCATCGCAAGGCCAAGAGTGGGACAGATCCTGGTGAGACAGGTTTAAAGCACGTCTTTGCACTCCACGAAGAAACAACAACAGGACCTGGACACAACCACAAAACACGGCCACTTTCCACAGAATAAACATTCTGCAGAGGTCACATCTGGACTTGTGCAAACAGGCACCGCAAACCTGCCCCCCGGAGGTAGCACGCGTACCACCACCTAAGACAGCCTGACACCAACACAGGAGCCACTGACCTTCACGTAGCAGTAATAGTGCCCGGCGTGGCAGCTATAGCCCGAGTGGACCAGGACAGCATACAGTCCGTACATGACAGGCTCACCATTACTCTGGGACATATACGGACGGATGTTCAGGAATTCCGGATATCCCACATCCTGTTTGAAAAGCCAAGGAAAAGGCAATTACAATTCACCATTGGGAGTAAGGGTCACCTTGCCCTCTCCATCAGCTGGTCTTTAACGATGTGGGGCAATGGGCACACAGCAAGGCTGAGGCGGGGGCCTCCCTTAGTCAGTGATTAGAAAAGAAGCAGAAAAGTGCAGTCTTTCTATGGAAACTCTATGGAATTTCTATGAGAAACTCTTACTTTATTGTCTTGACAAGTGGTTTATGGTCTCCTATCTTAGCCGTGCATCCCAATTAGTTCTCTCACTACCTGGGTCCCACATGTGAAAGGAGAAGAGTTCTTCATTCTCCTCCCTGCCACCATGCAGGAACACTGCAAGGGGAGTACAGGGGGACAGCGCTGGGAGTCAGGGCTTCAGGAAAACAGGTGCTGACTCCACACGGCTAATTGAAACAGCAGGTTAAAATTTTAATGGAGTAGCTCAGGATGCAGGTCATGCCATAAGTTATTTTAGAAATCAACAATCTTTCATAAGAAAATATTACCAAACATGATCTTTGAATGATACAGATATAACATACTTGCATTTCTGCCTGTGCACATATAGACTTTTAAAAAAATGAAGTACAGTGACTTCCCTGGCAGTCCAGTGGATAACACTCCACACTTCCACTGCAGGGGGCACGGGTTCAAACCCTGGTCTGGGAACTAAGATCCCCCATGCCGCACAGTGCGGCCAAAAAAAGAAGTACGGTTTACACAGAGTGAAAATAGGAGTACAGTTTGGTGAGTTCTGACCAGTGTACACTGATGGTAACCTACACTCCATTCAAGAGACAGACACGGACGGACCCAGAAAACCCCCTTCTGTCCAGTAAGTGCCCCCATCTCAAGCACCCACTGTTCCAAGTCCTACGGCAAGCGGTTACTTCTGCCTGTTCTTGGGCTTCATACAGCTGGTACCTGTTTGTCTGGATCAACAGAATGTCATGATATTAACCGACATATCTTTTCCTGTCTATTGACAATCTCAAAATCTCAAAAGCCAACACACCCAATAGGCTCAGGAGCCCCAGTCCAATCTTGCTAGACATGGGGCCAAAATCAAACAGACCAGTTTCTCAAACTGTGTCCTAATGGAAAACTAATTCCAGGAGATTTTATGGCGGAACGTGAGATCCTCAGGGCAGAAGCGACACGACCTCATTCAGCACTGATTATCTCCCACTGATTTCCCAGTGCCTCGCACGGCACGGTGCAATGTAAGCCCAAGTGTTAGAACGGAGGAATGAGTGACTCCCTCGGTAACTGAGTTTAGTAAATTCCTCTTGGAGATTCAAAATACGACACAGCTTAATAAAGGCTCTGAGAAGGTCTGCAATTAAAAAGAACTATTTTAACTTGGGCTTGGCGTTTCCCAAACTCGGCTGAACACAGAACACGGAACACTTTTTTTCAGGGTACCATACTACCGTTCTGCAGAACACCAGTTTGGGAAATGCTGACCTAACCACTACCACTGCCAGTGAGAAGACTGAAAGCTCAGACAAGTGCCTCGCCCCAAACCACACAGCTAGGCTCTACCAACCGAGAACACATCTCCAGGCCCTTATGAGGCAAGGCATCTTCTATTAAAACACCACTGTGCAAAAAAGTAAATTATTACACTCCACAAAAAGGCACGGCATGCAGCTGCACCTGCTTTAGAGACAAACAGGACATGGAGCACAGTGTTCATCACACTGATTTCTTGGGCCACCCAGACCTTCTACAGCAGGAACACCCCAAGCACAGGAAGATGCTGGGAAAAAAAATGTTCTTGAACTTGACTGCATAATGATCATTTAGGGATTTTGCAAAAATGCGGACTCCTGGGCCCTGTCTTCCAGGGATCTGAATCCACTCAGTCTGGAGTAGAGCCTGGAATCTTTCAGAAAGCGCTGACCAAGCAGCCTGGGCGCTGTGAGTGCTCACCTTGGTGATCTTCCCCCCGCTGAAGTTGGCAAAGCGCTTGAGTGAGAGTGTCAGGACGTTGGACGTCCTGTGGATGGTGAACCGCTTGCTGGCCGGAACCTTCTTCTTGCATCTGCGAGGAAGGGGAGAGGAAGAGCTATCAGCTCGTGCTCTGAGGACTGCTGTCCTCACACTAGGTCAGTAGCAGAATATCAGGAACTGCACTTTAAATAAGGGGTCTTCTTAAATGAGACTGTGCCCTCTGCACCCCTAAAAACCAATCAACACCACTTAAGGAAAGGAAAGCTACGGCAGGGCCACCAGGACTAGAGAAAAGGTGGAGATTCTAAAGCAAAAACAAAGTACTTTCCCAATGAGGAGACTAAAGAAGATGCATGGAAAAGTAACTTTGGGCTATAACACAGGAAAAGCAAATTCGAGCAGATGTGGCCAAGAGATAAACAGGCAGGCAGGAAATCACCGAAAACAAAGCCAGAAGACAAGGAAATGAAGGGGGAGAAGACAGAGGCAAAAGTGAACAGCTTCTAGAGCCAAAGGAGGTGAACTGAGAGGGATAAAAAGCAGGGTTCAGGCACAGAATCATCCCCCTGAAAAGCATAGTGAGAAAACTTTCATTAGTGATTACAGCTCTTAAATGACTTGGATATAAAGTAACACAGCCACACACTGAGACTGCACAACCCTAAAGCAGACGAGGTCAGTCACAACTGCTGAAACGGAAAAATGCCGAGGACAACTCAAGTCAAAAACGGAAGCCACAGAACACGGCTTTTCGAGGAGGCAGGACGGCCTCCGGAGCCGACGGCCATGTCCAGTCACTCCACTTCTGTGCCTCAGTTTTCTCCTCCTGTGAAATGGGGGTAATAACAGTCCCTGCTTCACGAGTGAGTGCATGCGAGGCCCTCAGAACAGGGACCAGCACGGAGTAAGTGCCACATAATAAACAGCAGCTATGACAACCACAGCTATCCCTCCATCTGTGTTGTTTAAAGGTTTTCAGTTTTAAGACACATCTACACCACTCAAGAATGTGGACAGTGACTGGGAGTTCCCTGGTGGTCCAGGGTGAGGACTCGGCGCTTTCACTGCCACAGCCTGGGTTCAATCCCTGGTCGAGTACTAAGATCCTGCAAGCCGTGAGGCGCGGCCAAAAAAAGAAATGTGGACAGTGGTCACCTCTGAGGGCTAGAGGGAGGGAGGGGACGGCAGCCATGTCAGGTTAGGTGACATATTTTCTTTCTGGCCGGCTTGATCTTTTTGCCGCGAGCAAAACGAAACTTACTTCGCACACATATAGGCATTCTCTCCACTCAGGACATCTGGTTTCACAAAAAGTTCCAGGGCACGCACGATATTTGCAGCTTGCTGAGAAGGACAAAAACAGGGAATAGAACAAAGAGCGGAAGAAATAGGCTGACTCTCCAGAAATGCCAAATGTAAGGTCTTTTTCAGGCTGACGCAGCAAATCACAACATTTCACTTGCATAAGAACTGGCCTGCTAGCTGCCACCTTCTGGGAGTCAGAACATGGCGAAGGAACAGGGAGCCAGGCTGTTACCCCTCCTCTGTTGACGAGGATCACAGCCCTGGGGGTTTATCAAGGCCTCAGAGGGTCCAGTCCAGACCTCAGGCTGAGGTGAGCTCACCTCCTGCAGAGCTCGAGCAGGGAGAAAGGAAGGCCGCTCCAAAATGCGCAGCCTGTGAAAGCTGCCCGCAGCACACCGGACCTCCCTGCTCAAGCCCTGCACTCAGTGTGGCCGCTATTCATGCCTCAGGGCACAAAACTGCATTATTTTCCCTCTTCTTTTTGAAAAAAATAGAACTCGCAGAGGGAAATGGCTAGGAAGAAATACACGAAAATGTAGGACTCCAAGTATTTCTTTCCTGATCTACTTGGATCACATGCCCTCATAGGTTTTTGTTCTTTGGGGTCTTTGCCCTCTGGCCTCCCTGTCCTAATGCAAACGAAACAGCATGACAGGGTCTATACCCGAATCTCCAGTGCCACATCCAAGTAGGGATCGTAGGTGTCTGAGACGCTCTTGCACACGGAGCACTTCACTGCGAGAGAACAAGGGGGGCAGTGGGGTGGGTGCAGGGCCTCCAGGGCACCACCCCGTTTCCAAGTCTGAGAACTGGAGGCAGACCACCAGCTCACCAGCCCCCTGAAATCTTGGGATGGGAAGTGCTCAGGAGGAGACGAGGGCACACCCCGAGGTGCCTTCCCAGCCTGGCCAGCTGCCCCAGGGGTGCTCACTCCCACGCCAAGGGCAGCGGCCACATCTGAGCAACTATGGAGTCTGAGGAAAAGGAACACCACCCGCATCCACAGGCTCCTGATGCTTTGCTCCAAACCCCCTCCCAGGAACGGGGCCCCCAGCAAAGCAGCAGGCGGGGCTGCGGAGCACAAGCCAGGCTGCAGGCCTCCTGGGCCTGGCAGGCCAGCCTGGGTGCCAATACCAAGTCTTTCTGGTTAATACTCTAATCCCCAACAAGAAGGGGCAGAGAACGTTTCTCCACTTACCTCGTGATCGGAGATAGCCTCCAAAAATCTGATGGACCAAAGTCGTAGCCTGCGTCTGACGATCCAACCTGCAGAAAGGCTATGACCTTCAGGGGGAGGACAGGGGCCAAGAAGCAGGCCGGCAGCCCCGCCAGCCCCTGTGCTGTTACCCGCTCAGTGAGAGGATGGGAAAGGTCCCACCTGGTCAGCGGCAGCTCCGCCCCGAGGCCTCCGCACGCGCTGACCCGCGAGGCCTGCTCCCCACAGCCGCCGCCTCACCTCCCACGGCACGGGGAGCAAGAGGCCGGATGGACCTGTACGTCTCCCCACCCCCGGCCCACCCCTCCCCGCTCCAGCTCAGCCCCACAGTCCCTCGTGGGCACCGCACACACGCACCTCTGGGAAAGGGAGCGCAGGGTGAGCAGGGACAAACTCCCCCTCTGAACCCTCTCAGCAGGACAGCAGTGAGCACGGGCGTGGGCTTTAGGGTCCGGAAGACCTACATTCAAACCCCCAGCCCCAGAGCCGCGAAGCAGAGCTCCAGAGAGCACCTAGCGCAGCGCCTGCACCCACAGTGACTCACGTAACGAAGATTCTGGAAACAATACCCTACGTCTAGCCTCTGCTCCTGGTTTTGCTTGCAACCCACCGAATCTGATCCACTCCTCTGCAACTGTCCTGAGTCCCCGAGACCTCCAGGACACAAACGCAGCTAACCTTTTGGTCTTTTGGGCCACAAAAGCACTACGTGGCAAGGCCCATTCCCTGCCGGGAAGAGCTTCCCCGTGTCCACCCAGGCCCCAGTCTCCTGCCCACCACCTCCTGCAGGTGCTTCTGCCTCCCAGGCGGGGGCGGGCGGCGGGTGCGCGCTGCTAACCGGGCACCTCCCTCCGCAGGCGGCCACCTCCCACCACCAGCAGAGCGAGCCAGGCGCCCTGGTCTCAGCCTCCTGTTCAGGCCACACGACTATTCATGGCTGCGCTGCCCAGACGCACTGAGGAGTATAGCTCCAAAACACGTGGGGGACAAACAAAGGGTCAGCAGATTTTTATTCTGCACGTTAGGAAAAGAAAAATCAGCTGCTACCTTCTATACTGTCACCACCACTCATCAAAGAAGGGACATTTTAGGTCCCCAAACTAGCGAGGACATAACCTCAGAGCAGACTGAAAGCCTCTGGGTGTGATGCAGCTGCTGAACTCCAGGTCGCCCCCCGGGTCAGCAGAAGCCCGTCAGGACAGGAGCCCAGAGGACCACACAGGACGCACCCTCAGTTCAGCTGGAAGCAGGGACAGCGCAGACATTCAATCACCCAGAAGTAGGAAAATAAAGCCAGATCAAAAAGTTATCCCAGACGCTCCCACCGAGCGTCCCAGAGGAAGGGAGGGAAAGGAGAAGGGACGAGGGGACCTGAGGCCTGTGCGGCACCTCCTATAAGGTGAGGCTCCCAAGCGTCCTGGCAACAGGATGTGCCTGGGAGGCAGCCCCCAAGGCAGCAACTCAGCGGGAGGAGGCAGGCAGGCTCCTTGGGGAGCAGGGGATTCAGGGCAGGAGAACGAAGGGGAAAACCAGGGTCCTGAACAAGGAACATAAAAATACTGAGGCCACAAGCCCCTTCTGCCCCCAGAGGAAAAGCTGCCCACTCCAGCGTGTGCTTCGCTGTGTGGCCAGAAGGGGGCGCCCGAAGCAAGAGCCGAGCGAATCGCCAAATCCTCGTGATACGGAAGCAAAGGCGGTTGCGGTAGAAAATGGTGAAGGAGACTTGACACCCTACCTGACTAGAATCAGCCCCCCGGAAGCAACATGAAGCAGGAGAAGACAATGACACAAACTCCAGGCTGAACTGAAGACCCCAAACAAGCATGTGGGGAGATGGAAGAACACCATGAACACGCCTTAAAACTAAGATAAAACGACCAAAAGGAGGGAAAGTTCACTGAACTCAGGAAAGAAACAAAGACTGAACTTCGAGGGGCACATGGAGGAGAGACTCAAAGGAGATGGAGTGAGGGGCACAGGAAGCAGGGGTGCGGGGGTGTGTGGTGCAGCCGTGGGGAGGGGGCGGCTGAGACATGAGAACACCAACAACCCGGCACCCGAAAGGGCACCGTACCATCAAATACATAAAGCAGAACACGAGAAACATTCCCAGGCGTTAAGGGGAAAAAAGGGCCTTTAACACAAGCAAAAGCAATGCCATCGTGTGTTCCCGAGGGGAGAGTCACTTCCCAACCAGTGCAGGGTCACCAAAGACAGACCACTTTACCGGGCTACGGGTCAGGTTTAATGACATCAGAGTTTCATCCGCTGAAACAGAGGTTTCCCATCCTCATGGCTACAACTCAACTAACTTTCCCAAAGGATGTTCCAGATATGACTCCTGAGTTGTATTTCCAGAGTCCAGGACTCAGTTCTATTCCAAGCCTAGGCAGCACTACCTGCCTCCTTTCTTCTCTCTGAACCCAAAAACCCAAGAATGATACAAAAACACTGTTGACAGTAGCTGTTTTACAAAAGGGAAGACTAAGCAACCAACCATAAATCCGTCATGTGCATTTGTCTACGCTCTCAAATTTGGGCAGAGTGAAACCTCAAAAATCAGAATCTCCTTACCCTCAAGTTTTCCTGCAGCCTTTCAAGTTCTTCCATAAAGACATTATAATTCCTACCACCCCATCCTCAGTACCAAAATAATGAGGTGATTTTTAAAAGATGGGAAAAGTCCCTGTCAGTAGCGTAAGATCCTCGAAGAGATCTATTAAAGCATTTCCCAGGACTTCCCTGGTGGCACAGTGGTTAAGAATTCGCCTGCCAATGCAGGGGACACGGGTTCGAGCCCTGGTCCGGGAAGATCCCACATGCCACGGAGCAACTAAGCCCGCGAGCCACAACTACTGAGCCCACATGCCACAACTACTGAAGCCCGCGCGCCTAGAGCCCATGCTCCACAACAAAGAGAAGCCACCACAATGAGAAGCCCGCGCACCACAACGAAGAGTAGCCCCCGCTTGACGCAACTAGAGAAAAAAGCCTGCACACAGCAACCAAGACCCAACACAGCCAAAAATAAATAAATAAACATTTAAAAAAAAAAAAGGCATTTCCCTCCATGAGTTGCTGGGACAGAGATGGCCACCACCTGCCCTGCAGCAGGAGAAGCCCTTTCCTGGGAAGCAGTGCGACCCCTTGCTGGAGCTTCAGCTCAGGGCCACGGGGCTAAGGTCCACAGAGGCAGCCTGGGGTGGGGGGAGGAGCACGTACTTGGCACAGCCGCTCAAGCAGGCCTTCTGCATGGCGTCAATGGTGTACCGCAGAAACTCGTGTGCGTCCTCTTGGTTCCCGAAGCGGAAATGCCGGGCGATCTCTAAGGAGGAAAGGAAGAAGCATCAGGCCGGAAGGGAAAAGCTCCTGCCTGCTCTCCAAACGTCCCACTCCTGTCGGTCTCATCACCAACTCCTAGCAGACCCAGGACTAAACCCAAGCGAGGAAAAGGAGCCTGCCTGGCTTCCTACATCCCAGGTACCACCCTCACGGCAGTTATCTTCTCAATGAGACCTAAGGGCTTAAACCCTCTACACTTAACAGAAAGCACGAATGAACACCAAGCATTAAGGATATGAGATCCACTGATGAACTAAAGCTGGTTTTCCAGGAGCCAATACAGACCATGGCAGATTATCACTATGTCATCGCAATACAACTTACACCGGCTTCAAAAACCAATGAGCCCATCTTTTCTGCTAAGGGAGATATCTGACTGCCACAGCACATGGACACTGGTCTCTCCGACGTTGAGAAAAGGCCCCGCAGCCCTTCCTTACCTGCTCCCCACCTCCAGGCCCATGACACACAGCTCCCGGCCTGGCCACAGCCGCCTGATCTTCAGGGCGGGGACCACCACCACCTGGTGTGGACTCCTCCACATCCAGCCCCAGGGCTCGCTTAGTCTGCTACACTCTGTGCGTGCAGTCTCCCGAGCCCTCCCTTCTGCCCCCCGCCAGAAGGAAGCCGCTCTTACTCCTGAGGTCTCGGATGAAGGACACGGGCTTGATGGCGTTGCCACTGTTGGCGAAGGCCTGGATGATGTGGTTCTGCATGACGCACAGCATGCAGAAGCTTCCCTGGTGACCTGCGGGCACGGACAGGCGGTCGTGGTAAGGCGAGAGCTCCCAGGAGAACTGACGACATGGCCTCCCGCCCGGCAGAGACAGCAGGAGCCCGACAGCCCAGCCCAAGCTCCCACGCCGCCTGCAGCACCCGGGACCCGGTCTCTCCACAGTTGCGGGCTCGGCTGCAACCCAGCCCGAGGAGTCTGAGTTTTCAAGCACCGTTTAGAACAATGTTTTCTCTGACTTCCAAACTGCGTCACATGGTCAACAGGCTAGAATATTTTGGGCTTCCCGACACCCGCTTCATGTGCTCTTCAGTGTAGGAACCTCTGCTCTGGTTTCCAGGAGACACAGGGGCTCGGCCAGCTCTGGGGAGACCCCGGGCACGTGCTCCCGCAGCCTAAGGGCCCAACTCTGCAGCTCTGGCGCCCCAAGCGGCCCCAGGCGACACCTACATGGTGGGGACGGGTCCATAAAGACCGGCGGTGGGCCACACAGAGCCCCCAGGCTGCGGCCAGTCCCCGTGCTCTGGATAAACTATTTGTCCCCCAGGAATTAAGCGAGATAGCATTATGCTTCTACCTCTACTTACAATTATGATCTTAAATACATAGAGAAGAGCAAAGACTACACCCCATTTTAGGTGATTTTTCAGTCAAGTACTGGTGTGATAGTTGAACTCCCCTCTCAACCTCTCACAACCCTGTTCCCCACATGCTTCATCCTTCTCCCCAACCAGGTCACCACTGTTCCCATTCATGGATTCACTGTATTCCACACGTGGCACTCACTCACCAGGATACTGCAGCTTCATGTTTAAGCTCACTCTCTATAAACTGTAACAAACTGCTCTTTAATCCCTGCTCCAGATCACAGTTCATCCACACGACCCCCCTTTTCCTGCATGCCAACCTCCCCGCCTTTTCCTGCTATCACAAACGCTGTGGTGAATGGTCCTTGTGCGCATGTCAGTTTCTCTAAGGCATATACCTACAAGATACATTTCTGGGTCCAAGGGCAAGCACATCTTTAGTTCTACAAGATACTGTAGTCGTGCATATAGTGCACGACCTTCCTCAACAGACCCAGCGCCTAACACAAAATCCACACCAATCCATTATTCTCCCCCTGAACACCTCCTATCACCCAGTTACTTAGACCTATCTCAAATTAAAAAATGAAACAGCATTTAGCCTGTTTGCCATATACACACAAAAAAATCCTAGTATCTACAAACGAAAAGGGCACATGTTGGTAAAGATGTTGAGAAACTGGAACCCCTGTACACTGTTGGTGGGAATGTCAAATGGTACAGCCACTGTGGAAAACAGTATGGTAGTTCCTCAAAAAATTAAAAATAGAATTCCCATATAATCCAGTAATTCCTCTTCCAGGTATTTACCCAAAAGAAGGGAAAGCAGAGTCTCAGAGATACTCGTACACCCACATTTATAGTATTATTCACAAGAACCAAAATGTAGAAGCAATCTGAGCGTCCATTGACAGACGAATGGATAAAGAAGGTGGTCTATACATAAAGTGGAATATTACTCAGCCTTAAAAAGAAAACGACTTCTGACACCTGCTACAACAAAGAGAAACCTTGAGAACATTATACTAAGTAAGCCAGTCCTAGAAGGACAAGCACTTGTGTTTGTGTTACATGAAGTACCTGGAGCAGTGAGAGTCACCGAGACAAAAAGTAGGATGGAGGGTACCAAGGATGGGGGCTGGCGGGGGGGGGGGGTGTTTTTAATGGGGACGGACTTCCAGTTTGAAAAAGTTCTGGAGATGGATGGTGGTGATGGTTGCATGACAGTGTGAATGTACTTAATGCTACTGAACTGTACACTTAAAATGGTAAATTTATTTTTAAATGGTAAATTTTATGTTATATGCACTTACCATAATGCAAAAAAGTTTAATTTTTAAAAAATGCTAGTATTTACACAAAAAATTCTTCTTGGAGGGAAATCAAAAAACCATTCATGTGATTAATGTCTTTACATGAAGGAGAGGCTTTTATTTTTCATTTTAGAGTTTTCTCAACTCTATATCCATTCATTACTTTTATTTTTTAAAGGGCAATAATTGTGGAGAAGGCTCAAATTAAGGCAAAAAACCTAATGTTATTTAAGACAACAAATGTTAAGCAAACAAAAAGAGCTCCCATTTACAAAATGTGATTCATGTTAAGATACTCCTAGGAAAGTCGTGTGGAAATTAAGCCTCTAATCATTATCTAAAACGCTGAGACTTTTAGACTAATAAATCATCACTCTTAAATAGGGCAACTGGGAACTCCCTGGTGGTCCAGTGGTTAGGACTCGGCGCTTTCACTGCCAAGGGTTCAATCCCTGGTCTGGGAACTAAGGTCCCTCAAGCCTTGTGACTCAGCACAAAAAAAAAAAAAAAAAAATAGGGCAAGCAACAATTTCACCCAGAAATACCTGAAACAGGATTTCCCAAATCCCCGGTAATGTGCAAGTTTAATTTTAAAAGCCCGTGGACACTTTGTTCAGGTAATTTAGGAAAATATATCCTAAAAGTTGTATCCATGATTTGGGGGACACTACTACTTAAATTTGGGGAAGAAGGTGCAAAAGAATAGGATTTAATCCTCCTGGATATTTTACAGTGTTTATTTTGTGGATAGATCCTGAAGTGGTCCAGGCACGTTGCAGGACTGGGGCTCTGTGCAAGCAGCCCCTTGTCATGTTCAAGCCATACTTCCCTTAGACCCTTGAGAATCTTCAAACAGTGAATTCGAGGAAGAGAGGACAGCCCAAGCCCACTTAGGGGTCACCTGGGGATCCAGTCAGGTGCCAGGAAAAAAATATTAAAACTTCTCTTAATACATTTTACTCTAAAAAAGCCAAGAAATTAAGGCTTACTGACATTTCATGGAGTGACATGGAGGGACACTGGCACTCTCCCCAGGTGTGCTTGCGTTGCTCACAGGAGGAGGGGCTGCTCCCAGCTGGAGCCCTTGCCCCCATATACCACAGTTTACTTGTGCCAGGTTACCCGGACTTACAGATGTGACCTACTTTTAACTGTATTAACCCTTGCAAAGTTGACAACAGCTCAAAGATTCCTGCAGAGAAACCAACAGCAGAAGCCCAGGGAACACGAAAACGGCAGAGCGACCTACAGGCTCAGGAGAGAGGCTCTCACCGCCAACGTCATGAGATAAAAACAAAGACAGCCCAGTCAAACCTTAGTAAAGTCCACCCAAAACAACCTCAGCCATCACCAAGGTAACTACTGGAAACAGAGATTTATAATCAACTTCATCTTAGAAGTGTGCACTGTGCCTTGATATAGTAGCTAGGGCTACTGTGAACCATTGCGAGACATTTAAATACTACAGTAGTCCCATAGCCTGGCCTTCTTCCATTCTTTTTTAATAATATAACTAATATCCCTGAACACGTCATGCAATCCCAAACTCTTCATAACGATGTTCCTCCCACACTCCCATGTCCCTGCCTCTGGTTCTGCCCTGATTTCTAATTATCTACCTACTTTTAAAAATCACTTTTATTTATTTAAGTTTTATCACATATACGTACACCTAAACAACAAACAGTCTGCTTTTCAATTTTGTAAATAGGAATTCATGCTGCATGCAGTCTTCTGGGGCTTTTTCTTCACTCGACACTATGCTATTCGGACTCATTCATGGAGCGAATCCATTCTTCTGCACTGCTGTATAATATTCTACCACATGCCTATATAATTCAGGTACCCATTGTGTTGATGGGCACCTGGGTTGCTTACAGTTTTTTGCTGTAGGTTTCCTGGTGCACAGATACCAGAGCTTTTCTGTAGAATTGCTAAGTGTAGATTATATGACAGAGAACACCAGATTGTTTTCCAAAGCAGTTATGCCAACTCAGACCAGGAGTTTACAAAGAATCTCATTGACCTCCATCCCCTGTGACCTTCGGTACCGTCAGACTTCCGAATCCTCATCGACCACAAAGGTGGAAAGCGTCTCCCAGGTTACGCGGTTACTAGCCATCTCCTCCTCCGCCCCGTGACGTGAGCTTCCTCTCCTATAAAATGCCTGCTCCTAATGTTTATCTATTTAATATGATATTCTCTTTTCCTTGCTGATTTGTGGTTTTGTATATATTCTTGGTCCCAATCCTTCGTTGTTTATGCATCCCAGGTGTCATCTCCTCGTTTGTAGCTCCCTGTCTTTTAATTTTGTTCTTTCATGAACAAAAGTTCTTAATTTTAATGCAGCCGAATTCATCAATTTTTTTTAATGGTTAGTGCTTTCTCCCAACCCAACGTCAGAAAGATACTTGCTCACGTCTGTTATAAAAGCATTGTTTTTACTTTTGAGAAGTTTATTTTTTTAAATAAATTTATTTATTTAATTTATTTTTGGCTGCGTTGAGTCTTCGTTGCTGTGCGCGGGCTTTCTCTAGTCGCGGTAAGTGGGGGCTACTCTTCGTGGCAGTGCACGGGCTTCTCATTGCAGTGGCTTCTCTTGTTGCAGAGCACGGGCTCTAGGCATGCGAGTTTTAGTAGTTGTGGCACGCGGCCTCAGTAGTTGTGGCTCTCGGGCTCTAGAGTGCAGTCTCAGTAGTTGTGGCGCATGGACTTAGTTGCTCCGCGGTATGCAGGATTTTCCCAGATCAGAGCTTGAACCCGTGTCCCCTGCATTGGCAGAAGGATTCTTAACCACTGTGCCACCAGGGAAGCCCTTTTGAGAAGTTTTAAATCCATTTTTTGGTGTGAGTATGCTGTGAAATGGGGATTCTATTTCATTTTTTCCGATTATTTTTAAGTTCCATTTATTTAAAACAGGAGACACATGTATATGTGAAAAAATGGTGTGTAATGCCACACGTCCATGCATTCGTGGCTCTGTTTCTGGGCTGTCTCTCCATGGGTCAGCACCTCCCTCCCTGACTCAACTCTGCCATTTTAACGTCTCTAACTTTACAAAAAGACTTTACAGCTGCTAAAGTATACCGCTTCTCATATTCTTCACAGGTGTCTTGGTGATTTTGGTCCTTTGCTTTTCTTTTCCATATAAATTTTAGAATCAGCTGGAGCTACAATCATCTCTACGTTAATTTGGGAGCGATCCAACGTTTTTATAATACTGAGGCTTCCCTCTGTGAAGGTAGCAATCTCCATGTGTGTAGGTTATCATAAAATGCCCTTAAATTCCCAGGAAAGGTTTTCCACGTATATCCTGGTAATTTGGGTCTCCACACTTTATCATTTCTGTTGCTGTTATACAATGTTTTATAATAGCAAAATTTTTTTTTAACAATTTCTTGTTTGGTGTAGAGAAATTCAAGTAACTTTTTGTATACTGATGTTATATCTAGTCATAGTGCCAAATTTCTTTCTTATTCCCCCGAATTTCTAATTTGTCTATGGATTCCTTTGTTTTTCTACGCAGGAATATCATTTTCAACCACCAAGAGGGTTACTCCCTCCTCTTGTCTCCTGTGTCACTGCTCTGGCCAGGACCAGCATATCAAACACAAGTACAGAGAGTGGCCACCCTGGCTTCTCTCCTTATTTTTAAGAGGTGTGCTTCTACTATTTCCTAATCGGAATGCTTTTTTGTAGTTGTTGCTAGATACCTTTTATCAATATTAGTAAAAAAATCCCTCTGTTGCCACTTTGCTGAGAGTTTTCTTTATCATAATTTTTTGGGGCATCTATTTTCAGGTGACCTTTCTCTCTTAATCTGTTAATAAAGTGACGGCAACTAAGGTAGCAAGATTAGCAGTCACGGATGTAGAACCTACTGTGTGCCAAGTACTATTCTAAGCACTCGACATAATTCATGTAAGCTTTACAAAAACGCTATGAAGGAAATATTATTATTACTTTGCAGATGAGGAACAGGTCAGGTAATTCTGCAGGACTCAGTCGCTGGGTGGCAGAACCAGGATGTAAACCCAGCAGGCCAGCCTCCAGAGTGGTGCTTGTAACTGCTGTGCTATACTGGCTCCACAATTACATTTGGAGGTTTTCTGATATCAGAACATCCTTGCGTTACTGGGATGAACACAAGTTGCGCACAGTGTTTAAAAGACTATTGAATTTGCTAGTGTTTTATCTAGAATTCTTACATGTATGTTCATGAACAAGAGGGAACTGTAATTTTTCTTTCTCACATTGTGCCTGTTTAATTTTGTTATCCAAGTTAAGAGAACCTCATTGAACGAGCTAGGGAGCTTTCTCTCTTCTTCTTTTCTCTGAAAGAGTTCAGGAAGCACTGAAATGATCTGTTTCTTAAAAGTTTCATAAAACTTACCCATAAATTGTCTCAGCCTGGTGTTTTCTTCATGCGAAAACTTTTAACCACTGATTTAATTTTGTGAATGGCTGAAAGGCTATTCAGACTTTCTGTTTTCTTCAGTTTGGGTAAGTTATATTTTCTTTCATCTTTATTTTGCCTACATTCAATTTCCACTTTGGAGGATGTTTTATGATGTACATAAAACGTTGCTACAAAAACAGGTGTATAAAGCAACCGAATACACGTATTTCGCAGGTGCCTTTTGAAAGCCCTCTCCTCTCTTCAGGCAGTTGCCTTCAGCCGGCTGAGAGGCACTACCCTACCCTGGCTCTCTCACGGCCCGTCCTGCAGCTGGCACAGTCCAAATGCAGGACTCATCAGCTGCTATGAAGCGTTACTATGTATCAGTTACTATTTCACTCCTGAATTGGACCCGGGCTGAACGGGCAGCACCGTGAGCACACGGGTTTGTCCACTTAGGAGACCGCCTGGCCCCGAGGACCCAGGGCCACCCCTCTGCACGTGCACACTCACAGCCATGCGTGTGCAGAGCCCCCCCCAACAGCGCTCACTTACAGCCTCGCGTGTGCTCCTTGGAGAGCAGGTAGTTGGCCAGGGGCGGCGTGTAGGTCAAGCACTGCACGGTGGAGTTGAGGAAGCAGGTGTTGCCGAGGTTGTGCAGCCCCGCGCCCACACGGTAGACGCGCCCCCAGCGCAGCGACAGCCGCTCCACGGGGAAGAGCACCTTCTGGGGCGCGGGGACGCCGTCACCGCAGCTCTCGTAGGCGCGCTCGCTGCCTGGAGGGGGAGGGATGGGAGAGAGGAGGCCGTCTGACTCCGTGCCCAGGCAGACCACCCAGAGCAAGTGCCGTGGCGCACTTGGTGGGCACGTGCTCAGAACGCGGCACCCAGGGGTGACTGGGTTCCCGCTGCGGAAGCCCAGGAGAACACCTGTCACCCCACGGCTCTCCCTGACGGCGTCGGTCTAGCACCCCAGGACCCCTCTGTGGATGAGAGGACGAGGCTGTGAGAATCAGCAGCTGGAAGAACTGGGCCCTGGCACTCTGAGCCCACCCCACTTCTCTGTCTGGTTTCCAAGGCCTGCTCTTGAACCTCTAAGGACACAGATCTCTTTCTGACCAACCCTGTACCATTACTTCCATAACTAAAATCTACTGACCCCATGCACGACATTCACAAGTGACCACACTCTGTTTCTGGTCCTACTAATCAGTCAATGCTTCGTCCCTCCACTTGGTCAGCACAGAGCGAGGCCCTCTCCCAGTACCCTGTGTCCTGGCCTGCGGCTCATCCCCGCTCCTGTGGCAGCCGGCTCCCTCTGTCCTGGGGTTCAGCAGCACATATTTGCTCTTCAGTGACTCCAGCTGGTAGGAGAAACTCTTGCTGGCCGGCTCAAACTCCAGCTTCTGCAGAAGGACCTTCCTGGCAGAGGAGGCCAGGAGCTTCCCCAGCTCCCCATCGTCAGCCGAGTCCCTGCGGCCAGGCTTGAGGGCTTCCTTCAACTTGTCGACTATGGGCATGGTGCATCACTGTGGGGATAGGAAAGAACACGGAGCGGCGGGTAAGCGGGTCCCAGGAACAGAGCATCCCTTCCCTGACAACCCCCTCCTGGGCCTTACAGATGTGACCCACCATAAAAGCCAACCTTACAAAGGAAGGGTGACACAAGACGTAGTACGGACCACGTGGACACAGCGACGCCCACGCTTCTCCTCTCAAAAAGACAAAGTGCCTCCACAAACAGCACTAAACTGACTGACACGGCCCGGAGGAGGCGAGACTACCTTCTCGGCGTCTTCTCTTCAACAAGTACCATCAAGTGACTTTGGACGTCATACTTGGTGCAATTTCCCTCAAGAGGCAACCACGTCCTCCTAACGTCTGCTCAAAACCAGGAGAACACTAATTCTCCCAAGACACTCTGGTCACACACACAAATCCATGCAATAAAGGAATTCGCATGGAGAGTGAGATGAGCTCACTCATCTGTTCAGAACCACACTCTTCAAAACAAAGGCCACGAGCCTCATGGGGCCACTGAACAGGAGAAATGAGGCTGGGCCAAACTGGGACGTGCTGTAAGTGTAGAACACACACTGCATTTCGAAGACTCAGTTTGCAAGTGTAAAACATCTCAGTAATTTTAAGACTAGTTATATGCCGAAATGATTATATTTTACGTATACTACGTTAAATAAGTTATATTGTGACAATTCATTTCACCTGCTTCTTTTTATTTTTTAATGTGGTCACTGTAAAACTCAGTTATACTTGTGGCTTGTGTTACTGGATAGTGCTTGTACAGACTATCTTTTTAAAAGTGATGGAGAGAAGATAGTAATAGGACTAGAATGGTGTACACAAAAACGCCTAAACTTAAGGGGGGGATGGGGCGGAGCAGGCAGGGGCCGTGGCGGCAACTCAGGCTCTGGAAGGCGGCAGGCCTGGGTTATTCCATCATGGATTAGCTACAGCCTCCAGGGACAATCACTGGGACTGCCGGAGACCGTTCTTTGTAAAATAGGAAAAAAAAAACAAGTGTCAAAGGTGCCTGTGAGCTTAATGGGGAGAAACACACTGGGTGAGAGCTGAGCGCTGGCTGCGGAACAGTCCCTACAGTCGCAGTGTAGAAACTGTAACAAACCCGAAATCCCCATCACCTCTAACTGCACACACTACCTGTCAACTCAACCAGCCTGGCCAAAGCTCAAGGACTATTTGAGTCACAGTTAGAAAAATAGTTCCTTACACAGCTTACTCCCATCAGAAAAATGATGACCTCCCCCAGGTATGTGGTCGCCGGCCTGAGCCAGGAGACCCAACTAGTCGGGTGGATCCAAAACTCTGCTCGAGTCAAAGGACCCCGTCAGCACCTCTTGGTAAACCGTCCAGATTTACGGTTATAGGGCACCTAATTCTGTATGTGGATCGAATTCCTTTTTCTATAAAAATTTCTGTAAAGAACAGAAACGTAAGACCATTATTTAAAAAAACGCAAGCACAAGTTCTTTGACATGAAAAAAATAAAAGCAGCTTTCCTAAGGGGAATTATCTAAGCGTTCTCACCAACTGAACAATGGCCGCTGGACCACATGTGGGCTTACCTGGGGTGTCTGAACTTGGGGGTGCTATTCCTGCAGCATGGAGCCAGGTGCTTGGCCAGACTAGGCAGGTGTGCTGCTGGGCCCTCAAAACCACGTGCTCCCAGGCTTTGGCCTGTTCAATCACCAGAGCCACAAGCGTGTCGTCCAGAATGGGTGTCAGAGTCTGTGGGATGAACACAGCATCACATGAGGCCAGCTCTCTTCCCGCTGTCTCATCAGCCCCATTCCCTGGACACGGAGTAGGAAGGCCAACCATCTACCAGGAACAGTCAGCATTAAGGTGGAAGGAATATGGATAGTGCGGGACTTAGGAAGAGTGAAGAGCTGAGCTAACTAACTACAAACGATTTCGATGGACATGACATGAAAACACTGCCCTTTGTTCCATACCTTAACCTTCACGCCAGTGACAAGCCCAGTGAACAAAAATCTCCCCACACGCCAGTCAACTCCAGACTCCATCACATTTGCAAAGACTAAGAGATAACAGATAACCATCTCCAACTTTCAGATTTCATGAGCCAGTAAGAGTTCCCAAAAAAATGGCGTGATGAGAGTTGCCAAATTTTCACTCTGCTAAGTTTTTTTTCCTTAATTACCAACCACAATCACTGTGATTACAGAACATTAAGGTACTTAAAAACTTTTTACTGTGAAAACGTTCATTTACAATGTAGAGAGAACATCACAGGGAACCGCCACGCTCCCCTAATTCAGCGTCAATAATTATTGTGTAGGACCAGTCGATTCTTCTCCTGAGCCCACATTACTTTACAGCAAGTTTCAGATATACCATGTCTCATGTCCGTAAGTAAAAGCATATTAACAGCAAAAAAAAGAAAGAAAGAAAGAAAGAAAAACAAAAGAGCATAATAAACATGATCTCAGAATGAAGTCAATCTGTAAAGATTTCTGTTTCATGAAAACTCCCTACAATGTCCCTCTTCTTGTCAAGATCACACGTCGCTAAGGACTCTTGTCATGGGCGGATATGGGTTTGGGAACCTCTCGAAGCTAGAGGATAAACAGAACTTGGAAGATTTAACCCAATTTAATTCGAGATAAATAACTTAAAGGACACCCACCCATTCCACATAGCCCACTCCTCGATGTGGAGTCAAGAGGTTTTGAACAAACAGAATTTTTCAAGTTTCAACAGGAAGATCAAACCTCTACTCACCAATTCAACCCGAAACATTAAGCAACAACCTAAAAACGATTTATTCCTGAGGTGCAGCGACCCAGAGAAAAATGTCCCTGTAACCATCACAAGCCCTCTGATGTACACACTTGCTTCAAAACTCAGGGAGGATGCTCTCTCCAGTGCACGTTCCTCATGGTCCAGGAACAGCTCTCACTTATCTATGCACATTTCTACCTCTACTCAAATAAAGCTTCCTTAAATCAATCACCATTCAAGAACGTTTTCTCTCCCTCCTCCCTTTAAATGCATTTTTCCAGCATAAAATGCACTGGAGACTCACAGGGTCAACCACGTGCTGGCGGGGAGGAGCCCCAGACAGCACAGGGCTGGGGCCTCCCTGGGGCGCTTTTAGAGGGGGCTCTTCTGCAGAGCAAGCATCGGTCCCCAGCCAGGAAAGAGCAAACTGAGCGCCCCTCTCCTTGGAGGCCTGATTCTCCCCATCCCTTACAGACAGTGGACTGTGTCACAGCCAGGATGTTTTCCTCTCTCATCCATCCCTGTTTTAAGACGCTGCTCTAGCTCCTAGAACCCCAGGGGAGACCCAATACTACCCGCCCAAAGAAATAGGTATTTTAAAAACTCATATCTTGTACCCATCCCCTCACCAGGACCATGACCACGACCAAGACCATAAGGAATGTTACCCTCTCCAGGGGTGAGCTTTCCCACATATCTTACTAAAAAAGAACAAACAAGATATCAACTCTGCTGCCAAACTGAACGCCCTCCCCTTTATTTGGACTTAAGCCATTCCAAAGAAAGTCTGAATTCTGCATGAATGATGCTTCTATGCGTAACACCGCCACGGGCTGCTGCCTTCTTCCCTGCATGGGCTCCTGGCCGGGGCAGCTCTCCCCTGCACCGCGGGTCGCTCCCGGTGTGTGGAGAAGAGCAGAGAGCAGACCCGAGGCAGCCCGGACGGAGGACACACTTCCAGGGCCTCCCCGTGCACCCCCGAGCCCTCGGGGACGGCGCAGCCCTAGTACCTCCCCGTGGACCCCGGAGCCCCCCGTGGACGCGCAGCCCGGGGCCTCCCCGTGGACCCCGGAGCCCCTTGCGGACGGTGCAGCCCTGGTGCCTCTCCGTGGACCCCAAGCCCCTCGCAAACAAACACCCGTGTCTCCCCGGAGCGTTCGCCGGTGCGCCCAGCGTCGGGAGTTACATTCCCACGCCCCGCGGGGCGGAAGCTCTCCACCCAGCCCTCGCGCCGCCCCAACCCGGCCCTAACCTACCAGGCCCTCAGCTGGCTCCGCCGCTGGCCCGGCTGCAGGCCCGCAGAGCTGGCGTCTGCTCGGCACGGGCCCCGCACACGCACCATCCGGGCCTCCGCCGCCTCACACACGTGTCACGGCGACGCTTAAAGGAGCCGCGGTCCACAGTCCTCAAGGCGGCACACCGAAAGGCCCCGGCAACTTTAAGAGGCGGTGCTAGTTTCCGCCCTATTCCCTGGACCCGCCCACAGCCACTTTACGTGCCCTATACGTCACCTCCCCATCCCGCGGCCCCGCCAGCCTACGCGATGACGAAAGCACGCAGAGCCTGAGACGCCCCGCCCCCTTGGCCGGCGACCCCCGAGTTCCCGCAGAGCACGTGAGGTGCCTGCTTCCGGGTCTGGCGAGCCGGCGCACCTAGGACGGCGTCCGGGCGCACTTCTTTCTCACCTGCAGTAGGGGCGGTGGCGCGGGATGTTTGATCGCACCCTCTAGGGCATTTAGTGACCAAGACACAGGCCGGGCGAGAAGAGGGCAGCGGACCCAGTGAAGCCCGGAGGGCGGAGCAAAATGCTCTTGGGATTAAGGGATCGGGGGCGATGGTATTTGACCTTTGCAGTGTCCCGGGCCCTGTGCAATTCCCTGACCCCACTCCCTTCCTTCAGAAGCGTCATCCCGTGATGACTACGTTAAAGTTTTGGTTGAATGTTTGCAAATGCTCTTTGCTTTTGCGGTACTTTTAAAAATGTCTTTCACCTAATCCACTTGGTTGCCTTCAGTCCCGTTTCGCAGGGCAGGTGGAGAGAGTGCAGTCCCAGACCTGACCTCCAGATACTCTCACATAAGCAAAGGAATATTGTTACTCCACAAAAAACGACTTTTCCTAAAAGGGAACACTTGGAGTATACAACACAATCTGCTGTGTCCTTGGCAGACAAGTGTGAAGGGCAGGCTGGGCGATCCTGGGTGAAGCAACTAGAAACCTGGAGCTAGTCGTTATATTCCCCGCACAGTCCTTCAAGCAGGGACTGGCAATGGAGAGAGAGAATGGGTTTAATTAGAACAAAATTCACCTGTAGTTATCACTTGGCGAGTGCTCGTTTTTGAAAAAGCAAACAAGTATAAACAGACCCGCAGGAGCCTGAGGTTGAGCTCTGCCCTGTCTGTGAGAATCGTCAACTACAGAGATTCAGATTGGGATTTGTCCCGGAGTCCACTCTGCGCCCTAAAGCAATGATTCAGACAAAGACCTTCTCACTCTTCCAGGTCTGATACAATGTATAAATGAGTGATTAAAAGGTTGGGAGCGGGCTTCCCTGGTGGCGCGGTGGTTGCGAGTCCGCCTGCCAATGCAGGGGAAGTGGGTTCGTGTCCCGGTCCGGGAAGATCCCACATGCCGCGAAGTGGCTGGGCCGGTGAGCCACGGCCGCTGAGCCTGCACGTCCGGAGCCTGTGGTCCGCAACGGGAGAGGCCGCGGCAGTGAGAGGCCCGCGTACCGCAAAAAAAAAAAAAAAAAAAAAAAAAAAGTGTGGGAGCAGGTGGGAGGCGGAGGGCTGGCAAGTAGCCCAGGAATGCGGAGACCTCAGTTTTATCGCAGCTCTGCCCTAGTTAGCACGTTGCTTTGGACACTTCTTTTGGGCCTCCATGTGATCATCTGTGAAATAAAGATGATCTCCAGCAGATCTTTGATTCTAATAACAATACTGATGACATTTGTTCCCGTTGCTGAGTTCACATGATGTTCCAGATACCAAGCTGGCCACTTGCCCACACTATCTGATTTAATCCTCATGGCAACCCTACAAAAAGATATTGTTTCCATTTTACAGATGATAAAACTGAGTGTGCAAGATCCCAGCAAGCAAGTGGTGGTTTAAACCCAGGTTTCTCAGGCTCCAAGTTCACATCTTTAGCTCAGGCCCTCAGAGGTAACCCCGAAATTTTTCTTAGATGACAAAGCTATTGCCTGAAAAGGCCCGCATGCTGCTTGAGAATGTGATCTGAGACCTGGAAGTCGAGAGGAGCCTTTGGCCACCCACACTCCCACCCTACTCCCCTGTCAAATTCCCTCCTAGAAGGCTTCCAAGTGGAATCTCCTAGAGGTGTGTTCACATGGCCCATAGGAAAGTCTTTTCTAAAATGCTCCATCCTGGGCTTCCCTGGTGGTGCAGCGGTTAAGAATCCGCCTGCCAATGCAGGGGACATGGGTTCGAGCCCTGGTCCAGGAAGACCCCACATGCTGCAGAGCAACTAAGCCCGGGCGCTACAACTACTGAGCCTGCACTCTAGGGCCCGCAAGCCACAGCTACTGAGCCCACGCACCACAACGACTAAAGCCTGCGCGCCTAGAGCCCGTGCTCCACAACAAGAGAAGCCAGCGCAATGAGAAGGCCATCGACACAACTAGAGAATACCCGCGCGTAGCAAAGAAGACCCAACGCAGCCAAAAATAAATAATAAAATAAATAAAATTTTAAAACATGCTCCATCTCAAACGTCACCAGAGAAATGCAAATTAATACCACAATGAGTTGACGTTCCACACTCTGTGGAACTGCTAGAAGCTAAAAGACTACACATTGGAAACAATGTGTAAGCAAATAGATTGTAAAACTGCAGGGACTGTAAAATGATGCAATCATTTGGGAAAATAATTTGAATGTTTCTTTTATGTAACATACTTAACCTATGAGTACATCCATTGCTGTCACCACTGCAACTAACTACTTCCTGTAGGCTGGTAAATTCCAAATGTGCCAACACAGACCTCTCCTCCTAATCTTTGGAAAGGTGGGTCCAGTGCCTCCTGGACACCCCTTCCCCAGAAGGGGGTGTCCTTTCGAGGTGTCCCACCTCGAAATTCACCATGCCCAGAAACGCCTCCCCCCGCCAAACTGCCTCTCCTTTCTGCCCTGTTGCCTACTTGGGCTGCTGTGCTAGAGCTCAGACCAAATCCTTGCCCTTTTCAGCTGGTTTCCCAGTGGGTCCGGCCACTTGGGGGCACTGCTGAGACGGGTGGGCAGACGAAAGGAGAAGCAGGCCTTTCTTCCCCTCCCTCTCTGCTTTGAGTGGAGTTCCCAGCAGCGGCTTCAACTCCATCCAGAGAGACATACTGTGGTTGCAGCCTCCCACCTGGCCTCTCCCTGGGCTCTTGTAGGGCAGCCTACAAGAGCTGCCTCTCCCTCTGCCCCTCCACCCTCGAGCTGCTGACAGCTTCCTGCTGTTCCCTTCTTGGCTTCCCAGGGAGTTTCTTCCATCAGGCTGTCACCAATCCCTACCTTAATCCCTGCTGTTTTAAAGGCTGTGCAGAGTGGTTTTGGTGTTCCTGGTTGGACCTGGACTGATGCAGACAGTAACCCCAACGATCACCTGCCTGGCCGCATCCTGGACTCCCCCTCTGTCCCTCACCCCGTGTAAATTCTCAACAAATTTTGCTAATTTTACTTTCCAAATATTCCTCAAGCCATTCCCTCTCCTCAGTCCAATTGCCCAAGTAAAGCCGCTCTCCGCTCTCTCCTGCATTACTGGAATAGAGCCAAGTCCATTGCTCAAGCTGCCAAACAGAATAATATATCTAAAAGGCCGACCTGAACCCATTTCACTCCTGTCTGAAACCCTTTCCCGTCCACCCCTCCCCCTGCCTCCTGCTGATGGGAAAGCCAAGCTCCTTCGCAGGGTCTCTAATAGCCTCCCAGGGGCTGGCTTTTTCCTGCCTTTCCCCCTCCTCCCCAGCCATTCCCTGCCCTGCATCCTTCAGCAGAGCTAAATCCAAGTGCCCCCCAGGCCCCAATCAGGCTGTCTCTACTCCAGGCTCAGGTTGGTCTTTGGCCTAAAATTCCCTTTCCCACTTGTCCTTCAACAACCTCCTCTGGTGCCACTTCCACCAAGAGGTCTTCCTGGATTCCCTCTATCCCTGCCATTAGGTTGGTGTTGCCTTGGGCTGGCGGCACATTCCACTTATACATTCAATTGGAATGTTCTCGGGACTTCTCCCTCCCCCATCAAGTCTCATTTCATTGGTGTGTCCCTGGACCAGTGTGCTGGAGGTACACTGGATAAATGTGAAATCCAACTAAATGGCAAATAAAATGCTGGAAATGAGGGCTTCCCTGGTGGCGCAGCGGTCGAGAGTCCGCCTGCCGATGCAGGGGACACGGGTTCATGTCCCGGTCCGGGAAGATCCCACATGCCGCGGAGCGGCTGGGCCCGTGAGCCATGGCCGCTGAGCCTGCGCGTCCGGAGCCTGTGCTCCGCAACGGGAGAGGCCCCAACAGTGAGAGGCCCGCGTACCGCAAAAAAAATAAAAATGCTAGAGATGAGACAATTGAATAATCTCTAAATCCTGAAAGAGAAAACTGGAGAAACACTGAAGATGAAAGAATAAAGCATTCTCAATTAAAAAAAAAATAAAGCTGTAGCCAAAATGAATCAAAATAGAACTTACCTTTAAAAAGTGCATTAACAAAGTAACAGCATTGTTGCCCAGAAGTCACCTGGGGGCTCCTTACTTTGGAGGTTGACGTAAAAGGGACTGGACCCCTCCGCCGGTTTCACAGCCTGTAGATGACCAAAGATTTAAGCTAATTTCTGGAAAGACCTGTGTCACATTTCTAACTGTAAAGTAATCATTGTTCTTCTGACCTTTACATCAGTCACTGTGAGTTTTGGTTCCTGTGAGCCGCTGCTGCTGGGCCTATACAACCCTAACAATTTCCAGTTTCTAGAGACTGCCAAGTTACATCCAAACCCGGGTCTGGTTGAACTTACCAAGGAAAAGCCACGTGGCAGGGCTCCCAGAGTTTTGTTTTAGGCCTTCTTTCCCCTGCACGCAGATGGGCTGCAATGGAATTGGGCCTGTGTTCAGTGGTTTGGCCAAAAAGTAGCCAATGGACCTTAAATCCCTGTGTCGGCTGTGGCCACTCGGCTGCCTCTTCCTTCCGCTCCCAGACAAAGCTTCCTCTCTAAGAAAACTCACCCAGCGTAAATGCCACAGGTGTGTACTTTCCCTGTGTGTTTGAGGGCAGCTTTCCCCACCTGCTAATACTGAAATCCTGCTTGAATCCTTACGGAAGCCGTGAGATCACCCATCCCCACGGCTCTCGTAACACCCCTCTGCACACCCGCCTGCCTCCCCCAAACTCCCCCACAAGGCCTCTCACTTGATCCGTCTGGGTGTTGCTCCCGCTGCTGGGCTTGGTTTGATCTGCTCCTTTCCCCTCAGGTGGCTCTGGTTTTCCTTTGTAGCACAGGGGCACTTTGCACAGCTCTGTTACTGTCCTCAAAGCACTGCTTGCATCTTTTTGGCCTCAGGACTAGATTATACAAACTTTGCAAGAGTGTTCAAGACCCTGCCTTTTTAAATTTATTTTTATTAAATTAAATTAATTAATTAATTTATTTTTTATTTATTTATTTTTTTTGTGATACGCGGGCCTCTCACCGCTGCGGCCCCTCCTGCTGCTGAGCACAGGCTCCAGACGCGCAGGCCCAGCGGCCACGGCCCATGGGCCCAGCTGCTCCGCGGCATGCGGGATCCTCCCGGACCGGGGCACGAACCCGTGCCCCCCGCATTGGCAGGCGGACCCTCAACCACTGCGTCACCAGGGAAGCCTGAGACCCTGCCTTTTAAGTCCTGGCACCACCTTGCTTTTGAGCCCTCCGCCCCCAGCACTGCCCAGGGAACACAAAGTAGGCCCACCTAGACTCCTCCTTGCCGTGTCTGGGCCTGCCTGGGAAGCGGGTGGGTAGAGGCAGAGGGGCCATGGCCCGAAGCTGCCTGTTGAATGGGGTTGAATGGCGACTCAGTCTGTCTAGTACCTGGGAGAAGAGGTGGTAGATGTCACCCCCAAGCCGGAGAGGCTAAGAATCTATGGTGCCTCCTCTCCCCTCCTCTTTCTGGCTGAAAACCAAGGACTCCGAGGCTCCAGAAGGTGGTGAAGGACACTGAGGGGAAGAACCCAGGTTCTGAATCAGCCTTGGAGGGCACCCACCAAACATCCCCATTGGTCTTGGCAAGAAATAAACTCCTTTGTGTTAGTCCCTGGGATACTGGGCTCATTTGCCACGGTATCCAGAGCTGCCTTAGCTGGTACACCTTCGCTCTCAGATCACAGGAAGGTAGGATAAGGCTTTCGGGCCCCAGAGTTGTGGGCGTGCTGCATCTGAGGATGAACTCTAGCAACTGGGAATACAGCAGAGGGGGCTTGATAGACCTTGAGTGTTTGGAAGGTGTCCCATAATGACAGGGTGACACTTAGCAGTTTGCCCAGGACAGTGCTTCTGTACACCTCTTGATACTACTAATTGTTAATAGCACCCGCTTTCTCGCTCAGAAGTGTCCTGGTTTGGAAGAGAAAGCACATAGGGATGAATTTCCCAGATAATTGAATTTTATTCTTTTTTTAAGTTTAGAAATTACAACTTGGAACAAGGTATCTTGGTGTGATCAAGTGTCTTCACTGAGACTAGGATTTTGCTGTCATTGTTTCAAAATTCAGAAAAAGGGAGAGAAATCTGCCTTTGTCCTGGGGGGAAAAAAACACATAAAAACAAACCACTACAAGGCTCTTCCTGCAAGTGGAAGGAAAGGGTCCCCACCTGCTGCTGGGTGGGCGTCGATCTGTGGAGGATAACCTGCTTCTACCTGAGCCACGTCCTTGTTGGAGGCTCTGTCCGTGGTCCTTAGAGAGGCTGGGGAAGCAGGGCAGGCGTATGTTCTACTGAAGAGCTGGGCCCAGGATTCTGACTCTGCCTGGGTTCAAATCCCAGCTCCAGTGCTGAACGGCTGGGTGACCGGTAACTCAAGCTTCCCAGGCCCCGGTTTCCCCATCTATCCAATGGGAAGGTGAGAGGACCACCCCTCAGAGTTGGCAGATGTTAAATGAGATCATGTACGTGAAACATTTAGCACAAGTCCTGGCGTGGGATAAACGTTAGCTATGACTGGAATTATTAGGTTTATCAGAATGATTTCCTAAGCAGTTGCCCCTGGGAGTTTAGGAGCAGAGTCTCCTGAACTGGGGACAGATCATGGAGGAAGATGGAAAGGACTCATACGCGAAAAAGAGTTATCACGGCAGGCCCGAGACCTCTCTCCCCCTGGAAGGTCTGCTTCCGAGGTCTGGGAGCGTGGATTTCTAATAAGAGTGGCTCCCGTGCCCCAGCTGTTTGTGGATGTTGAAACCTGCTTCTGCTCTGGGAGTCTGGGGTTTTGCTACACGCTGGGCAGAGGGCGCCAACCTGACCAGCACCCAATACAAACGCTGGGGGCTAAGTCTCCAGGGAGCCTCTCTGGTTGGCATCTCATTCCTGCTGCCCACCCGCCCAGCCCCACCACCCAACTTCACTTCAAAGGACAAAGCAAGGACACGTTGATTGGCCTAAAAATAAAAACGAAACTTTAAGCTTTCTTTCTAGGTGATGTATGCAGCCTTCCGTCTGCATCCCATCCTGGATCCTGTCCTCAGATCCTCTATAACACTCACCCTTTCTCTGATTTTGACCCCCACGTGACACCCCACCATTCTGCAGACTCCGACTTGGATTTGGTTCACGCTTCTGTTTCATTTAATTAGAAAGAAACATTCCTCCAAGTTGTTACTGAATGAAAACAAGCAGAATTCTCTCCTGTTTCTGAATGTCTTTTTTCTCTTCCCCACAATTTGTTTCTTGGAGGAAGAAAGCTATTAGAGCTAAATGATTCCCCAAATCAAAGCACTGCCTTTCACTGCAAGATGATTCAAGGCAACTGCCTGTGACAGGGTGAGCTATGGGTCGGCTAGAAGCTTGAACCCAAGGCCAGAGATAGATCTGTCCGTGAACTTGAAAGTCTTAATGTAAAACCATGGCAACAGCACGTCGCTGTTAGGATAAAGCTGACCCTACTGAAATATTGCAGCTCCACCATCTTGGTTTGATTTTAAGTTAGATCAGATAAACAGATGCAGGAATAATTAGGAGGGAAAAGATAGTGCCCCTCAAACGTCTGAAGGATTTTCACCAGCCCTGATGGTTCTCCCACTGCCGCCCTGTCCCCCACCCCACCCCCACCCCCGATCATGGTCTTGCGAACTGGATCCTGCAGAGGCTGCTGCCGTGTTTCCACTTTGAACCCACATGTGTCTGTTGGGGGTTCCGACCAGAGAGCAGGTTGTCCTCAGTTGCCCCCATTGCTTTTCTTTCGCAGAATGAGCAAGGCTGAGGGGGAAACAGTGGTGTCTGGTAGAATCCCTAACAATCTGGTTACCCCATATGTGGGTCTTCAGACTGATTTAAAACTGCCTGCAAAGATCAAGAAAACTGGGAAAATTGTTGAAACCGGATCATGAGTGCATGGAGTTCGTTTTGTCATTCTGTGTTTCTGTCTGTGTTGGAAAATTTCCACAAGAAGTGTTTTTAAAAAGTCACATTTGACCTAAACACATAAAATGAATGAAACGTTTGTGTTAAGACCCCAAATGTGGTCTGCAGGTTGGGACGGGCACCAATGCCAAGTAAGGTCATTTGTATGACACAGAAAGTGTTTGTATTATTCAATATTATTCTAATACACCTCTGAACCATTTCCCCCATAGATCTCATCACATGGAAAGAACAATCCAGATATTCCTGCAGTGGATGGCATTTAATGCTTTGTCTCACTAACTCTTTACTGCCTCATGAGGCAGCTGTGAGTTTGTTCTTGCTGATTAGGGATCTGCTACAGAAAATGGCAAACATGAATCTTCCAGCTTGTCCCTGGAATAACAAATTCTACAAGTGGGCCAGAGGGTGGTCATGTGTTCGAACATACCATGAACGGACTTTCATATGGTGACTCGCAGTGATATGAGACTCGGTTAAAGTTTAAATGATGATGGGGGGACTTCCCTGGTGGCGCAGTGGTTAAGAATCCGCCTGCCAATGCAGGCGACACGTGTTTGATCCCTGGTCCGGGAAGATTCCACATGCTGCGGAGCAACTAGGCCCATGCGCCACAACTACTGAAGCCCCTGTGCCTAGAACCTGTGCTCCGCAACACGAGAAGCCACCGCAATGAGAAGCCCGTGTACCGCAACGAAGAGTAGCCCCCATTCACAGCAACTAGAGAAAGCCCGCGGGCAGCAACGAAGACCCAACACAGCCAAAAATAAATAAGTAAATAAGTTAATAAAAAGAATGATGATGGGACCATTTTTTCCAGCTTGAGAGGGAGAGAAGGGAGGCAGGGCAGGGGGGCAGGGGGGCAGGGGAAGGGACTTGAGGGAGCGACTGCAATGTAGGGACCTTATTTGGATCCTGATTCAAAACAACAAACTATAAAAAAGCATTTACGAGACCATCAGAGATGTCTGAACACTGACTAGATCTTCCATGACATTCACGGATTCTAATTATGTTTTCAAGGTGTGATAAAAGTATTTCGGAAATGTTTTTAAAATAGTTTTTGTTTTGGGACTTCCCTGGTGGTCCAGTGGCTAAGACTCCACGCTCCCAATGCAGGGGGCCCAGGTTCAATCCCTGGTCAGGGAACTAGATCCCACACGCCACAACTAAAGATCCCAGGTGCCGCAACTAAGACCCGGCACAGCCAAATCAAAAAATAAATATTAAAAGCATAGTTCTTGTGTTTTTAGAGATATGTACTGAAACATTTACAGATAAAACTGGTTGACATCTGGAATCTTCCCTTACTGATAATCTCGGGCAGGGTAGTTGGGGGAGTGGGTGCAGGAAGAGAAGAAAGACTGTGGTTTCATTGTGGACGATGCAAGATGGTTGCAGGGCTCTGCTTTCATGTGTGAGTGTGTGTGTGTGAGTGTGTGTGTGTGTGTGTGTGTGTGTGTGTGTGTGTGTGTGTGTGTGTGTGTGTGTGTGTGTGTGTGTGTGTGTGTGTGTGTGTGTGTGTGTGTGTGTGTGTGTGTGTGTGAAGTGCTCCGTAACAGAAAGGGAGAAGTATGTGCTGAATGAAGGGGCCCCGTCCTGCCTCTTGGCCAGTTTGAGAAACCATATTCCCCGTCGTCTGCCCCACTCTCTGCCACATCCCACCTAGGCCTCTAAGTGCCCAGGCCTGCTTCTCAGGGGATAAACCAACCCGCACCCTCCCGTGTTCCTAATCTAGAAAGCGGCAGCTCGGAGTGTCGGACACGATCACACAGAGATAGCCAGCGCTCTCGTTGATAATACTGTTTATTGTCCACGGACCCGAGCGGTCACTCGAGAATGACACAAGGCATCGGAGACATGCGCTGTCTGCTTGTCGACTTTCAACAACTCTCACGTGTTCCCAGCACAGGAAGGTCTCAGACTTCATATTCCAGCAAAATCACATTGCCCCAAAAGTAAAAAAAAAAAAAACAAACAAAAAAATCCAAACAAAAACGAACAAGATCAACAAAGCTTTAAATTACGGCGGCAAGTCCGATATTTCTTAATACTTATCAAGCCAAGATTTGGAAATAACTACAATGTAAACTTTATTTTAAATATTTTGAGTTGCTTGCAGAAGTATAGAGGGAGGAAAGAGCAGTGCTTAGAACATAACATATAAATTAAACAATGCTGAATGCAGCCTTCTTAAACTATATATATACGGCAACTATTTACCCTTGAGGGTATCTGAGTGGCTTCTCTCGGCCACCACCAGGTACTTCATCTTGACTTTTTTTTTTCTGCTCAGCACGGCTACAAGACGGATGTGCGTAGACTGAATATAAAGGCCATCTTTTAGAACCAACCTACTCAAGGATTCTTTGCCTCGTAATAATTGGAACTGGAGAACAAAAGATGGGAGACGGAAAATCAACGATACTCAAGGAACTGAAGAAAAGGTCTGAAGGAATCACCATCATAGGCTAGCTACCGCGCCATTTCCACTCTGGGTCCACTGCTCCCACGATGCAGAAACCTTTGAAAAAAAAAGGTGCGAGTCTAACCCCTACCAAGGGTAATAAAAAATACAGCACAGGAATGATTACAACTGATGTCAGAAACAAACCAACACATTTAAAAAAATCAGCAGAAACAGGAGTAAATGTTACATATGATAACACCGTACAGGAAGCAGACGGGGGTGGGGTGTTATACTCATTGGAGGGTCTGGTGTTCTCGTATATACTGAAATCACAAGGACTGGTCCATTATGACATCTTACAAACTTTCTATCACTGTACAGCATGAAGACGCCCTTGGAGCGGGCCGGATTCCTGGAGAGTCCCCTAGTCTGCCCTAGAAAGGGAGTCATCAAAATCTGTGCTGACCAGGTCCCGGGTAGGCATGGGGGCTGCATGCCACTGGTGGGGGAGGTCAGGAGTCTTACAGGTGCTTTGGGGTCACCGCAGAATAGAGCAGGCTTAGAAGATGACTTTGGAAGAATTCTGCAGAAGGACCACTCCCAGGCTGACAGACTTCAGTTTCACTGTGTGTGTTTGCATATAGCGTGCATGATAAACTCAGAACAGTTTATCTTTAGAACACAAGTGGGAAGAAAAAGGAGATTATCTTTACTGTTGCTGAGAAATTTCTGCCTCTGCTAACTCCCAGTTTACTGGCATCAGGAAACCACCTTTAGGGAACAGATAGGTTCCCTAGTTCCCTATGAACTTTCTTAACCGAGAGATCTTCGTAATACAAGAAATATAAGCAGAGGTGGGTACACTTGTAATTTGGGTTCACATATTCTCTAAAAATTCATCTTTAGAAGAATGTCTCTTAAAGCTGGCCACAGAGTCCTGGAGGCCCAGAAAGCAATGAGAATTCTACTGACGCCACCTCCCTCCCAAATCCGTCCTTCCCTGGGGAGGACTTCATTCTACGCTGCGTTAACTTCACTCTCGGGAACCCCCGCATGGCACAGTGACAGTCAGTCTTTGAGGGAGGTCATACTCTAAACCTCTGGCACCTGCTTGGGGGCCTCTGAGGCGTGTTGGGGGACAGAGCGGGACCCAGCTTTTGATGTCCTCAGGATGTGCAGACGGCACAGCCAGCTCATGCCACCAGCCACACACAACCCCTCGCCAAGCAAATTCGCGCCCCTCCACCTAGATGCCGGAGGCCAGAAAGAGAAAGAGGGAGCAAGGGGCCTCAGCAGCTCAGTAAGGAACTACAAGGGCAGCCAAGCCCCGCCCCCGCAAATGTCTGCCCCAGGGCAGAACGTGGCAGGTTCCGCCAAGGGCTGGGGTGTGTGTTGGGGGCCAGGGATGGGAATCAAAGGACTTGGCTGGAGCTGAAGCTCCTTGTCCCTGCATCGCTACAAGGTCTGGGAGGGAGGCTCCCGATGGAATTCTGCAGATTAATACAATTAACTGGGGCTCCATTAAGAGCAAGCCACCGGTCCAGGGCTGCTCCCAGACACACAGAAGTCACAGGTACTGGGAGTCCGTGGTGGGCATGGGGGAGTCTGCGGGGGTACAGGGCACTTACAAGGGGCAGGGGCTGCCACCCCAGGGCCAGAGGTGGAAAGCTGCAGGAACTGAGGGACACGCCCCCCAAGAGGGAAGGGACCTGGTAGGCCTGCTACACAGTCTGGCAACGACCCTCAAAAGTTTCTGCAAAATGCACACTTCCAGGCTCTGCCCTGATCAGGCTAGGGGACCCTTAAGTCGCTGCCTGCTCAGCGTTTGTGACAGTGCCAAGGCTGGGCATGGGAGGGCAGCCCGAGCGTCCTGCCCCTGCCCGCGCTCAAGGATGGGAGACCGAGTTGCGCAGTGTCCAGGCTGGCGGGTGGGGTATGGGACCCACCTCTGCCTCCAGACCCACAACGATGTTGAAAAGGAAAACGGGGGTGGGGAGGAGAATCACACTAATTTAGACCCACTTGGATGACTGTTTTATTCATGCTGTTTCCAGGAAGGGATGTCGGAGCTGGACCAGTCTGAACTCTTGGAGGCTTTCAATTGGCCACAGGGGTGCTGGTGGCCTGCTTACGGGTCCTCGATGTCCAGAAACTCCTGCTTGGGGGGTGCCGCTCCACGGTACCACGCACAGGAGCCGTCGCTTCTCTTGATGCAGGCGAAAAACTTGGCCTGGTGCCCGTTGATGCTCTTCTCCGTGACCCAGTCCATCCAGAGGCACTCATCCGGAGAGGAGATGTAGCACGGGATCATGGGGCAGCGCGTGATCTAGGAAGGGGGACGCAGAGGTGGATTCAGTCAGGGACCAAGGCCACTCACGGGGGCACCTCCAGAACCTGGCAATGCACCTGGCGAAGGTGCTCAAGGGCAGTTTGCAGAATGAATGACCAAGTGAGTGCACCAGGAAGGGAGGGAGCTGGGACTGGAGTCCAGCCCGCTCCATCAGTAGCCTTTCCTGAGCCCCATACTCTCCAAATGGTAGTAGGCAGCCTGCCCAAGGCGGGACAGTACACAGTCTCTGCACCCCCAGCAACTGTGAATGCTCCTCCACTTTGGGCCATCTGGTCTACCTTCTCTGAGCATAACAAACTGGCTTCAGCTCAGCCCTGCCCTCCTGGGAGTATAACAATAATAACAATAAAGGGTCTTGAATCTACTGGATAGGTTCAAATCAAATTAAAAGGACGTTGTCTTGCTCCCAAGCACCCATGGGTTTAGAGGGGATCGGCAAGCAGCATTTTGGCAAAAGAACCTGAGTTCACAGGAAGGTGAACACCTTCAGGCCAAGCAAGGAAAAACGAGGAACTCGCTTCTTAACTTCATGTTGGGCACAGAGGAGTTCGCTGGACCTACGTGTAGCTGTAGGTCGGAATTCACGTTCTGAACGAGCTAAGGACAGGAGGGCCCATCTACCAGGATGGGCAGGAGGGCGGCACAAGCAGCGCCAACCGGCAGAGGCCAATCCCCGCAGCCTCACACAGGGCTGCGCTGGGCCAGCATCTTCGGGACCCAGACTCGCATCCTGTGCTGGGGCTGGGGGAGGGGCAGTGCTGATGTGTTAGCAGACAACAGGATGGGAGCCCGCGGGCCGTGGAGGAGATCTCACCTTCTACGGCTGCTTCTAAGCATTAGCGCCGCTGTAACTGTGTTTGGTGCAACCTCTGGGCCGCTTTTAAGAAGAGGGGCTGGGGCTTCAGCACACAGACCCCACATTTACACGGACCCACGCATGGAAATGGCTGGTATGTTGGCAAGAGCATAGCACCTGGGACACTCTTTCACAAGGCACACAATTCTCTGCCCTTGTACATTTGTAGAAAGATACTCCTAGGACCATGTTCTCCCCACGAAACTCCTCCTCCTAGAAGGCTTCCTTCCTAGAAGCCACAGGCCACATGGTCAGATTCCCCTCACCTCCCAAATGTCCCTGGCTGGACATCCTCACTTGTGGGTAGGCCACACCTCCCCAGAGCCCTGGCCTAAGTTGGGACCCCAAGGACTGAGAGGCCCAGGAAAGCCAGGGATCAAATCCCAGCAGTCCACCCACCTGGAGGAGGTGGTGGTGAGGCGGAGCGTGGGAGGAGGTAGTGGCGGCTTACCTTGCACTCACAGCCCATCTGGTACCTGTGGTTCAGGCTCTTCTTCTGGGTGGTGCTCAGGGTGTCCCAGGGCACGATGAAGTCGCAGAGGGTGATGTGCATCTTGCCGTTCCCCTCGGCCTTTCCTGAGTAGACAGGGGTCACCAAGCTCAGGAGGAGTCCTGGGTTCTCATCCTCCTCCTGCATTTGGATGTGGCTTGGGCATAGGGAGGGTCAGTTCTGACAGTACCGTGTGCTGTGGGCTCAGTTGTGTCCCCTCCGAAATTCAGATGTTGAAGCCCTTACCCCTAGCACGTCAGGATGTGACTGAATTAGGAAAGAAGGCCTTTCAAGAATTGATTAAAATGAGGTCGTTAGGGTGAATCCTAATCCAATAGGACTGGTGCCCTTATAAGAGGAAGAGATTAGACACAGACAGACAAAGAGGGACGACCATGTGGGGACACAGGGAGAAAAGTGGCCATCCACAAGCCACAGAGAGAGGCCTCAGAAGAAACCAACCCTGCCAACATCTTGATCTTGGACTTCCAGACTCCAGAATTGTGAGAAAATAAATTTCTGTTGTTTAACCAGTCTGTGGTTTTTGTTATAGCAACCCGAGCACACTCATACACTGTGGAATATTTATTCTGAGTATAAAGAGAATGCAAGCTCACTGTAGAAAACTTAGAAAAGGTAGGAAATAATTTTTTTAAAAAATTTATTTATTTATTTATGGCTGTGTTGGGTCTTCGTTGCTGTGCACGGGCTTTCTTCACTGTGGTGCGCAGGCTCCTCGTTGTGGTGGCTTCTCTTGTTGCAGAGCACAGGCTCTAGGCACACAGGCTTCAGTAGTTGCAGCACGCAGGCTCAGTAGTTGTGTCTCACGGGCTCTAGAGCGCAGGCTCTGTAGTTGTGGCATGCGGGCTTAGTTGCTCCACGGCATGTGGGATCTTCCCGGACCAGGGCTCGAACCCGTGTCCCCTGCACTGGCAGGTGGATTCTTAACCATTGCGCCACCAGGGAAGTCCAGTAGGAAATAATTTTTAAAAACTTCTCTCTTTTCATTACCTAGAGCTAAATTTTGATGCATTTCTTTCCAATATTCTTTTATGCACACGTATTCACACACACAAGATCATGTTGTACGTAGATTGTATTGTTTCCTGGTTTCTTTCCACCAAATATTTATTCCTAAGCATTTCCTCCATTTGATGTTGAACTTGTAATTCTGGGTTGTTCCCTTATGAACGGTAAAAATAGAATTTTATAAAATCAGAAATCTGCCCTGAATTCCTTTTATTGGGGATGATGAGACGCTGTGGTACCTTAGGCTCCTGACTCAGCCCTCTTCCTCCTTTTGTGAAGAGTTCTCATTGGTGACAGCCCGGGCATTAGCTGAGCAGGAGAAAAAGACGAGCCAGTGTATTCTGGTGACTGACAGAACCTAACGAGGGCCAGGGAGGTCGTCTAAAATCTTGTCCCTCCTGCTACAATGGCACCTTGTCAAGAGGCACAGATACCCAGTGATGACACCAGAGCCTGGCAGAGAGCGACACGCGATCCCCTCAGAGGCAGAGAGGAGCCCCGGGCTGCACCCTGAGCACCTTGGCTTGACAAAGCTGCAGTGCATCCGACTTAATGATCTCAGGCATAGCCCTGGCCACGGACAATCTGCTAATAGAAACATAGCTCAGCGAAGCACTGATGCAGCTTGTCGTCAACCGCGCCCTGTCGGGAGGAAGTGAAACAGAAATCTATTGCCAGGGGAAAGATGAGATGGGCTGCCTGAGGCTGCGAGCGGCACCAGTGACATCCTTTGCCACCTGCCCATCCTTTGCTGGGCAGGTGGCAGGAAGCAGTCCCCAGGTATGAATTCTCATGCTCTTACCTCTTCTTTAAACACGCCTCTTACCTTCAGGAGCTCTATTTTTCTTTGTATCTGTTTAGAGTTGTATGACATTCCAGGTAAAGAAACGTATCAAGGAGCAGAATGACTGCTGCAGCATTCATTCTGATCCTAATAACTAAAAAAATATACGTCTGGGTGGCCTTAAACTTCAAAAATAGCTATTTTTTTTTCTAGGCCTGTAGCTACTTTCTATGAGTTCAGAAAAGATGAGGAGCAAAATGGACAGATGGCAAGTAACTCCTTCCCACAGCCTGGTTTCTTCTGGCATTTACTACCTTGCCCAGGCTGGTCATTCATCAGAGGCAGGCTGAGTTCTCAGTCTGGTCTCTCCCTCCAGACTTCCGGAGCAACTTCCACTGTGTCAGGTGACGGGCACCAATATCCCACTTCACATCGTTCTTTGCCTTTCTTACGTATCTTGTTCCTTAACCAGCTCATAAACACGAAGGGTAAGGGTTGTGTCTTAATCCTTTTTTATCCATAGTTCCTTGCACATAGTAATGGCTCAATAAAAGTCTGCTGACGATGGCGTGGGTATCTGTTCTAACAATGTGCTTCATTACCTTTTTCTTGCTGTCTTCCTCTTTAATCTTTTCACCACCAATTCAAACTTCCACAGAGGGCATAGAGATGAAATGGAAATTGTATAGTTTCATTGGTCCCAGTTACTGGGCTCACATAAGCTTTAACTGTCACGTGTAAACGGTGTAGCATCTCAGAATGTTAAAAGGCGACCCCTTTCAGTAGAGGGAATTAAGACTTGGTTGGGCACGTGAGCATCTGTCTGCCTTGGAAAAAAAGCAAAGTCTTTCTTGGCTACAGAAAAACAGGAATTAATTAAAATTTGTAACTGAGGGTTGTATGTTTATTTTTCCTTCCGGAGGAGAGGACTGTAGAAGAAAATTACAGGGCCGATTCCATAACAGTTCCTGAACACAAGCGTCTCACGGAGCCAACTCAACATGTGAAGTTGAGTCATCAGCCCAGGAGGAGGTGGGCTGCCCCAGGCTATGTGGTCACTCCTGGGGCTGCAGCCAGCGCTGGCTGAGTGGTTTACTGTGCCCTGTGATTCTTGGTTAGCCCATTCCGACTCCAGGAAAACAAGATCTAGAGTCTGTTCTTTAGAAATTAAACAGATTTGTTCCAGAGCTGTCTCGCTGAGCCAGGGAAGGAAGTCAGATTAGAGAGGTCCCTCTGTAATGGGGTGAGTCAGCCGCCAGTGGAAGTGCCTTTTATTAATCTTATGTTCCATGGCCAGTTAGGGAACTAAAATGTGTCCCATGTCACTTGCTTGCTTCCAATACTAAATGTGAGGTAGTCAAGATGATAGGCACACAGTCACCACATGAATTCCTCTTCAAGTGTTTTTAATTTTGATTATAAGTGGAGCTACAATTTGGATGGTTTCATGTGTAGCAAGCTTCTGAAATGTGTGTGGCAATTACTTGTATAACTGTCTTCTCATTCAGCCTGGGGACAATTGAAAGGGCCTGTGGTAGGAGCAGCACAGGTCACATACATGTTACATGTTAAATAGCACATATGAACGGCTGAGCTTCCACGTGGGAAAAATATCAATGTTATCACGAGTGACTTGAAATTGTGAGCCTTTCTGCATTTGACTCATGATGCTCCCTTTGGACATGAAGTCCTTCCCTTTCAGAAAAGGGTCTGAGCACAACTGATTTTCCCTCCACGTCCCCCAAAAGAAAGAAAAGCAACCACCAGGAAAACAATCACCACGCGGCCACCACGTGGACCTCCACTCTTGTCCTGGACCCACCTGCTAAGCAGCCCTGCGGTTTCCTTGCACTCTCGGAGTAAACGGAACGGGGCAGGACCCAAGCCCCACGCTCCACGGAGACACTGCTGGGGCTCCTGACTGCTGGACATAAGCCATCTCCCCATCCTGCCCCAGGATCCGGCCAAAGGGCCCCATGGTCTGGACCACCCATCTCGTGGAATAAAGGGTGGTGCCCCGCTCCTCAGAATCTCGGGGCAAGAGGCAGGTCTGACTGACTGAGAAGGGCCCCAGGAGATGAAATAATGTCCAGAGGCTACTGACCTCGAGGGAGGTGACCAACCACGGCTGCTGGGGCTCAGCTCTCCTGAGCGTGTGCAGACTAGCTATTTGGCACCTCTGGAACAAAAGGTCTGCCTTGACCCAGAGGAGGGCAGGTTCTCAGTCCTGGCTGCACACTGGACTCTCCTAGGGAGCTTTACAAATGCGATGCCGGGGCCCCACCCCTGGAGATTCTGCTTGAATTGGTCTGGGGTGTCGCCTGGGCATCAGGATTTTTGCAAACTCCCTGTGGAATTCCAAGAAGCAGTGCATGTGGAGGACTGCTGGGTTAGGCGTTGGGGCAGAGAGACTTCTAAACCTGGACCAATGATGGAAGAAGCAGAGTGTAACGGACCCAGGGGTCAGGCGGACCAGGGTCTAAATTCCGGCTGCACCATTGCACCACTCCCCGGCACTGTGACGCTGTCAGGCGTGTGCTGAGAAACGCCTGACCAGCAGCTCTCCTGGGAGGAAAAGCTCTGGTGTGTAGCGTTTGCCCTAATTCTGTGGTGTAAATACTCCCCCTCTGGCCAATTTCAAGCTGCCACCATGACATCAACCGAAGTTTAACAATCGGCTTGAAAGTGAAAGTGGGTTCAGGCACACACCACGGGACCTGGGAACACGGCTCCAGCCTCTACTCCTCAGTTTTCCTCATCTGTAAAATGGGGATAATAGGGGGTAGTGAGGATTAAATGGAACCCACATGGAAAGCATTTGGAGAACGTCAGTGCCAGGAAAAGGGCACTCCTATTTCTATTAACAGGGAGCTGGTGAAGCCTGATGTAGAGGCCTTTAAGACAGAGCCTCAGCGTGGGTAAGGATTCAGCTGGGCATGTCTGGAAGCAGGTCCTAGCCCACACTGAGGTCGCTTTTCCACCAGGAGCCGCCCACGACAGGATGCAGGCTCTCCCTCCTTGAATAAGGGCTTCGGCAGCTCTGCAGTTTGGCCAGACAGCCCTTAGAGGGCAGTGTGGAGACTCAGCAGGATGGCTGAGGCTCTCATTTTAAAGGGTGTTAGAGACAAGGACAAAAAAAGGACACAGAAAATCAGAAGCCTTTGATTGGCTGGGGCAATAAGGTCCCTGAACCAGGTGTGTCTCCGCCAGTGCCATTTCCTGTGCTACTGTGATGTCACAGGCAGGTTGTCAGCTCTCTGCATTGTGATTTTTGTCCTCATCCGCTTCTCTCCATTTGATATGATCTTTCCTACTGTAAAAACAGTAGATACTGCAAATGTGAAATGGTGCAGCTGTTTTGTAAAACAGTCTGTCAGTTCCTCAAATGGTGAAACACAGCGTCACCGTAGGTCCTGCAGTTCCACTCCTAAGTATCTACCCAAGAGAAATGAAAACACACGTCCAGGCAAAAACTTGCACACACATGTTCAGAGCAGCATTGCTCATAATAGACAAAAGGCAGAAACAACCCCAGTGAAATGCTGAATGGATAGGAGAAATGCTGAATGGGTAGTACATCCATCCAGTGGAATATTATTCAGTCATAAAAAGGAGTGAAGTGCTGATACGTGTTACAACATGAACAAAACATTAAAAACTTTAAAAAACATTATGCTGAAAGAAGCCAGACACAAAGGACCATATGTTACATGATTCCATTCATAAGAAAGTCCAGAGTAAAGAAATCTACAAAGAAAGATTAGTGGTTGCTGCGAGCTGGGGTCAGGGGAGAGTGGGAGTTAGGAAGGTAATAGCTAAAAGGTATAGGGTTTCTTTTTGACTGTGCTGAAGGTTGCACACCTCTGTAAATACACCCAGACCCTTGAATTATACACTTTAAATGGGTGAATTGTATGCTGTGTGAATTATATCTCAATAAAGATGTTAAAAAATAATAGGTGCTCAAAATAAAACATTTAGGAAGTTCAGAAGGGCCTATAAGGGAAGGAAAAAAATCTCCCATTATCCCCAAGGAGAGAGACAAAATTCTTGAGGTATTGACAAAGAAACTCACGGAAGCAGGTGCTGGATGTGAGCATTTTGTGGAAGGGAGGGAGGTACTTGTCCAAGGAGAGATCCCAGAAGCCTCCTTGGCCCAACTGCACCTCCCTCCCTGCAGCACCGCCCTTGCACGGCCAAGGTCAGTACCTTCTCCCGACACTACATCTTCTGGGTCCTGGCACCTGCTAGGGTCTCTGCCTCTTTGTAACTTTTAAGCATTCACTCACTAATCACATTTCCCCACGTGTGAAACTTATCTTACTTTCTTTAACTTCTTCTCCTGTCCCCCCACGGGTGGGAACATGGGCTTCCTGACAGCAGGGCCCCAGGATCTCTCTTCCTGAACCTCCTGCCACGCCGAGCACAGAGCTAGGCACCTAGGGGCACCCGCTAAACATGTGTTGAAATGTGTGAATAACCGGGACGGAAGAAAATCCCCCAAATCATGGAGATTTGGATTTGGAATTCATTTTATGATTAAATTGGGATTTGGGGAACAAAATAGGATGTCGGTCTAGGGGAGGTGTCCTGTCTCTTCTTTTTTCTTAAGTTTGTGATCTGACTCCTACTTTCCCTAGAAGAGGGCAGTGAGGTTCCTTGGCTGACCCAGACAGCACCGGCCAGTATAGGGGCCACCAGCTGCAGACGGCCGTTCACATTTACATTTAAATCAACTGCAATGAAGTAAAATGAAAGCCCCAGCCCCTCAGTTGCACGAGCCGCAGCTCAAGCGCTCAGCAGCCGTGTGTGGTTCGTGGCGGCCATACCGGACAGCACGGGCATACAGCATTTATGGCATCACTGGAGGTTCTGTTAGACCGGGGTGGGGGGTCTCAACTCGGGGTGATTCTGCCCCTGCCCTGGGAACATCTGGTGATGTCAGAGACCCCACGACTGGGGGGAGGATGTTACAGCAATCAGTGGGTAGAAGCCAGGGATGTAGCTAAATGTCCTACATGCATAGGAAAAGCCCCCCAACAAAGAATGATCTGGCCTCAAATGTCAATAGCGCTGATTCTGAGGACACCTGCTCTGGACTCTGGGGGGAAGCCTAGGTGGGTGGGCAGAGGAGGCAGTAGAAAGAAGTAAAGGGAAATCATTTTATGTAAGAATAAAAGAGTATAATTTTTAAAAGAGATGCAATGATAAACAAAATGTGGTCTATCCATACAACAGAGTATTATTCAGCCTTAAAAAAGGAGGAAATTCTGACATTTGCTGCAACATGGCTGACCCCTGAGAACATTATGCTCAGTGAAATCAGCCCATCACAAAAGGGCGAACGCTCTAGGATTCCACTTTTATGAGGTCCCTAGAGGAGTCAGATTCACCGAGACAGAAAGCAGAACGGAGATTGCCAGGGCTGGGGCGAGGGGGGCGTTTAACAGGCATGGAGTTTCAGTCTGGGAAGATGAAGGTTCTGGAGATGGATGGTGGCGATGGTTGTACAACAATGTGAACGTGCTTCACGCCACTGAACTGTACACCTAAGAATGGCTAAAATGGTCAATTTCATGTTATATGTATTTTATCACAGTAAAAAAAGAGGGATACGACGAACAAAGCAGCAGGTGAGTAGAGAGCGTAATAATATCAAGAGATTTAAAATGAGGTTTCAACTCTCCTTCCCCGCCTCCTGTCCGGGCTTGAGCACTTCCAGCATCTCACCTCTTTGCGTGCACCTGACCTCAAATTCCCTATGAATACCGGTTTACTTTGTTCCTTCCCCTCAAGTCACATTGGTTCCACTAGTCTAACAAGGGGAATGTCTAGGACAGGAGAAAATTCACTAATTCTCTGACGGGAATTAGGCAGGGAATCCCCGAGACTTCTGAATAGCACTGTGTGTATCGTCAGGGCTCTGTTCCACTTTGAGCCGCCCTGCCTCCCCACCTCTGGACGGTCCCTAGGCACGTTCCATGCCCATATCCACATACACACCTGCAATGAGATACTCCTTCTTTCCTCCAATGTCCAGCGAGACCCCGCACACTGCGGAGGAGGGGGCCGTGTAGATAAACTCTATGTCCTTGTCAGGTCCCTTGAACATCTGGAAAGAGGAGGATGAGAAATGTAAACGAATTGGGCGGCACGGCCACGTTCCCATCCCGAACACGGCGGGGCGCCCCGACATGCACCCGTGGTACTGCCAACATGGAAAAGGGGATGGAGATGTACCAGTAAGACAGATCAGAAGACGACCATTCCTAATGCACGGGATTCCCTGGAGACACTGATTTACTTCTTAGTGTGGCAGTTGTCACCAGGCTGGGCATGAGACTGTCATCCAGAAGGACCCACCTCAGATAACACACCTGCTCTCCCTACCACCTGTGAGGTCATCTCAGCATACCTGGGGAGGGGCTTATGTATCTCCAGGTGATTCTGACACATCACGGAGTATCACCACTTCGTGTATTTCCAGGAATTTTACGCACTGGCTACTTGACGGGGACCAGAGTGGAGAGGCGCCTCTCAATTAGGACGTAACTCCTTGGGCAAGTGGAGTTTGACTTTTCAACTTGTGATTTTCTTACAGCCTCTTGGGAACAGACCTGCTGCCCAGGTGAAGGGGTGCATTGTTCCAGTGCCTGGGCAGGAATTGAGAAAGCCACAGCCAGGGAGCTCCTGCGGCCCCATCGGGGACAGGGACAGGCGGTGGCCTGAGTATGGACTGAGAACTGCCCTCCACGCCAGTTTTGGGGGTGCAGGCTGCTGGAAGCCGGGTGAGCGGGGGTGGGGGTAATGGAAAGGGGAGCGCACGCATGCACCAGGACCACACAACAGAGGAGCCTAAACACGGCTGTAGATCACAGACACGCGGGCTCCACGATTCCACACGAACTGCATCAGGACTCGCGCTGTGGCTAAACCGAGATTAATAGCGTTGTTTGGTTTTGGGGGGAAGAGTTTCAACAAGCAAACTCAAATGGAACAGGGTCATCCCAATGTCACGACGAACCCGCTTTGCAAGAGCTACACCCCAACTCATGCCAAGAAAGGTTATCAATGACGTCTGTCACCAAAGGGCTGAAAGTGCTTCCTTGCTGTCAACACCTGCCTTTTCACGACCCCTCAATGAGGCGTGAGAGCAGAGATAACTGTCCTTCCCGCTTCATAAATAGAGATGTAGGCACTGGGTCACCTCTTTAAATGACATAGGCACAATGATTAAGCATTTCTTTGACCTTCTGGTAACATTTATGTTCTATTTTTTATTTTTGTAACAAAATTAAATATGGATGGCCACAACTACTACCCAGGTTGAAACGCTGTTCCTCCAGCTGGAGCCTAGAATCTTCTTCCCTCTTGTAGACCAAGTTAGTTATTGTCAACATCAGCACTGGTCCTGTCTTCCCAACCTCCCCGCCATGTCCTCCCCTCTCTCCCTCCCTCCCAAATATGGGCTCCTTGCCACATGACCTCGAACACAACCACCATTCTGAAAACCTAACAAATGCCACCACCTCCTCGGTCTGCAGCCCCCAGTGCCTCCCGTCCCTCCCCTCCCCTGGCGAAGCATCTTCTCCGTCACCGGCCAGGCTGCCATGTCCATTTCCTTCTCAACTCCCCTCTCTCAGGAAGTTGTCCCAGCACACCTGTCCACAGGAGTCCTCCTCTGTCCAAATCCCCCCTCCTCTTAGAGCATAAAGCTAACCCGGTGAGACTAGAGTCCACCCGCAGTTTGGGGGAATCAGGTCACCTGCTCTCACATTGGTCGTGGGCTCCCAGAGGCGACAGCCAAGTTCCCACTGCCTCTGAACCTGCCATGGAGAGGTGAAGAGGCACTCACAGAACGTTCCACAGATGCTGTGAACTTGGTAACTTAAGGCTGAGGCTCACGAAGATGATGCATTTCTGAAATAACCTAGCTGGTGGGAACAGACCACGCCCACACCACTTCTCAGCATTTACGGATTAAGGAAAATCAGATCCACTTGTGGCTTGACGCCCTCGTTCCTAGCTGTCTGCCTCAGAGGGGGATGGACCGAGTCCTAGGGACCCAGTGGTGCACTGAGGTGGTGGGCCAGCCCCGCCCGGTCCCCGGCCCTGCTCCCAAAGCTCCCACAGCTCTGCCCAATGGAGCAACGCAGGGACAGTGGCCGTTACCTTTATTTGCTTGATCTCATACTGAATCCGTTTGATGGGGTTGCCGTAGATGTCATTCCCGGAGTCCACCTCCTTCTCGCTGACGGCTTTGGCCCTGATCACTGCAAAACAAAGACAGAGAGGTGAGCAGAGTCCCCGAAAGACTGTCCTGGCTCTAAGGAGGGGGCAAGGGGCAGCAGGGAGGTGGGAGGTGAGGGGCAAGATGACCCCAGCCCTGGGTACAGCATCGGACTCCATCCCGAGGGGGAGACTAGGAGTGAAGCTAGAGCCCTCTGTCGACAGGGCGCCAGAGCAGAAGCTCTCGTCCCTCACGACAGGGGGCTGCTGGGGCCGTCACTGATTTGAACAGCAGCTCGCTGTTGATGTCACGCTTGAGTACTCTGGGGCTTTTCTTCTTTCTCCCCAGTGTGTATGTATCTGCGGCTGGGGAAGCAGATAAGCACACTGACTGGTCTGCAGTCCTGATCTCGCAGTTAAGGATGGTGAGAGTCCCCACCCCCCATAGCCAACCGGCAATCAGGCTCTCTTGGGCTGAAGGCTGAGGGGGAGTTACCTACCTACGAGGGGCCCCATCACATTTAGGTTGGGGGTCTTCCATCTAAAAGGTCTATCTCGTCAGCCTCCTAATCTGTCCTCAACGTGTCCCTGAGAGATGTCGCAGGGATGATTCTCTGTAATAACACATACTCTATCAGAGGCACGGCAGAGGAAGGTTGAACATTTAAACTGTTGAACGGGGGGAGGAGACATTCAAGAGCAACTCTAGCAGACATAAGGGACGGATGCCGAGGAAAAAGGCCAAACAGAAAGAAGGATGATCCTGGAACGTGACACGAGATGAAGGAGAGGGGAAGAGATCAGGCTGGGAAGGTTCCAGAATGTTCCCTGGGGCCTGAGGCTGCTCGAGAGCCATGCACCCCAGGGCTTCCTAGTAGCAATTAAGCCCAGACTCCGCTCCAACCCATAACCTGACGGGGCGCGGATCAGCGGTTCACCCTGTCACGGGCAGAGCCCTCCCTTTTTTCATTTCGAGGCTTATCAGCTGGTGGCACGGCCTGTTTTAATGGCTTTAAAAGCTTTGTCCTGGGCTTCCCTGGCGCAGCGGTTGAGAGTCCGCCTGCCGATGCAGGGGACACGGGTTCGTGCCCCGGTCCGGGAGAATCCCACATGCCGCGGAGCGGCTGGGCCCGTGAGCCATGGCCGCTGAGCCTGCGCTGTTCAGGGTCATGCTGGATGAGGGTCACGTGAGTGTGGGTGTGAGCAAAATAAAGAAACAAGGAGCAGACAGGCTCAGAGGCACCTCCCACCTCCACTCCCCAATGGGCAGCTGGAATCTCAGAGCCCCCAGGCAGGGCTGTCTTTTCCCGTAGAGCAGGGAGGCCCAGGCACACGGATCCCCATCTGTGCCCATCCCCCTGGACCCCTGAAATGCGCTCTGGATCCCAGCCTGGCACCAGAGCCCCACGCCACAGCCCCAGCGCCCCACCCAGGCCCAAACCCATCCTTCTTTTTCCTTCTGTCGGCGCTGAGTCATGACTGGCCAAGGCCACAGGTTCCTGTTTCCCAGGCTGAGCCTGGCCCCAACCTACAAAGCCACATCTAGGAAATGCCACCCTAAAACAGAGGGCCTTGCCCTTGGTAGCTGGTCAACCTGATCCCAGCGTCTCCTCCCACCCCCCACCCATCCTCCCTCCGCAGCACATGTTATCTTTTCTCAGTCACGTCCCGTGCAGCTCAAACATCTTTTTCGGCCGCACACTGCCCTCGTCTAAAACAGAAGACCCTGTGCAGCCTGGCGCCAGCCAGTGACTATTTTAGCTGCCGTGGTGGACCCCCACTCTTGCTGTTCCGCCAGTCCATAATACTCCCTGAATCTGAACCTGCTCAGGGGTGTCCATACCTCTAGACAGGCAAGTTTCTTCTGCCTTGAATGCCATCTCCCTCTCTCTGCCTGGAGAACGTCCATTCATCCTTCAAGACCCAGCTGAAATAGCCCTTCCCCATCTTCCCTCAGGGAAATCCTGTCCTCCCGCAGCACTTGGTATATTCCGCAACTCTCATCCACTCTGCTGTAAACATCTGTACCCATCTGCTCAGGGCCCTGGGAGCTTCTAACAGACAGAAGCTATGCTCTAACCACAGAACAGTTAGGGCTCACTATTTGCTGAGCTGACGCTGAGATACTTGGACGGCAGCACAGGTTAGGTTTGTCTTGGTCCCTCTTACGACCTGCCTCATCTATACCTTATTGCAATGCTGCACAGAAAGGTGTTTATGCAAATCAGTAAACATCAGGTTAGTCCTGTCCTAAGTTTGCTCTTCCGCGGCATCATCCTCAGCTCATGACATCAAATGAACCAGGAACATCCAAAGGAGATGACAGTTCTAAAAGGAGCAGTGCTGCCAGATTTTACTATGGTGCGCCTAATTCTGCATTGCTGTTACTATGGTGCGCCTAGTTCTGCATTGCTTTTACTATGGTGCGCCTAGTTCTGCATCGCTTTTACTATGGTGCGCCTAGTTCTGCATTGCTTTTACTATGGTACGCCTAGTTCTGCATTGCTTTTACTATGGTGCGCCTAGTTCTGCATTGCTGTTACTATGGTGCGCCTAGTTCTGCATTGCTTTTACTATGGTGCGCCTAGTTCTGCATTGCTTTTACTATGGTGCGCCTAATTCTGCATTGCTTTTACTATGGTGCGCCTAATTCTGCATTACTTTTACTATGGTGCGCCTAATTCTGCATTGCTTTTACTATGGTGCACCTAATTCTGCATTGCTTTTACTATGGTACGCCTAATTCTGCATTGCTTTTACTATGGTACGCCTAATTCTGCATTGCTTTTACTATGGTACGCCTAGTTCTGCATGCTTTTTGGAACTTTTTGGCACTGCTTTTCAGAGGTCCATCACCCTGCACAATGCTTACTGCATTATAGGTGTTCAATAAACACACTGCTGGCCATTAGAAAATAACCAAAAACTCAAAACTACAATGAGGTACCACTGCACATCAGTCAGAATGGCCATCATTAAAAAGTCTACAAATAACAAATGCTGGAGAGGGTGTGGTGAAAAGGGAACCCCCCTACACTGTTGGTGGGAATGTAAATTGGCGCAGCCACCATGGAGAACAGTATGGAGATTCCTCAAAAACTAAAAATAGGGCTTCCCTGGTGGCACAGTGGTTGAGATCCGCCTGCCAATGCAGGGGACACGGGTTCGTGCCCCGGTCCGGGAAGATCCCACATGCCGTGGAGCGGCTGGGCCCGTGAGCCATGGCCTCTGAACCTGCGTGTCTGGAGTCTGTGCTCCGCAGCGGGAGAGGCCACAACAGTGAGAGGCCCGCGTACCGCAAAAAAAACCCCCAAAAACCAAAAACTAAAAATAGAGTTGCCATATGATTGAGCAATCCCACTGCTGGGCATATATCTGGAGAAAACTATAATTCAAAAAGATACAAGTACCCCTGGGCTTCCCTGGTGGCACAGTGGTTAAGAATCCGCCTGTCAATGCAGGGGACACGGGTTCGAGCCCTGGTCCAGGAAGATCCCACATGCCACGGAGCAACTAAACCCATGTGCCACAACTACTGACCCTGTGCTCTAGAGCCCATGAGCCACAACTACTGAGCCTGAGTGCCACAACTACTGAAGCCCACACACCTAGAGCCTGTGCTCTGCAACAAGAGAAGCCACCCAATAAGAAGCCCACGCACCACAATGAAGAGAAGCCCCCACTAGCTGCAACTAGAGAAAAGCTCACGTGCAGCAACAAGGACCCAATGCAGCCAAAAAAACAAACAAACAAACAAACGATGAAAGCAGCTTTATATTCATAGTAGCACTATTCACAACAGCCAAGACATGGAAACAATCTGAATGTCCATCGACAGATGAATGGATAAAGAAGATGTGGTACATATATACAATGGAGTACTACTCAGCCATTAAAAAGAATGAAGTAATGCCATCTGCAGCAACATGGATAGACCTAAAGATGATCATACTAAGCGAAGTAAGTCAGACAGAGAAAGACAAACACCATATGACATCACTTATATGTGGAATCTAAAATATGACACAAATGAACATATCTATGAAACAGAAACAGACTCGCAGACATAGAGAACAGACTTGTGGTTGCCAAGGGGGAGGTGGGGAGGGATTGGGAGGTTGGGACTAGCAGATGCAAACTATTATATACAGGATGGATAAACAACAAGGTCCTACTGTAGAGCACAGGGAAGTATATTCCATATCCTGTGATAAATCATAATGGAAAAGAATATGAAAAATAATATATATATATAACTGAATCACTTTGTTGTACAGCAGAAATTAGCAACATTGTAAATCAACTATACTTCAATAAAATTAAAAAAAAAAAAAAGAAAAGAAGCAAAAACTACTCCCCAACAGCCAAGAGACTCCATTCCATTCCACACATCAAGGTCCATGCATTTTTCTCTTATAAAAGCTCCTAAGCCTCCCAGGCAGTCTGAGTTCTTAATTGAAAGGGGGCAGCAGCGGGGCTCCATCCTGCTGTAGCCCCTCCCTGCTGTGTAGCCTCAGGGAAGTTCCCTGACCTCCCTGGGACTCAGCTGCTCACATCGGAAATGGAGACACCGCCGCCAGTATCTGCACACCATCAAGGTGTGGGAGAACTAAGAGATGGGGGGCACGTGATGCGGTGCCTGACACACGATGCAGGTGTAGCTCAGGACAGAACAAACACAGCACCTCGGGGACTTCCCTGGTGGCGCAGTGGTTGAGAATCCATCTGCCAACGCAGGGGACATGGGTTCGATCCCTTGTCCGGGAAGACCCCACGTGCCACGGAGCAACAAAGCCCGTGCGCCACAACTACTGAGCCCACATGCCACAACTACTGAAGCCCGCGCGCCTAGAGCCCGTGTTCCGCAACAAGAGAAACCACTGCAGTGGGAAGCCTGTGCACTGCATCGAAGATCAGCCCCTGCTCACCACAAATAGAGAAAGCCCTCGTGCAGCAACAAAGACCCAATGCAGCCAAAAATAAATGAATAAACAAAAAAAAAAAAAAAGAGAGAAATGGAAGGAAAGAAAGTGAAGCAAGAGAGAAAAGAAAGCCCAGTTCTATGGAAACCTTCCCCAAAGTGTCAACACCCTCCAACCACGAAAGAGAGATGCTGGGCACACACCTGTCCACGTAGGTGCGAGGGATCCACAGCGCTGAGCTGCTCAGGGCAGCAGGTACCATCTGGGCTCAGCACCACTCTGCATGGGGTGGGGGGGGGAGGACACAGGCAAAGCATTGGCTGATGAATTGATCACAGCCAGAGGTTCCCACAGGCAAGTTACAGATAGGAGACCTGAGGGGCCCCACAGGGGAGGGAGGGCGGGGCAGCAGCGCACAGTGGACCCCAGCCAACTCGGCTGCGGACATCCCGACCCTCAGCTTTCTGTCCCCGGCACGAGCCAGAGTGGGGACTGTCTTCCATGCCAAGCTCAGAGTTCCGAGTTGGACTGTCTTTTAAGTATAAATCCAAAAAGCATGGGCCCCCCTCCTGTTGCCCAAAGGGAAAAAGGGGTAAAGTGTGGAAAGGTCTTCAGTAACAGTCCCTGCCTTCGAGGAGATCCAACACAGGCAGGAAGATAGATGATGGACAGGAAAACCAAGAAGCACACTCTTTCCAACTGCCAGTGGCGGACAGAGGAGGCGGCAAGAAGAGCTTTCCAGAAATGTGTTCCCTGCACCTAGCACAATGGGCATAACCCTGAGCTCCAGACTGGAGGCCACTCCAAGTGAGGGATGGGCCTCTCTGAGTCCCAGGCCATTTAAAGGACAGGGCTGGGGAGAAGCAAAGAGACCCAAAGAATCTGGGAAGAAGTTAAAATGGAGGCATGGACTCATGTTTACCAAACACCTACTGCATGCTGGGCCTGGTGTTTGGCCCTGGGTTGGGGGATCAGTCTAGGTCCTGTCCACCCCCCGAGTGAGCAGCTCTGCTCCACCATCCTGCCCCTGGGGAACCAGAGGCAGCAGTAGGAGGCAGAGTCTTTATAAAGATTCCTGTTCTAACCGCTTTGGACGCAAAAATGATGGCCTCTCCCTGGGCTGCTCAGATTTTTTCTTCTTTCTCTTCTGCCGTTAACACAACATCTGGGTTTGAGATCAAGGGTGATACACTGGCTGATGAATTCACTGCCAGATGTTGGCTACTGGAATGCACAGCCGTGGACTTAATTCAAAGCACAGGCAACCGCAGAGCCCCTGCCCCCACCCCTCAGGCTGTGGACACCACATGACGTCACTTCCCCCCACTAGGAGCCTGCAAAAACAATCCCTAGTCCACCCAGCCAGATTTGGGATGGAAAAGAACGGGGTGGGTGGAAAGTCAAGGTTGCGGACGACGATCCAAAGAACACAGGATATGTTCAGACTCCGAGAGATGACAACAGCCCAGGCGAAACCAACGGAGGCCAGACTGTGCCACTGCCCTGGGGCGAGGGGACAGGGAGGAGGCTGGCAGGAAACCTTGGGTGTCCCCAGCATACCCTGTGGCCAGGGCCGGTCCAGAGGAGCAGCACACTCGACCAGCCCAGGCCGATTTATGTCTCTCCCACACCCTGCCAACGTCTCAGTCCTCATGTGTCTGCAGACCTTACCGGGGAAGCCATGGAGATGAACAACAAGCCAAGGACATAGTCTATGGGGGAGCCAGGCCCCGAAAGAGAACTGCCTGTCAGAAGTTCATTTATTTCACACTGAAATAAACTGAATTATCCTGACTGTCTTCCCACAGGCCCAACTTCTCTCCAGAGGAATGCCATATGCTACACGTGCGAATGTATCCTGTAGGACCTTTCCCAACGGGGCTACGCTGCTCGGCGTGGGCTCCCGACCCCAGAGCACGGTAATACTGTGGATGTCAGGACTCTGATTTTTAGACATTCACGGCCTTGCACCAACACACTCAACACCCCAGAATCCCCAGACCCCGGAGCCTGCCCAGGCAGAGCTTCCGGCGCAGGGAAAAATCACGGGCCTGCCTGCAACAGGTGCGGGAATCTCCAGGATTCGGAAAAACATCTAAATACAAGGTCAAAACCCTGACCCGGGCTTCCCTGGTGGTGCAGTGGTTGAGCGTCCGCCTGCCGATGAGGGGACGCGGGTTCGTGCCCCGGTCCGGGAAGATCCCACATGCCGCGGAGCGGCTGGGCCCGTGAGCCATGGCCGCTGAGCCTGCGCGTCCGGAGCCTGTGCTCCGCAACGGGAGAGGCCACAACAGTGAGAGGCCCGCGTACCGCGAAAAAAAGAAAAACAAAAAAACCCTGAACCATCTGAGTCTTACGTGTCTACACCGACTCAGGGCAGCAAGGGTGCCTCAGCAGCAGCAGAGGCCACCGTCACCTCCCCGCCCACCTACTGCAGCCTCCAGCTCAGATCTGGAAGGGGCGCCCAGCGAGACAGGCATTAACACGGACCTCGCCGCCCTACTCTTCAGTCTTGGTCGCAGCCTCGTGGAAGACGCCCAGTGGTCCCTCCGGTGAGGCGCACACGGTCTCAAAGCCATCCGCTGTGCGGGAGAGGTCAGGGGCTTTCGACTGGCCGGCACATTTGCCAAAGACCCTACTGGCCCCAATCAAGAGTGGGTGGGGGCCGCTCTGCTGCTGTGCCTGGAACGCGAGCCCTGGTTTGAGAGTAGAGGGTCACTTGGTCCGTTTCCTTGTCTCTGGGAAAAACTACACGCCAACCATTTCAGAGGAACTCAGAAAGCAACGATTTTGTCCCACACAAGACCCAGCCCCCACTTACTCCAGGCCACGCTTCGGACCCCCAGCTCTCCAGGTGTGCTCTGCACTGCTGGGGTACTTGGGGAGGGCTGGAGGGTTCCACACTCTTGTCCACACTCTCCAGAGAAGGGACAGCACGAGGGTAGACATCTACACCCTCAAATCACAGAGCTACCAAAGTCCTCGCTTAATGCCTGCAGCTACATCCCGAGGCTGCCTCTTGGGATGAGTCTCTTGTCCCTTTAGGGTGGACACAGTGACACTGTATGGCTGGTTGACCTGGCGGAGGCCCCTTAACCTTTGAATTTTGATGAACTTGCCCCAAGTCCCAGTGGAGGGTGGACTGGGCTGCCTGCATCCTGGCCACCACTAGCCCTTAAGGGTGGAGTCAGAAATGAGGGGCGCCCCACTTCCTGTGCCCACACCCCAGACACACAGCCTGCTGCTCTGCCCCACGAAAGCTGTAATGAAGTGATCATGCTTTTCAGAGCCCTGCTCTGGATTACTGAGGGATGCCTAACTGCTTACAAGTAACTAAACCATCTCAGTGGGCTGTGGGGAGCATGATAAAGACACTGTGAGCCTTTGCAGTGGGCTGCATCCGCTTCTTTGGGGTGGGGGCAGACCGCACCAGCTACAGGGCCAGGGGGCGGGTGGATGATGATTTAGAAAGAGGGTCGTGCTCACATGGACTGCAGACCGCTGGGACTCCCCAGGTTTCGGGGCCACGCCTCCCCCCCAACAGAACGGCACGTGGAAACGGGATGTGGCCGAGCAGCCTGGGACATGTCACAAGGAATGCATGGCGTCAGCGCTGGCCTGGTGCCCAGAAGGCCGTGGGAGCATCTAGCCCCACCTGCCCCTCTGGCCTCACGGTGCACCCAGCCTTCATCTTTCCAGCTGCCCCATGGTGGACATGGCCCTGGGGGCTCTCCCCAAGCACTCAGCTCTGCGTTCCCTGGCCTCAATGCCAGGCCCCGTTCAGCCAGGGGTGGAGCAGACCTCCTCCAAATTCGCTGCTTTCAGGGAAATGAAGTAATTAAAAACAGCCCTGTGATGATGCAGGGAACCGAGGGCTTCTTCCATCCCTGGAGCAGCTGTGAGAGACCAGATCCACCCCCAGGTCCCCCAAACCTCCCCAACCCCAGGGGCCAACAGATGTCCGCGGCAGGGCTGTGGTGTCCAGTGTGAGGGCAAGACTTGGCCAGCATGACTCAGGCCAGGGTCAAAAACGCCTGGAATGACAACTGCTCAGAGCAGATGTGTTTTTTCAGGAGTTGAGGGTGGGGCAGGGAGAGTGACGGGTGCAGGACAGACAACAGGAAACAGCAGTACAGCCCCAGCCCTGGTCCACGCTGCCCATGAGCCCGGTACCTGGGGATCTGCCAGGTCTGCCCAGGGCTGTTCAAGATTCTAGCACGTACACGTGAGCCATTGTCCACTGGATGCCCCGTCTCCATGGAGACCAGCTCTCCCATCTCCATTTCCTGTCCCTTTGCTTTGGCTCCCCTTGGGAGCAGGAGGGAAGCATCTCTAAAAGCGCCTTGGTGATGCAGAGAGAAGCTGCAGCACTCACCGCCCAGCTTCCACGCTGCCCTCCCGACCCCCCAGGACCCAGATAGGACCCCTGACTCAAGCCCTGCCACCTTTCCCCCCTTTTCCCTGCGGGCCCAGCAGGATCTCATGCCAGAGGCCTTGGTCACGGTCTCCGAAGCCTTGGGCTCGGGCCCTTCCCATTCACGTGCTGCTGAATCATTTGAAAAAAATGCATCCCGCTCCTGGGAGGATTTGCTGAGAACAGTGCGGCTTTGTGGAGGGAACTGCTGCTCTGCACTTTCTCCGCCAAGACCCCAAGAAGGAGCCAAGCTCAGTCCTGCAAGCCCAAGCCTAGAGCCCGGAGCGGGGGCAGGGGCAGGAGCAGGCGGGGCAGGGGGCGGGGGGGGGGGGGCAGGGAGAGATGCTGAGAGGATTCCCGCCCCCCCAGCGATCCCTCCCCACCCACAGGCTGAGGAAGGGGCTGGACGGACAGCTAAGAAGTGAGGGGCAGCAGACAAGGGTCCTGTCCTCACGCTGCTGCTGGTGGGCCGTGACCTCGGGCAGGTCTCCCCTTCTAGGTTGCCTCGTTTTGGGGAGTGAACACTCGAGTGCCGGGCCTGTGGCTCAGGCCCCCGTCCGCATGGACAGAGCAGCAGCAGTGGCCCTGGCGTGGGACGTTGAGGCATGTGGTCTGTGGGCCGACTCCAATCCACGGCATTTCTCAGGAGCCAGGAGCAGCGATGGAAAGGCTGGAACCCCAGAGCCACCCTCCCAGCTGCCAGTGTGGAGGGAAGCTGGGTGTGCAGGCCGGGCAGTTCACGCCCCCTCTCCTCGGCTAGCTGTCGTTAGCTTAGCAAGTAAGAGCCCAGGTGGCAGCCCAGCTGCCCCTCGGAGCGGGTGGTGTGTGGTGTGCAGTCCACCCAGCCTCCCGTCTCCAGCCAGGACGAGGGTGGGCTGCACTCCGCCATCAGCTCTTAATCATGTCTCCATCACGTGGAGGCAAGAAGCTGCCCGCACCTCAAGGCTTGAAAGAGGGTCCCCTGCCCTCCATCCCAACTTGAAAAACCTATTTTCGCATTATTTTCCATTTCTGAGATTCTGGATGTCCTCATAGCCACTACAACCTCACACCTGGCAGTGTGTGGGGGGGTGGACAGGCATAAGGACCCTCAGAGCAGCACACGTGGAACGCGGGGTCACATCCAAACCGAGGGTGCCCACCGGCCCCTCCAGGGCTGGAGCAGGCACACTGTTGAGGGAGAACTTCTGTCCCTGCTTCCCAAGTGTCCTGGTCCTTGTCGGTCACTGCTGGCCCGCATCTGCCTGCGGACAGCGGACCTCGCAGCAGGTACCACCGGCGCCGTCTTCCGCCTGTGGGTCCCTTGGGCAAAGGGAGGGCCTGTCCACCAGCAGGCCAGCCACGGAGGCCTTCCCTAGCGGCTGCCGTCTGGGGAGGACTCACTGGCTGGGCTGCAAGGAAGTGACCTGACAACACAGAGTGAAACAGGAACAGGGTAGCTGCCCCCAAAAGTGGGGGGATGAATCACAAAACCAGGGGAAAGTTCTAGAAGATGCAGTTTCAGAGAGGAAGAGCCCATGAGGGAGGGAGGGAGGACGCATGGGGAAGGCCGCTGGGCGAGGACCCTTTAGGAGGAGGCACTGTGTCGGGGTCCCCACTGCCCCCTGGCAGTACTGGGCGGAACCCTTCCAGGTGGCGCTGTCCCAGGGCCCTGGGCACCATAGTCATGTCAAAGTGACCGACAGGGAGTGAAGGCAGTGTCTTCTGGGATCCCAGCCCACCCCCTGGATACCAATGAGAGATGGAAGTTACCGGTGACATCTCCATCAGGAATCACTGGAGGGTCAGCTCTTTATGTGGGCGGCGGGCGGGGGTAGTCCTGGAGGGCTGTTTCATTACCCACGTCACTGACCTGGGCAAGGGGGTACCCTGGCCCGCCCCCCTTCAGCCTTCTGCAGGACAGGTGGGAAAGGGCAGGGCGTCTCATCCAGCTTCCAGGGGACAGTGTGGGAGTGACAGGCCAGGCAGAGTTGAGTCAGCCTCCACCACGTCTCGCTGCCCATCCCCCACACCTACTTTTAGCTCAAGTGTGGCCAAGAAGGGACAATTCCTCACCTAGAACACACGGGCCACAAACATGACCTCTGAAAGTGGAAACAAAAATAACGCACTTAAAGGCAGGCTTGCCCCTTCATTAGACTGCGGCTTCCAGCTCGAGTCATGAGGATCTCATTACTCAGTGTTTGGGTCCCATCGTGGCCACGGCTTTAAACCCAGTGATCCCACGGCACCCCCTCCACCCTCAGACCGAGGTGATCCCACAGTGGCAGATGGGAGTTCCAGCTGAGCAGCCACTAAAGGCCGGTGCCCCTCCCCGCAGGGAATCCTCATTTGGCCTGGGAGTGACAAAGCTCTCTTGGCCCCGGGACTTTTTTCTTATTCACTGTTGGGCTCAGACCAAATTGGTGAGCAGCTCTGCAGCCCTGACCCAGAGCAGCTCTGCAGCCTTGACCCGCTATTCCGGAAGCAGGTGAGAGAAACCGGGCTGGGATCAAACATTCTCTCCACCTAAAATGGAAAAGCCACAGACAATGGAGGCTCACACGATGGAGACGTGAGATGGTGGAAGGTTCCTCACTCAAGCTATTGATTTTAAAACAAAACTGAAAAACAAACAAACAAACAAACAACACCTTGTGGGATGCCATTACTGCTCCATACAAATGGTCGCATTCAGGGGCTGTGGGCTCGATGCTCAGAGACACGTATCCGGTCGGTCACCCCACCTCTCTGAGTATCCCTCTATCACCCTCTGTCATTGTGGTCACTTGTTACCTATATCCTCCACTAGAAGATGTCCTGTGTGTGTGTTGTTCACTGTTCAGCTCCAGTGAAGTGGGGCAGTGTCTGTCACTCAGTACTTGCAAAGGAAAAACAGTATAATGTCAGGTCAACATTTTCCAGGGACCCAAAAAAAAGGTGAAAATGGGAAGAAAAGGAGGGATGGGACATTTCCCACACCTACATCCCAGCTGTGGTGTTCAAACATTCCCAAAGCACTTTTTGATGCCAGGCCTTCTGACCCAAATGCATTAGGGATGAAGTTCACTTTTGGGGAACCGGCACAAAACAGAAGCAGCTATGGAAAGAAGGCTCAGAGGGTCACATGCTATGACGCTGTGGCAAAAATGACACCTACGTGTGACATGAAGGAACTAACTATGTTGGGTCCAAAAACGCTTCCAAAAGACCACACATGATATAATATCCTTTTTATAGGGTTCAAGCAGAAGTAAAACTAAACAATACAGGCTGTGTTCGGGTTGTAGTGAAGTGCAGGGACAACTCCCGAGTTCAGCGGGTGTGCGATACAGCTAAGGAGGAACAGCGTAGAGAAGAGGGAAGCAGCACACAGATAAAGCTGGTTTTCAGCAAACATTCCAGATCTTGGGTTTGGGTGGTAGGCTCACAGTTGTTCATTATATTGTCTATATATGGATGGGCTGGGGTCGCGGCAGACCCTGCCTTCACTCTGTTGGTCACTTTCACACGGCTGGGCTATGATGCCAAACATAAATAAGATTAAAAAAAAGGCCATTGATGGCCCAATGATGCCAACATATCATGAATGAAGAGGATTTATCCCACCCAGTGCATCTGAGGTCCTTGGGAGGGAGGGACGGAGGGAGGGAAGGAACATCTCCTTCATATGCTAAGTCCAGGGGTCAGTTAGCTCTGGCCCAAGGGCCAAAGCCTGCCTACCACCTATTTTTGTAAATAAAAGTCTTATTGGAACTCGGTCACACCCATTCATTTATGTGTTGTCTGTGGCTGTCTTCCAGCTGCAAAGGCAGGCGTAGAGTAGTTGCCAGAGACCGTATGGCCAGCAAAGCCTAAAATGTTTACTATTGGCTCTTTGCAGAAAAGGTTTGTCCACCCCCATTCCAACCCCTAAGTATGTAACAGGCAGATAAAACCCCACCCAGTGTAGGGTCTCCACGACTGCCAAGGCTTCTGGGTCAGAGTAAAGCTGGAGGGTAGGGAACCTACCAGACACCCTGGTTCCCCTAGCACTGCCAGCCCCAGAAGGAGTCTATAGGGCTGAGTTGCTGGGAACCATTTCCCCTCTCTCTCTTTCCTCTTTCTGCCTCTTGCTTCCACCCCCTTCTTTCCCTCCCTCTCCCCCTCCTTTCTCCCTCCCTCCTGCTTTCTAATATTAAAGTTATAAGAATGTTACTGATGTCCTATTAAATGATGTTGGTTTGAAAGACTAAAAGATTTTTGTTAAATCTCTCCATTAACGTCTCAGCCACTGGCTAAGCAACAAATGATGTATCTTTTGAAACTGCGCCCGTCTGACCTTGCATGCCCCTCAAAGTCCAGTGTTCATTTCGCCAAAACATCTGAAGCACTTAAATGTACCTGGTGTTTCCATCTGTGCTGTGGCACGTGAAAACAGCCTCAGCTCCGGGACACACCTTTGTGCTACAATGGCCAGACCCTCCTACCGCGCCCCACATGTTCGTGCTAAGGAGTCTTCCTGAATTGGACTTAGTTTTAAAGGCGAGACTGGCAATAAGTAGGATTCCTGCAGAGGAATTCGCTCCAAAGGATGGAAGGATGACTGTTGGCCCATTTTAAAGAGGCTCCAGGTTTCTGAGCAGATGGTGCAAATACAATCGCACAGACTTGGGTGCCAGGTCCGGCAGAACGCTCACTTATCAGTGATGTATTTACCAGGGGCAGGACGCTCGCTTTTAACATATTCCCTGAAACTCTCACAAGCATTTCCTGGCTTCTTCAAGAAACCGCTTGTGCAACTTGTTTTTCTCTAGAATTTGCTGTTGAAGGTCACGGATCATCTGACTGTGCCTGTCATCGTGGACGATGCTGGCCGAGGGGGAAGTGGGGCTGCGGTCATACCCTCCTTTCTTCTCCTGGTCTGGAGGGGGAGTCAGGCTTCCGATGAGCCAGAGAAGCTTGCCTCTGTTCCCTCCTCCCATATTCCAGCTCCGTCTGGAGGTCGGCCTCCAAGCTCATCTTGGGGGGTCTGATTTGCTCGAGCGAGTCCAGCTGCTTTGGTGTTCTCTGCTCCACCTGCATTTTCTGCTTCTGCCTTGATGCCGTCAAGCCACCTCTGTCTGCCTGTTCTTGCGGGTGAAGCTGAAGGGAGCCCTGCACCAGCGCGTCTGGTCGGGGAGGCTCCTGTCTGGATTCGGGGCGGCACGAGAGCAGGTTCTCTTCATCGACAGATGTCCCTGCCTCGGGAGACCACGGTTTACTGTCATTCTCAACCACGCACTTGGCCATCCTATGGGATTTTTGGTTCCTGGGCTTGCTTAGTAACTTTTTCAAGCTGGTTCTGGACGGCGTCAGGTGGGCGTCCACCCCCGCTGGACTCGCGGGCTCCCCGGCGGGCACCATGTCCATCTCTGCATCTCTTGCGTTCCTCTTTCTCTGGCTCTCCCTTCTCCACGCCTGCGTCTCCTCAAAGCCCTGTTCTTCACTGGGGCTCTGATCCATCCCGGGCTTGAGATCCAGGTGCAAGTTCAGGTGTTTTCTCAGCGTCCGGTTGGTATCAAACAACAACTCTTCAGAGGCAAACTCCAGCTCTCCCTACCACCTGCTCTTGTCACAGAGCTTTGCCAGAGGTGAGGCCCCCCTTCTGCAGGTCGAGCCGACTGGCCACAGCTGTTCCAGGTCGTCGGCTTTGCCCTCGGGGCTCTGATCCAAACAGTGGTTTTTCGGGCCTTAAAGACAAGCCGTTCACTTCCCCAGCTGCCTCCTGCCGTCCTGGGCTGTTTTGGTCTCCCGCTCCTCCAGGCATTTGCTCTCCCCTACAGCAGCAGGGACCAAGTCTGTCCCTCTGCTCAGGCCAGGGTCAATGGGACGGTGGTCCCCGCCGGTCTTCGTTGAAGGCACGTGTTTTCCTTTACTCCTCTCTGGTGGGCTCAGGGGACGAGGACTCAGGCCCGTGGCTCTGGAGGCTCCCTGCCTCTCCTGGTCCACCGCTCTTCTCCGGGACGTGGTGCACCAGGGCTGCCGTCAGACCAGCTCTTCCCTGTGTCCCTTCTCTTGCCGCACGGCCACTGTGTGCTTCCTCTCGGCCCTGGGCGACCTGGCTGCTCCTGGCTGGGTCGAGCCCTCTGAGTCAGGTTCATGGTCCTCGGCCAGTCTGCCCACCACCGCCTCCCCTCCAACAGATGTGCTAAGTACAGCCTCTCCAGGCCTCGGACCTGCTGGCCTGGGGCCTCCTGCTACTCTGCCTGCAGCTCCTCGGCCAAGCGCTGGGCAGCTCTTCCACTGCTAGAGGTCCTGTCTCCTCTGCGGGGGCAGGTCTCCTTTCTCTCGGACGTGTAGCAATTGGTGCTTCTGCCTCAAAAGCAAGGCTTCGTTGTCGGGACTGGGGCTCCGCCAAGGGGCTCTCTCCGCGTTTCCTTTCATGTCGGGGGCCTTTGCAGACACGGCTTCGGAGAGAAGGTGGTGTGAACCAAGAGTGGAGGTTCCAGGGCACCAGGGCCGAGGAGCCACAGGTGCTACGGCCGTTTCATGGCAAGCCCACAGGGCAGGAAGATGCACAGCGCTGCCCGGAGTGTTCCGAGCACAGTGAGGCCCTGGAGACAAGACACATGGGGCTCTGAGTGCAGGACAGCCCGGGGGATGTGACCCTTCAGATCACTATCCTGACATCTGCCCACGAGGGTCTGTTCTCCGGCTCCCGATCTGTCTCATACGCCTTTAATGAGACCCGGCAGGGCAGCTGTTCTCAGTGGGGTGTGGTTTTGCTTCCCAGGGGGACATGTGGCCATGTCTGGAGACAGTTTTGGTTGTCACAACTGGAAGGGGCGGGTGCTACACCCTCCCTCCCTCCAGGACGGCCCCACAGACAAACAGGGACCAGGCTCCAGATGTCCAGTGCTAGGGTTAAGACCCCACCTTCGGAGACAAGTTAGGGTTCAGGTGGGGGTGATGCAAATGTCTGGCCCTCTGGAGGGAGCTACTTACAAATGAAAGGAGGAGGCGGTAAAGGAGGAGGAGCCTGCCAGGAAAGGGGTGTGTGTGTGTGTGTGTGTGTGTGTGTGTGTGTGTGTGTGTGTGTGTGTGTGTGTGTGTGTGTGTGTGTAGGGGGAGGTGAGTGTGGGTGAGTGTGCTGACGTGCATGTTTGTACTAGAATTCAGTGCAAACCAGAGAGGAGGTTAAGCTAGTGGTATTTCTTTTCTCACATCTCTTTGGCATCACTCAGGGACACGTGCTCTGCCAGGCCTTCCTAAAGAAGGTGCATTCACACCAAAAAAGAGTATCACTTGCAGCTGATGTCAAAAACGGCCAGATGTGTGGGCTATGGGAGCTGCTTCCTAGGCACTGCGGTCTGCACGGAGCGCTCCTCAACTGTGTGGGTATCCCTTCCCTTCTTTATTTTAGGATGTGCGGAGCCAGGCTGAGCAATTTTAGCCCAAAGTAATGCTGGTCATCAGAAACACAGCTGCATCAGCGGAACAACTAATGTCAACCGTGTGGGCTGCCCTCCGCTTATCTTTTTTACAGTAACCATTGAGGTAAGGAGTTATTAACACCCCTGGTTCACGGGTGGGGAAACTGAGGCAGGGAGCAATTAAGAAACTTGACCCAAATCACACAGCTGGCAGACGGCAGCTGCTACTCGGGTAGACCATCTTGTCTTTGACCAATGGTCACATAGCCGCTGGCTCTTGGAAACTATGATGATGCAGTTATACATGTGGAAATGCAGTTAACATCATATTCTACCAGTCTGCCAACCATCACGATAAGCAAGAGGAGAGAGAAAGAGAAAGCTGGGAAATTAAACACAATGGTTGAGATTTTCAACAAAAGCGCCACAGCCATTCAATGGGGGAAAGAGTCATTTTTTTGTTCGTTTTCAACAAATGTTCCTGGGACAGTTGGATATCCACATGCAAAAAAGATTAATTTACACCCTTATCTCATCATATACAAAATTATATACCATATACAGAAATTAAAGTGATCACAGACCTTAAGGTAAGGTCTAAAGCTATAGATGCTTGGAAGGAAACAACTGTATCTTCATGACTTCAGGTTAGGCAAAGATTCTTAGATATAACACCAAAAGCACAAGCAATACAAGAAATTGATAAGTGTGGCATCATCAGTATTAAAAACCTCTGCACTTCAGAAGACATCGTTAATAAGTGAAAACACAAGACAAGGACTGGAAGGAAATACCTGCAAATCACATATCCAACAAAAGACTTGAATCAGTTTGTATAAACAGCTCTTACAATAATAAGAAGACAAACAATCCAATTTAAAAATGGGCAGGGACTTCCCTGGTGGTGCAGTGGTTAAGAATCCGCCTGCCAATGCGGGGGACACCGGTTCGGGCCCTGGTCCAGGAAGATCTCACATGCCGCGGAACAACAAAGCCCATGTGCCACAACTACTGAGCCCTCATGCCGCATTTACTGAAGCCCGCGTGCCTAGAGCCCGTGCTCCACAGCAAGAGAAGCCACCGCAATAAGAAGCCCGCGCACCACAAGGAACACAATCTAGAAAAAGCCTGTGCACAGCAACGAAGACCCAATGCAGCCAAAAATAAATAAATAAATAACTAAATTTATAAAAATAGGCAAAAGGTTGAAATAAACACATCACCAAAGAAGATTTACGTATGGCTAATAAAGCCCATAAAAAGATGTTCAACACCAACACTCATCAGGGAAACGCAAAATGAAGATACCACTTCACACCCACTAGGATGGCTACAATGAAAAAGACAGGCAATGACAAGACTTGGTGAGGACGTGGGGACATCGGAACCCTCACATGCTGCTGGTGGGGATGCAAAATGGCGCAGCTGCTCTGGAAAACAGTTTGGCAGTTCTATAAGATGGTAAACATAGATCTACCATATGACCCAGCAATTGTACTCTACCAAGAAACAGAAGTGCAGAAACTGAGAAACCGTCCCAGCTCACAGGGAGGAGCTGGGTTTGAATCTGGGTCCCAAATGTCAGAGATTGAGCTTTTCCCACCCCTGGGAATGGCCACAGGGGTGTCCAAGCAGGTGAGGAGAGGGAGAGCGCTGGGAATGTCTCTTCACCTGTAGAGAATGGGGAAACTTGCACCACGGGATCCAAGGTCTATTTTTGGGCCTGGAGCCACTGGCTCACGCCCCATGTTAACTGGTGACAATGAGCAAAACCTGCACGAGCCTCTCCCACTCTGGAGGGCCCCCACCCACTCGGTCACCCGTTACACCCTGAGCCAGGCCCGCTGGGGTGGGCGCCCCAATGCTGCCCAGGTGGTTTTCCTGGAGACACGCAAATGGATGAAGACCTGAAACATTTGGGTGGTGATCTTAGGGATAAAGCCCGGAAATTAGAGTCAGCTCCCTCGTTCAGGAACTGAAATCCCTGTACCAACCGGCAGAGGCACCCTTGCCCTCTGCCCATGTCCCCAGCTGCCCCATGCCCTCACCTCCAAGCCCTTCCTTGCGCACTGACTTGAGACCAGTGTTCTGAGTGTCGGGGTTCTCTCTTGGGCCTTCTGACCTTGCTCCCCCGAAGCGGGACGGGCTGGCCTGTGCTGGCTGCCTTCAACCCCTCGGGAAGCCGCAGCCCTCTCCTTACAGAAGCTCCTCTCAGAGCGGCAGATGGGAAGGACACTGGGCCCATTCTCCTCTCACCCTCTGCGTCCCCGGTGCGTGGAGCCAGCCCGCGGCGGTCACCTGGGTAGTGGCTCAGATGACTTTTCAGCCGAGGCAGACCCCCTCCCAGGCCACCAGGAAGGGCCAGACCCGCAGCAGCCCTCCTGCCTTCTGATCCCTCAATGGAGGCTCCAGGGTACCCCAGGCCGAGGAAGAAAGGTGACCACGAAGGAGGCTGGGTGGCGCCCAAACCAGGGGCTCCAATGCCAGGTGGACCGGACTCCAGTCGAAGGGTCTCACCTGAGCCTCCTAACCAGGCTCCCTGTCACCACCCCCGTTCCACCCCACCTGACTCCTCCTCCCCAGCACTATGGCTACAGCCACTGTTCTAACTCGGCCACCTGTGTCACTTGAGCATCTGCAACGGGCCCTGTGCAGTCGGCACCAGCAAGTCGCCCAGCATAGCCAGAGGCCACCTGCCTCACGGGTTGCCTGAACTGCTAGTTAAGATGCAGATTTGGGGGCCTGCCCCAGACCGATCCCACCTATGCCTCAGTGGGGAGGGGCCCAGAAATGCGCTCAGTTAACCATCTCACCAAAGTCGGTCAGGCAGTCCCTGGCCGACAGGCTTGGGAACATTCCAGCAGCTCAGGATCCGGCGCCCCCTTCCCCAGCCAGGCATCCCAAATGCCCCTGACCCAGGTCCAACACCTTCACTGTGCTCGTGCCCGTCCTTCTTCCTCAAAGAGAGCCCCCCTCATCCTACCCATCCACCTGTCCCCAGCCCTGTTCTGGTTCTTCCTCCCTGACAAGGCCGCCCCTGATTTCCGCAGCAACAGGAAAATGCTCCCGTTTTTCTCCGGGGCCCACAGATTCAACGCCCCAGGGACACGGTTTAGCACATTTTCTTTTGAAACATTTAAAAATGGCTATAAAAGGGCTCCTAGAGCTTCCCTGGTGGCGCAGTGGTTGAGAGTCCACCTGTCGATGCAGGGGACGCGGGTTCGTGCCCCGGTCCGGGAAGATCCCACATGCCGCGGAGTGGCTGGGCCCGTGAGCCATGGCCACTGAGCCTGCGCGTCTGGAGCCCATGCTCCGCAACGGGAGAGGCCACAACAGTAAGAGGCCCACGTATCGCCAAAAAAAAAAAAAGGGCTCCCAATTAGCTGGCATGGCCAGAGAGAACATTTCCATATAAGTAAAGCTTACTCTTTCATGTGTAAAGTTAAACATTTCTCTGTCTCCTGAGAGCACACAGAAGGGATATAATTTGACCTTCTTACAACTCTGGATTATCTTTAGAACTATAATATAGAGAATCCCTCGAGGGTTTTTAAGATATATAGGACCCCCACTAAAAAAATCATGTATATATATATATATATATATATATATATATATATGACAGAGTTCCTCTAAACTAAATGACCCCTGAATATAATTTGGAGTTTTTAAGTGTACTTCTTATAGCTTCCTCCATAGTTGTAACTTTCTGTCTGTGTGTCTGACAGCACCCTATCCCCCTTTTCTCATACGCCTTCTAAACTGCTATGACGTGGGACCCACACAAAGCAGTGTCTTAAAAGTGTGTCTAAAGCAAGAAGAGTAGAGGCTGGGGCCCTGGCGGGCTTTCCATGAGTCAAGTACATGAGCATCTGAATCCAGCTCTGGATGCGATGTCCCCGGCACTCAATCACCCACAGGGAGATGGAAAACCAGCAGTGCTGCTGGCATGCAAGCCTTCAGCTCAGATTTTTCACAGGCTTGAACCCCTGGCCAAATCTAACAAGGCCAAGCATACTGGGAAAACATCTACAACCCACACGTGGGTCCCCACATCCGACCCTGCAAGTGCCAAGCGGAGAATGTAGCTCCGAAGGAGCAAAGCTGGAGACGAGAGGGTCCGAGCCGGCTGTGAGCTCAGTCGGCAGAGACCGTGGTCACCAAAAGAGCCAATGCGATCGTTACCTGTGTTGCTAGAAACGCCTAAAACAAGCAGGGTAATGGTCCAGCCCAGCCCCTGCACAGGTGAGACTCACCTGGACATTCCCAGCCGCAACGTGAAAGAGGCACTTGGAGGAACACCCACCCTGTTCCCACCCCATGGGATGCGTGAAGATCAAACGGGATGGCCTGCAAGTTTTAAAATCAAAATACAACTATCGAAATTTTTAGGGGGACTTCCCTGATGGTCCAGGGGTTAAGACTCCACGCTTCCAATCCCTGGTCGGGGAACTAAGATCTCACATGCCACGCGGTGCGGCAAAAAACAAAAAAGAAAGAAAAGAAATTATTAGGAATTCACCTAATGAGAAATACACACTAAATGAGAATTACACTTTTACTAAATAAGGAGAAAATCTGAGTAAGGGAGAGGTATGTCTTCCCAGATACGGTTCAGAAAGGCAGAGAGTGGTTAAGGATGGGAAGAAGCGCCTCAGAGTTCAGGAGGAGAATGAAAAAACAAACAAAAACAGGTCACAGGAAGGAAAGTCCTAAGAGTCTAGAACAGTGTACTCTGGTGGTTCAGAGTATTGACTGTGTGACCTAGCACAGGTTTCTTAACTCTGGGTGCCTCAGTCTCTGTTCATCCGTAAAACGGGGATAATAACAGCAACACCCATCATCTACACAGATGCTAGCGCTCATTACCATCAGAAACACCCACATCCTTGGCAAGCTGCTTGGGGAAGAGGGTGGTACTTACTGTGCGTGCCTCCAGATGCCTGGACCAGACCACCAAGAACACATTACAGGGAGGCAGAAATTGGCCCGGGTGGAAAGAAGCACTTTCTACAGGGTTGTCTTGAAATCACTGGGCTGACTTGGTAGGTAGTGAGACACCCATCACTGGAGGCATCCGAGCCAAGCCCAGATAAAACAAACATCAGAAACATTTTAAACTCCATTTCTCTGAGTTCTAGCTGCTAGAAATACACTTTGTGACACCCAGTGGGCTGCCCAGAGCTTCCACTTTTGCTCACTTCCTGACTCTCCCTCAGTTAAGTTCCAGAGTAGTGGTTCATAAAGCCGGCTGGGTGTTAGACCAGCTGCACCAGAATCACCTGGTGGGGAGGTGATCACGGTAGACTATGCGTCCTGGCCAGGCCCCGCCGCACGTTTTTCCACCCGAATCCTGGGGTGGGGTTTGCGAATCTGCATGTTTAACCATCTCCCTGATGCACACTCAGGATAACGACAGTTCTAGAAGGCTGAGATGGCCGGGCAGCCAGCCTCTAGGAGAACAAGCCCTTGTCATCTTGTCTCCGTTACCTCCCCGACCAGCTTCATTAAGACAGACATGAGGCACAGGCTCTTCCAACCTCACAGGAGATACCAGGCTAGCTGGGGGGCTGCTTACGGCTGATCCAACTGGCGCCTTACTAAATGTCTCTTGACGACGTCATCTGCTTTCCCTCCAGCCTTACTACTGCAGCTACCCCACCTAGGTCAGGGGTCCCCAGTGCCAACAACTGTTCTTGTTGTGTGATGATCTCCCCCACCAAACCACCACATTCACTCCCAACCCCATCCCACCAGCTTCCACTGCCCATCCTCCCCGATCCCACTGTATATGCAGAACCCCGTGGTGCAAGGACTTTCCAATTAGCCTTTTGGCATGTGGCCTGGACACCCTTACTGGCCCACTTCCCAAGGCGCCCTCACCAAACCACTGGGCACAGAAAGAAGTCCACCCTCACAATGGATAAGGGGGCAGGGACACAACAAGAACCTCAGCCCTGGGTGCCCTGCATTGGGTCTCTGGGGCCCACTGACCAAAGGTGGCTGGAATCGCAGCTCCCCACCTCCACCAGCAGCCCAGCACCCGCCCCAGCTGGTGAACTCTGGCAGCCGCTGCCATGGGAACAACAGAGCTGTTGTGCTCTGACATCAGAGCGGGGGTGAACTCAGGGACAGTGACGAGCCAGCCAGAGGACGAGCACCTGTCAGCACACCTGTTGTGAGTCCACCGATCACAAAGATTTGGCTCAAACAGCTGGGGTGATGCGCAGAGGGATGGCCACCTCGGGGGCCCCGTGAAGATGCCTGACGTGCGCGTGCTTTCGGTGTTTAAAGACGGTCTGGCAGGGAGAAAATCCTTCCTGTCCCAGCCTGGCAGCACGGTGACGTTCCTCATCGGGGTGTCACTCTTCTGAGCTGTTGCACCTCAAGGTCAGGGCTTCCCGACAACGCTGGCCACCCCTCCTCCCACAGGGAGGGCGTCTGGTCCCACTCAGGTTGGGGATATCTGCCCCTCCAGGATCCACTGTTGAGCTGAGCCGACTGGAGGTGGGGGGAAGGAATGCTGGCCTGGGGCCCCCATGTCACCCACCCACCCACCCATCCACCCAAAATAAGAAATAGGACATGCCTGACCTCGTTTCTAGGGCTAAGGGCACCCTCCACAAATTTGACAATTGAGAAATTTAGTTTGGGGAACATGATAACAGCCCCAAAATGTCAAAGCAACCGATCTCAGGGTTTGCTTTCTCGCGAAAGTCAACAGCAGGGACTTGGAACCTTGGAGGCAGAGCTGATCCAGGGATGAAAGCCTTTGTGTGGGGCTGGAAGGGCCCTGGGGAGGTCATGTGGTCCCCGACCCGGCGTGGGGCAGGAAGTCTGCCCCTGAACTTCTCAACCACAGCTCCCCACCCACTTTTTGGGCCCCTCTTCTTGGCCCCATAGACACAAAGTGTTACGTCCATTTCTCCTTTCCCAGAGCACACCCAGCCCCCAATCCCTTAGCCTCTTCTCAGCAAGATCATGTACACCCACCTTCAGCATGGGACAAGTTTGGGGCGGGGCTTGGGGAGAGTGCAGATATCATGGTGGCCAAAAACTTCAGCTTGTGGGGCCTTTGACGCATTCTGGAATGGCCACCACTGCCGTGCTCCCCAGGTAGTTCCTGCATTGAAGATATTTCACTGAAGCCCGGGCTCTCCCGACTCCATCTTATTGATTCCTAGGATGCAGCCCCCATCCTCTGGATGAACCTGCTCTGCTCAGTGGTCTCTGCTCCATGGGGCCCGTCAATGAACAAGGACCAACCCAGGTTTAATAGCGCGGCCCAACCTACTGCTGAGCACAGTCAGACCCACACTTCAGCAAACTCTGACTTTAAAAAAGACACATATCATTCAAGTTCAACAGAGAAAAATTAGAAAACACACACTTGCAAAAGAAAGCCTAATTTCCCCTCCTTTATCTGAACAGTTTACATTTCAGTAAAAAAATTCTACAACCTTTGGTCCCACAGAGCATCCGAGGCTGTGATTTACTTGACCACTGCCCTGCTGCTGTATCTGTTTCTAAACTGAGATAAACAGGATGGAGGTGAGCATCCTCGTCACGAGATGCCAGCACATGTATTTCATTATTTCCCTCAAAAAAACTCCTAGTTTTAGAGTTGCTTGACCAAAGGGGAGACTCTTTCTTTTTTTTTTTAAATTAACATATAGTTGATTTACAATTTTGTGTTCATTTCTGGTGTACAGCAAAGAGATTCAATTATACATACATATATTCTTTTTTGTATGCGTTGCCATTATGGCTTATTACAGGATATTGAATATAGTTCCCTGTGCTCTACAGTAAGACCTTGTTGTTTATATGTTTTATATATAGTGGTTTGTATCTGCTAATCCCAAGCTCCTACTAATTTATCCTTCCCCCCTGCCCCTACCAGCTTTCCCCTTTGGTAACCATGTTTGTTTTCTATGTCTGTGAGTCTCTTCTGTTTTGTAAATAAGTTCATTATATTATTTTCTTAGATTCCACATGTAAGTGATATCATACGACATTTGTCTTTCTCTATGTGACTTACTTCGCTTAGTATGATAATCTCTAGGTCCATCCATGTTGCTGCAAATGGCATTATTTTACTCTTTTTATGGCTGAGTAATATTCCACTGTAGAAATATACCACATCTTCTTTATCCATTCCTCCGTCAACGGACATTTGGGTTGTTTCCAGGTCTTGGCTATTGTAAACAGTGCTGCTATGAACAGTGGGGTGCATGCATCTTTACGAATTAGAGTCTTCTCCAGACACACGCCCAGGAGTGGGATGGCTGGATCACACGGTGAGTCTGACTTTTAGTTATGGAACCTCCATATTGTTGTCCATAGTGGCTGCACCAATTGACATTCAAGGGGAGACTTAAAGTCCTTGATCAGCATTGTCAAAATGCCCTTCCAAGCTTCTAAATTGCTCAGGTTAGGACCAAACACACCTACTCAGCGTCAGCCCTTCCAAGGACAACAAGCCTCTTGGCCACACAGAACAGAGCAACGGAATGGCCAAAGCTGTGACATCTGATGTATTTCCAGAGACTTGAGCCAGGATCCAGTTCCTTAGATTCTTGGTGCCGCCCTTGGCTGCGTGACCTTGGGTAAATCATGGACTGCTCTCCATCCAGACAGGGGAGGACACCTGCCTGACCTACCACCTACCTCACGAGTCCTTGTGAAATGGAAGAGATGAAGTCCTTTTGCACTGAAAATCCCTAGACAGTCAATGTTTTTTTATCGAAGAGACATGATTGGTGACTATTTGCCGGTGGTTCCCCCCCCACCACGCCGAACCGGTGCACAAGAAACAAACACCACCTGAGATTTATTCCTTTGTTCCCTGCCCTAGATCCAACAGGGCCAAGGGGCCAAGATGTCACAACCAAGAATTGGGGACTGACAGTGCTCATCATGGCTCTGCTCCAACACCATTCCTCCTGAGATACCTGGTTTCTGCCTGGGCATGGCTGGGCCATTTCTCCCAGGGGCTTCTGAGGATTGAAGATTAAATGCTGGAGGGCTGCAGAGAGAAGCCCCCAGGAGAGAACTGTGCCTGCCCCCAAAATCGCCCTGTCATAGGGTCAACAGCCCTCCTGGAAAGGGATGTTCCCCTCGGAGCAGAACAATCCACAGGAACCTGAAGCCCACGAGTGACCTCCGGCATTCTCTCCCGGCTACACGGAGTGCTGTCTGTTGACAGCACCCTGGACTCCAGAGGCTGCGGCGCCCGGGGTCACCGCAAGCTCAGACCTCATCGCGTGCCTGCAAACGTTCTAGACATGTGGCCCAATAAGATCATTCCTGCGCACCTCCGCATCTAACGCATTCCTGGCATCCTTCCCACCCCGTCCTTGTTCTCTACACCCTCACATGTCATGGGACCCAGGTGAGGACAAGGCGGCCTGGGGCGGGTCAACCAACTCTGCACAGTGAATTTTCAACTACCTGGAGTGACCAGGGAGTGGCGGCACGGAGAAGGCAGAGCAGGGGACCATCAGAAGTACAGTTTCCATACAGTGCTGGGAGCCGGCGTGAGCGCGTCTCCCTCACATCACGTGGCCTGTGCTGAAAACCCATCCACCGGCCCTGAACTCTTGATCTGGACTAAAGGAAGGGCAGCAGAAGTGCGCTGGGCCACAGAGAGAGAGGCCAGGCTGAATTTTACACACTGTAGGAAGAACAGAGAAAGCAGAGGGGTCCAGGAATGTCAGAGGAGGTTTATTTCCCTTTTGCACACACATGACTTTCTTCTTGAGGAGCTCTGGGGACAGAGGCCACAAGGTTTCACAGAAGCATCATCCAGGGTCTCAGAGTTCTAGATGGAGTGGGTGGGGCTGACATCTATTGAGTCCCTCTCATGCTTTTGCACACTTTACTCATACATCAGAAATTCACTCAGCATCTGCTATGGCCCGGCCCTGAGGAGTTTAATTCTGCTTTTACAGAAGAAACCGAGGCTCACAGAGGCACAGAGTCAGGTCTCAGAACCAGCTCTAACAGGCTCCAAAGGCCCAGGCTTCTTCTCCCAATACCTTCCACTTTGTCTTTTTTCCTCTAAAATGTCGGTCCATTTCATTCTGTCCTTGGTTAAGAATCAGCTGTTGAAGCGCCTCCTAACTAGGGCCTTTCTTTTTTTCGCGGTACGCGGGCCTCTCACTGTTGTGGCCTCTCCCGTTGCGGAGCACAGGCTCCGGACGCGCAGGCTCAGCAGCCACGGCTCACGGCCCAGCCGCTCCGCGGCATGTGGGACCTTCCCGAACCGGGGCACGAACCCGCGTACCCTGCATCGGCAGGAGGACTCTCAACCATTGTGCCAACCAGGGAAGACCTAACTAGGGCCTTTGACTGTCATCAGAGGGGCCTCGGCCATGCCTGGTGCAGAGCCGGGGTGCTGAGCCAACTTCGTGAGGATGCCCTGACCCTAAGGGGTCTCCCGGAAAGGCCAACCAAGATCTCCAGACCACAGATCAGAAAGGGCCACATGAAGACTCATCCTGAGCCAGGCTCTGTCCCCAGGGACTCTCCACCCCGGAACGTTCCACTACAGAGGGGTTATGGCCTTTAAACTCATCCCTCCCTCTCTTAGGCCCACAGGTTCAAGACCTGCTGCATCTTCGGGGTCAGTTCAGAGAATGATATCCACGAGCATCATTTCTTCTGGAAAGCAGGGAGCGGGCCATCAGGTGAGAGGTGAGCCAGCCCCAGGAAGCTCACACCCAGGGGGGTGGGGGGAAGTTCTCATAAAGGGCCAGATGGTACAATAACTAATGTAGCTCTGTCGCTACTACTCAACGCTGCCTTGTAGCTCAAAAGCAGCTGCAGACTTTGTATTAGGAATGGGCGTGGCCGCATCCCAGCAAAACTGTATTTACCACAATAGGCAGTCTGGGGCCAGGGTGCAGTTTGCAAAGCGCTGAAAGGCCAGCAGAGTTTTAGGAGGCCGACTGCATCCTGTGCGTCCTGTTGTAGGGCACGGCCTTGCTGGGGCAGCACCAGGTGGAAACACACCACCTGAGTCTCACCTCGGAAACCTCAGATGTACTCAGCTCAGGGGTCCTCAGGATGCTGCACAATCAGATAGTAGCGATGGCTGCACAGCTCTGTGACTGCACTAAAAACCACTGAATTGTACACTTTAAGTGGGTGAACAGTATGTGAATTACACCTCAGTAAAGCGTAAGTCTCTGAGGCAGAAAAACAATAACAGTCTTCTTAAGAGGCAATAAACCCTTCCCTAATCTGCTTCTTGGGGGATGAAGGCAAAGGTGGGCAGCCCTGGACGCGCTCCCCCTCCCTCCGGGCTCAGGGCACTCACTCTCTCGCCCTCAGCCTTCTCCTCTGCCTTCCCCATCCTGAAGAAACCTCCACCCCTGTCTCCCCATTGCCTTTTAACTTTAAAATAATTATACAACTCACACACGTTAATCACAGAAAATTTAGAACATACAGATAAGCAAAACGAAATAAAAATCACCCTTGATCTCACCCACTGTCTAGAATTTTGACAGTCACCCTTCCAGACTTTTCTGTACATGCACAGTAAAAAAAAAAAAAAAAAAAAAAAAAGGATAGAGATACATACAGAAGCAATAAAACTTCTGTATGCTGGGGAATTTTCACCATAAAAACCCGTGACAGTGGTTATCTAAGGGAAAGGAGGGGGTTGGGACCAGGAGGGATTAACTGAGGTTTCAGGGTGGCAATGACTAGTCTCTTAATTTGAGTATTTGCTTGATAACTTTTTGTTACAATGTACAGTTATGCATGGTGCACTTAAAAATTATATTAGACAGTGTTTGAAATGTGAAAGCATACTGACTGTAACTGGGCTTTTAAATTTAATGCACTCTGAACATTTTTCTAGGTCAAAAACATGAATCTATAATACTGTTTAAAATGACTGCTTAATATTCTGCTGTCAGGATAGAGCTTAATCTAAATTAGCTCATCTCCAGTTGATGAGCAAATCTCACGAACAAGGTCAGCTTCCAGGAGTTTCCAACCTTCATGTTCCCCAGAGACCACCCCCTCCCTCCAAGCCAAGGTGGACCAGAATCGCCACGTTCAGCCTCCTCGCTGTTAAGTCTCCTTTCATTTTAAAACCCTCTGTCTTCTTACTCTGCTATTTGATAGTCATGTGACCCAAGCAAGTTAATCAGCCCGTGCCTCAGTCTGATCATCTGTAAAATGGGGATAATTGTGCATCAGACGCGTTAACACGAGGAACGTGTGGATCACAGTTCTAAGCACTTAGCATGGATGATGACAGCTGCTGTTACTGTTACTTGTCACAGTCACTTTTCCTTCACAGAACTACCACGGTTTCCCTCCTAGTCCCCTGGGCCCTCCTGGAGGCACCAGAGCCCAGGCTTGTGTGTCTCTGCGCCCCCCACCTGTGTGATAACCACGGCCAGACCTCAGGGCTGGGTGAAGATTACACGTCCAGCACAGCATCTGGCACAGAAAGAGCCAGTCCCCCCGCCCCAACCCCGAGAGCCTCTATGGACACCGTCCTAGGCACTGCACCTCTGCCCTTTCTTGTGATCTTTGCCCACAACCTTAAAAGGTAGGTAAATTATTATCCCCTCTTTGGTGATGGAGAAACCGTGGCAGAGGGCACTTGCCCAAGATCTCTCCCCTGGACTGAGTTGTGGGGCTGCAGAGCAGCTGCCCTAACCATGCTGCTCCAAACCTATGTGTTCCCACTTTCCACTGCCTCTGCTCCCACTTCCTCTTCCCTCCGAGGCCCCTCACATACTTCCATAATCTGCTATAGCTACTACAGCCGGAGACCCCACTGTCTCTCTCAGCAGAACTCAGCAGGGAACCCCACTGAACACCTGACCACGTTAGGGGATGCCTGGCCCTGGCCCTAAGGTCAAACCCCAGAGGCAGCCCCCGTCCCAGCTGGTCAACCCCTGCCTGCCTTCCGTTTCCTGAGTCCCTCCCTCGTGCAGGTGCCTGCTCCGCTCACCTGGGTGACTGACTACAAGCCCTTAACATTGCTCTTCTGCCTGCAGCTACCTTTCCCTCCCCCCCCATGTCTAACAGCTCTCGGGGAGGTGGGGGGACAACAAAGACCCCCCTTGGTTCCCACTGCCAGGGCTTCAGGCTCTGCTGCTGCGCCCGGGCGCAAGGCTGCCCACCCTTTGGTTTCAAAGCCCCTTCCCACCATGTCTCTCACTCCTCCCCACAGGCCATAAAAAAGTGTTTTACAGGCAGTGATTAACCTTTTAGGGGTCACATACCCCTTTGAGAACCTGGTGGAAGCCATGGCCCCTGTCCACAGAAAAACATGGACACACACACACACACACACACACACACACAGAGCTTTGCTTACAGTTTCAGGGCTCAAGACCGCCCCCCACCAGGCCCATCTCTGAACAGACGTCTATGCCCCCCAGGTTAGGACCCTTCTTTATAGAGATTACATCTCAATTTAATTTTTACAGCAAACACTTGCCCAGTCCGCCTTGCTGGGGTCTCCAGTAGCTTAACCTAGGATGCTAATTGGACGAGGCGGACCCCAATTCTGTCAGCTACAAAATGGGGTTCACCTGGGTCTCTATCACTTTCTCACTGGAGCTGCACATGCACGCAGTGATGGCGGCGCCAGAGGCTCCAGGATTCCAGCCAGCCCAGGCCTCAGGGGTCCTGGAGGTGGGCCCTGGGAGAGCCTGGGCCTGGGCTGGGGGAGCCAGCTTCATTCCTGCCCTTTCTGAGACGCTGGTACCCAGACCGCCCCTCAGTCTGGAAGTCCTCCTCCCTCCCCACTTCCCTTGGCTGCCTTTCCTCCCAGCATTCTGGGGCATCTCACATAAGCCTCCCCCCACCCCGACCCCCTATGGCCCTCACAGTCTACGGATCCTGTAGCAACTAAACAGAAGCCTAGCCCAGCACTCAAAATCTACCTGTTCGTTTAAAACTATGCACAAGTGCACCTGTCGATCCGTATAGTGAGGTATCTATAACGTTCTCTTCTCACACTCAGATTGTCTTGGGTACCCGCTTTGGAAATGACTGCTCTGTGCAAACTTTGGTGGTGGGTGTCAGAATCACCTGGAGAGTCTGAGAAATACCCATGCCCACGCCCTGAGCCCCAAGGGTCCAATATGGGACGCTAATTCAGACAACTGCCTTCCAGCAAACTCCCTGGGGGATGCCCGCTGTCACCCACAGGTACACACTCTCGATGCCTCTCCTCAGGCCCTCGGGATGGAATGCAAACGCTATGTGATAAACCAGATGTCCAGTCCCACTCTGCCTCTCGGGCCCTCCTGCCCCCGAGCCTGCTCTGTACCCAGACTCTCTCGCACCTTTCCCAGGCAGCCTGTCCCTGTCCTTGGCACTGCAAAATCATGCACTGAACCATGCCTGGTACATGTTCCCCCAGCTCCATCCTCCAATTTAGGGTTCTTTACGCTTTCAACCTTGATTTCCTCAGTCTGCCCTTCTCTTTCCAGAAAGACCATCCTAGCCACAAGACCACTTGCCCTCAGCCCCTTGTTTGTGTGTGTGTGGAGTGCGTGTGCTCTCACACACACTGCAGGGTGGAGGGGTGTCCAGGGCAGGCACCTGAGTCGAGCTCCAAGGCAGGGGAGAGCTCGGTGGCACCTACACCCCTAGTCTGCCTTCTCTTTATCTCCTTTCATGCTTTTCCCCCCCAGTTTTATTGATATAATTGACATACAGCACTGTATAAGTTTAAGGTGTACAGCGTAACGATTTGACTTAGATGTATTATGAAATGATTATCACAACATGTTCAATTAACATCCATCATCTCACAGATATAAAATAAAAAACAAAAAAAATGTTTTCCTTGTGACGAGAACTCTTAAGAGAGCAAATCCTAACTTTCTTATACGTCATACAGCAGTGTTAGCTATAGTCATCACTTCGTACATTACTTCCTTAGTACTTATATATTGCATTGTTTTTCTTTTGTTTGTTTGTTTGTTTTTTTTTTTTACGGTGTGCGGGCCTCCCACTGTTGTGGCCTCTCCCGTTGCGGAGCACAGGCTCCAGATGTGCAGGCTCAGCGTCCATGGCGCACGGGCCAAGCCGCTCCGCGGCATGTGGGATCCTCCCGGACCGGGGCACGAACCCATGTCCCCTGCATCGGCAGGCGGACCCTCAACCACTGCGCCACCAGGGAAGCCCATTTCATTGTTTTTTAATTTTTATTTTTTTAACTTTTCATTTTATATTGGAGTCACAGTTGATTAACAATGTTGTGACAGTTTCAGGTTCACAGCACAGTGATTCAGTTATACACATGCTTTTGCTTTTTCCTGCTGTTTTTTCCCATCCTTCAGACCTCCTGGGGTCCTCCAAGCATACCTCTTAGCCATTTTGGAACCCAAGGGGTTCATCTGCTCCCACAGCCCCTTGGGCACTGGATCAGCAGCTCTGCATCAGGACGAGGGTGGCTGCGTCCACCCCCCGACCCCCAAAGCCTGGGAGTCGTCTAAACCCGCACCAATGGGATGCTCTGGGCAAGCCAGCTGAGATGAAAAAGAAGAGCGGCAGGACCCAAGCCCACCTGCAGCTCAAGGACTAGCGGCCAGGACCACCGACTCCAGGGGACCCAGCAGGCCCCAGGCTGGCACCATGTCCTCAGATCAGAGAGGGAGGAACACGTGGGGTGGGGAGAGCTCCCTCCCAGCCACGTGCCATGCCCGCAGCACAGCCTCCAAGCGCTGCACACATCTCTTCCCATCTCCCAACCCAGGTTCCAGTCACTCCCCTGGAGAATACATCCTTCCAGGAACACTGTCCAAGACCAAGCCCAGGAACTCGAGGGCCCCCCAAGGCCCCCTCCCCATCCTCTCATCGGAACCCGTTATCTCTCTTCAGATGCCCAAATGCTTTTCACCTTGTGACAGTTACTTGGTTCATTATTTGCCCGAAGCACATGGAGGCTGACTTACTTTAAGCCACGCCCCTGGCGGGCGGGCGGGGTGGGGGGAGTCTACATGCCTTCTGCCCACCCTGACCCACAGTCTTAAACGTGCTTCCACACTGCTTGGCACCGGTGTCCTAGCGCTCCTTCCTGAGGGCAGGGATCATGCCTTGCTTCTCCCTTATGTCCCCTGGGGCAGAGCTGGGCACCCTGTCACTGCTTGTTGCAACACAGGTGAGCCCGATAGGAAAATCGGGATTACGAAACACAGACTGATTATACACTTTGCGAAAGGAGTTGCCAACAGTGTCTTTACACAGCACCACCCCCATCCCAGCCCCCGTGCGCTCAAGGCCTCACTCAACGCACAGGAAGCTCACCTGCCTTGCTTTTCCCGAGCGCATGTTTGGTGCGGATGCTGCCGCTTCTGAGTGCCTACTGTGTTTCTCCCCGAGTGGCCGCTATCTGGCCCCCATCAGCGTGTGCCCAAGGCCAGCCTGTTTGCCCTGGCAACCAGGCTGTGGGCCCTGCCCCAGCTGGTGCTAGAGACCACCGGAGGGTTTGCAAAAAGCAGCGTCTAGAAATGGGAGCATCCTGAGAAAGACGGCATGGAGACTGCCCTCCTCGGAGACAGTGGCCCTGGGCCTCGCCATCCAGGCCGTGGGGGAGAGTTTATCATCTGGGCCCAGAGAGCTCCTGGATTCACCCTCGACCCCAGAAACCGGCCCAAGCGGCCCAGGTCTGCCAAGCCACTCAGCTGGCTAAGGAACTCCAGGCTCCCGCACTGTGGCACTACCTGAAGAGCAAGCCCAAAGCTGGTTTCCAGCCAGGTTACTGGAGCCGTGCAGGCCTGTAGGAGATGGCGAAGGACCCCATTAGATGAGAGGAAACGAGGTTGGCGGCACATCCGAGCAGGGCTCTGAGACGCGAAAAGGCTTCCTGGAAAGGAAGCTCATCCTCACTTTTCTGGAAAGGACAGGGAGCGGGGCCTTCCAGGAGGAGCCCCGGTCACCTCTTCCCACCCCTTCATCCTCAATCTCATAACCTCATAACAAACTCTTTTGCCGACCCCAGTTCCAATCCTACCGGCTGCAAGAGCTAAGGAGATGCCCCCAGAAATCCTTACACAGGCAGACAGAAAAATGAATGTTTCCTAAACCAACTGCCTCTTGTAGACACCAAGCCATTTCACAAGCCTGCGTCCAGCCAACAATTAAAGGAACCAGCACACTGCACTAAAGGTCAGTCTTTAGGGACCCCAAGTACAGCAGACCATCACCCTTCCTGAACCCCCGGGCCACTGCCCTGGTGGCACAGTCACCTGTAGGGCTTTAAAACTACAAAAGCCAAGGTCTGAGCCGGACGTTCGATGTCTACAAAGAGACCCAGACCCGAGGCAATTATGCTCTCGGCCAGAGCGGGGAATCATCACCCTGAAGCCATGAACTTGCACCACCCAAAGGAGAGGCACATGTGGAAAGGCTACAGCTTTCACTGTGGGGTTCACTCCATGGCCACCCTGGGATGTCTCTGGGACATATCCCGAGTTGACTAAGCACAGAAGGGCTGCCCATGGAACAATACTGGGCAGCATCCACCCCAAATTCATGTCCACCCAGAACCTGTGAATGTGACCTTATTTGGAAATAGCGTCTTTGCAGATATGGTCAAGTTAAGATAAGGTCATAGCAGACTAGGGAGGGCCCTGAATCCAATGATGGGTATTCTAATAAGAGGAGAGGGCACAGAGACACACGCACAGAGCAGAAGGCCACCAGAAGACAGAGCAGTGACTGGAGTGATGTGTCTACAGCCAAGGGGCACTAAAGACTGCTGGGGCCACCAGGGGTGGAGCCGATTTTCCCTCAGAGCCTCCAGAAGGAACCTACACTGCTAACACCTTCATTCTGGATGTCAGGCCCCCTAAACTGGGAGAGAATCAATTCTCGCCGTTTGACGCCCCACAGTTTGTGGTCACTTGTTACAGCAGCCATGGGAACCTAATGTAATGGGCTTTGTGGCGCGATCCTGTGGAACCTCTGAGCTGGGCTGGGGTTAAAAGTTTTGGCTCTACGATGATGCTGATGTGATGACTAAGCCATAAATGCCAGCAGATGCAGGTGGAGGAGAGGGTAATGCGCAAAACAAGAGGGGGCCTTGGGGCATTCGGACACTGCTGCACCCTGACCTTTGCTGCCCTTGATCCAAACCCAAAGCAGAAACGGCCCCAGCGCTGCCTCAGCTGACACTGGGCAAGGATGGGAGTGGCTGGCTGGGCATTCTCTCCGTGCGGCCGAGGGGTGTGAGGTGGACCCAAGGCCCGACCCCTTCCTGCTCAGCCCCTGTGAACCAAGCCCTAGAGTCTCCTGAGCCACGGATTCCTTCTGAGCCTGGGCCTGATTCTGCCCTAGAAGCACAGCCTCTCTCTCCGCAAGGGGCCTGGACAGGCCTGGACTCCCAGGGGACACCGCATGCAAGGCCAATCCTGGCTCCGCCACTGGGAGGAGCCTCTCCTCCCCCCACCAGTCTTGCTGAGCAGCGAAGCCAAACTGGAGAACTTCCCCAGTTCGGGTTGTGTGGAAACCACTCTGCAAGCACACACCGTGCCCCAAGTGCAGGTGGCCTGAGCTACGTGAGGCGCACAGGTAGGGTCACCTGAAGACTTCCCGCGCCAGGCCAACAGCGGCAGCTCCAAGGGCCAACTGAAGCGTGGCCAGGAGCCGTGGGGAGTGTGGGGAGATCAGAGGGGCATGGCTGACAAGAGGAGAAAGCCGGAGACCCTGCCTTTGAGTCTGCACAGGTGAGGGCAGCCCAGCCTCACCACAGCTGGCAAGAGGATGCACGGCTGGCAGCTGAGACTTAGTGGCAGAAAACAAACCCGTCAGGAGGTGAGAGTGAGCTGCAGAGGCCCACCTGCTGTGCACCCATCCTTTTGGTTAAACTGAACCTGCCCCAGGAAAACCTGGCTGACTGTCACCAGGGCAGTAGAGGCCTGCAAGTGTCAGAACTGGATGGAAACCTCCAGGGCCCAGCGGGTTCCTCCCATTTCTGCTGCATTCTCCCCACTTCTGTCTCCTGCCCCTCTGCTTATCAGAACAAATAGCTGGGCTCTCCTCCTTTCCTCGCTAGCTCCCATGTGTGGGGAGCAAGGGGTCCTGAGGGGAACAGATATTTGTCGGGCACTCTGAGCAGCCATACTACCTGCAACCTCCAGTCACCAAAGTCCCCAGCTTGTGTGGATGTCCTGAAAAAGCAGTCACCACTCAAGGATCCTCCTGCCTGTCCCTGTGTGCAATGCCTCCTGGGCAGGACGTGGGAGGAGCCGGCCCTGGGGCTCTTTCCAGCTGCTCCACTGAGCCCTTGGGGAACCTGACCAGGGGAGGGAAGCTTCCATCCAGCCCCAGCCTAATCTGGTGAGCCCCACAGGCGGCTTGGTGGGAGAGGCCCAGGCAGCGCAGCTCTTCCCCACCCAGCTCCAAGCCCAGAGGAGCCCAAGTCCCATCTCACCTGTGAAAGTTTCTTCCTGGGGTCCCCGGTCCTTCAACCCACCGAGGTCGAGAGTCCCCCCACCCCCTAGGCTGTGTCCCGCACTCTCCCCGCTCCGCCCCCCCCTCCCCACCCCACCCCCCGCGCTGGCATCCCGGGGCCCTCCGCCTGCCAAAATCCAATCCGTTCCCTGGCTCCCTTTTCTGGGGCTGGAGCTGCAGCGGAATTTCGGTGGAATTTTGAGGTTGAGAAGCATCTCGGCAGAGAGGAAAATAAAGGAAGAGAAGGAAGGGGGTAAAAAGTACGATTTTGGCATCAACTTGCAGGATTCTAGAAGGCACCGAGGCCCCGGAGGCGGGCGCTGGGTCCCTCTGCAAGATGCGGGCGGGCGGGCGGGGCGCCGGCGAAACCTACGGGTCCAGCACGTCCCGAAGGGACGGTGGGCGCCGGGCCGGGGCGGGGTCGCCGTCCTTACCTACGTCTGCATTGCAAAACGCCTGTTGCGGGTGCACCGGGGAGCAGCTGCAGGCGTCGGTCGGGCGGAGCAACATCCCCAGCAGCAGGAGGCCGAGCACAAGCCGCAGGCTGCGGGCCGCGGCGCCCATGGCGGGCGGGGGGCGGGGGCGCGGGCTCGGGCTCCGGCTAGCCGCCGCCGCCTGGGCTCGGGGCGCTCCCCTCTCGCCGGCCGGGGCAGCGCGGGTCTGGGCGGCGCTCCGCGGCCGCGCCCTCCGCTCCGGCCCGCACACGCCGCACAAACTTTCTCGGCTCTTGGTCGCGGGGGCGATGAGGGGGCGCGGGGCGCGGCCGGCAGCGCGGAGACGAGAGCGGGCCGGGGGGCAGCGAACGAACGAGCGAACGAGAGAGCGAGCGAGCGCGCCGCGGGCCTGGCCGCCGATACTCAGCTGCCTTCTATGGTTGTGTGCGCCGCGGGCGCGGGCCGAGCCGGCCTTTTATTGCTCTCCGAGGATTGTTGGGCTCCGCCCCCCAGTGGCGGGCGGCCAATGCCGGCTCCGGGAGCTCCCAGCCGCCTCCTCCCCGCTCGCCTCCCGCGCCTCCCGGCCCTCCCCCAAGCCCGGCTTTTGTTGTGTCCAGCCTGGCACCGCCGGGACCCGCCGCTGCGCACCTGGCTTCCTACCGTCCGGGACCGTACCCCGCAGCCTCCCAAATCTCCAGAGCTTGGGAGGGGGGGGCGCTGCGGAGGACAGTGCCCAGTGGACCCTGACTCAGCACTTGGGACTCGCAGCCCACCCCTCCAGGGCACAGGCGGCCCACGCACCACACCTTCCCCTCCAGCTTGGCACTGGAGATGTACACTGCCTGATTCCCTTCCACCCCTGGGGTCCCTGAGATTCTAGCCAGGGATTGAGGAAAAGGATGTGCGCTTTGGAGCAGGGGTCGTTCCCTGCCGTCCCTCTCCCAGGCCCGTTTGGCTGGGTGGCCTCCTGAAATTTACCGAGGATTCCTTTTTCAAATGGAGGCCTTAGAATTTTAAGTGCGCTTGGCCAGTAGAGTTGGAGGGGGAGGGGAGAGTGGTTACTATGAACAAAACAGGATTTTATATAAACTGGCCATATTTTTGACCAGCCAGCGGGGCGGGGGGTGGGGGCAGGAGCCCAGGAGACAGTAGGATCGGATGAAGGCATTTTCCGGGCTCTGCTCCCTTAGCCTACAAATGTGGGAGCTGAAGGACTTTTCCCAAAACAGTTCTGTGTTCCACGGTAGGGCAGAGGGTCTTAGAGGTGTGGATGGCACAGAAAGTGTGGCCCCTGGGGTCCCTGTCTACCTGTCTCTGAGCCCTCTCTGTGGTGGGCACTGTTACACATAAAGCCTCGTTCTTGCCAGCAGGATGTTTGTAATCTAGCCAGGGAGTTGTAAACTGAGAAAAATGACACAATTAAAGAATAATTGCCCGCTAAACTGTGTTGCTGACTTGAGATGTGAAACTGGGAAATACTGAAACAATGGAAAAACAGCTTCTTTCTGTTTATGCGTGCTTTGAAACAGACAACTTGAAGAAAAGTTAAATAGGCAGGGCAGTTATTTTTAGTACTCTAACAATTCCAAAGTCACTTTTTCGGCTTTTGTTTCTGTAAAATAAAGTCGTGTCATTTGTGAAATGCTAATTTTTTAAGCACAGTTAATTTGGAAAATTATCGCAAGTTGGCTGCCTGTAGCCTTTTCATTTCTTTCTTTCTTTGTTATTGCAGGTGGAACGAAATGCTCTTGAACTTTACAGAAGCTGAAATCAATTTGTCAGTTTATGAAAGAAACAAATATCTATCTTAGGGGCTCTCAGCCTTTCAGGCAAGATAGACACATAAATGATCAAGTATACCTGAGGGTGAGAAATACATTACAGGTAGGTTGATGATGGTGCAGAAGGGGATAGGGGTCCACGCCAGGCACAGGGCAGGAAATGAGGGGCCTGGGCTGGCCTTCCTTCCTTCCTTCCATCAACAATGCTTACTTGAGCATCTGCAGTGGGCATTGTCCTGAGAGCTGGGCATTCAGGCCTCCACAGAACGGACAATGGTCCCTGGGCCAGTGGGTAGAAAGACTCCTGAGCTGGTGAAGGAGAAGAGAAGTGAGGGGAGAGGAGCCATGGAGGAGATTTTAGAGGGTCTGGGAGGGGACCGTGTTTTATTCTGAGGTCAGAGCTTCTGGAGGCTTTGGAGCAGAGGGGCACAGCGGGCCCCTCTGAAAGGATGGAGCTCTGTGGTAGGATCGGCAGGAGTGAGGGCAGAGGGTTTACCTGTGACTCAGAGTTGCAGCAGCCCAGCCTCCTCGCTGGCCTTGCCAAGCCTGTCTCCCCATCCACAAAACGATGATAAAGTCCCCTTCCTAGTGGATTTCTGAGCATGGCTGAGCAGAGGCTCTAAAATCCGGTGCATGTGGTGGCTGCCATCAGGAGGCATTGAATGTTAAATGACTTTCACGAGGGCACAGCAGGTGAAGGGACAGAGCAGCCCCCGAAAGCTCACACCCAGCCATTTTACGGTGCCTGTGGCGGCCTTGGCTCCTGGGCGCCCCGCCTCATTGCCCCGGCCTCTCCATTCCTCCTCGTCATCCTCTGCCTGTGCTCCTAGTTAGAATCTTCCCATCTCAAAACCACGGGAACTGAGGCCCCAGGTGAGGAATCTACAAGAAGTACATTAGGATCTGACTACGGTGTCAACAGATGCCCTTTCACACGCTCTCTGCTCCACCGCCAAGAGGGCTCAGCAACTGGGGATGAATGTGGGGAGAGGGCCGCAGCTCTGCCCTCTGCCCAAGGAGGGAGGTCAGGGTCAGTGCGCCCCACGTGCAGGAAGAAGGAGGACCCGAAGGCTGATAGCTCTCTCCATGGGCTTCTCTCCTAACTAGCTTCCCGGACCTTGATCTTAGGGGGCAGGCTAACAGGGGAGCCATACGGGAGACCCCCGCCCAGCCCCCATGTGCATTCTGACCACAGCCTGCTGGACCTCGGCTTGTATCTGTGACTCCCGGCAGGACTCAGGACAGACAGGAGGGGGCAGCACCTGCCAGGCCGGTCGGGGAGGGGGGCTTCTAGCACCCTCAGATCACCACCCGCACCCCCTGGGGCCACTACTTCCCACCAGGAACGCCCACTTTGCCCCTGCCTCCTTCCCAAAGAGACTTTCTCGAGGCAGAGCCCAGCAGAGCTGTCAGCCGGTCCCACCCCTGTGGGAGCACACCTAGCAAACACATCCTGGGCTGGGCTTGGCAGCGTAAACACTGTCCAGGATCCTTCCAGCTCCTCTCAGGTAAACCGAGTCAGAGTGACCTCACCAGGCTCAGAGAGGTGGCCCTGTCCAGCCAGCACGAGGATAGGCATCAGAGACGCCTCTTCTCACTCGATTCGCTCTCCCAGTTTACCGAAGATCCATTTCCTCCTGAGCCTGGAGTGTTTTCTCCCTCGAGACAGCTGGAGCGGAGCTGAAGGCCTCACACTCCTTCCGGCAGGTTCCAGAGAGCCAGACGCTCTACAGTATGTAGTGTGAAAATCGGTCCCACAGGCTCAGGAATCTGGCCCCGAAAGAGTGGGCGTGTCTCGGGCCGGTCCGGGGTCGCGGGAGCTGGTGGCTGATGAGGGTGAGGGATGCGTCCCTGTGCCTGGCGGTTTGTCATGTGTGGCCCCCGGAGAGGAATGGGCAGCTGGCAACGGGGTCTTGATGCCCACCGCCACCCCCGTGTCGACTCCGGGCATCAGATTCCTGGCCACAGTAGGTGGCGGTGCCACACGCAGCCCAGACATCTGTCCCCAAAGTTCCTTGGCGGGGCTGTTTACCATAGGACATCCCAAAGGGGACAAGAAGGTGAATAAGAATGACCTGTGTGTGGCGTGAAGATGGGCCACGGGTCACTGCACAGTCAACATGAACATCTTTGTGATCAGCCGTGGACACTCTAAAGGACGTTTCGATTTTTGTTTCATTTCATTAATTTCATTATGAATCCTCTTCCGTCGGGCCGGCTTCTCAGCCTCGGCACTGCTGACCTTGGGGCCAGACCTTTCTCTGGTGGGGCTGTCCTCTGCACAGCGGGGCTGTCCTGTGCATAGCGGGGGTATTGAGCAATAACCCTGGTATCTACCCTCTAGATGCTAACAGCATCTTCCCCCCAAGTTGTCACAACCAAACTGTCCTCAGACATTGCCTAATGTCCCCTGGGTGGCAAAACCTCCCTAGCTGATAACCCCTAACTAGGGAAATTGATAAAAATCGTTGGTCTTGAGACCAAATGCAGATATAAACAACAAGGTTCCGTTTCTGTAGGGCAAATAGTAATGCGTAGGGAGGGTCCCTGTACCCACGTATCACCCAGAGAACAGGCTGGGAGATGGTGCTCTGTCCATACTGGTTCTCATGGGAGAGAGGGAAGGCAAGAAATAGTATAAAGATTGTTGTTTAAGAAGTGCCCATGGAAATTCCCTGGCAAGTCCAGTGGTTAGGACTCCACGTTCTTACTGCTGAAGGCCTGGGTTCCATCCCTGGTCGGGGAACTAAGATCCCACAAGCCACACGGCCAAAATAATTAATAATAATAATAATGTGTGCATGAGCATACAGCATGCGTGATAGTCTATTTATGGGAAATTACACATATGCAGGGATGCAGACAGATGTCTGAACAGGTGTTCACCAAAAAGTTCATTGCGTGTCTCCGGGTGACGGGGACTTAGGTGATGAGATAGATGTCATATCCTGCTCCTCGTGTGGGGAAAGCAATTTCAGATGATGGTCCAACCCTAAAATGGACAGCACTTGGGGCAGAAATATGGCCATTTCTCTACATTTTCGGTACGTCACTACTAAAGCCTGCCCTGGCTGCAGCTCCTCTAGGCATTTACTCTCCAAAGCTCCCGCCCCGTCCTCTACACTGCTTTTGGCTCACACCTCCCTTTGGGGTTTCTTTGGCTGCGCCTGTGGCTATACTTTATGCCATCCCATAAAGCATCTTTAAGAAGGCAGGACCTGGCCTCTCTCCTTCACTCCCTGTCAATCCCCCTTCCTCCCCTCCCAGGCAGGTCCCCTCTGGGCAAAGGCAGCCTTGAGCCAGGGCACACCCCTTGCAAACCTGCCTGTGTCTTAATTCCCCGCTCCCCACTATGCAGAGCACAGCCTTCGCAAACCGGGCAGCGTACTCACACCACCCATGCTGCTCTGATCCATTCTAGAGTGACTCCAGAAAGAAAGGAGGGAGGGAGGGAGGGAGGCTGTCCTGGGGGTGAACAGAAAGCCCATGAAGTAAGTTGTTGGCTTGAAGACACTGCCGCATCTGAAGTATCCAGAGCAGACAGCCTAGACCGGCAGCACGTAAACACTTCCTCCAGGGAGGCGGCTCTGGCGCAGCCGTGGTCTCATCCCTGGGCCGGGAAGCCTTTTCAGATCTTGCTTCCCATGGACTCTCAGATGGCACTGCCTCTGCTCCCTGTGGCTGCGTTTTGCCTCCCTGTGACTCAGAAGGGACTCCAGTCCTGCAAGGGAGGGCACGTCCCTCCTTCCCGTAGCGAGGGAGGGCCGGGGAGCCGCTCCTGCACAGTCTGTGCCCCAGAAGTCCACACCCCGGAGCTGTGCTTTTCTCCTCCGGTTCCCCACCTGTCTGCCTCTCAGCTCTCCCTGAACTGGGCTCTTCCCAGAGCCCCCCGTAGGCTGCATTTACATGGAAAACAAAGGACTATGAGAGACAGCAGGCAGTGGCTCGCTTTGGGGCACTGCTCTGCATTTGCTCGTGCCCAGGCCACTTCCTTCTGGCCCTGGGCATGCGGTCACGTGCTTCCTCGCATGGGCGGGTTAGGGAGGAGGGCCAGCGACCAGAGATGGGACCAGTTCTTCTCCATCCCTGACTTTCTCCCGGAAGCAGCCACAGCTGGCATTCCGGGGACCAGGGGCTGGCCAGGAGCGAGGGGCGGGACAGCTGGGGGACTGGCTGCCCAGCTCAGCAGGGGATGGTTGGGGCTGAGTTTTCGTGGTTTCAGGTTCGCCTCCCTGCAAGCCAGAGGCAGGAGGCTCAGGTTTCCCGCCCCACCATCCTGCCCTTCCTTTGGTGTTGGGAGTGATGGCCCATGGCCATGATGTCATCGCCTAATCCAAACAGAAGGGGGGCTGGTTTGGCGGCTCTGGCTGGCTTCCCATGCTGAGTGCAGCAGTAAATTTCATTTCAAGGCTATGATTAGGACTATGCCCAAGAATTTCCTCTCTCTCTCCTTCCTCTCCCCAATCCCATTTTCCTTTCTGTGCTCCTGCCTTGTCTTCTCTCCCCCTTGCCCCCCGCCCCCGCCCCGCCCCGGTCTCTCTTCTCTGGGAATGCCTCAGGTTCTCAGCGAGGTCAGCCTGTGGTCAGCATCACCAAGCTCCTTCCAACCCCAATCCGGTTTCTTGTCACCTTCAGATTCCAACCTGTCTCACTCCCTCCCTCTGTGATGAGCTTCGGAGCAAACGGATGAGGTCCCAGCCCCTGGAGGTCATCCACTGGAGTCCGGGGTGAGGGCGAGGGGACAGAATGCCTAAAGGCCCTCGTTCAACCTTGAGCTGAACTGCCAGACAAGACGGAGAGCGGCGCGTGGGTGGCTCTGGTCCCCAACAAAGAGATCAGAAGGCAACGAACAGAGCCAGGAGGAAGGCGAGGAGAGGCCCGGCTCCCTGAAAAGTGATTCATCAGGTCCTCACCGCCATTTCCAGCTGCTCTCTGGAGTTGTGGGCCTGGCTCGTTGACTCTCAGGTTTTGGCACTCCCACTCTCTCCTCAGCTACGAGATAGCAGCCCAACTCCACAGGCAAGAGGGGCCAAAAGGCAGTGGCTCACCCTCTGGGACCCCATGTCCCCGGGCCTGCCCAGCCCCTGGTAGAAGTGGGATCACGTGTGCAGTCCTGCCCCAAATCCCACTGCTTCTCTCCTTGTCCTGCACAGCCCCAGTTCTGCCCAGGCATTCCCTGGCCCGGGAACAAGGCCAACACCCAGTCACTGCTGGAGGTGACTTGCATCCTCCAGCATAGGCTCCCCTGACAGGTGTCATCTGACCACAGAGCCCGGTCGCCTGGATGCCCACAGGGAAGGCAACAGGGGCTGGGTGGGCTGCGTCTCTCAGCACCCAGGCAGGCTGAGCTTCCTGAAGACACAGAGGGTGCCCTGGGTCCCCCTCGGCACTCCCCATCGAGTTGGGCTGTGGTCTGACTCCTCAGGCCAGGTAGTCGGGTGTCCCAGGTGTGGCCTCCTGGCTGGCGAGTAGCCCCCTGTCCCCCCCACCCCAGCCCGCCACCAGGCATATCGCTCTCCAGCGCTCCTTCCCCGCTGAGCCTGGACGTGGCCTCAGAGCCTTCCTCGCCGAGACCCAGGAGCCAGCCCAGACAGCCAAAGGGGGCTCGTGATTGATTTCCAGCCCAGGGAGGTGTCCGGCTGGGGTGGTGTGGAGAGCGGGCCGCCCTAGGGAGGGGTAGAGATGGAAACTGCCCTTCTGTGGCCCGTTTACCTGGAATTCTCAGACCCCTTGCGTTTTCTCACACGGGTTACTTGTCTTCATGTCTGCCTTCCCCGAGACTCCCGACTTCTTAAGGTTATAGCTCACTTGTTTACTCATTCATTCATTCATTCGACAAGTTTGTATTGGGCCCCAGCTGTGTGTCAGGCATGTGCAGGTGCCGGGGATGTGGATGGAACAAAAACAGCCCCTTTCCTGCTAGAGCACGATCCACCTTTTAGTAGAAATACAGGCAGAGATGATGGCAAAGTGTGTTGGGGGCCAGACAAGGAGCAAGGGCACCAGCGAGGTCCGGATGGCCTGGGGTAGAGACCTGGAGGTTGGTCAGAATGATTCAGATAAGGTGGGAGCACTGTTCTAGGCAGAAGGACCCAGAGGTAGGAGGACGCAGGAGCTGCAGGAGGGGCCTGTCAGCTGAGCGCAGAGCTGGGTGGGGGCAGGGCGGATCTGGACGACGTGAGGGGTGGGAGTCGGAGACAGGCAGCAGCTGTCCGTGGTGACTCACTGCTGAGCGGTGATTGGAAACACATGTCCCGCGGAGCGGCGCATTCATTACTCACAGCCGAGGGTTCTTGGACAACATGGGAGTCAAGAGGGAGACTGGTGGGGAGGGAGAGTGGTCGGCAGGGCCAGGGAGGGGCTCCGGGCTCCCTCATGGTCGGTGCCCACCGTCTGCACCTTGACATCCTTTGCCGAACGCTCCTCAACTCTGGCTGAGTTCCTACTCGATACGTTAAAAACAACCTTTTCATTATGAGAACTTCCAGACATATTCATATGGAGAGAGAACAGCGTAATGTTCACCCATGTCCCAATGCCCAGCTTCGAAAATGATCAACTCATCCAATCTTCTTTCATCAACACGTGCCCCAATGGACGATTTGGAAGCAAATCCCAGACATTGTATGTAGTTCCTCTGTAAACATCGGAAGAACATTTCTGTTGATGGTCTACTTTCTCTTTTTCCGGGTAGAGAACCACACTAACTTCATTTTATGAGGGTTTCTCAGAAGATCTTTTGTCCTCTTTGGGCTAAACCTGCTCCCCAGAATCAGATAAACCAGGGTTTATCCTCCAACACCAGCTGTGTGACTCGTGCCCCATGGCTTAACCTCTCCTGTCTCTGCTTCCTCATTTGGAAAATGGGTTCCCGCTGGTAGTGCCCTCTACAGGAGCTCGCAGGAAGGCATCCAGCACATGGCAGGTCTCGGATGATACTGGTGATGAGGGCTCCAAGAAACAAAGCAGATCCCACAGCCAGGAGGCTGCTGGGGCCAGGATTCAAACCCTAATCTGCCAGGCTGCAAAACCTGTTACTTTTTCATACCTTAGGCATGGTGGGCATGCCCAATCAGCATGTCTTTTTTTTTTTTTTTTTTTTTTTTTGGGTACGCGGGCCTCTCACTGCTGTGGCCTCTCCCGTTGCGGAGCAACAGGCTCCGGACGCGCAGGCTCAGCGGCCATGGCTCACGGGCCCAGCCACTCCGCGGCATGTGGGATCTTCTCAGACCGGGGCACGAACCCGTGTCCCCTGCATCGGCAGGCGGACTCTCAACCACTGCGCCGCCAGGGAAGCCCTCAGCATGCTTTTGAGGATCCACTGAACCAAGGTTGCCAGTGACTTTTGGTCATGATCTGGAAGGTCCCTCTGCCCTGAAACTCCTTCCCCTTGGAACAGGGTTGGGGGAGATGCCCAGTAGCAGAGAAGCAGTTTCTTCAAGAACTCAAGGCCCTTGGGAATGAGCAGCAAATGGGACCTCAGCCAATGGGAGGGGAGAGGGATGAGAAGAGGGAGTCTCCCTCCACCTGAAGGTAGGCTCAGATCTTCCCACCTGGGAACAGGTACTCTCAACGTAACCCTGAATCTATGGGTTGTAAGGAATAAATACCCAGATGAGACAGGTTGGCTAAAGTGGGCTTTCTTCAAAGGATGTAGCCTCTGAACGTCTGGAATCTGGAGAACCCTCAGGCCTACTTTATTCCTCTTGTTCTTCTCACTCCTCCGAATGGCTCATCTCAATTACCTGCCGGTCTCTCTGTCTCTTTTCTCTCCTCGGATTTCTCTGCATTTTCACAGCCCAGCCTGGCTGCCTTTTTATCCAGAGCATTCTTATGAGAGCAGATCCAATGGGCCAGCCGGGGTCAGGTGACTACCCACTCCTGGCTCAACGGCTATGGCCGCTGGTACCAACTGGGTAGTCAGAGCCTGGGGTCTGAAGGACAGGCTGGCCCAGGAGGGGAACAGGAAGGGACACCTCTCTGGAGTGAGGGCAGGGCCCCCACAGAGAGACACTCGGGTGGGCGGACAGTTGAGCCCTTGACTGCCCACCCATGAGACTCTCACACCCTTTGAACCCTTCAGCATTCGGAGAAGGCAGTCAGGGTCTGGGCCCAGGATGATGGCTCTGTGCCATCGGCTTGGGAGAGGTTGGCTCCAGCAGAAGAATCCTGTGGGGCTGCACCTCCCAGGCCTTGTTATTGCTCACACCTTGATGGGGCAAAGAGCCCTATTCAAGGCTGTGAGGTCAGAACCCTGGCCTTGTCTTTGACCGTGTCTCCTGGCAGCGGTGGAGGACAGCAGCCGCTCCAGGCTCGGACGTCGCCTGGAAGGCATGTCTGGGGCTGCTACTCTCTAACTGACTGCCAGAGAAAATATTTTTTGCAGGTTCCTCGTGAGCTGAGAATGGAATCGCAACACCCAGCAGGATGAGTGGGGGAGGGAGGCCTGCCTTTCTCCGAGAATCGGGAAGACACCTGGGGATGGCATTACCCAGGCACTGCTGGGATGGCAGGTCCTTGGTGGCCAGGAGGGGCCCAGGTGAGCAGAGTGGCCAAGGGTGGGGAAGCCCAGGACCAGGGCAGATGATGGGGTTGTTAGAAAAGTGTGTGCTCTAAAAAGGCAAATGAGATGAGTCAGGCTGAACTGAAGGGCTCTAGCTTAAAATACACAAACAGGAAAACAAACAAAAAAACTTCTAAAAAGTACAGAATTCAGCCTGAGTTTTGAAAGTTCAAATAAACAAAGAAAAAATATCTAATCAATACTCATACAGAGAGAACCGGTGTTAGTATTTTGGCATCTATCACCCATTCTTTACGTGCAGGTATATATGAACACTTATGTAGCAAGTAATATTGTATGTTCTATTCTGTAGCTGCCTTATTTTAAACCCAGGAAGGTATCATGAACATCTTTCCATGTAATTAAATATTTTCCTGCAATACTATTTTAAACATCTGCATGGCATTCTGATGTAGGCTCTGCCCGGGAGGCAAGATGAAGTTGCCAATGGCAATGCCAGGCTTGATGGTCCCTATAGCTCCCAGTCCCAAAGAGTAAGCAGGTGTCCTCAGCCGTTACTATGGCAAAATACTTGAGGAAGGCTCTGATTGGCCAGGCTTGGATTCTAGGCCCATCCTTGAGCCAATCACTGTGGGCAGCGCGATTGAGGGCTTTGATTGGTTGGGCCTGAGGCACATGCCCATCCTGCAGCCAGGAGGAGGCTGAGGGGAGGGATGCTGAAGAGACAAAAAGCATAGATCCCCCACAGACTGCAAGCCAACAGGAGCTCCACAAATATGCGTGGAAGGACTGTCCAGCAAGGCACTGGGTCTAAGACTAGAGAACTGTGAGACATGGTCCTTACCCTGAAGAGGCTTACAATTTGAGGGAGACCCCAAAATACGCGAAACCAATTAAAGAAAGCTTAAATGCCAAAAAGGAGATAAACACAACAGGAGGATTTTGTGGCAGGACAGACTTGGGTTCAAGTCCCATTTCCACCATGATGTTGGCCAATCTCTTTACTCCTCTGGGCTCGAGCTTTCTCATCCATAAAGTGGAAATAATACCACATTCTTCGGGGTATGGTGTGAATTCAGTCTGTCGACATAAGAAGAGCCTAATTTGGATTCTGCAATATAGTAGGTGCTTGGTAGAGGGTAATTAACATTAGTAGTGGCAGGATTTGTGCAGAGGAGGGCGAGATTACAATGCACAGACCAGGTGCTTGGAAAAAGTTTAAAGGTGAATGGTGGATTCATCAGAGCAAAAGGTGGAAACCACTCAAATGTCCATCGAGTGAGGACTGAATAAACAAGATATGCTGCCTCTGGGCAATGGACTAGGATTTTGGCATCAGAAAGAATGAAGCGCTAACACATGCTACATCAGAACTTCAAAAACATGCTCACGGAAAGCAGCCAGACACAAAAGGCCACATATTATATGATTCCATTTATATGAAATATTCAGAATAGGCTTAGGGCTGAGGGAGGGGCCAAAGGGAGATAGTTTCTTTTTGAAGTGATAAAAATATTTTAAAATTAACTGTGGGGATGGCCGCATGACTGTAAATGTGCCAAAAACTATAGAATTGTACACTTTAAATGGATGAATTGTATGATATGTGAATTATATCTCAATGTAACTTTTTTTTTTTTCAAAGACATGTGAATGGTGGAAGTTGGGTCTTAAAGGTTGGGTCAAGTTTGGATAGTCAAGACAGAGAAGCTTTCCCTGGGGGAGGAGGTGGGGGGTATAGAGGGGAGCCAGTCTGGGCTTGTGGGCACAGACCTGGCGAGGATAGGCTGGTGGGGGAAGGGAGCCCCTGAGGAGAAGCTGGCAGGGAGGGTGAGGCAGGGGCTGAGGACATGGTTCAATGAGAACCATTGAAACAAAGTCCCCCTAAAACCGAGTTTCTCTGCCAAGTTTGTGATTAGCCTCTCTGTTCAAAACGTGATTCCCAGGGACTTCCCTGGCGGTGCAGTGGGTAGGACTCCGCGCTTCCACTGCAGGGGGCATGGGTTCGATCCCTGGGCAGGGAACTAAGATCCCACGTGCTGCACAGTGAGGTCAAAAAAACCAAACCAAAACAAACAAACAAAAAACGTGATTCCCTTTCCTGTCCAACACCTGTTCCCCTCGAGACTGAAAGGTATCAGAGAAAAGGGGGACTGAAACAGCATGCCAGCCCCTGTGTCCCTGTCCTTTGAAGTAAAAGGCTTTTGCTTTCGTCTCCCAGGCCTCCCCTGTGTCTCAGAAGGGCTGGCTCCAGAGTTAATGATTTGGAAATGTGAAGATGTAGAAACAAAGAATATTTGTTGGTCGGGAAAACTGGTAACAATTTAGACTATGAACCAGACACATAGCAGGGTCACCGAACTCCCGGTTCCCCGAAATATATAGATAAATAAATGTTTGACACGCAGTCCTAAGTGGTTTTTATGGGATGCAGACCCACTCCAATGAAAACCGCTGACGCAAGCATGTAGACTCCAGACCGGTTGAGACCAGAAGGCTGGTGATACTCAAGACTTCACCTTGATGCCAACCAATCGAGAACTGCACCCAAGCTGGTCAGGCGCCCTGCGGCCCCCTCCGTCACAGGACCTGTAAAACCTTTGTCTCCCGACCGGCAACTTGGAGATGGTCTTAGGACCTCAGTCTTTCCGGGTTGCTGGCCTCCTGAATAAAGCAAATTTTCCTTTTCCACCAACACTTGTCTCTTGGGTTTGGCACCTGCCTTGTCTGGTGACACCAGCACGGAGGCCCCTCCCAAGAGGAGCCTAGGCACAGAGCTTCAGCTTCTCTTTCAGGCCTGGGAGGGCTGAGACAAAGAGGAAACATTCCCAGAGCTCATCCGGGGGACACGGGGAACAGGATGGGAAGGGGAGGCAAAGGCTCAAACCTTGTGCTCCCAGGAAAAGAGCTTTAGTGGCACAGCCATCTCTGCGTGCTTGGACTCTGTCCTCTGCCGAAGAATGGCCTCTCCCCTCCTCAGTGCCCTGCATGTTTTCCATCCAGCTGTCACCCTGCTCATCTCTAAGCCAGGCCCCATGAGAACCAAGCTCGTCCATCGTGATCTAACCAGTAAGGCATGGGACTCCCCGTGGCATCACCATCAGCTTCTCTGTTGCCCTCCTCTCTCTTGGGCAGGATAACCTCCAACCTATGAGTATTTGTTGCCACCCGGCACCCACTGTAGCCCCTGGAACCATGGGGTCTGCTGGCTTGGCTCCGGGTCTGGGGACCCAGGTGGTCCGAGTGGGGGTCGTGGGTGAGGGAGAGAAAAGAGGGAGGTGAGAACAGCTTCTCTTTCTTGGGCTGGCAAAAACAGAGCTTTGCTGGCAGAAGAACAAGAGGAATCAAAGCCATCAGAAGATGGGGTGGGAGAAAAGACAGGTGTCAGACACAAGGACTGGGATGGAGTGACAATTTGAGGGCCGCTAGTGGGAGGGGAGGGGGAGGGGCCCTGGGGCTTGTTTCCTCTCACGGGGCATCTTGGCAGGTGCCATTCCTGAGACTCCTACCTCCGGCTTCAGCAGCTTGGAGGGTGAGTGCCTGCCTCTGACCTGCCCTGAAAGAGAACATCATGGGTTCCCTGGCTGGAGAGGTACCGAAAGACATTTTTTGTTCCGGGACAACATACATACAGAGAAGTACACAAGTCTTAAGTGTTGAGCTTGATACATCCCTGCAAAGTAAAGACAGTGAGTGACCACCGTCCAGACAGTGGAGAAGTGGACCATTGCCAGCACTGGAACACCACCTCCCGGTCACTCCCCCACGTAGACCTCGTTCCTGCCTGCTAACACTGGGCACCCACTGTGCCAGGCTTCTCTTTTCAGATCTGATCACCCCAAACCCATATCCCCATTTTTCAAAAACCTGTCCAGTCATTTTTGCAAAGATGATTTTATTCGTATAGAAAAAGCGGGGACTTCCCTGGCAGTCCAGTGTTTAAGACTCCACACTTGCACTGCAGGGGGCATGGGTTCAATCCCCGGTCAGAGAACTAAGATCCCGCGTGCCATGTGGTGCGGCCAAAAAAGAAAAGAAAAAAGAAAAGAAAGAAAATGCAGTCACTGCTTAGTTGGGTTAAGCTTTTAATTTCTTGCCAACAGTTTGTACTTATCTGTACGCGGGTGACCATCTCAGAGGAAAAGGTACCAGGTGACAGGAATCGTGTCTGTAGAAATTGCTTGACACCTGGAGAAATATCCAGAATTTGGTCCAACAATCCTCTTCCCTTCCTGGGGGAAGCAGCCCAGAACAGAACTAAAGGATGGTTCTGCCATGGTTAGGATGTGAGAATCAGTCGAACACCGTGAGAAAGGAAACCGCATCCGGCAATGATAGCTGCGTGCAGTCAGGCTGAGCGTGTCGCTGATTCAGGGCTCCGTGTTAAGTGAGATTTTTAAACCATTCTTCTGGTTTACACCTGTTGAGTTGGAGTTTTCTTTTATTTGCAGGGGAAAGCAAACCAAATACAGACCCAATGTCAGAACGAGAGCCAGCTCCATCAGCTTAAGAGATCCCATTTTCTGAAAAACTGATACATCTTCCTTATTTTGCTAATTTCCCACAGATGGAGAAGACGGGTGACCACCGTTCTGGGATCAGCCTTAGGACTGGGCTCCAGCCAGCTGCTCTGAAGGAAGTGCTGTGGCCCCAGGGGTGGGCGTGGGGGAAAGACCCTGCTGCCCACACGCTGTGACAAGGGTGAGGGTGGGTCCAAGTCTGGGAGCTGAGTGGGGGGAAAGGAAGGCTGCAGAACAAGCTGGCTGGCCATGCTTTCCCAGAAACGTTCTCGGAACACTCATATGTTATTTTTTTTGAGGCTTTGTTTTATCGCGCTCAGCAAAGCTTTACGTGCCAAAGCTCCTTGATGAGGCTGGATGAGTAGGAGGAAATTTAACTTGCGAAAAGTTAACCTTCAACAAAGAAAACAAGAAAGGTTGCGTGTCTTGGGCTGAAGGCTTTTACAGCAACGAGGCCAAGTTTTTTGCCATGAAATATGCTGATAGTATAAAAGCATCCAGGCTCGCCTCGTCCCGGCCACACCCCTGTTTCCCACGAAGGTTCTCCTCGGTCTCTCTACCGCCTCTCTGCCGAGGGCCACCTCCACAGCCCAGCTGCTCTGGTGACCAGGCACCTACTCGTTTTCCTCCTCGCCTCTTTTGCCAAAGTCACATTGTGGGGGATTCAATTGCAATGTGGGTTCTGTGTCTGGGCTTTGAAAACAAGAGGCAGTGAAAGAACAGCACCGGATATGGAAGCAGAGAAGAGAAGGGGGTTTTGCTATAAACACCTGAAAATTCTGGAAGAATAGCTACACTCGTTCTCGTTTATTTTCTCTCCAAGTATGGTTCAAAAAATGGAGTGTCACCAGCTGTGCTAGGCACTGGGCATAGAGAAATGCTTGAGGCCTGGTCTCTTCTTCTAAGCCACTTGTTGTCTAATCCCATAGACAGACATACAGACAATTTCTGTAATGAAATAGGAAAAATATTACAATAGCCTCCTTCGTTGGTTAAGATACTCTCAATTATAAGTAACTATGCATCAAACCCTTACAGTCTTAAACAGGAAAGTAGATTTACTGACTCACATAACTGAAGAGTCCCTACGGAGGGCAGACGTTGCCATAATTGATCAAGGTTCACCCCTTCTCGGTGCCCCTGCTTCTTTCTCAAATTGGATCGCCTCATGGTCACAAAATGGCTGCCAGTGAAACGAGGCTATATGCTTCCACATTCAAGTTGCTTTCTTCAGCCATGGACCAGAAGTCTTGAACTTTGCCATGGAGTGGTTAGCAGCGTAGACTTAGAGCCATACACACCTGACCTTTAACTCTGTCTCTGTCGTCTTCTGGCCTTGTGGCCTTGGGCAAGTGACAAACCCCAGTTTCTGTAAAGTGCAGAGAACAACAGCACTAGTCTCACTGGGTTGTGGTGAGAAGTAATGGAGTAAATGGGACCAAGCACTTAGCACAGCCCCTGGCACGTAGTCAGTATTCCGTGAATGTGGCTATAGGGGGCACTGGCTGCATCCTGAGCTTCTTCCTTTCTCTGGGGGACCCACACCTCCCCGACGCAGCCCAGACACTCTGGGGAGAGCCAAGTCTTCCCTGGCCCCAGGGGTGACACACAACCCATCCTCTGGCCCTGGGTATCAGTTTAGTTCTGGGCGTGTGCCCCAGACTGGCTCAGTGAGAGTGGAGAAGATGCTTGCAGGGGGTTGTGGCCGATCATATTTCCAAGATGGTGACAACAGTAGCTCCCATCCCACAAATTCCTCATGGATGCAGCCTTGACACTCCTCCCATGAGTGGTAAGGACTATGGCTCATCCCCTTGGATCTGGGCAGGGCTTTGTGACCACTGCAACCAACAGAGTACAAAGGAAGTGATGCTGTGTGACTCCTGAGGCCAGGTCATGAGAATGCCATGCACTCCTGCCTTGTTCTCTTGGAGCCCAGGCACCATGCTGTTAGGAAGCCCAAGCAGCTCTGTATGAGGAGGAACCAAGTTCCCAGCCAGCATCAGCACCAGTTTGTCAGCCACGTGAGTGAGCCATCTCGAAATGAGTTCTCCAAGCCCCAGTTTAGCTGCCCCAGCTGATGCCATGTGGAGCAAGGATGAATTGTTCTTGCTGAGCCCTGCCCAAATTGCAGATTTATGAGAAAAATAAAAGATTTAGTCACTAAGTTTTAGGGTGATTTTGTTGTACAGAAATACGTAACCAGAACAGGAGTCCAGAAAAAGAGATTCACTCTGCCATTTAAAGGTTTGGTGTAGAGCTGGAGGCGCTGCAGCCATTTTGGCAACATGAAGGAAGCCAGTGTGAGGATTGCTACTGGCTGTAGCAGTGTGCTGCTACAGAGGATAGAAAGGAGAGGTGGACCTGAACCTGGTCCTCTGGACATGGCTGAATTGCTAGCTCAAACACCCATGAAACCCACACAGCCTCTGGACTTTCCAGTTAATATGAACAACCATATCCTCTCCGAAGTTTAAGCCTTTCTGAATTGGATTTGTTACTCATAACAAAGCATCCGAACTAGGATATCGACTGTCACTAACAGGGGATCACCACCTGGGTTTAAGCCTAGAGAAATGTCCCGATCAGGTTATCTTAGAGCAGTAATGATGGTGGGTCTCTGGGGCTGGGCTGGACAGAGCTGGGAGGCAGCGAGACCACCCAGGGGGCTGCAGCACAACTCCTGGGCAGGAGAAGGTGGGGCTCCAGGGGATGGGTCTGGAGAAGGGCGTTGCTGAGGGACAGTTCACAGGTGCTGTGCTTGGTACTCCGAGTGATAGAAAGAGATACTAATCACCACTCGGCCGGGCAATTGAACTATCAGCTGTGACTTGGAAAAGGCTGCACCGACCCTTCCCTCCCCCCCCACCCCTCCACTACCACAGGAATGAAACCTTCCTCTCCTGGCTGCAAGGAGGGGCTAGAGATCTCTGGAAGGATTCAGAAAAGGCCCCGAGGGAAGTGGAAACTTCCAGGCCCAGCGTCTTGGAGGCTCGTCCACTGCCCACTCGCTCGGACAAACCTCTGTCCCTGCTCAGCCCGCCGCCCGCCCTCATGTGCTCTTGGCTGGGCCCCACCCAGCCTGACCTCAGCCCATCCCACCCTCCAGCCAGCTACGTGGGCCTCCCCGCCCCCCCCCGCCGGCCCCCCTCACACAGCTGGGAGTTGTTACTGTGAGCCCTCAGATGTTTACTAAAGGCCTTGCTCTGCACTTTCTCCCCTCTGGTAACACAGATTCTTAAAGAGGCCCGGCTAGTTTCCATGCTCCCAGGCCTTGGCACCCCCTCCCTCTGGGTTCTTCCCAGGGGCGCCCTCTTGACCTTGTGTGGGGGGCAGGTGCTGGGGCTGGGACAGCTAGGGCCAGCAGGCCGGGTGACTCCCTCAGCGGTCAGCCCTGGGGCTGCAGTGGCCGGGCCACCCTGACTGTCCGGGTTGGGGGGGGCCACCTACCCAGCCTCCTTTTCCTCCTTGGCTACGGGGCATTCACCCCCACCCCGAGGAAGCTCAGGACAAGTCCCTGAGACCCACTTCTCAGGGGAGCGCCGTGCCAGGGTGCCCTCGGCCGGGCCTCACCCCCAGACCGAGGGAACAAACACAGGCGCTCCAGGGCTTGGGCAGCTCGCAGCCCAGAAACACCCCACTGTGCCAAAATGAAGAAAATCCTTCTTAAAAGAGCTGAAGCTTTTCAGCATCTTCAGAAACCCTCTGCCCTTGCATGAGGCCAGGCAGGCTGCCCGCACACGTGTGCAACAGGCCCCGCCGAGGTCAAAGGGAGCTGCCTGGCCCAGTGGGGTGGGAGGAGCTGGCCTGGCCTGCCGTGTGGTCAGTGGTGAGGCCTCCTCGCCATTCCCGAGGCCCGGGCCGCCAAGGGAGGCCGCTGCCGGGGCCTGCCCGGCTGCAGCGTGGGCTCCGTGCTAGCAGGGGCCAGCTCCCCTCTCCTCCGCCCTGAACCCCAGTCAGTGCAAAGCCTTCAAATTACCGGGAAGCCTGAACCCCAAACCTGCAACACTGCCTGTGGTCTGGAGGGAGTGGAGGGAAGCTTATGGCTGGCTGGCTGCAGTCAGGGGTGGGTACTGGGGTCTCTAACTGAGGTCTTTAAAAGAGTCAAGGTTCTGGAGGACGTGGCACAGTGCTGGACCGCCACGAACATCTGGTAATGGTGATAGAAGATGCATGAACGTCCCGCATGGACAGAAGTTTTGTGTCCACACCTCCAAATCCTCATGTTGAAAACTAACCCTCACTATGACGGCGTTAGGAGGTGATCAGGTCAGGAGGGTGGAGCCTCAGGAATGGGGTTAGTGTCCTTATAGAAGAGAAGCCAGAGCGCCCCTTCACCCCTTCTGCCCTGCGAGGACACAGCAAAAAAGATGGCCATCTATGAACCAGGAAGAGGACTTCCACCCGACACCAAGTCAGACTCCAGCCTCCAGGACGGTGAGGACTAAATTTCTTTTATAAGCCACTAGGTTATGGTGTTCTGTTATAGCAGCCCGAGCAGACTAACACACACCCTCACCCTCATGACACGAGGGACTGTGGCCCATGGGAGCTTTCAGATCCCCTGACCACAGCCCCTGGAGAGAGGAACTGTATCAGCACCCAATTTACTGAGATCAAGCTGAGGCTCAGAGAGGTGAAGCCTTCTGCCTAAGGTCACACAGCTGAGAGGAGTCAAGCCTGGAGAAGTGATGCTAAGGCTGTATCTCACCATCTTTTGCATTGGATCCACCTGGAACTCAGAGGTCACCTTGCTTGTCTGGTTATAGACGCACGGTGAGCAGCAGGTGCGGCCCGGGGTGGTGACTACAGGGTCAATCCAGGGCAAACAGGGGCTTAGCCTTGGTTTAGGTGCTTTCAAATGGGCACCTCCTGGTGAATTGTATTTCATGGTGATGTCCTCTAAGATAAGAGGGTGGATGGGAGGGGGCGGCCAATGGCCTCCCCTGAGGTGGACTTCTCATCGCAGGCTTGGGCATGGCCCCAGCGTCAGAGCAGGAGATGATAAAGCCACCAGCCCGAGAGATGGCGGAGGTCAAAAGCAGCCCTGGTTACCAGCACCACCCTCCTAAGTCTTTGTGTTGCCAAGGCAACGCTCCTCCCGAGCTACCCATCCCCACGTGGGGTCTGCTGTGACTAAAGCGAAAGCCTCCTTAGGAAAGGCTTGAGGCTGGTCTGATGGGCTGAGCTGTCAGCACGCCACACACAGAGTCCCAAGGAGCTGCCATGGGTACCGTCCCCTCCCAGCCTCCCTGCTTGCAGGCAAGGTTCTAGGGAAAGAGACCAGTGCCCCCTCATCTCCCACCCGTGACAGCCTCCCTCCCCGTTGCTTTGTTGAGCTATCCTGGCCACACACCTGGTTGGCCCCTGCCTGCTCCTGTCCAGCTCCTCCCTCACCCCCATGGCAGCAAAAAGGAGACGGAGCCTGGGGAGCCTGAAGAGAGCCCACCCACCCAGAATGGCATGGTGAGGCTGCGATACTGTATAATATCACATACTGAGAGATACACACTGCACCTTTGTCCCTGGTTCCTGGTACAAGAGCTTCTAAAACCCTTGGAATTTCCTGAGTGACTGGGTGAGAGGAGCATTGTTTCACATTCCTAAGGAGCTCTCTGGAGCATACCTGAGTTTATGAGAATGAGGTGACTCTAGGTGTGCCCCTCGGCAGCCTCGGGATGGGGATGGTTGCCCCAGGGACCAACCCGCTTCATTAAAGCTTGGAACTTTTAGCCCCAACCCCTGACCTCCGGGGAGGGGAGACAGGCTGGAATTAATCTGGGATGGTGGCGGCTGGTGAGAACAGAAGCTCTGCACCCTCCCCGACACCTGTGCATCTCTTCCAGTTGCCTCTTTCTGCATTGCATCCTTTATAACAAACTGATTAGTAAGGACAGTGTTTCCCTGAGTTTGAATCATTCTAGCAAATCCTACACCTGAGGAGGGGGTCGTAGGAACCCCTCGCCCCACCCCAACTTGCGACTGGCATCTGAAGTGGGAGGCAGTCTTACGGGACTGAGGCCTTAACCTGTGGGGTCTGCGCTAACTCCAGGTAGTGTCAGAGAGCTGGAGACGTGGTGTTGGAAAGGACAATACAGATTCGGTGTCAGGAGGGAAAATCCTCTCATTTGGAGTCAAGTGTTGTAACGGCAGTACAGAGGGGCAAAGGCATCAGAGCTTTCAAAGCTCCCAGGTGGGCTTCCCTGGTGGCGCAGTGGTTAAGCAATCCGCCTGCCAATGCAGGGAACATGGGTTCAAGCCCTGGTCCGGGAGGATCCCACATGCCGCGGAGCAACTAGGCCCATGCGCCACAACTACTGAGCCTGCGCTCTAGAGCCCGTGAGCCACAACTGCTGAAGCCCACACGCCTAGAGCCCGTGCTCCACAGCAAGAGAAGCCACCGCAATGAGAAGCCCGCGCACCGCAACAAAAAGTAGCCCCCGCTCGCCGCAACTAGAGGAAGCCTGCGCGCAGCAACAAAGACCCAACGCAGCCAAAAATAAATGGATTTATTAAAAAAAAAAAAAAGCTCCCAGGTGGTTCCAATACACAGTAGCCATCACTGGTCTAGACCTGGAGGGGCTTTGTAATTGAGTGACCCAGAATCCCTGGAGGGCTCGGAAATACAGATCGCAGCCCCCTCCATGGGGTTTCTGACCCAGTGAGACTGGGGCAGCCCTGAGCATCTGCACCGCTAGCAAGTTTCCCAGCCACGCTCGGCTGCCGTTTTGCAGCCTTTTCACTTCATCTTCTTATGACTCCAAACGAGATTTAAGTTCTAAGTGTTTGAGTGTTTTCCCCCAAGGTGTAGACATGGGAGCGGAGAAAGCTGGCATAGGTCTGTGTTGACCTTTTGTTTGAAGGCATGAATGGATCCATTCATTCAACCAAGATTCAAGGGTTACCACGCTCCTGCGCTGTGCTGGGCGTGGCTGGGGTCTGATGGTGGAAAAGATGAAATCAGTCTAGTGGCAGCACAGACACACGTGGGGATTGGCCATGCCCTGTGGAAGGATTACTGAGGGGGGACGGAGAGTGTGTCATGGACGCAGGGTGGGGCAGCTGCCTCCAGGCTGAAGACAGAGGCATTCCCAAGAGGTTGGGGATCTGAGCCACTGGTCCCCAGAGCGTGGTCCGAGGACCAGAAGCACCAGCGTTACTGGGAGCTGGTTAGAAATGCAGAAGCTCAGGCCCCTTTTAGCAAGAGCCTAAGATCTGAGGCTCCTCTGAGGTTGAGAGGCCCCCAGACCTGAAGGAGGCATAGGAATTAACCTGGTGAGGACGAGGGGGCTATTTCAGAAAAAGAAATCACCTGTGTGTATTCCAAGGAAGAAAAGAAGTTCTGTTGATCAGAGCTAGGATTTGGGGGTGGGTGGAAGAGAAACCTCTTTCCTCGTGAAGGGCTACCACTAGGGACACTCCTGGCTGCTCTCCGCCACTTAACTGGGCAACCAAACCTCTGGTTTTCCAGGTTGGGGGGCTTTCAGTGCGTCACCCTACCCTTGACTGCCCCAGGAGGTGGGGGCACTCCTCATTGGTAAACCGGGAGCATTGTTTTGCTGAAATTCCAAGAGCAGATTTGCTTTTTGGAAAGTCAGCTCTGGCTTCCCTGTGGCGCCTGGACCGGAAGTGGTGCCCAGGTGGGCTCTTTAAACAGACAGGGGCTGAGCAGTGTCACCGCAATGCTCCAGAAAAGAGAGGCAGGAAAAGGACCATTTGTCTCAGCCTCCTTGGGAGAGGCTGGTCCGTCTGGGCGGGGACTCCAGAGGTGAAAGGGGGCCTAGAAGCCGGCAGGGTCCCACCTTACGGAAGAGGAGCCTGGGGCTGGGTGGTGTGTAGGGGAGCAGGGAGGGCTCCTATCTGCTCAGCTCCTCAGCTAAGCACTGGAACTCAGGACCCTGGTCCCCGGTCCCAGTCTCAGCCGGCTGCCTCCACGATCATCCCCCAGCAAATGCCAGCCGTTCCATCGTGCCCCCCTCTGACCATTAGAATGGGCCTCCTTACATTACGCCAAAACCTGTTTCAACGGCTTTCCTGCCTCGGCCTCCTGGAGCTTTGAAAGATGTCGCGGTCCATGATCCATTCAAACCGTCCTTGCCAATCCCACCGGGAACACCGCAGACGGATCAGACTCACTGTTGGTGTCTAAGCGTCACCGAAGGAGTCCCGTGGTGGGATTGAGGGGGCGTCCCCTTGGGACAGGACTCCACCCCGCGGCACCAGCAGGATTCGGATTGCAGAATGCACGTGAGCGCTGAGCAACTCCTGTGCCTGGAACTCTGAACAGCCCCATAGTGGGATGAATGGCGTCCCTCCAAAAGATATGTCCGAGTCTTGGTCCCCATAGCTTGTGAATGCGACTTTGGAGGAAGGGAATTTGCAGATGTAGTTAAGTTAAGGATCCTGAGAGGAGACCATCATGGGTTTAGGGTGGGCCCTCCATCCAGTGAGAGAAAGGAGAAGGGGGCTCGAGGCACACAGAGGCAAGGGGAGGAGGCCAGGAGCTGACACAGGCAGAGGCTGGAGTGATGCAGCCACAAGCCAGGGATGCCTGGAGCCCCCAGCAGCTGGGCTCAAGGCCAGGACGGATGCTCCCTCAGAGCCTCCAGAAGGAAGCCACCCTGCCAACACCTGGATCTCGGACATCTGGCCTCTAGAGCTGTGAGAATAAATGTGTGTTGTTTCAGGCCCCCGCAGTTTGTGGTGATTTGTGCTGGCGGCACCAGGAAATTAACACGAGCCCCCAGTTCCCGCCCCTCCCCCCCCGGAGGCAGGCCTGGGCATCCGTGCAGCCCCCTGGATCTGCAGTGGGCAGGGCAGCCCTGGGCCCCTGCTCCAGCGGGGTTTGAGGCCGTCTCCAGCATTAGGATCAGAGGGGTCAGAGGTGTTGGCGAGCTCCACGAGGCAGAGGTCCCCAAGCCTGCTCCCGGCAGGCCCTGCTTGAGCAAGTTCTAGTAAGGAGCCAGGCAGGGCAGCCGTGACTCAGGCCCCGCGCCCTCCCTGCCTGACCTGGGCAAGGCAACGACGCCTCCGTCCTGGGGCCCCTTGGCACCCTCTGGACCAGCTGCCTGCCCTCCATTTTTAGCACTTGTTCAGCCCATCTCCCGACACCTCCTTCCTTTTCTCTCTTTAGACCACAGCCCACGGCCGCTCCTCCGGCCTGATTCCTCCAACCGGGTTACAACTCCCCCTCTCCTCCTCGGGCGCATGCGTCATTCTGTCTCTATCTCGGCTGTCTCTGCCGGTCGTTTATCTCCTGCAGGCAGAGACCCCAGCTCAGCCTGGAGGGGCCTGCATGAGATCCTCCTGCAGCCATGGCGTGAACGCACACATCCGGTGCGGGCATCGATGCGGATGATTCGGCATGGCACTCGGGGAGCGATCGCGTGGGGAACAGGGAACCGGGAAGAGAGTTCCACATTCCTTCCCTGCCGTTTTGCAATGACCACATGCTTGGCTCCGAGCTCCTGGCGTCCCCACCAGTGACATTCTTTCAGCAGATCAGCTGCTGCCACATCAGACCTTTTCTGTCCAGCGTTCCCTGAGGCCCCGGGGCCTGCCACCTTCGCCTGGGGCCACGTGGGTGGGGCACCAGCGGGTCGCTGTGCATTCCAGCCATTTTGGGAGGTCTGAGCAGGTTTGTGTGAGGTTGTGGCTGAAACCTGGGGGGGTGAGGGCCTGAGGAGTGGGGAGACAGCTTTTAAAAAGCATTTCATTATGTCACATACACCTCCATTAAAAAGTAAATTTAATAAATTAGAAACAAACAGACACCTCTCCTTGCCCGAGGGATACTCAAGTGTCTTCAAGGGGAAAGTCTCCTGTGAAACCCCTCCCCCAACAGAAGCACCGACATGGGTCATAAGCTCTTTGCCCCCAACCACGTGCGCCCCAAACCAGTAACTGTGGCTCCCCTGGGCCCCTCCCTGGGATCGCCCAGGACTGCGGCTCAGTGGAGGGGGGATGGGCGTTAGGTTCCAGAGTGAAAATCTGCGTCATTTTGGGAAGGAACGTGTGAGACATGGAGACTCAACGACAACAGTGACTGTTCAAGGCAGGATGGTTCTGCATGTTTGTTTGTCCAAGTTGATGGTGTGTCTTGAAGGTCTTTCACGTCGGTACACGGGGGTCCATGAAGTCCTCTTGAACAGCGGTATGATTTCCTACTCTACGGAGGGCCTGTAACGTATTTATCCCTCAGTGCATCTGAATCTCCCTCCTGTGTTTGGGAAACCTGTCATCACGTGAGCTGAGAAGACCAGGTCACTGCTCTCAGATGGCCTCTTGGGGCCTTGAGTGCCCGGCGACGCAGGGCTGGTTCAGGGTGCTTGCTGGGGGCAGTGGAACGGCCACAGAGGCAGCATCCGGAAGCCAGGGTCCCACAAGGCAGTGAGCAACTCCACGGGCCGGGCATGGGTGGTTTCAGTTCCAACCTGACTCTCTGGGTCCTGCTGTTCTCGGCTTCCTAGTTACCAACAGCCGATTACAAATAGCATTTACTCGCATCACGAGGTGGAGTCTATTTTCCTAACCCTTGGATCCCTGCTGGCCCTGGGATGTCAGGGGTGAGTTCCAAGCCTGGGCCTCGGGAGGCCTTGAATCTCGCATCATGGAACACTGCCCACCACGTGACCAAACCTGGGTCAGTATCCACCAGGATGGGAGACCATATGGAGGGAGCCCTCCCCCCTCAGTTCCTGCCGTCCCAGATGAAGCCTCGACATGAGTGAGCCCAGCCAACCCTGTGCAGAGCGAAGATAACCCATCCCAGCTGAGCTCAGCTGGTCACACAGATGAATGGTGGAGGGAATGAGCTGCTATGTTTCGCAGTGGTTAGTTACTTGTCGAAAGTTACCTGGGACACTAACCTTCACTTAGTTCCAGCTCAGTTCCTGGGCCTGGTTCTCTAGCCTTCCCACCCATTCTGCGAGCTTCCTAATTCCCTCCACAAATCCCTTTTCTGCTTAAGTTCACCAGAGTTGGTTTCTGTTTTTAGCAACTAAGGATGTTGGCTGGTATAGAAATTGATGCTGGAAGTGCATTTCAGGGAATGGACCCTCAGAGAAGTGGGGGCCTGAAAGCGGAAGACATCCCATTTGTACACACACACCAGAGCGGCTGCAGTTAAAAAGATGAAGGCGGGCTTCCCTGGTGGCGCAGTGGTGGAGAGTCCGCCTGCCGATGCAGGGGACACGGGTTCTGAGCCCCAGTCTGGGAGGATCCCACATGCCGCGGAACAACTGGGCCCATGAGCCGTTGAGGCTGTGCGTCCGGAGCCTGTGCTCCACAACGGGAGAGGCCACAGCAGTGAGAGGCCCACGTACCACAAAAAAAAAAAAAAAAAAAAAAAAAAAGATGGAGGCTGTGAGGTGCTGTTGAGGATGTGGAACAAATGACTCACACACGCTGCCGGGGAGCGTGGGCCCTGGGACAGCTAAACACACTGGCCCAGCAATTCCACTCCTGGGTACATGCCCAAGAGAAATGAGCCCACGTGTCCACCAAAGATGTCACAAGAATGCTCATAGAAGCTTCACTCAAAACACCAAAACACTGGACACAGTCCCAAAGCTGTAGAACAGGTTGAATTGTGGTAAATTCAGACAATGGAATTCTGCTCTGCTGCATGGAAAAATACACATGAATCCCAGACAAAATACTGAGCTAAACAAGGTGACCACTGAAAGGCACATGCTGCTCTTCCACTGAAGAGCACTGAACTAAGCTCTATATACTTGTATATATGCATAGATATAGATATGCATAGGTATATGTATATGTTATACACCAGGAAATCTGTTTCCCCCAATCCCACTGGCATCCAGGGATGGGAATCTAGCATTGCACACAGTCATGAAGAGGCTGATTCAGTTATTGCCTGTGGTTCCTTGGAATGAGGTGTTCAAGGATTGCAGGGTCAGAGGTGATTGTTTCTAGTGGGACAAAAGCAAGGATGAAGCAAGAGAGTCACCTTAGGTGAAAAATTTAAGATGTGTTCAGTCTCGGGGGATAGACAGCTGGGGAAAGCCCTTTGTCTTTTTCTGCTACCTCCTTCCGGCCTCCTGAAAGGCAGACATGATGGCTGGAATCCCAGCAGCCATTATGGACCACAAGGTAACCTTGAGGATGGCAGTCACATACTAAGTGGTGTAGAAAGAGGAGGAGCCTACCTCTCTTCCATGTAAGAGAAAAATAGAGTATCTCTTATAAGCCACTATTTTTGATTTTCATTATATGAAGCCAAATCTAAAAATATCGAATACAGGTACATCCATCAGAGACCTAGCGCCCTTGCTAGCTTGAGCAGCTGAGAGTGATGCTAATTATCTCTTCAATTGGTTGACTGAAAACTGGCCTCCCTGGGGGCCCATGAATTCCTCCGGACGATGTAGAGAAAGGAATCCAGGAGCCAGGACCCCTGAAGAGTGTACTGTGTGCAGTCAGTCTCTAGCCCCTGATCTGGAAAAACCCAGACAGCTCTCCTCCCTACAAGACCTGGTGAGATGCACTGGGGAAGGAAGCACCAGCCTCTTAGAAAGTGCCCTTGCGGCTTATCTCTGAAGGTCAGAGAGGGCCCCCCACCACAGACACTGCCGTTGAGAGGACTTCCCTAATGCAGTGGGAGTGGATGTGGTTAGCTGTCCATGAGCTGCTCAAGACCAAAACAGATAAGCAGCTTGCAAAACTCTTACTTAACTTGTATCATTGAAAAAACAATAATAACAACAAAACCTGAGAAGTGGTAAGCAGAAGTGATTGTGCTATCATGATAGGGGTGTGGTCCCCTCCCAATTCCTGGGTGTCCAGAGCCCCCTCAGAGGCAAGCGGTCAAACGTCTTAGGGCCTGGACTTAAACAGTCCGTGTGGTACTGACAACCTTCCTCCTGGCCATTAACCAGGTGACCGAGAGCTCCCGGGAAAGGCTTCACGGGCTCTCGCGAACACTTGGTTAGTAGATTATCCTGAACTAGACCAGGTGAAGATCCCAATAGGCCCTTCTGTTCCAGACACGGCCTGATCGGAGCAAAGTGTTATAGCCCAGCAAGTGGAATGCAGCCGTTGTTGGGAGCAATTCTCTCTCTCTCTCATGTGCGGGCACACACACACACACGCACACACGCATGCACACGCGCACACACACGCACACATACACACGTACGACCTGCCTCGGGACCACGTCAGCTTTCTGATTCTGGGCCCGCCTCCTGCCATCTCACCATGCCACAGCCATCGCCCTGGGCCGAATTGAAAACAGGTGGCCCTGGCCACTTAGAAAAGGGTACCACCTCTGGACATTTGAGGTGACACGTGACCCAAAAAGACTGGAGTCAGAGCACGAGGCAGCTTGCCCCGAGGTATCAACGCCATCCATCCAAGGAATCAATGTTGAACTCATTTGGACTGGTCCTCCCCACCCATCGGTCTGCCTTAGTGCTACCAACCCTGGACTCACCAAACAGCGTGGTGCCTGGATGGCTGCCCCCAGATCGTGCAGGTGCTGAGGCCCAGGGACTCACTGTCGTATGAGTAGCGCATGACATGGAATTGGTTTGTGAATTCTTCCGTGCCAAAAGATGGAAGAACCTGGGTGTGAGGACAGGTCAACAGCCCATTAGCCAATCCTGGAATCAACCTACTTCCAGATTCCTTAATAAATTCTTTTATCATTTACTGCCAACAAAACAAAACAAAACAAAACAACCCCAAACAAAAACCCAACCCTGTCCTCCAGTCTGTGGCACACACTGGGCTCACGGCCAGTGTGTGGTTCTCTCTGACCTGGAACCCCAGTATGGGAGCCAGTGGTGGCTGAGCAGGACAGCAAGTGCCCCAGGGGCAGATGTTTTGCTTCTGGTCCCCCTAACTCTGGGCTCTGCTGGTTTAGAGGTTTTATACCTATGAGAGGAATGTTTCCACCAAGAGACACCTCCACGCTGCATTGACCAGAAGCTGAGAGCAGCATCTGGCCTGTGGGACCACTCATGTGCTCGGGCAAATGCATGCAGAGAGAAAGCAGGAGGCCTGCCCTGGGCTGGTGGGCCCCGATCATCCGGGGGACAGGTCCGCCACTCAAAAGCCCACAAGGAGGATGGAAGGAACCCGGGGATTTCTCGGGTGTCTCCTCAAACTGCCGGATCCAATGGCGCAATGTGGGGCTGTAGATTTCCTTACAGCCAGGATCCACCAGGGCCTTGAGCTCTCTGGAAGGTTCTGGTTATCTGACCAGGCCTGTACCTTCACTGCTGAGGTGCTGTCTGTGGGCAGAGGTCCACGGAGTGGGTAGGAGAGGGGAGATGCTCTGGTCTCTTGACTCATTGCTACAGCAAGGACAGCGTTCCCCTGTGTGTGTCTGGTGCACATTGATAATGAACATTTCCTTTCTGTCTTCCTTTACGTGCTGATGTGGCCGAGAGTGGTGATGGCAATGGTCAACAGTGTGATTTAAAGTCGAAGATTTTTAAAATGTCAAAGGACTGCTATGGAGGTGGCCAAGATGGTGGGCCTGGAGCCTGAGGGACCTGGGGGCACCCTTTGGGAAAGGGTGAGGCTGTGTGGGACCAGGCGGAGGCTTTGTGTCCCTGGTTTTGTTTTCGCAGGGCCGCTGGGGAAGAGGAGTGTGCGGTGGGGACGGCTGTGTCTTGGCTGCCCAGCCTGTGAACCTCCCTCCCATTGGGTGAGCCTTGTGCCGCCTCCCTTCTCGAGGCCAAAACAGTCCAGATACTTGTTCTCTCAGACCCTGGCCGAGAGTGGAGGGCACATGGCCTGAGCCTGGCCAACCAGATGCTTCCACTGGGGCCAGGTGCCTGGAGTGTGCATCACAAAGAAGCGGGGAGAGGTTAGAATTCCTGCCCTGCTCCGGTAGGGGCAGCCTCCAGCGCCCAGAACCCACGGAACCCCAGGCCCGGTCCCCCCGCCTTGGCCTAGATTCTGTGGGTCTTCCAGTATCCTTCTAGTATATCCTTCTTCTGCCTGACCACCCCATGGTGGGTGTCTTTTATTTGTGGTCAAGCACTCTGTTGGTGGCCTTTTAAGGTTCTTTGCAAATTCCCATTTTTACAAACAACGCTGAGATGAGAATCTCTGCCCCCATCCCTGTGCACATGTGCAAGGATTGATGGAGAAAAGATTCCAAGCACGTGCTGTTCCTTCTACCTGGAACACACCCTCCTCCCATTTCCCCCACATCTGCTGGCCCGCACTCTTCATTTCTCCACTGAGATCCACTAAGGTAGCTCCAGCCTGTGCCTCCCCCTGCCACCCTCTGGTTTCCATCACCTGTTATTCCAGCTTGTATTTACCCCAAGTGTTTTACTTGTGATCGCCTGTCTCACCCACAAGACTGCAGCTTCACACGGAAAGGACTGGGTCTGCTCATTCACTGGACCCCAGGGCCCAGCACACCCAATGTCCGAACACCCAGTGGACTCAACAACTCTTTCTGCATGAACAAGAGAACTTGGGAACCACAGTGCATTTTTTTTTTAAATAAATTTATTTATTTATTTTTGGCTGCGTTGGGCCTTCGTTGCTGTGCACAGGCTTTCTCCAGTTGCGGCAAGCGGGGGCTACTCTTTGTTGCGGTGCCTGGGCTTCTCATTGTTGTGGCTTCTCTTGTTGCGGAGCACAGGCTCTAGGCGTGCAGGCTCAGTAGCTGTGGCTCACAGGCTTAGTTGCTCTGCGGCATGTGGGATCCTCCCGGACCAGGCCTCGAACACGTGTCCCCTGAATTAGCAGGCAGATTCTCAACCACTGCGCCACCAGGGAAGCCCCCACAGTGCAATTTTAATGATCTCAGATAAGGGACAGCAGAGGGCACAGTGATAGGCAGGGGAGGAGACCCGACAGCTCCTTGTTCATATCTTGTTGCTTCCCGACAAACCAGCTGGGCGGGCAGTGGGAAGTGGGAGCTCTCGGTTTGTGGACTGCAGTAGTTGAAACCTTCCAGTAATTTCTTTAAGCTCAGAGAGATCAACGGAAGCGGGGGGGGGCCATCTGGTGGCTGGTGGTTGGAGATGGTTGCAGAGAGGAGGTGAAGGATGGGAGGTGCCCCGCCTCCGGGCGCTCCTGCCACCCTGGCTTCCCCAGCCTCGGGTCTAGTCCACACCCGTGGAGTTGGTCAGGTAGAAGGGACGGATGACGACTTGGAAGCTGCTGAAGGACCCTGCCGGGCAGGGGAAGAAGGAAGCACTCCTGGAGCTGTTGGTGCCCAGGGCGCTGGGGATCAGGGCCTTCCAGCCCTCGAAGTTGGTGACATCCGCCACGAAGTTTCTCCCACAGAGCATCAGGGCCTTGTTTTCATAACCGATGGTGGGATTGGAGTAGCTAGACTTGGAGAGGGCCAGGAGGGGGAGGTCGTCAGAGGAGCACGAGAACCCGTAGTTCCAGCAGCTCTGGACGGTGGGGAGGTAGACTAAAGACCAGGAGACTGAGCGGGCCTGGAAGAGGAAGCTGGGGTGCTGGGGCGTCTGGAAGGACCGGTAGGGGCTGTAACTGGAACCCGTCACGGAGGCGCTCCAGGTGGGCGAGGTGTAAAGCCGGGGCTGGTAGGTGTCCTCGGTGAGGTTCAGGCCCCTGTACTGAGCCAGCAGCTCGAAGGGCACGGTGTGGAACTCCAGGGCCTGCAGCATCTTCTTCTGGAACAGCGCCTCGTGACTCCAGTACAGGGACAGGTTAAACTGCATGGTGAAGAGGTCGCTGGGCGGTATCATGGGGAACCGCACCCTCTCCACCAAGCCCTCCACCTCCCTGCGGGAGATGCGCCTCTCCTGGCTCCATTCATCCAAGGCCAGCAGCACGGCCAGCTCGCTGGGAGTGACCAGCTCATTCCTGGAGAGCAGGTCTCGGAGCACGGCCGTGGGGACGCTCGGCCAGGCCTCGGCCTGCGTCAGGGCCCCGAAGTTCCAGGCCAGGAACTGCACGCAGATCTCCTCCAGCACGGGGTCCCGGGTGGCCAGGGCATAGGCATAGAGGTCCAGGGCCGTCCGGAAAGAGGGGTCCTGGGGGAGGAGGATGGCAAAGAGGTGTCCGCAGTAGCTCTGCAGCTGCTTGGCCCCGGAGGCAGAGGCGAGCTTGTGCAAGCACTTCACCGACGACAGAGAGACGTCGATCCTCCGGGAGTAGAGGTACCTGCGGGGAGACAAGGGCTGATGCCTGGTGATACTCCTTCCCCGCAAGACAGCAGGTGTGCCCTGGTGCACGTGAGCTATTGACCGCTGACACCGCGGTGCTAGCTATTTCAAGGGGCATTCAGAACCCCCTGATTTATCTCCTGGGTCAACGCACATTCCAAGCTCCCGTTTGCTTAGAGCCAGGTGTGGGCGGATCCCAGGCTCTTTGAGGATGTTGCTTCATCCTCATCCGTGAGGGAGGTGGTCCCACCACCTCCTCCACCATCACCATCGTCCTCACGGGCCGGACCATGGGCGCCAGGGCCTGCCGGCCATCCCGGGCATCAGCGTTGCCCTGCCCTTCCCTTCCCACCGTCACGCACCTGGCCAGACCCCTTCGGGCCCCCACTGGGTGTCCGTAGGCGCCCCTCTGACCCCAGCACCTGCCAGGTGTTCCCGTGACATAGGCATCGCCGCTGGCCACCTCCTATCTGCCTTCCCCACCAGCCGTGAGCCCCGCGGGCGGCACCCAGTCTGTGCCATCTGCCATGTAACTCAGTGAGCCACCAGGAAGCCCTTTGCTGCGTGAAGATGTGTGTGGAGGGAGCCTGCTGGGAGGGGAAACGATAGGCTGTGGCTGCTGTCTCCTGGGACATGGTGAGTGGGGTCCTGCTTTGGGAAGAGCCAAACTCTCCCCATGGCTTCTCTCGAACGCTGAGCCTTCCAGGGAGCAGCGGACCTGGTGGCCACCCTGTCACCTGAACATGGAGCTGGGGGCGCCCAGAGCAGAGCTGGGGCGCCACAGTGTCCAGTGCCGGTGGCAGAGGTGGGCCCGCCCTCCTCCCACCCTCTCTGCCTTCGTGCGCTCAACACATCACGTGATCCTGCTGATGACCGTGAACTCTGGGGCAAAAAAGGGCATCTGCACCCTCTGGCCCGTCGCCCATAGCTGTGTATCCGCCTGATGGTGGCCTGAGCCCAGGAACCTCCGCCCTGGGCAGCACCCAGACAGCGGACGAGGCACTGCCTCTCTCATAGGCAAGGAGTGTCACCGAGGGCCCCGCAGATGGCCATTGACAAAGGGAGCAAGGAAACCACAGAGTGTCTCTGTCACCACCTCTTAATCCCGCCTTGGGGCCAGAGAGGGATGGTTCCCAGCCGCTGGGAGCGGTGTAGCTCCCACCCGGTGACGCCCCAGCCCGGCTGGCCCTCCCCGGCCTGGGCACACTGGCCACCCTCAGCTTCAGGCGGGCACCCGAGTGGCTGGGGACAGGGGGTCGCAATCAGCCCTTCGGCCCTGCGCCACCATCAGGGAAGAAAACATCCTGAAAGGTAGAAAAAAGACCAAAGGCCCTGGGATGTTAGTGACCCCCAGAGACCCCAGAAACTGGTGAGAAGCCGGATTACTGACAGAAGGCTCTGAACAGCAGTTGCCGCGTGGGGAACACTGGGAAGAGGGAAGGGGAGCGTGCGGGGCAGCCGCAGTGAGCAGGGGTCCTCTGAGGCCTTCTGGGGCCTGGACGGGGCTCACTGCAGCCTCTCTGCCTCAGGGGAGGGAGAGAGACAGGGGCAGAGAGAAAGGAAGAGAGAGAGAGGGAGGGAGAGACAGAGACAGAGAGAGACACAGGGAGACGGAAAGGGACAGGGAGAGACAGGGAGAGAGAGCCGGAGCACATGGCCAGACAGTCCGGAAAATCACTGAACTCTGACCGAGGGCGGTGACTCCAACTGGGGCCGGGAAGCTGGGGACAGGCGCAAACGCATTACAGATACCAGTCCCGCTAGGAGGGGCACAGGATGGCTGCCAGGTTCTTATATTGTCCTTGGCTGAAAAGAAGCCACTTTAATCTGTTTTCACTGCCATTTGTTGTTTTCTCTTAAATGTCACTTTCAGCTACCTACAGCTTTGGGTCACGAGAGAGAACAGCTTTCATAGACGTGGTTCTTTTTTCAAGTCGATGCTCACAGAACACCAGCCCCCCGGGAAGCCCCTCGGGTGGGGACAGAGTGGCCCCCAGCAGGGCGGTCTGGGGGAAGGGGCCGCCCCTCGGGGCCCACTCTCAGCTGGGAGACGGGCTCCTGAGCGTGGCCGGCCCACCGGTTAGACCCGAGGCCTGGGCGGCCCCGCCTGAGGGCTTCCCCCCACTTTTCTCCAGCAACAGATTTGGATTCGGTTTTTAAAAAAATTTTTTGAGTGAGCAGATCAGTCAGGTGAGAAGAGGGAGAATCCTTTGATGGTTGTTTTTTGGATGCTTTTACGACACCTGAGAGACAGGGGTGTGTGTGTGTGTCTGCGTGTGTGTGTGTGTGTGTGGGTGTGCGTGTGCGTGTGTGTGTGTGCTGCCCCATCTCTCACAGCCCCTGCAGAAAGAATGCATAAGAATGTGCGTGTGAACGTGAGGATGCGTGGCTGTGAAGGCAAATGTGTGAATGTGTGAGTGTGTGTGCACACAAGTGTGAACAAGTGTGTTCACCCAAGCATGGCTGCCGTCGGTGCCGCATCCCTCGTCCCTGCCGTTTGCCTTGGAGGGGATGCTGCCCAGTCCCCAGCCCCTGGCCCCAAGGACACTCACTTGATAAAGTCTCTGACGACAGGCACACACTCGGTATCCACCTCCATGGTGACCCTGCTGCTCGGCTCCTTCCACAGGCCGTGTGCCTCGGGGTTGGTGGACAGGATCAGCTTGTGGGCACAGATGCCCAGCTCGCCCTCCTCCTTCGTCTTCACCCTGATGAACAGGTCACAGCCCTTTTGGCTCTCAAAGATCTGCTCTAGAGCTGCGGGGAGCTCGCTGGACAGGTCGAAGGTGTAGATGCCTCTGGTTTCTAAGAGGTAGAAGGGAACGTGCCGTGTTAGGAGGGGCCCTGGCACTCACTTCCTTTGTGACCTGAAAACACTTTTGCTCCCTGGAGTCAGTTTCTTCCCTTAAATCGTGGCCCCGCTCCTGCCTTATCTACTCAGAAAGGCTCCTGGGGAGGCAAGGAAAGAACAGCCCTGGAAGACAGGATGCTGTTGCCCTCCGTGGCCCAGAGCCCCCGCTCCGTCAAACACCCCTACTTAGCTCATCTGCCTCCTCCAAATTCTGACAGCACATCCAGGTGGGTGTTTCGGAGGCGCTGACTCCCAGAGCCTGGGGCCCCATCCCAATCAATCACTCACCCAGATATGACCTTCTAAAACCCAAACCTCCCGCCTGGTTTGGTCTGAAGAGGGAGGGTTTAATGGCAACCCTATTTAGAGTTTTGAGGTTCTTAGCAGCCTCCTTCAGGGGACCGAGGCCTAGAGAAGCTACTTGAAGCCCCCAGGGTGGTTTGGGGGTGATGCACCACCTCTCCTGGCCCCTCCCAAAGCTTAGCAGGGAACTAAATTCCATCTGTTTTTTCTTTGCCACAAACAGGTTTGAATCAATTCTGACAATTAAACCAGGTGGGTTCAGCCCCCCCATTCCTCCCTGCACCCCAGACTCTCCTTTACTCTCACCCCGGGGCTCCCCACCAGGCCAGGGCTGCTTCCTGCTTTGCACCCCGGCCCCACAGCCCAGGTGTCTCCTGCACGTGCTCCCGCGCTCCCTGTGCGAGCCCAGGGAGAAGAACAAGTGGTCATGAGAGACGAGATAAAACTGGGACCCGAGGACTCAAAACCGCGGGGCAGCCTCGGTCCATTTAGAATGTCTGATGGCGTTGGGGAGAGGGCAGGGCTGGGGCTGTTTGCAATCAGGCCTTTCTGCCCCCAAGAAATGTCTAAAGCACGTTCAGCATGCTGTCTAAGCCCGGGTTCGGGGGGTGTGCTATAATATGTTTTGGAATGCGAACCAGCAGAAACAAAAGGCTGGCGTTTCGAGAGATAAGCCTGCAGCGTGTAGACACAGGGTGCAGAGGCACCTCGTTTTAATGGGCTTCACAGATGCCGCGTTTCTCTGAAACTGAAAGTTGTCGCAACTGTGCCTTGAGCTACACCATTTTTTTTTTTCCCCAACGGCATTTGCTCACTTTGCGTCTCTGTGTCACATTTTGGTAATTCTCAGTCACCTTTGATGTTACTATTGGAAAAAGATTATGACTTGCTGAAGGCTCAGATGGTGGTTAGCATTTTTTAGCAATAAAGTATTGTTTAATTAAGGTATGTACATTATTCTTTTAAAAATTAAGGTGTGTAGAGTGTTTTTTTTTCATCGATAGCTTTTCTGGTTCACTGATTTTATGCCATCGATCTATTATATTTAGAACTGGCTAGTCTTTAAATTTGTTCTCTACAAAAAAAGAGAGAAAATATGCGTATTTATTTTATCTGAAACTCTTCAGCTTCAATCCTTTCTTAATGCAACAAGGCCTTGCCCATGTACAGCTGAGCACGGGTGTCAGTCTCCCCGCACCTCCCCCCATCACAGGGAGGGGGCGCTGCTGGGCCAGGAGCCTGCATCCGGTGACAGCTGCTTTCTCTCTTGCAGGAGTGACCTAGGACTCTGGACTAGGGTCAGAAAATCTTTGTTCCAGTTCTAGCTCTGCTTCCAACTAAGTGTGCTTGCTTATTTATTTAATTGAAGTATAGTTGGTTTACAATATATTAATTTCAGGTGTACAACATAGTGATTCAACATTTTAGTATGTACATTGTTTCTTTAGACATAATACTATTGCACACTCAGTAGACTACAGTATAGTGTAAACATAACTTTTATAGGCACTGGGAAACTCAAAAATTCCTGTGACTCGCTTTACCGTGATACTCGCTGTCAGTGGTTTGGAACCGAACCTGAGATATCTCCGAGGTGTGCCTGTATTCGGAATGTGGCTCATTGCCCGAGAATCGGGTTAAATGGAGCATTTCTGAGTGGCTCCGGTCGGTGTGGGGGGGGGCGCGGTAAGGAAGTGGAGATCTGTTGCTGTGAGGTGGTGGGAACTGGGCCTTTCCTGCCCCTCCTGGAAAGTAGGCACCACCTGCGAACCTTTGCACGGGGAGGTGTGTGATCCGCGTGGAGGGGTGGGGAGCCGACGTGACCACCGTCCCTGGGATGCCCGGCTTGGGTCTCCGTGGCAGCTCTTGGGCGGGGGTACAGGGAGGGCCCTGGGGCTCAGGATGGGGCACACCCCCCCGCCCCCGCTCACCGTTGGTGCAGATCACGCCGGCGTCCTCGTCATGTCTACAGTTGCTCTTCATCCAGCCCAGGGATGAGCAGTTGGCCAGCGAGGGCTCTGTCCCTGTGCACTGCACCTCGTCCAGCATGATGGGGCCCCTTCCTGGTGGCACAGCAAGGATGACAGAGCCTGGAGGGGGAGCTGGGGCTCTCGGGGCTCTTGTAACGTCATACCATGAACTAGCCTTGTTCTCACAAGGTCTGTCTGCCTCGTAGATATCAAATTATTATACTGCAATTTATGCGTCTACCCCTGTCTCTGAATATTTGGATGATTTCCCTTTTTTTGAATCACAGGCACTGCACACAGACTTTTCTTTTGGGGGGAAACTGTTTCAAGAAGGTAAATTGCCCAGAGTGGAGCCACTGCGCTGGAGGACATGGCCGCCGGCCAAGCCTGCGTGCGCGCCGGGCCGCCAGCGCTCAGCCAGCGCGGGGCTTCGGCCTCTTTGAAACCTCTGCCGGCACCGAGCTGGCGGGAACGCCATTTGCCCGCCTTAGGTATGATCCCTTCCTGGGCCTGGTTACTTAGCAGCGCGTCCAGCTTTGGAGGCCCTGGGGACTCGCAGGTTACCTGGCCCGAAGGTGGCTCCGCCCAGAGCCTCGGTGGCATTCTCGAAGCCCAGGGCTCGGCAGACAACGCTGGCATCTGTCAGGTCCCACAGGTTGTCACACACCGTCCCCCACTGGCCGCTGTAGTAGATCTCCACGCGGCCCTCGTTGGCGGTGTCCCCGTCGGCCAGCCGCATGTCACCGTCTTTCACGCCTGCAAGCTCCCGAGGGAGAGCAGAGGTCAGCAAGGATGAAAGCCGCGTGCTGGGCCTCCATCCCAGGGCAGCAGCATGGCCGCCCCACCCTCCTCGGGGGTCATGTGCTTTCACGGGGGCAGTAAAGTTCTCCCCAGTAGGGGGTGACCCCTGGATCCTTAGCTTTGAAGACTCCATCCATCCTCGAGGGGATCACCCCCCGGGGAGGAGTGGAAAGTACACATAGACCGTCCCCCATACACACAGGGAGGGTAGACTCCACCTTTCTTGTCTCTGAGGCCTGAACCCTTTATTGATAGAGGAGGGGCAGAGGGGTGCCCGATGCCACCTGAGAGTAGGGTGGCAGGACCCCAAGGAAAGAATCGGAGACGGGGTGGAGGCCCACACTGACCCCACTGAGGGTGTCTGGGGCTTGGGGTGCAGCCCGGGCACCACAGTGAGGACTGCTGGAAGGGGCGTGCGGGAACGTGGGGGGCAAGCAGGCCCAGGGCGCCCCGGAACTCAGGCAGAGTGTGCCAGGCAAGGAGAGGAAGCGGGGTCCCGGCCCTACACCTGTTCTTCTGGGACTCGGCCCGCTGACCTCCCCTGCCCAGCCCCACCTCAGCCCCTGCCGGAGCCGACAGGGTCAGGCAGGAGCTGGGTGCCGCGTCAAAGGGCACTTCTCAGATGGGGGAGCAACAGGCCTCTGTGGGGTCACCAGGATGAGGAAGGGCCTCGAAGTGTGAAGGGTGAGGACAGCCGTCCAGGACTCTGGAATCTGACTGTGTCCAAAGGGCACTGGCCTCGTGTCCCCCAGGGTTGGGCCAATCTGTGGGCCCCTCCTGCCGGGTCCCTCTGGTTCCCACCGGATGAAATGGTGACTCCCTTGGCATCCCCCCACCGAAACATACAAGCCATGACTTGGGGCACCCGGGGCTTCAAGTAGGAGAGAAGACCCGGGCTGACTCCCGTCACCCAGGCACCGGGCAGAACATTGCCCTGATTTTCTGCAAAGCGGGGGCTGACCCCGCAGAGCAAGGGAGCGGCAGCTTCACAGACGCTGCTTTCCAGATCTCCGGGGCCCCGCTCACCGTGAATCCCCGCGACCAGCAGCCACATCCACAGGAGCCGCAGGGGGGCCATGGCCTTGCCTGGGAGCCCCTGTCCTGCAGTGAAAGGAGGCAGCCGAGTGAGACGGCGGAGCTGGACAGCCCGCGGCACCAGGGCCGGCGTGTCCACCCAGCCTTTGGACCCTGCTCACGGAGGGCGGCCGGCGGGTGCAGGGCCTGCACCCTCAGAGCCGGGAGCCTGGGGAGCGCCCGGCGGGGGCCCCTTACCTCATCTGAAGGTGGTCCTCCGAGGACGAGGAAGACCTGCCCAGAGGAAGGGGGGTCTCTGGGCAGCGAGGACAGTGGGAAGAGGAGCCCATCTCAGAAAGCTAGGCCTGGCGTGGCTGTGGGGGGGATGGGTGGGGAGGGTGGGGAGGGAGAAGGCAGGGTGTGCGGGGCCCAGATTGGGAGGGCCTGGGGAGCCCTGCTCAGGATGGGGCTTTGTCTTCAGTCAATGGTGCCCTGAGGTCTGCAGCAGACGGAGAACATTCTGTGGGTTCTGGACCAAGTGAGCCCAGGGAGGGAGGGGGCGGCAAGAGCAGGGCAGGGGGACGCAGCAGGAGGAGGCCCCAGAAATCCGGGCAGGAGTGACAGAGGGACAGTCAGCAGTGAGAGAGCTTGGGCTGGGCGCGTCGGGCCGGGGGGACAGGGGTCAGGGCTGAGGCCCAGGCCTCTGACTGTGCAGCCGGGTATGGGTGGGGAGAGGCTGCGGGGAGGGGCACAGGATGCGAGGACCTCTGAGGTCAGTGTCCCCAAGGAGCAGAGGCTCGAAGAGGCGGGGGACCACCAAGGCCACACAGCCAGCCCTGGCCAGGCAGGCAGGGGGGACCCAGGTCTCCCCACTTTTGCCTGGACTTCTTGGCTCCGTTTAATTGTCACTGCTCACTTTTCCCCTTCACCCCCATCCTGCCCCTCACTTGCCTCCCTCCCCTCCTGTCCACACAAGGGGTGGTCACTGCAACACCAACACTCACCCCCGGGGCCCAGCGAGCAGAGATGTGGCCTCTCTTGTGGCTGCCCCTCAAGTCAGGGCCTGGTGACCTCGGGGCGGCACCCCGGGACTGCGTTAACCAGACCCCCGGGGGCTCCCAGGCACGAAGGCCTGTTAACCATCATTGAATGGCATCCCTGGGCCAGGACCGCTCACACCACTGGCTCGTGGGATCCTGACCACGAGCCTGAGAAATGCTGTGTTGATCCCACCTTACAAGTGAAGGGGTAGCCGGCTCGGCTCACACAGCTGGGGAGTCGTGGGTGGTGTGTTTGTGTGTGGGGGTGCCCTCTCTTCATTACACTGACCTCAGCAGATGGCCAAGGGGCTAGGATGACCAACCGCCCAGTGCACTGGGGCCTGTCCCGGCTTTAACACGGGAACTCCTGTGTCCTGGGACATGCCCTAGGTCCCAGGCACACGGGGATGGCTGGCCACCCTCTGCACTCCCCAGACAGTGGCAGCCACCAGCTTTGCTCATCCTGAAACAGGAACTCAAGGCCCCAGACAAGTGGCCATTTAAGCGCTTGGCACGTGGTATGCGAATGTCACAGCACTTCAGGTGGCCGCGACCACCCGTTTTTGCCTGACTCATTTGGGAAGTGGGACAGAGTTTATGCGGACTGGAGAAAGGTGCTCTTCCTTTGGGCAGGTTTAGCCTGGGCTGAAAAGCACTGATCAGAGAGAGCACCTTGGCTGAATCCCGAGCCTGCTTGCCCCTGGGGCTGGTGTCCTTGTGTACCAGTGAACAACCTGCCCAACCGTACACAGAGACCCTTTGGACATGGGAGCTGCAGTGATGGTCCCTGGACTCAGGAGAAGCACCAGATCCCCATCTGGGTACAAGCAGGGAGACTTGGCCCCCATGAGATTACATGGTGTAGAGAGAGGGACACCCACCTGAGAGCAACAGGCACAAGCTTACCTGCCCGAGACAACTACTGATGGCTGTCCTATAGCCTCCCGCCTGCAGGATCCCTCTGCAGACCACTCTTCAACCCAGCAAACCCTTCCAGTACAGAGCGTGGTCGGGCTGGTCTCAGGAAATGCTTCAGAAAGCTCAGTCTAGTTTCGATTTCTAGAAACCACCTGACACTGTTTTCTTCTGGGGTTGGCTGCCGCCAAGGCTTCCTGCACCACCCCAATCCCCCTCGGTGCTGACTGGGGCGGTGGGGGTGGCAGTGGCCCAAGGCGGCAGTCTGGCTGATTCTGTAACCAGAGCAAGGCGGCCGACAGCCACATTTGAATTTCAATACTCTTCTGAGCTGGACCAGTGCCAGGCCCCTGCGCTGGGGGAGGGGAAAGGAGGGGCAGCAGCGGACAGCGGTCAGAAGAGCAGAGGGTGGGCGTGGACAGGCAGGATGTGCAGCTGAGGACTGTGGGCTCTGTCAACCACACCCTGAACCATTTCCTGGGTCTCAAGCCTGACCTGAATGTTGCACCCTGCTGGGGCGGGGGCAGAACCTCTGGAGTGGACATAAATTGTTCTGCCCGCCTCACGCCCACTCCCTTGCCTTTCCTCTGACAGGGAGCCAGCACCTCGATTTTCACCTGGGGAAGCACCCCCGTCTCACCCTCAGGTTGTGTGGCTCCTCTGGGGCTGACCTGAGCCCGGTGGGTGGGAGACAGATGGTGTCAGGGAGGCGCCGTGATCCCAGCCGGCCCAGGGAGTCAGCTTCAGACTCCCGGAACGGGACCCTGCAGGGAGCAGGCGGCCTGGAGATGCTGATGTCTGTGGTGCCCCAGACTGTGCCTTGAGGAAAGCCCAGCTGAGGATGCAGGTGAGGGAAGAGCTGAGAGACGGAGGAACCTCGGTCCTGATGCTATGGCTTGAGCACCTGCATCCAGCTGGCCTGACGTCAAGGCCAAGCCCTGGCTTCAAGGTTAAATGAGGCAATCGATCTCTTCTATTTCTGTCACTTGTATTCCAGGTTCTGGACAAGAGCTGTCCCCTTGGAATGTCCCCAGGTCTCTCTAATCCAGTGGCTGTCAACCTGGTCGGCACATGAGAATCACCCAGGAGTTTCACAAACTCCCAAGGCCCAGACCCATTAAATCACAATCTCTGGGGTGGGGACAGGCATTGGCATTAAAGCCTTGCAGGTGGTTCCCATGTGCAGCCGGCCTTGAGAACAAGTTGGGGGAGACAGAGTTTCCCTGGCAGACCTGCATCCAAAAGAGTGAGCCCCCAGGTCAACCATTCAATGACTATTTGCCCAAGATGTGAGGTCTGAGGGGGCTACCGGCTCATCTAATCCCCTCCAAAGGAACCATAAAGATCAGTGGGGAGAGTAGCAGAAACAAAAGTGGCAGAAGAGACAGGGGAGTTTTAACACGCCATCCAGCTGAAGGAGCCTCAGTGCTGGCTGACACAGAAACCCCAGCACTGTCACTTCTTGCGTCCATCGGTACTTGCAGCAATAAGTGGCCAGTCTAGGTCAGGAGTGCATAGGAAGTCCTTTGGGAGGTACTGGTGGCAACGTCGAAAAACCCAAGTTGCCGAATCTTTATTCCCTGAGTCCTTTCCTGCTGGAAAGTCCTTTGTGTGCAGGTGGTAAAATGTCAAACTGAGGCCCAGACATGGAATCAAAGCACGGGTGTCTGTTCCCCTCCGGCTCTCAGGGTCTCTCCAGGAACAGGGGAACGGGAACTGAGAACAGGAACTGAGACCATCTGCTCCAGAGAGGAGTGGCTCAGCTCTGGTACGCAGACCAACTGAAAGCCCCGATGCTGTGGACAATCGGGCCAGTGGTGACAGTGTAGAGCCCGCTGCTGTAAGCAGGAAGCCACAGACGAGACGTGGTGGCGAGCGTGCTGGGGGCTGTCAGAGACCAGAGCCCTTACGACGCCCGTCGACATTCTTTGTGCCTCCTCTCCCACCCCCCCCACCAAACACGGAACGCTGCCTGTAATACTAACCTCGAGGTAGCCGGCACTGCTGTCAACTTTTGACAGGACCCATTCAATACTCCCAACCTCTACAGGAAGTAGCTGCTCTTATTAACTCTTTAATAGATGAGAAAACGGAAGTGCAGAGAGGGGAAACCCAACCAGTTACACAGCTGGGAGCGGGAGAACTGGGATTCCAACCCACACTTTTCTTTCTTTTTTAAAAAATTGGCTTGAGGGACTTCCCTGTTGGTGCAGTGGTTGGGAGTCCCTCTGCCAACGCAGGCAACACGGGTTCGTTCGGTCCCTGGTCCGGGAGGATCCCCCATGCCGCGGAGCGGCTGGGCCCGTGCGCCACAGCTACTGGGCCTGGACTCTGGAGCCTGTGAGCCACAACTACTGAGACTGCGTGCTGAGGCTGCTGAAGCCCGCGCGCCTGGAGCCTGTGCTCCGCGGCGAGAGGGGCCGCCGCAATGAGAGGCCCGTGCAGCGCAGCGAGGAGTAGCCCCCGCTGGCCGCAACTAGAGAAGCTCGCACACAACAACGAAGACCCAACGCAGCCAGAAATAAATTTATAGAAAAAAAAAATTGGCTTGAGATCTAATAATTTACACACAATAAAGTGCATCGATTTAATGAGTTTTGCCAAATGTATACAGATGGTAACCATGACAATCATAATATAGAAAACATTCTCATCATCCCCAAATGTTCTCTTATGCCTTTGCTGACAATCCCCTCTGCCAGCCCTCAACCCTGGCAACCGGGGATCTGCTTACTGCCACCGCAGCTCTGCGTGTTCTAGAATTTCATATAAATGGAAATACACAAGATATAACCTTTAACTTAGCACATGCTTTTGAGATGTCACTGAGAATATCAGTAATTGGTTCTTTTCTCGCGAGTAGTAGCCCACTGTGTGGACAGACCTCAATCTGTTTCTGCACTTATGCATTGATGGACATTTGGGTCACTCCCAGTTTTGGACCACACTCACCCGCATCCCCCACCACCCCCTTATCCGAGGCTTTGCTTTCTGCAGTTTCAGTTATCCGTGGTAAACTGCAGTCCAAAAATATTACATGAAAAATTCCAGAAATTAACAATTCGTGAGTTTTAAATTGTGCACTGTTCTGAGTAGCGTGATGAAATCTTGCGCCGTCCCACGTGGGACATGCATCATCCCTTCATCCAGCATATCCCACCTGTTAGTCAGTTAGTAGCCGTTTTTGTTATCAGATCGACCGTCCAGATATCACAGTGCTTGTGTTCAAGCAAATCTTCTTTTACTTAATAATGGTCCCAAAGCACAAGAGTGGTATGCTGGCAGCTCGGCTATTCTCTTACTGTGCCTAAATTATAAATTAAACTTCATCATAGGTAGGTATGTATGGGAAAAGACAGTATATATGGGGTTTGATACTATCCACAGTTTCAGGCATCCACTGGGGTGCTGGAGAGTATCCCCTGTGGATAAAGGCGGGACTACTGTATTACAAACAAAGCTGTTAGGAACATTTGGAGACAAGTCTTTATGTGAACATAAGTTTTAATTTCTTTTGTGTAGGGATAAGATTACTGGGTCGTATGGTAGGTGTATGTCTAACTTTTTAAGAAACTGTCCAACTGTTTTCCAAAGTGGCTGAACCATTTTGCGACCCTACTAGCAATTTCTATGATGGTTCCGGTAGCTTTAAATCCTTACCACTACTTGGTATTGCCAGTCTTTTCAGTTTTATCCATTCTGGTGGGTGTGTAGTGGAATCTTACTGTGGTTTTAATGTCTCACGATGTGGAGCATCTTTTCACGTGCTTATTTGTCATTTATGCCTCCTCTTTGGTGAGGTGAAGTATTTAAATCTTAAACACATTTTAAATTGGGTTGTCTTATCACTGAGTCGTATACATTCTTTATATATTCTGGCTATGAGTCCTTTAGCAGATACACGACTTGCAAATTGTTTGGATGAAAAACTTGCCTTTTCATTTCCTTAAGAGTGTCTTCTGAAAAGCAAAGATTTTGAGCTTGGAAAAAGCACAATTTTCCATACTTTTGGTGTCACATCTAAGAAATCTTTGCTTAACCTAAACTCACAAAGATTTTCTACTGCATAGAAATTTATAGAATTTTGTAGTTTTAGCTCTTATATTTAGGTCTATTATCTAACGTGAGTTAATTTTGTGTATGGCGGGAGATGAGGGTTTCAGTCATTTATTTCCATATCGAATAGAGTTGTCCCACCACTACTTATGGGAAGACAATCTTTTTCCCACTGAATTACCCTGGCACCTTTGTCAAAAATCAATTGACCACACACATATGGGTTTATTTCTGGACTCTCTTCTGTTCTCCTGACTTTATATACCTATTCTTCTTATGGCACTAATACATTTTGATGACTTACAGCCTTACATTAAGGCTCGAAGTCAGATAGCATCAGTCCTTCAACTTTGTTTCCCTTCCTCAAAATTTGAGACTTTCCACCCATGAAGACAGCATATTCTTTGATTTATTTGGGTCTTCTTTGATATCTTTCATCAGTGTTTTATAGTTTCAGCATATAGATCTTGTACATATTTTGTTAGATTTATATCTAACGATTTCATGTTTTCCGGTGTTATTATAAATGACGCTGTTTAAAAAATTTTCCATTTCCAACTGTTCACTGCAGCTGCACAGAAACAAAATTAATTTCTGTATTTGAACTGTGTATCCTTCAGCTCTGCTATACTCAGCTGTTAGTTGTTTTTTGAAGAATCCTTAGGGTTTTCCTATCTAGTTGATCTTGTCCTTGGTGAATAAAGAAGGTTTTACTCTTTCTTTTCCAATCTAAAGACTTTTCTTTTTCTTGCCTAATTGCACTGTCTGGGACCTTGCATAGGACAGTAGGTGAATGAAAGTAATGAGCACAATGGTGGTTCCCTGGTTTGATCACTGAGCTGTGGTTATGTGAGAGGCTGTCACTGGACAAAATTACAGCAACACTGTACACAACAGTGTACTGTACACTGTTGCTGTGAAGGGAACACAGCAACACTATTCTAGTTTGGCAACTTCTTTGTGGTTTAAAATGACTTTAAAATAAAAAGTGTGGGGGGGGGGAAGTGGTGAAAGCTGACTTTCTTGCCTTGTTCCCAGCCTTCGAAGGAAAGTCTCTCACCATGAAGTATGATGTTAGCTGCAGGTTTTTCACAGATGACATTTACCAGCTTAAAGAAGTTCCTTTTATTTCTAGTTTGCTAAGGGTTTCTTTGCTTATTTGTTTTTTTGTTTGTTTGTTTTTGTTGTTTTTGCGGTACGCGGGCCTCTCACTGTTGTGGCCTCTCCCGTTGCGGAGCACAGGCTCCGGATGCGCAGGCTCAGCGGCCATGGCTCACGGGCCCAGCCGCTCCATGGCATGTGGGATCTACCCGGACCGGGGCACGAACCTGTGTCCCCTGCATCGGCAGGCGGACTCTCAACCACTGAGCCGCCAGGGAAGCCCCGCTTATTTGTTTTAAAATCGTGAACGGGTACCGGATTTTGTCAAATGTTTTTTCTGTATCTTTTGAGATTATCACACGTTTTTTCCTTTTTCGTCTGTTAATATGGTGAATTATGTGGATTTTAGAATATTAAACCAACCTTGCCTTCCGGGAATAAATCATACTTTGTCATGATGTATTTTCATTTTTATATTCAACTGGCTAAATTTTTGCCCAGGATGTTTGGCTCTATGTTCATGAGCAACACTGGTCTGTATTTTTCTTTTCTCATATTTGTCTTGTTTTGGTATCAGGGCAATGGTGCCCTCACAGAATGAGTTGGGAAGTGTTCCCAGTTCCCAAAATCATGGAAGATTTTGTGTTGGCTCGTTATGATTTCTTCCTTAAATGTTTGGCGCAATTTACCAGTAAAGCCAGTTGCCCTTGGAATTTTCTTTCTGTGAAGGTATTTTATTTCCACTTTACCCACATCTTTTAACAAGTTTATTAAGGTATAATTTACCTGGAAATTTACCAATTTAAAGTGCACAAGAAGACAGGGTTAACATTTGTAAAGAAACTAAGCTCATTTTCTTTCACCCAGTTCTGAGACGACTTTGGGAAATATTTTTTTGCTAGTGACACTCAGGTGTGAGTGGCCGGCAGGCACGAGTCACTGCGAGTCCAGGGTACAGCGGTTACTTAAGGACACAGTCAAGAGCCGATTTTCCATGCCTTCCTCATCCGTGTGCAGCTCTCCATTCTGTTCCCGCTCAGTCCCATGCACTCTGGCTCCCCCCACGACCCCCTGGAACTGTTCTCACAAGGTTCGCCAAGAACACCACGTCTTCCTTGTTGCTTGGCCCGTGGACACGCTCAACCTTCTTACTTGACCTCCTGCGGAGTCTGACAGAAGGGACGAAGCAGGATGGGCACGCTGCCACTTGACCCCACGCTCCCCTGGTGTCCTGTACCAGTGCAGGCCTCCCTTCCTCACCAGTCCCTTCCTTCCGTGCGCCTGAGGCTTCTTCTTAGGACTTCTTAGGGCCCCGCGGGTCCTGCAGAACGATCTCATTCTTTCCTGCAGACTCATCAGACTCCCTAGTGACACCTGGACCAGTCTAGACCTCTCGCCGGGGCCCACCTCACTACCAGTCTTCCAGCACCTCCAACAAAATGGGTGAGCAGCTGCTAAGGAAGAATCAGGTGATTTTCTACTCCCCTCTGTGAATGGATTCACTTACTGTTCACGACAGCTCTGTGAAGTAGCCCCATTATCATCGTCCTTTCACAGTGGAGGAAGTCAAAGGACATAGAGGTTAGATGATCTACTCACAGTCATACCGCTGGGAAGTGTCAGAGCCAGGACTGGAACCCGGGAGTGACTCAGAGCCTATATATTGTTTCTTTAGGTAAGAAGTGGATTTATTCAGAGAGAAACACACTCCACAGACAGAGTGTGGGCCATTTCAGAGGGTGAGAGTAGGCTCAGAGCCTGTATTCTTTTTTTTTTTTTAGTATTTATTTATTCATTTCTTTGGCTGTGCCGGGTCTTAGTTGCGGCATGAGCCATCTTTGCTGCTGCGTGCAGGATCTTAGTTGCATTATGTGGGATCTAGTTCCCTGACCAGGGATCGAACCTGGGCCCCCTGCATTGGGAGCATAAATTCTTAAGCACTGGACCACCGGGGAAGTCCCAGAGCCTATATTCTTAACCACTCTGACCAAAAGAGCATCTTCAGACTTGGGGAAAAGTTGGACTGGATGATTCAGTTTCCAAAAAGTCTCCTCGACTGCAAAGGTCCATGGGTCCCTATCCTGTGAACTCCCACAGCACATCAGCCATCCTGTGTCAAGAAGGCTTCTGGCTTGTTCCTTGCCAGGACCCCCTCTTCACCCCCACAGGGAGCACACCCTTCACTGAGCCCCTGTGTGAATCAGCTCTCATATCCGCTGGGGCAGCGCCAAAAGACAACACAGACCAGGAGACAAAGAGAATATACTTTATTGTTTCCAAAACAATGGCTCCAGTAGGAAGGAACACAATCATTATGCTTACAGCAGCGAATACAGGGGGGAAAGGCTAGCTTTAAAATATTTGAAAATCACTGTGTGAAAATGGTGCTTCTGGGCACCTGAGTCTTGGATCTCAACTCAGTGACTGTCCCCAGTCCTCCAATCTTCCTAATTCCATCTTTGTATTTTTAATATCACACAGCCCTGATGTCATTCATGGATGTTTATCAAGGAGGCGTGTCAGGGAGCCCAGCTGGGCAAAGTCAGAAAAGACTTGGGCCTTCAGACTGTGTCCAATGGGAGCTGAGTTCCAGAGAAACATGTCATGTTCAAAGGTTTGTTTTCTGTTCTTTTGCTGTTTGTTTTACAGTGGAAGAAACAAGACAACCAGCACAAGAATGAGGGATCCTTCCTGGGTTCCCTCCTAGCATCTGTATTAAAGTTTCAAAGCGGGAAAAGTCTGCGAGACAGGGGGTCCACACAGTAGCAGCCAGGGCCTACAACACAGCCCTTCCCAGCCATCACGAACCCTACATCCTCCTGAGGGGTGAGGTAGCTTCTGGGCGAGGGGGCGCCGTGGGCTGATGGCAACGGCCCTTCTAGGCTCTGGTCCTGGCTGACCTCTGTCCCAAACCCTCCGCCTTTACCCTGGAGCGGGGAGAAGAGGCCACAGGTACTGAGACACACCAAGGTTTCTGTGAAGAGTTTCCAGGAAGAAGAGGCTGAGGAGAAATAAAAGGCTAGGACAGAAACCACAGGGCCAGGCAGGCCTCGTCCACAGCCTCCAGGGTAAGGGAGCCCCAGTGCCTGGGGCAGGGTGTAGGCTCACCAGAACCCAGGGCCCCACTTGACTCAGGAAATACAAATTCAAGTCATTCATGCAAGTCTTCCAAGGAAAGGCAATTTCTGATAATTGCTAGAAAACAGCAATGTATCCTTATCCTTATCTTTGTATCCTTTGACCAAGGACTTAGAAAGGGTTGAAAACTTGCCTGACCAACTGTAACTGCTTAATTACCATTTCCTTCACTGCTGGGATTGAATTTATTAACTACAAGACTTTGTTCTGATAAGATTTGCCAATTCCATTTTATAAGAAAGGAAATTACTTTAATTACTATAAGTTAATAATAAAACTTCAAAGTGCTACACAGCTGCAGAATTTTCCTGAAGGCAGAAAACGGGGTCCGTCACTTGAATGGAGAAGTTTGATGGGGGCGTAGATGGTGGGCCTGCGTCCCCTCTTGCAGCACTTTGGGCACCTGCGGCGTTCCCGGAGGCCTGCCCTCGCTCTCACGGCCCTGTGATGTCCTGTAGCGTAAACAGGTTCTTTTCCAGGGGTCTGGAGGGGTGGATTTAATGCCCGGGGCTCACGAGGAAGGAAGAGAAGGGGGCAGCCCAGGAGCACCTAACTGGTAGGCCTGCTTCAGACTCATTGCTGTGTTCGCAGAAGGGGCACAGTACTTGACACACAGTAGGAGCTCAAGAAATATTTATTGAACAAAAGAAGAAATGGAGAGAAAAGAAAGGTGGGTCGGATGGAAGAAAGGGCTGAATCAGAGGATGGGCCCCAAATTAAGATGCCTGCAATGACTAGATTATACCACCAGATGGCAGTGCAGGGAAATGTCCGGCCTGCAGTCCCAAGACCCCCGCCCCTTCCCCTCTGAGAAGCCACACCTCAGGCTGGGACTGAGCTCCCAATTCTGGAAATCTCTAAACCAGGTATACACCTCAGAGTTCCGAGGAAAAAAATAAAAAAGCAAAACTAAACATCACATAAAAGTGCAGTCCTCGGGGTTTTATAAAATTTGAGTCCTGACGTAGCTTAAAACTGTCCACCCCCCAGCCTTGTTCATCGTCTTGATTTTTCCCAGTTTAAATGAACTCTATGCCCTCATACTTCACACTCCCGATCTTGGTCTCGGGCAGGAGGAAGCGTCCGTCGAGCGTGAAGGCCATGATATAGGTGGCGATCTGGCCGCTGTCCTCCTCGGACTTGAGGGCCACGATGATCTGGTCATCGGTGTTGGGGATGAACTTGAAGGAGGAGAAGCCGTGCGTGGGGACCACCTCCCCCACGTGGCTGACGGAGATGTCGCCGAAGTCCTGCGCAGCACTCAGCAGCAGGTTGGTGCCCCTGCGCTCGTCATCCTCCTCACTGTAGCGCTCATGGCTGGCGCGGCGCGGCAGGAAGAACCAGCGCTGCAGTGTGTCGCTCCAGCAGGCAGACTCGTGGATGAGGTAGCCTGGGGACACACAGACCGGTCACCGCCCACCCTCCCCAGAGCCAGGGCGGCCTCGCCCCTGCACGCAGACCCTCGAGCGGCCCGGCACCGGCAGCGTCACCGTCATCTTTTCTTTAGGTTTCCATGTGCCTTTGCTCCCACCTGTCCAGAGTGACTGAGCCCGGGACAGCAGCACAGAGCCCGCGGGGCCGCGCTGAGTCTCTGCTGCGCCACTCTCTGGCCACCCTTCCTCGCCGGCTTCCCCAGCGCTGCCGAGTAGCCATGGCTGCAAGGTCTGTCTGTATTTCGCCTCCTTGGTGCTACTCAAGTGGCGCAAAGGAGAGCGCCAGGGGAAGAGGCACGAGGAACACGCAGGTCCGATCTGTGAAGATGGATCAGGGCAGGTGGGGAGAGGCTGCCTCGAAGCAGAAAAGTATGGGAAGTGAGCCTATCTGGGCGTGAAGCCATGTCCTCAGTCACATGCCCCAGGCCTAGAGGTGACCAGGCCGCTCTAAGCACCACCATCCCCACTACAAACCATGACTCTTGGAAACGAGGGCAAAGAAGCAAAGCTCTGTGCACCTGCTCCCACCACGTCAGATGCGAGGCCTGACCCCAGGGTGGCGACCGGGAGGACGCTGTAGACGGGGCTGCTGTCTGAGCCTGCCGGGCCGTCTGTCTGGGTGAGTCGGGGTGAGAGAAAAAATGTCTCATTGGCCCCTGAACCCAGTGGCCTGGTGGGAGCAACCGTCAGAGACAGCTGAATCGTCAAACAAGGAAGAAGCGAAGCCCATGCTCGGCAAGCAACACGTGGAGGCCGCATGCTCGCAGCCACCCGTCTGCGCAGCGCCCGCTCGCGGGCCTGGCTCTCACCTGGCGGCCGGATCCCAGCAGCAGTCCGCAGGGCGTTGTAGCTGGACACCCAGTTCTCGTGGTCCACGCTGCCCCTGCAGCCCACCACCTTCACCCACTCCGGGTTCTCGTTCAGCACCTCCCCCGTGGCGGTGGTCCATTCCTTGCCCAGGCCGCCCACATACAGATGCTCGTCCTTCACAGCCAGCCACTCGGCTTTGAAGCCTGGGGACAGGGAGACAGGGGGCGGGCCTGAGGCGACGGCCAGCCCTCTGCTGGCCTGGCTCCGTGTGTCTGGTCAGGCAAGAGCAGAGAGCCCTCTGGGTCCGCAGCCTTGGGTGTCAGAGGTCCCTCGGGGCGGCGACAAGAGAGCAGAGGCCAGGCCAGCCTGCTGGGAGCTCCACCCCAGAGGGTAGGCGGTTGGGATCCTCTCCTTAGCGCTGACCCCACGGCATTCACGAGGCGCAGATGGGCGCCACCTCTGCCTGCTGCCTCTCCCTTCTCTCTCCCGGCCCTCCGGAGCCCCCACATCTTCCTCCCAAACTCACCCCAGAAACCCTGCTGGGACCACCCGCCTCACAACCCACGTGAACCCTGCTGCGCCCTGCACAGCCAGAAAGGCCCACCCTCCACTCACAAATCTCCGCGGACCCCAAGCTCCCTGTTTCTCGAGCCGTCAGCCCCGACTCAGACTACGCCCAATCCTAGGAAAGTGTAGGGAAGTGTCAGTCGCACAGAACGCGCCTGCGGTCCTTGAGGCCACACCTGACACATCCCTGAGTCAACTATGTGCAGGCGGCCAGAGCTAAGCGGGGCTTGGCGCGGGGGCTCACGGTAGCCACGTCAAACAGCATTTGTTTTCTTAGACGGATTTACTTACTATGAGCTTAGTTTTGAAGGCTGTGTGGGTGCTTTGTTCTTCTAGCGTATTCTCACCTGTTCCTACACCGTGCTCTAAATTGTGCTTGCTTCGCAAATGTTTTGCAAATTTCCTGCCAGCCCGAGGAGCTGGGGCTGCAACCCTCCCTGCAAGATGCTTCTCTGCAGGTGGCTCTGGATGACGGACCACAGGGCAACCCTGAGCTCCCTTTATCCAAGGGGCAAACAGAGCTACTGGATGGTGCCCTACACGCCCTGACAGCCTGAGGCAGGAAGCGGACAGCCAATGCTTTCAATAAAACGGTGGCTGAGATAGTCCTGCCAACCTGCCCAGCCTTGAGCACACTTGGGAGAGATTTTTATCACCAGGAGAGGGGGAGGAAGAGGGGCAGCGTAGGGCCTGGCAGCGGCCCAGGGAGTTAATGCGATTCCTCCTTTGACCTCAGGCGCCTGCCGTGGAGTTTGGCTTTCTAGAAGGTGCGGACCCACCCGAGGGCACAGGCACGCGCAGAAGTTGGTGCCAACTCTCCTGCCGCCCTGTCCGAAGGCTCTGGGCACTCAGGCTCCCTCTCGCAGCTCTCCTATCCACCTGCTGGCAAACAGCAGAGCAGTGGGGCACAGCCGATGCCAGAGGTCCATATTCCACTCAAGGGGTGGGGGGCGGTCACTGCTGCTCACACAGACCTTCCTTCTGCTGGGTTTTCAGAAAGGAGACGTTTGCTTTTTAATAAAGTCTTCGTTCAAAATGAGAAAATCTGACAACCCGGCTTTAAAGGTGAGGCATGTGGAGGGTGCAGGACGCAGAAAGGGGTGGTTCCTGGGGGCAGTGAGAGCAGCGGCGGCGGAGCCCAGCCCCACTCCTGGAGAGGCCCTGCCTCCCCCGCAGGCCCCCAGCAGAAGCTCGCGCTCCTGGACACAGATTTGGTCCGAGGTCTTGGAGGCTTCTGCTCACGCTCTGGGGGCCGCAGGTCAGAGGCAGGGAGGAGACTAGATCTCCCTGACGTCCCCTCCCTCTGGACCCGTGACTGCTTCACTGCACACGTGTGCAAACCAAGCCCGCTGAGGCTGACCCAGGACCTGTCCTCTAGCACTGCAACGAGCCCAGGGGACAGATGGCCCAACTGACCTTTCCCCACGGTTCCGTCGCCGTCGGACAGGATCACCCAGGGCACGGCCTTGGAGCCTTCGATCTGGTAGACAACACCTGTCCGGTCATCCACGGAGTAGAGCTTCCCATTGAAGACAATCAGATCCGACAGCTCCATGCCCCGCCCCTTTTCTGCCAGGTGGGACTCCAGGACTTCGCGGCCTTGGTCCCACTCCACGGCCACCCTGTCCCCACTGTCTGACAGGGTCAGATAGCCCTTCTTCAGGTAACTGACCCAGGTGTTTTCCTCCTGGGCCCTTGACTCCGTGTCCAGGTCGGCAATGACAGCGATTCTGTACCGAGTCCCGCCCGGTGTCCTCTGGGGGGCTGATAGGGGGTAGGTGTCATTGTACCGGTCAGCGGATGCCTGGCCGAGCCTCCAGTTGTGGGCATTGGGCACGGGGGGCCGGCCAGGAGGAGGGCGGTGGGCGTAGAGCAGCCAGAGGACGGCGGCACCCAGGAAGGATGGCAGGATCACCTTCCAGCGGGGGCGGAAGCGGGGGTCTGCGGCCTTGGTCATGGACGCCAGCACGGGAAGGCCCCCCACGCTGATCCGGAGGGAGTGCATAGACTCATTCCATTCCAGGGGGTCGGAGGGCTGGACGGGCATCAGACTGAAGGGCAGGCGGGACCTGCAACCCAGGGGGAAAGGAGAAGTCAGCGACGGGCCAGGCACAGCGCTTCCCGCTTCTGTGAGGGTACACGGTCTGAGGCCGCCTCAACCAGGGTAAAGAGCACTGCCGCGACTCTGTGCCATTACTACTTCCTTGGCTTAAGTAAACCCCGACTCTAGCAGTATCTGTGTTTACTCTTATTCAGCAAGAAGAAAAGTCTTTCCAAAGCAATGTTATTCCATCTCCTCTATCCCAGCTGGCAAGACAGAAAGCTCGGTGAGAGAAGGTTCCGTGCTTTGCAATCTTGCGGGAGGGGCAGCACGTGCTGGGGAGTGGGGTGGGGGTCAGGCAGGACAGGGTAACAGAGAGAGTACAGGTCTGCATTTTAATCCAAGGTCACCTCAGCCGAGAAGCCCTCCCTGACGGCTCTGCTCCCGACGACGGCACTCTCCATCCCCTTCCCTGGCATCTGTCACCACCTGACATCATGTTATAGTTATCAGTTTGTTCACCTGTGTCCCCAACTCCTAGAACAGTGCACAGTGCAGACGCATGCTCACTGAGTGAGTGAGCTGTTACTTCCTCCTGGGTTACGTTTCTGTAACATTCAAATATAAGTATAAAACACATTCAATCCAAACAAAAATAGTTCTGGTTTTGGCAACGTCCGTCCCCTGGCGTCTTTCTGTAATGCAAATGGCTGAGGGACCAGAGTCTGAGGGGCCCTCACCGACTGGAGCCCAGCGTGTCGGCTCCAAGGACAGCGTGCTCGCCACAGCCCATTCCCTGGGCACAGCTCGAGGCACAGCTCCAGAGCGGGTTGTAGCGGCCAGGAACAGCAGCTCCTGTCCCCGGCATAGAGCACGCAGCTCAGCGAGGCCACAGCGGCACCAGGCCGGCGCTGTCTCCGGGGCGGAATCAGCAGAACGCCAGCCCTCGGCCGCTCTCAGTCTCGGCCTCCAGCTGTAACTCAGTAGGTCTCAGCCTGAGAAACTTCCCTTGGGCCATGGAGCATTTCTGCCTTGGCCCCCAAAACAACCAACCGTGTGACTTTCCGTGCAGATGCCCCTCCCTCCACCAGGCAGCAGCTGGGAAGGCTGTGGGGTCTCACGGGGATCTGGCGGCTCTGTGTCACCCCCCACCCTTTGCCCCCCAAATGCAGAGCATGCGGCCCCGCTCCTAGGATGGAAAATCACAGCGACGGGTCCACATGGAAACCAGGCCTTCCCCTTCCCTTGTTTTTTGGACATTCTTAGGTTTCGGCCACAGGGTCAAGTGCAGAAAAGTGACTTCTAAGGAGGAAGCAAGACGCGTGGGGCCCTGCAGAACGGCCTCGGAGCCTTCCTCTCCTTCCCTGGGCACTGGCTCCCAGCTCCCCTCCTGGGAGAGGGCTCCCTCCTCCCCCAGGAAGCAGCCCCCCAAGTTGCCATGCAGCTGCAAGCTGGTCGCTGAGGACTCCGCGGGAGAAACAGGAGTCCCAGCCCCTCCTCTGGTCTCGCCAAACCGAGGCTTCCAAAGCACAGCCAGGCCAAAGCTGCCCTGTGTCCACGTCCAGCCCAGCGTCACCACTGAGCTCTCAACTCCTGCATCTCACCTCCTGGTCAGAATTCTGCCTGGATTTCTAACATGCACTCGCCCACAAATCCTCCCCCCACAGGAATAGAGGTGGTGATGGAGGACGGCCATAACTGCAGTTGCCCTGGTCAAAACTTTCATCGAAACCTTGGGAGGTGGAACCTTCCACCTGAACATACTTTGTCAGTAAGTTATGAACCACCACCACCTCGAAAAGCCTAGGCACAGCCCTGGTTCCCCTCCTCGCAGCACCTGCTCCGCCAGCAGGTCCTAGCAATCCGGCCACCCCTCTCCTCCCCATCGGCTCCCATCTGCTCTCACGGCCCCTTCTCACTGCAACCACACAGGCCGCCCTCCAGCCCCTGCTGCCACTCCCCTCCCTGACAGCCACTGGTGCCCCGCAGCCAGCGACACCTGCTATTCAAGCCAGTCCCTCTGGCCACGTCATTCCCTGCTTCATGAGCAAACCCTGGCTACTTACACGACCCCTGCCAGCCCTCACCCCTCCCCAGCGACTGGCCACGCCAGCCTCCCTTCTGTCCCGACGGCCCAGCCGGCCCTCGTCCCCCAGACAGGGCTTGCCATCCTCCCGCCCCGGCTCCTGGCTGTCTCGCTTTCACCTCCTCAGAAGGACTTCCCTGCCCACCCTGTGCCCGCCCACCCTCTACCCCACAGCATCCAGTGCTGAAGGAGTGAAAAATACACCCACTTCCTGAGCAGCCCCTCAGCGTCTTGCCCCTGAGCCCCACCTTAGTTACGCGCAAGCCCATGGCCCTGGATCAGTCCCTGATGGTCGAGTTGCCTCCTGGTCACAGAGCCGCAGGTGCAGTGGACACAGTGTCTGCCAGTGAAGATGTGTCGCCATTGCGATGTGGCGTCCTCACCGCCCCCGGTCAACCCTCTCCCCATCCCTGAGTCACTATCCTCACTGTCACCAGTGATCCTGTCCCATCTTCTGCCCACTCGCACCCAGCAAAGAATCTGAGGCCACGGTCCAGGAGCCAGTGGAGCCCGCCGGCCACCCAGCCCTGGTCCGGGAGGAGCGCCTCCTGCTCAGGCTCAGTGCAGCCCTGCCTCCTCTTCTGGTTCCTTCCCGCCGTCTGGACTGGTCCAAATCTCCCATCCGAGTCACCGCTCTATCTCCAGATTACACTCACAGGTACACTGAAAGTGCTCAGTATGTTAATGGATGAAGGTGAACCCATGAATCTACGAATGAATGGAGAGCCCGCCCCCACCCTGTGACACCTCTGTTCCCCCCCCCCTCACCATCCTGGAACAGCATTCACTCTCCCATTCATGCCAGGGTCTGCCCCCTGCCCCCGGAGATGACCCACCGACAGGCCTGCTCGGGGGGCCCAGCCCCGAGATCAGCCCGTAGGGTGTCTTGTTGCACCTCCTGCCAGCAGGCACGGGGATGTGAGTTGTGACCTGTCTGTGGTCCTCCTCCTGCCTGTCTCTTCTCAGACCCCAAGGCTGGCTCCTTCCCTGCCACCCACCTCTTCTCCTGAATCCACACCTTCTGAGCCTGAATCTTCCCCCGGAATCCAGGCTAGGAGCCCAGCTGCCGAGCTTCCTGTGGCCGGAGCAGGTTCCCCTCAGGAACATACTGCTGGCTGAGGGCACTCCCAGCCCTCAGGGGCCATCCTCAGTCAAAATCACTCACTTCCTCACATCAAGGCAGGTGCCAGGTCCCCTCACCCGTCTGTACCCCAGCTCTGGATTCCCACCCCCACGGCCTCTGCCCTGGTCCTGTCTCACCTTGGCCTCCTGATGACCCAGACCGTCCGGGTCCAACCTGAGTTCTGCCACTTACCAGCCGCATGACCTCAGACAAGTGCCCTGGCTTCTCTGGGCCTCCGTCTCTCCACGTGTGGACTGTGTCTGTGACGTGCTGGCTTCCCAGCGCCACGGCCGCTGGCTCAGATGCTGTAGGCCTTGGCGCTGACTGCCTGCCACTGGCTGGCAGCTTTGTTCCTCACTTTACTAGCACCTTCGCCCACCTGCTGGGGGGGGTGCGGCTTTGCAGGCAAAGCTGGCTAGGTGCCTGCCCATCCCTGCAAGCACCAGGCATTGCTGCAGAGTCAGTGACCTGGACAGCCTGCAAAGCTGAGAATACCCATGCTCTTTCCCCCCCAGGAACAGATCCCCAGGCTAGACCCTCCCCAATCTATCCTGCACACAACTGACAGAAAGATTTTCCTAAAAAGTGAAGCTTTACTAGCCCCCAACGCCTTCCTGCTAAAGGACAAGCTCCGCAGCCTGCAGGGAAAGCCTCATCGCCTCGTGTGTGTTCCCCACACACAGCATGTTGTCTGCGATCCCACGATCCGTGTGCTGAAGCCCTGCCTGGGATGCCTTCTCCACCCGGCCACACGGAACCACCTAGAAGTCCCTGGCTGTCCCATGAGAGTCATGCCTCCGCTGTCCCTTCCCCCTCCTGCCCTGCGTCTATGAAGTGCCCTTCCCCCACCAGTAAGCGTCCCTCCTGCGGGGGGGCTGACACTGGTCCCAGAGGCACCCAGGCCGAATCCCAGAACCTGTGACTGTCTCCTTCTACGGCAACAGAGACTCTGCAGATGAGAGCAAGTCAAGGGCCTTGCAATGGGGAGATTATCCAGGTGGGGCCGCAAATGCGACGTGTCATGGAAGGGAGACAGAGGGAGACTCGATGACTAAGAAGAGGCCCACAGCCAAGAAACGCGGGGGACCCCCAGAAGCTGGAAAGAGGAGAGGACGGATTGCCCCCTGGCGCCTTCAGTGGGAGCATGGCCTTGCCCACACCATGATTTCAGCCCAGTGAAATGACATTCAGATGGACTTCTGGCCTCCAGAACTACGAGGGCCAGTGAAGATGTGTCACCATGTGTTCTTTTCAGCCAGCAAGTTTGTGGTGATCTGTCAGGGCAGCCCTAGAAACCAACGCACCCCTGATGTGCCTGCCGCGCCTCTGTGTGAGGCCTCTCTCTGGGCAGGGGCTCTGCCATCTGTCTGGCTGCAATCCGGTCCACAGCCTCCCCACTTGACTCTGAGCCCAGGAGCGAAGGGGCTCTGCTCAGTCAGGTTGGCTCCCAAGACCTAAGGACACCTGGGGTTCGATCACCTTTTGTTAAATAAACAGTCATTCAATTGCTCTCAGTGACAGGAGAACTCAGGCTGCCTTCCAGAAAATTCCTTTAGCTTCACCACTGGATCAAAGCCCAACCTTGGTCTCCATCCCTCCTTTAGGATCCCAAGGAATTACTTTTATTTTGTAGAAAAGAAAGTTTACAATCACATGCATTTTCACGCCATGCCACGGTCTGCTGGTTTATCACCTAAAACTGATGGCGAGCTGCCTGTAGTGTCTTGTTGCTGGAGGTCTGGTACCAAGCGAGAGCTTGCATTTTCATTAAAAAACCAAACCAAACCAAACCAAACCACGAGAACCAAGAGAAACGAGCCAGCGCAGGTGAGAGGTGAAATGGACAAAGCTGTCCCCAGTAGGGCCGGGCTGACGCTTCTCCCCCTGCCCACGCACCTCCAAACACTACGCAGGTTAAATGTCTGCTTTAGTGTAACAAAAGTTTGTCAGTCCCACCACGTGCAGCATGATGGGCTGACTTTATATAACCCGGGAAACTGGAACCGAGTTGCTGCAGTAAAAAGTCACAGGCTCTTTCACCAGCCAGGCTCGCCTGTTGAGGGGCCCTGCAGCCAAGTCCTCTCCTGCTCAGAAACCCCAGGGCACGGCACCCCTGCTGGCTTCCTTCTCCATCGCCAGCCCCACTGCAACATCCACAGAAAGAAGTCGCTGATTGTCAAGGGGCAACAACCATCCAGGAGGCTCAAGTCCTAATTTCCTTCCCGGTCCCCCCTCTTTAGGGTGGGTATCAAGAACGACTCACTGACACTCATGCTTTTCCGGTTTCTGTCAAACTTCCTTAGAAAACAGGCCTGAAACAGCCAGGGGTGGCATTGGGGTCTGTCCACTTGCTAGTGGGTTCCCAGGCCCAAGGAAGGCGGTACGACCTCTTCCTGCATGTCTGTCCAGGGTGACGCCACCTCCCCAACCCAGAAGCAGGAGCCCCTCCGAGGTCTGGTTACGGTTAAGAATGAGGACGGGCTCCGACACCCCTACCTCCATGGGCCATCCTTGCGCCTTTCGCCACTGGACTTAGCAGGGCTTAGACAAAAGCGGGCACAGCTGGACACAGCTGAGGGCCTCTTTCTGTAGCTTCCTTTAGGAACACGGGTGTGACAGGTGGCAGGGCAAACAGGTTTAATGACAGCTGCCAGGGCAAAACTCCTCCCCTTCAGGATCTAGGGAGGCAGGAAGCTACAGGAGGCCCCTCCCAGCTCCCTGTCGCCCAGAGTGGCGGCCCCTCTCCTCCCAGCCTCTCACTCCTGCAGAGCAGCTGCCTTCCCTTCCCTGCCTCGGTCTCTGATCTGAAGGGTCCCGGAGAGCGGCATCCAGACAGCAGATGGGCCTCAGAGTTCCTGCTCTGCTCACTGCCCAAGGGCACTTCCTGGTTATAAAGTCAAGAGCTAATCCTGTCGACATCACTGACTCTTTGGGGCTGCAAAGACAGAGGCCAAGGGCTTCAAAGCCGCAGCGAGACAGCATCTCAAAGGATGCGGGTGATGTGTCTCAGCTCCTTGAGAATGTGACCTGATTCATGGCATTCTTCTGTTCTGGACTCGCCAAGGCTTACTATTTTGTATTTGAAAAGTCCATTTCAAATTTGGACAGGGTGAGCAGCCGAAGGAAACCAGGGAGGAAGGAAAAGGTCCCAGTAGTCCAGTATGTCCTTTAGGGACTCCTGAGGTCAGGGCTGACTCTGCGTGCTACCTAACTCTGCACCTCCCCTGACTCCTCTCCTTCTCTGCAAACAGGCATTCACAACTGCTTACTGAATCCAGTTAAATACACTTTGAGATAACTTAGTTTTCAGCCCTCTGTCTTGTTTTGAAGTTGCTACCCAAGAGGAGTGAGTTCGTTTTCTGCTGCTGCTGTGACAAATCACTGCAGACTCAGCAGCTTAAACACCACAAACTTTTTAGTCTTGCAGGACAGAAGTCTGACGTGGGTCTCACTAAAATCAAGGGCTGTGTCCCCTCCTGAGGGGCTGGTGGAGAATCTGCTTCCTGGCCTTTTCCAGCTTCTCATGGCCGTCCACATTTCACGGCCCCCTCCTCCACCTTCAAAGCCGGCAATAATGCATCCCTCTAGCCTTCCTGCCATCATTTCCCTCTGAAGTTCTCCTGTCTCCCTCTTCCACTTTTAAAGACCCTGTGATTACACTGGGACCACCTGAATAATCCAGGATGATTTCCCTATTTAAAGGTTGCCGGTTAGCAAGCTTAATTCTGTCTGCTACCTTAATCTCCCTTCGTCACGTGATATATTTGTAGATTCTGGGGGGTCAGGATGTGGACACCTTGGGGGGGCATTATTCTGCCAACCACAAGGAGGGAGACAGGGAAAGAACCTCCAGCTTTTCCCAAGGGGCAGGGCCATTCACACATGGCTCTGTCTCGGGGGCAGGCGGCACAGTGTCAGGTCCATCCACAGTTCTGCAGTTATCCCACCACAGTAGGGCTGCGTGAGCTTCAGTTGTATCGTTAATGTTATACTTGGAGGATTTTTAGCAAAAAGTTATCTTCCCAGTTGGAAGTGAGGTCCCAAACAAAACCACACATCATTGGGGTTGCTTCCCAGAGAGCCCACAAATATGGGGACACAATCACCCCACGATCGACCTGAGTCAGGGCTTGCTCCCACAGTGGAGGTGCACTTGCAAGAACCCATCTTCTCCCCCACTTTTCTCAGTGGCCATCATCACTGGGACTCATTCAACCCTTGGGACCCCTTGGAGCCCTTCTGGGTGGGCTCCAACCTCACCCTCACTCTCACACCGCCAGTAACCGTAGCTGCACCTGGTCTGGCCTCGTCTGCACACTGCCATCTGGAGCCCTACTCCGGCCTCATTCCCCACGACCCATCCTGCCGGCTGAGCACGAATGGAAGTAGGGCTCTGCTTCAGAACCTGGAGCTGTGAGTTCCACTTAATGACTGGACTTACTACAGAGAAACACGTAGGATTCAAAAAAAAAAAAAAAAAACTGTAGAAAAAGAGAAAACCGAACATCTTCCCAAACAGATTTCTCTATTATCAGGATTATTTTTTCCTAATTGATCACCTTGGTCTAATAAAAAGGAAAATCAACATAAAAGTCCTTAAAGATCAATATGAAAGTTTTAGATTCCCCTAATGTTGGCATTTAATAAGATCTTTCCGGGAATCTCCACAGTCCGGAGTGTTACTGGAGGGAAAAGAATAATCACTGGCTTTTTTTTTTTTTTCTGTGTCCTAGGTACCATTCCACAAACATCTGAACAATAGAGAAATGACTTCCTTATCATAGTGCAGAGCTATTTCAGGACTCTGGACCACATTCCCAGAGCTGAGATACTCTTGTTTTTGAAGGAGAAAACACTAGGGCATTGATCCACCTACCCCCCCCCCACAGCTGCCATGAGGATGGCCACATTGCTGCCTGGGAAGTCCCGCGACTCAGATGAAAGGGGCGTGTGTCTGCGGCAGCCTCCAAGTGCTCACCTCAAAGGCCACATTCAGGGAGCGGGGTGGACACAGCCGCTCCTCCTGTGTCCCTCCTCCCTGCCTCTGTGGCTCGGGAATGCCTGGCACATGCTCAGGGTGCCGTCAGACCGGCATGTAAAAAATCCCTCAAGTATCAACGGCTTAAAGTCTATGACACTGCTGTGGGCTATGAAAAAAAGGTGTGACCTACATTTGGTGAACATCTTTAGGGGGAAGATAGGAGACTTTCAGCTAAAAGAAGGTATCAAACGATCAGATCATATGGTGGCACAAAGTATACTCGCACGCACGGGATTTCCTCCACCACCCTGTGACGTCACAGTGCCTTCTGTGAGCAGATGAGAAATTTGGATGAGAAAAAGAGTGAGAAGACAGAGAATCCTGTTCCCAGACCACTGCAGTGGCCTCATGACAGCTCCTGAACAAGTCTATACTTCCCCTGAGTCCTCTCCCGAAGACACTCTCAGGACGCAGCCCCCTACCAAGTGCAGAGGGAGGGGCTGGCCAGTCAGTGTGCCTCTCAGGCCGAAGAGAGGGCTCATTGAGGCCGGCAGGGAGGGGCCCCCCGGGGAGGCTGCTGGTTGCTCTGGGAGGTGCCCCACCATGCCCACAGGCTCAGGCTGGGACGTTCCACTGAGAGGCCTGTGGGGTGGGGCTGGGGGCTGGAGGAAGGCCCACAGCCTAATCCAGGAAGATCTTTCTCAATCAAGCTCCTCAAAGGGAGAGGAGGGAGAGGCTGCAGAGACACCCCCCGCCCCAGGCTCCTGAAGGACTGCAGCACTGGCTTCCTTCTCATGGACCCCCTGTGACCCCACGCTTTGGTCAAGTTTTGGTCCTTACACTGAAGAGCCAGCAAGATTCAGTCGACACCAGGAGATGCGCACTCCCAAACCTACAATCTGTTGAGAACGTGGTGGGAAAAGATGTCAAGCACATACCGCGAGACAGGCAGGCAAAATGGAGCAAGAGTGCTAAGGGACACTGGTCTCCTGGGGGACACGCAGGTGCCCGGGAAAAGATGTGCCTGGCAGACAGAAGGGTGAGAGCAGGTGCAGGTGCCTGCCAAGCCTAGGGACATGAGGGCAAGGGAGAGGCGCCAAGCGGCAAGGATGGGCAAGAGGTGCCTGTCCCAGGGATGGTGCCCATCCAGGCCAGATGGAGGCTGGGAGGAGGGGAGAGGGGAGGATGCACAGTTTGGGCGCAAAAGGAAGAAAAGTGCTGAAGGGAAGGAGAGGAAGGCCTGCTGGGGTGGGGAAGGCTGGCCTGCTGCAGGTATGACAAAGTGCCAGTCAGAGAGGGGAGGGCTCCCTAACTGGTTAGGAGAGGCCCTGCGTAGGTCAGAGGAGCAGCAATGAAATCACAGCAGGCAAGGGAGGGTCGTTCTCAAGGATAGTTAAGCGTCAGAAAGGAAATGCGTCCTTCAGGGTCAGAGGGGGTGATGTCCCACCCTAGTCAGAGCGGGGAGGTGTCCACAAGTCGGGGGTTGGGGCGGGGGGGAGTCTTGCAAGTCTGAGAGGGAGGAGTCCTGCAGTCAGAAAGGGTAGGAGTGCCGCCGTCAGACGGGATAGGTATCTCATAAGTCAGAGGGGGGGAGGTGTCCCGCAAGTCAGAGGAAGTAAGAGTCTTACAAGTCAGAGAGAGGAGGTGTCCGCCACCAGTCGGGAGAAGAGGACAGTTTCTCAAGAGTCAGAGGGAGGCGTCCCACTACAGTCAGCGAGTCAGGGGGCAGGGGCCCCGCTCAGTCAGATGGGGAGGGATCCTGCGGGGCCGGGGTCGGGACGCGGCGGGGTCGGAGGAGGCGGCGGGCGCCGGCGGCCGCGGGCAGGCCGTCACTCACCCGGTGCGGGCTGGCTCCGGGGCCCGCGGGCGGCGGGGCCTCGCTGCGGGAAGTGCCGGGACCTAGCGAGCGGCCGACTTCCGCCCGGCGTGCTCGCCCCGCCTCCGGGCAACACGCTCCCGGCAGCCTCTGCTCTGCGGCTGCGCGCCGGTCGCCGAGTCGGCTGCTGGGAGTTGTAGTTTTTGCTGCTCAGCGAGCGGGTCCGGGAGGAGGAGCCGCCGGCCAGGGGATAGAACGGAGGGAGGGGCGCTGGAGTCTGCGCCCACCCGCAGGCTATCTCCGCCGCGTTATTCCGGAACGTTGGCCAAGGCAAAATGGGAAGGGGGTGGGATGAAAGCTATGAGGAAGGGGTTATCATTCCTCGAGCTGAAATTACAGGACCCCTCTCCTGGAGGCAGAGAAGCGTGGGCCCCTTTCTGCCACCCTCATTCTCGGAGAGCCCCTCTCCTTGGCTCTTCTAATCGGCCACATCGGAATGTTGATCCGTTTCCAAAGCAAAGATCAGATCTACAGGCTGTACTGTCCTGGGAGGTGGAGGGTCCTGGCGATGGGGTGGAGGTTTCGCTGCCACTGGTTGGCAATCAACGAATCCTCTCCCAAATCAGGGTCTCTGATTCATCTCGTTTTGCCAGTCTCCTCCCCAGCCCCCGGGGCTGTTTTAATGGAAGTGTTAAAAGGTATCCTGGCCCTTCACCCCCCAAGTCCTGCAATGTGCCTATTTCAGAAATCCTGAAAAAACCTGATAGCAGTGGCGCGTCACCCAAGAGCTTGACTAGGAGGGTGCCTCAGTGCTCTGCAGGTCTGCATCTGATTCAGCCTTTCGCTGCCTGCAAACAGCCTCGTGTCTCCCAAGAGCTTACAGATGCACAAGGGAAAAATTCAAATTATATAAATGGTGCACAGTGAAAAACAACCCCCGGTCCCGTTCTGCATTCCCTGCCCAGAGGCAATCACTATTACTAGTTTCTTCCTAGAGGTATTTTATGACACACAAACTAATCATAAACACATATATTAAATTACCTTATTAAAAAAATGGAAATGTGCTGAACATGGTTCTGCATTTTTTTCGGGGGGGGGAACCTTCTTGAATTCACTTGTTCCATACACCATATATACTGTTATTATTGTAAATTCTTCAAATCTTTTATTTATTAAGATATCTAAATCTATATATGCCTCCCAGCTTAAGAACTAAAACCTTAGCCCTGTTCTCCTGAAAGCTCTTTTGCTACTCCTCCCTCTTCCCAATTCCCTCCCATCCCAAGAGGTAATCACAATCTTGAATGTTGCGTTAATAATCATTCTCCTGCTTGATTTTATAATTTTAGCAAATAGGTATGTATCCCTAAACAACATATATACCTATTATAACTTTTACAACAATGAAATAAAACTCTATGCAGTGGATGAAAGATCAGGTCGCTCCAGAGGTATTATCAGGTGTATTAATTTTGCCCACTGATGGCATTAAATGTCTTTTCATTGCCTGATTACTGAGAGTTTGTGTTTGTTTCTTATATTTTTCGGTCGTTTCTATTTCTTCTTCTGGAGATGCCCCAATATCTCTGTGCTCTTTTTAGGAAATAATCCATCTTCCCGCATTGATATGTATGCAATGCCAGTTTTGTCATAGATCAAGTTTCCATATACACATGGGTCTGTCTGGGGACTTTCTGTTGTACTGATATAATTTCTCATAGTAGCTCCAATATCACTTTCCTCATCATTACCTCTTTATAATAAGCCTTCATATGTTGCAGGACAATTCCCCACTCCCTCCCACTATATCCCACCCACCCCAGCCTTTTAGGATTTTGAATGGGATTGCTTTGAATCTGTAGATTAATTGGGAGAGAATTGAGATTTTTATGGTGACGAGTCTTCTACCCACGAGCATGGTTTGCCTTTCTATTTACCGAGGTCTTCTTTAACGTCTTTCAATAAGTTTTGTAATTTTTCACTTCACATTAATGCTTGTTCCATATCATTATATAGAGAGCTGCTTCATTCTCTAGAGAGCCACGTGGTATTCCGCTGTGTGGATGGCCTGTAATTTCTTTTACCAGGCCCCTAATGATGTCCTTTTAGGCTATCTGTGATCTTTCTACATTACAGTGATGCTTCCGGACAAATCCCAGAACTTACTTATTTGAGCACAGTTATATCTGTAGGATAAATTCCTAGAAGAAAAATGATTAGATCAAAGGGGACTTGCATCCTCTGGTGAATAGACACTGCCTTCCCGGGAGGCTGTGGCATGGAATTGCCTTCCTCCCAGTCTACAATCATGTACAACCAGGTTTTCCTTCTGATTTTCATTGTCCTTGTCTTCTTTGCATCCTAGGAGACTTCACCGTGACCTTCTCCTGGAAATTCTCTCCTCCTTTTGTTTCTGTGGCTCTGCATAAAAAACTAAAAATTCTTCACTTTAATTGTTCATTCACGTGTCTACTTACTCATTCACTCATTCATTTCAGAGTGAAATGCCTAGAATCGTGCAGTCCACCAGGGGGCCCTCCTATTTTGTACATCAAGTAAAGTAGTATTACCTAACCGGTCCGTCTAGGACTATCTCTGTGTAACTGAAAGTGCTGGAAAGGAATTCCCAAAATAGGGGAGTAAATGTTGAGAGATGGAGAAACCGAGGCATGGGGCATTTAATGTCTTGATTAGAGTCGGACAGCATATAAAGGGCAAAAGTAAGACAGTGAGTGTATTTTCCTCTCTCCGACCTCCCATCTTGGCATGGAGTCCAGAGGGCAGTCCTTCTCATAGTGAGAGTGTCTTCTCCAGGTGTAAGGATCACAGCAGATTAGCCTGTTGCATCCTTGCAGTCGCCAATCTGATTCCCACCTGCCCCCAACCCTTCCAGAACACCAGCAGCACCATCCAGGAGCAATGAGGGTGGGCCAGCGGCCAGGGAGGCTGGGTCTGCCTGCCAAGTTTCCATTTCAGCTCCTTTCCCAACTCCTCACGGAGGCTCTCCCACACCCATCCCTTGGCAGTGGGACGCCACCATCCTAGCCTGCCTGTAGCTACCCTTTGAAACGGAATTCAAGAGTTTGCAATACCAGTCTCTGCCCTTGCCAGTGGGATGGCTGGGCAGCCTGGCCCAAAATAGCTGGGAGAGGCAGAATGTTAGGGCCCCAGAGGGAAAAAATCACAGCGCCGCTAATGACAGGCTGTGCTTATCTGGAACCGAGCGCCTTGCCGACGTTAACCGAGGTCACGTAGTTTTTTCCGAGGATGAGAAAACAAGCAGAGTGAGCACAGGGACATGCCCAGGGAGAGAGAAGGAATTGCCAAACCAGGGAGTGCACAGAATGTGCTGCGTCTGGGCGGGGATTCCAGGGAATGTGCCCCCCTCCCAGCACCGTGAGCCGCTGGGTTTTACGTCCCATGAGCTGCCCTTGTCTGAGAACGTGGAGCCACTGGGGAATGAATGTTCAGGAAGACATTAGGAGTTTGGCTCAGACATCCTTGTGCAGGAGGTATGGGCTCCTAGGGAACTCCAGGATGGGTGTGGCCTACGGCTCTTCTGGGAGCTTAAGAGACCTCTTTGGGCGGGGCGGGCTCATCATTCATCATCATCAGATGGCCTCTGACCCATCTCAGGGCTGATGAAATCTCCCCCAGTCACTGCTGCTGGCTTTGGGTTCTAATTCGTTAATTTCTTCGGTTTTTCACCATGACTCTTGTCCTAGAGCCAGCCCAGACTGCCTGACGGGAAGATATTTGCTGAACTGGGAACATTCCGCCCTGGTTGCTGGGGGCGGGTGGCTTTGGCCACGATGGAGAGAATCAAGCATTGCCAAATCTGTCCTACTTACCACTTTAGAGCAGTAAGGAAGTACCTGACAACGGGCATCGGGGCCCTGGCCAGCTCCATTTGCGACATAATATTTCTTTTATTGAGAGCTGACTTTGCTTTCTTTGGGAGCCTAGCCTGGCGAATCTTTGCCCAGTTGCCTGTTGGCTTGAGTTGTGGGCCCTGGTGGCACTACCCAACATGTACTCAGACTTCAGTTCCCATTCTCTGGAACTTCCCTCACCTCTGAGACTTCTCTTTCTCATGAATATCTTGGGAAACCCTAGGCTCTTGTTGCCACATTTAATATCAACACCCCCTAACCCCCAGTTTCTGCCTCAAAAAAATGAGTAATCTCTTCCTAACTCTTGGGAGATGTGGGGACTCAACCCAAGAGGAGAGAGGGAAGATTATACCTGTAAAAACACTGATAGTTATAACGAACATTCTCATGCTTTACCCCAAATCCCCCAGTACAAAAAAACTCTGAAAACGCAGTGTTCCCTTAAATGTGGCACAAAACAAATTTCACAGAACAGTGTGACTTGAACTGTTGGGAGACTGTACCTGCCGTTTATTTGTGCCACTTAGGACTATGTACGTGTCTGATGAAGGGGCCCTGCCCAAAGCCTACTGGGTAAGATGCTGTAGTGATAGTTGCGGCCTATTCTAGGCACATCTGTCCTCACGGGTTCCAGTAAGACACCCTGGACCTGGCTCTGCTTTACAGGCAAGGGGCCTAAGGCTCGCCAAGGTAGGGCAGCATCCCCTGGCTGAGGACTCAAAGACTCCTTTTAGAACAAGCCAGCTGCTGCAGGAAGACATGGTCATTGTCTGGCTGTATTTCTAGAGCTCTGCTCTATATTGGGCCTCTGAGTTCATGTCCTGGAAGGATCTTAAAGGTAACTCTCTTAGTTTTTCAACAACAAAGCCGTCTTACATGGGGGGCAAGAGGGGGACCAATCTTCCAACTTCTCATCTCTTTCTCTTCCAAGCTGCATGCCCAACTTTGTGCGCATTGAATTCTGGTATTGGTCCAGGACTTTCCCAGGTCTGAGTCTCCTGGGAGTTTTCCCATTGCACTCAGGGGGTTTCCAGTTCCTAGGAGTTCTGAGAAAGAACCAAGTCCTCTAACGTCCCAGACGAAGGTCCCAAAGAGGCTGCGTGAAGATGTAGCTTACTTGCCTCTTCTCTCGTGTTGCCGTCACCCTGCTGCGAAGGTTATTTGAGGACAGAGAGACTGGAGGAAGGTCAGTGGGTGTGCTGGGCCCGGGTCTTGTTTACCAGGACACGTCCTTGGGTTATGTGTGGGAATGAAGATGAGCTTATCTCTGGGTTTTCCTGTGTGGATAAGCAACCAGGGATGTAGGGTTTGCCAAGTCTCAGACACACGCCAAAGACCATGAGCAGTTCTGAGTCTTTTAATGCCAGCTGAAGTGAAACCACATCTCCAGGGGAGATGCATGTACTTAATTTTGCCACGGAGTCCTTGAAGTTCTCCAGGGTCAAGGAGCATCAGGACCACTTGTCCTTCTGCTCCCACAGGAGCAGGTTGGTGGCCAGGGTCTTTCCCGTGCCTGGAGCCCTCCGTCTCCTTTCATCTCCATCATTCTCAGCTTGCCCTGGCGAGAAGGTGTGCCACGTGGATGTCAGAAATGCACACCCCTCCTCCTCCTGTTTTGATTTCTTAGTTTTCCAGACAGACACATGGGGAGGAGAGGTGGAGAAGAAAGTCCAAGGCAAGGAAGAGTGAGACTCAGTCTGCTTTGCCCCGAGCATCCCAGTCCGGCATCTCTGCTTCTACATCTCCTGTCCAGGTGTAGCCAGAGGGAGAGGCCCTGGGAGGAGTGATGACAAAACAAAAAGTGCAGGGAGGACATCCAAACATTGGACAGACCATGGGAGAGGGGGAGAAACAAAAAAGAAAGAAAACCATTATCATTACAGCAGAGTTGTGTTCCTCAGGCCAGATCCTTCCTCTTCTTCTGATTTGGTAAGATTCTAGAACTATCCAGATTCAGACTTTGGGGATGGAGACCAGCCTGACCAGGGGCAGCTCTCGAGAAGCCTAGGGCAGCTTATCAGGATGCGAGGAGGGGCCAAGGAAGTTGTATGAGGTGGAGAAAATGTCTGTTTTTCATATCAAAGAATGAAAGGCCTGATGGAGACTGAGAAATGCTGACTTTCCTGCTGGCCCCACCAGCCCTGCCCTGGCTCACACGTCCCCTGGAAAGTCTGCACCCCCAGCCAGGGTTCTTAACCTTTGGATCACAGACTCCTCCAAGAATCTGATCAAAGCATTAGACCATCAGCGTCCAACAACGCACATGTGCGTACACACACGGGCACACGTGCAAGTTTGTGTTCTGTTTCGGGGGTTCACAGATTCCCCCAGACCTGTCCATGGTCCCCGGACCCCAGGTGGATGTCTCAGGTCTGCCACCATCTGGGGACGGATTCCAGGGGCTTGGCTGCAAGCGCGCCAGGAGCTCCTTGGAGCCCATCCCCCTGCCCCCCAGCAACTCGGAGCTCCCAACCTTCCTTGTCCTGGACCCCCGGCCACTCCCGCACCTGGAGGGACTTCCGGACTCTCAGAGCCCGCCCCCAGGCCCCGGCCCCCGCCAGCTCCCAGGGTAGCCCGGAGGAGGGTTGCGCTGGGCTCCCCTCCCCCCCGGGCACACACACAGTTAATCCTCGGCGGCTGCTGTTTGGATAAAATGCGCTGGGAGCGTTCGAGGCTCCGCGGCCGCTCACATCTGGCCCGGGTTTGCTCTTTACGCGTCTGTCCCGCTTGCTTCGGTCCTTCCTCTACTTTCGAGAAACCGCGTTTCCGCTTCTGGCCAAAGAGACCTTGTAGCCGAGGAGATCCAGGTGCCGGGGAGCGGCCGGCTGTCCTGCACCCCAACAACTTTCTGAGCCCTCTTCCCAGAGGACTTTTTCCTTCCTGCCTGCTCTCTCCTTCGACAAGTCTGGTCTTCCCCCAACCTGGCTGGGAGGGGGCTCCGCCGCTGGGAGATGCTCTAAGAGAGGCCGCGGGGAGGACGCGGGCGCCCCGCTCGCTCCCGGACGCTGGTGGCTGGAGGTAGGTGGCCTGGCGGACGGGACGTGGCCGTGGCGGGGGTGGGGGGAAGGAGGGGGATCCGGTGCGCCTTTTCCTGGCTTCAGCCTGGTCGCGGAGCAGACACCTACACGGGGCGAGGAGCGGGGTGGGAGGGGCCAGAAGCCAGTTGCGGCAAAGGGGCAGAAAGACCAGGAGTTGGCGGAGAAGGGCCCGGTGCCGGTTCCTGACACTCCCTTCGGAGCCGAGGTGCCGTGGAGAGCCGTGGCCGTGGTTTCCCTCTGTTGACCAGGGAGCAGGGGGCTTCTGTGGCAGACAGATGCTGTCAGGAATGATTGTTACTGCCCCCGATTTTTGTGGCGTGTTTATCTTGCTTCACTCTTCCCTGGGTGTGAAAGGGAAAGGAGTGATACCCAAGTCACCTCTGCACCTGGTGGGGAGACCCCACCCCAATAGCGCCTGGACAGTCTGAGAGCCAGCCCTGCCTGTGGGCAACTTGGACCCTACACAGAACAGGGAATGCTGGCTTTGGCCCCTGCATCTAATGGCTTTGGTGTTCCTGGAGGGGATCCAGCCTGGACAGGAAAAAATAATGTCCCTCTCGGGGGACCCTCTGGTCTGCCCACACCACTGAATGTGGCCCTGGTCTGGGCCCAAGTCACTGAGCTGCCCTTGAGCCTCTGGACTGCGCATGCCTCTCTGTGCACTACCAAGTAGCAAGCATCTCCACGGCACAGGTGTGATCCCCGCCTGTCCTGGGCACCCACGTCGTGTTAAACTGGGCCCTGCCGTGCCGATTCCTGGACAGCTGCTGTGTCTTCCGTGGGACCCCAACGTGCTTTAGGTGCTCACGGGCCCTCCTGAGCCACTTGGGAGGAAGGGTGACTTGACTTCTCTCTGTGACTTGCTTCCGTCTCCTCTCTCTCACTTGGTTTCTAAGAATGGAGGCAGTTTGGCACACTTGGAGCTTCCTCTTTCCAAGCTTTGAAAATGGGGAGTGTCCTGAGAAACTGAGTTTTCTCAACCACTAGCTACATCCTGGGTCCCTGGGGGAGGATGTGAGGTCCTCAGAGACGCTAGGCCTTTGCTTTTTATAGTTCAGGGAAGCAGGCGGACAGCCCCACGTGCAAGTTCACAAATCGAGGCACTTGCCTGTGTGTACTGCAGGGAGAGGCAGGAAACATACAGGTGAAGGGGAGGTGGGGAGTGCAGAGGGTTGAGCTGCCCTTTCTGGTCCCCCTTCTCCACTCTCCCTCTTGACCTGACTGCTGAGGTGGGGCTTAGAGATGACCCGACAACAGTAGTGGCAATAGAAATAGCGGCAGCCATGGATGTGTGTGTGCTGGAACCCAAGCTCCTCAAGTTTCCAAATTTCCACTTCCCAGCAGCCCACAGAGAAAGTTCCCTGGGGCCGGAAAGACAGCTGGGGTCTGCTTCCCAGGGACTGTAGCCCTCTCCTCTGGCTCTCTCTGTTTTCCTTCTCCCATCTTGAGTCTCTTGGGATGCCAAGGAACAGGCTCCTGGTGAGCAGCAGGTCAGGGCGACAGACAAATGTAGGTGCCAGAGGCCTTGGATGGGCCCTCTTTCTGCCAGAGGACACCGCTGCCTGTCTGGGGCAGGGGCAGCCATCAGTGAGGGACAGGCTCCCAGGTGGGAGCCGAGAAGGCTGACATGGCCCCAGGAAGGGTGCAGGCAGCTCCCTCCTCATTCCTGGGACGTAACCTCCCTATTCAGGGCAACCAGCACAGCATAATTTTTTTGGAACATGCTTTTTGTTATTCTTCCTGGTGCCTCCCGCCCTACCCCCCCGCCCCCCCCCCCCCCGCAATGTAATTAGCGTGACTCATAAACCAAATATTCTGGCATTGAACTTCACCCATCAAAACAAAGATGAAAAGAATTTTGTAGATACAGTCGTGCTGCTGGGCGTCCTCACCAGACAAGAGCTTGCCATTGCGCTTTTGTCTTCAGGGGCTGGACCTTTGCATGAGTCCCTGTTCCTGGAGCTCGGGTGGCTGAGGCTCCAGGGCCCTAGGGGAGAGGCGGTGGTGATAGCTTGCAAAGGAAAGGAAGAATAAAAAGTTTCCTTTTTGTTATGGTCCCCACACTCTGCTGACTACTTAAGGTAACTCTGCCTGCCCATCCACTGGAGAGAGATGTGAGTGTTTCCGGAGCAGCCTCGTCTCCCTGCCCTGAGAGTCCAGCGATCTTAAGTGGGGGTGATGGTCTCCTGGGGCACTTCATCTTGGTGGTGTAATTACCGTTTGGGCAGAGGTTTATTATTTTCTTCCTGTTTTTACCTGCTGAAATCTGCCTTCTCATAAAGCCAAATGAGACAAGGCAGCTCCCTGGACAGGACCCCAGACACCTCCCTGACCCCTCACACAGTACGAGGGAACATCTGCCCACTTGGAGAAGGATTTGGAAAAGGACCACCAAAGCCTGAACAGGTGCTTCCTTCCGTGCTCTAGGGGCAGCCCAGTGAGCCGGTCCCCCCCGGGCCCAGGATTCAGGATTCTTGGGGCCCCGCCCAGACATCCTCAGCCTGGCAGGACCAGTTCTGCTCTCAACCACGGACATGCAGAAGCGAGCACGCTGGCTCTTTTCCTCCTCCCCAAGCCCCGCCGTGAAACTTCTGCCAGCGCAGCCTGTGACCTCTGACCCTTGTCTTCCTGCCTCTCGGGGAGGGGCTCGATGCTGGGCGCAGGAGTGGGAGCTCTTGAGCTCATTGGGGGCAGCTTTAGCTCTGGGTCCTCGTCAAGGCTGCAGCTGAGAGGGGCCTGAGCAGCTGGAGGTGGAAGTGGCGCTCCGACGCCGGGAAGCCGCTCATCCTTGCCCACGCTTGCTTCCCAGAATTGGGCTCAAAGCAGGATGGGCTTTGAAGCGCCGGAGGCCCCCCACTGCCCACCGGGGTGTCCCTGGCCTGCCCAGAGGCCTTTGGAGTCAAACCCTCTCCAGCTGTGGGCACCACTGGCACAGTCCTACTGGGGCATCCTGTCCCATCCTGCGCCTCCGTGTCCGACCACCTCCCTGCCTGACCACCTCCCTGGCTCCTGTAGGAAGTTTCCTTGAGATGACATGGAGCAGAGCAGGAGACTGCGGGCAGGAGGCAGGATGGGAAGGGAGCGCGGGAGAACCGGACAGGCGGGAGAAGGGGCAGGCAGGCGGGGCGGGCAGTGGGGGAGGTGGGGAGCACGCCGATGCCAGGTGCGTGGTGCCTCGTGCTGGGTCAGACGTTGCTGCCAGCCGCTGATGAATCCACACTCGGGGGGAGGTCGCAAACCTTCTGCCTCCGTTGCACGCTGTCCCCAAGTGGGGACATCTGGTTACCAGTCACCCTCTGCCCTGGGGACCAGCGAAGGAAAAGGACCTCGCCTGCAAAGGCTGCCAGCCCTGGTGGAGCTGCGGGCGGATGCAGGCCAGATGTCGGCTGGGCTGGGCCCTGCAGCTCTGCCCTGCAGGTTCTGAGGCTGGTGGTCAGGGTGGGGGACTGGGGTGCGCTTGGAAACACTTGGGCCCTTTCTGCTTGTGAAGAGTCTGAAGTGAGTTCTGGTGAGAGACGGGTGGGTCTGGGTGGGGTTTGGGGTGGCCATGGCACTCAGGTCTTCCAGCATTCAGGACATCTACCCCCCACCCCTTAAGGTATAGCTATGAGAGCAAGACCCGTGGTTCTGTAAACTGGCCTGACCTACAAGGAGGAGACCCTGAGAATGGACCCTGTAGAGCAAGCAGAAGCAGGCCCGGGCAGCTGGGGCGCTGGGCTGGAGTCTGATGCCTGCCCTTCCCCCTTCTGTTCCATTCTACTCCTGGTTCCCTCTCTGCAGGGACCTCTCCTGTGGGGCCCCTCCCACACCTGACCCCTGGCAGCCCCCAGGGATGGGCAGACACAGGTCATGCTCACTGCACCCCCTGTAAAGAATGTCAATTCTTTATATCGTTCCCTCCTGCCAGCCGCACTCGGCCTCAGTCCCCTTTGCTTCTGAGCATCAGAGGGCATGGGGGTCAGGGTGGAACCGTTTGCCATCCCTGTGAGATGTGGGCTTCCCCCTCCCCTCCCCTGCAGAGCTCACCCATGCACTGTTTTCTCTCTACCCTGCAAAAGGAGTGCTTTCAGAATGCACACTCAGTGGCCACAACCCCCACGCCCCGTCCATCCTGAGGTGTGAGGGAGGTTCCTGGTGATCCTGTGCCTAAACCCGAAGGAACTGCGCTCCAGTGGTGGATGTTAAGATGCTGGCGCCGGGAGATCTTAGCACATTGCTTTGATGAGGACGGTTATCACGGATCCCTGGCGCCCTGCATGGTGCCAGGTACGGAGCAGGCCCTCAGCAATCTGCTGAAGGGATGAATGCGAGGTCTCAGCTGGGGGATAAGTTCCTCAGGGCCCGGGGCTGCTGCCGCTGTTCCCACCGTAACCGAGTGAGCTTAGCAGGTGGACACCCGCCCGGCAGGCGGGAGTGTCCTCAGGACGGTGGTTCGTCAGGACCAGCCTGTCCTACCTAGCCGGCATCTTCCTGGAGGCCCCCTCGAGGTGAAGTGGCAAGACCTCTGCTGTCAGACACACCTGGGTCTCACCTGAGCTGCAGCCCCTGCCACGGCAGGGCCTGGGGTGAGTGACTCCCTCCCTCTGAGCCCATTTGTTCCTCTGAGAAATCGAGGTGACTGTAGGGCACAAGTTCAGTAGCCTCCGTAAAGCACGTGCCCAGAGCCCGGCAGGCAGCAGGTGCTTAACCAGAGCTTTGTTAGAAGGAATCTCTGATAAATGACAGGGCTGCTCCTGGGCCGGTTAACTCGCCTGGCTGTTGAGCAGAAGTCCTGATGATGGCCTCAAAGGTTTGGCTCCATTTTCTCCTGTTTTGTGGCTGCAGGCAGCTTCCTTCAGTGGCAAGTACACCAGTGACTGGTGTGTCAAAGGCAGGACAAATCCCCTGCTTCTACAAAACGTGTTCTCTCTGGCTGGCCTGATTCTAGCCCCACTTGGGTGCCTTTCCCGGCGTAATCAGTACCCACGGTAACTCCAGGGTTCGGCTGCCCCAGGGGAGGGCCTTTTCTTCCTCTTGTTCCACCGTGTCCCTAGAATCCAGCCCTCTTCCCAGTGCGCAGTAGACACTCAACAAACACTTGCGAAAGAACGTGGGACTTCTGGGCTTCCCTGGTGGCACAGTGGTTAAAAATCCGCCTGCCAACGCAGGGGACACGGGTTTGAGCCCTGGTCCGGGAAGATCCCGCATGCCGCAGAGCAACTAAGCCCGTGTGCCACAACTACTGAGCCTGCACTCTAGAGCCCGAGAGCCACAACTACTGAGCCCGCGTGCCGCAACTCCTGAAGCCTGTGCTCCTAGAGCCCTGCTCCGCAACAAGAGAAGCCACCGCAATGAGAAGTCCGCGCACCACAATGAAGAGTAGCCCCCGCTCACCGAAATGAGAGAAAGCCTGCGCGCAGTGATGAAGACCCAATGCAGACAAAAATAAATACACAAAAAATTCTCTAAAAAAAAAAAAAAGAACGTGGGACTTCAGCACGAGGGCAGTTTATATCCCCCACAGTCCCGCCTGAGCCACAAACTTGCCACAGCATCCTCAAGCCCCTGCCCCATTCTCCTTTTCTAGGCAGAGACTCAAATTCCCCCGAATAAACAAAATGCTCTCTTAGTCTCCAGGGTGGGGCTTACTTATCATTTGTCTAAGTGGAAAATAATGTGTACTTAATGTGAAAAAATATGTGACGGTTATAGGGGAAAACCCCAGAGACCCCCAAATAAGAAAATGGCAAGCATCCGTATTTTCATCACCCAGAGATAATTGCTGTTAGCAGCCAGGTGGGTGGCCTTCAAATCTCTGGGCTAATGTACGTGCATGTGTGGATGTGTTTTTATGTATGTATGTTTTCAACCTGCATTTTCACTCATCAGCATTTTACGAACATCTTTCCACGCCAGTAAATATTCGTCTGTTTACAGAGGTCAGTCCTTGGTGCTACCAGCTGAAGTTGCCCCTCCCCCTCCAGCATCGTTTATTTATTTATTTAAATGCCTTTAAACGGAGCGTGTGTTTCTGGGTTCGGAGCAATCTCCACCCCTCCCTGTCACATTACACCCAGCCCGTGGCCAATGGCTGAAGGCATTTGAGTTTGCCAGCCTGACCAACCACCTCGTCTTTAGTTTTCCACCGTGTGGCTGCACCATCATTTGTTTGATTAGACTGCTTTTGCAGGACATTGAGGTATTTTGTAAGTTTGGCTGATGGAGGCAATGGGTGGTAACTCTTTTTTTTAAAATTAATTAATTAATTATTTTGCATCTCACTCTCTTTATTTATTTTTTAACATCTTTATTGGAGTATAATTGCTTTACAATGGTGTGTTAGTTTCTGCTGTATAACAAAGTGAATCAGCTATACATATACATACATCCCCATATCTCCTCCCTCTTGCGTCTCCCTCCCACCCTCCTTAGCCCACCCCTCTAGGTGGTCACAAAGCACCGAGCTGATCTCCCTGTGCTATGCAGCTGCTTCCCACTAGCTGTTTTACATTTGGTAGTGTATACATGTCCATGCCACTCTCTCACTTTGTCCCAGCTTACCCTTCCCCCTCCCCATGTCCTCAAGTCCATTCTCTACGTCTAAAAATATGGAACGCTTCACGAATTTGCGTGTCATCCTTGCTCAGGGGCCATGCTAATCTTCTCTGTATCGTTCCAGTTTTAGTATATGTGCTGCCGAAGCGAGCGCTTGTAACTCTTTTTGAAGCAGGAGGCTTTCTGAGTGCTGATAAGAGGAGCACTTGAGGAAAAGATGGCTACCTGGTCACGTCGGGATTCAGCGTTCTGATGACACTTAATGGTGTGACCTGAGAATTCCCTGGCGGTCCAGTGGTTAAGACTTCTCAGTTGCACTGCAGGGGGCATGGGTTCGATCCCTGGTCGGGGAACTAAGATGCTGCATACTGCGTGGTGTGGCCAAAAATAAATAAATAAAATACAAGAGTGTGCCCTGGGCCACTCTCCCCACCTCCCTTCTCCCCCCACCCCAAACCACCCCCAACCTGAATTAGAGATTTGAACACACTGGCTTGAGTCCTCTTTGGACGATGGCTCTGCTACTTGGGAAGGGCTGAAAGGGACTGTGGATTTCGGTCAATACTGAAAGTCAGACCCCAGGCACTGGAGACATGTGTGAACTGAGACACATCTCCTGTGTATGAGGACCTCCTGATCTGTGGGGGGACCAGACAAGGAAGCCGGTCTCTGCTAGATACTGGGGGAGGAAATTCCTGGAGGAGGTGGCATCAGGCCGGGCTCTGAAGGACACAGCGACGAGGAAGGTGGCAGGAGAAAGAGACAGAAGACGAGACCGTGGTGTGACTTAGGACTTCCGGTGGCTCCAGTTGGCTGGGGTGAAGGACACACATGCAGGGGTGGGGACAAGGGGGCCAGAGATGAGGTGGGAGGCAGATGGTGAAGCGCAGGGCTTAAATGTTTCCTTTATTTTCATGGAAGCCTTTTGAGCCAAGGGGGGCATTCAGATCTGCAGGTTTGAAAGCTGCCTCTGGCCAGCAGTTTGGAAGGTAGAGGAGAGATGGGGAGACCAGCGCAGGGCTGAGAAAGAAGCAGTGACAGCGCCCGAAGGGAGGGAGAGGAGAGACTGCCAGGGGGCCTGGTTACGGTGCAAGAGAGGCCGAAGTCTGCAGAGCTCGGAGATGCGGGCCGGGGGCCCTGTGTGAACAGCTGTAAGCGCCGAGGAGGAACAGGGACGGCGGGAGCTGGGGAAGAAGACAGTGAACCAACTGGGGGCTTGAGCATCTTACGACAGAGCGAAGGCGACATGATCTGGAGACAGCTGGCCATCTGGGTCTGGACCAGTGCTGTGCAGTAGGACTTGGCGATGATGGAAGAGTCCTCCCAGCTGTGCCGTCCAAGAGGGTAGCCATTTAAAACGTGCTCGAGTGGCCGAGAATGGAATTTTTCACTATGTTTAGTTGTAAAGGATTTAACTGGCCCCAGAGGCCAGAGGCCAATGTTCTGGAGAGCGCAGGCCTAGAGCTTGGTGGCCGGGGACGCCTGCTGGGGACAAGGATCAAGGAGCTGTCCGCTGAAGCTGTCACACAGGAAACGATGGGCGGAAAGTGTTCGGAGTGAGAGGGGCTGAGGGCTGAGGACACGGTCTGGAAAACACCTGTCGCTAAGGGGGAGGTTATGGAGGGTAAACACAGCGAGACAGCGTGGGCCGATAGGGGCCGGGGAGGTGGGCGGTCATCGCCGGCAGGCGCCCTGCAGCCTGCACGGGAGCTGGACATCGGCGATCTCAACCAGAGCAGTCTGGGCTGCAGCAGGCAGTGGCAGGGCTGACTGGATGCTGAGCTGAATTGTACTCTTGACTTAGAAGCCGTTAGATGTGGGACAAGGTTCTACCTTTTGCCAAGCTTTCCCCGGAGATGGCTGTAAAATGCGGCAGTGATTTCCAGGCCCTAGAAAACGAAAAACGGTGTGGTGCTTGTAAAAGGGATGGTGCGGTCGGTGCACAGGCCGTGGAATTCCCAGCTTTTTTCCTCCCTCCGTCTTGGGAACGGTCAGCTCCCGAGGGTGTCACCGCTGCGGGGCAATGGGACGTGGGCCAGGCCACCTGTGGCGCGGGCTCACGGCAAGGCACGAGCTGTCAGTAGCTCTTCTCTCTCACACGGTTCTCAAAGCGGGGGCCAAGCCTGCCGCCCGAGGCCTCACAGCTGGGAGGTGATCTAAGGACAGGGCTCTAGTCAAGGAAATCTTTGTTTGCACTGGGGAGGCTGGGCTGGCCAGGTGCCCCCGAAGGCCCGCCGCCTGCAGCCCACGTGGTCTCCTTGTATGCAGGGCCTGGGCAGAAGCTTAGGCAGTGTCTTCTCTCAGGTCCAGGTAAGCCTCTCCTGGTCTAGGTGCAGTGAATTGCCTCAGGAGAGGATGGAGATGTCTCAGGATGGGAGGACGCCTGGCCCCTCTTTCCTTCACTGTTTTATCCCAAGTCAGCACAAAGGAAGCCCTCGTTTATTAATTAGCGAGTAGCCCTGGGAGATCCCATCTCTATCGCTGGCCTTGGGCTTTGGAGGTAACCAAAAAAACCCCAAACCTTAAAAAAAATAAACCCTCTTCCTTTACGCCAGAGGACAGCTTCTTGGAAAAAGGGGAAGAGGGAGATTCAGCAAGTGAGCTGGGCGCCAGGATGCCCTCACCTTTTGGGAAAGGCACAGCGCACCTCCAGTTGACCAGAGCTCCTATAATAAAGGATGCACAGCCCCCACTGCTGCTTCCTCTGCAATGTTGGGAGGAAGCGGGAGAGGGCCCGAGACCGGCTGGGGCTGCCCCATTACAGAAGGGAAAATTAGGTATGAAATGGCTTCCTGGGATTGGTGAACAAATGTCATTTATCAAGTGGGAGCCACTCTACCTCCCTCCTGCCCATCACCAGAGGAGTCTGGTAAGTGGAAAATGAGTGTGATGAATGGCTTCCGGGGAAGGAAAGCAGACATCATGTGTTAGACAGTCCGGATGGTCATAAGGGCCAGAGGGACACCCCAACATGGGCCTGTCTCTTTTCTAGGCACCCCAGGATCTGAGTCCAGGGAACCTTCTGCAGCAACTGGAGAGCTCTGAGTGTCTCAACGGGAGAATTTCCGCCAGATGTCGAAGCAGTGAGGGGCAGCCCCAGGGCTTCCTTTCTGGTAGAGAAGATACTGGGGAGGGGAGGGTGGCAGGAGCAGATGTGCGGAAGGATTGCTGGTGGCTGAGGGACAGTTGACGCTGTGTTGAAACAGAGACTGATTGGATACTGATCCGCGTCACCTTCTCGACCTAGAAGACCTTAGGTGTGGGAAACAGTCCTATCTTAGGCCAAGCTTCCTCGGGAGAAGCATGTAAAATTTGGGGGTGGTGTCCAGGCCCTAGACAAGCCAGACAAAGATATTTGTTTTGGGTGAATTGAAGTCTGGGACACAGCCAGAGCTCCTGGAAAGCATCAAATGGTACAGAGGAGCGGAGACCTTCAGGAGGTATTAAAGAGGCCTGATGACTGACTCGATGTGGCAGATATGAGAGAGGAAGGCGTCTAAATGACTCCCAGATTTCTGGCCCGCTGTTTGTTCATAGTTCCTACTCCCCCACCCCCCAACTTCATCTTAATAGAGCAGAGCTGCCCAACAGAGCTTTCTGCAGCGATTGAAATGTTCTGTGCAGTCCAGGAAGGTAGCTCCCACCTCCCTGTAGCCATTGAGCCCCTGGAATGTGGCTATCGTGACTGAGGAATGGATATAGAATGGTCTTTAATTTAATTAATTTATTTTTTTGGCCATGCTGTGCAGCATGCGGGATCTCACTTCCCCGACCAGGAATCTAATCCGTGCCCCCTGCAGTGCAAGTGCGGAGTCTTAACCACTGGACCACCAGGGAAGTCCCTAGAATGTTCTTTAATTTTAATTGGTTTCAAATGAAATAGCCACAGGTGGCTAGCGGCCACTGCAGTGGACGGCACAGGCCTAGAATGTCACATTTTGAGTCAACATCTGCTGCTCTGCCTTGAGCTGTGATTGTGTACATATCTGTCTCCTTCACTGGACAGTAATTTTTTTTTGTTTTTAATATTTATTTTTATCTATTTGGCTGCATCAGATCTTAGTTTGGGCACTCGAGATCTTCGTTGCGGCACATGGGCTTCTCTCTAGTCGCGGTGCGTGGGCTTAGTTGTCCCGTGGACTTAGTTGTCCTGTGGCATGTGGGATCTTAGTTCCCCGACCAGGGATCGAACCAGCGTCCCCTGCATTGGAAAGTGGATCCTTAACCACTGGACCACCAGGGAAGTCCCCATGGATGGTAATCTTGAGGTCAGGGAGTATATTTAATCTGCGGTGGGATCACTGTCTCCCAAGCTCTTACCCGATGCTGTGCAAATCACGGGCATCCAGTTAACCGTGCCTGTGTTCAATTTTCTCCTGAGAGGGAATTCCAGAGCTACATGGGCATTTTGACTTGTCTTCTAAACTCCTTCTAATCCAGGGAGATCCTAGGCTTCTCGCCTCTCAGAACAGCTGGTTACCCGATGAAGATTAAGGAAGGTTTATAAAATGCTTTTGTCAAAGGGCACTGGGCGGGGTTGGCAACAAGACAAAAGGCAAACTTGTGGAGCTTGAGGGCTAGGAGTTCACTGTCAGAACACAGGCATGACACCACGGAGGTGGGCGGGCCCCCCAAAATGACAGGACCGATTTTAAACGGATATAAGGAAACTTGCACTTGTGTATGAATATCGTCTCCTTAAAGGATTCACCACAGATCCATTCGAGGGCTGGGAGGATAAAAATCATTAACCAGGAAGTGTTCTCAGACTTCCTGCCTTCCTCCGGACCCTGTCATTGACCCAATTCCTCCCTTTCGCCTCCCACCTACTGTAGAGGGGGGTTCTTCCTTGCTGGGGGAGGTTAAGATGCAGGGAGATGGGGAGAGTTGAGAAGACGGGAGTGGAGGAGCTGCAGGTCCTGAAGGGCGTGGGTGGGAGATAAAGATGTTCATGGAATTGTTATGGAATTTGGAACACGAATGTCTTCACAGGGTTTGGGGTAGGCAAGTCCAGTTCTGAGTCATGTTGGAATTAACTTCAGATGTCTTGACCGCAAGGCAGCCAGGAGACTGGACCACTCGGGTCCAGATTCACAAGGGTTACACACCACTGGCCAAAGAGTCCTGGGGGCTGCTCCCCGGACCTGACAGCACGTTCTTTGAGTCATCTTTCTGGGGGCACACCTCCCCCCTTGTAGGGCACTCTGTTTCACTGGAAATTGCTAAAGAGGGCCGGAGCTAAGTTTGGTTAGATGTTGGGCAATACTGGTTTTTTGTTTTTTTTTTTTGCGGTACGCGGGCCTCTCACTGTTGTGGCCTCTCCTGTTGCGGAGCACAGGCTCCGGACGTGCAGGCTCAGCAGCCATGGCTCACGGGCGCAGCCGCTCCGCGGCATGTGAGATCTTCCCGGACCGGGGCACGAACCCGTGTCCCCTGCATCGGCAGGCGGACTCTCAACCACTGCGCCACCAGGGAAGCCCTGGGCAATACTGTTTTTGCCCAAAAGTGAGTAAAATGATCATAATGTCATGATGTTGACTTTGCTGTGGGACTTAGTAAAAGCGTTCTGAAGACAGTTTTGAAGAGGGAAAGCTTTCAGTCTGGGTTTGCTTTGACCCCAAAGAGGAGGTCCTTGAGGAGAACCACCGACCTCTGCTGCCCTCACTCAGTGCTCCTGGCGCCTCCGACTCTTTGCTGGGTCATCGCGGGCCACCACCCACCCCCCACCCCCCCGCCACTGATAGCATCACCCCTGCGCCGGCTGCATCCTGGTCTCCATCTCTTCTATCTAGGTACAGAAAATCCCTTTTCCAGACTTAGAAAGAAACGTACCAACGTGCAAAAGTGTACTTCCATTGAGGGTAGAGGACTGATTCTCAACTGGGAGGATTTCTGCCTCTCAGGGGATATGTGGCAAAGTCTGGAGATGTTTTTGATTGTCGCAACTGGGGGTGGGGCTGTGCTGATGGAATCTAGTGGGTGGAGTCCAGAGCTGCTGCTGAACATCCTACAATGCACAGGACAGCCTCCCACGACAAAGGCTGATCCAGCCCAAATGTCAATGGTGCCGAGGCTGAGGAGCCCTGGGGACAAGAGTCCAAGACAGCTCTGTACTTTCTTTTCCTGTTATTTTCCAGCCTTTCCCAAATGAATATATATTACTTTGGATTCAGGAAAAAAAAATGTTTGAAGAAAGGAAAACCTCTTTTCCTTTCAAGTGATGCAAGCTTGGCATTGAAAAGGAAAAGGAGAGTAATTATCAAGGCGCCAAGGAGAAACAGGGGAAATACAGAAATAGGGCAATAAACAAATTTGGAGAATTCAATCTGACAAATATTTGTTGAGTTCAGGGTGCTGCAGGATGCTTGGTGGGTCCAAGTTGAACAAGACCGTATCCCAAGCCCAGAGGAGGTCACAGGTCTGCTGTGCAGAATCTTCTAGGCCAAGAAAAACTCTCTGCAGAATGAGACAATATGAGACACGCAAGCAAAAAAGAGTAGGGAGAGTTTGTTCCAGTTGAGGGTCTGGGAGACCTTCAGAAGGAATATGAAGCACCTGAGTTGGGTCTTGGGTAGGATTTTTTTTGGCTGCGTTGGGTCTTTGTTGCTGCGCGCCAGCTTTCTCTAGTTGCGGAGAGCAGGGGCTACTCTTTGTTGCGGTGGCTTCTTTTGTTGTGGAGCACACCCCCTAGAGTGGGCGGGCTTCAGTAGTTGTGGTGCATGGGCTTAGTTGCTCCGTGGCATGTGGGATCTTCCCGGACCAGGGATTGAACCCGTGTCCCCTGCACTGGCAGGCGGATTCTTAACCACTGTGCCACCAGGGAGGTCCCTTGGGTGGGATTTTGATGTGATCTGAGGGCAGCCTGTTGAATTCAAATCCAGCCCCCATGGCTTAAAAAGTGGGCAGCCTAGGCTTCCCTGGTGGCGCAGTGGTTGAGAGTCCGCCTGCCGATGCAGGGAACAAGGGTTCGTGCCCTGGTCCGGGAAGATCCCACATGCTGCGGAGCGGCTGGGCCCGTGAGCCATGGCCGCTGAGCCTGCGCGTCCGGAGCCTGTGCTCCGCAACGGGAGAGGCCACAACAGTGAGAGGCCCACGTACCGCAAAAAGAAAAAAAACACACACAAAAAAGTGGGCAGCCTTAGGCTAATCGACTTCTCATCACGGTTTCTGCATTAGTGAATTCAGTATAATAATGCATGAATATTGTCTCCTTAAAAGATTCACCGCAGGTCCATACGAGACCTGTGATGGGGTAAAAACTATTAATGAGGAAGTGTTCTCTTTAGGGTTGTAAGGATGAGTGAAAATGATGCAGGGATGCCCAGCACCGGGCCTGGGGCAGTTGTCAGTCCTGTTAGCCTGGTTATTAGCAGAAGAAAAGAGGACAAAGGGTGCTCCTGGCCAGGGGAGAAGGATGTGGGCAGGTGGGCAGGTGCCAGGAGTTTGGGGGTGTGGCTGGAACCTGGTGCTCAAACTGTGGTGCCTTGGCAGCACCTGGGGGCTTTTGGAAAATGTCTGTCCCAGATCTGCCCAATCAGAATCTGCATTTTCACAAGATTTCCCAGGTGACGTGTATGCACGTTGCAGTACATGAAGCAGGGAGCTTGAACATGGGACGAGGGGTGCTGGGCAATGTAGGCGAAGTGTGGGAGCAGACTGGGGAGGGTGGTGCCCACCCTGGCAAGGAGCCTGGAGAAATGATGGATGGGTAGAGGGGGCGAGGAGAGAGAGGGAGAGATTCTTTTAATATGTATTTTATAAATTACATTTATATGTACAAATTTTCTTTGCCAAGTGGAGGGGAGGTAGTGGACATTTTGAGGAGGGGGGCTGGTCCAAGCAGTCTCTCTGTCATTTGGAAGGTCTCTGGGTCCTGACCCTTGGCAGGTAGAGAACGTGGATGTGGGGGGCCCAGCTAATCCACTGCAGGGGGTGGGGGTTGTGCAGAGAATTGAAGAGCGGGCAGAAGTGTGGCTTCAGGGGGTGGGGGGATTCCTGGGGAGGCCAGGCTTCCTGGCTCAGAGTCTCATAGCACATCTCTGAGGAGCCATCGGGAGAGCCTCAGCTCTGGTTCCTGGTCTTCGGCCTCCCCCAGGTTCTCCTGACTTGGCACGGGGTTCCAGCAGCGAGGGCGGCCAGAGAATTCTGCCTTCCGAGCTAAAACAGCGAGGCTGCTAACACGCAGAATAAAGAACAAAGCCAAAGAGTCGGCCCCGCGGAGAGGGTCGTGCCCTCACCGGCCGCGAGGCCTCTGAGCCATGGAGTTGAAGGAGGTCCATGGTGGCCCGAGATGCGTGAAAAGGAGCATTCATCTGGGTAGACGATTACCGACAAAAACAGAAATCCGTCTCGGTATTTTAATTTTCCTTAGACATGAAAGAGGAGTTAAAGACAAATCAGACAGGACCTTCTGAGGCTGTTCCCTTGCTTTGATGCTTTGCCCCTCCCCACGATGCCTGGTTCCCGGCCCCAGCCCAGCTGCAGGGGCAGGGTGGAGGCGTGCTTACTCCCCCGGCCTCAGTTCTTTCACTGTGCAGGCCAGAGGGTTCAATTAGGTGTCCTTGTCAGCCCTTTTGGTGTTAAATTGTATGATTCGGTGAACAAAATGGGCTGGGATTGACCACCGTCACCCCCTCCGTGATGGGGAGGTTTCCCAGCCAACAGAAACAGTCGAGGCACGTGTGACTTCTGACTCCACACACCAGAAACGGCTGAGGCACGCGTGTAAATCCCACAGCCGGGGTTAGCCGGGGTGTTGCCTCTGACGGTGAGAAACCAGTGGGATTTGTCTGTTTTAAGCCCAAGCACTGCCCCCTAGTGGGCTCACTGGGAACCCCCAGTGGACAGCTCTTTCTGGAAGGACTATCTCAATCCTGTGCAAAGAGGGTCCGGTCCAGAGCTTTTTGGAGAGACATGGGGCTGGCTTCGATGACAATAAATGCCCTGTGCGGCGGGGCGCCACCCCCCCCAACACCAGATGCTCGAGGACACGCTCTTGCGCCGCCTGGTGGCCAGAGAGCGACATGTCAGCGCCTGGCTGCCCACCGGGCCCCACAGTGCAGGCTGGGGCAAAGTCCGTGGACAGCGGACCCCCCAGATTCATTCGGGATTTTGCTCATTGTCCTAACAGGGCCGAGACACGACCATCTGCAGAGCTCAGGGTTGAGGGGTCTCCTTCCTGGGAGGCGTGGGGGGCCAGGCAGAGCCATGCTCAGCGGCAGCAGGTGGCCTGGTGCTCCAACGCCAGCCCGGCCCCAGGGCATGTGCGTGAGGGTGTGTGAGTCTGTGCGTATAAGTCTGTGAGTGTGCTGAGAGTGTGAATGCCAGGTGTGGGCATGCATGTGTGCATGTGAGCGTATGTATATGCACGTGAGTGCACCGGAGTACACGTGAGTGTGTTGAGTGTGCGAGTGTAAACACAAGAGAGTGTGGGTCTGAGTGTGTGTAAGTGTACCGAGTGTCTTGAGTGTGTACAGAGTGTGTTGTGTATGAGTGTGTATTGAGTGTGTGAGTATGTGTGTGTGTGAGGGCACTTGTATATGTGCACGAATGTGCCCTGGGGTTTGTGAGTATGTACGTTGAGCTTGTGTGACTGTGTGTGTGAGTGTGAGTGTGTGATCGCCGTCCCAGGAAGAGTGGCAGCTGAAGCACTTAGTGGGTCAGCTTGGTGGGTCGGGCAAGCACTGCAGGCTTGTTTCCCTGCAGGGCCCTTCCAACCCGTGTCCTCCCCGTGTGTCTCCCCAGCAGGGCTCAGCGGGAAGATGGGCCCCCGTGGGCTGGGACTCGCGCTGGCGTGCTGCCTGCTGCTGGCCTTTGCCTGTGGCCCGGTGCTGGGCCGCGTGCCCCGTGGGCAGCTCGAACAGCAGCAGCAGCAGGGGACCAGGGAGCCACCGCTGGACCACGCTGAGAGGTGAGGCTGTGCGGTGTGGATGCAGGGGCGCTGGCTCAGCAGCGGGGATGAGCCTGGGGGTCAGGTGCCCCAGGGGGCTCTTTGGCAGCTAGAGGGGAAGGAGCAGAGGCCAAGGCTGAGGAGCCGGTGCTGGGGGACAGAGGCGCCATTTCTCCTGTCAGTGACCCGGGCCTGTTACCTGAAACTGCGGACGGTAACCCAGCCTCATTCCAACCCCAGAGGAATGTGGGTCTGTGTGAGGTGCTGCAGCCACATCCTTAAAAGAAGAACACACCACATCCCCAACCCCCAGCTCTCGGTTTCTTTGCGTCCTTGCCTGTCCTTTGAGAATATCTTCTAGGGTTCTAAGTACCACCTGGAAGTAGGAGACAGGCACGATGCTGGGCTGAGAGCTGATCTCCACCACCCTGATGTCTGATCACATTGCAAGGTGGGGGATGGTGGCTGAAGACTGGTACAAGAAGTGGTGGCTTTCCTCGAAAAGTTATGAATTTCTTCCGAATGGCACTGTCTTCATATATATGACCTTCGATGATATATAGACTCCAGGCTATTTGGGATATTTTGTAGGGATGCATAAAATGCTTGGGATTACTCATGAAAATGTCATTCATCAAACGTGAGGTCCTAACACCTGATGCTGACTTTGAGTTTCTTTATCACTTTGAGCTTTGGGCTGACGTGATACCTGAGGCTTCGGGCTGTCTTGGAGTACAATGGAATTGCATAGGATTTGGGGCAAAGTAACATCATTCTTCTTCTTTGTCTTTTCTTGTTCTTCTCCTCTTCTTCCTCCTTCTTTTCATTCAACAAACATTGATTGAGGGCCGTTATTGGTCTGGCCATCCTCTAGACACTGGGGACACACATGTGAATGACACAGTCACTGGCCTCCAGGAACTCCAAGGCTATGGGGGGACAGACACACACGATCCAGTTCAGTGTGTCCACGGTGTGGACGCGCGGGGCAGGGGCGGGGGTTGGGGAAGGCTAGGAGGAGGAGTGACTGGGTCTTGAGGACACCTGAGGGGCATCCCAGGCACAGGAGGGGAAAGCCGCCTGGCAGCCAGGATGGCACGTGCGAAGTGTGGCCATTCCAGTGTGTGGCAGTGTAAGGGCTGGTAGGTCGTTTGGGTAGGGTGGTTGGATGCCGGAGGGTGGAGGATGGGAGGGCAGATGAACCTGGTGGGAAAGGGTCTCTTTGGAACTTCATCTACAGGGGAGTCATGGAGAGGTTTAAATTTCATGGTACCCTAGAAAGAATGCTGGAGGGTGGCAGAACAGAGGATGAATTGGCAAGGGAGAGACGAATTCCAGGAGGGCATTCCGAACAGCAGTGGTCCCTAGAGGTGAGGAGAGCCGAGGGCCCAGCTCCTGGAGGTACTTTGATGGTGGGGTGGGCTGACTCCTCAGGACTCCATGATCCTCAGAATGGATTGGTGAGGCCAGAGAAGCATCTGCAATGAGGCTGAGCGTTCCATTCTGGGCGACTGGCGATGCTGCTGCTGCTGTGAACAGGGTTTGGAAAGAGAAGATTCTAGGGATGAGCGGCAGTGATGGGCCATCAGTTTGGGACACATCTCGTGTGTGGGGCTTGTTGAATCTCTAAATGGAGACTTCTGGTGAGAGGTGGGCGGGGGTCCGTCTGGGAGTCTAGGGCTTGTAGGTGGCTGAGTTTAGGGTGTATAGATCCATCTCCTGGATTGTCTGTGGTCTGAATATGGGAGCAGAGGGAGACAAAGAGCTGACCCTTCAAGACGGACTGTGCCACCTCCAAGGTGGCCGCGTCACAGCCAAAGAGCTGCGAGCAGATAGCACGGTGCGGTGCAGTGTGACGCCTCGAGGTAGCAGCATGGAGCTGTCGCTGCCGCTGCCCCCCGCCCCCCAGGAGCAGATCTGGTTGAGCCCTCTCATTTGCAAACGAGTCAGCTTAACATAGCAGCTTCTAGAATCCTAGATACATGAAGGGGATGTCCAGTCACGCCACGGGCATGTCACGTGTCAGATTTCTCCCATGTAGCCTCTATCTTGCCCAGCTCCTCAAATTATTGCCGTTTTTGTTATATCGTTGTTTCCACGACTGTCATTGCTGTCAACAGAGGGCAGGGGGCTCTTTCTGAACCTTCACTAAAAGCCTCAGAATTTGCCAAGAGCCAACGCAGTCTCTGTGGAGGGAAAATTAACACAGCCTCACACATCCAGGTGAGAGAAGGCGAGACAGGTACCCTAGGCCCTCTGGTGGCAGAAGAGAGAAGAGTTCCTGGCTCTGAGAGCTCTTGGCTTTCACGGTGATGTCTTTACTCCCTTAGGGATGAAGAAAAGCATGAAAAATACAGCTCCAGGCAGGAAGAGGAGCCCCCCGCATCCCGGTGCTTTCGCTGCTGTGACCCTGGTACTCCCATGTACCAGGCCATCCCGGTGCCACAGATCAACATCACCATCCTGAAAGGTCAGGCACAGAGACCAGCAGGGGGGACCGTCCCCTGGGGAGGGGGCACTGCTCCGTCCTGATTGGAGGGCAGGGCAGAAGATGGAGTTAGGGAGGAGTGGGCAGGAGAAGAATGGCGCCCTCAGGGCACCGAGCAGAGGCATGCTGTCATCTAGCGGGGAGAAGGAAATTCCGTTCCTGAGGCTCTGGCCCCTTTCCAAGAGGAGGGGTTGGGGAGGGATCCACAGGGGAAGGAGCCTCAGGGCAGCTCGGGGTCTCACCCCCCCTGCCTTTGCACCGCAAGCCTCAGCTTCACGGTCCTGTGAGCAGCAGATAACCTTGCACAGCCTGGGACGATTGAATCGGGATGCCAAGCGGCCCGGGTCCCAGATCCTCAGGCCCAGCCCCTGCGTCTGTAGGTCATTTGTTCGGAGGGAGCCGTGGGTCCCGCTGCTGCTCCTGTTGCTTTTGGATAAACGCATACGTTCCCTTTTCTTCGCCAGGACTTTCAAGAAGGAAAAAAAAAAAACGATTGCTTCCGGATGAAAATAGAATAATCCTTGAGGTTGCTTGACGCCACGTGTTTTCCCGTCCCATTTAGGTGAGAAGGGCGACCGAGGAGATCGGGGCGTGCAAGGCAAATATGGCAAAACAGGCTCCGTGGGCGCCAGGGGCCACGCGGGACCCAAAGGGCAGAAAGGGTCCATGGGGGCCCCTGGGGACCGGTGCAAGAACCACTACGCTGCCTTTTCGGTGGGCCGGAAGAAGCCCCTGCACAGCAACGACTACTACCAGACAGTGATTTTCGACACGGAGTTCGTGAACCTCTATGGCCACTTCAACATGTTCACGGGAAAATTCTACTGCTATGTGCCCGGCATCTACTTCTTCAGCCTCAATGTGCACACCTGGAACCAGAAGGAGACATACCTGCACATCATGAAGAACGGGGAGGAGGTGGTGATCCTGTACGCCCAGGTGAGCGACCGCAGCATCATGCAGAGCCAGAGCCTGATGCTGGAGCTTCAGGACCAAGACGAGGTGTGGGTGCGCCTCTTCAAGGGCGAGCGCGAGAACGCCATCTTCAGCGATGAGTTTGACACCTACATCACCTTCAGTGGCTACCTGGTCAAGCCCGCCACGGAGCCCTAGCCGCCCGCTAGGGCTAACCTCCATCGCCACAGGCTAACCTCCCGTTGTCCCCGTGCCCCGCCCTGCTCCGCCGGACCCCCTCCCCCACCCGGGTTTCCCCGGCCCACACGTCCCCAGCTTTGGCATTCGACATGACGCCCCCTCGCGGGAGTGGGAAGCAACATCGGCTGTGTGGTCCCAGGCCCTGCCGTGTCCGCACATGAAATCACCAGGCGGGTGCCCACGAGAGCTCCCCTCTGTGTGCACGTCCTTGAGTGACCCCTGCACGTGTGCCACGACGCGCCAGGGTGTCCCAGAGTAAGCCACCCTTGCTCCCATTGCTGGGAATAATTAAGCCAATTCTAAAGGTTGTGAAAGGAGCAAAGTAAACCATGGAAAAGAAAGGGAGGCATTATTATTTTTGCCTTTCTGCCAGCCTCGCTGGCTCCAGGCAGGAGGGCTGTCTCCCCTCGAGGCTGCCGGAGACTTCCTGTAAGAGAAGATCTAAAGTAGATGCCAAGGGTGACAGGGGAAGTGGGTGGGGGGCGTGGGGACCGGAAAACCATGTCTGGCTTAATATTTTAGGCCACGTAGGAATCTTCTTGGGGGACAGCTGGACTGACGTCCACATCCCGTGGACATTCCTGTGGCCTTGCCCGAGGGCTCAGCTGGTCTTTCTGAGCCACAACGGCGAGGGGGTTCGAACTGGGCAGCAAGGGTCAGCTCCTCAGAGGGACAGCCAAGCCCTCGGCCGTGGCCTCTGCGTTGGTGAGCAGCCTGCCCGCCGGAACCCACAGGCTCCTGGCGGCAGATGGCCCCTGGCAGCCAAGCTCAGTACAACCCAGCAGAGCCGTGCATCCTGGCATGGCTCTACCCACTCCCCCACCCCACCCTTGCATCCTAGACGGGGCCCCCACGCCTGTCACACTGGCATTGGCTTTCTGTCCCTCCTCTCCAACGGGTCAGCTGTGGAAGGAACCAGGGCCTTTGATTTTGCAGCAGCTGTCATGGTTACACAACTTCAATAGACCCGCCTCACCCACCGTCTCAGAGTCCTGCTTCCCAGAGAGTTCACCATTCAGCGCCCCAGCACCCTCCCCTGGGGCCTCTTTGACCAGCAGCCTAAGAGCAATGCAGGAGGGGGCTTTCCTGGGCCCCAGAGCAGGGGGGAGCTGGAAGGGACCGGAAAGCTCCCCCCTGCCTGTCTCAGGGGCTCCTGCATGGCTCAGCGTCTGAGGGGGTAGAGAGGGCACGTCCCAACCACCGGGGTCAGACCTCTGCTCTGAGGGGGTTGGGGGGATGCCTGGAGTGGGGCGCTGCCTGGATTGGTGCTGTGGCCCGTGGCTGACTTTGGCCCGGCAGCCCTTCCCCACTTCTCTGCATCAACGCCCGGGGCCAGGGTCACCCCGTCTGCTTGGGCCCTGAGCCCCTCCAGGAGCCTTCCTTCCCACTGCCTGCCTGCTAAGCCCTGATTGACCAATCCCTCTGCCCTCCCTGAGCCTGGCCATTGGGTCTGGGGTCTGCACATCCTTCCCTCTGAAGGACTTCTGCTGGTCAGACTTTAATAACTGTGTATACGTGTGGGAGGGCTGGGGAGCAGGGCGCCCGCCTCCTGCTTTGTGCTGCCCCAGTGCTCTTCCAGAAAACATTAAACGTGGAATTGTGTGTTTCAGCATCGTGGCCTCCTCAGTTTGGGTGTTGAACCAAATCCTCCTCCGTTCTATCCACCCCACCCCACCGCCGGAACCCCGCCTACTGCCTGTTGGAGGCCTGGCGGCCCTCAGCTTGGTACCTGGGGACATTGGTACCCAGCAGGCACAGGCTGGGCCTTGAACTGCCTCATTCGTCACCGGAATGCATTTCACAGTTGGCCCCTTTGGATGCCCTGTAGGGGAGGAGCCTTCCTTGCTTCTTCCGGATGGCCCCAGGTGTGCCATGGCTTGTGGCTGCATTACTCTAGTCCCTGCCTATCTCTGTCTTCATGTGGCCTTCTTTCCTAGATCTCTTAAATCTCCCCCTCCCTTCTTTCCCAGTTGTTGGAATTAGGGCCCACCCTAAATCCAGGATGATCCCCTCTCAGGATCCTTGACTCTATTACATCTGCAAAGACCCTATTTCCAAGTAAGGTTACATTCACAGTTAGCAGGGCTCAGGACCTGGACCAATCTTTTGGCCCATGGATGGACACAAGTCAACCCACTACAGCAACTCGCAGGCTTGAATACACCCACCAACAGCCCCCTTTGTGACCAAGTGGTGAAGAGCAGATGTTTCTTCTTCTCTCCATCGTTTGCCCACTGGGTTAGTGGCCAGGGCCCTTACCAGATGGCCAGCAGGCAGTGCAGAAGCTGCCTGGGTCCTGTTGGTGCCAGCAGGCTGGCAAACAGCTGCTGGCCTCCCTTTGCCTGGTTCTGGGTGAGCCGGTGCGGCCGTGCTCGGCCTTGCGCTGGGGCCAGACCGGAGGAGGCGGACACTGCAACCCCGCTCCCTGCAGGACAAAGATTGGGCCTCACCATCCTGCAGCTGAGGCCACCGGGCAGAGGATGCAGCTGGGAACAGGAGCTGAGTGCATTTCCCAAAGGTGTGTGGAAAGAATGAATCAGCTTCATCCAGGTGCCCACTGCGTGCCCTCTCTCCAGGGACAGTCATGTGGCGTGGAGCGTGTATCACCTGTCCCACTGCCGGCCAAGCCGGCATGCAAGAGGAGGCAGCCTTTGCTCCGGAGCCCACCCAGTCCCCTTTCAGGGTCCCTTGCTCTTTAAGCTCTTCCACACCCAATCTTCCACTCCCTTCCTGCTGACACTTCCACTCTGCTCTTTCTTGATCCTGCTTTGTGCTAGCCCAGGTGCTAGGTGCTGGGGGCACAATGACAAATAAGACATGGTACTTGCCATGTCTCGAGGACTTTTCTAGGACTTTAACTGCAGTGTGACATGGATGCCATCTTCTCAGAAGAACAGCACGCGTGGCCCCTAGTTATTTGCTCCACCTGACCCCTGGCCAAAGCAGTCTACCTTGCATTGGCTCCTTTCCCCATGTCCTGACCCTGGCTATTGAGGAATTGGCTAACCATCCCTGGAAAAGTTCTGATAAACTCAGCTGCAATACAAATACTTGTGTTTTAGCGAAAGGACTTAGAAACGGCTGATGACTCAGGCAAAGGAAAGCACTGCTTATGTTAGAGCTTTCAGGAGTCTTTGTAGCCAGGGGCGGGAGCAGTGAGGAGGGTACGCCCAATCCCACGGGGTGTGTGTGTGTGTGCACACACGTGTGCACGCTCAAAGATAATTTTCTGTGGGGCTCACTGCGGGAACACAATGGCATGGTGGCAAAGCTAGTTTTATTGGGCCACAGTAATGAGACTGGGATAAAATGAGACTTTCTTGCCCAAATCATGAAAAAACCGGAAGGTTACAGAAAATAATAAATAAAACAAGATGCCTCCATAGGCAAAAGAGTAGTCTCTCTACCTCATACCATATACAAACATTAACTCAAAATGGATCGATGACCTAAATAGAAGAGCTAGAGTAATAGCCTTAGGAGAAAAAAACTTAGGTGTAAAACATCGTGACCTTGTATTAGGCAATAGTTCCCTACATGTGACACCAGAAACACAAGGAAATTGGACATCATAAAAATTAAAAATTTTCTGCATTAGGGACTTCCCTGGCTGTGCAATGGTTAAGACTCCACGCTTCCACTGCCGGGGGCATGGGTTCGATTCCTGGTCGGGGAACTAGGATCCCGTATGCCACACAGCGTGCCAAATAAAATAAAATAAAAATAAATAAAATAAAAATTTTGCATCAAAGGACACTGTTAAGAAAGTGAAAAGACAACACGGAATGGAAGAAAATATTTGCAAACTGTATCTGATAAGGGACTTGTATCTAGAATATATAAAGAACCCTGGCAACCCAATAATAAATGACAAATAACCCAGTTAAAAACGGCAAAGCATCTCAATAAACATTTCTCTAAAGAAGATAAACAAATGACCAGGAAGCACATGAAAAGATGCTCAACATCACTAGTTCCCAGGGAAATGCAAGTCAAAACCACGGGGAGCTACAACCTCACAACCAATAGGATGGTTGTGTCATCAAAATGACAAAAGCTGGCAAGAATGTAAAGAAATTGGGACCCTTGTACACTGCTGGCAGGAATGTAAAATAGTGCAGCTGCTTTGGAAAATGGTCTGGCACTTCCTCAAACTGTTAAACATAGAGTTACAGACAAGCCAGCCGTTCCGCTCCTACTTACGTACCCAAAAGAAATGAAAATATATGTCTACACACAAACTTGTGGATGAATGTTCTTAGCAGCATTACTTGTAATAAACAAAAAAGCGGAAGCAACCCAAATGTCCATCAGTGGATGAATGTATGCATAAAATGTGGCACATCCATTCAATGGAATATTACTCAGCCATAAAAAGGAATAAAGCACTGATACAGGCTACAACACGGATGAACCTCAAAAACATTATGCTGAGTGAAAGAAGCCAGTCATGAAAGACCACATACTGTATGATTCCATTTATATGAAATTCCAGAATAGGCAACACCATAGAGAGAGAAAGTAGGTTAGCGGTTTCCAGGGGCTGGCGGGAGGTAGGGGGAGTGACTGCTGACAGGTATGAAATTTCTTTTTGTAGTGATGAAAGTGTCCTAACATTGATAGCAGTTGCAGTTGCACAACTCTGTGACTATACTAAAAACAAATGAGTTGCACAGTTTAAATGGGTGAATTGAATGGTATATAAATCATATTTTCAATAAAGTAGTTATAAAAAGCAAACAAAACACACACACAGGGCTTCCCTGGTGGCGCGGTGGTTGAGAGTCTGCCTGCCGATGCAGGGGACGCGGGTTTGTGCCCTGGTCCGGGAGGATCCCACATGCCGCGGAGCGGCTGGGCCCGTGAGCCATGGCCGCTGAGCCTGCGCGTTCAGAGCCTGTGCTCCGCAACGGGAGAGGCCACAACAGTGAGAGGCCCGCGTACCGCAAAACACACACACACACACACACCAGAATGCCTTGCCCTCTTCTGTTGAGCTGCAGAGCCAGTCTCGTTACGCCAGGCTTGACTTAGCATGGGGCTAGGGTCCGGGGTCCGATGAGGTGGGATGGGAGTGTCAGGGTTAGTTCTTCCAAGAGCATTAACGAACAAACATTTTGGAATCAAATGATGGATGAGATCATGCAAACACAGGAGGCTGACTCAGGTGCCAAGCGAAGCATTCCAGAAGGGACAGCTAATTGAGGACCATGGCTTTCTCTCTGAAGTCCCCACACAGCTGGAGTAGGGACTAGAAAGGCACAGTGACCTCAAATGCCCCTACCTCAACTGGCCCTGGTAACCAGCTCCTCCCAGGGCAGAATAGAGCACAGCCCATTTCTCCATAGGTAGATGACCAGGCGAGGACAAGAAATTTCTACCTTAGAGATTTTCACAAGTAAGATTAGAAGTCCACACACTCTAGATAATTTGAAAACATCCCTGCCTAAAGATAGAGAAACTGTTCCAAGTGTTCAATTGAGATAGCCACTAAGTGAGTTGTCCATTCAGTTGAGAGCCTACCTACTAAAAATATCCAACAAGTATGTATTAAATACTTACCATGTGGGGGAAAAACTCACAGCAGAATTATCACAATCAAAAATTAAAATGATGATTCTTGCTACCTTTGAGGAGATAAAAGACAAGATTGAGAATTGTGGCAAAGAACTTGAAACTAATGAGAAAAAGAAAGAGCCACATGGAAACTCTAGAAGTGGAAAATAAAACGAGTGAAATGAAGAACTCAGTGGATGAGTATGCCAGCATATTATACAGAGCTGAAGAGAAAAATCAGTGAATTAGAAGATAAACCTGAAGAAAATATCCAGTAAGAAGCACGGAGAGACAAAAGAAGCAAAGGACAGAATAGAGGCGATACCTCTACAGAGGCGACACTGAGAAAGACCTGCTTGACACCTAGGCTCAGAAGTCATATTCCAGTGGTCAGCCCAGAGAAGGGATGGGTAAAAGGCTCTATCTTTGGTTGGGAGGAGACAAAAAGAATTTGCAGCCATGTCTAATCCGTCAGAGATGCCACTTACAAAATGTCATTTGCCTCGGAGTAAATCTAACAGTAGATGTGTAAGACCTCTACATAGAGAACAAAATATTATTAAGAAAAAAAAAATCTAAATCTATGGACGGTATGTTGGTTCTTGCCCTCTCAGAGGCAGATGCCAAGACAGGATTGGAGATACACGAGATCTGTAATTATAAAAGGATATAACTCAGGAACAGCCAGATGGGAGAGAGGCATAGGGGAAAGTATGTGGGGAGGGCCTGGGAGCTTCCATGCTCTTTTGGGAAGGTGCTACCCTCCCAGCACCTCCATGGGTTCACCAAGCCAGAAGCTCTCCAAACCCTATAGTTCAGGGGTTTTTAAGGAGGCTTCGTTACATTGATTGGCCATCAGTGATTAATCCAATCTCCAGTCCCTCTCCCCTCCCCGGAGTTGGAGGTGTGCATACTGAAAGTGCCAACCCTCTAAGCAAGGTTGGTTCCCTAGCAACCAGCCTCCATCACATGGTGGCGGGGCTCCCTGAAAGTCACCTCATTAACATGAACTCTGTTGTGGTTGAAAGGGGCTTGTTATAACTCACAAAAGACACCTTTACGGTTCTTATCATTTAGGAAATTCCAAGGGTTTTAGGAGTTCTGTGCCAGACATGAAGACCAAACGTACATTTCTTATTATAAATCACAATATCACAGAGCCCAAAACAGACTCAAGCATGTGTGGGCACTTGATTTTCCAGAAAGGGACAGTGCAAAGCACGGGGTAAAGGACGGTCTTTCCAAAAATCATGAATGACTGAGGGTCCATATGATAAAAAATAAAACATAGATAAAAAATAAAACATATATACAGAATAGACAAACAACAAGGTTCTACTGTATAGCACAGGGAACTATATTCAATATCTTGTAATAACTTGAAAAGAATCTGAAAAAGAAATATATATATATATATATATTTAACTGAATCACTTTGCTGTTCACCTGAAACTAACACAACATTGTACATCAACTATACTTCAATTAAAAAATAAAATAAAATAAAATGTGACCTCCTCCCTCACATTATAAACAAAAATAATTCCAGGTGGCCTGTAGACCAGAAGGGGAAGGGCAAAACAATAAAGCTTCTAGAAAATAACAGAGGATGGAGTATTCCATATTCTCATGAGTTGGGGGTAGGGAAATACATTTTGAAAAAGACACAAAAGTACTAATCGTAACAGAAAAGCCTGATGAATTCTACTGCAACAAAATTGAGGATTGTTTTGGATGAGTTAGCAGGGCACTAACAGAAATTACAAAGCATCTAGAACTTACTGAAAGTGAAAGCTGTTGGATACAGTGAAAGTCATTCTCAGAGGGAAATGTATTCCCTCAACTGCATTTATAGGAAAACAAGAAAGATTTCAAAGTAAGTGAACCACACTGTCTACTTTTGAAACCAGAAAAAGAACAACAAAATAAATCCAAAGAAAATAACAGGAAAGAAAATAAAAGCAGAAATGAGTGAAATAGAAAACAAACAAAAAATAGAACAAAATGAAGAGCTTGTGTTTTGAAAGGACTGATAAAATAGACAGTCCTTCAAAAAAAAAAAAGCATCAGGAAAAAAAGAAGGAATACTCAAATAAACAACACTGGAAATTAAAGAGAGCGCATAACCAAGAGATCAAAAAATATGATTAGAAATGACTTAATACCCTACATTTGAAAACCTCAATGAAATGGACACTTTTTAAAGAAAACACTTATTAGCATAAAATTGGCCCAGGAAGAAAGAGAAACATCTGAATAAGTCAGTAAGCAGAAAGGAAGATGAAATATTAAAGACCTACCCTCAAAAGGCAACTGGAAGTTGTAGACATAAAAAACAAAGAACTAAACTTCACAATTATTAACTAAAAATTCAGGAAAGCATCTTCATGACCTTAAGGTCGAGACAGCACTCCTAAAGAGAAGAAAACAGCAAAGCCACAAAGGACAGTATTAATAAACTTGACCACATGAGAATCTAAAAGACCTATAGTACAAGATAAGCAGACATATATTTGTTCCATTTATGTACGTAAGAGGCAAAATATTCGTATTTAGAATATATGTGACACCTACACAACAGGAAGGAAAGACAGCACAGTAGTAATGGGCAAACCCCGCTCCGCCCCGCAACAGGTATGACGCAGAAGAGACCTCATTTCCAAATGGCTGACCAACACGAAAAGCTGCAACTTCAATTTAAAACAACAGCCAGACACCTACGGGCACCCACCCAGTGAGCAAAAATCTTCAAGTTCTATAACATCAGTGTTTGAGAGGTTGTGGAATAACCTGTATTTACCCAGCACCAGGGAGGATGTTGGTGACGGAGCATTCAGACGGCAGCTTGTTAGTGACTTAAAACTGAAAACGTGCGTGCTGTCACTCTCAGCAGCTCTAATCCTGTTTTATCTGAAAAAAGAAAAAAAACATACGTATACCTCAAACGGTCTATACAAATATGTTCATTTAAACATGTAAAAAATAATAGCAAACTAATGTTTACTATTTAAATGTCCACTGATGGGTAGATAGGTAAGTAGACTGATGTGTCAAAATGATAGCAGAGCAAACAATGGTGAAAACAAACGAAGTAGAGCTATTTCAATCAATGTGGCTTGATTTCAAAAATGTTGCTGAGCGAAAAAAACAAGATACAGCATAATGTGTACAATATGATGTCACTTTCTTCTGATACCATTTTTATGAAACACAAACAATGTTATATGGTTCCAGATATATACAGGTGTGTCAAAGTATTTAAAGACATCTGGAAGGATACAGGTCAAACCAATAGAATCGGGGGAATACTGAGGGGTCTCAGGAGGACAGGGGAGGCAAGGAAATCAGGAGATGGATTAAAGGGAACATTCATTTCATCTGCAGTGCTTTACATTTTTAAAAGGAGAAAATGAAAGTAACTGTTGTGCAGGTATAATGATACGGGGACCCGGCAAGGGCAGGCACCCCAGGTTTGCCATGATTGTCGAGGAGTGTGTGCTCACAGGCAGACGTGAACCAGGAGGGGCTCAATATTCGTTGTGCAGGACGTTCAAGCAGGTGCCTGGGCACAGCCTCGAGTGGGTGTAAAGGTGAGGCGGGTGGCTAGAGCCAGGAGCTGGGCCCAGCATCCTTTCATTCCTTAAGTCTTTGCTGAGCACCTAGGAGAACTCTGTAAAAGGGAGTGTGTTGAGCTGCACCATGCAGGCCTGCAAGCCCTGTGCTGGCCCAGATTCAAGACCAAAGAGCCTGGAGTCAGTGACAGACACATCAATGGTTTAATGGATCGGGGAGCTTACATGTCGGAAGCAAGGTCCCGGAGTGACAGCCCACCATTCTGTGTGCAGTCCACGGCAGGCAGGACGTGGCGGCGTCTTTGCCCCCAGGGGGAGGGGGTGGTTACCAGTTATAGGGGGGAATTGACATCAGGTGGGCTCATCAGTTACCGGGGAACAAGCAGAGGGGCACATTCCTCACTGCCCCTTTGATAAGCTATCGTGTTGATGTTCAGATCTAAAACTAGAACAATCTAGCCTGGGCCAGGGACAAGTATGTAGGAAGGTCAGTCAGGTGAGTAGGGTGCAGGTGGAACAGGCATTGGTGGAGCAGGGGATGTAAGAGAGCAAGAGAACAAGCCACCTTGAGGGGCCTGACCACACAGAGCGATAGTTCAGAAGTAGTCTTTAATGTGACTTTTGCTCTCACCCCAGCTGGTCTGAGGTAGCGCTCTGAGTGAAGGGAAAGTGGGATTTACTGCAGAAGGAATGCACTGAGGAACAATAATAAGATAATAAGATTTTGAAGAAAAAGCCCCCCCAAAACAAAAACCAAACAAACAAAAACCGATAACAGCCTTGCAAGGCAGGCTATTATTTTGAGAGGTTTTTCTAAATTCCTGTGTCCTCCCCCTGTCGTAGTTAGATTCGGCTACCAAAATACTATCGGCTTAAATCAGACCGTAGTTTATTTTCCTTACATAGGAATTCAAACACCAGCAGTCCAGGGCAATACTGTGGTCCGTGCCACTGGGGGAGCCAGGCCCCTTCTCTCTGGTTGCTCCATGCCCTCCCAATGTGGCTTCTGTCTTACAGTCTCAGACGGCTGCTGCAGTGCCTACCATCACATCTCACACCCACCTGGCCGCCAGCCGAAAGCAGGGAAGAAAAAGTGGGGGGCGCGTTCCTTTGTTTTGCAGGCACAGCCAGAATTGCAAGTGTGACTTCCATTCTCATCTGGAAACCAGAACGTGCTCGCCAGGCCCCTCTAAGCTGCTGGGGATGTTGTCTTCATCTGGGCAGCCAGCAGCCAGCTGCCAGCTAAAACATGGGCTTCTCTCCCTAAAGTACAAGGGGAGGAGGGATATTGGGGACAATTTGTTGCTGCCACACCCTTCAGCATATGAACAACGAAGCCTGTGGAGCAGGTGACCTGGTTCTCGCTCCTGGCCCTGGGAGATTGTGGAGGCTGGAAGGGAGAGAGTGGAGGAAGGCAAAGCAAGCAGGTGTGAGTCCAGGTCTCCGCTGGGCCCAACCGAGGGGCAGACGTGGCAGCCAGCGCAGGAAACACAAGGTGCGCAGCACCAAGCCGGTGGCACAGTTGGTCGGTCAGGCAGGGGAGGTCCCCAGGCTCAGGTTCCCGAGCCAACCTGGCTTCCTGTGCTGGCATGCACAGAGCCAGGAGGTGTCGGTGGGGCCCCCGTGGCGGGGCAAGGGGGCTCTGCAGCAAGGCTGCAGCGAAGATTCACGGGTAGGGCTGCCAGATTTAGCAAACTCAGGATCCCAGTTCACTTTGAATTTTGGGTAAATGAGAAAGAATTGCATAGTATGATCATGTCCCGTTTCCATTTGTTGTTTATCTGGAAATCAAATTTAATTGGGTGTCCTGTACTTTATCTGGAAAGGCTACAAGGTGAGGGTTTTAGGGGGCCTAACCAGGCTTTGGAGGGGTGTGGAGGCCCAGCGGGACCAGCGTGAGCTCAAGGCAAACATGGGGACCTCCAGGCTCGCCCTGACCCAGGACAAGGATCTTGAGACCAGGAGCCACAGGGACCTGCAGGGCAGGCGGCAAAGCAGGGGCCAATGCAGAGGCCACAGACCAGAGTCTTCCCTGCTGCTCTGGGGAGGGTGTGCAGGGTGACTTAAACTTCCCTGCTCCCCCAGACCAGAGGACAACACTGCCAAGAGGAGCAGGGAAGGGAGGCCCGAGTATTTTTCCCCCCAGAGACTGAGCATTACCCTGAAGAGTCTCTAAGAACTATGTCTGAGTTCTGAGGATGGCAAGTTTATTTGTACCACTAAGCTGCAGGTAAGCGGCTTAAATGCAGATCGAATGCAGACTCCACATCTTCTGCGCTTCCCTGAGCACAGCCAGAGGGGGGTCTTGACCCTGCGCCCCCTTCTCAAGGCAGACTTCCCAGGGCTTTGCAGTCCCTGTCCTCCCTGTGATCACTGCCGCCTGCTCCCGAGGGCCCTGTCTTCCCTTGCAGCATGGCCGGGATACGTATTCCACAGCCTAGTCATTTTCCCCACTCTCGGGGTTTATGGAAGCTCGGGGCCTCATAAAGTTCAACGTCTGCAGTGATAATAAAGAGGCCCACTCAACTTGGCTTGGGCAGCAGGACACTCCCGGCTGTACGAAGGGGTGTTGGGGGCTGGGTGAGGGGCGCCTTGGGTGGGCCCAAACTCAGCCCTGCGGGCCCAGCCTTGAGTCCAGGCGCTTCTCCTCACACTCCACACGCTGGGAACCCCTCTGTGCCCAAGATGCTGGGGAGGTGCCACATCTGAGATACCTCCAGGCCCTGTGGGCTTGGGGCCCTGCAGATTTGGGGGTGTAGAAAAAAATTTGTGCTTCAGTGGAAACTATGCATAGTCTACATACTGTACATCCTGCTGTTATCTGATCCTAGCTTTTTTAAAAAGTTGAGGTATAGTTGATGTACAATATTATATAAGTTTCAGTACAACATAGTGATTCACAGTTTTTAAAGGTTATGCTCCCTTTATAGTTATTATAAAATATTGGCTATATTCCCTGTGTTGTACACTATATCCTTGCAGCTTATTTATTTTATACATACACAGTAGTTTGTACCACTTAATCTGATTCTAGCTTTTTATCATCTTCTTTACAACGTGTAAATTGTCTTGTCCAGACGTTCAGTGATCTTGCCCACCCCCCACTCCTGCGGAAAAACTCATTCTGCCTCTATTAACGTTCTCATTTCAATATTCCTGATCTATAAAAGGCTCTCTTTTTTGATTCTCTTTTGAACTGGTTATAATACCTGTCTGGTTCCTTCTCTGATTAACGAATAGGACAGTCTTTAACATTTGTCTATTTTTATACCTGAATGAGAATTATTATTTCACCTTTTTCTGAAAATTATCTTTGAATAGGGATTAGACGAATTGAGTTCAGATATCGCTTCTACAATTTACTGACTTTGTGACCTTCGGGAGATCGCTCATCTGAAAAAGGAGGCCGGCGAGGCCAGAACTGGTACAAAGGTGCTTTCCGGAGCCCTGGGCTCAGACCCCGCCCCCTCCCCGCCCCTCGTCTCGGTCCCTCCCCTCCACAGGCCCCGCCCCCAGACCTTCCTCTTCTACAAAGGCCCGGCAGCAGGTGAGCCAGCCCATGGCGCGAGCCGGGAGTCTGTCCGGAGCCCGGTCGGGGCGGGGCATCAGCGCCGAGAAGTCCCCATTGGCCGGCTGGCGGTGTCAGGGGCGGGTTCCAGACTGCGATTGGCCGGCAGCCGGGCTGCCGGGCGGCGCGGGCGGGGCAACGTCATGGAGGCCGCGGGCGCCCGGACCCGGGCGGCTGCGCGGCGGCGGGCTCGGCGGCTGCGGGCACCGGCGACCCTGAAGGAGCAGCGGGATCCCCAGCCAGGCGGGCGGCTGCTGCAGAGGAGGTGGGTAAGAGACCGGTGGGCGAATCCTGCGGCCCCGTCCCGCGGCCGGGCAGTGGGGCCAGAGTCGATGGGCGCCCGGCCCAGGCCCCGGGAGGCGCGCTGGGAGCTCCGGGCGCAGGACAGCAATCTTCGGCCCCCAAGTCCCCTGTCCGCGGCGGGTCCTGCCCGCCGCCCCAGCCCGCACAGCAGCAGGCACGGACAGAGTCTCGGAACCGGGATGCGACCTCAGCAGCGGGCCAGGCTGGGAATCCTGGCGCCCTGGCGGGAAGCTTTGACATCCTCATCTGCGAAATGCGTTGATCGTGCCTCCCATCCCTGGCGGTGGATCTGCGCAGAGGATCCGAGCGTGGCATTTTTAATTGCTCAGGGCAGGCCAGCGTGTGTAATTAGGATTATTCGTGCCCATGCTGGGCAGGAAAGGGGTTGGTGCCTGGAGCGGGGACATCTGAACTGGTCTTTGAGGAGGTGGAGGATTTCAGTAGGTGGAGAATGAACAGAAGGGTGTTCCAGTTTGAGGGAACAGAATGGGCAAAGGCACGTTTCCATAGTTTGCATTAAAAAATGTAAGCCCGAGGCCATCTCCCCCTGCATGTCTAAGTGCGGGCTGGTCTGTTGGCTTCAAAGTGCTCTTTTTCTTTACCCTTTTATTTAAAAGAAATTTAACTCCTTCTTTGCTTAGAATTGAAGAGGATCAAGAAGAAGCAGTCTTTCGAGAAGTGGTCAGTTTTACCCCAGACCCTTTGCCAGGTGAGAAGGACCGAGGCTCTGACACTTGTGTCCGTGTTCACGCTTGGAGCTTCTGGACAGGAGGGCTGTCCCCTCCCCATCTCAAGTTTTCTGTTATTAATCCCATAATTTCCACTGATGCCTCGCTGTTTCCCTCCTCTGAACCAGTTCGATATTATGACAAGGACACCACCAAACCCATCAGCTTTTACTTGTCTTCCCTGGAGGAACTCTTGGCGTGGACGCCCAACCTGGAGGACGGCTTTAACGTGGCCTTAGGGCCCCCCGAGTGTCGGCAGCCCCCTCTGAGCAGCAGGAGGCCCCGGACTTTGATGTGCCATGACATGATGGGCGGGTACCTGGATGACAAGTGAGGACACTGCGAGGGCATCGCCTGGCGGGAGGGGATGGAGGGGCGGGAGCATGCCGTGTGACGGGAGCACCGGATGGGGAGTCGGGAGATGGGGCATCAGCCCACACTGCCACCACCTGGGAGAGGAACTCAGGCCTCTTTGTTTCGTCTGTAGGAAGAGGGCACTGGATTAGGCAATAGCTGATGCCTCTTTCAGCTCTGAAACTGATTCTGGGGACTACCTGCACCTGAAGTCTGGGGGGGCCGGAGAGGGCGCCACAGCCGGGACCCTCTTCAGATGGCCTGGCCCAGAAACTTGGTTCTTCAGCTGATTCCTTTGCTTCATCCTCCTCACTCGAGCTCCCTTCCATCTTGGCCCACTGGCTCTGGAGTCGTTCCACCCCCTCCCCTCCCCGCAGCCGGGGGTGCTTCCTCCAGGTTGCTGCGGGGTCAGCCTAGAGATCTTAAACGTCCATAAAACAATCTTGGACATGACGATTGTTGGGAAGGCTTGAGTCAGAGCTGGCCATCAAGGTACAGACAGAGGCGGGTGATGTAACCTCGGGTGTAGCTCACGTGGTTGTCAACCCCAACCTTACCTGCAGGCAGGCCGTGTCCTGGGGAGCTGCTGACCTCAGAATAGAGTGGGACCCCAGGCACGGGAGCTCTGCATGAGCCCCTCCCCATCTCTTTCCTTCTGTCCTGTGTTTGTCTGCTTGTTGAGGCTAGACACGCTCAGTCCATCGGGTCCCATGCGGGGGGTACCTGCACGGCCTGGTGAAAACGCTTCCCTTGCGACCAAGCCTGTCAACGTCCGGGCTGTGGCCTATGCTGCTTCTCAGCGCAGTCATTAGGCAGGGCCTGGCTCACAGCAAGCGTGCCGTTAGCGCCGACCGGATGGAACCGAAGAGAATCCTCACTCACTCGCCATTGCCCTCTCTTTTCACCGTGGGGTCGTCGTGTCCTTGTCTGTTTCTGGGTCCTGACTTTGTTCGCTTTCTTCACTAGGTTTATTCAGGGCTCAGCCACGCAGAACCCCTATTCCTTCTACCACTGGCAGTACATCGACATCTTTGTGTACTTCAGCCATCACACGGTCACCATCCCCCCAGTAGGCTGGACCAACGCTGCCCACAGGCATGGGGTCTGTGTGCTGGGTAAGAGCCAGGGACCCGCCTCCAACCCTGCCAGACTCGCTGGCACACCTGCCAGGTGATCCAGTGATGAAAGGGCTTGGGCTGGGCTTCCCTGGTGGCGCAGTGGTTGAGAGTCCGCCTGCCGATGCAGGGGACACGGGTTCGTGCCCCGGTCCGGGAGGATCCCACGTGCCGCAGAGTGGCTGGGCCCGTGAGCCATGGCCGCTGAGCCTGCGCGTCCGGAGCCTGTGCTCCGCAGCGGGAGAGGCCACAACAGTGAGAGGCCCGCGTACCGCAAAAAAAAAAAAAAAAAAAAAAGGGCTTGGGCTTTGGCTGCTTCTTAGTGGGTAGAGCTTACCTGCCTTGATGGGTTAGGACAGGCAAAGGCAAACTTTTTCTGGAAAGGACCAGATAGTAAATATTTTCAGCTTTCCAGGCCACTGGGTCACTATTGGAACTGCCAGAGAGACAATAGCCCCCACAGACAATAGACAAACAAATGGGCTGGGCTGTGATCCAGTAAAACCGTTTTTACACGAAGAGGTGGGGGGCTGGATAGGGCTGTAGGTGGTCCACCCCTGGGGAGAGCAGTGCTCCGCAAGCTTTCTCCTGAATCCGAATCATTTACTGGCTTGTCTAACACTGATTTTGGGGCCCCGCCCCCAGGGGATCCGATTCATTTGATATCTGGGGACGCTGGGAATTTGAAATTCTAACAAGTTTGCAGGCGACAGTGACGCTGCTGGTGCAGGAACCACACCTTGGGAACTGCTGGGTCAGAGGGGAAATGATCCCCGGGCCCGACCTTGTTTCTCTCCCGTCCCACAGGGACTTTCATCACCGAATGGAAAGAAGGGGAGCGGCTCTGTGAGGCCTTCCTGGCTGGGGACGAGCGCTCATACCAGGCGGTGGCCCGTCAGCTGGTCCTGATTGCCCAGTTTTTCCGATTCGATGGCTGGCTGATCAACATCGAGAACTCTCTGAGTGTGAGCACGCCTGCCCCTGGCGCCTGGCCCGCCGGCCCCTGTGCCCCGCGGGGACCCTCCATCGCACTCCCCGGCCTCATCAGGCCGGTCCCTGCTACAGCAGCACTTCCTCCGTCTCAGTTAGAGCCGGCTCCTACGCCTCTACCTCTTCACAGGGAGATGGATGTTCTCCAGCGCGGTGTCCAGAAACCTTGCGCGCTGAGCTTTGCTTCTCTGGCTCCTTCAAGGCGACCTCTGCTTTGCTCGCGCCGCATGTGTGGCTTCCTCTTCACGCTGCCCTCCCCTTTCATTGCGTTTTATCGTTTCCTGATTGCTGTGTCCATGTCCTTCCTGCTTCAGAAAGAACGGAAAGTCGGACCTCTGGCTGGACCCTCTGCTCGACAGCCGTGGGGCTGAGGGGCTTCCGGGACCAGGACCCGTTTGCTCCCGGGGTTAAGTGTCCTCCTGTCTGTCCTGTGCCAGGCGCTTCTCACGACAGACCTCTCTGGGCCTCACGGAAGGTCTGTCTCCTTCCCTGTCTCCAGCTGGCCGCCGTGGGGAACGTGCCCCACTTCCTCCAGTACCTGACCACTCAGCTGCATCAACAGGTCCCCAGGGGCCTGGTGCTCTGGTATGATAGCGTGGTGAGCAGCGGGCAACTCACGTGGCAGGATGAGCTCAACGAGCACAACAGGTGAGCCTGCAGGAGGGCGGCCTGGGCCCCTGGACAGGGGCAGGAGCTCCCTCTGCCTTCCGGAGGTGTTGCCGGCATGGCTGCCTTGGGGAAAGTGAGGGACGGGCAGAGTTGTCTGACACCCCGAGCACCACCAGAGAGAAGGAGCGCCTGGTCAGCCCGGCCGTGCCCAGCTTTACGGGCCACAGTCTGTGGGCTGGGTCCCGGAGGCAGCCCGCAGTCTGTGGGCTGAGCAGATGCAGGTGCTTGAGGGGAGAAGGCCCGGGCTTTACAGCCCACCCTTGGCCCCCTCAGGGTCTTCTTCGATTCCTGCGATGGCTTCTTCACCAACTATAACTGGCGGGAGGAACATCTGGAGCGGATGCTGGGGCAGGCTGGGGAGCGCCTGGCCGACGTGTACGTGGGAGTGGATGTGTTCGCCCGGGGCAATGTCGTCGGGGGCCGGTTCCACACGGACAAGGTGGGTGGTGGCCTTTGAGGCCGGGGAGGTGGTGGCAGTGGCCCGGGTGCCTGCTGTCCTTGTGCCCTTTCATTGCCATCTGCACCTCAAGGGAAAGAGAGGCAGCGGTGATCCTCCCCAGAGTGGGGAAACGGAAGCACCAAGAAGCAAGGTCTGCCCTAAAATCCTACCTTGCAGCCCATTTCTGCAGTCAGATGGTACCATTTTTACGTAGGCGTTAATGTCCAAAGCACTCTTCCGACTGCTGGTCTCATCTGTAGCTCTACTTCCTTTTGGACTGCGTGCTTTGCCGGGCACTGAGCTAGCATTGCAAAGCGAGAACGGGGACTCAGAGGAAAGCCGGGGGGCATATTTTGGTGTTTCCTTAGCCCAGGGCGAAGGACTGAGGTGGAACTCCCACAGTTTCGGGAACTGCTGGTTTGATAACTAGTGAGGTTTTATTGGCGAGGCAGGCGGTGTCAGCAGTGAGAAAAGAGAAGAGGGGCCCGCGGGGGCTGCTGCACCTGGTGTGGGATAAGTGGGGAATCAGCCTGTCCCGGGGCTGTCAATCCTACCCTTCCCGGGCGCCGTGGGGACGTTCTCAACTCATTAATTAAGCTTTAAGTGAATACATTTAATCCAATAACTGAAGATTCTCTCCGCCCCCTGTGAGGCTGATAATATAGTGTGAAGTGTAGTGAGAGAGAGACGTGTATCCCGTGGGCGCCCCCCGTGCTGGCCCCTGCCCCTCGGACATTCCCCTCTGCGCCTCCCCGCCTCCCGCGCCCTCTTCTGGGCGGCTGCAGAACTGCAGGGTCGAGCCCTAAACGCCCGGAATGGCGCTGGGGCTCCTGCCTCCCTTTCCAGGCTCCCCGCTTCCCCAAACCCCCCATCGCCATGCGTGGACGCTGGTTGCTGGGACGGGGTCATCTCCCTGACTGCTGTCTCCCTAGTCACTGGAGCTGATCCGGAAGCACGGGTTCTCGGTGGCTCTGTTCGCACCTGGCTGGGTGTACGAGTGTTTGGAGAAGGGGGATTTCTTCCAGAACCAGGACAAGTGAGTCCTGCGTGTCCCGGGGCCTGAGTGTGGCCCGTGGCAGGGAGGGTCTCAGGTGATTTCGCCAGCTTTTGGCCTTGCTCCCCTGGGGGTGGGGTTAAGGCAGGGCAAGGGGTTCAGCTGCCCTGGCTGCTCCTGGGGGTCGTGGAGACCAGTTAGTTACGCAGGAAGGACCAAGGTTGGGTACCCCGAGGGACCACTTCCTGCAGACTTGCAGTGGGGGGCTGCGGTCACTCGGGAAGGAGTGCCAGAAAGACTGGAGTCGCAAGAGTGAGTTCAGGGCGTCACGGAGCCCTCTGTGGACCTGAGTCTCCATGCGTTTCCCCGCAGGTTCTGGAGTTTGCTGGAACGCTATCTGCCCGCGCACAGCATCTGCTCCTTGCCCTTTGTCACTTCCTTCTGCCTGGGCATGGGGACTCGAAGAGTCTGTTATGGCCAGGTGCGTGGGTCCCGTGCTGGGTGGCCGGGGGCGAGGGGCTTCCCGGATGTGCCGCATGTTGGCGAAGGGGCTGCCTTCTCTCTCGTCTTTGGTCCTCACGTGGGACCGGTGGGGGGGGCCTTGGGCGTGACGGCTCCATCTGCCCCCTGCCCTCCCTCCACTTCTGTCTCTTTCTTCAGGAGGAGGCCGTGGGGCCCTGGTACCACCTGAGTGCCCAGGAAATCCAGCCCCTGTTTGGAGAGCACAGGCTGGAAGGGGACGGACGGGGCTGGGTGAAGATGCACTGCTGCCTGGAAGATGCCTGGAACGGGGGCAGCTCTCTGCTTATCCGGGGGCTGATTCCACCTGAGGTTGGAAACGTGTCTGTGAGGTAGGTGAGTGAGTGGGGCTGAGACGTAGGGCCTGTCAGCTTCCCCCATCGTCCATGTCAGTCGCCTAACTGGGCAGGTGGGCAGCAGAGGCCAGAGTGAGTACAGAGCCGGGGTTTTGTTTTATTGTGTGAAAAACACGCAACATACAGTTTACCATCTTCACCGCTTCTGAGTGTCCAGGAGAGTAGCGTCAGCTACCTGCACACTCTTGTGTGCATTTTCCTTTCGCAGACCTGAGGCTGGCCTCGCGGGCAGCCCGCTCCCCCTCCCCGTCCTGGAGGGAGAAGTTGGCGGATGGGACCCGGAACAGTCCCGCTTCCCAGCAGTTTCCCTGTGGCCTCTCATCACAGGACCTTCCTCCTCCAGGTTATTCTCCCTGCAGGTCCCAGTGCCGCCCAAGGTTTTCCTGTCCATGGTGTACAAGCTAGAAGGACCTTCGGCTGTGGGGGTGGCTTTGGAGCTCACCACGGGGGACGCAGGCAGCTGTCACGTGGGAGGCATCTCGGCGCTGAGCGGTGAGGGGATGGCTCCTTCCTTCCTCACAGGCCTCTGCCTTCTCAGGGGACGTCTCGGGGAGGAGGAAGCTAGAAAGCTGCATGGGGTGCGGGGGCAGCTGGGGTTGGGGGCACTGCTGTGGTCCAGGCCTGGACAGGGAGTTTCGCCCTTCAGCTGGAACCTCTGGGCTGCGGCCCTGCGGTGCGGGTGGAGGTGTGCTCCCATGGGGGGTCTTGTGCACCTGCGCCCTGAGAGCGAGGATGTCCATGGGCCAGTCCTGGTCATCCGTCCCTGAGTTTTCCTCCTCTCCTCCCTGTTCCCCTTCTCCTGAGGCCTCAGCCCATCGGGCCGAGAGCACCTGGGGCCACCAGGGAGTCTTGCTGGGCCCCCGGCTCCCGATTCAGTGACACCTCCCAGTGCGGTTTCCTTTGGACTCTCCTTGTTAAAGTCTTGTGTCTCCTGCCCCAGCAGAAACGAGCTCAAGGCGCAGTCCCCGACCCCTCCGGGTGCCCCCGACCAAGCTGGCCAAATGGGTGGGCCGCTGCGGCCAGCAGCTCAGCGGGGGCTGGGTCCAGCGGTGAGTCCCTCCCCTTCCTGTTGAATCCCCCGCCAGGGATGGCCACGCTGGGGTGGGGATTGAAGAGTGAGGGACTGTCCACTGAGAAACCCCAGAAATGGCGGGAATGGAGGGGCCCTGGGCCGACCCCTCGGATTTCAGGCAGCTCAGTGACACAAGACCGCAGGATCCACTTTGGGATGGAGCTCCCTGTGGCTCGGGGCCTCTGAGCAGCCAGTCTGAAGGTGCCAAGCTGAGGCCCCTTGGGACCGGCCTGTTTGCCTCTCCCAGCTGCTACGAAGTGAATCTGCGGGGCTGCCTCCTGCAGGCCCTCTTCGTTAATTTCTCCCGGCCTCCGGGCAGCCAGGAGGAGGAGAACTTCGTCTGTCGCCTTGGAGAGATCCAGGTGAGCTATCTCAGGGAGCCGGCTGGGGCTCGGCTGGGGCATCTGTCTGGCTGCAGATGAGGCCGAGCGCCCCCCTGCTGCCTCCGCTGGCCCGGGGGGATTGGGGCACAGGTGCGGGGGGTGGACCTTGCAGGGCCAGGCGCCCTCCAACCAGCCCTGGGCTCTCGGGCCGTGCTGAGCCTTCTCTCTTCTGGCAGGTGGTGGACGCCAATAGCCTGCTGACGCCTCTGCCTCAGGTGCAGGCCGTGACTGTCTCGCAGGTGCGCTGGCAGCCGGCCGCCTCCGAGGGGGAGAGCGGCCCCGCTGGGCTCCGGCTCAGCTGTACTCTGCACTGGGCCTACCTCCTCCCTCATGTCCGATGCTTCCGGATCCACTGCTGCCGAGGGTCAGGAGGTGACTCTCCTTGCAGGGGGCCGTCGGAGCCAGAGAAGCCCACACTCCTGGGCCTGGCTTTTGTCAACCGGTATCGGATAGTGGACCTAGCAGTGGCAGCCGCAGAGCCTGGCCGGGATGGCCGTGTGGAGTTCCTGGTGGAGCCCATCCCCAAGGAGGGGTTTCTGGTGCCGCGGGCCGAGTGGGGCAGGGCGGCCATGCTGTACTCCACGCCCCGCACATGAGCGACCATTAAAGCACAGAGTCTCCCACCTCAAGGATAAGACTTCTTCCGCACTGGGGCCTCACCCGTGTGCGGGGAAGGCCCGGGTCCCAAGGGCTGGGCCAGAAGGTCACGGGCCCCGGAAGGCTGTGGGCTGTGGCTCTTCGTTGGGGCATTAGGATAGGAAAACTGAGAAGTCAGTTTGCTGAGTTGATAATTCCAACGGTGAATGGACCCCCCCCCCTTTTTGTCTAATCCCTCTCCGTAGTATACAGTTTCCGGGTACAAGTGAAAAGATTTGGGAAAATTTAGTCTAGAAAATTCCATAAAGGGAATTGCCTAATAGGCTGAAAGATGCTTATGCTGACAATGGTGACCTTTTATTCCTGCAGTTGGGACGGTTAGAAGCGAGCTTAATGGTGGCGAGAGGGCCTCGGAGTAGGGCCTTGAGATGCTTCCAAGGGTGGGAATGAGATAGAGGGGCCCCGATGGGGGAGGAGAGCAGTGGGGTGGGGGGGGCAGTAGCTCAGGAACAGTGGCCCCTGCAAGTGCTGAGAGGGTGTCCCCGGGGGACCTCTTCCCCAGGAATGGGAGCCCCAGGCCAGGCTGCGCCAGGTCACACCAGCCCCAGGCAGGGCAGGCACCCGGGCCAGACCACCTCGTGTCCTGGCTTTTTCCCAGTTTACCGTCCCCCTGAGCCAGAGCCACTTCCGAGCATTCCCATCGGCCCTGTGTCCTGCTTCGTCTCTTCCGGGTCGTAGGTGCAAGCTGGTGAGCCCAGTGAGCTCGAGCAGCAGGAGGCCGGGCGGGGACCAGGAAGGCCCTCGGGGGGCACCCAGCAGCCCCCCAGCCCTGGGTGCAGGTCCGGGCCGCCTCCGTCACACCGTCTGGCTCCATCGCTCCCTTGAGCAGGTGTTAGTCCAGAGCATCAAGGCATCAAGCATCAAGGCATCGGGGCGGCGGCCCGCCCCACTGGGGCCCCTTCCTCCCGCTTCCTTCTCTCTCCCCGCACCTCCCTCCTTCCTCTGCCCAGCACTCTGCATGGGGAGGAGCGGGGTGGGCGAGCCAGAGATGGCTTCTCCAGCCACACAGCTCCCCTGTTGACACCTGGGCCGCCGCGGTGGCTTCCCAGGAGGGGTCTCTTAATCCCGCAGCCTTGGGTAACCCTGCTCCCCTGCCCTCTCCAGGCCTGAGTGGGCTGTGCCCTGACCCTTTGACGAAGGCCGTCAGCCCCTCATTCTTGGGGTCTCTCACCCCAGGCCTCATAGGCCAACGATGGGGGTTACTTTCCTGTTCCTCTTGTCCTCCCCCTGTGCTACTTGATGTGGACGATGCCAAGGGCCAGGGCCCTCTGGGGTGACCTCCCAGCTGGAGGGTTGGCCCCTTGTGTCACGCACGGTCAGCAGACTTGATTTTTACGCCGCAGTGAAAGAAGTGGCCGCCAGGCGGCAGTGCAGCCACACAGCATCCATCCTGGTCCTCGGAATTCGGAGAGGACCGCAGGACACGGAGGGGTTCTCCTTCCGGGCCCGTTTGCCTCTGTCTCCACCTGTCCTGCTTCCCGGGTGCCCACGTGCCCTTTTCCCAGCCCGACGCAGGACCTCTGGTTCTATGTCTTTCCTAATTGGGAACGTTTTACTCTTCATGCCCCACGCGTGTGGCCCAGCTCAGCCCCAGGACGGGAATAGGTTTGTCTGAGAGGGGGGAAGAGGGTTCCTGCGGGCCAGGAAGACACCTCCACTGGCTGACCCTGAACAGGTCTCCCAGCACCCCAGATTCTCCCTGTGAATCTGGAGCGTGAGGAGACTGTCGGGGTTGGGGAACCGCTCCCTTGACTCCCCCGGCATGCTTTGAGTCCCCCCCCAATTTTGAACTTGGGGGAACTGGGGTGGGGGCTCCTGGCTCCTCCCACCCCAGTTCCCAGAGGTGGGGGTCGGGTGGGGGGCAGGACTGGGCACCCGGAAGTGGGCAGCACAGCCGTCATGCCCCGCTGCTCTTATTTCAGGAGGCTTTTTTTTTTTTAAGTGCTGGTTTTCCGAATATTTTATGCAGAGAAGGAGGGAAAATTTATAGTGGCAATTATTTTCTCACAGTCTGGCGCGCAATTAGAAAAAAGGGGGCTTAGCAGAGCATGGCGTGCTGCGGGATGGCACAGCCCCAGCTTCCCAAGAGCACGGTCCCCAGTCCCACCGACGGTAAAGGCTCGTATGCAGGAAAATAATATGTCGGCGTTTAAGCCTGTGCCCCTCTGGCGTGTGTAATCGCTCCGAAATAAATGATCCGACGCTGTGAAAAATGAAGAACGCAGGTCTTGGTGAGACGTGGGGCGGACAGCGCGTCCCGGGTTTGGAGCCCGCCCCCATCGCAGCGCCCAGCCCGAGGCTTTCAGGCTCTTGGTTTGGATTCTGCTGCTTCCCTTCCCAGCTCTCCCTCCTCTTCTGGCTGGGAGTTGAGGATGGCGGCCACTGTCCTCCACCCCACTGCGCCGGGGCTGGGGACTCACACCCGGGGTGGAGCAGTGGGCTTACCTTCAGGCAGCTCCTTTCCTTGGGACCACGGCTGGGCCCCGGTGCACAGGCAGAGCCAGTGGTGTGGGCAAGATCCCTGAGGGCACCAGCCTCAACTGCCCAGCCGGCCCTCCTGTATTCAGATGTCTGCCCCACCGGTCATCAGGCACACATGTGGAGTGGCCACCACTCAGCAGCCGGTGGGGCTGGGGGGCCTTTCTGCCCCAGACTCTGCTGGTAACGTCACAGACCTTGCTCGCAGGGTAGACAGGGCAAGGCTGCGGGGAGCACGTGTGAGCCCTGCCTCCGGACTCCTGGGACGGGATGGGGAGATGGCAGTCTGGAGGAGAGCATGGGGGCTCTAGACTGTCTCCCATAGGGTCTTCTGACTCCCCTCTGGCCATCTGGCTTCCTGGGAGGAGCTGCCCATCCTGGGGCCACCCACAGTGGGCGTCCTGGTCCTCTGTGCCCTCTACCCTCTGTGCCCGGGAGCTGGCAAATCAAAAAGAGTTGTCCTGGTTTGAAGAAAAATCTTTATTAATAATCTTAATAATAATAATGCGGTTGATTTGAATGGTCACACCTTGGAAGCATACAGAATGGTAAGAAAGGAAGCCTGGGGCCTGGCTGCAGTCCCGGGGTTGAGAGGGGTGGGAGGGCGCAGGGCCGGGGGTGGAGCTGCTGCAAGAAAAGGGTCGAGAACAGCAGAGGGTGGAGGGGCCTGTACAGAGGACGAAGCCGGAGGCAGGGCGGGGCTATGTACAACGGGAATAGAAAAGGAGCCTCATCTCAGTAGCTTCAGGAGCTGATGCTGAATATAAAGTGAGGTGTATTTTTTTTCCTTTTAAAGTTTTGTGAGACAGTGGAGCCATGTTGGGAGCCTACATCTTTTGTTGTTTTTTGCTGCTCCCCCGACTCCAGCTCTCCCTGCCTGGCCAGCGGCTCCTCCCTGCTGCCTGCTGTCTGTTGCCCCCGCGAGTCTAGGACCTGAGCCGGGAGCAGGGGAGGGGGCTGCGGACCGCCCAGGCCTTCCCCCACCCCTGGCTCTCCCTGCTTGGACGTGCCGTCCAGACCCATAGCACCGTGACCCGAACCCTCGCCGTGCAGCCAGGTGCCGGCCCGTCCCTCTGTTCCTCTCTGCAGGACTGGGCCCTGCAGGGCGGGGGCCAGAGGGCTCTTCCCAGCTGCAGCGTGAGGCTGACCTTCTCTCTCCTGGACCAGGCCCAGGGCCTCCTCCAGAAAGGGAACCAGAAACGACCAGTCAGAACAAGACCTCGGCCTCAAGGCCCTCACCCCTGGCCGGGCAGCCAGAGCCCCCTCATGTGGAGGGAGGGGGCCTGGGTGCCCTGTAGTTCTGGAAACATATCAGCCCTTGGTGTTGAGGTCGGACCCCAGGGCTGCTGGTTGGACAGCCTCCAGTGGCTGCAAACTCCTCCCCAGGTTCGCAGGACACAGGTGTTGGCGGCGCGGCAGGAGGGGTAGCCGGGGCCCAGAGCGCAAGACACAGGGTGACTGGGCACAGCCGAAGCCCCGAGATGAAAAGCAGCCCCCGTCCCCGCGCCCGCCCAGTCGTCCCTCCGCCGGCACAGTCGGCAGCCAAGGTCGAGTCCTGCTGGCCACTCTTCCTGCTTGGGCCTGCAGCCGCTCGCCACTGGCCCACGCTGCCTTGAGTGGGGCCCGGAAGGAAGACGTGGTAGAAAACGGAGTCCCTCCCCTCCCGCCTCCCTCCTGCCAGCGCGCTGCCGGCGCCGGGGGCCGCGGACCTGCTCCCTCGCTGCGGTGCGATGGCTCGCGGGCTCGCGGACTCGGACGCGGTGGGTGCTTCTCGGTTTGGTTGGCTGTTTTGCTGCTTGGATCTGAACATCTTTTTTTGTTTTGTTTTTTGTTTTGTGATTTTTTTGTGTTTTTTTTGTTTTTGCCCTTCATGGTCCAAGAAGGAAACGGTGGAAGCTTTCACTACAACAGAAACAGAAAGGCGCGACTTGCAGTTCACAGGAGCACCGGCCAGGCGTGCTGCCGGGGCAGCGGGACCCGGGACCCCGGGTGCCAGGAGGGAAGAGAGGAGGCGCCCCCAAACCGGCCCCGCTCCCAGCTTCAGGAGCCCCCTCATCTTGCGTAAGGGAATTTAATGCAGACCTCCGGCCTCCAGGGCAGAGAGGGCACGGCCGGTGGTGGGGGCAGAACAGGGCAGCCGGGATGAGCGCAGCTGGCAGACGCAGCTGGTGGACTCTGCTAAGACCTGGGTGGGCAGGGTCTGGCTGCTCGGCGCAGATGAGGGCAGAGGTCAGGGCGTGGTGGGTGGATGACGCTGCATGGGCCACGTGGGGGTCTGGAATGAGGCGGCTGAGAAGGTGCTCTGGGCAGTGGTGGTGAGTTGGCTGGGCACCCTGCGTGTGACCTGCCCACTCCACCAGCCAGGACAGATGTGCTGGTGGAGTCGGCGGAGGCTCGCGCCCCGGCTGGCGGGGACCCGCACCCTCTAGCTGCGCCCACACCCCTGGAAGCCCAGCCCTGGCACATAGGAGACCTGGGCCTCCTTGGTCCCTGCCACTTTTTCCTGTCGCAGAGGTACCAGGGCCGCATATGAAACTTCCAAAAGCTCCCGCGGCTGTCTCAGCTTCACCTGCAGGCCCCAGAGCCCTGCAGCAGAGCTAAGCCCCAGGCCTCTCGGGACGGCAGGTGGACGCTGGGCACTGTTCCGCCAGGGAGTCCGGAGGACGGGCACCACCCTCCCCTGCTCTCTCACTCAGACTCCCCCCCCGGAAATGTACCTGGATAAGAACGTTTCAGGTTGGGGAAGGGGAGATGGTGCTGCACTCTGCACAGACCCAGGTGCCAGGCTGGCAGGGACCCCATCTCAAGACTGTGGCTGGAGAGGACAGACTGTGGGCGGTGAGGCAGACGGGCTGAGCGGAGGGCCCTCGGGCGCTGCAGGGCTGGACCGCTTTTGGGCTCTGGGGCAGGGAAATTTCTCCCTACGCTCTCCCTTCTTATAACAGAGACTAAGGAACCCCTGAGGCTGGTGGGGCTCCCGCACGACTTGTGACAACTTCAGCAGGAAACATCAATAAAGTTTAATCAGAAATGTTAGTTTAGCTGGATGGGGACAGAGGGCAGAGACACTTACTCCTGTGATTAGCTGGGTGACGATGGGGAGGGAGGAGTACTGTCGAGGCTAGGAACCCACCGACTGAGGCAGACAGACGGGAGCCCCTTGCTTCCTGAACCCCAGGGGAGGGGCCGGGGCTCTGGCCCAGACTGGTTGGGGTGGCTTCCTGGGGAGGCCGGGCTGGCGTCTTCCATGGCTCTGTGGCCCGGGGGCATGGGGAGTGGGCATGGCCCTCTCAGGCTCTATTGCTAGTTCTCGGGGAGGGGTCTTCTGCCAGCCTAGCCCCTCCCACTGTGTGCATACTGTACCTGAAATGGCTGGGGGGGGGGGCACAACGTCAACAGAGTCAAAATAGGAACCAAGGTTTCAGACATACGGGGGTGACCAGGGTCAAAGACACACACGCCATCGTGGCGGGGAGACCAGTTGGCCGGAGGTAAAACCTATGGACTTAGAGTCGCAGAGGTCAGCGGCGCGCGTCGCTGACCGGGAGGGGCGCACTGTCCTCCTGGTGGCTGTGCCTGGTTTTGGACTGCTGGGTTTGGTGTGTACTAGGCAGTCAGTGTGAATGCTGTTAGGGGCTGGGCCTCTTGCTAGTAGGGGGTGAAGCGGCTGTACCCTCCTCGGCAGAGGCTAGCCTGCAACATCAAAGATGAAAAACAGCCAATCAGTACCGCCTTTTGGGAGAGGGGGAAAAAGCAAAAAGAAAAAAAAAATAAGGAAAAGCAAAAAGAGAAATAGCTAAATCCCGTTTTCTGCCCGCCTCACGGTCTGCCTCGGGGAGAATGGGCGCTGGTTGTCATGGCAGCAGGAGGGGCCCTGGGCCTGTTTCCGATGTGGTGGTCTTGGGGTCAGGGAGGTGCTGGGGTCACCAGCCACAGTGCTTCTGGATAACGAGGCTTGAGATGTTTTTCGGCCACTGTCTTGGCTCAGGCCTGGCCCTTCCCTGCCAGCTTTCTCTGTCATCTGTAATCTGGGGGGCAGGGCTGAGCAGAAGCCCCACCTCCTCAGCGCCCAGCGGGGCTGCCGGGGTCAGGACTCAGCCCCTCCAGGCACGGGAGGGCGGAGGGACCTCTTGTCAGGGTTCCCAGGGCCTCGGCTCTACCAGGAGGGGCTGCATCTGCTCACCCAGCTCCGTGGGGCCTCCTGGGGTCCCTGCGCCTCCTCCATCCTGCTGGGAGGACGGGCCTTTGGCACTGTTGCTCTCCGGTGCCCCTGGGCTCCCCTGGGTCAGGGAGGCCCGCACAGGAACCTCCTGCCCTACCCACCAGTTTCCCCAGAAAAAGGAAGAAAGTGGCAAGTGGCAGAGAAGGGAAGTTGGGGAAAAAACAGAAAATCTTAAAAAAATCAATAAAAGGAAACACAAGAGGGAACCCTTGTGAATTACGATCCTGGAGCCACGGGGCCTGCAAGCCACGGTTCTGGGGCCTCCATCCAGGAGTGGGTGTGGGCCCCCACCCTGAGGCCTGGGCCCCATGGCTGCCAGCAGTCACCGCAGGCTGCCTGGGATATCTGAGGCTCGTTAAACATCAAAAAAGACAAAACAAAAACTGGGAGGGAGTAATCAAAAACAAGGGAGATGAAAAAAAAATCCGTATTGTCTCTGAACCTCCTCCCTCTTGACCCCCGCAAAAATGTTTTCATCTTTGATGCTGGATGCCAAGCTAGCTAAAAACCGACAGTAACACCCCCTGGGGTTGGGGGTGGGATGGGCCTGGGAGGTAGGTGTCCACTGCAAGCAGATTTGGGGGTACAGAGTGAGCTGGGCTGTATGTGTCAACAGCTGGCCATACACACACACATACACACACGCTCACACACACACACACTGGCCCACACACCTCCGGCCTCAGCAAGCCCAGGAGTGCGCCTCTTCCGTCCCGCCCCCGGCCCGTGGTCAGAGGCCCCGTCTCCCCAGGAGAGGGCCTGCAGACTCAGCCGGAGCCACGGACGGGCCATGGAGCAGGGCCTTGGGTGAGAAACAGCAGGTAGCCCTTGTTCCCCACCTCGATGTGAGAAAAGGTACAGCAAGGGGGTGACAGAACACAGAGGGACCATGGCACGGACACACCCACATGAGGGGAAGTGGAGGCCCTGCCTGCCTCTGGAGCCTCTGCCGGAGGGTTTTGTTTGGTTTTCCTGGTGAGGGGAATGGAAGGCCCGGACGGGACTTTCGTTACAGGGCTCAGAAAACCGGGCCGCACCAGGATGCTTCCCAGACGACCAGACGTCACTACTGGGCAGCCGACTGTCTGGGCAGACCTGCCTCCCTCTAATTCCACAAGGGCACAAAAGGGCAAGTCCTCCTCCAACTCAAATCCAGGCCTCTGTCTTCCAGGCACCAGGCCGAGGGCTGGGTCATTCCCCTAAGGGCTTGCCCACTCGCCCACCCCCCGCCACACACCTGGCTGCAGCGCGAGCCGTCTCGTCACGGCTCAGGGCAGCCAGGCCCCAGCCTCCTTACCATGGTTCCAATGCTGTAGGTCGCCGCGGGGCCAATGGTGTGATGGTAGGGGTCAGCAGCTGCGTAGACTCTGCCATAACTGGGGAGGTGAGCACAGGGGGTGGGGTGTGGGCAACGGGGCATTTGGGGGGCCAGCAGGTCTCCTGCCTCCTCCCAGACGGCGCCCCAAGGCCCCTCCCTCCCCTGCACGCCCCCTTCTTCTTCCTGCCTGTTTGGAGGGAACACAGCCGGTCACCCTCTGAACACGTCCAGCGAGTGCTGACCCTGAGCGCTGGCCTGCTGCGCCCCCGACAAGACCCACAGGCTGAGATACAGTGTGAGGCTGCGAGGAAGGTGTGGGTCCAAGGGTGCCGCCTGCCCTTGAGAGGGAGGGCTGGGCAGTTCCCAGGCCAGAGCCGGCACGCGATGGCTGTCCTCCACGAAGCGCCCACCGCCTGGCCGGTACTGGAGCCCGCACGCTTCCCCAGCCTGCAGCCCTGCAGCCAACAGGCCGAGTGCCCACAGGGAAAGGTGACAGGCCAGCCCCCCCCACAAGACCTACCCTCAAAACAAAAGAGAACCCCCCTTGGGCCTCTGGGTGTGCTTCCAGGTGGGCAGAGGCCTCTGCTCCCAAGGTGCACACACTCTGCCTTTCTTTCTCGGGGTTGAAGGGTTTCAGGCCTGGGAGCGCTGAGAAGCGTCAGAGGCATGCCCGAGCAGAAGCAAACGCTCCTAATTACCTTTCTCACTCGGGCCTCCAGAGCTTGGGGAGGGGGGTTAGGCCTCCAGGGCTGGGCATCAGAGGAGCTGTCCGCTACCCGAGAACCAGGGGGTCCCGAGGCTCCCCTCTCTTGCAGGCAGGAAGTGATTACAGAAGTTTGGGGCTTGCTGGCTTGGGGTCTCCAAGCTCACATGGACCTGCTCTCCTTTGCCCAGACCCTGCGTCCACCAAAGGGAGGCACCCCCAGGCCCTGAGTGTTGTGGGTGAGGGTTCCTGTCTGTCCCAGCCCAGCCCGACGACCCATCCATCTTCTCCCCGCCCCCGCCCACCGCGGGTACCTGTCGCTGTAGGCGGCCGCGGCTGCTGCGGGCTGAGCGTATCTGTAGGCGGCATAGCCTCCCTGCAGGGTAAGGGGAGGACACGGCACACGGGCTTAGTGGGCTGGACACAGCATTTCAACCTTCATCTTGGCCAGGTGAGGGGCAGCTGGTGCAGGCCTGGGGGTACCTGGCTTCTGGTTTCGTGGCATGGTTCAAGGTGGGGTTTCTGTTCACCTCATTCATTGATGCGTCCATTTGTGCGTTCAACACACACGGGTGAGCATCAATGATATGTCTGGCTGTGTTCAAGGCTTTGGCACACGGTAGGTGCTCACAGAGTCGCCACCAGGCCAGCGCAGCCCTGACTCTGATGCTGATGGGTATGGAGGCTCGGTGCTATCCTGGACACTGGGATGGGACAAGGGCAAAGGGCATTAACTCAGACCACGTCTTAGCCCTGACCAATGGACTGCTGAATTACAGGCGACCACCCGGGATGGAAATGAGGTCTTGTGTGGGGTGGGGGTGGGGGTCGTCAGCAAGGGCTCCGAGCTAGAGGAAGCAGTAAGTGCAGCCCCGTGAAAGAAGAGAGGAGACAGGACCCCATCAAGGGGGTCTGCCCTGGAGCCTCTACCTCCTGGTCTCTCTCTGGCCTCTGCAATGGACACAGGGTGCCTATGGGGGCTCACTCAGTGACCCCAATGCTGTTAGGGATATGGGAGATTCACCCACTGTCCCCATCATACAACTGACACCTTGTGAAACGGAGAAGACACGCCTGGCTCATCGGGCTGCTGGGGGATCCATTGCTACTCGCACCCTGAGCACAGATAACCCAGGTTTACCTGTGCTGAGGTCGCCCCCTGGGCTCCCAGGACGGGAGGGGGTGGGGGGAGTGGGGCTGGGAGTGGGAGACACTGACTGTTCACTGAGACATACGAAACGCCAGATTCCACCCTCCCTCCCCCGGGGCTACACTTACATAAATCTCAGCACCATAAAAGCCATCCTGATACACGACCCTGGAAGCAAACGGACAAGAAAGTGGTGGGAACGCTGGAGAGGTGGGGTAGGCCGGCTCCGGTGTCTGCTGAGGAGGGAGGGGGCAGGGTGCCAGCCCTGCCCATGGGACTGGCATTTTAACAAGCGTTTGCTCCAGTGCCCTGTTTTGGTATAACAATAGAGTAACACCCTTGCTGGTCAGCTCCTTTCTCCCACAAACCCAGGGGCCCGTCGGCCCACCTTGCTTCCCCTTCCCCTACTCCACCCCAGGCAGCTGTATCCCCCCCATTAGGGTCGGAGGGCCCCGGGGAACGGACCAGGGAGGGCTTAGAGAAGGCCCACTGAGCTCCAGGGCCGACCACCACCCATTAAGGCATCGGGCAAGGTGCTGGGGCTCTAAACATCCCTCACATGCCAGAGACCCTGAGATCCGGTGGCAGGGCGGAGGTGGGTGTACTGATGTGGAAGCGACTGCTGTGTGAAGTTTGGGGTTCCCACCGCCCCCCACCCCCGCGCCACAGTGCTGGAAAGGCTGCCTAGCCCCTCTGGCTGCACCACGCCCCCCTCCCCACGCTCCCGGGGCCGTTCTCCAAGCCTCCCTCCCTGTGCGCCCCAGGTACTCACGCTCCGTAAGTCGGGATGGGGGGCGGGGGCGGCGCAGCCCGAAACGTATTGTACACAGCCCGGCCCCGGCCCCGTAGGTGCGCGCCCCTGTAGGCAACAGCTGTGCCGGTTGTGGGGTAGGGGAACCCCGTCACTGCAGGAAAGGGCGTCGGAGAGGAGACAGTGTGAGAGGGAAGGCTAAGGGAAGGAGGGGAGGCAGGAGGGGAGGCAGGAGGGCTGGGGCCTGACCACGGCCGCATGGGGCCACACATCCCGCCTGGCCACGCCCACATGGCCACGCCCCACCACGCCTCGGCCTGGCCACGCCCACCCGAAAACCGTCCCCGCCTAGCCACGCCCCTGGCCACGTCCTCCCACCCAGGACGACTGGCCAATGACCGCCCAATACCCGGCCAGGCCCGCCCCAGCCCCGCGCCGCAGCTCCAGCCTTTACCCGCATAGAATTCGGGTCCATAGACTGCCCCTACCACCGGATTTAGCTTCCAGCCTAGAAGAGAAGCAAAGAAACCCAATCACTGTCTTCCCCATTGTCTCCCCACCTCACACTATGCTTGGGAACCCCAAGGACTCCAGGATGAGCCCCACTGGGACATTCCGAGGCCGTGGCCACTGCAGAGGACGGGCGGGACCCCTCCGTCTGCAGTCAGGGTAGATGGATTAGGCGGGAACACAGTCCCTGGGCCCCTCTTGGGATGCTGCAGCCTCACTGGCTGAGTGCTTTCTGCTCCCTGACAGAGACCCAGTCACTGCTGACGATCCTCCCGGTGTCTTGATTCTTTTCGCATTTCGGCCTTCCCCAGCCTGCCCCAGGCCCTCCCTGTCCTGGGGCACTGGCCCCAGCAGCTTGGGGTCTGCAGTGTCTGCAGGAGAGCACGAGGAGGGAAAGTGGAACGCGTTATTATGCAACGTCTGTAGGCCCCCAGCTGGGATGGGGGCTGCTGGTGGCCTGGGTACGTTAGTGCCTGACGGCCCAATCTCATGGGAGCTGTCTCATGTGGGCACCTGGCTGCCTTCCAGGACGGTCAGAGGCTGCCGTAAAGGAGCTTGGTCTCAGCCACGGCGACCTCCTTCACCTCCTGCCCATCTCTGTCCTGGGTCGGGGCTCCCGAGGGGCTCCCTTTCTCAGTGCTGAGTCCTGCTTTTGCTATCCTCTGTCTGTTTTCCCCCAAAGCAGCCGGTGGGAGGGCTGCCGGGGGAGGAGGTGGGGAAGAGGGGCCTTGGGATTAGGGATAATGAGAAGGACAGCTAGCATCCTCTGACCACTTTACCATATACCACACTGTCCTAGACCCATCCGACGAGGAAGGTGTCACGGCCTCCCATCTTACAGATGAGCAAATGGAGTCTCAGGGAGGCGTGGCAGCCTTGAATCACAGGGCTGGAGAGTGGCAGAGCCAGACCAGCTGTGGGATGCCAGGCCCACGTTCCTGGCCACTCCCTGGCCCCCAGCCTCTCCCGCTCTGCAGGTGGGCAGGCTGGTCATCCTCTCCCACCAGAGACCCAGGCGCACGGGTGAAGGCCTGCTCCCACCTGAGGCTCTGGGGGTAGAAACCAGCCAGTTGAGCCTGTACCAGCTCCAGGTGGTCAGGAAGTGAGGGTGGGGTCAGCTCACGTGACCAGGCCCAGCCCCTGGCCCCTCAGCTTATCAGGGTCTTATCTTTGCAGCACACCCCCAGCCCAGCTCCATGTCTCAAGTCCAGATTCTAACAGCCCCACTGCTGGGCTGGCCGGGAGGTGTCCAGGACAGAGTTTCTGGGGCCTTGTTCCTCCTGGGGGCCCGTTCTCCACACTCTCCATGAGACTGTGGGTCGCCTTCCATCCCTGGTCCACCATCACATGACCAGCACAGATGTTTGCGTCTGAACGTTGCTGCTAGGCCTCTGGAATCTTCTATAAATACCAGGTCAGGAGGGAAGAAACGCTTCATCTTCTGGGATGACCTCCAGTCCCAAGAACTGAGTCTTCTTAGTAGAAATCCACGATGGAGCAGAGTCCTGAGCCCGTGACCCAAGCCCGCCTCCCTTAGGTCCCATCTGGCAGCTCTCCTGCGTGCAGTCAGAGAGGCTGTACTTCTGCTTCGGATGGCCCTGGCCCCTCCCTCTGCCAATTCTGGAGTCCTGGGTGCCTCCACCTGTCGCTCTGGCCCCAATTCACTGTCTGGGACCCCAGATGACAGAGGCAGTCGGAGACCCACCTGGGTGGATCCTTTGTTTCTTCAGCAAATAGTAACACCTGGTCAAACCTTGTGAGTCTATTTCCTGAAGTGGAAATTTCTGCCCCTCTGACCGACTGATGAATTGAGTCCTCTGAAGTGTTAAGCAGAGTGAAGCCTCAGTCAACAGAGCCCATGAGCTGGGCTTCACTGCCACCTGCAGGGAACCCAGGGCTGGCCCACTGCAGCCCTTGTCACTCTTGCCCAGGCCAACTAAGATGTTTAAATGAAACCATGTTTGCCACCGAAGTGGGCAGAGGTTTCTCCCTCTCTCCACTCCCCGTCGCTCAACCGGCCTTGGTTCTGTGCCCATTCCGAGCCAAGGGTGCACTTGTTCAGGGATGGATTCTCTTCCGAATCCCATGTCCCTCCACATCCTCAGGTCTGCCCAGAAAGCAGGGGCGTGTGGCTCTCGGGAGAGGCTGCGCAGCCCCCTGGATCACCCTGGGCCTGTAAAAACGTCTACCGCTTTCCTTCCTGTGCTGAGCACCAGGTCACTGAAATCATACACAGCGTGTGCTCAGGACAGGCGCGAAGCCGGGGAGCCCCCAGATTTTTAGAAAGAATTTGAGCTTTGCTAGTCCTCAAAAAAAGCAGGATGGGAGCGACAAGAATCTCATCTAAATGGGGTCTGGCCAGTGCCCCAGCCCTGCCCCAGGAGGGAAGACTGGGGGGCCCAGCTGGCGAGTCAGGCGGCAGATCTGCCCACTGTCCTGCCCTAGGTTTTCCATGCTGGCCGGTCCCCTGACTCCATGTATATCTGATCAGACCAGGACAAGAGAGTCTGGGGGTGGCTCAGTCCACTCTTCCCTGCTAGTGGGGGTGGGAAGCAAAGCCCATGTCCTGCCAGGAGACTCGTCCCGGTGGAGCAGGGCTGCTGCTCCCTGGCTAGAGGAGCAAAGTCAAAAAGGCCCCAAAGAGTTCCCAGCTACACTCAAACCAGTCCCCGCACCAGTCCTGGCCTGGTGGAGTTAAGTCACCCAGAGGCTGAGAGCCGTCCCTCCACGCCTCCCTGCAGCCAGCATTTAGCATCAGCTGTTTTGTTTCAAAGAAGACTGGCCACATCTGCTTACAGTCGGGTCCAGGTGCACACGGGCACACTGCTCAGCTGACGCACACTATGGCCAGCGGGGCCTCAACCTTTCCGTGTTTCCAAGGCCCAGGGGTGGGCGGTGGGGGGCTGTCCCTCTAACTGTCATCATACTCATTAAATGCTGAGCGCCTCTAGCCTCGACACTTAGAAAATAAGGAACGATCCAGGAAGTGGCCACTCTCCGCCGTACCTGAAGCCTGTCCTCGGCCTCCGGGTACGGCCACGCTCGGGAAAGCACGGGGCTCTCACCAGCTGTGCGGGTGGAGGCGGGTGGCCCCAGCTCTCCTCCTGCTTCGCTGACCCACCCCCTTCTGACCGCGGCAGAGCCGGGACGTGAGGGGGCACTCAGCATCCAGGGAGGCTGGCCTCCAGCAGCCTGGGCTCCTCCTGGGCCCTGTCCCCACTGGTGGCCCCTGCAGCCTCCCTGGGGTCTTGGGCCACTTACCGTTGGTATAGGGGTTGGCAGTCTTCTTGTTGGTCATGACTCGGGCCGTGGCGTTATTGACCTGCCCAGAGAGAGGGAGGGAGAGGCTGAAGGGAACATTAGCCTGTAGGCCACTGGCCGCGTGGTCCTGCTCTGAACTTCTCCTCCGTGGCCGCCTCGGAGGGGGCTGGGGGCTGGGGAGGAGGCCCTGGGACGCCCAGGCGAGGCACAGGACCGCCTCCTCTTCTCGCCTGGCCCCCCACCACGGCCTGCCCTCCCCCCGGGCCTCCTCCCTCCGAATGCTGCCCGCACCTCACCCCCCGGCTGAGATCCTGGGCCATCACTGTTCCCAGCACTGGCTGGTGCCCAGCCTGGCCCAGGCCCCGGGCCCTCAGCTTAAGCATTGCATCCAGTCCCACTGGCTCTTGCCATTCACAGGACTGTTCCCACAAACCGAGCCCAGCCTCTCTCTGGCAACCCAAGGCCACTGGAGCAGCTGGCTGGTGGACTCTCCCCAAAGTGCTCTCAGCGCAGCTAACAGAATGGCCCCCAAGACTTCTCTGCCGTGGGTGGCTGCTGAGGCCCTCCTGGTTGTGGGCACCAGGATGGTCACCCCTCCCCGTGGGGGCAGCATCCCTTTCCCTTGAGGCCAGCAGAGAGCTTTCTGTGGGGGCGGGGGGCACACGTGCCCGTGGTGGTGGGGCAAAGCCAATGGGGGAGGAGCAGGTAGGTACCAAGGGAGTGGGTCCTACTGTGCAGACATCTAAGGCCGTGGTCAGGCTGCCCAGAGCACTGGGCTGGGCTGTAGGGAGGAGGAGAAAGCAGGGCAGGTGTGGAACTCGAGGGAGGGGTCTGGGCCGTACTGCCTCCCCCCGGTCAGTGTGAGCCCCTGGGGCCTGGGGCCGCAGCCTGGGCTGCCGGATGCTGGGCTGGAGCCCGGCTGAGGTTGGTGCCTCTGGCACTCCTTCTGCTTCTGGAAACCCTCCCTCAGGTCCTTCCACCGCTCTTCCAGTGGCTCCGCACTAGCCGTTGAGCCCTCCCTCCCTGGCCACCCTTGCTGCCCGCCCTGCTCGGGAAGCCCAGCTCCCAGACACCAGAGCCTCAGCACTGAGCAGGGCACACGCAGCCGCCCGGGAAGGGGTGGTGGAGGCGGGCGTGTCGGGGGACCCCTCGCCTTCCCTCCCCTCTGCGCCTCTGGGCTGGATTCCTTTCTAGGCTCTGGCTCGTACTGCTGCCCACCCTCTGGGGGATAAAGGCAAGGGGCAAACTGCAGGATGGGGCAGCATGGGGAGGGGGGACGGGGCAGCTGCCGCTCCTTGGTGAGACTAATGACCTGCTCCCAGCCACGGGCAGGCTGGGCTGGTTGAGGTCCTTGGAGCCGCCAAGCCTCAGAGACGAGACTTCTGGGGCTCCTCCCAGTGTCTGGCTGAGCCCCACAGCTGGGGACCTTTTCCAGGAATGAGAGGGAGGGGGCAGGCTGGGGGGCCCTTGGGTGAGCCTGAGGCCTAGACCCAGAAGGCGTGGCGGGTGGTGGGCTCGGCTCCGATCTCAGCTTGGCCCTGCCATGGGGCCCTGGCCTGGCTCTCTGCATGGCAGCAGCGGGGCTGGGTTGGGGGCCCAGGGTGACCGGAGGCGGCTCTCAAGGGCATCCCTGCCGCAGCACACTTATCTGAGCACCTCAATTTTCCGTCCCTCTACGATCGTCCCATTCAGCTTCTCCCGGGCTCGGTCAGCATCTGAGCTAGTTTCAAAAGTTACAAACCCAAAACCCTGTGAGCGGAGAAGGACAGACATGGAGAGAAAGACATAGGATGAGAAAAAGGAAAAAAAAGGAGGCGTGGGGAGTGGGGGGGGGGCAGGGCAATGGGGGGCGGGGAGAGAGAGAGAGAGAGAGAGAGGGGTTGAGTCAGGTGAGTTGAAGGAGAGACTCGGGCAGCCCAGAGGTCTGTCCTGGTGCCACTGGCAGGACGCCTGGGAGACATACGGCCCCGGGGGTGGGGCAGCTGCTGGCCTGGCCTGAGCCTGACCTGAGCTGACCGCCTGGCACTTGAAGGGACAGGCCAGAGCTATAAGAGAGATGCTGACCTGACCAGGGGCCAGGACTGTTGCCCTCACCCCACCTGGGGGGCCAAGGCTGGGCTTCTGGACCGAGTGGGGGCAGCCTCATCCATCGTCATCCCAGGAGCCCCAACCGGGGCGGGGGGGTCTTCCCGTCCAGGAGCGGGCACCCTCCCGCCTGCCCCCTGCAGGCCCTCCACCAAGTCTCCGGGCAGCTCCAGGAAGGCCGGTGGCCCCCGGGGGAGCGGCTCGAAGGCTGGGGACCCAGGCCCAGGGGCCGGGGCTCCAAGTGCAGACAGAGAGGTCCTGGCGACTTAGAGAGAAGGAAGCCTCAGCAGCGGCAGCGACAACACAGACAGCGGGGTGGGGAGGGTGGGGCGGGCGGAGGAGCGGGGAGTACAAGCACCCGTGTCGCTCAGGGGTCCTCAGGCTCGGAGCTCTCCAGGAAGCAAACGCACATTTCACACGTTAGCCTGGCGGGACCTACAGCCGGGCGCTGTAATGGTGGCGGCCTCTGGGCGGCACCCACCTTGGAGCCCCGCTCGTTAAAAATGATCTCCACGTCTAAAATTTTTCCGAATTGCTGCAGAGACAGAGATGGGGGTGGGGGAGACAGGAGAGGGTGTGTTAAGACTGCTGGCCCGGCTGGCCTGCTCCCCAGGGGACCCTTGCCCCCTGTCTGTGTCAGGTCCTCTGCCCCCGGCCCTCTCTCCACCTCCTGCAGGGACATGAAGGTGCTCTTGGGTAGCCTGGCGGCGGGGGGGCATCCCTCCCCACCTTCCCGTGCAGAGAGCTTTTCCCTCCAGGATGCTGGTCCCATCTGCGGTGTTGTCAGCATCCTCTCCTCTCCCTGCTGGGACTTTGACACAAGTTGCTGACAGACAGCCCTAATTCACACACATGGGTTCTGGGTAAGTCCTTCCCAAAAGGTGGGGTGCTGCCAGGGAGAGAAGCCCCTGGAAGAGAGAAAGTGCTAGGGAGGGACCCTGCACTGCCTGCTGCCTGTGCTGTTTGGGGCTGGGCTGTGTGTGGGGCAGGGTGAAGTGACCCCAGGCCCTTCTGCCTGACCAGGACATACCAGTCAGCTGGGCCCAGACGCTCTGGCTGCCCCCTTCCTGCCCCATCGCTGGCCTGGAACTCCCAAGGGGCAGCCTTGTCTCCCTCACTGGCACGTGAGACCAGGAACCTGTGAACCAGGTCCCCTAAAATCCCAGTTGAGGTCCCGAGGGGCCTGTCCTGAGGTCTCCAGTGCATACAATTGATGTAACATTTGGAGGTGGGTGTCACGTGGGCAGGGAGGGACGTGGAACCAGACAGTGAGGTAATGCCAACCCTGACAAGTACTGGAGGGGGAGGATGGTGCTGCTGTGCTGCAGGGGCGAGTGAACTCATGGGCGTCCTGCAGGGACCATGGGTGCCCCTGGGCGGCCTGTAGGGACTGAGTGTGCTGAGGCCCGTGATGTCGGGACTGGAAGGGCGTCCAAGTGAACTGACCTAATAACATCGTAATACCAGCTGCTCCGAGTGGGGGCCCCGGGCTCAGAGAGCTTTGGTGGCTGCCCAGGCCCAGGGCCAAGAGCGGGCAGAATTCTCATCTTCCGATGATTCTAAATCCTGCCTGCACCCTACTGGGTCTAACCCCAAATCCAGTGGGGCCTGGCCCCCAGGAAGAGAAGTGGACATCTGGGCCAAGGGCAGGTGTAGGTGCTGAGTCCATCCCAGGAGGGAGACCTCCTGTTTGCCTGACAGATCCCATCTGGGGTGGTGGATGGCATGAGGCGAGGGCTGGGGTTCAGGGCCCAGAGCCTGCCTGACTTGTGGCAGAAGTGGGGAGTGGGCACAGGGCAGGCAGGGGGAGGAGAGTTTGGGGTGGGAGAGGGAAGAAAGGGAGGGAACACGGGCCAGGCGCATGTGTTCTCTGTGGCCGGGGCTGAACCCTGGCTGCTGCCCCCTCACCTGCCCACGGGGCAGCCCTGGCACCCGGTGGGTGTCAGCACCTGCAGGTGTTCAAATCAAGTGACAGAATAAAGTCACCACGGGACTTAGGGGCCTCCCTGCAGGATCTTACAGTAACCCTACAACTGGCTGAAATCCTACAGAGCAAAGTCTAGGAACAGACAGGGAGAATCCAGGAACGGAACGCGCACTTGCTTCCCATCGTGTGCTCTCCTGTCACCCCACCCCTGGGGCCTGGAGGATGTCCAGAGAGGTTGAGTGCCTGGGCCCCAGGCACTCAGGACAGGCAGGGCTGCTGGATGTGAGGCCAGGAGGCTGGGCTGCCACTCTGGGGGCACAGGGGTCCCTGGAGCCCTCATCAGAAGGAGAGGCCGGCGGAGTGATAACCTGACTGACACTGGCCTGGGCCTGAGGGGCAGGTGGTGGAGGTGGCAGCCACGCAGGTCTCTCCACCCAGAGCCTGCATCCCTCCTCCTCCCTCCTACCCCACAGGCTCGGGTCAGAGCAGGGCTGGACCCAGAGGGCAACGGGAGGCAGGAAACCCAGGGGGCCTCTCTGACACCTGGGCTGTGCGCTGAGAGTGGGAGTGCAGATGGAGGGGCCACACACACTCACCCCGAACATTTGCCGCAGGTCGGGGTCCCTGAACCGGAAGGGGATGTTGGAGACGTGTAGCCGCTTGGGCTGCTGCTTCTCTGTGGGGTCGGAGGGATGGAGCGGCTGGCTGTCCGTCTGTGCCGCGTCGTCTGTCTGCTGTGGGAAGAGGACCCGGGCTGGGAGGTGCCCCCTTCAGCTCCCATCCCACAGCAGGGGACCATCTAAGTGCCAGGTCTTCCCCAGGCCCCTAGGACGTCCCCATCCTGGGACCCGCAGGAGACATGGCACAGCAGCACCTCAGCCTCAGGTCCCACTTCCAGGTCTTTCCCCGGGCTGTGTCTGCAACACCATCGCAGGGCCAGGCCTCCCTGGCCCAGTGCGTCCTCCCACCGTGGCTCGGCCTGTCCACTGAGGTCTGACGTCAGCGGTCCCTTGGCTATCACGGTCTTTGAGGTCATGAGTGCACTGCTTCCCTGACGGCCCGAGTTCTGGGACCATGGGCGCCATTTGGGGTTTCCAGCTCAATGAGAAAGTGGAGAAGTTTCAGAAGCCACCGCGACACACACATCCGTGGCGGTGCTGCCCCACAGGGAGGCCCCCCCGGGGCTGCCTGCCTCTTCTTCTAACCCTGCTCTGGGGCTCTGAATCTTCCAAGGCTCAGGGGTGGCCACGTCCAGTGCTTCAGAGCTGGTCCTCATTGTGGAGCTAAATGTTGGTCAACAGAGGGACTCTGAAAGACTTGGGTCTCAGGGAACAAAGCTGCCACAAAGCAAGGACCCCCCCTCCCACCAGCTCCCCGAGAGGCCAAGGCTGTGAAGAGGCCCCGAGGCGGTGCAGGGCAACAAGCAGGTTGGGCTGGTGGTGTGCATGTGACGTTCCTCCCTGGGGACTTCAACAGGGACGGGCCATCAGCTCACAGCCAGGCTGCCCTTCAGCCTGGTTGGTCCCTGCTGAATCCCCAGAGCCAAAGGCAGGCTGGGCGTGGTGAGTGGGGGAGGACTGACCGAGGGGCCTGGTTGGCTCATCGTGACCCAGGGGCTGGCACCCATGGCCTTCTGCGGGCTGCTCAGCGTTAGTACCCAGGATCAGAGCCGGTGACGGATGGGGTGGGTGGACAGACGCCGGCTCCCTCCCGTGGGGCTCCTCTGCCCCCTCATGCCTCTGCCCCTTGTGGGCATAACGGGCCAAGAAACACCTTTTATTGCTTCTTTCCTTTTCCTGTCTGAAGTCCCGGCTCTCCTCCAGGGTCTTTTGGGATCACCAGCCCAATACACTGCTTGAATTTGAACCTTTGTCTGGGGGTCTGCTTCTGGGACAGGACTCCAGACGACGGACGGCCTGGGGGCCTACAGAGAGTGAAGTGGGGAGGGCAGGGTCTCCTCCCGGGTCTTTTGGGATCACCAGCCCAATACACTGCTTGAATTTGAACCTTTGTCTGGGGGTCTGCTTCTGGGACAGGACTCCAGACGACGGACGGCCTGGGGGCCTACAGAGAGTGAAGTGGGGAGGGCAGGGTCCTCGAGGCCTGGGGTAGACTTTGCACAAATGGAAGTCCCAGTGGCTGTGGTCTCCCACGTGGCTGGAGGAGCAGAGGCAGCTGGCCGGCGGCGGGAGGCTGGGCCGCGGAGACACAGCTGAGAGGAGAGGTGCCGGAGAGCACTTTCCACAGGTCCTCGGGAACTGCCCGTTTGCTTCTGGTGGGTTCTGTCCACCGGAGGAGTGCTGACCAGTACCACAAGCTTCCTGGAGCCAGAACAGTGAGCAGGGCGAGGTCACTGTGACCGAGGCCTTGTGCTGTGGCTGAGGAACGGACCCCGAGGGGCAGAGCCTCACCAAGGCCAGTGGCTGGAGATGTCTCTGGACTCCCGAGTGCCTGCCCTAGATGGCCACCTTCGTCATCCTTTCTGGAAGGAAAGGGCCGCTCCCCCAACTCCTGCACTCAGTGGATGCCATAGGGCAGGGGAGGGGATGTCACCAGCTCCTGGGCACACTTCCAGGGGGTGAGCTGGCAGGGGGCCTGGAGGGCTGCAGGGGTGCGGGAGCATCTTGTTCAAAGGCCCCTTAGCCTCAGCTCTGTGCTCCTGTGTTGAGAGGAAGCACAGGGTATCAGAGCCCATTGGTAGGTTGGAAGCTACCATCGTCTCGTGTGCCTGGGGACACGTGTGACCTGGGGCTCAGCAGGTTGGCCATCCCACGCGTGGCAGGCCCAGTTCTGACGAGCGTGTGTTCTCTGAGCCCAAGTGTGGTCCTGCGCCTGTTCCTGGGGGTTTACCAACAAGTGCCGACCACCCCCGCTCCCAGGAGCCCACCTTTAGCAGGGCAGCGTCTGAGGAGGAACAGCTGGTGGGGTGGGAGTGAGGTAGCAAGTCTCTGAGAATCCTGATCCGGCCTGTACATGCCTTCATTCCTGATGGGCAACATGGGGCAGCTGCCTCTGGGCTTTGCGGGGACACTTGTGGGCTCCTCCCCCCAAGCCCGGGACCTGGAGTTGCCCGAGAGCTCAGCCCCCTCCCCAGCTGTCCTCCTCCCTTGGTCCCACTCTTCCTTGCAGAAAATAAGCTTGTGCGTCACCTTCAGAGGGCCCACCTGTGCCCCCGAATCAAGGCAGAACCCACAGTGCATCTGCTGATTCTTCATAGGTCTGAGCCCCGCCCTCTGGCAGTGGTAAGGGTGGGCCCAGTGCCCCTGTCACCCCCCTCCACCCCGTGCCTCCCACAGACCTGTGCCCTCAGCTGCTTCTGGGTACAGGTGACTAAGTGGACTCACCCCAGACTTGGAAAACTAGTGGGAGAGGGGCATGCAATGCTGACTCTGGGCCAGCAGAGGGCAGCGGTCAGCGCAACCTAGTGGCCAGGGCCACAGGAAAGGCCCAGCTTGCGCTCAGAGGAGATGGGGAGCCCTGGGCGGGGCAGGGGTTGGAGCGGGGACACCACGGGAGGGTGCTGACGAAGCTGGGGCATCTGGGGCTGGGCTGGGCTGTCCTTCTGTCCCACCTTGGGCCCTTCCTAATAGCAGAACTGAGCCCACTGTGTGTCTCCAAGATCCAGGGTCCTCCTGCCTCTGCATCCCACCCCAAAGGCTCTTAGGGGAGCAGCTGAGGGTCAGGTGGGAGAAATGGGGTGATGGGGGCAGGACACAAGTAAGAAAAGAGCCCCCCTTGCCCCCAAGCGCAGCTGCAGACAGAGGCAGATAAATGGGTTCAATGACTGTGAAATTGTAAGATGTGCAGAGAAACCCCAGAGTGCAACAGCACACTGGCTGCCCCAAGGCGAGATGGAGGCCTTCCCACCATTTATCACAGTGGTCCAGGCAGCCTGCACCGCCTTCCAAGGGACTTTACTTCCTTTTTTTTTTTTGCGGTACGCGGGCCTCTCACTGCTGTGGCCTCTCCCGTTGCGGAGCACAGGCTCCGGACGCGCAGGCTCAGCAGCCATGGCTCACGGGCCCAGCCGCTCCGCAGCATGTGGGATCTTCCCGGACCGGGGCACGAACCCGTGTTCCCTGCATCGGCAGGCGGACTCTCAACCACTGCGCCACCAGGGAAGCCCTTCCTTTTTCTTTTTTGAAGCAATCTTTGCCTTTGATTCTCAAATGCAGGGAAAAGAGAAACAGCGGCAGCAACTCGCCCTTCCCTCCCACAACTGCTCTCGGCCGCTTCGCTTCCGTGTCTTCCCCATCTCTGTGTCACCTTAGTCGTCATGGGTCCCCCTCCACCTTTCAAGGCAGCAGCCAGCCCATCTTGGTGGGACAGCATATGTCCCACCCTCGCACCCTCCGAGGAGCCTGCAGCTCTATTCACCTGGGCCTCCCCAAGCCCAGCACAGGGAGAGGCCAAGAGGGCCTTGGGCAGGGTTCGTTAGGTCTGGCAGGGCCACAGGCAGCAGGCCAGGACCTGGTGGCCGTCACGGCTTGCTGATGCTGCACGGGAGACTCCTGGAAATGCCCTTTCTCTATGGCCCCATCTCTCCTCATCTTTGGTCCTCCAAGACCTCCTGGGCACTCGTGCAGTGACTGTCAGCTGCCTGCCAGACATGGCTCGCCCCTGGTGGGCGGTGAGCCAGCCTTGGAGGAGGCATTCTCCGCCTGTGTCCTCATGCCGTTCACTCATGAAGTCTTCTTCTGAACCTTGAGTGGAGCTGTGTGTCCGCTTTGGACCCCGTGAATGATGCCACGCTCCAGGCTCTCTGCTGGCCGCTGCGCTTGCTGCATTGGTGCTGATGGTGCCGTCTGCTCGCACCACGCCTGCGTGGAGGCGGCACGCGGCTGAGTCTCACCCTGCAGTGCTGCACTCCCACCACGGTCCACCCCTTTTACTTTTCTTAAGCCCCGAGAGCCAAGAGCACAGGGGACCAAAGGCCGCTGCTCCGGGTGGAGTTTCTGCTGCTGCAGCGCTTGCTGGTGGGGGAGGAGAGACAGCCATGGGGCAGGCCGTGTGAGGCCCATGGTGCAAAGGCGAGGTGGCCCCAGAGGAAGATTTGGGAGAAGGGGAGGAGTTTCTGAGAGGAGGTCCCTCTGGCTGTCCCACGATGGAGGGTGGACAAGTGGGTGGGGAGGACACCTGCAGGGGACCCGCATGACCTTGAATGAATGAGTACTCCAGGGAGGTGGTCCCCAACTCGCACCCCTGGGGGGCCCTGCAGGGTAGTGAGGTGGGCCCGCTCCATCAGCAGCCCCAATCACCCAGCTCCCCCTGCTGCCTTTTGACAAAAGAACGTAGATGACACCGTGATGACAAACGGAATCCAGACAGGAGACGGCAGGTCTGGACAAAAGCTGGAGCCCGCACCGCCTGCTGCCCCGCACCTCCTGCTTCTAACGTCAGGCTGCCTGGGGAAGGCCAAGAGGAGAGTCAGAGCAGTGACGGAGGCCTGACACAGGAGGGACATAAGACAGCTGAGAAGCAGGGTTGCGAGTGCCAGGAGTTACTCTAGTGGAAGTGGCTCCTGGAATCTTAGAGCGGGATGGCCGGCGGCCACCCTCCCCAGCTGCTCCCAAGGTGGGAAGCCCCTGCTTGAAGAAACACTCCCAGTCAGAGCACTCACGCCAAAATCTTTGCCGGGCAGCTCTGGGTGTCTTCGAGGTCACCTACTAATCCAGTAACTTTCACCCGTGGGGCCTCCGTCTCCGGATCCCGATGGAAGAGCAGCAGACTCTGACCGCCTTGCAGTACCTGAAGAGCCTCAGGTAAAGAAAGGAAAGTCGAGGCTGCCCGTTCACGGGCTCAGTGGCTCTCTGGCCCAGGCACTTTCCCGGGGAGGCGCTCAGCTGAGCAGGGAGACGCTCATGTCTTAGTTGGCTTCTCTCCGAGACTCCTGGGTCCTCTCCGGGGCCGTGGATTCTCACAGGCACGGAGGTCAACACTGGCCCCCTTCCACTTTATGTCCCTGATTGGTGGGCAGCAACGGCTCCCGCGGGGCAGGGCCGGTCATTTTTCCCGTGTGTCCCCAGTGCTGGCTCAGCACCTGGCACGAGCAGGTCCCCGCAAGTGTCTGCCAAAGGAGGACGACTTTCTTTTTTTTTAATTAATTAATTAATTAATTAATTTTTGGCTGTGTTGGGTCTTCGTTGCTGTGCGCTGGTTTTCTCTAGTTGCGGCGAGCGGGGGCTACTCTTTGTTGCGGTGTGAGGGCTTCTCATTGCGGTGGCTTCTCTTGTTGTGGAGCACGGGCTCTAGGCACACGGCCTTCCGTAGTTGTGGCACGTGGGCTCAGTAGTTGTGGTTCGCAGGCTCTAGAGCGCAGGCTCAGTAGTTGTGGCGCACAAGCTTAGTTGCTCCGCGGCATGTGGGATCCTCCCGGACCAGGGCTCAAACCCGTATGCCCTGCGTTGGCAGGCAGATTCTTAACCACTGCGCCACCAGGGAAGCCCCGAAGGGAGACGACTTTGAATTTGGCGTGGTGAGGCTGTGTCAGGGGGTCCAGGAGGCCTCTGTTTGTGCTGTCGAGGCGTTGGAGGGTGTTAGCTGTCGGTCTCGGCACCCTCTGTGTCAGCTGCAAGGCTGACCCTCTTGTCTCCCAGGCTTGCTTCCAGGGCAAACCTCTGGGGGTCAGTATTTGTTCACAAGGAGGTTGTGAGAGGTTTTTCCAGATACACCCCGTCTGCTGTTGTCCATCAGAAAGAGACCGGTTGGCCGGCCGTGACCTGTTCACAGGGAGCCCCTCTGGCTCCCGTGCTCACCTCTCTTTTCCGAGGTGGAAAAGCTAAACCAGGGAACTATGGTTTGCCTCCCCATTCTAAGGCCCGTGGGCGCTGCCCTTCTCATCCGTGGAACCCTGGGGGTGTCTATGGCAGACACCCTCTACCAGGGACACTGGGATAATGGAAAAGCCTGGTGGCTTTGGTGCTGACTCAGGCTGGGAGGTGCTTCGGGCAGGCAGGAAGGGCACCGGCTGGGGTCTGGTCCAGCCCAGGGGGCAGCTTGGGGGGGGGCTGTGTCTCCCCAGAGCCTGGATGCTGCTGCTTGCACAGGGAGGGTAGGTGATATCTGGATCCAGGGGAACACCGTGGGAGCCAGGTTGGGTGAGAGGGGGGCACCCATCAGATGGGTGGTGTCACTCCCGGTCAGCACAGGCGTGCTGGCCTCCTGCCAGGCCCCGCTAGCCGGCAATGGGACAGATCAGCAGGGCCAACTGGACGAGCGCAAAGCCCCAGAGCTCGGCGGGGCGTGGGCGCCCGGAGAATGCAGCGGAGGAGGTCAGGGAGGGGATGCGGCAGCCTGGTCTCCAGAGGGGCTACCTTCACAGGGCGCCCACCCCGGTTGGCCAGGGGCGGCGGCCACTCCTGGACGTGACCCTGGCTATCAGGAAATCTCTGAGAAGTGCCCGGCTCAGCACTTTCTCCTTGGGGCTGCATTACAACCACATAATTGAAGCTATCTGATTGGAGGGCAGCCAAGCAGGTAGATTACAAGTGATTAGCAATGATAGGAGTGCCTGCAACCTGAGACAGCCCTGAGGGGCCCTGGGCCTCTCCTTGCTGCCGCCTGCCCCCTCCCCGCCCCCCCGCCGTCCCCTGCTTGCCCCCGTGATGCCGCTGGGCCGGGCAAGCCCAGGCCACTGGCCTCGCCCATTTCTCTCACTTCCCATTAACAGGTCACTGACCACTGAGGACACGCTCCATCTCCCAGATGAGGTGAGAGTTGGCCTGAAGTTGCCGCTCGGGGAGACCGGGGTTGGGGGGGTAGCTAGAGGCGGTGGGCCTGGCTGCCCCTCCGTGGCACCTGCCCACCAGAAAGATCCTTGGGGTCGGATGGCGATGAGCTTGGAGGCTAGGCGCTCCTTCCTGGGGGCGGGGACCCCTGCTATGGGGCTGCTTCTCCGTACACAGGCCCCCAGGCCCCTTCCCCACCGGCACTCCCCCTGAGGTTCTGAAGTTGGGGGGCCCTTACCGGTACTGTCTGGGCCCCTGCCATGGGCTGTGTGCTGGTCTCACCGCCGGGCTGCTCCGGGTGGGTCTGTGCTGGTGTATACAGGGTCATGCCGTGCTCTGGGGGGACCGGGGTCTGGCCTGAGTAGTCCGGCGTGGGGTGCGGTGGCGGCGGGGCGTACTCGGCGGGGATGCCGTTCTGTGGCGGAGGGGGGTACTGGGCCGGGGGGTAGGGCTGGGCCATCGCTTCAGGCGGAGCCGTGGCGTCCTGATTGCCCTGGGGAAGGAGAGAGCAAGGCTGGTTAGACCTCCGTGTGGCCTGGACACTGCCCCCTTTCACTGCCCCCTCTCCAGAAGGCTCTGTGGTCTCCAACTGTACTTTCAGCAGCATTTTCCATGCCCCCTAGGAGGGGGGCTCCCCCAGCGTGGGGCACCAGCTCAGAGCCGGGCTGCAGGGCGAATTCTGGGCAGCCACGTCTGGGGTGAGACACCTCTGTGTTTGAGGCCACTTGTGCGAACTCGTCAGGCCTGAGTACACTGAAGATTTTTTTTGTTTTTAATCCACCTAATTAAAAAAAATTAAATATTTTGAGATAACTGTAGACACAACAGTTGTAAGAAATATCTCAGCATGATCCCGTGTACCCTCTACCAGTGTTCCCCAGTGGTGACATCTTGTGAAACCTTCCCCACCAGGAGAGTGACATGGGTCCAGTCAAGATACAAAACGTCCCAGCAGCACCAGAAGCCCTCCTGTGGCCCTTGATAGCCACACCCTCTCCCTCCTGCCTTAGAAAGGCTTTTAAGCCTTGGTTTTCTCATCAGTAAAGCAGGAGTGACGAAAACGATTCACAGCCTGCAGGGAAGAGGATTGGAGTTGATTGTGCAGACATGGAGCCTGGTACAGCTCGGCCGCACGGTGGCCACCGGGTGAGGTGCTATCGGGGGGCAAGTAGGGTCCCCGCCTCTGTCTTGAGGATCCTGGAGATGCCCCAAAGATCCCTCCCACCCTCTCGAAGGCCTGCTGCCCCAGGAGGGAAAGTGCTCCCTCGACGCTGATCCCAGCCATGCGGGGGCTCTTAGAAGCCCTGACCCTTAGCAGGGCCCGGAAACAGCCCAGGGCAGCGGTTCTCCAAATGGGGTGCCAGGACCGGCAGCAACAGCACCACCTGGAAGCAGGTAGCAAGGCAGACTCTTGGCCCCGCCCCAGACCTCCTGCACTCTGGGGGCTTGTGAGAACCACTGACGTCAGGCATAGAGAGCAGCCCTGGTAGCAGGTCCCTCAGCCCCAGAGAAGCCACTGGGGTCCTTCGTGGTGCCAGGGGAGGTAGGGGTGGAGCAGGGTTCCGGCTGTCCCTTGCTGTGGACACACACTGGGGAGCAGAGGAGGTGGCCCCTGGCCTTCTGAGGGTGTCTCCAGGGAAGAGGGTTCCTCACCACCTGGAAGGACAGGGGCCACCTCTCACTGGAGTAGCCTCCCAGCGTGGAAGGACCCTTGCACACACAGGGACGGCTGACCCTTGTGACTGCTTTCCCGATGCCCTGGGACCTCACGTGTGCTCCCGCGCTCCCCCATCAACCTCTGCGTGTTTTTTTTTTTTTTTTTTTTTTGCGGTACATGGGCCTCTCACTGTTGCGGCCTCTCCCGTCGCGGCGCACAGGCTCCGGACGCGCAGGCTCAGCGGCCGTGGCTCACGGGCCCAGCCGCTCCGCGGCATGTGGGATCTTCCCGGACCAGGGCACGAACCCGTGTCCCCTGCATCGGCAGGCGGACTCTCAACCACTGCGCCACCAGGGAAGCCCTCCTCTGCGTGTTCTGACCTCAGTTTTAGCGTCTGTCTCCTTGTCCATCTCCCCCGCGAGACAGATGCTTCTTCCAGTGAGCGGGCTGGCTTGCTCGACGCTGCGCCTTCAATTGGTGACAATTTATTCACCCGAAACTGTTTAGTGGGCAGCTGGGGGTGCCAGGCCTGTGGCTCCGGTGGGGACCCGGGTGGGCAGCCCCTGCCCTGGTGGCGTCTGCTATCCATTGGGGAGTAAATCCAACTACCCAGATGTTGAATCAGTTGTTAGGGTGGGGGGTGGCCTGAGCGCCATGGAGACTGAGCGCAAGGCCTGGTGTTCTGCCTTCAGGCTGGAGCCCTGCCCCTCCACTGTCTGCCTGCTCACCTCCCTTCTAGCCGGAGGCCTGAGGCCCCCACCTCTCTGCCTTCAGGCTGGAGCCCTGCCCCTCCACTGTCTGCCTGCTCACCTCCCTTCTAGCCGGAGGCCTGAGGCCCCCACCTCTCTGCCTGGGGCCCAGCCCTGCCCCTCCACTGTCTGCCTGCTCACCTCCCTTCTAGCCGGAGGCCTGAGGCCCCCACCTCTCTGCCTGGGGCCCAGCCCTGCCCCTCCACTGTCTGCCTGCTCACCTCCCTTCTAGCCGGAGGCCTGAGGCCCCCACCTCTCTGCCTGGGGCCCAGCCCTGCCCCTCCACTGTCTGCCTGCTCACCTCCCTTCTAGCCGGAGGCCTGAGGCCCCCACCTCTCTGCCTGGGGCCCAGCCCTGCCCCTCCACTGTCTGCCTGCTCACCTCCCTTCTAGCCGGAGGCCTGAGGCCCCCACCTCTCTGCCTGGGGCCCAGCCCTGCCCCTCCACTGTCTGCCTGCTCACCTCCCTTCTAGCCGGAGGCCTGAGGCCCCCACCTCTCTGCCTGGGGCCCAGCCCTGCCCCTCCACTGTCTGCCTGCTCACCTCCCTTCTAGCCGGAGGCCTGAGGCCCCCACCTCTCTGCCTTCAGGCTGGAGCCCTGCCCCTCCACTGTCTGCCTGCTCACCTCCCTTCTAGCCGGAGGCCTGAGGCCCCCACCTCTCTGCCTGGGGCCCAGCCCTGCCCCTCCACTGTCTGCCTGCTCACCTCCCTTCTAGCCGGAGGCCTGAGGCCCCCACCTCTCTGCCTGGGGCCCAGCCCTGCCCCTCCACTGTCTGCCTGCTCACCTCCCTTCTAGCCGGAGGCCTGAGGCCCCCACCTCTCTGCCTGGGGCCCAGCCCTGCCCCTCCACTGTCTGCCTGCTCACCTCCCTTCTAGCCGGAGGCCTGAGGCCCCCACCTCTCTGCCTTCAGGCTGGAGCCCTGCCCCTCCACTGTCTGCCTGCTCACCTCCCTTCTAGCCGGAGGCCTGAGGCCCCCACCTCTCTGCCTGGGGCCCAGCCCTGCCCCTCCACTGTCTGCCTGCTCACCTCCCTTCTAGCCGGAGGCCTGAGGCCCCCACCTCTCTGCCTGGGGCCCAGCCCTGCCCCTCCACTGTCTGCCTGCTCACCTCCCTTCTAGCCGGAGGCCTGAGGCCCCCACCTCTCTGCCTGGGGCCCAGCCCTGCCCCTCCACTGTCTGCCTGCTCACCTCCCTTCTAGCCGGAGGCCTGAGGCCCCCACCTCTCTGCCTGGGGCCCAGCCCTGCCCCTCCACTGTCTGCCTGCTCACCTCCCTTCTAGCCGGAGGCCTGAGGCCCCCACCTCTCTGCCTGGGGCCCAGCCCTGCCCCTCCACTGTCTGCCTGCTCACCTCCCTTCTAGCCGGAGGCCTGAGGCCCCCACCTCTCTGCCTGGGGCCCAGCCCTGCCCCTCCACTGTCTGCCTGCTCACCTCCCTTCTAGCCGGAGGCCTGAGGCCCCCACCTCTCTGCCTGGGGCCCAGCCCTGCCCCTCCACTGTCTGCCTGCTCACCTCCCTTCTAGCCGGAGGCCTGAGGCCCCCACCTCTCTGCCTGGGGCCCAGCCCTGCCCCTCCACTGTCTGCCTGCTCACCTCCCTTCTAGCCGGAGGCCTGAGGCCCCCACCTCTCTGCCTGGGGCCCAGCCCTGCCCCTCCACTGTCTGCCTGCTCACCTCCCTTCTAGCCGGAGGCCTGAGGCCCCCACCTCTCTGCCTGGGGCCCAGCCCTGCCCCTCCACTGTCTGCCTGCTCACCTCCCTTCTAGCCGGAGGCCTGAGGCCCCCACCTCTCTGCCTGGGGCCCAGCCCTGCCCCTCCACTGTCTGCCTGCTCACCTCCCTTCTAGCCGGAGGCCTGAGGCCCCCACCTCTCTGCCTGGGGCCCAGCCCTGCCCCTCCACTGTCTGCCTGCTCACCTCCCTTCTAGCCGGAGGCCTGAGGCCCCCACCTCTCTGCCTGGGGCCCAGCCCTGCCCCTCCACTGTCTGCCTGCTCACCTCCCTTCTAGCCGGAGGCCTGAGGCCCCCACCTCTCTGCCTGGGGCCCAGCCCTGCCCCTCCACTGTCTGCCTGCTCACCTCCCTTCTAGCCGGAGGCCTGAGGCCCCCACCTCTCTGCCTGGGGCCCAGCCCTGCCCCTCCACTGTCTGCCTGCTCACCTCCCTTCTAGCCGGAGGCCTGAGGCCCCCACCTCTCTGCCTGGGGCCCAGCCCTGCCCCTCCACTGTCTGCCTGCTCACCTCCCTTCTAGCCGGAGGCCTGAGGCCCCCACCTCTCTGCCTGGGGCCCAGCCCTGCCCCTCCACTGTCTGCCTGCTCACCTCCCTTCTAGCCGGAGGCCTGAGGCCCCCACCTCTCTGCCTGGGGCCCAGCCCTGCCCTGCTCCCCAGGCCCCAGTGCCAGCCTTCACTGCCTCGCAGCTGACACCCCTCGCGCCTGGGGTGACCCGACGCCTGATGAGAAGTCCCGTCCTCTACGTCCTCCTTGGTGAAGCCCCCAGGTCCCTCCCCTCTCTCTGCAGAAACTGGGGCAGAGATCACGCCCCTTACGAGTGGAGGGAAACACGCGTGTACACACGTGCACACACTCACAAGGGCCCGTTCCTTGCTGGAAGGTCCCGCCTCATTGATCCCAAGTAGCCGAAAAGCCCCATTACCCAGTCGGCCAACGTGCTGGCAACGTCCCCGGCTCCCGGCCCGAGGGAGAAGGAAGGGGTGGGCTCAGGATGAGGGAGGAGGGGGCCAGCAAGGCGGGAGGGAGGCTGGCAGAGGTCGAGCAGCCAGGCTCCAGGACGGCGAGGGCAAGGGGCCGAGGGGAGTGGGGGGCGGAGAGCCAGGCGAGGAGTGTGGACAGGCCAGGGTGAGGGAGAGGGTGCTGTCAGCAGCCTCCGGATATCAATTAACTGATAAATATTTGATTAGAACCTTCACTAACTTACATCTTCCCAGGGCCCCCTCTTCCCCACCTCCTCCAAGGCTCCAGGAAAGGGGGGCTCCTCTCCCGTCTGCTTCCTTACCACCCCACCCATAGCTCTCCCCAGTGCACTCTTCCCCGGGTCCCGTGCTGGCAGAGGGGCAGCCGCTGATCACTCCCACTGCGTGGTTCCTGGGCAGGAGCCCGGAGCCCAGACTGTCAGGGGAAGCTTCGACCCAGTGGGAATGCTGGGAGGTGTGTTTGGAGTCCTGAGTGCCAGGGTCTGGAGGGGTCTGGGGTGGGCAGGAAGCAGCTATGGGACGGGGACATCGAGGGACATCTGCAACATAATAAAGTCAGCACATCTGAGCACTTGGTGCTCCCTGCTCTGCGGACGTGAACTCATCGAACTCCCTCCAACCTACAAGGTAGACGCCACCTCCCCATTTCACAGCTAATAAAGCTGAGGTACGGGACGAAGTGACTTGCCAGTAGCCACCGGCTCCCAAACCTGGCCCTCTGCTCCTCGTGCGGGGGGCAGGGGGGACTGGAGGGAGGTGAGATTCCACAGCCTAGTGACAGTCTAGATGCGCAAAAGCACAGGGAGGGCTCCAATCCCCCATCTTGGCCACCGAGTGGCCCCAGGTCACCGTTTATCCTCTCTGCAGTGGTCATCTCTGGCGTGATTCGGTGGGTCCTGGGCAATTCTCGACACCCCCGCCCTGGGTGTCCTCCACGCCCACGCATGGTGGCTGTCGTCCATGAGTGGCCTTCACCCTGGCTGCACACGCATGGCTGGACCCCATCAAAGGGCAGCCCAACTTTACGACCAAACTTTCCCATGAGGTTCTGAAGTGTAGCCTGGGCTGAGAGCCGCCAGACCAGGCTAGGATGGAAAAGCAGTGAGTAATCAGGTTCATCCTGAGAGGCTGTCTAGCTGCCTGGCACACAGAGGGTTGCAACAGTGTTTGTCACTTTCCTTTTCTTCCTTCTTCCCTGGTCTGTTGGGCCCACAATGAGGGAGGGGTTGAGCTTGGCGGCATGAGCTGAGCAGAGTCCCCCTGCCAGGCCATGGGGCTCATCTCAGATAGCCTCATGGTTTCAGATGATCTCAGAGCAGCTTGTGAACTTGTTTGGCTCCCCGGGGGTTCATGAATTCCCAGAGAATGGGGGCCACTCACTCACCCTCCATCCCCACATCCCTGTACCTCCATCCCCACAGCCCTGTACTCAGCACAACACTGCTGTACTCGGAAGAGTTTCAGTGCACACTGGATGGGTGGATGGATGGAATGATGGATGGGCAGAGGGGTGGATGGGTGGATAGATGGATGGATAAAAAGATGGGTGGAAAGACAGATGGAGAGTGAATTGATGAAAGGTGAATGGATGAGTCGATGGACAGACGGGTTAAAGCTTAAAGACTATGGTCGGGTCACGTATCCCCACTCCCTCTGCAAATCTGTTCCTCTCTCCTGTCATCACATTGGCCTGGCAAACCAGTAAGATCACCTCTGCCCACTCCACTCCGTGGCCCACAACTGGAGAAAAGCACCAAATCACCCTGATTTCCTTAGATCACTTCCCTCTGCCGGCCACTGCCCCTCACTCTCAATGGCCATTTCACTCTCCCTCCTCAACCCTCCAACTGTGCTCCACTAGCCTCACCCTCAGTGATGACCATGCTGCTTATTTCCCGCGGCAAATGGAAGACAACGTCCATGCTCCCCTGCTCACCTCCCTGCCTGTGGTCCTACCCTCGGCCTTCCCTCCCGTCCCCGCTCCTGTCTGTGACCAGTCGCTTCAGTGCACACTGCTGTCCAGTCCTTGTCACCCGCATGTGCTCACAGCTCTGGCAAGTTGTCTACTCTCTGCCATGATAGGAAAAGAAAACCCTCCTCGACCACACGGCTCTGTCAGCTACAAAGCCCGTGCACTGCTTCCCTACAGAGCCAAGTCTCTTGAATGAGCTGCCTAGACCTGCAGCTGCAACTCCTTTCTTCCCGTTCCCTCGTAATCCCACCCCAAGCCGGTTCTCCCTGGCACCATCCCCTGAAACTACCTTGGGCAAGGTTCCCACCTCTGCCACCTGACAACCTAATGGTCAGCTCGCGGTACTTATCCAGCCTGACCCCTCGGCTGCGCTGAATGCGCCGACTCCTAGTCTCTCTCCAGACGCGCTCTCTTTTCTTGGTCCTTACTCACCACTCTCTTTATTGCCCTGGAGGAGTTTCTGGCCCAGCGGGAACTGACCGCTCTAAGCCGACAGTGATGGTGGCTGGAAGGCAGTAAGTTCTAGAGAGATCAAAGTTTTTTCATCTGGCAAAGGGGAACTGAGGGCAACGGACACAGAGGGTGGACCGATTCAGGAGGAAGGAAGATGTCGGGGGAGGCTGTGTGGCTGGCCATGAGGGTGAGGCTAGGGCTCTGTCCTCTGGCTTCCGGAGCAGGGGAGTGAGTCTGGGGTATTTATTCCCCTGCTCTCTCCCTGGGAGGCCGTCTCTGTCCTAGACCAAGGGGGACCTAGACCCCCCTCTCGAGGGGCTGCTCCTGGATCCCCCCTCCTTCTCAGTCTCAGTTGCTGCTTCCTCCTCTGACCGTTAGGCCTGGGGTGGTAACAGGTCTGTCACTACCAGCTCTGCACTGTTCCTGGTGGTGACCCTCTGCCCATCCTCCAGACACCTCTGCAGAGAATCTCCTTGTAAATAAACTCATGTTATCCTAGAGCCAGTGAGCCACCTGCTCCCTGTTGGATCCTGATGACACGGCGACGTGGGATGGGAGCGCTTGTCCAGCCCAAGGGACGGGTAGGGAGGGGCTCTGACCAGGGAGGGCCTGGCCAGCCTCTCAGGGAGGCCCTGTGGCTAACGGCCTTGTCTCTGCTCCTGCATCCGGGGTGGGACTGCCTTTGGTACCAGACCCTGAGCACAGACTCAATGCGTCCATTTCTAGGTGGCCCTGGGCACAGCCCAACCTCTTAGTCTGTGGGAAGGGAACAGTGACTCGTCTGCCTAAAGGCAGGGGCTGGGCGGGAGGACCTTCTATCTTCAAGATCTAGAGCTAAGACCCTCCCCAGTGTTTCTGCCCACATCACTCACTCGCCCAATGGAAATTCCTACACTCAGGCCTCGGCCAGTGAGCTCCCATCTTTCGGGGTGAGGGTCCGTTGTGTGTGTGGTGTGCTGGGCGGGATGCTCAGGGAGCAGGGTGCTGGGGGGAAGGGAAGAGCGGAAGTGGCAGCAGACAGACAGTCCCAGCCCCTCGCTGTGCAGTCCCCTGGGGACCCCTCTGCTCACAGCCCCGCCACGACAATTAGGCTAATTGCTTCCCAGACTCCTCACCCGAGGAGGGAGGGCACCGTAAGCCCCTGGTCCACAGGCCAGGCTGCAGAGGGAAGGGAGGCTGGCGGCAAAGGCTGGGCTCCAAGCCGTTTCTCCACCACCTCTGGGCAAAGCTGGCCTCTAGACGGGGCGAAGGAGGGGAGCGCAGCACGACCACCAGTCCCGAGGGCCAAGCTGTTAGGTGTGTGACCTGCCTGTTTTGCTCTGGACAAGGCTCACCTGCCCTGAGAGGGGAGCAGACCTCCACCCTCACAGCCACGCCCCCCAATACTGAGCTCTACCCAAGTCACTGGCATCTGTTGAGCCTCTGCTGCCTGGCACCGGGGACACACAGGAGGTGAACAGGCTGGATTTACACAGTGCCCGTGTGGGCAGGGACTGCCATTGGTACTCTGCGAACTTGGCCATTTAATCCTCTGGGTGACTTGAAGAGGCAGGTGTCACAAGCTGCATTTCACGGAGGGGGTACGGAGGCCATGGCCACGCGGACAGTGGGCAGGAAAGCCGCCCCAGGGTATCCCTGACCACACTCCACACTTCACAGCACGGACAGGGTCCTTACACAGGCACGGTGGAGGGCTGTGGGGAGGAGAGACCTGGGACTGGGCCTTGGAGATGCACCACCCATGCTCCCAGGACAAGAGGGACAGACGTCAACTTCTTAAGGCCGGAGCAGGGGCCCAGCCAGAGCCTTCATGCCATGTGTGAATTCACAGGACCAGGAGAATGGGTGGGTCAGCTTCCAGAAGAGGCTGGTTCAGAGCCTCTGTGAGCATCCCTGGCCTGGCCTCTAGGCCTCCCCTGTTCCGTGCCGATCAGTGTCGGAAGGGGAGGCAGCTGACCTAGGGGCTGACGGCTGGCAGGCAGGATGTGTGGGTTCAAGTCCCCAGTGACGGCTGAGCCAGGGGACCTCACAGCTCTGACTTCTCAGCCAGGAAGCAGGATGGTCCTGCCTTTCCCATCCCAGGGCATGCACGAGTGAGGCCTTGCCCCAAATCTCTGGACACTGGGGAATCTGCAACCCGAGCAAACCCGAGACTCCTTCAATCCCCGAGTCTCAGACAGGAGGTGACTGCAGGCGACACCAGACCCGGCCTGCCAGACAAAGTGACTTTCATCTCTGCGCTCTCACCGGCACCCTGCCTGGCTCTGCTTGAGCGAGCCTAGCGATGCATGTTCACTACCGGTGTGGAGGCGCCTTCCCTCTCAGAGCAGCTCTGCTGGGAAGCTCTTCCACACGCAGAGCTGAAATCTGCCTTCTGGAAACTTCCATCCCATGCCTACACTGCTGCAGTCTGTGGACTGTCCTCCACTCGCTGACCCTCTGAGGGCACGAAGAATCCACAACACTCTACCCGTCTTGATTGTTCCCTGGTGCAGCTCCAGGAATACGTGGGATGGTTGTTCCCATCTTACAGGTGAGGAAACGCAGGTCCATGGCTCCGGGTGAATCCAAACCCAGGCTGCGTTCCGCTTGTCCTCGCGACCACCGCACCTTTCCTTTCCCAGGGGCTGAGGGCCTGGTCGACACCCACCTGCTCAGGGGGAGGCTCCCTCTGGCTGTGGCTGCCCAGGGAGGTTGGTTCAGGAGCAGAGGGACGGAGTTTTCATAGAGCAGGAGAGTCACCGGCGATAACGTGATGGTAACAGAGGGGAGGATCGATGCTCACAGAGGGGAAAGGGAAAAGGATGGGGGGAGGGGGAGAATACGAGGAACAGGAGAGAAGGGGAGTCACGAGACTAACACATTTAGTTGTTTTCTTGGACGTGATAGTCCTATTTTCTTAACGTGCTGATCACAGGAAAGTGAAGTTTTGGGGAAAAAGAGATGATGAGATTATCGGAAAGGAATGAAGGTGAAGCTGGGACACATGACGATATCAAGGGAAGGGGCCGGAGACCCCCGGACTCTTGTCCGTGCTGGCCCACACATCAGGGCCTGCTCACATTCCTGCTGACACGTGGGGGAGTTTCGTTGGTTTGGGCAAGATGTCCCGCTGGGACTCAAGGCGCACGAGCAGGAGTAAGCATGGGTCCTCTGACTTTCTCCAAGGACGGTGGATCCTGGCGCTGTCCAAGGAGACCCAGGACAACCGGGATCCCAGAGAGGGAACTCCGAGACCGAGAACGTTCTGTCCACTCAGCTGAGGAGGAATCAGCACCCTGGGAGGCTGATTCATCCAGGGTCACCTGCTGCTGAGTGCAGGCAGGGCTGGTGTTCCCACATCCGCGCCAGCGGGAGTGGGAACAAAGGTGTGCGTGAACTCGCTCGCTGAATACACACCAAACACACAGTAGGCCAGGTTCCAGGTGCTGGGGTGTGCCCTGCCTCTGGCAGTGGACACCCCGGGGAGGCCCCGCGAGCATCAGCTAAATCTGAAATGCACGACGTGACTTTCGGGGGACAACCAATTAACCTCGCCACTGTGTTGGGCTCACGCTAACATTCCAATTTCCTGGGCGGCCAACTGACAGCAGGGGCCTGGCGGAAGCGTGCGCGGGCTGGGCACCTCCGTTGCCTCTGAGTGTTTCCTGTGTAACTTAAGGAGGGGAGGGAGCTTGTTTTCCCGGGAGCACCGATACGGAAATAAACAGTTACAACTGAGATTGCCAGGACCTGCCAAGACCCAGAGCGAAAGGAAGGGCGGATCCAGGACTCAGTTGGGGCTCAGCCCGGGGATAGATGTCACACGTGGGAGGACGGCAGCAGGGTCCTGCTAGGCAGGACAGCACACGGCTTGGCCACAGCCGTCTCCCTCACCAGGTTCTTTCTGGCCTCGGACGCAGTTGCTTTCTCAGCCCAGAAACAGGCCACCTCCATGGCTCACAGGCTTCTGCCCCCAAATTTCATGGAAGAGTGGCCCTGCCAGACAGGAACAGAGGCCCCAAACAGCCCAGGCACCCGAAGAAAGCCAGGTCCTAGCCTGTGGAGGGTGAGTCCCGGAGGCCCAGTGCCCATCTCCATTCGAGACCCCTCCTCCCCCTTCCAGCCCGCCACCCCAGATGCACGGCAGGAATATCCCCCTCCTGGAATCTCACACCTCCCTTCCTAGAGTTCTTTAAGATGTCGTTCCAGAGGCGTGCGGGGTGGGTGGATCCCTGCAGGCCAGGACTTCAAGGCAGAGACTTTGGCATGGTCTTTGCAAGCCGGGGTGCTGGTACAAATGCCTCAGGGTAGAGCAGGGCTGCCATCACGGTGCAGGGAACTCGAGTGGGAAGGGCAATGCCTTAGCACCTGAGCCCACCCGGACATTTCAGAACCTCAACAGTGGAGGGTGGAGACCCCCGGGGGCAAGGGCTCACCACTGAGTCCCCAACACCTGACACAGCCCAGGGATATAGCGGGTGCTCAGTATATGCTGAATAATGCTGACTGCAGGAGTGACAGCCATTGGCTGAGGGCTTTTCAGAGCCCACCACCGTGTTAAGCAACAAAAAGTGTTAGTTCATGGAATCGTCAAACAACCCGTGAACTGGCATTCTCTGTGTGAGGAGAGAAACTCAGAGCCAGAAGTCACTTGCCCATGAGCACACAGCTGGGACGTGAACCCAAACTCATCTGACTCCGGAACCAGCGGATGCTGCATGACGGCTACGGACTCTTGTCCAGATGGGAGTAGGAGAGGGTGGGCCTCCACCCACGGCCCCAGGGGGAGGGTCAGCGGCAGCCCAACGCCCTCACCCCCCTCCCCAAAGATCCCAGGGCTCTGCTGAGCAGGCTTTCCCGGCTTCACAGAATTCCTTCTAACCCTGCGGCAGGTGCCCACCTCTGGGCCTGACGCTCTCCTCCAGTGTTCAGAAGACAGGCTGACCTGGGCTCCCCTCCCCTCCCTGCCAGAGGGGGAGGGAGTTCAGTGTCTGACAAGGGTTCTGTTGAGGGAATGTCCTGCCTTGTGGTGGCTGCAGATTTCCGTGGTGTAAATACTCCCTGATTTCACGCTACCAGCTCGGAGTCACTGAACGTGGAGCTGGGAAGGGATGCACACCGTCCAAGGCTCATATGAAGGACCCCAGTACACCCCTGGGGAGAGGGCGCCGGCGCCAGCCGGGTTCCAATTCGCCTTTCCTCATCCAGGCAACTGGAGGTCAGGGAAGGCCAGCAATGCCGGTGGTAGGTGTGTGGGGGCTCTGGGGGAGGCTGGGGGAGGGCTGCACGGGGATGGAGGGGAGACCAGGGACCCCCAGAAGACAGCCGGGAGGGCTTGCTGGGAGGGAGTTGCAGAGGCTTCAAGGCCGGCGATGAGAGTCCACCTGAGCGATTGCTCCTTCTGCCCCATCCAGTCCATTCTGTCCCCTGGCAGCCAGTTTAATATCTTTCATTAATTAGGGCTGTGGGAAGGCCCGTCACACCCTGTACTGCTTCATTCAGGACCCACTGGGCTGTGTATTCTGCAGCTGCCGGCTCCCTCCCTCCCTCCCTCCCTCCTTCTCTGGGCGGGGTGATGGGGGAGAGTCTAGCAGACCTGATACTCCAGAGAGCACAGGGTGCCTTGCGTGTCTGCTCCCACCCCTGAGACTTAGAGGGACTTCAGGGGAAATCCAAGCAGAGCCCCTAGAGGTAAGCCCCTAGGACACTGCATCGCTCGGCAAGTTTATAATCTGATGCTGCGGCCTCGTGTTCTGCCGTTCCTGGCAGCAATGGCAAAGACGGGCGGGCCCGGGCTGGGTTCCCACTGCCCCTGCCACCTTCCCTCCAGAATCCTGGGTCTCTCCCGCTTTATGTCTCCTTTTCCTTTGGTCCAAAGACCTTCATTTTCCAGTAGGGCCTCACGCCCCTCCTGGTGGCTGCCTGGTGGGTAATGGGCCGGGTCACCCTGGCAAACAGTGAGTCCTGATGGTGGAGCCCCTCCACATGGAGCACACGTGGGGCCCGAGCCTGGGCTCCCACTTAGCCCCCAGCACTGGGCCCAGTCTCCTGACACAGCTCTCTGGGGTGCCCTGGTCACCCAGCCCTCCGCCCAGGCTTGGCACAAGGGTGGGGGAGCCCTGCCACACTCTCTCTCGAGTGTCCCTGCCGGTGGGCCTGGTTTCCACCCTCTGCACCACGAAGGCCGACGGTGCCGACCCAGAGCCACCGTGGCTCCAGAACAAAAAGCACCGACTTGGCCCAGAGCCTGGAAGCAGCGCGGTCACGCTCTGCGCGCGCTCTGCGTACTTCGTGTGCGCTCTGCGTACCTCGCGTGCGCTCTGCGCGCGCTCTGTGTACCTCGCGTGCGCTCTGCGCGCGCTCTGTGTACTTCGTGCGCGCTCTGTGTACCTCGCGTGCGCTCTGCGCGCGCTCTGTGTACCTCGCGTGCGTTCTGCGCGTGCTCTGTGTACCTCGCGTGCGCTCTGCGCGCGCTCTGCGTACTTCGTGCGCGCTCTGTGTACCTCGCGTGCGCTCTGCGCGCGCTCTGTGTACCTCGCGTGCGCTCTGCGTGCGCTCTGTGTACTTCGTGTGTGCTTCTGTGCTATCTGGGGAGAGAACTCAGGGCACCTGTGGTCCTGGACAGAAAAACACCCTACATCTCCATCTTATCCTCCAGCTGGAATGTCAGCACCCGTGAACGTGGCCGCAAACCCAGGGCGTGTGCACCACGCGAGACCCCGTCACCGACACAAACCGCAGGTCCTTCCTACCGTGCTGCGCTTGACACTCACCCAACTCCAAAACTAGGGTGTGAGCAGACCCGACCCTGCGCCTGGCCCTTTCACACGTTTGTAAAGAAGCCACAGCTTACGATTTTAAATGTTCTCTCTCTTTTGGAAAGTGTATTTCAATAAAATGGTTTCTTTTGTAATCCTATGTGCTTTATGCATTGAAGACCATTTTTTGAGAGGGAGTCCATGTGTTTCAACAGATGCTAAGGGGGTTCAAGGCACAAGAAAGGGTAAGAACGTCCACCCGATGGACCCCAGGGGCCCTCCCGCTCTACTGACTGAGATGCCACCCCCATCCCCCAGAATGGAGCCCGGCCATCCGCCAGAGCCCACGCTGGTCCCTCAGCCCAGACTCATCCTCTTCCCGCATCAAGTTGGGCCCAGATCTCAGCTGAAAAGCCTCAGGGGAGGGGACGGATTTTTTAAAGATTAAGCCATAATTCCCTCCAAGCTCACTGCATACAAATCATACACAACTTGGCCCCATAAATCTCCTTCTCCCATCAGCTTCACCTCCACCCCGCCGTCCGTCCTGCCTGGGGAAATCAGCGAGGACCCGGCAGCCGCCATCTGGCAGGTGTGGGTCCAGGAAAGCAGGGGTGGGGCGAGGGTGCTGTCAATCAAGACCCCCAACAGGTCCCGACTCCCGGGGACCCTGCCGAGCTTGAGGCTGCTGGGCCAGGCAGGGACCCCCGGGGCCGTGTCTCTGCAGGACGGCGGGAGGTAGGGGGACAAGCACGGCGCTGGGCGGCACAGGGGAGCTGAGGGAGCTGGGGCCGGTCGCTGCCCCTCGATGAGTGGGGTCCTCACCCCACTTCACAAACCCCCTCGGGTGCTGCCCGGCCCTGAATCTGTAGCCGTGTGTGTGTGTACGTGTGTGTCCACACGTGTGTGCAGGCACCATGAAGAACCAGCACCAGGCCCTGGGCCGCTCCCCTCTGGGGACGGATGGGGCTGTGGTTAACAGGAAACGGTGGCTGTCCAGGGATGCGGGAGCCGGTGGGGTCAGAACTGGGGGTGGGACGCTGTCTGTCACCTGATGGGCCCCTCTGCAGAGTCTGGAGGCCACACCCTCTTCTCCCTGCTCCCCGCTGGAGCACTGGGTGGGGGGAGTCAGGTGGCTGCCCAGTTGCCCCAAGCATCTCTCAGCTGCTGCTTGCAGGCCTCCCGACAAGGAAAGTCAGGAGCGCTGGGAGGAGACATCCTCAGCTCCAAGAGGCAAGGGAGGTGCTTGGGAAAGGCAAACCCCTCTGGACCCTCTTCAAACCAGGTGGGAAGTGAGAGCAAGAAGGGCTGGGAGGCAGCGTGCTGGCGCCTCGGAGGTGCTGTGTCTCGGGACAAGCCCATCCACCTGCTTCCCCCACCTCACAGGTGAGTACAGTGAAGCTCCTGGGGGTCGAGCACTTGCCTGAGGCCTCGCAGGTAGGGCTCTGACCCCAGCGTGGGCAGCCCAAGGCCCCCTTCTCACCTCTGGGAAGAGGAGAAGCTCTTGGTGATCTTGTACCCCTGCCCACAGGAGCCCCGGGCTCAACCAGAAGGAAGCTCGGGACAGCTGAGCCATCTGCCTGGGCCCTGGGGGCTGGGGAGCAAAGGTTCTGAGACGCTCGTAGGCTACCAAGGGCAAGGTTGGAGGGAGAAGCTGGAGGACACTGTTGGGGAAGCCTTAGGGAGGAGGGAGAAGGCAAGAGGGTAGGGTCCCTGAGGAGGGCCCCGGCCCAGCCTGCCAACCACAGTCACTTGCCAACTCCTAGCAGCGTCCACTGCAGCTCCCACACAGCTCGTTCTGACCCGTACCTTCACCGCCCCACTCACTCAGTCAATAACTGTTTGCTGAGCACCTCCTAAGTTTGCTGAGCACCTCCTATGTCTGGAGATGCCAAAGTGAAAAACACCACCCCAGTGCTGTGCTCATGGACAGGCTTTGTGCAGAGATTCTCTGCTGTGACCCAGGCCTCTTCCCTCCTCCAACCTTATCCCTGCCCTGGAAATGTCCAAACACCTCCTCTGGGAAGCCTTCCAGGTTATTCCCACCCCCTGTGACCTCTATTTTGCTCAGTCCCTCCTCCATCCTTCCCTGAGACGCTTGCTGAGATGCTGCTGTGAATTTATAAGTGGGTGAGCACATGTGGTATCTTTGTGTGCACTTGAGAGTGGACCAGCAGACACCAGGCTCCTACTCAGTGGGATGGAGAGGAAGCTCCCTCCCAGGGCCTCGTGAGAGCAAAGCTACAGGACAGCGTCAAGGTGATCCCACAAGGAGGAGTGCCACACGGAACCCACTCATTCCGACCACAAGTATTAGAGAGCAGCGTGCAGGCCACTCTCCCCCAAGGGTCTGGGGCAGCTGCCTCTGCGTCCCCAGGATGAGCCCCCTTGCGTCCACACTGGCAACCTCGTATGTGTTTCCTGCATATTCATTAAGAAATATTAGCACAACATGACGTGGGCAGGTGGGGGTGGGAATGGCGGGCGGGGGGTGGGCTGGACCCACCCTTGGGTGCAGCCCAACGTCTGCACCCAGCAGCCTCAGGTCCCGGATGTTCCCACCGCCGCCGCCACCACCATGGTGCCCTTCTCCTTGTTACAGTGAGCCCTGGGAAGGCAGACTCAAATGAAAATTCGCGAAATGTAATTAGGAAGGTAAATTTCCTGGCAACAAAGATTACATAATGCGCCCCACAGTGAAGCACCTGCCGGGGATCTGGGTTGAGAACTGTCAGTTAATTCGTCGGTTGGGTGGCCCCCTTCTTTTGTGGGGACATTTGTAAGCTGGGAGCAGTGTCTCCAGGAGAGTGCCCCCACTCTCCCTGGTGGGGAGCCGTCTTGGCACAGCGGGGGAGTCCACTGCACGCCTGCACTGGGGGGGGCTGGAGGGAGGAGCAGGGAGGAGGACAGGGTGGGAGGGGAGCCCCTGGCTGGCAGACCTCTCGGTCAGAGGGGCACGACCTGCACCGAGGAGACGGGTCCACCCTGTGCCACTGTGACCGAACTTTCCAGGCACTCAGGCCTCCGCCTCTCACCCACGCTCTGTCTACTGGGGCAGCCGGGCAGAGCACTGCCCGGGCAGCAGAAGGCAGGGAAGGTGCCGGGCAGCCTGGTGGACCCCGCAGCGCCGTGGCCCGAGAGCGGCACTCCCAGCCGGGGCCCTGCACGTGCAGTCAGGACCACAGGTGTGGGGCGGTGGCCCACGCAATGGGTGTGCCCTCAGGCAGCCTGTCCTGGGCGGGGGCCGTTCTCCTCACAGCCTGAAACCCCACATGGACAATTCTCTGAACACACATAAAAGCGGGGTCCTCCCGGGGGCCCAGGGATGGCACACACAGCAACAGGCCTCTGAGCTCGCCTGTCGGGCCTCCTCTAACGGGGTCTAACGGGGCCGCAGTCTCGCCACACCTCACCAGAGGCGCTCTGTGTTCTGCTCTCAACGCCCAGCGGTCAGCCCACGGGGAGGCACCCTGACACACGCCCACGGTCACACACACACTCTGCGTGCACACAGGCTCACGCACCTGCATTCCCCATGCACACACGCTCCCTTGTGCACACACACACTTCATTCACGTGCCACGCACTCACCCCATCCCCCAGGAGCGTTCACACACACAGCCTGGAGCAGGTGTCTCAGCCCTGGCACTACCAACGTTTGGGGCAGCTCGTTCTCCCGTGGGGCCGTCCTGGGTGCCGTAGGGTGTGCGGCAGCATCCCTGCGCCCTGCCCAGTATATGCCAACAGCACCACCCTCCCCAGGTGTGACAACGAGCAATGTCTCCTGACACTGCCGCGTGACCCCAGGGGGGGACAGAACCAGCCTCAGTCGAGCACCCTTGACCCCGACGCCCCACCCTTCCTGGTCACCGGAACGTGCATCCACGTGGCCTCGCACGGCTGGCCCGGCAGCACCGCCTCTACCTGCCGGGGCCCTGGCGCCTGGCCTGGCTGTGTGGGCAGGCCGGCTCCGGGCCCCGGTCGGCGCCTGGCTCCTCGGAGAGGCAAGCGTGGATCTAATCTTCAGCTGAGTAAATGTCCCTCATTAATGAGTGTCTTTAATTAATGGAGTTTTGGGGTCTGCTCCACTTGCTTCATTCCAGTCACACTGTGCCTCGTCAGCATAAAGCGGGCCGTTTCCTCCCGGGGAACTGAGGGAGCCGCGGCCGCTCCTGCCGACGCTGCACTTTGCTGATTGCGCCTGTCAACTCGGGGCTGACAACTCCATTTTTAACATTTCTTCTCCAGAAGCCGTGTGCACACGCGTGCTCGCGCACACACACGGGGGCACACGCATGCTCTGTGCACACCCAGAGCATTGCCGGGGCGCCCAGAGGTACACGGGCACACGCGCGCTCACACCCGTGTCCACACTCGGCCCTCGCACGTGCACGCACCCCGGGACACTCAGAGCTAGGACACTCAGAGTCTAGGCCGGGAGTGCCTGGGAAACAACCAAAGTCAGGCAGACCCTGCCCGCCTGCCCACCCACACCTGCCCCAGAAGAAGAGCTTGCAGGGGACACTGGCATGCCAGGCCACACCGTCCCCAGGTCCCCCTGCAGTCCAGTGACCCTGCTTGGCTGCCACCCGGCTCCAGTGGCTGCCCGCCCTGCTGTGACCGGGCGCCAGCTCTGGGCTCCAGGGCCTGGAAGGATGATTTACTCTCTTTCAATGGCTCATGAAAATCTCCCTGAATTAAAAACATTTATCTCCTGCTGCTGACGAGGACACTGGGCTCTGTACCCATGAGGCTGGGCAGTCAGGGGTCACTGCAGCCAGGGAGGGGGACGAGCTGCCCTCTCGACTCCCCTGCGGGTAGGACAGGATGGGACAATTCTTTAGGACCAGGGCTTGGCTCTGACAGCCAGGTGAGAGAAGCAGAGCCTCCTGCAGGGCAGAAAAGGGACCTTCTGGCACCAGGAGCCGGCCTGGAGAGGCCGTGGCCAGGGCGCAACGAGTGCTCTGCAGGAATGACACCAGACGGAGGGACAGTCACACCGCCTGTGTCCCGCTGGGACGTCCCACCAACTTGTCATCCCAGTCGGACGAAGCGGCTGTCATTATCCCCATAGTATTGACGGGAAACCGCGGCCGAGAGAAGCAGAGGAAGAGTCTTGTGGTCCCGCTACCAGCAGGTGATGGGGCCGGCTCTGAGCACAGCTCTGCCTGGCTCCCCTGCCCACCCTCCCTGGTTCCACGCCCCTGCCAGGCTGCTCCACCTCCGAGGGCAGCCCTGCTTACCCAGCTCTGATGGCCACACATCCATTTACCATAAGCTTCCTGCCCCTTCTCTTCATAGGCTCCTCCCCCCACCTGAGAGGCAGGTGCTGTTGTCTCCATCTTATAGAGTAGGAAACTGAGGCTCGGAGAACTTGCCCAGAATCACACAGCTCGTCCGTGACAGAGCTCCCAGTATCTGCGCCCCGAGAGCTGGCCCTGGAGGGTGAAGCCTCAGCAACGCCCAGCCCTTGCTGGGGCAGCTCCAGGGAGCCCCAGAGCCAAGGTGCCACTGCCAGCCGGGTGCCAGAGGCACAGGTGCGCCTCTGGATGCCCGTGTGGACCAGCGGGGTGGAACGGCGACCTGATGTGTGCTGAGCACCTACCAGGCCCTGGCACCGTCCCCTACATTAGCTGCAAAGCACACGACGGCCCTGGGAGTATCAGAGTCCTTGTTTTTGCAGATGGGGAAACTGAAGCTCAAAGAGATCGGGCTAAGGTCCCACAGCTCAGAGAGGCACGGGGAGTTAGATCCCAGCCCACTTGCAGTCCAGGCCATTCTCCCTGGACCAGCACTTCCCAAGGCATGTGCTACAGAACTCTAGTGATCTGGAAAGTTCTAGAAAAGGCCTTGAGAAGTTCTGCAGGAAAGATGAGTTTAACGTTGTTTCCCAAACTTCTCAGACCCAGGATTCTTTTTTTTTTTTGTCTAAGGTCTACCAGAAGCTGAGATCTTTGGGAAACAGAGGCAGACACCATGCTGGGTGGGGGGGTCGGGGGCAGTTGGCCGCTGCTGGGAGACGCCATGCTGAGCGCCCTTGCTGAAAGGTCTCAGGCCCCCTGGAGTGGACCTGGGGGCTGCCCCTCCTCTGCACCTCCCACTGGGAGCTGAGGGCCAAGAGGACACAGGGTGGGGACCAAAGCAGCGAAGGAAGAGGCTTTGGAGTGGCTGGCTTCCCAGGATCAGGTCCTGGACACCGCATGCAGTGACCAGTTCCTAAGCACCCAGTGGGGACGAAGCCCTGTACCAGGGATGGGTGCAGGGGGAACCCCAGGGCCCAGCAGCGTGGCTCAAAGCAGCTGTGAACACAAGCAAAAACATGATGGCAGGCCAGAGAGGACAAGAGAGAGCCCCCAGACTGCTGACCACTGCAGGCTGGGGGTGGGACTGAGAGGGGTCAAAAGACACCTCGTCCTTTCTGTAATGAATAAGAATGAATGGATGTACTCCTAGTGTAACTGGAATCAGTGAAACCCCCCCCAAAACAGGAAGCTGGAGTCAGGTCCAGTGAATGCTTAGAGCACAGGAAAAGTGTGTTCATGGCCAGCAGAGCTCCATCTGCCACTAGGAGTTACCCGGAGGCCAGAGCAGAGGGGACCGCAGAGCTGGCGGGCAGAGGCAAAAGATCTGTCTGGGGGGCCGGAGGGTGTCTCCTGAGCATCTGATTCTGAACTTCCAGTTATATCACAAGCGGCCGGGGCTGGGCTTCTTTTTTTTACAGAGACTCAGACAGGGTGATTATGGGACCTGAGGTCACACAGCAAATCGGCAGGTGAGGGTCGGAAGGCGAGGAGGGTGGGGCCGGGCATTCTGAGGTCCAAATACAGCAGAACCGCAGCCATGTACCCGGGACAAGCAGGTCTGAGCTCCACTCCTGCTTAGCTGAGAGTCCCTTGGCAAATCCCTCACTTCACTGGAGCTCTGTTTTCTCATCTGTAAGGCAGGTATGAGAACAGAGCCCACTTGGGCAGCTGTATGGGACAGGAGGTGTTCATGCAGGGAAGCGGATAGCAGAGCCGTGCCCAGTAAGTGCCCCAAACTGAGCAATGCTGACAAAACTGAGCATATTTCTAATAGTTCTGCTGCCCAGACGCCCCAGGGATCTTTGGGGAACCTGGCCTCCCCTACCTGGTCTCAGGGAAAGAAAGAGAAACAGGTGAGTGAGAAGGGGAGGCACTCCCGAGAAGGGAGCCGGCTTTGCAGGCCCAGGTGTGGGGTTCTTGCCTGGTGTCTTTGAGTTTGTGGGAAGAGAGGGAGGGAAAAAGTTGGAGCTGTTTTCGTTTTATGATGCTTTTGAAATACCATCTGGATCAAGGGGAATTAAATATTGCAGCTTTTAACTAGAGCCACTGAAAACACAACCTCACAGTAAATAAAAATACGATTTCCCACCATGACGCTTCCATTTAACAAAACCCCTTGTGCACCTCATTTGTAATTATTCCCAAACTCGGTGAAGGATGGCCCCCAGCCCCCGCCCCTCACTCTATCATCTCCCCCCGAAGGGCGGGGGTGAGGCCAGGGAGCCTGCAGGGCTGGGCCGGGCAGGTGAGAGCCACACTGTCCGGGGAGGTGGAAGGGGGTCTGAATGTGGTTCATTATGATTGAGATTAAACTGAAAAATCAATTTTTAATTGAATGTATTCTTTGAACAGGCCCTGTTGCCCATGGCTGAGCACTAATGGAATTTCCATTCTGAGCTGCCCCTTCTCACCTTGCTCACCCCTGCAGGACTGACCAAGCCCATGGATCACCCCCGACTGGGGCAGCAACCTGACTCAGCCCGTGGGCTTCCGAGGGCAAGGTGGTCTGAAGCTCGTGTGGGTGGGAAGGGGTGAGAGCTGGTGGAGAGCCAGCTGTCTCTGTGCAGACCGGCCGGTAGTGGGCAGGAGGCTGCCTGGGGTCTTTTGAACAGGCCAAGAGCTGCTGCTTCTTGACCCAGCCTGGGGCTCTCACACAGTGGGGAGAGGGGTAGGGCTTTCACACTGTGGGGTTCTGTTCTGCCTCCGGAGCCTTACCAAGGGGCAAGTCCAAGGATGGGGGACAAGAGGGTCCCAGGGAGTGCTACTCCCTCCCCAGCCCTGCAGGCCCTCTCCCCTACACCCTCGTCCTAGGCCTTGGGACAAGAAGACAAGGTGAGGGACCTGGGCGGGGGCCAAGGGGAGACCAGGGGCCAAGGTCTTTGGCTCTGCACCTCCGCCTGCCACTTCCCCGTGCGCCTCTGAGGACTGGCTGACAGGATGTGACCCTTTTATCTTTCTCTTGTAGGGGAGCTGGCTGGGTCTGAGATGGATTCAAGCCCCAGGAATGTGGGTCTCTGTGCCTGCGTCTTGGAGAGTCGCGCACCGGGAGAGGGGACCGTGCTGACCTTTGCTGGGTCAGCTCGCTGGGACCTCACCCTGTTCTCTGCCTCCTTCCTGCACAGGCTACCCAGGGGTCATCCCAGCTCGCGGGTACAGCACCTGGGTAACCAGGACGCTGGCCTTCAGCTGTGCTGTCCTGGAGGTGGGTACAAATTGGGATTCAGGTGTCTCCTTGACCTCCCCCAGTGACCCTCACCTTCGACCCTCTTTACCTCACACGTTTCCCTCTACTTCCTGAGGCCCCCAACACCCCTGGGTAGGCTCACACAGCATGGGGGTCTCCTGCCAGGCATGCTGCCACCCTGGACCCCGTGGAGTGGTTTGCAGACCCAGGCTGGGCTTCAGCTGTCAGAGCCAGGGTTCCCTCCCACCAGGGAGACCTCTGCTCTGGCCCACAGGTGATGCACTTAGCCTGTCAGCCGACTCAAACCCATGTGTGGGGCTCCCCAGGGATGGGAAATGGGGGGTAGTCACCCTCCAGCAGAAGCCCCCTGGCCTGAAAGCTATGGCCGGTTTGGCACCCAAGGGCTGGGCATGCTTTTGGTTGGAAGGCAGTGGCCCTCTGAGGCCCTCCTGCAGGACGTGCTGTTATGAGGACCCCCTCTCTATTCTTAGTCTACAAGGAGTCCGGACAAAGGGCTCCCGTGCTCACCGTGAGAATGCTCCTCCCGGCACCCTGTCCTTGTTTAACTGTCCACCAACCTGCGCAAACCCAAAGCCCCTGCCTGCCCCATCGTTCCACTCAAGGACACTCCGTGAGGGGAGGCTGGACCACAGGGCAGCCCTTGAGATGCGGGGCCTGCTCGGCCCACACCTGGGGAAGGACAGCAGGCTCCCTGTGGCTAGTTCTGCCCAGGATACCCCCTGCAGAGAAGGACAAATCTAAGTGACAGGACCCAGCACTGGCCGTGAGGGGATGAGAGCTCTCCCTGGACAGGAACTGCTCAGTGTAGGAAGAGAGATGCACTGGGTAGGCAAGTGGACACAGGGCTGCCCTTCCCCTGTCTCTTGTCCAGGCCAGACTCTCTGAGTCTGGTCCATAAACTGGGCAGGGGAGCTGATGTCTGCCCACCTCTGGGCCGTTACCAGGCTCCCAGGCAAGGAGACGAGTCCACTTGTGCTCTCCCCTACGGCTAGTTTTGCGCGAGACCAAGAGACTCTACAATAACCCCTGGGGGCTCTCAGCACATCACTGACCCATACTCTGGGGCCGTGAGGGGCTGCCTGTCCCAGGAAAGTCGGGAAACACAGATTCCCAAGGGAAACTGCTCAGGAGCCCAGAGCACAGACCCTGCCTGCTGGTCAGTGAGCTCTGGCCGTGAGGTCTCACCCCTGACGGTTCACCACCTCTCCCGAGGTCTGGCCGAAATTGTGATTCAGCCGTGTGGGGCAGGCCTGAGCTTCTGCATTTCAAGTAAGCTCCCAGCTATCCGTCTATGGACCAGTGGTTCTCAAAAGCGGCTGCACATTGAAATCACCTTGGAAGTTTTAAAAAATACCAGTGCCTGCATCCCATCCCCCGAGGGTCTGATGTCATTGATCTGGGGTGAGGCCCTGGCACAGGGGTTTTTTAAAGCTGCCTCGGGGATTCAAATGTACAACTGAGTTTGAGAAGCACACTGGCTTGGACAACAGTCAGAGGTGGCCTCGGGGGTGCCGGCTCTCTGGAGCTCTCTGGAGCTGGCCCCCAGCTTCCCACTCGTGCTGGGGAGAGCCTTGCCTCCGTGGGGCCTGCAGAGGCCTGCTGGGCACTGACCCTTCAAGGGGCGGTGGCTGGAGAAGCTCTTCCCACACCCCTCCCTGTCCCCCTGCTGGTTCCTCTTGGGCCAGTTTCTGGTGTGGGGGAGCCCGTCTGGGTGGCTGTAGCTGAGAATTGCCCACCTCCTGTCATTTTAGCTCAGGTCGCTACTGACACGTGGGCCAGTCCTTCTCTGTGGGGGGCTGTTCTGTGCAATGTAGCAGGCTAAGCAGCACCCCTGGCCCCACCCACTAGAAGCCAGTAGCACCTAAACTCTCCCCAGGCATCGACAAAGGTCCCCCGGGGCCGGGAGAACCGCTGTTTGCACGCAGCACCGCGGCCCGGGATTCCAGGCTAATGCAGTCTTTTCTCCACGACCCCTCAGGTAACGCACCCAGTGAGTCAGTGCCCCCATCTCAGTCACATCAAACCGCATCTGGGGACACCAGTGCCTCAGGCATCGTTGGCACTGCTCGGACTTAAACCCAGGATCCAGGGTCTGTGGCCCGACCTGCGTTAGGCTCAGGCTTGGCCCCTACTCTTCCCTTCTCCAAGTTGTTCTGGCTCCAAAACCACGCCCCTACGAGACTTTACAGGGCTGCCTGCTTCCAAGCGGAGCCCTTTGGTTCCCAGGTGTTTGCAGGACAGATTGGCGCGCCTCTGGCCCAACCGGGGAAGCAGCGGAGGGCTCTCCCCGCCCCCTCCCATCGTGATCCCAGCACTGACCCACTGCTTGGGCTGGCTTGCACACGGGGTGCCCGTTCTCACCCCACCTGGGGCTGGTTTGTGTGTGACAGCGTCCAGTGTCACACTGGGGCACCTCAGCATGTGAATAGGGCCGGGTACAGCTCGTCCCCAAATCCCAGCCACTCCTGGTGAAGGGTCACAGCCCCCTTGGACCTGAGGGGGCAGTCCCGGTCCCTGCCTACGGCCTGGGAAAGCTTGTTCTAAGGGGCCTGCCGCCTGCTGGTCAGGTGGGTCAGCCTGCTGGATGCATCCCCGCGGTGGCTGTGTTGCCCTCTTCAGGCTCAATCCCGTCCCGTGGAAGGGGGCAGGTGGGCAAGTGCCCCGGGCAGAGTTGGAAGCCCCCGGCTGCCAGCCATCGGGCAGGGTGTCAGCAGCCCTGTCCCCGCCCCCTCTGGCTTAAGCAGAGCACAATCAAAATCCTGGTTACTGGACACACCCAGGGGGCCAGATCCTTTGCTTCTGACCCTCCAGAGGAAACAAGACAAAATAAAAACCGGCACATGAGTGTGGTCACCACGGGCCCAGCACCCAGAGGTGGGCTCCGGCCTGCTGTGTGACTGTGGACACTGGTGCCGGCACCCGTCCAACCTGAACCAAGGCCCTGGCCGCGTTTCCCTCCTCAGAGGCAGGAAGGCCCCACGTCAGCAGGAGCTGTGGTCATGGGAAGGGGGTGGCAGCGGTGGTGGCTGTGGGTTTGGTGGGAACGATGAAGTGCTTTGTGGGCCACGAGGGGCAGGGCAGTGCGTGGCCTTCCAGGGAAAGAAGGACGCCAGTCCAGCGGCCCCTGCTGCGGATGCTTTAAGGGAATTCACAGCCCTACTCAGCCTGTGCAGCCCATTTTACAGACGGGGAAAACGAGATGCAGAGACAGTAAGTAACTTGGGAATGGCAGAGCTGGGATTTGAGCCCAAAGCACTGGAAGTGGCTGTAAGAGGCAGGAAGACCCTCAACCTGAGTGTCCTGGGGGCCGCTGTGCTCCCCGACCAAGAGGGAGGAAGGGCGGCAAGACCCAGGAGAGCAGGGCTCTCAGGGCCACCAGCCAGCCCTCTACACCCTTGGCCCTGCCCCCCACCCCACATGCTCCTCCCGGCTGGGCTCTGTGCCCCCTCGTCCAGGAATGCGGGCGGGCCGCCCTCGACTAGGCGGCAGCTCATCCTGGGCTCTGACAAACTCCTTCCATCCGGCCTCTCTCTCATGCTAATGACTGTCAACATGAAACAGAGGCTGTGAAGGGGAAGAAAATTACTCCCTGAAAAGGAATTGACTGATCCCCATTATTTCTCAAGGAATCACTGACCTGTGAATATTTCATTATCCAAGATGCTGCACCATCCATACCAAGCAGCCGCGGCGGCGACACAGCCAGGAGCTCGGTGGGGTCTGGGGGGACGTGGACACCGGGGGCCGGCCTGGGCGTGAGTCTGGGGCCCGGGAGGCGCCGGACTCAGCGCTCTGCCGGGCTCTTGCACCTCCAGGCTGTGACCTAGATCGACTTCCTCACCCAAGACCCCAGGGCTCATCCTGAGCACCAAGAAAGACGGGGGCCCAAGGATGGGACCTGAAGCCATCGTAGCTGCTCTGGTCTGGGGAGTGGTGACAGCCAACACTCCTTGCCCCGTGTGCCTGGAGTAGCCACCCGGCATCTCCCGAACGTCCCAGCTCCAGATCTGGAGTCCAGTTTCCCACCAGCGTCCCTCCCAAGCCTCACAGCTGCCTCACTCGGGCCTCACTCAGAAGTTCTTTCCCAGGCTTGGGTGAGTCTGGGTCTAGATGTTTCTAGAAGTTCATGCTGCCCTGCTCTCCGGTGCTGTGGCCCGGGGGATGGTGGAGAAGGGGAGCAGTGCTAACGCTACAGACCCAATGTCAAGGTGGCGTCGAGCCGGGGGAGCACGTACCCCGCAGCAGGGCTGTGGTTCAAATCCTGCCTCTGCCCTTGGGCTGCCGAACACCTTCCTCAGGCTTTTTTATTTATTTATTTATTTATTTATTTATTTATGGCTGTGTTGGGTCTTCGTTTCTGTGTGAGGCCTTTCTCCAGCTGTGGCAAGCAGGGGCCACTCTTCAATCGCGGTGCGCGGGCCTCTCACTATTGTGGCCTCTCTTGTTGTGGAGCACAGGCTCCAGACACGCAGGCTCAGTAGTTGTGGCCCACGGGCCCCGTTGCTCCGTGGCGTGTGGGATCCTCCCAGACCAGGGCTCGAACCTGTGTCCCCTGCATTGGCAGACGGATTCTAAATCACTGCGCCACCAGGGAAGCCCCTTCCTCAGGCTTTTAACCTCTCTGGACTATCGCTTCCTAGTCCCCAAACAAGGCTAACAACCAGGGCTACCTGAAGGTGAAATAAGACAAAATCTAAACACAGTGCCCGACATGAACAGGAGTCAGCCACCTGGAAGCAATTATTCACGGGAGACTCTGCTCGGGATGCTCAGACTCAGGTCCCCACGGGTGGTCCTGGCACCCTCCGAGGGCCTACGAAGGCTGGGCCAGGGCAGCTGAGGTCGAACTCCAGAGGACAGGAAAGGCTAGGACCACCCTTCCTGGCACTCAATCGGCTCCTGAGTTTGTAAGATCATGGCGGGTGGAGGAGAACAGTCTGGGGCTTTTCCCGGGAATGTCAAGGGGCTGGAAAAGGATTCACCCAAGAAACAGTAACAATAAACCCCGTGCTGCCCTGAGCTTTGGGTGGGTGGGGCCCAAACACCCAGCCTGAAGCCACCAACCGATGACAGGTCATCCTGAAGCTTAAGACGCCAAAAGAGACCCTCTAGGGGCTCAAGGCTCCCGCAGTCCCCGGAGAGAGAGAGACCCCAGCCGGCTGCTGGGGAATGCGATGGCTCTGTTATTATTGCTGGGGTTACACTGGGGATAGTGTTTCCGAATTAGCAAACACCAGGGAGGAGGTGGGGACATCCATCTGAGGATTAGTAGAGCATGGGAGGCAGCGTCCCCTGGCACTGTCCAGCTGCAGGGAGCCAGGATGCTTGGTTGGTGGGGGGATATGGGAGGGAGAAGGAAGCAGACCCCAGCCCAGCCCCCGACACCCTCCTGGTGGCTACACGGAGGCTACATGGAGGGCTAGTTCAGTCTGAAGATGGGAGGAGTTGTCCTGGACGAGGTAGGGGGTTGGACAAGAGGACAAGGGCTTGGACGGCAGTAAGAGGGACTGAAGCTGGCTGCATGGAGAAGCTTGAGGCAGCCAGGCGTGAGAGACACTGGGAAGCGTGCCTTGGGGAAGTCTATGGAAAATTCCTCCTGCAGGTCCACACACTAGCCTCCTTCCCTGCTGGCCACCTGCCTGGAAGCTGGACACCCCAATGTACTCCAGCGGGCTGGGGGTGGCCTGTGTCCTCACTTGAGCCTTCTCCCACTTTGCTGCATCCCCCACTCCAGCTCCCTCCTGGGATGCAGCCCCCCAGGACAGGCCAGTCCCGCAGGGGAACGGGGCAGGCTGGCTGCCATCTGTCACTGCACTGAGCTTCCATTATGCATCTTGTAGGCCAGGGTTAGTGGACGGAGACGGGCAGCCAGCACCCCCCGACCGGGACGGACGGGCATTGCAAGCGGACTGTCAGTAGCTGTGTTAGGGACTCACATCGTGTAGCGGGGGTGGAGGACAGGGTGCATTTATTTGGGGGCAGACAAGGAGGGGCTCTCGGAAGCCTGGTGTCACCTAAAACAGAGGTGGCCAGGACCAGCCCTTGTGGTCAGGATAACGTCTGCAGCACGGTGGGAAGTAGCAGGCACCCCGTCTGCTGTACATAATTTGGACCAGCAGCCGTACACCAGGGACACCAAGGCACGAGGTCTGCAGACGGACAGAATGAGCTGCTGTGGCTCCACACACCTGGGTATCAAGGACACAAGCCAGGGGGTTAGGGGCGGGGGTAGAGGGGGGGATGTGAGGAAAGGAGAAGCCTCGCAGGGGGGGTGTCCCCAGGGAGAGGAGGCAGTGGAGCCCAGCTGTTCCAAGGCAGGAAGTGGCTCAGAACTTGGGCGGGGGGGGGCGGTCTGAGCAGGGGGCGTGAGTTAAGGAAGAAACGATGCCTGCTGGGCCTGGGAACTGCAGGCACAGGGGTAGGGCCTGGCTCTCTCCACTGGGCCACACGGCACCAGCCCCAACTTGCTCCATCTGCACCCCCTATAGCCCGAGGTCGGCTCCCCCAGCCCGATGGCAGGGTCTTCAGTGCCTCGATGACACCCTTGAGTCAGGTGCACCGCCTGGGACGGGAGGCAGCTGGTCCCCCTGACCTCACACCCCTGGGGAGGCCAGGCCAGCTGAGGGCTGTGGGGCTGGAGAGGTCCAGAGCCACCACTGAATTCAGGACAGCTGGCCACCTCCTGGCACAGGACCGGGCCCCACGGGAGCCTGGGGCAACAGAGACTCACGTCCCCGTCCTCACTTCCTATCAATCCCCAACCTGCCCGGCATTCTCAGCCAGCCTCCAACCTTCCAGAGCACACGTGAGGGCAGAGAAGAGCCCGGAGACGGATGGACTCTCCGAGTAGCTGTGGGACTTTGGCACATCACTCCCACTGAGTCTCAGTGTCCCCGTCTGCAGAGTGGGGAGAACAAAGCCTCACTTCCCATGTGGCACCCCCCCCCCCACCAGAGACCTGTCCGGGCAAAGTGCCTGGCCACTGCCAGGACTCACTGCGACCCCCTTGTGGCCCCGCTCGTCCCTCTGCTCAGCTGGGCACCTGGATACTCAGGACAAAAACACAGCCTTGACGGGGAGTGGGGGGCGGCAGCCACGAGGTCACCCCGCACGGGTCTGGATCTGTTTCTCACACCGCCCCCACATAGGCAGGCCTTGCTCTCCCAGTAACACAGACAAGGAAACTGGCGTGAGCAGACTGGCAGCAGCAGAGCCCTGGGCTGCTCACTCACCTTCTGCCCTGGGAGGGCTCGGGGGACACGCAGATAGACAAGACATGCACCCCAGGGAGAGTAACAAGACTGGGGCACTGGAAGCCCACCAGGGGCACCACCCTAGAGGGACGGGCAGTCAGAAAAGGCTGGTGGGCAGAGGTGGGACTCGGAGTCACGGAAAGTTGGGGAAGGGTCTTCCTGGCAGAGAGCACAGGCACCGGGAGGAGAGAAGAAGCGGAGCTGATGCAGAAATGAGGATGCAGAGGGGCGGGAAAGCTGGGAGTTCGCACCCGCCAGCTCCTGAATCTGGGGCAGCTTCCCCCAAACATCTGGTGGGCTACAGCTGGTCTAGCTGGAAGTGTGGGGGTGCCCACAGGGTTCGGGGTGGCCGGCCATGGGACTGTGGGGACCCCAGACCCAGAGGGCTCTGTCCCTGCAGGGTCCCACTGGGCCCGGACACCCCCGGGGAGACTCCTCCCAAGCACCTCCATTTCAGCCACACTGAAGCTGAGCTGCCGCTGATTCTGCCCAGCAAATACGGACGCTGCCTCCAGATGAATCAAGGTGCGGCAGCAGCCGCCGGCCAGCGAGGAGGAGGTGGCCCAGGAAGCTGCAGGAGTGGGGCACTGGCCAGGGATGGTGGCCCACGATGGTGGGGAAGTGACTTTCTTAGGGGTGGCCAAGGCAGAGAGGGCACTTTCCAGCTGGGCAGGGGACCACCGCCAACTTGGCAGGCAGGGCCTGCACCCCTGCACAGGGCGGCAGGCTGCACACAAGGGACAGGGTGAGGCCCGTCATGAGGAGGAGCTACCGCAAGACAGAGAGGCCGAGGGACCCCGGAAAGAGATGGAGGGGGAGGAAGGGGAAGGAAAAGTGTCATATCCGAGCCAGAGAGAGAGAGGGATCAAGAGTGCGCCAGAGCAGAGGTGAGGCAGGGAGGGCTGCAGAGGGAGCAGTGGAAACAGTATCCAGTAATGAGAGGAGCAGACAGAGAGAGCGGAGGCGCTGCAGGCGCGCTCCAACCGCTTCTGACCAACAGAACAGGTCCCATTTCTGGACTTTGCCTCGTTCTCCCGTTGTTTATTTGGTGTGTTTACTGCCCCATGTCTGCAGCCCCGGGCGTGCTCAGGGATGTTCCTGGCCCTTCTCCAGTGAGGGTGCCTGGGGTTGGGTGCGCCTGCCATCCAACACAGAGCACGGCCCTGCTCACCCCCAGAAGTGCAGGGCAGGGCATCTGCCCCCGAGCCTCTCTCCTCTCTGTCCCTGTCCCAAGTCTGTAAGCAGCTCACCCTTCCTGCCTGCCCTGGTCCCGGCTGTGCCCCGCCCTGCTCTGGAGTCCTTCCCATGCGCAGAGCCATGGATCCACCGGATCCTGGAGCAGGCTTGATGGGGTGCTGGGTACCGTGGGTGAGAGAAGGGACAGAAGCAGCAGCCACCCACTGTCACCCCCTTTCCCTGTGGTCAGGGAGGAGAAGGGGATGGGCCTTCTAGAATGTGTTGAAGGGACTTCATGCCTAATTGAAAGAATTCCAAGTCCCTTCATCTGGGAAATCGTCTTTCTCCTCGAGAAGCCCATTTTCAGAGCTGCTAGGGGTGACAGTGGGTGTGAGCCCAGCTAAGTTCCCTGAAAGGGGTTGGGGGCTCCAGAATGACAGAGGTGGCTCAAGCTGACGGGCTCTTGGGAATCACTGTGGACCAGCGCTTCTAAGAGCCCAGAGAGGCAGAGGGGCTTGCCCGAGGACACACAGCAGTTATCAGCAAGAATGTCAGGTGCCCAGATTTCCCTTCCAGCGCTCTTTTCCTTCTGCTTCTTCTCAGTCTTTACTTGTTGCACACACGTTATAGACGCAGGAAAAGAAAACAGAAAAGGAAAAGAATCACCTGCAATCCTAGAACCTTAACTCTAGCACGCAGTTTTTCCACCTCTCCACCCTGTCTTTGGCGATGGGCCTACACATTCTTGCCTACTTGGGACTGTGGATGTTGACTTTTAGCTCCTGCCATGGCAGCCCTGCCCTCTTCCACCACACCCCTGCCCTTGGTAAGGACTCCTCCAGCTGGGCCCAATCTTCTGTGTTGTTGCCTCTGTGAAGCAGTCAACTTCACCCTCCAATGACCACTGCAGACCCCACTGGCCTCGCTCCAGCTCCCACAGCAGCCAGGGAGAAGGAGTTAAAATGAGGCCTACACTGAACTGTGCCTCTCCACCACCTAAAACCTCTTAATGATCTCATTTTCCTCTCTGAAGAAAATGCATATTTTTGCCCCCGGCCCCCAGGGCCCTTCTGGTCACCACCCTGCTTCCCTTTCCACCTCTGCCTTGTACACCTGACTCCAGCTGCTGGGGACTTTTTTTTAGTTCTTTGGACATGCCAAGGCCCCTCTACCTCAGGGCCTCCGTACATGCCGTTCCCTGTGCCTACAATGCTGTTCCCCTCAGTCTCTCCACACTCAGCTTCTGCTAGTCCTTCAGTTCACAAGTCACCCCCTTGGAGATGTCCTCCATGACCATGCTGTCTCAAGTCCGTCCCACTGTTAGCCTCTATCTCAGGACCCTGTTTTCACAGCACTGAGGCTGACTTGTAAATATTTTCTCAGTTTCTTGTCTGTTGTCTCTGTGCTCCAGGAGATTGCAAGTCCATGAGGGCAGGGACCTCATATACCTTGTTCTCAGCTGCATACTCAGTGCCATCACGATGCCTGGCACACAGCAGGTGCTCAATAAATGAATGAATCAGTAATCAGATGGGTGGAGGGGACAGCAGATAGAGGAAGTCCGTCACTTGCACTGAAGGACTCAGGACCTGAGCGAGGAGGCGGACTAGGGCAGGGGCAAAGGGAAAGGACGCTGCAGTGTCCAGAGCACTGGGGACGATGAGATTGGAGTCGCTGGCACCTGTCCCCTCGGCCTGCCCTTGCCTTGATGAAATAGGGGAGCCTGTGGGAGGGGGCACTGAGAAGTGGGGGCTTCATACTGCTCAGCTGGCAAGCGGCAGAGCCTCTCCCACATCCTCCTCGGAGCAAGCACCAGTGTCACCTGTGTACTGTGTCACCTGCGTGCAGGTGCGCACACACGTACTCACGCACAGGGCCCCCCTCCTGTCCTCCCAGGCGCAGGGTGTCCTGTTCCCCAGCCACGTGGCCCTTGGTCTTGGAGTTTGTGGAAGAGGGAGGTTGCCGTGCCTGGCTCACAGAGGGCCAGGTCAGGGAGGTGGCAGTGGGCAGATGAGAAGTGGCAGCCTCCCTGCCAGATACTTGGAGCTCTGCCCACTGCACCCCCAAATAGTAGGGGAAGAGCAGCCAGCGGGCGCCCTGTGGCTCCTGCCCCTCCCCAGGGTTCTCTGCCTTTCTGAGGTTTTCTTCTGAATGCCCAGCCTACAAAGTGGAGGCGTGGCTGCCACAGAGCAACTCGGGGCCCACCCTGTGCCCATAAACCCCGACGCTTCCCCCAACCACCCCCAGACCCCTCAGCGATAGTCTCCTCCCTCCTCCTCGGGCAACCCCAACTCAGCAGAGAAGCTGGCGCTGCCCACTCCCACGCTGGAGGCGAACGGGCAGGGAGGTTCAGGGCAGCAGGCTCCCAGCTCCATCAGACGGACACCTCGGAGCAGAGCCAGCATGAAATATTCATGCAGTAAATGGTGCGATTTTGTCTGCATTCAGCCAACTTCATGTATATTTCAGAGTATTATGAAATGATAATGTTGTCCAACAGAGGCAGTGAGATCAGGAGGCTGGAGCGTGGCGGGGGGCAAGAAAATTCTCTGCGTGGAGGCGGGGCGGGGGGGTGGACACCCCCAGACCCTTGTCCCTTGGGAGCACAGAGATGAGGACAACCAAATCTCTGAACAGGGAGAGGAAGAGAATGGGGGTGGAGGGGATGCACCAGCTCCCAGATGGGGGGCAGCAAGGGATGGCCCATGGGCCGTGGGAGCCCCTGAGGGCTCCAGATCGAGGAAGGAGACAGCCCACCCTCCACCTGCCCGGGCAAAGGCTCCCCAGGCATCCTCCTGTCCCGAGAACTCCCCGCTTGCCTCTCCCCTCTGCTGACCACAGGAAGCTTGGGTTTCAGGCCAAGGCCTTGGGGCCCGATTCAGCACTGGCCTTCTCCAGGCATAGGGCAGCCGGCACCCCTGGGGTGGTTCACGCCGGTCCTGCCAGAGGCCCCAGGTGCAGCCCCTCTGGGTTTGTATCACTCAGGGGGCCTCCCCTGCCTGGGCAGGACATCAGAGCCAGGCCTAGCCCTCCTGGCCCTGGGTCTGATTCGGCTGAGGCCCTGGGCCTGGCCTGCTCGGGAGCTGCGTGTGCAATGTCTCAGGAGGGAGGGCACGCCTGGCTTGCCTTCTGGCTCTGAGACATCTCCTGGGATCTCAGATGAGTTCTGGGCTGCAGAGATCACCCAGTGAGAGGAGAAAGTGTTCTCTGGCCTCCGGACGCCCAGATGTCTGTCTCCTGGGCCAGGGTTCAAGTTCGAGGTACCATCGTGGCTGCCTCAAGCCTCCATTCTTCATCCACCCAGACTGCCAACCCTGGCTTCTCTGGGCCAGTCTCCCCAGGTCCCACACCAGAGGAAGAGCCCTGGCTGGGAGGCTTCCCTTCCTAAGGGACAGAGACCCCAGAGGCCTGGCAGCCCCAAGTCTCGCCAAGTTGGGGGTGACTGGGCTTCCCTGGCCCCCTCCCCTTTCTCCACTTCTACAGTTGGGCAGGCCTATGGTATCACGGTCCCTGGACCAGGCGCTGACAAACTAGAGACTGTAAGGCAAATCTGGCTCTCTGCTTGTTTATGTAAAGAAAGTTTTATGGGAACCCAGCCCCACCCATTCGCCTGCACAGTTGTTGGCTGCTTTCCTGCTGCAGCAGCAGAGCTAAGGAGCTGAGACAGAGCCTGTACGGCTCACCAGGCCTAACCTGTGTACAGCCTGGCCCTTCATGGAGCAGGTTTGCTGACCCTGAGCTAGACAACAGGACTGGGATGCACTGGCTTGCTGGAATCCTCCAGCTTCTGTGGATGGGAGCTGGCTCAGCCGTGGGAGTCTCAGAGAACACGGAGACTCTTTGCCCTTGGCTGGTGGCGTCTGCCTCCACTGTGGTCACTAGGTGACAATGACTTTCATCCCTGGCGAACCACAGAGCCACACTGTCTGGTCTGCAGCCTCTCCAGCAAGGGTGGTGGAGGCAGGGGGCAGGGAGGGGGCTGAAGGGCATGAGTGCCTGTGAGCCCCCAGGTACCTGGGGAGACCGCCCCTTCTTTCTCTCTCTCCTCTCATGTCCTGTATGTCCTCGCTCTCTCGGTGTCTCACCCCACACCCCCAGGCTGCCTGTCCTCTCTCTCTCTCTCTCTCTCTCCTTCTGCCCGGGGCTGGGGCCCATCAGTACCTGGGCGCGGTCCAGTCTGCAGCTGGCCCTTGTGGCTAGAGGGTCAACTGACTCCTGGCAGAGAGCCTTTCTGCTGGTCCTCGGCTGACAGCTGTCCCTCCCACTGTCACCAGGTCTGCCCCTTCTCCTTTCCAGGCTCCAAGAGGCCACCAAATGCCCACTTGCCAGTTCCACAAACACCGAGAGCTATGTTTCTGCCTGTGAGGCCCGAGGAACACTTGCATCAGGGAGCCCTGAGGGGACCTGCTAAGAACGGAGATGCCTGGCTCCACCTGGGTGGATGAATCAGAGTGAGAACCGGCCGGTGCCATTGAATAATGTCCCCAAGGGTCTCGGTCTGGTGGAGTGTAAGGACCCAGTAGGTGAGGCTGTGCCAGGGCCGGGTCTCCATGAGTCCTTAAGAGCTCAGACACACGGGGCCCTGAGCACGCCCTGCTCCCTAGCCCCAGACAGCCATCTCTCAGGGGAGGGCATTACGTGGCAAGGCAGAGGCAGGGGTGGGGGCGGTCCCTCCCACGCAGTTGTCACAGGTCCAGACTGCCCACCTTCACCACCCCATGCAGCTGTGGTGACCCAGGGCACCCCCAGCCCTGGCTGTCCCGCTCCCGACGGCTTTAACCATTATTGCTGTTTATGATAATCACATGACTGGGGAAACAGTACAAAGGGGTGACTCCGAGCTCGGGGCGGGGGGTGGGGTCGGAGCTACCTCTGCTACATGCAGTACAGAAGGTGGCTGCATTTGGAGAGAGGGTCTTTAAAGAGGTGATGTAGGTTAAATGAGGTCATACGGGTGGGCCCTAAGCCAACATGACTGGTGTCCTTACCAGAAGAGAAGAGAGGACGCGGCAACTGTGTGAGGACACAGGGAGAAGTCAGCGTCTACACACCCAGGAGACAGGCCTCGGGTGGAACCAGCCTGCCGACGCCCTGATCCCGAACGTCCAGCCTCCACACTGTGAGTCAATACATTTCTGTTGTCTAGGCTGCCTGCCTTGTGGCAAATGAATACGGCCACTTATCAGAGGACCCCAGGCAGGTGCCTCGTGCCCTGAGTTTCCTCTACTGTAAAATGGGGTAACAACGGGCTATGGTGAGAGTGAGCGAGTTAACAGATGTTAAGAGCTTCGACCAGGTTGGCTCGAGGGGCACCGTACACGTTGCTATTACTGTCACCACCCTTCACATTTCCCAGGCCAGCCCCTGGGGAGCTGGGCCCTGCCTGTGGCTCTCACACTCACTTGCCCCAAACACCCCCAACCGGAGCCCCATGACAGCCAGAAGGAGAGGGAGCAGGGCACCCTCCCTCCCAGCAACCCCTGTACCCAGGCCTGGGGCCCACTGCTTCCTGGCAGGAGGTCAGGATGTAAGTGAATAGATGGCCCCAGGGCTGGGCAGGGGTTGGGGGTTCCAGGGCAGGGGTCCAGCCACAGGCATGGACACCGCCTCTGCAATTACTTAGTTTAGGTGGGAAGGGGTCTGGGCAGGCGTGGCCCAGGGCATGCAGGGGTCCTCTCCTCTAGCATCCCTGGCTGATGGCCTCCGGGTCCTACTCAGGCTCCCGGGGATGGGCACCCAGGCGTCTAGGGCAGACTGTCGGCACGGGCAGCTCTGACAGTGGAAGGCTCTCCGCCCTGTAGACAGTGGCTGTGTGGCATGTGCTGAGTTTGTAACCGCCCCACCCAGGGGAGGGGGGACGTGGGCAGATCTGCACGAGACGCAGGCACGGAGCAGTGGCAGCCCCAGCCCAGAGCCAGCTGGGGCTGCTGAGAGCAAGCAGGCCGGATCCTGCCTTTGAGGGGCTGAAAGAGCCTCTTCTCAAACATTGGTCCAACCTTCCCCTGAGGGCAGATTGTGGGTGATTTGCTGCAGGCAAAACGAACACTCCGAGAAACGGAGAAAGGGTTCAGGTGCAGGCCCTGTTCCCCCTTCTCCAGTGCCGGCTGACAGCTGTCCCATTGCTCAAGTTCAGCACTGCCAGAGGAAGAAAGACGCCCAGGAAGCAGAGGGCAGACCCGGGAGAAGGCGGCCTCCGCCACCCAGCCCCACGTGTCCCTCCGGATGGGCCTGTGGGACAGGTGGGCGTCTCTTCTTGTCACTGCTGGGGGATAAGCCTGGCACCCCCTCAGGGGCCGGGCTGTGGCCTCGACAGCTGCAGCCTAAGGGTGTGCTGAACCGAGCCTTGCTCTGTGCCCAAAGACAAGGATCTTTGGTGGGGGACAAGGAAGGCACAGCAGGGAAGCACAGGGTTAAGTCTGGGGGACACTGCTTGAGCACCTGCTGTGTGCAGGCCACATCCAGCTCACAGCTGGGCACCAGGGCACCGCCCTAGCTGCAGAGGCCACATGGGAGCAAAAGGGTCATCTCTGCAGCAGGTGGGCAGCGGGAGATGGTGTGTGTGAGTCAGGGTGTAAGATGCAGATGGCTATGCTGGGGGCCAGGGCAGCTCCTGGGTCAATGTCCAGCACCACCTGGGCCTGGGCGAGCTCACCTGGGGGTGCCAGGACATCCGCTGAGAAAAGACCCAGAGGCAGGCGCCGCGTGGACAGAGGGTCCAGGAGCAAAGCTGCCCCCAGGCAGCTTCTCATCCCCTACTCTGCAGGTGTGACGGAAACGAACCACAGGGCCTGCCCAGGCCCGGACCTCTGCGACCCCATCCTGTGCAGCCACGTCATCCCACGGACAAGCTCGAGGGAAACGTTTGGCTCCAGACACTCCAGACACTCACGGCAGCAGGCTCCCAGGGCCCTTTTCCTGGTTTTCCCTATAGTCTCACAACAAAATTCCTTCGGGAAAATTCCAGCCTTGTCTCAGCTGAACCAGGGAATTGGCTGGGTCAGAGGGGCTGGGCTGTCAGTGTGCACCGGACACCGGGGTGTTGGCGGGAGCTGTGTGTCCCAGACAGAGAGGGGTCCCGGGAAGGAAGCAGCAGGACCCTGCTCCCCAGACCCTCCCCACCAGCCCCAGCCTCTGGCCCACCTGGGCCAACATCTTCTAATACGACTGCCTTCCAGTGTCCAAAGGCCATGGACATGACCCCCAGCCTCTGCTCTCGGCTGGCCTGGACAACCCCTGGCCCTCAGCACCTGCTCAAGATGGGGCCAGCAGGGAGCCCAAGACGCTGTGATCATGTGCCTGAGATTGGTTCTAGCGTGACGGGAGGACTGCGCTGGGGAGGGATGCCAGGGGCTCCTCCAGGGGTGGGTGGAGGAAGACGGGGGAGGCAGGGAAGGACGGCGGGGGTGAGCCAGCAGGAGAGGAGAGCGGCAATGGAGTCCAGCGAGGCAGGGTGACCAGCTGCTCCACAGTCACCTGGCACAGAGGGCCAGGCCAGGCTGCTCTCACCGGCAATCCAGCTCTGGTTTGGCACCTGGCCTTCCCCCTCTGCTCCCAGGCTTGGACCACTCACCACAGGGAGCTGGGCAGGGGCCCAGGGACGGAGCTGGGGCCAGCTGTGGCTGAGAGAAGTGCGTGGCCACAGCTACTCTTGGAGTGGACTGCAATGACCAGCCCTGAGCACCTGCACCGACATGGAGACAAAGGGCAGTGCATCCCACAACTGCATCCCAGGCCCGCAGCTGCTCCTCCCATGCCCCCCGTGCCTGATGTTCATGAAGATACTGAAGATACTGTGGCAGGGGCTGAGCGCAGGATGGGAAGGGCACAGATCCAGGTGGCTGGGCTCAGAACCTAACCCAAGCTCGGGGGGGTTCAGGCTGAGTGAGGGGCGGGGAACCCACCATGTGGAGTCACCTGGGTGCCCAGAGCTGTCAGACTGACGGCGGAGGCTGAGGCATCAAAGCACTTCCCCCAGGCCTCCGTCTCCCCGGCTGTCTAGTGGGGCTAAGACCCCTCCCTGCGCCCCCTCCCACTTGGCCTGTATCCAGGTGTTGGGATGAGGGGACGCTGGGGGAGGGAGGGTGGTAGATCGCTGCCTGAGAAATGCCTGTGAAGGCTGAGCTGTGATACTGCAGAAACACAAGAGCCTCAGGGCCACAGCCTAAGGGGAGAGACCCATCCGGCTGCCCCGGCTGCCCTCCCTCTCCCTCCTCCTGACACCTACTCCCCTTAGGAAAAGACAGCCAGGACCTGGGGCACCTGAGGCAGTGGCTCTGGACCCCAGTACTCCTATATACTCCCCTCCCCTCCCTGGGATGCGACAAGCTCCATGGAGGAGGCCGCCTGGCAAGGGCCCCCGAAAAAGGCCTGAGTGGCTGCATGGGGGCTGCTGGGTCTGACCCACCTGCCCAGCCACCTCCACTCCCCACCTGACCCCCCGGCCCAAGAGCAGGGGGCCACAGGGAGCAGGCAGGAGGGCTGAGGAGGGGTCCAGGGAGTGAAGGTGGGAGGAGGGGTGGGGCTTGGGGTCTGCACTCATTTTGGCAAAGTGGCCAGGGCCAGGCAAGCCTCCCAGGGCCGGGTCAGACTCAGCCCCTGTGCCCGGGGGCGCACACTCTGCGCACGCCCTCCTCCGCACTGCTGCAGGCGGGCTTCTGGGGGACAAGAAAACAGATGGACAAATCAGCTGATGGGATGAGACACACCCTGCCCTCCAGTCTCCGGAGCTCATCTAGGGCCCAGCTGCCACGTGCCACAGCTTGGGGGTGCAAGACACTTGGTCTCACACATGCGTGTGTGACACTCACACCCACTCATGCTCACATACATTCACATGGGTACACACACACTTGCACCCTCACCCCCCAGGCTGGTCGCATTCCCACCTCCCTTATGGGACAGCCAAGAAATGGTGCAGAGGCTTCAGGGGAGGGGTAGGTGTGTGTGTTTTCACACACGTGTGAGCATTCCTGCAACCCCACTCAGCGGCGCCGCCCCCATGCCCTCTCTTGAAGTGCGGATGAAACAGAGAACAGATCTGCTCGGCCCCCCCAGGCCTGGGGAGGGTGGCGGGCTGGGCTGGGCTGGGCTGACTTTCTAGGCACTGTGCTGTGTGTGAGTGATAAGTGAGCGTCTAGCCTCTGCTCTGGGGGATTCTCCCGGGATCTGTGGTGAGTAGATAAAGCTGGGGATTAGGGAGCAGATACAGCCACAGGCCCGGAGCAAAGCTCACGCGTGATGCTCTCCAGACAACACAGGAGGAGGGCGGCCTGGAGCCAGGGCAGGCCCCGCAGACCCCGGCTCTCCTGGTACTTGTGAGGGGTAGATCCCGGGGCCGTGTCAGCACCCGAATCAGCACAGAGGCCGAGCAGGTGAGTGTGCAGTGGGCACACAGACCTTGGGCTGCGGGGATCAGAGCTGGATGGAGCCTCCATGGATCTCTGGGAAGGCCAAGGCCTAGGTTCTAACCTCTGGGTGAACAGCAGTAACCAGGTCTGCTGCTATCTCTCCCGTCCAAGCACTTCCCCTGGAGCCGGGCCTGGGTTCCCCAGTCACCCCCACCCCATCCCATCTGCTACTCCTCTTGCAGAGAACTCTCTTAGAAGGACAACGGAGACCCGCGGAGCAGTCAGAGGGGCAGGAGTTGAGATTCACTATTGAGCTGGGCACCGAATAAGACGCCTATCTGGCCCTGGTCTTCCAGGAAATTACAGCTTAGTCAGATGTACAGGCCCTTCTGCAGAGAATCTGAAGCTGTGGGAGGATGGAGGATACAGCCAGGCAGTGATGAGGTCACCCGGCCTGGAGCACTTGGGGGGCTCCCTGGAGGAGGTGGCTCTGCTGGAGCCTTGATGGATGTGTAGGAGGGAGCTGAGGAAGGGTCAAGATAGAGGCCAGCAGAGGTCAAGTCACAGAGGCAAGATGTACAGATATTGGTGCTCCTGGAGCCCAGGTGCAGGGTCAGGTTGGGGGAGGACACCAAGGCCCTTCCCTTGATGCCAATGAACCCCCCGACGGAAGTCTGAGAGAGGCCTAGAAACCCCGCACAGCTCTGGCACGCACCCCAATCCTGTCTCACTGGTCTTTACAGACCAGTCTCCCCCCTTTTGGACACCGAGAGTCTCCCTGGGCACGTGGGGGACAAAGGGCTTTCTCCCCAAAGGTTGAGCTTGGCTCCTGCAGCTTTGGTCTGAACCCTCCCCTGCCTTTGCACTTCCTGTGTGGCCCCTCCCCCACCAGCACACTCTGGGGTACCAGGGCCTCCTGGAGGGCAGGCAGTGGCCACAACATCAAAACCAGCTATCTAAGGAGATCCTGCCACCATCACAGAGAGCCCTTCAGGGGCAGAGATGGGAAGAAATTCCCGGGACTAGGCAGATCAGAAAATAGCTCCCGGCCACCCTCCCCCGCTGCCCCGCCGCCGAGCACCAGGTGCTGGAGAAGGACAGCCCTGGGCTGACGTTCCCGCCCCCTGTAACCTCCGGTCCCATTAAGCCAGCTGCAGCAGCCCAGCCTCACCGCGCAGAGCCTGGCATAATGGAGCGTTAGAACAGAATCGAATTTCCCTTTAATTACAATGGCCCACAGATACTGTTTAATTTGTAATCGGGGGGGTTAATGCAGTTTTCCCCTCTTGCAGTTGTGGGGTTGCCTGCGCACACGTGTTCTCACCCACATGGCTGCGCTGGGCCGCCCCGCAGGGTGCTGACCGTGAGTGTCCCGCCTCCCCCGACCTCCGCCCGCCTCTGGCCAAGCCCACAGCACACGAGACGTCTGTGTGGCCGTCACATGGCGTACGGCGCACACATGCATGAACCGTCCGAATAGGCAGACAGGGGCATAATTTTTCCTCTAATTACATATTCAGCACTTCTGAGAAAATGAGATTTTAGTAATTCAATTGGACTGAGAAGCAGGGCTATAATAAAATGAAATTTGTAACAATCGTGCAGTTAAATTAGTTAAATGGAGAGGAAGGAGCTGTGGAAAACCGACCCCTCGATCTCCTCAGGACTAATCAGACATTTGAACGGAGTTGTGCTAACAGAGCCCTGGCATGAGGCGGGTGGTACGGGTGGGAACGCAGAGTCAGGCCTGGCGGGCAAGGCCGGGGTCTGCAGCGGGTGGAGGGGGACAGGCAGGCAGGCAGGCAGGCCGAGAGCAGGCCGGGGAGGATCTGTGTGAGGCAGCCCAGGACTGAGGAGCAGAGAACAGAGGAAGTGAAGGTGGCTGGGATGGAGAAACCCAGCCATGCTTTCTGGATCTGGTGGTTCTCAAACTGCAGCGTTTCAGAGCATCCCTGCTGCCACCTGGAGCAGGAGGAAGTCGCCAAGGAGACGGAGGTTTATGCAAGAGAGCTTAGGGGGATGTTCCCGAGCAAGCCGTGAGGGCTGCCTGGGGGAGGGAGTCACAGCTGGGGGCTGAAACTGCGGGGTGCCCATGCACCCCGCATGCCCAGCCCATGCCCAGCCCCATAACGAGAAGCTCAAGCTGGGAGGGAGAAGCAACGTCCCCTCCTGACCAGCCCAGAGCATGGCCGCCTCTCCCCCTACGCCTGCACCTCTCTGGCCCTGCGGTCCCTCCTTGGGGCCTGTGCACACGCCTGCTGAACCGAGTTTCAGAGGCACTGCTGAGCCTCTGTGTTAGACACAGAGCTGCAGCCTGTCACTAAACTCTGCGAGGGGACAGCAGCAGGCCCACGTGGGGCCTTTTGGGGGGAAAGAGGCCACCCGGCCCTGCCCTCTCGGCCAGAGCTGGCCACGGACCCTCAGTGCCTTGGGCGTCAAGACAAGGTGTCGACACCCAGTGTTGGGGGAACCCCGGATCCCAGAAACAAGGGTCTGGGTCTGCTCCACAAGCTGGGGCATGGTTCTGAGAGGGGCTGCGGAGAGGCCCGGGGGCATCCTGTACAGCCACTTTCTGACTCTGAGCTGGGCCTCTGTCTTCAGGGGTACCATCGTCCAGGAGAACATCCTTCTGGGAAGACTCAGGCAAGATAGCAAGTCACTGGAACCCCAGAGCTGGGGGGAAGGATTTGAAAAGGAAGAAGGTATCCTGCCCAACCCACCCAAGGGGCCTGGGCACTTTCCCTGCCGGTGCCCGTGTACTGCTGGGCTCAAGGCTGTCTGGGTGGGGGAAGGCCCAGATGGAGGCCCTGATGGTCAGCCGGTGCCGGTCTGCTTCCTGCCCAGCCAAATGCAAAAGGCTTGCAGACAGGGTGCCCCACTTTCACCAGGTCTGCTGCCAGGGGCCACCCCATACAGAACCTGTTTCCCTGCGCTCAGCTCCTCCTTGCCCAGGCGCTGTGGGCGGCTCTGGGCCAGATGGAGTCCAGACAAGCCTGCTACAGCTCACCCTGCCCGGCCTCCTCGGAGCCTTTGCCAAAGCCCGACCCTTCTGCTGAGCCAGGTAAACAGTCTGGGGCCGCACCGAGGGGGCCCGGCTCCGAGGGTGGGTGGGACCTGCCCCCTTCCCTGCTGCCTGAGCACATTCTAGAACGTCAGCAGAAGTGGCTTTCTGCCCGCCTCTGCTGGCAGGGCCCACCCTGGCCATCACCCTGGCAGCTGGGATGGAGGCAGAGGGGAAATGAGTACGAGAGCTCGAGGTGTTGGCATCAGGTTCTGGGGAGGTGAGATGAGGTGAGGGAAAGAACGTCCGGGAGGGGTGGGCTTCGCTGCCGTCCTCACCTGGGCGGGGGCTGCAGGTGGACAGGCCCTGGGGCAGGATGTCAAAGCTACGTCTGGGGGGGCGGTAGGGAGACAGCCCCAGGCCGAGCTCCTTACGGGGCCATTCCACTTACCCCTCAAATTCCCCCGATACGCAGGTGCTGGCCTGCCCCTGATCCACAGAGAAAAGCGAGCAGCTGGGGGGCCTTCCCTCTGGGGGAAGGAGGGCAGGGCTCCCCCCGCCTGGTCAGATCCCCTCCAGGGGGTGGGCACCATTTCACCCCTTCAGTCTGGGGAAGGGAGGTGCTGCAGAATTAACATCTTGGGCATGGCCACCTTTGCCCAAGGAAACTAGCATCGCTGGTGGCCTAGCCTGCAGGGCAGGGGATCAAAACACAGACAGCTCTCCTCGCTAAGGGATGGGAGCCCATGGCGGGGCAGCGGTCGGGCCAGAGTGAGCAGGGTGAGCCCGAAGCTCGCTCTCTTTTTTTTTTTTGCGGTACGTGGGCCTCTCACTGTTGTGGCCTCTCCCGTTCCGGAGCACAGGCTCCGGACGCGCAGGCTCAGCGGCCATGGCTCACGGGACCAGCCGCTGCGCGGCCTGTGGGATCTTCCCAGACCGGGGCACGAACCCGTGTCCCCTGCATCGGCAGGCGGACTCTCAACCACTGCGCCACCTGGGAAGTCCCATTTTTTTTTTTTTTCCCCGAAGCTCTCTTGTCCCCCTTCTCCCGGCATCAGTCTCACCCAAGGGACCTAATGTCTCACGTCTCACTCATCTTCCACTCTTGGCGCCAGGAACAAAATGCACGTCATCGGCTAAAGGAAAGACCTGCCACACCTTAATCTTCCTAGAACCAGGATGAAGTATGCCTGTGACATGGGCCCCAGAACAAAACAGCCAAACCGAGGGGGAGGGGAGGCGGGAGTAGGGAGGGGTGGGAGTGGGGGAGAAGGATTGGGGGGAGGGGTGGCATGCACTTTCCGCCCTCCAGAGCCTTCTGCACCCAGCCCCCTGGGTGGGCTTCCACCTCCCAGGCTGCCGCAAGCCGATCAAATATTTATCCTTGCTTCATTTTCCAAAAGGGGAATGAAGAGAAAGCAATAGAAAGAGAGAGGAGAAAAACAATCCAAGTTTCTCATTTGAAAGTTAATTAGTCTAATTAGGTCTAATTAAGAGCCCCCAACACAATGCAGCTCACAGATGAACTGCAGGTCTCCTGATTTCCTCTGGTTCTCATTTCAGACCAAGCGTGGGGAAGCCTGGAGGGGTGCAGGTTCTGACACGGGCACGGGTGGGGTCCCCTCCCTCCTGGGGTCAGGCAGGGGGCCCACCGAGGCAGAGCCCAGGCAAGCAGGGATTCCTCCACAGCAGGCCTTCCCAGGGCGTGCTCAGGGAAGCAGGCCAGGGCAGGTGCCAGGGGAGCCCGCTACCAGGTGCTGGCAGCGGCGGTTCCGACTCCGGAGCCACAGACCCAGCAAAGCAGCAGCGGGAATGGCTGGAGGGGCTGATTTCTGAACCAAGATCAAAAGAATTAAGTAGGCTTAGCTCTGAGCTGAGGATGGAGGGGAGTCCTTGAGCCACCCACGGGGAGGCGAGGCTGTGGAAGGGGTGGGGGGATTCAGGATGGTCCGGAGGGAGGGCAGAGCCTGGTGACATCGAACACCCTGGCACTGCAGTCCAGGGGGAAGCAGCCCAGCCCCGAAGAGTGTGCACCAGAGCCAGTGAATTGGGCTTAGCCCTCACCGGCCAGAGGAAGTCCCAGGCCGCTCGGAGCCCATCACCCCTCCTGCCAGGGCTGCCCCAAGCCAGGGCTGCCTGGGGCGTCAAAACAAAGGGAAATCAACAAGAAAGTTTTCGAATAACGGAAATCCTGCCTCTGCAGAATTTCTCTGTGGCCACTTTACTGTTTACATGTATGAAAAGTCACTGCATTGTACACCTTATAGTGGTCGAGTATCATGACATGCAAGTTATACCTCGACAAAACTGTGAAAAATCGTAAGGGGAAGGGACTGGAACCCCTGGCTTCTGGGAACCTGGAAACACCCTGAAAATAGTGACCATGTGGACACCAAGGGAGCCAAGCTTGGAGGGGGACTCCACTGGCAGGGTCCCAGTTCCTGGCTAGGGCTACCTGGGCAAGATGGGCACACCACCCCCACACCCACCCATTTTCTTATCCTCCCTGTGCCTCAGTTTTTGTCTTCTGTAAAATGGGCTCACAACCTACATTTTGGGACTGCTGGGAAACTCACAAGAGCAGGGCCAGGCACAAGGCAGTGCAGTGCTGGCTCCCTCCCGCCCCTGCCCTCTCTGGGGTCTCTATCGAGCACCCTGTAGGGCAGCACTGATCTGGAGGGGTGTATGTGCCCACGCGCTGCACTGCACCTAGGGCTGGTGACACACGGTCTTCTGACCTCTCACCTTCGCCCCTGCTGGCACCCTCACAGCCCAGGGTCTGCTTGCATCCCCAGGGGGAGGGCCCCTTGGTGGGTGCCTCTGTTTTCCCAGCACAGCTGTCCATCTCTTGCCTGGATTTCTTGCTCTAGACTCTCCCAGTCAGCCCTGGGGCCTCCTCAAGCCCAGCTCCACCCGGGCCACCACAGCAGAGCCAGAGGTGCCCGAGCAGCCTTGGGAAGCTGCCTCTCTTGGCTGCTGGGTCCTCTATTCCAGTCCCCGGCCCAGGGACAGCACAGAACCCACCAAAGGCTCTAGCAGCTTCCAAGGAGGAAGGAGGAGGAAAATGCATAGGTAACCGCTCTCCGACTGCAGAAGCGTGGGGGGGTTCCTGGCTGGATGTAAGTCACCGGGCCGGGTTGGGTGGTGGTGGTCAGTGCTTTATTTTGGGGAGCTGGAAAACAGCAGAGCTGGCACTGGGAGACTCAGGAAGCCCCAAAGGCTCTGGACGCCCAGGCCCTCTGTGACATCCAGCTCTGAGCGGCACTGACCTGTCCCAGGCACCCTAGCACCCACTGGCCCCCGAGGAACTGCACAGGCAGGGAACGTTTGGCCAGGCAGGGCCTCCAATGTACATTTTCAATTCTAAATTAAAATAAATCCCATCATTAACTTGTGAATAGCACAATTACACTGCCTTTGCTCAAGCATGGATTTAAACTGTTAACTTGCTAAATGGAAATATTTAAGATAAACTACACATTTTGTGACCTTATTTTAGCAATTCCTTTTCTGGATTTAATATATCTGGAGCTTTAAACAACAGAAGAGGCCACGTCCACCAGGGCTGACCCTACCCCAGGCCTGGGGCTGGCCACTCGGGCCGCACCATGTCATCTATCCCACCACTGGATGCAATGCCACCCCCAAGGACCCAGGACGAAACTGAGACCCGGGAAGGAGAAGAGCCAGGGTCACTGAACAGGGGAGAGGCAGGCCTAGCTCACTCCCTCCTTCCACACCCTGCCAGTTTCCACTTGCCCACCATGACCAGTGCATTGACAGAGGGCAGAGCAGAGCACAGACGTGCCCAGGGAGGCCAGGCTTCTGGACAACCAGGGCTCGACGGGAGGCTCTGCCTGCCTTCAGCCCCGGGGACAGGGACAGTGAAGGTGGCCCAGCAGGGACAGCCTGCACCTCCTCTGCCAGCCTGCCCGCACGCTGGTTCGTCCTCCCAGCTGCCTTGTCCTAGCGCCCAGCCAGGCCTGGGGCACGCAGGCTGTGTGTTGGCTCATGCATCTCGGGCTGACACTCTAGCCTGAAGAGCGACTCCGTCTCTACCCACAGTCCCAAATGCTTAATCACACTGCGGAGGTTTCAGACGTACACGTGTCACCCTTGGAAACCACGCACGGGCTCCCACCAGGCTACCTGCTAGGCCCCGGAGACCCCTCAAATGGCCACCCTGGCCCTGCCGCGCTGCCGGGACCGTGGGAAATCTGGCGTCACTTTCTCCTTGGGATGTGAGCCCGGAGGAGCTGCACTCTGCACGCGGGGTGGAAGCAGCAGTCCCCGCTGGCTCTCAGACGTCAGGGATGGACATTCACATCCACTCGAGCCCAAGCACTTGCTCGCGGGGCACCCATGGCCTGGCTTTCATCCGAGGAAGCCAGAGGGTCTGGGTTTTTCTTTACGCACGCCCTAGGCAGGGGCGAGGCTCAGACGAATTGCGAGAGTCAGGGGCCGCCCCTCTTTGGCCAGGGGCTCCTCCTCCCAGACTTACCCACTATCACGTGTGGGCAGGCAGTGGGAGAGCCTCTCCCACAGGGCCCCTGGAAGGGCAGCTGAGGACTCTGCAGGCCACACTCAGCCCAGGACCAGAAAGCCACTGCTTCCACTGTCTGCAAGCCCTCTGAGGGCAGCGCCCGCACCTCCCTGCTGTGGGAGCCCTGCTCCAGTGCCCACGTAACAGCGGCGGCCAGACACAAGGGCCCCGTCCTGTATGATTCTGTTGAAGTGAAACGTCCAGAACAGGGAAATCCAGAGACACAGGGCAGATTAGGGGTGTCAGGGACTGGAGGGAAGGGGGAGCGGGTGCGTAACGCACATGGAGTTTCTTCTGGGGGGAAATGACAAAGTTCTGGAACTAGAGATGGTGATGGTTGCACAGCTTTGTGAATATACTAAAAACCATGGAACTGTACACTTCATGAGGGTATATTTTATGCCGTGTGAATTATGCCTCAATTAAAAAAAGAACCACAGATATGAACTATACGGTTAGGAAAAAGGAAAGAAAGAAAGAAAGAGGGCTTCCCTGGTGGCGCAGTGGTTGAGAGTCCGCCTGCCGATGCAGGGGACACTGGTTCGTGCCCCGGTCCGGGACGATCCCACATGCCGCGAAGCGGCTGGGCCCGTGAGCCATGGCCGCTGAGCCTGCGCGTCCGGAGCCTGTGCTCCGCAACGGGAGAGGCCACAACAGTGAGAGGCCCACGTACCACAAAAAAAAAAAAAAAAAAAAAAAAAAAAAAGAAAGAAAGAAAGAAGGAAAGAAAAAGAAAGGAGGGAGAGAGGGAGGGACGGAAGGAGGAAGGGGGTGGTGGAATAAAAGTGCCAAGTTTCCCTGCCAGCCCCCTCGCCCCTGAGCTTTCCCGCCCTTTGAGCCTCTAAGCCCCACAGAGGCTGTGACAGAAGACCTGCCCCATCTTTGTCACTTGTGGCCACTTAGCCACTTGCCAGCTGGCTGCTCAGGTGGCTGGGCCTGGAGGGGTTGCCCGGCTGGGGGTGTTGGAAAGGGCGGCGGGTAAAACAGAAAACAGGCCCTTTGCTCCCCGAGGCTGCCCGCGGAGGGAGGGCAGACCTCAATCACACAGCGAATGTTTCCTGAGCATCTCCATGTACCCGGCACTGTCCTAGGTGCTTGGGAAACACAGTGAACACAACAGTGCTTCCCCTGGTAGAGGCAAACAAAGAAGTGAAATGTGAAGTATGTCAGAAATCCACGAATGCTACGAAGAAAAATATAGCAAAGGGGATGCGAGAGAGAAAGATGAGGAGGGGTGGCTGCACTTCTAAATGGCTTAGTAACAGTCAAGAAGGGTCTCAAGAGAGAGAACAAAGTCTTGGAGGAAATGAGAACGCATGTCAGGCGAGTGTCTGGGGACTGGGACTCCCGGCGAAAGACACAAGAACAAAGGCCAGGAGGCCAGAACCGCCTGGGGAGAAACACACATCCTCCTGTGCAGGTAGGCAGCGCAGCCCCAGCCCATTTCAGGTAACCTCTGCTTCACTCCCTTCCCAATGTGTTTTCCCCACCAGGCTCCATGCCTGGAATCGACCTGGCCTCCTTGTCTGTGAGGCCCTCCCAGGTGGTATAGAGGTGACCTGTGACCTTTCCGTCCCTCCTGGGATGCTCTGCTCCCCTCCCCTTCCACCCAGGAGGCTGCCTGCCCCCAGCCCCTGACACGCACCTCCCTGGCCAGGTGTTTGTGACAGTGGCTCGGGGACACCGGGGGCTGGGGCACGTGGGGCCACTGCTTCCTCTGGAGCCAGGGAGCTGCCTTCCCATCTACCTTGCAAATGCACCCTGGAGCACGTTTATTCTGGGGATGGTCGGACAGCAGGGACTGTCTCGGGAGGACATGAGGTGAAGGTGCCAAGTGTCCAGAAGGGCACAGCCAGATGTTCACATCTGTCTGGGGCACTTGCCCTGGTCTGTCCCAACAGACCTGAAAGGAGGCTGGAGGAGAGGGCAGGACCCGAGGGTCCTCTGCTGGGGCATGCAGCCTGCCCTGGAGCCCACAGGAGGACTCTTGTGCCGGTGAGGGAGGGGGGAAGACCTTCTCCACCAAGGAGCCAGGGCCCGGGGGCTCACGAGGGCTGAGATCACGTGGTTAAGGCCACGGCCACCAGAGCAACCCACTCACCCCACATCAGTGCCAACCCTAAACCAGAAACCACCAGTTCTGCAGGGACCCTCCTTCTCCATGACCCATCTGTTAGCATGTCTGGGGCACACCTCTTCTGCAAAATCTTCCTGTTCACCCACCTTATCCCCACTGCCTGCTGGGTCAGGCCCCATCATCTCTTGCCCAAACCTTGGTCCTGGCTATTGCCTGGTCTGTAGTCTCCTTTGCATCCCAGATTCATCTTCCTTACATGTAGAGCTGATCATGTCACTGCCCTGCTCAAAGACCTTCCGTGGCTCCCTATTACCTACTGAAAAGAGTCCAAATTTCTCAGCCTAGACTCGGAACCAGTCCCATCATCATTCTCACCCTCACGCTCCAGGCAGTCCAGGAACCGGCCCTGAACACACTCAACTCTCTGTCTCTCCATATAAACTGCTGGCTCCCTGTGGGATGGTCCTGCCCACAGACTCACCTATTGCAGGTCTCAGCCCCACTGACACCCAGGGAAGAGCCTAGCTCCTCTCAGCTTCCTTCCCAGATGCCCCAGTTGGAACTCACCTCATTCCTTCCAGACCTGTGCTGTCCACTAGGGCAGACACCAGCCACATGTGGCTACTGAGCATTTGAAATCTGGCTGGTCCGACGCGCGACGAGCCGTGAATGAAAAATACGCAGTGAATTTTGAAGATTTAGCATGAAAAAGAAGGCCAAAAATCTCCATCATATTCCTTTTTCTTTTTAGAATGGATCATTTTATTTTATTTTACGGCCGCTCGGCATGTGGGATCTTAGTTCCCCGACCAAGGATCAAACCCGCGTCCCCTGCATTGGAAGTGCGGAATCTTAACCACTGCACCGCCGGGGAAGTCCCTCCATCATATTTAGATTGATTAAATGTTGCAATGAAAATATTTTGGATTGGGTGAAATAAAATATACCATTACAATGAATTTCACCTGTCTTTTCATGCTGGTCAATGTGGCTGCTAGAAAACGCAGCATCACGTGGGGCTCCCATTGTGCCTCTATGGGCAGCGCTGCTCTGTGCCGGAGCAACCTCCAGCCCAGCAAACTTTTCCAGCAAATATTTTGAGCTTTGCAGGCCACGTGGTCTCTGCTGCATCTGCTCAACTCTGCCGCTGTGGCGTGAAAGCTGCCACAGGCAGCACGTGAACAAACGAACGTGGCCGTGTTCCAACAAAACTTTTTTTTATAAAAACAGACGGTAGGTTGGATTTGGCTCAAGGATTCCTGCTCGAGATCACTGGTTTCCAGACTGTTGTGAAGAGGGCTACTTAGTAAAATGTATTTTCAAAAGAAGGGTGGTGGAGGATCTGAATTGCCAACCTTTTATTTTACCAAATAAGGACATTGAAAACGTGAACAGCGGGTATCACCGTCACTTAACTAAAACAGTTATTTTACACACAAAAGTCAATACATTGATCTTTATGAGAAAAGTTACTGCACTTAGCTTCCTAGTTATCCCACTTTGCCAGGGTAGGTGAAGATGTTGTCAAGGACACAGCCAGCCTGTAGACAGGCAGTGGGGGCCAGTGGGGCTCTGAGACCTGTAGCTACGACAGGGATCCGAAGGCCACCCCATCCACATCCCCTGAAACGCACCAAGCTCTGGAGCAGTGTGACTCCCCCAGACGCCCCACTCCACGCCGATTCAGACGCAGGAGGTTTGGAGAGCCCGGGGATCTGCGTTTCTAGCTGGCTCCTTGTGCTGCAGGTCCGCAGACCAGGCATTGAGCAGCGAGGCCTAGAGCTGACTTCCTGCGATGATGGAAAAGTTCTGGATCTGCCCAGCATGTTAATCACAACACTCCGTGAGCACTGAGCCCTGGAAACGTGGCTAGTCTGAGTGGAGATGTACCGTACGTGTGCAATCTACACCAGATTTCAAAGACTTAGTACGAAAACAAGAATGCAAACTACCTCATTGATTATTTCACATTGATCATAGGTGATGGGTTGATATTTGGGATACATTGGGTTTAAAAAAATGTCGTATTGCAATTCATCTGTTTCTTTTCACTTCTTTTAAGTGGCTACTAGAAAATGTAAACTTTCCTACTGGCTGACGTTATATTTTTATCGGACAGCATTGCTCTAGAGCCTCTGAAGTAGAGAACCAGTCAGCCTCTGTTGCATTCCTCTGATGACAGGCAACTTACTACCTCACGTAACAACCAACGCTAAAGCTGGGAGATGCCAGTTACAAATGTTCTTAGAGATTTTTCTCTAAACCCACTGCCTGTTCCCACCCTCTGCTCCTGTCCAGGTGGGGAGGGTCTGTTCTCCCTTATGTGCCAACCTGCTGACCTCAGCCGAGATCCGGGTTGAATCTCCCGGATACCTTTAGCTGATGCTCCTAATCACCCTTCTTTGAACACACTCTGGTTTGGCAGTAACTTCCCCCCACAAAATATGACAATTGGAATGGAAAAAACCCACACCTTCGTTCTCCATTTCTAACCCCACTTCCTGGTCTGGGCAGCCCTGACCTGGTCCTGCGTATTTGCTCACCGATGAGGGAATGAGACCCAGGAGGAGAACGGCAGTTCAGGCAGCGCTGCAATCAAAACTTGAATGTTGGGACTTCCCTGGTGGCACAGTGGTTGGGAGTCTGCCTGCCAATGCAGGGGACATGGGTTCAAGCCCTGGTCCGGGAAGATCCCACATGCCACGGAGCAACTAAGCCCGTGTGCCACAACTACCGAGCCTGCGCTCTAGAGCCCACGAGCCACAATTACTGAAGCCCGTGCACCTAGAGCCCGTGCTCCGCAACAAGAGAAGCCACCGCAATGAGAAGCCCGCGCACCACAACGAAGAGTAGCCCCCGCTCACCGCAACTAGAGAAAGCCCACGCGCAGCAACGAAGACTCGATGCAGACAAAAAAAAAAAACAAACTTGAATGTTCCTGATTCTTAATCCAGGCCTTTCCCCACCGCACCTCACCCTGCAGCTCAAGACAGATTAAGTTTCACGCCATCCACCTTCTATGCGGACGGTTTCTGCAGACGTCTTCTTGGGACCCTTCCCCACACCTGTATCCGCTCTGCACTCACCACACACAGAAGCTGAACTGCCCCGAGCTCTCTTCCGGCTTCTCAACACACACAACAACCCCGCACATACACACACACAACACACAACCCACATGCACACAATATACAACCTCACTCACACATGTGCTCTTGCACACACACACTCACACACACACTCAGCCCCCTTAGCACAGCACGGGCACAGGTGACATTTGTCTAAGTGAGACTGTGCTCTGGGAGCCATGATCTGGGCACAGGGTCCTCCCGGGAAGGATGTGGGCACGAGTCCCAGCAGAACACAGCCTGACTCCTGGCGCTGCTGCCTCTGCTTCCCGGCTCAGCTTAAGTGCTCTCGGCCCTCTTGGGGGGCCCTGCTGCCCCACCACAGCCCCCACTCCGTGTCCTCCATGTCCGTGCCTGTCTGTCACCCTTCGTATCTGCCTTTCTGTGGATCCGTCCCCTCCCTTCCGGACTGGAACAAGAGCTCCGTGAAGGCAGGGAGGACGCCCGGCAGGTGACACGCAGGGGGCCCTGGCACTGCGGCCGGATGGTACTTCGGCTCAACCCCCAGCGTCCTGACATTTGTTGACTGTACCCTCGCTCTGCAGATGAGCCCCAAAGGCCCCAAGAGACCAGAGTGTGCTCTAGGCCACAGGGCCGGTTGCTGAGGGGCCAGGACAGGCAGCGTCTGCCTCCACCCGTCCCCCTCTGGGGGTGACACTGTGGGCCCGGCAGCCGCTCTGAGGCTGGTGTGGGACAGCTCCTCTCAGGACCACCTGGTGTGGGTGACCTTGGGGGTCTGCGTGGGACCAGCCCTGCACTGGCTTGGGGAGCAGGACAAAGCAGCCTCCTTCCTGCCTCGGGGGCTCCGGGGGCCAGGCCTCTCCCGCGAGTCCACCCGGGCTCCCCGCTGCCCCTGTGGACAAGTTCCCCACGTTCCCCAGACGCGGAGCTGACTCACCACACCCGGGCACACCCGAGCCGCCCGCTGCAGTGATTAAGAGGCTGGACGCCACGCCTGGGTGGGTGGTGACGGGGTAGGTACAGGCTGGGGGGAGCAAGCAGGGGCCTCTGCAGCCCGAAAAGCCCCCTGGAAGGGAAGGAAAGGTGATGTAAAACTCCAGCTTAGACGCCTGGACACAGAAGCTCCGGCCGGGAAGGGAAGGCGTTGGCTGGCTCCCCTGTCAGGCCACCCGGCTGGGCTCTGGACGTGCCCTCACAGCCACGGGGGGAGAGACGTGTGCTGCTCTTAGAACCAGTTTACTTTGGTTGAGTTGGGCCTGTGAGCCCCAGGAAGCGGAGGACAGGGGGCTCTCATTCCCAACTCTACACCCAGGGCCCGCTGCAGAACCTGGCACAAACAGCCGCTCCATAAATAATTGTGGCTGCCGACCTCTTGCGCCTCTCCTTCTCTGTCGACTCCCTGAGCTGCTCAAAGATCCCAGGGGGATGGAGACCGTGCCGGCCCGCTGGAGCCCCCGGCTGGGGGGTGTACGGGGGCGGGGACAGGACTAGCCTCCACTGCCTCTCAGAGGCTGCCGGCCCATCTCTGTTGCGGCTGGTGGGGACCCCACCGTGGCAGGTGGGCTGGCGCCAGAGCCACCCAGGGCTCCCCGGAGCAGCCGAGGCCTCCTGCCCAAGCCCAAGTCCCAGCCCCACCCGGTCTCCTTCCAGAACTGGACTTGCTCCCCCTGGGGGTCCTGGACACCAAGGACCACGCTCAGCTGTGCTGGTGACACAAAAGGCCTGTGATCCCATGGAGATGCAATTTGTAACGCATGTGCAGCCCCTGACGGGACCACATAACAGTCTGGCCCGTGGGCTGGCAGGCCATGGAGGGAGCCGGAGGGGGCTGCACGGGCTGGCCAGAGTCTGGGGGATGAGAAGGGGCTGGAATCCCCTGGGAGGAAGTCGGGGGCGAAGGGGAAAACAGAAAATGAATACAAGAGAGGCGAGAAAGTAGGCCGGGGGAAGGGGAGGAGAGGGCGGCAGAGGCCCAGTGGCAGGGAATATTCTAGGGGCAACCATTGACATGAAGGTAGAAGAGAAAGGCTGAGGACTTGGGGGAGGCACGGAGAGAGGTGCTGGAGGAGAGGCAGGAGGAGGGACAGCAATGTGCAGCCTCATGGAGCCCCCAGCGGTCCGGGGTGGCCGCAAAGCCCCCGCCCTCGGGGAGTACGGGAGCCCCTTCTGCAGGCCCGTAGTGCGCTGCTGCTTCAGACACCTGGGTGGGACTCGGCCCCGGTCACAGGCAGGCCCCCAGCTGCCGACCTCCCTCCTGACATCTGCCTGCCTGTGGGACCACTGCCTTTCGCCCGGGTTCCAGTTGGGTGCCAGGTGCCACCCCAGAGCTGGCTAGAAGCCCTGCCAGCCTCCCACCCTCCCCCAGGAACCTGGTACTCTGCTCTGAGCTGCCTGCAGGTGGCCATCCCCAGGACCGAGGACAGGAGACAGAGGGCACTTGGGCTGGGACCTCAGCCTCGCCTCCTCCAAGGACGGCGGCGTTTTGCGACCCCCAAGTTGTGTGGCTCAGTGCCTGCCCACTGGTCTGGCAGGCTGTGGGCACCTGGCTGTGCCGGGGGAGAGGACAGGCCGCAGGCACGGTCTTCCCGGCTGCAGCGTTCTTTCCTGCCCTCCCAGCATGCCAACTGGCCTAGCCCACGCCTGCCATGCCAGCTCCTCTGCCCCCGTGAAGCCCGTACCCAGCCCCACGCACCCACACCTCTGGGGCAGGGAGGCCCCACAGCAGAGCCGGGGGTCTGAGGCTGCTCGATTCTGCCCAGCCTTCACGCTCTGCTGGGTCTGAACATCCTACACTAGGCGACCCTCCGTCCATGCCCGGGGCTGGATCCCCCCTCGGCCACCACTCCTTGCCATGCTTATCGCCCATCCAGCTAGACACAGCTCCTCGCTCCTCCCTCTTCAGAGAAACCCACTCACCCCAAGCAGAAAGATACGATAGGCCAGGACCCTCGGGTTTCGGAGGCAGGCTGCTTCCACCTTCCCCAACTCAAGGCTGCAGCTGACTTACTTCTCTTCTGTGCGTGGCGCGGAAAGTGGCTGGAGGGTCCTTGTTCCTCACTAGATGTGTGAGGCTGGGGTCCGGCTGGGGCTTTATTATTTATTTTTGGCTGCGCCCCGCAGCATGTGGGATCTTAGTTCCCTAACTAGGGATCAAACCTGTGGCCCCTGCACTGGAAACTTGGAGTCTTAACCGCTGGAGCGCCAGGGAAGTCCCTCGTCGGGGGCTTTACGAGTTAGCCATTACCTAACCTCTCTGTGCCGTAGTTTCCTCAACTACAAAACGCGCACGTTCACTCAGCAGATTCGGGGACCAACGAGAGCTGCCAACGAGCAAAAACTGAGGGGGAACCATAGAAATAACCGAGTTACTTCGGCAACCACACGACACCAGAGTAAGTTGGTTTCCCCCTAAGTATGAGGCATGGGCAGCTAGAACAGCGCTATCTCTGGTCCCCAAGGATTCCCTGGGGGCGCGGGGGGCGAGGGCTCCCTGACCAGGTGGCTCAATTTGGAATGAGCATCGTGGGGCCTCAACTACTGGTTTAGTTAAATTCTCCAGTTCACAGGATAATTTTTAGCATGTGGCTCCGGCCACTGGAACAGACCTCAATAGCATGTAATTCTGACGACGCAGGTGGAGAAGCTGCTGTTTTGTGCCTGTCCCTGCCCCCTGGCTGGGGTGCACTCACAGGCATGTTATGTCACCATGAACATGTGTGTCTCAGACGGGGTTCCCAGAATCACACCACGGTGACATGCCAACAGCCCAGGAACACAGACAAGATGCCCAGGCGTGTCAAGAAGGTGTAAGAAGCAGTGCTACCTTTGCTACGGTAATTAATCCTCATTAAAAATTCCTGTGACTAGCAGCATGGCTACCCCAAACAGAATGATTGTTAATAAGAGCAGAGCTTCCTAACGAATCTCAAAACAGACCCTAGAATTCCCTGGCCTCCCCGAGGAGCCTTTGGGTTCCACACCCTGAAGGAATGTTTTTTGCTACCAACTCCAAGAAACAATCTGTCTCCCATCAGGAAGCTGGGTGGAAACACCACATCCTCCATGGAAACTTCCGGTTTCTGGCAATGTTTATGCCAATGACAACTGAGGCCATCTGTGATTTCACCTTGATTAAGAACATGAAGATGATAAGATGGACAGAACTCTAAACACAGCCCTCGGGAAGGCCCCCAACGTTCCCATCCTCCAGGGTCTGGTCCCTCTCCGGCCTGCTGGCAACCTGCCAGCACAGTCCCCTCCTCTGTCACCAATACTCCTTTTTAGAAAACTTAGGGCACTTACATCTCTGTCTTCCCCCGAGGGATTTCCCAGCTTCCCAGCTGGATGTGGTGATAAGATTCTCTTTTATAGGACACTGCAGCTTAATAATAAGTAATTACCGTGACAAAAAATCCCATTTTGTGGGCCTGCGGGTTTTTCTTCCCGCTCTCTACAACTTTCTTCTGCTGGAGCCCAGACTGGGGCCTCTCGGGGAGCCTTGCTGGTATTCTGGGTTTCCAGATGAGGTACTTCTTGCTATGAAAGGGGATCAGGTTCGGCCCCACCCCTCGCTGGCCGCAATGCACCAGGACAACAGCCTCTCTGTGTCCCATCCTTGGATCCCTAGCAGGGACCAGATGTGGGGGACCACGGCTCTGGGCTGCCCTGCAGGGGGCCGAGGTACTCACAGAGAGCCAGAGCCCCCAGGCGGCCAGCTGGGCAGGTGGGGAAACCAAGGCCAGGCCTTGTGGGGTGCAACCTGAGTGAGGCCCCGGGCCGCTCGGGTGAGCTCTGAACAAATGCCGGAGCCCAAACCGCAGCTGGATTTCTCCTGGTGTCGGGTGACCTGAAGTCCTGCCTCGGATGGTTAGAACTCTGAAAAATACCAGCACGGCTGAGAGGCTGGGAGAAGGGACGCCCGACAACAAGCTCCTCTAATTAATTATAGCGCTGCTGCGTCTCAGAGGGGACCCGGCCCCATGCTCAGCACACTTGGGGTCCAGCCCATGCAGCAGGGAAAGGTTGATGCTTTAACAGAGAGAACGGAATTCTCTTGGTGGAGGTTTTATTTTCTCATTTCCAGTTCGAAAGGCTATGTTTCAAAAGCTTGCCTGTTTAAACCCTGCATCTTAATGCGCCGAAAACCACGTCTCTGGTCTTGCTTGATTTCACGTCTTTTGCTCCTGCCCCTGTTATCAAACGTGTGTTGAGACTGAATACACAGCCTACACAGGGCACCAAGGCTCACTCACGCGGAAGACCTGCAAGCCCTCGGTGGGAGCCTGCAGGGGAGGCAAGCTCTGACTCTGGAGGCTGGGCCGGAGCCGCCCTGAGCCCCACTTCCAGGGGATGCGGGAGGCTGTCTCACTTCAAAGGTGGTTTGGGACAAGTGGGGTCTTGAACTAAATGTCACTATTTGTTTGGTATTGGTCCTGGACCACCAGAGCTGCGTGTGCTCCTGTAAAAATGTGTCTCCACAAATGGCTAGGAAATGGCTGGCTAGATCTTTCCCAGTCTGCTGAGACACATGGCCATCTCTTGCAGAACAGCTGTGAAGGAAACTGGGTGTTCAAAGCTTGGCCCAAGGTGCACACTCTGGCTTTCCCACAAACAATTCTACCCATGGTGGATGCCCATTTTGGATGGGTCTGTCTCGGCTGTGGTCTTCTGGCCATCCTGCTGCCCCTACAGAAAGCTCCAAATGCCACCAGTAGAGGACGCGTCCACTCAGCACTGGACGAATTGGGTACCTTGGCCCCCCGGTCTTTTTGATGCATTTATCCCAACTATGAGCACCGGTCTGACTCCATCAAGACAATGCCAAATGTCTGGCATTTTCGGAGCCTTGCCGCTACTTCATCTTAGCTTGACCCTCCCGTTCAACCTGGGGGGATGGTGCTTTTGCCCTGTTTCTCAGAGGAAGAGCCTGAGAATCAGAGAGATGAACTGACTTGCCTAACACAGCCAATAAGCTGTGGACTGGTCTCCAATTTTACATTTTACCTATGGAAGCCTCTTCCTGCAGCCCAGAGCATTCTTGCCAGTGGGGCTGGCGGTGGGGCAGATCCTGGCTACTTTGAGTGGTGGGCCCCATGACCACCTGGGAGCTTGTTAGAAATGCAGATTCACAGCCCCACCTCAGAGATCCCCAAGGGATTCCTGCGCTCGTGGAAGTTTGGGAGGCACTGGGAGGCTGACCCGCGAGGTCCAGCCTGATCGCCTGCGACTCAATGACGATGGGGAATTTTGTGAGTCGGCCCCGGCCTGGAATTGGATGCCCGCTGCCTGTGGGTATGGGGGCCCTCTCAGCGGCTCTTGTTGTCACTGGGCTGTGTCCAGGACTGCTCAGACATCACAGGTGGTCCTAGGGAAGGTGCGGCCGAGGACCAAGGGCTCCGGGTTGCAGGCTGCTTCTGGCCACCCTCTGCTCCCGACCGTGCAGTCAGTCCCCTGTCCCTTCCTCTGCAGTTACTGACATTTGTCAATTCCTGCTGCGTGCATCTGTGTAAGGGGCCGACCCAGGCGCCCAGCAGCCTGGGGACTCAGAGCTGCCCTGGCTCAGCCGAGGACCCCATCTTTGTCTGCCGTGTCCCCAGCTCCTGCTGAGCCACCTCCGATGGCTCTCTCTTTCTTGGTTCCCTGGAGAGCCCAAAGGGGCACAAAAGGACAAGAACCCACCATACAAAGGCCCAGCTCCACCTGGACCGCTCCCTATCTCCAAGCAACACACACTTCTGCCATCCTCCCTTCAAACATACCCATGGGGGAGGTGGTGGAGGAACATGTTCACTTAGGCCTGGCCTGACCCTGGCCGTCAGCCTTGGGGTGGCACCCCCTGCCCTCTGCCTCCCATCTCCACATCCAGCCCAGGGTGCAGACCTGGTTCCAGGGGAGTCCCCACGCCCCGCCCCCTCCCCCCACCCCCGGCCGCCGGGTCAGGCAGGCCCCAGGATGGTCAGCCTGAAGCTCTCTCGGCTTCACTGTCTTCCCCCTTCAAGCCCCAGAACTCCCCAAGCAGTCACCCCGACCCTGCAGGTCCAAGCAGGGGTTGAGGATGCTAAAGATAAAGAAGGCAGCCCCACAGCGCCGCAGAGGAGGGCAGGTCCTAAGGTGTGGGCAGCCAGGGTGGGTGAGGCAAGGTACTGCAGCCCCCCAGCTGGCTCTGGCCAAGCTGGCACTGGGAACTGCAGCCCCGAGAGGCCATGGGGCGTGGGGGAGGCGAGGGAGTCCCCGCTCTGTCCCCATTGCAATGTCCCCACTGATTCCGCATTGGGTGGGATCGCAGGACCCCCGCCTTCCACACCACGGCCAGCAGGCAGGCGGCAGCTGATTTTCTGCGCGCATCTCCCCGTGGGCAGCCCTGAGGATTTGGGGGCCCAGAGTCGCTTGGCTTCCTGCACCCCCCTTGCCAGCCCGAGCTTCCTGCGCAGCCCCGCAGACTGCAAAACTCTGGCCCAGCCGCCTCCCCAGTCGGAGCTCCAGGGGCCTCCCTCGTCAGCCCCATCAAGCGGGTGGCCCGCCTTCCCCGAGGCCGGCGCGCGGTCCCCGCTGCAGTAGAGCTCCGCGCCCCCGCCGCCGCCTCCGCGCGGCCCCCAGGCTTTCCCGACCGGCCAGAGAGAGGCCCCGCTCCTCGCCCCCGCGGCCCGGCACGAAGTTCCCCAAAGTGACCAGGGCGCCGAGAACCCTCACCCCCTCCCCTCCGGCTTCCCCCGAGACTCCGCCCGCCGCCCCCTCCCGCGCCTTCGGAAAAGTTGCGAGCGACACCCCAAACTCCAGCCCCCGGCCCCGCGCCGCGCGCGCCGCAGGCGACCCCGCGCTCGGCCGCCGCGCAGGGGCGCAGTTCCCCCCATCGGGCCCCGGCGCCATGACGCGGGGAGCGCAGCGGAGCCCCCGCGGCGGCGCGGAGGCGGCCAAGTGCGGGTGTGGGTGGCGGCGCGGGGCGCACGTGCGCCGGGCGGGGGGCCGGGGCCGGGCGGGCCGGGGGCCGCTTACCTGTTGGAGGTAGAGGAAGGCGGGCGGGCAGGGCACGGAGTGCGGGAGCATGCTGCCGGAGTTGGACAGCAGGAGGCAGCCCGAGTTCGCCATGGAGCACAGCATGGGGCGGCAGGGGGGCGCCCGGCGGCCGAGGAAGCTCTGCGCTCGCTGCGCGGCTCGTACCCTCCGCGCGTCCCTCGGCGTGTGCGCGCGCCCTGCCTCCCGGGCGCCCTCTCGGTCTCCTCCTCCTCCTCTTCCTCCTCCGGCCCTCCCCTCCCCCTCGTGGCGCTCTTTAAGACGGAGGCATGGAAGGAAAGCGGCACGCCTCTGCCGGGTGCTCCCCTGCCCGGGCGGGGACGCTGGAAAGAGCGCGCGCGAGAATATGGCAAAGGGAGGCTATATGCGCGAGAGAATGGGTGAGGGGAGCAGGGGAGAGGGAGTCCGTCACTTTGGAGCCACCGGAGCCCTGTCTGCAAAGAGTGGTGCGTGTGCGTGTGTGAGTGTGCGCGTGTGCGCGCGTGTGTAGCGGTGGGAGGGGGAGTCCCTGGCGTACTCCAACATCAAACAGCCCCGCGCGGAGGGAAGAGAATCCGGAACGACAGCACAACAGCGGATCCCACACTTAACCCCTCGCCCGCCGGCGCCCGCGCGGCCAGTCCTCGCACTCTCCTACTGGCCTCCGCTCGCCTCCTCCTCCCCGCATCCAGCGGCCACTCCCGAGTTTGGGGTCTGTGGAATCTCCTTTTGCCCCCGCTCTGTCCACCGGCCGCTGCGGAGAGAAGAAGCCGCTCTGCAGGCTCTGCGGCCCGACCGGAAGGCGCTTCGTCCTGCTTGGCGTTCAGAGAAGCGCCTCTTCTAAGGGAGGCCGGCTCAGTGGCGGGGATGTCGGTGATGTAATGAGGGCATCTACGCAGAGGCTTCCTCGCTAGAGAACGCTTCTCCTGCTGCCCCAGGCTTGGAAGCCCAACTGGAGCCCCTGGGAGGCTCTCCCACCCTCCCGCTGTCCCCCAGGCCCCATTTACACCCCAGGCCTGCCCCAGGCACACGGTCTTGTGGACCCTAAATATACAGGGGAGGGGGCCAAGGGGCACTGGCCACAGACGCCTGCTCCCCTCCCCATACCCAAACAAACACACCGGACTTGGTGTGCACCCATCAATGGAGCCGGAGTGCACAGTAGGACCCCTGACCCCAGTCAGCGCCTGACAGAGGTCTTGACTGTGTCCATACACCACCACTGTGACAGACGCGTGTGTATACACACGTGCTTAAGTCTGCAGCTTCACCAGGCACACACACACACACCCACGGGCCTGTCACGCGTCCACGCTTGCCAGATGCCCCCTGACCGAGCCCAGTTTACCAGGACAAGCCACAGGTAAGCGTGGCTGTGAGAGGGACAGTCTGCCTCTCACTGCGGTTAGAGACAGCAGGGGGACATACCCAACCTCTCGCCCCAACTTATGCATACTTCCTTCCTTATGCAAATCCCGGACACCTATTACCAATTGTGGACTCAGCTGTCCTACGTAAGAGGCACCTGTAATTCCTGTGCTCTCACTGTGGAGAGCAAGCCCCACTCTGGAGGGAAGCAGTGCTGGGACCGCCTGGCAGTGGGAAGACCAGCTTCCCAGACCAGTGGGAAGAGGCAGCTCCACTTGCTGTGTGATCTTAGGAAAGTTGCTTGTTCTCTCTGGGCTTTGGTTTCTGCACCCAACCTGAAAGTTTGGGTGGATGATGTCTGAGATGTCTTGTAGCACTTGCTGCAGGATGTGTCCATGAGGGCCATTTAGAAAGAAGCAGCAAGGGGTGGTGACTGCGGATGGGCTGCCTCCAAGCAGTCTGGGAACAAGCTCAGCTTGAACGAGGCTGGCAGGTGTGTGCCCCTTGGATACCCCTCTCTGAGGCACCGCACGTCCCTCGAACGAAACACCTCCTGTTCACCTTCTTCTAAGAAGGAAAGGGGGGCTGTGCAACATCTGACAGGGAGGCAGACAGAAGAGATGAGGGTCAAAGGAGAGGTGGCAGTGGGGAGAGCTGACCCACTGTGTTAGGTAGCCATCCTTGCCTGACCTTTCTTTTGGAATCCCTCACTGTGCTGACCCCAGGTGTGGCGCTGGGACAGAGTGGGGATGGGGGCAGTTAGCTATGGACTTGCAGAGACCACCCCTGCCTTCAGGCTGGACAGGTTATTAACTTAGCATCCCAGAAGAGGTGCCCCTACAGCCTACGACAGTAACAGGGTGGCCCAGTGTTGAGGCCTGGGGCATCTGCGGCAGGAGCACCCGACCGGGTACAGCATTTGCCAGCAGAGACCTTGCTCTTGTGTGGAGGGTGGCACCCCAGAGTGGCCCCGGCCACAGAGCCCAGGGCAGCCCTGCAGGCCACTTGTGTCTGGAGTCGTGCTGCTCTGCCGTCCTGTTTCAGAAGCTTTCCCCCTCCTTCTGTCCTCTCCTAGCACCTGTCAGCTGTCACTCAGGAATCTGGGCAGCCACGTAGCATTCACACTCAGCCCTGGGCTCCAAGTCCACCCTGCCTGTGAGCCGTTCACTAGCTAATTCGCTGTTGTTACAGAGCATCTACTGAGATCAACGCTTTATCCTTCCCATAAGAGGACTTGGGAGTGTATCCTAAACAGTGCCTAACACACAGGAGACACCCTTTGAGTTGACTCTCATGCTTTTTCTTATTGTGAATCCACTGTGTGCAGACACTGCACCAGATGCTAGAGCTGTAGAAATAAAATTCTTTGTACTGGAGAGAGCACACCGTCTGGTGGGGAAACCAAGCCAGCAAACCAAGGCTGCCACCTACTGTGCTGAGATAGCCCAGGATAGGGGGAGCTCAGACCTGGCGTGTGGTCGGGGAAGCTTTCGTGGAGGGACTCCTGAGCTCAGTTATTGGCCCTTAGAAAATCAAGGTGGTGACTAATGCCAGCCTCGGTATCAGTATTGCTTCCAGCAGCCTCACACCTGGTCCTCAGTGGGCATCTCAGCATAGCCACCTGCCTTCAAGCCTCACCTCCAAAGACTGTCAGGCCTGGAGAGCACGTCTAAACACCCGTCTCCATCAGCCGCCTAATCACACTCGGGCTCCAGCAAGAGTGAGGAGGGAAAACAGGATAGAAAGAAAACCTCCAGAAGAAGGATTTGAACAACACGTATGTTTGGCTTATTTCTCAGGACGGGGCTGCGTGCCCATGGCCTCCTGCGCTGTGTCCTGGACTTGTGACTTTCACTAGGAGCCAATGACTAAATGGCAAATTGAAGAGGCCTCGGTGCACTGGGGGAGGGGGGTGACTTTTGGGGGAGGTAAGGTCGTGGAACAGCTAAATAGCCCCCACCCCCACCCCCGATCACTTCTCGGTCTCCCCTTGAAGAGTTGAAGTGTCAGGAGGGCAGGGAACTTGCTGGCTGGTTCACAGCCTCATGCCAATGCCTGGAGTAGCTCCTGGCAGGGATGCGTTTGGTTACCCCTGTTCCCACGCCCACGCCCAGCCCGAGTCTCGGCTCGTTCCAAAGGTGAGTCGACTCTAGCTGCTGGAGGACCTAGGAAGCACAGGCACTGAGAGGGCTGGGCCAGGCTGCTGCAGAAAGATCAGTGCCCCTGGCGTGTATGTCTGGATCGTGTCAGGACCACTCCTTGTCTGTGGTCTGGAGAAGAAAGGGGAAGAGTGCTCTGCGCCCCTCCAAGTGCTCCTGGGAGCCCCCCAGTGGCACGGACCACGTCTAATGCGATTGTTTCTGAGTCTGTGCCATCCCCACCCAGAACCTCCAGAGCCTGGCGCAGAGGCAACACATTAGGCTGTGGGGTACAACGTTCTGCAGATCCCCTGGACTCCTCGCAGCCCTCCGGAGCCCCTGGTGTCTCCCGGGCCAGGGTGGGCGGCCCTGAGGGGGAGGGGGATGCCCGGGCGCCCAGTTCTCAGCTGCCCCCGCTTCTGGGGCGAAGGGAGGCTGCGAGCTGGGAAGAGCTGTCAATCCGGTGCTAATATTCACTACTTAAAAAAAGAGCCAAGGAAAAAAATATCCTATTCGCCCTGAATCTGAGAAGGGCCTTGTTAGGGAGGCAGGAACTGAGCTGTAATTATTTCTGTGCTCCTGGGCACCACTATAAATACCAGGCAAGGAGGCACCTCAAAAGGTCCAGATGGTTCCAAGGCTTTGGAGATCTCCTGGCTCCTTCCTGCCCCCACCCTGTGTCACCTTCCCTGGAGGAGGCCCTATTGGGGGTGCGGGCGTTGCCCCCTCTCCCACACCCACTCTGGGCAAGCCTCCCTGGGAGATCCAGGCCCACAGCCTTACACTCTCAGTCTCTTTGCCGTGCACCTCTGTGAAATGGGGACACGGGGTCTCCCTTGGAGAGCATGTGCCAAAGTGTTTTAAATGGTCTGTGTTTTTTTTTTTTTTTTTTTTTTTTGCGGTACGCGGGCCTCTCACTGTTGTGGCCTCTCCCGTTGCGGAGCACAGGCTCCGGACGCGCAGGCTCAGCGGCCATGGCTCACGGGCCCAGCCGCTCCGTGGCATGTGGGATCTTCCCGGACCGGGGCACGAACCCGTGTCCCCTGCATCGGCAGGCGGACTCCCAACCACTGCGCCACCAGGGAAGCCCTGGTCTGTGTTTTTAACAAAGGTGGCGGTTCGGTGGCCAAATGATTTGGGAAAGTGTTGGCGAACTCAACACCACCTCCATCCTTTGGAAATTCCAAGGCTGCACCTTGGCAGATTCCAGCAAGAAACAGGAAGCCCTGCAGTGCCTTTAGGGGAGGATAGGTTGGGGGTTAAGTTACTCCTGGGCCTGTGCCTCTTTCCCCTTCTGAGCGTCCAGGCTGGCATCCTCAGGCTTCACCCACACAGAGAGAGCAGCATGGAACTTGGCAAAGGCTTCCCAAGACAAGGAGTGAGCTCACCGTCTCCGGTTGCAGCCGGGCCATAATCTACAAAGACAGTGTGCTCTGTGCTTCCAGCGGAGCCAGAGCTCTCTGCCCCAGTGTTGGGGTGTTTGGCGCAGGCTTGGGCATGAGCGCTGGGGGACCAAGGAGGCGGGAGCAGCAGAATTGTACATGGCACCTCCACAGTGGAGTCGGCTAGGGTGGCCATGGCTCAGGGGGCAGAGGCTGTGTGTAAGGGGGCATGGGGTGACCCAAGAAGCACCTTTTATGTGAGCCAACCAGATGCCCACATCACCAACTGAACACTCTCCCAGGGGAATTCGTGCCCCATTTCCACAGATAAGGGAACAGGGGTAGAGTCAGGGGCCAGTTCCAAGCTCGGGGCTGCTCGGGGTGCCTCCAACACCCTGACACCACTGGGGAGATGTCAGGTTGAGGACAAGAAGAAGCTCTTAAGTCATCGTGTAAAATGTAGGAACCCCCCAGATTCCCTGAAGGCGGTGGCTTCCCTAACTTGGGCATGGGGACCGTTTCTGCTTCACCCTGGTGTGTCCTGTTCTCCCAGAAGGGCAGGGGAGTTGCCAGAGAAGCCAGAGAGAAGCCAGAGGCATCCAGCAGAGGGCCCACTCACACCAGCCAGAGCCTCCCCTTTGAGGTCAGTCCTATAAGGAGGGGCCACCGGGGGTGCTCCCCACCCCTGGGCCCCTCTGCATCCCTGAGCCACCAAGTGCTTTCCCAACACAGAGGGAAAGTCAGTCCCAGCCCAGGCTGCTGTGGCCAGCACCCACCGTCCAGCCCAGCAGGGACATCCCTACCCACTGGTCCTGTCCCCTTGGCCCCAGCAGAGACTGCAGCAAAAGTAAAAATCAGCGTGCAAAGGAAGTTTATTTATCTGTTTAATTAAGAGGCGTTTGCCAGCCACATTCGGGTCCATCCGTCTCACTTACAACCATGTCCCGGCAAAATTAAACATAATAAATATACGGAGACTGAAAGCAAAGGGCACACTCGAGATATATGGGCAGAGCCAGAAGTTGCACAGGGTTGCAGTTATAAGCACATCTTTCTTTGGCAAGTTCCTCTCCCCTCGGGGCCTGGGAGCCAGAGGAATGCTCTCAGAGAAGGGCTGTGGGTGCCATTCCTCCCTGCTTTTTCCACTCAGCACCGTTGCCAAGCTTTATTTATTTTAAATGAGCCCCCAGGACTTCTCCCTTCTGCTCTTCTGGAGAGGGGGAGAGAGCTCAGCACAGAGCAAAAGAACATCTGAAATCAGGCAGCACTGTGATGTCCCACCTCGGGGCTTGGTGGGTAAGAGGCCTCGGCAGCTACAGCCCTGGAAAGCTCTTCGCAGGCTTCTGCTGCATCTGGGCCACGAGCTCCTGGCAAGGAGGCCGCCTGGGCTGAGACAGCCTTGGAGAAACAGATCTGTGCTCTTTGGTGTGGCTCAGCCGCCATTCAGGATGCTGGCCCCAGAAGCCCCAGAAGCCAGAGGAGGGAGAAGGGCAGAATTTTTAAAAACGTCTCCAGAGCCTGACTGTTTGCTTAAACTTCTCGGGAATGAGAGTGTACAAAGGGAAAAAGTGGTCATTTATTATCATTATTGATTGCTAACTGTAACAATACCTTACACTGGCTCAGTGCTTTCCTAACCTTTTCATCTCATTTGATCTTCACATTGTAGATGAGGAAGGTAGAATGATGCCCACTCGGTTTATGATGACACTTCCAGGATCACAGAGGAGGCCCAAGGTCACACAACTAAGGAGAGGCAGAGTTCAGGCTGGAAAACAAGCCTCCGGGTTCACAAGTTCACACGAGCCTTTAGATTCCCTTCCACGACTGTGCCTGGCTCATGTGCTCCGCTGAGCAACCTCATCCCTAGCCTTTGGCTTTCTCTCCTAACAGGATCAACCCCAAACCAAATCTGTTAATGTAATCGTCATTTGCAGTAGCTTGGGCATTTACTAATCACACTGCCGCTCAGTCTGCACGGCAATTATCTTGAATTTCCTCTCTCTCATTAGGCAGGAGGTCGCGGGAACTCAGTAGGGTTGCTGAACTCTATGATGAAGCCAAGGAGAGAAGCTGCCACTGGACGGAGGAAGCCCTTTTGCAGGGTTCCTAGTTGGTCTGCCATGAGATGCTCAGTTTCCTGGATTGTCATCTCACACTCTGAGCCTGGCCCACCACCTGAGCTCTCCGGTCCCACCTAAATCTGGGCGTATCTACTTGGCTCCCCGTGCCAACACTGAGAGTGTCCGCAGAAAAGAAAGAGTCCTGAGAGGCACAGGAAATCTGTATATTTGCTTGGAGGTGAAGATGCCAGCTCTGGCTGGCTCACCAATGAAATGCCCTTGGATGGCAAAGTCCCCAGTGCAGACATGACTGACGACAGCCTCTGCTCACACTAAGGCAGGGCTCATGTTACAGGTTTATCACCAGCAGAGGCTGTGGGACCAGAGAAACCTACATAACTCACAGCTCCATGCAGCCCCGTCGGGGTGGCCCACCTGAGCGCTAAAGTTGCCCTCGGCGCCCGTACCTGCTGCCTTTCAGCACCAGGGACAGCGCCAGCCTCGTGTTTCTCTCTGGTCACTACCCCCCGCAGCGAAACACAGTCCCTGGAAGGGAGAGGCGCACTCACAGGTACAGGAATGGAGTTGGAGGGGTCACGGGGATCACAGTGTCCAGCCCTCTGCCTTCTAGCTGGAAGTCACTGACGCTTTCAGGGACTGGTACTTTTTTTTTTTTTTTTCTTGAAGTACTCCACGGAGGGAGCCCTGGACATCTCTGGGGAGCTCGTTCAGATCTTTATCACCTTGGCTGTCAAGAAATTCTGCCTTGTGTCTCACACAAACCTCTTCCACCTTAATTTTATTCAAAGGGGAAAAGCCTTGGAGGAAGTCCAAGGGGGAGCTTGGACCAGTCAGCTGGATCCACTGTCACCTCCTCCAACACCCAAGAGGGAGTGGGAATCACCCACCAGAACCTGTAGAACAAGGCTGTGTGCTCCAAGGAGGAGGCCCAACAACAGCCACGCACGCTTCAGGGTGCCGGGAAGGGAAGCCTGTACACCTGATACCTGGGGATCTCCCATTGTTGCAACCAGCATGAACTTGTGTCAAGTTCAATTAGAATTGAACTGAAGACACAAAGCATTGAGGGTCCCTAAGCAGAGAGCCATGGAACGGGGTCAAGGCATGTTCTTTCATCCATAGTGGATGGGTCCGAGCTGCCTAGGGTAGAGGCAGCAAGGGCCCATTCCGTGCTCCCTGCCTCTTCATAGACAGCAATTGAAGTAGCTGGACTCTGCACTTTGCCATCAGTTAAAATAAATCTTACTTAACAGAGAAACCAATGTCCCTTCCTTCAGCCTTGGTTGAGGAGAGGCAACAAAGGGACAGACCCAGGAAGCCCTGTAGAGAGGGAGTGACAATCAGGGGATAGTCTGGGCCCAGGGACTGTGAAAGTCAGGTCCTCCAAACTCTGAACAAATCTGAAAGATTCTGGGTCAAACATCTGCTTATAGCTTCAACCAGTTAAAAAGCAACCTCAAGGCTGCAAGGAGCAGAATGTGAGGGGGCCTGGCACCGGCTCTTCCTCTGCCCCTTCCTGCCCCATAAAGCCAAAGGAGTATCTCATTAAAAGCTCATTAGGGGCCTGAGGCCACAAAGGCCCAGAGAGGCAGTGCTGTCCTGGCAAAGTGCGTGGCCTTGGGGAGGTAGGTGCATTGTGTCAGGTGGCCAGTGCCAAGCTGCAGACAGGAACAGAGAGACGGAACAGGGAGGTGGCTGGCGCTGGGAGGTGGGCACTGGGTGCAGGAGGCTCTTCCAATGAAGTTTCATGGGAGCTGAGCTTGTCCCAGGACTCACAGGGGTGGTGACATGCCTGTCTGCCAGGAAGCAGAGGAACAGAATTTACCTGCAGACTCTCTTCCCCTTACTGCAGGGTGACAGAGGCCAAATATATGCTCTTTCTCAGGCTTTGAGGAGGTGAGCCAGGGTGAGGAGGGAGGGGAAGGTAGGACCCTTGCTGGCATGAGCCCTGCCTGGCAGCTCAGAACACACGAGGAAAGACTCATGAATTGGCGCCCACTGGAGGACAGAGCAGCAGAGGAAGGGGCCTTGGACGCTGCTTCCTTCTTTGGATTCCCTAAAGTTTGCCAAGAGGAGGGAAGTGGGACATCTCTGGAGGAGCTGAGGGGGTCTCAGAAGCGAGGCTATTCTGGGGCCCTTACCCTTGCTGGCTTCCCATCCTTCCGCTGCCTCTCACTCCTGGAGGGGGAAGCCTTCCTCCTTCCTGATCTACTCTAGCAGTGGGGTCCAGTGCTGCTTTGGCATCGACACAACTGTAAAGTTCCAAGGCATGAGGTTTCTGAGAATTCACTGGCAAGGAGGTTTGGGGGAAGTTGGCAGCCAGCTGAGGGCCCTGTGCTGCTCTTAGCAGCTCCCAGCCTTTCCTCCCGCTGAGAGTTGCTGCATTAGGATGGGTGGGTGTGGAGGGGGGAGCCGTCTGTTCCTTTTCTTACTTCCCTAGGATGCTGTGACTTTTGATTCCTGCTTGATTAATATACAGCCAACAGAGACTGTATTTAAGGCAGCTTTAATTCTCTCAGGTCACCAAACTCGGAGCAGCAAAGCTGCAAGGAGCCAGCCCTGCAGTAGATCAAACACTGGGACCTTCAAATCGCTCCGTGGCCCAATTTCTCATCGCTGCCGCCGCCTGATAACCCTCCCAGCCTGGAGCCAATATCTCCCTCTTCCAGGGGTGGGGACAGGGACTGGACGTGGAGGTCCATGGCTGCAGCCCTCCTGGAAGCCGGGAAGGAGAGCTGGAAGCACTCAGCACTTCAACCCTGCAAGAGCGAGTCCTTCAGCACCAGGGACAGCTCTGAACCGCCCTCCCTCCGGGGGGTCCAGTACTGCTTACACCCCTGCCTTCCTGAGCCAATCGCAGATGGGTGGGTGTAAAGGACCTCACTGCTTGGCTGCAGGCGGCTAGTGGCTAGCCCTGCTGATGACCACCTTTCACCAAAACATCCACCCCAGCCAAATAAATCTCACCCTGCAAGTTCTCACCCGCACAGTCTCCCTTTAAGGCTTCCTCTAGATCCAGCTTTCTTTCTTTCTTCTTCTTTTTATAGTGTAAGGTGGTTTTTAAAATTAATTTATTTTTATATTTTATTTTTTTGGCTGCGTTGGGTCTTCGTTGCTGCGCACGGGCTTTCTCTAGTTGCGGCGAGCGGGGGCTACTCTTCGTTGCAGGGAGTGTGCTTCTCACTGCGGTAGCTTCTCTTTGTTGCGGAGCACGGGCTCTAGGCGCGCAGGCTTCAGTAGTTGCGGCTCGCGGGCTCTAGAGCGCAGGCTCAGTAGTTGTGGCGCACGGGCTTAGTTGCTCCACAGCATGTGAGATCCTCCTGGACCAGGGCTCGAACCCGTGTCCCATGCATTGGCAGGCGGATTCTTAACCACTGCACCACCAGGGAAGTCCTAGATCCAGCTTTCTTATTCTCTGACCGCCTCCCCAGAGGTTCTTAATTAGGACTACCTAGCCCATCTCCCTGCTGGTCCTCAGTGCCTGGAGCTTCTGCGGGTCCAACAGTTTCCCTTCTGGCTCTACCTCATGCCCTCCCAACTTGTGTCATTAGCATCTCCTGAAAGGCAGGCTAATCTCTCTGCTTAGCACCTGGGTGTTCACTTGTTTGGTGGGGGTCAGGGGGGAATCCTGTGTGGCTGCCATTTCCTCCAAAACGCCTTTTATAGACCTGGGCTGTGCTGCGATTTGGGGAGGCGCACGGAACAGTACAATGTGGGAAGATTACACTCGGAAGCGGGCTTGTAAACTACCTCCCAGTGCGGGCAGGGAATGTGCTTGTTCATGGAGAACCCAGTGCGCAAAGCCATTCTCATTTAAGAGAAGGATCTTCCTGGATCAGACTCTGATCAATCCTTGCTGCCACCAATACACCATATATTTGGAAGAAATGTTTGCATCGAAGTTGAGGAAGCCCCAGACTTGCCTTCTCATGTTCACCCCACTGCTGTTTTATTAGGATTTTTCTCTAGACCTAGCCCCCATTGGATTTATTCCCCCTACTCCGCCTCTATCCACTTAAAAATATCGTCTATAGATTTTCAAATCATTGCTACACTTTCTAAGAGAAGGATGCAGTGGTTAAAAATTAACAGCAAATTTATAGGAATTCTATACAGCAATTACAGAATTATAATGAAGTGGCTGCCACCTGGCCAAGTGTGGGTAATTGGAAATCCACGCTGGAAGACTAGAAGTTTTACTGTATCGGAATTGTTTTTTTTTAGAGTAAATGCTGTGGAGAGGGTCAATGGAGCCTTGAGAGGGCCGGGTTCTCTGGAGGAAAGAGTGGCTGGCTCACTGGCTGTTTGGGGGCAGCTTAAAAGGAGGATCCCTTAAGCTGGCATGCAGGAAGGTAGGTAGGCGTTCTGGGCTGGGGGGAAGCCCTGATGCCTCCCAGTTTGATCTGGGGAAGGCAAGTGAGAGTATGAAGGAAGGACTGTTGTGACCAGCAGAGGGAAAGGGATCATTGAGATGGAGATGGACAGAGGCAGCATTGGAGAAAGCCGGTGTTCTATCTGTCTGGTGGGCTAATTCTCCTCAAAGAAAATTGGTAAAAAAAAAATCAGATGGATCACTTTCTCATGAAGATGTCAGCTTTGTCCAGTTTCACATGGTGCAGCCCTTATTCCCATACTTGCTATGGCAGAAATGAACTTGGGTTACTTTCTCCTCTTTGCGTCTCTTTAAGATCCCAGGTACCCAGATGGTCCAAGGTGGGTTGTAATAAGGAAGCTCTGATTCTGAGAAAGGGAGTTCTACCAGGAATTTATGTACACATTGCCTCTTGGTTCTTCAAGGGTTTTCTCTGGACCTGGAGCTGTCCGACACAGGAGCCATTAGCCTCTTGTATTTTGCAAAATACAAGCCAGATTTTGAAGACTTGGTACGATAGAAAGAATGAAAAATAATTTGTGTATCCAATTACACATTGAAATGATACTTTGGATATATTAGCTTAAATAATTATATTGTTAAAATTAATCTCACAGGTTTCTTTCTACTTTTTAAATGTGGCTACTGGAAAGTTACACGTGGACACGTGGTTTGCACTCTACTTCCACCAGGCGACACTGGTCTTGAGCAGGGGCACGATGTCTTTGCACTCAGCCCCCGCACCTTCCACTCATTGCCTTCAGCAGTGCCTGGCCCATGGTGGGATGCCCGCTGGGTCTCTTCTTATGGTAGCGTCCAGAGAACACAAGTCTGCACTGGCGGAAAGCACACACTGATCCCCCCTACCCCAAACACAGACGTCCAGCAACAGGGTTTGCTCCATTTAAATCTCTTTGTATTGCTTGGCTTCCATTTATTCCGTCCTGATGTCTGGGACTGGGTCTTGTCATTATGTCCTGCCAGTGCAGCTGCACAAGCCCAGAGGCCAATGGTGGTGGTCGTGGGCTGGCTCTTCTTCTTATTCTCCCCTCCTGCCCAGGACAGGACAAGGAAACAAGCGCTCCAAGACTTCTCAGCTTTGGAGCTTAGCTCGTGGCTGGTGCTCCTGCCTCCTGACCTGCACTGGGAAGAAGCATCCCGGCAGCCAGCTCCCACGCGGCTGAACTTGTTTGTATTTGGCTCCTGGGTGAGCATATTGATTTTCCTTTCCAGTGTACTGTGAGAGGCTTCGGAAATGCCATTCCAGTGATAGAGGGCAGGGCAATAATTATCATCATCCTCAAGTGCTCTGGACAGATCAGATCTCAGGCACCTAGATTACCCTCAGCTTCATTCTATGCCCCAGCCCCCTTGAAGGAAGGGAGAAAGATGCATATCATTCTTTCCATGTCATCAGATGAATAAGATGAAACACAGAGAGCAGAGGAGTGTCCAGGGTGGAGAGGGGAACCAAAGGCTTGGGGTCACCCCCTCCTACCTGGGGAACAGAAGCAGAGCTGAGCTTCTGGGAAGACTGTAGTCCCAGGTCTCCTGCTTTCCACCACACACGTGGCCTCAGCCTTTGCAGAACCCTCCACCAGCAGGAAGCGGTACAGACTCAGGCTTGGGAGTCACCCCAACCTGGAAGCAAGCCCATTTCTACCCTGACCAGCCATGAAACTCGGAGCAAGTGCTTCAACATCTTGAGCTGTACTTTCTGCATCTATAAGAATGGGACACAATACCTCCCCCAAGCGTTGTGGGATCCAAAGACATTCTATATACAAAGGAGCTGGCACAAGGTAGATGCTCAATAAATCATGTTAATTAATTCAACAGATATCTATTGAGTGCCTCCAAACGCTGGGCTTTGTTCTGGGTCCCTTGTCTCTGCAGCGGCCAAGTGAGACATCCAGTGAAGTTGCCTTTCTCTCCACCTCAACAGACCGAATTTGCCCTGATCACCTCCCAAGCCTTGGGGCAGGAAGTATCGTTAACTCTCAATTATATATGCAAATGGAATAATTCAGAAAGAGCAGAGAGTCCACAAATAATTCTTATTTGAATTTGAAATGCATTCTGCTTATTCTTGCCCTGGATTCACCTTCCTAATGACTCTTTGTTCTGGCTTATGGTCAAACTTGTTTACATTCTCAGAGTTCACGTGGGCTGGTGGTGAGGAGTGTGTCCCAGAAGTATGCTGGGACCACCAGGCAGAAACCAGTCACAGACTATCCCCCCAGGATGGACTAACATCTACTGAAAATGGAGCAGTGGGCACTGGGGGCTCCTTCCCGGTTTCTGCCTAGAGGGATGATGGAGGACATCATCCTCCGTCTGCTTCAAGTCTTCCGCATATGTGGGTGGCTGGGCATGGTGACGCAGAGGCCTGGGGGCCACACTGAATCCCATGACCTGTGTTTTCTCTCCTGGGGACGTAGAATAGAGACGAAATGTTCCTCCACTTACAGCTCTCCTTTGGGAATGTCTACATCTTGTTCTCTGTCTCTGTCTGGGCTTCTCTCTGTGTGTGTCTTCCCCTTCATGTCTTCCTGTCTCTCTGTGTGTGTCTCTCCATCACTCTCCACACCTTCCTCTACTGGTGCTATTTTGAGCACTCTTCTCCCCAGGGCAAACCAGGAAACAGATATTTCTTTCAATAGACATAACTTCCATGCAGCTGCAAGTGGGGGGACCAGTCTTCCCTTTAGAATCGTGAGCTTTGCTGGCCAACGGGGCTATAACTAAATGGACACCCTTTTTATGGCCACCCACCTCCCCTTCAGGGCAGGGAGAAAAAGAGAAAACATAATGAGTCCATCATTTCGTGCTGTCGCTCTTCCGCCTACCCCTCCCCCTGCCCCACATAGAGTTCCAGGCATGGAAGAGGGGTCCTGCACCTACACGAGGCAACCAAGACAACAAGCAACTTTGGCACCTGCTTCTGATTTTCTCAGCCTGCCGAGTGATTTCACCATCTGAAAGTCTTTTTCTGTGTCAGGAGAGTGTGGGATGGGCTGTCATCTCACAAGTGCTATGAGGGCAACGCTCAGTCATTCTCTATGCTGGACCAGACCAAAAGGCAAACTCCCTGAGGGATGGTTGCTTCCTGAAAGCCCTCTGCCCTGGTCATGCCAGCCTCCTCTCCATCCACACAGGCCCAGGTGCACCAGGCAGGAGGTTGACTCAGACGCCTTTGCAGCTCTCAAGGGCCCAGTGCTAAGGCTGCAGTGAAACACTGACATTTGTGTTCGCACGCCAGCTCACAAAGTGTGTTCCCATACATCACTTCAATGTGCCTCTCACATCCCTGAGAGACGGACGGGCACAGCGGGGGGAGACTGAGGCTCAGAAGAATGAGACACCCCCACCTCCATGCACTGTCCAGGCCTCAGGCCACTCTGCTATGACTTTTAGGGATGCCAGATAGCCCCTCCATAGCTATAAGCTTTCCGAAGCTGAACATTGTGCATTTTCCAGTGGTAAGAAGCAAACCCACTCCCGCAAAGATGCTGAGAACACGAAGTCTACAGTTCATTCGTGAGACTGCTGACTGAGAGCTCATTCTCAGGGAGAGAAGGAGGAGGCCTGAAAAACACTGGCCAGTAGCAAAGCCAGTGGGGGCTGTCCCCGTGGAGTGAAACTACACAGAGAAGGATGCCACCAAGGTAATGGGGTGGGGTCTGGCTGGCTCACGTTATCTTCCCTGGAGATACAGACAGGGTGGCAAGGAGCTGTCAGAAAAGGAAACTAGTGGTCCCCGCTGCAGCCAGGCCCCTTTGTGGGGGTCTCTGCTAGGCACCATCCCTGGAAGCTGGTGGGAAGCAGGCCATGCCTCTCAGGTGGGCTTTCGCCTTCTCTGCCACACCCTCTATCTCACCTATCTCACCTCGTCTTATAGCTCTCACGCATCCAGCCCTCCCCCAGCAGGTGTGGGAACAAGAATCAGGGCAAGGTCCAGACTCCTCTGCTCTCCACCCCACTGTGATGAGCGGCAGATCTTGGGGTTCTCTCCAGGGAGGGAAATTAGCCCAGGTGAGAGTCAAGGAAGAGGTCAACACAATAGTAGACCTTGAGATGTCCATGACCTCTATGGTGAGAACGGGTGACCTAGAACAGCCTGGTTCGGTCCCAGTTCTGAAAGTAATTAGATGCTCTTAGTAAGTTTCTAAAACTTCAATTAAAATTAAATAAAAGTAAAACTCCAGTTCCTCCACTGCACCATATTTCAAGTGCTCAGTGTTCACATGCAACTAGTGGCTTCTGTGTTGAATGCTGACATAAAACATTTCCATGGTTGCAGAAAGTTCTACTGGATGGTCCTGCTCTAAAGCTTTCCTTGTCTCAGTTTCCTTATCTGTAAAACGGGAAGAAAAGTACCCTAACTATTGCCCAGGGCTCGGTGAGATAGCAGATGGCCAAAGCACAGTGTAAAAATTGTAAACAAAGTGGCCTCAGTTTGTACCCAAGCTGCTGGTCTGCTGGGAATGGAGAGAGGCATGGGAAGGCCCTTGGAGAGCGGCAAGCCCACAAGACACATGCTGTTTGCCACGGCCAATCCCAGTGGGTCAAAGGATGAGGTTGCAGGGGAAATTCAAAGCCCTCTCATCTATTGGGAGATGTGGTGGGCACCAGCCATGTCACTCATGCTATCTCCCCGTCTAACAGCAAATATAAGAAAAAGGAGAAATAAACCCCACAGACAGAGCCACACGACAGGGATTGTCTCCACCCAGAGCCGAGAGGGTAAGAGGTGTCCCTGGGAGGGCGACCGTGTGGGAGGAGAGTCTGGTGGCTCCACACATCTGGCTCCTCTCTGTACCAGAGGCGGGGCTGTGGGAGGGATGCCTCGGCAGGAGGGGCCATGAGGTTTCACAGGGCACGTTCCCAGGGAGTCGCTGAGGCCAAGGAAGCTTTGCTGGGCTGGCAGAAACCCACACATCAACTCAATATAAAGAACAAAAGGAAATGTTGCACAGAGAGCAAACCTTTGCTGGGGAAGGGGATAACACCTGCCCTAAGAAACTGACCTGGTGGATGCGTCTGAGATCCCTGAGCCCCTGCCTAACACAGAGACAAGTCCCAGAGGTCCTTTCCTCAGGCCATATCGGCGGGGGGTGGGGGGCGGCAAGCAAAGGAAGCCGTGCATCCTTGGGAGTCTCTGGAAGTGGGCAGCTGGGCCAGCCACGTCCCGATGCCCCCAGGATGAGCCCATCCCTACTCGCCAGTTCTTTGTTGTCCTCAGCTCCTTCTCCATCCATCCCCACACACCTCTGTTTTCCATAAGACCCCTCTTCCCTCTCTTTGTTCTTTTAAAATATCACCTTCTCTTCCCACAAAACAAAAACAGAAAGTGACATGTATCGATAAAACTGTCGGGACCCAAGTCAGCTGTAAGCTGAGCAGCAGAGGTGGCCCAAGTGCTGCCCTAACGAGGAGCTCTTCCTTCCCACGCAGGGGTGTTCTCACCTGTTGTCCAAGTTGGAACAGATCTGCCCTTTTGGGCTCCAAAGTTAATGGGCTGAGAGAGGGAATTCTGGACACTTTTATAGGGAATGTGGGGGAGGCGGGTGGAGTGAGAGAGATGGAAAGAGGGAAATCGGGGGATGTCTTGCTTCCTGCAGTGCGAGCGATGGCAAACTGCTGGAATGCAGAAAGCCAAGCTTCCTACCAGGGGCACAAGTGGGATTTTCAGGGGATTGTGGGCTGAACAGGGAGCACAGGCTCCCCCAAGCCGCTGCCCTTGGTCCTGAACGTGCCTGCTGGCCAGTGGACGCTTCTCCCAACCCTGGCGGGGCACTGGTGATCTCTGTCTGTACTCTCAAGGGATTTTCCCTCAGTTCTCTCTCTCTCTCTCTCTCTCTCTCTCTCTCTCTCTCTCTCTCTCTCTGTCTCTCTCTCTCTGTCTCTGTCTCTCTCTCTCTGTCTCTCTCGTTCTTTTGGTATTTTCCAGGACGCATACAATGTATCTGCAAGTCTCAGTTTTTACAACTATAAACCCCTCCCACCCCTTGGAGCCGTTGGAGGTGGAAGCCCTGCCCTCCATGCCCCCCAGTGCTGTGCTCATCTCTCTGCCTTCTCACCCCTTCCCACATGCTTCCTTTCCCCCACACTTTCCCGACTCCACCCGAGGCTGGGCGAGACTGACGAAGAGCCCGGGGCAGACTTGGGCAAACTTCCTTAAAAGTTGCCTTCAACTTTCAGACCTCGTCTCTCTCCACCTCCTTCCCTGCAGCAGACGACCCAAAAGCTTGGCTTGTGCCACCCCCTCTCTGGAGCATCTGTCTCCTCCTCCTCCTGCTGCCTGCTTCACTGGGAGCTGTCACCATCCTGGGGTGGTGACACATGTCTCAGTAACATCAGCAGTCATTACTGGGAGAATACCCTAGGTCCCCTGGGTGCTCTTGGAGGTACTGACAAGGCTTCTTTGACATGAGGGGTTGAGGGGGCCAGAGCCCAGATGGGGGAGGATTCCCGAGTGGGAAGCACAAACCCTAGGGTGCATCTGAGAGGGACTGCGCTCCCTTCTGCTGTGTAACCTACAGGCACCGCTTGTCCCAGCAAAAGGGGGGAAGCCTGGGGCTCAGAGCGCTGTTGGGAGCAGAGGCAGTCCCAGGAAACTTCGGGGCTGCGTGCAGGGTGCCAGTGCCATCACAACAACTGCAAAACCCTTACGCTGGGGCAGAGCTCTACAGCCTACAAAGCTTTCCCTAATAGCATCTCACGTGCTACTCACACCCTGCCTTGCACAGTGCTTTCTGGAGTGGTTACTCCAGTGCTATACACAGGAAGAGGGAGGCCCAGGCAGGGGACTTGCCCAGGATCCCCGACCTTAAGCCCAGGAGTCAGACACGTCTTGTGCCCCACCTCCCGCCCACCCTTCACTCCAGCCTTCTCCACAGCAGCCAGCTGTGCTGTAATCTGACAGCGCCTCCCCTCAGCACATCTTTGACTTTCTGCCCCGGGGATTTTCTGCTGCTGCAGAGCGGGCACCTGTGGGAAGCCACTCAGCCATTCTGACGCATGGGCGAACATGGGGGTGTGCAAGGGTAATGGCACACGGAGCAGTCCTCGGCCGGAGGGGCAGGGGACCTGGCAGGGAATGCTCTCTCTCCACCTCTCATGTGGACTCCTCACGTGCATTCCCACATGGTCCCTCACGGGCTCCCTCACAGGCCTAAGCTCCGGCTGCCCACAGCGGCGATCAGCTCAACGGCGTACCCCTGGACTGGCTCTCCCTCTTTCCCTGTTTTATTCTCCCCAGTGCCCCTCACTCCAAACTACACTCCCTGCCTTTGAACACTTCTCCCAGGGCCTGGTGTCTGGGGGGAAACCAAGCTAAGGCAGCCCCTCAGGATAGGATTCTGGAAACAGATGTCACCACCAGACATTGCTAGGGACCCCATTGCTGCTGTCACATAGGCTTGTGACAGTCCCTGGCATGCAGGGCTGTCACAGTCACACAGACTCTCACTGGTGGAGGATTGGGAAGAGGGGAAGGTGGAATGTGGGGCGTTTGGTCATGCAGTAGCCGTGGCAATGGTCTGGGGCAGTGGTAATCATAAGGACTGTGGAGTTGGTTGGCTTTAGAAACCTTAAAAAAAAAAAGACAAAGACAGTCTCAGGTGAGCTGACTATCAACTCAAGGGACATTGGCCTCCATGGACATATTTAAATAGACCTCATTTTCTAAAGCCCCAGGACTTAATTACAAGGGTAGCAGAGTTACAAAGGAGCCCGAACACACAGATGTGATACAGCTCCTTTGCCAAAATCAGAGCCCTGATAGGAAAGAGTGGGACCTAGATATGTGAACGCATATGGGGATGAGCCTGAGGGTACCGCACCCCCTGAGTTTCCTGAACTCTCTGGGCTGGCCAAAGGAGCCCCTTCCTCCTTGCTAGAAGAAAGCTGGCTCTCCTTACCTGGAGAACAAGCGAAGACCTCACCTGAGGAGGTTTCTCACAAGACAATGCCTGTCTCGTAGCAAGTTGCCCCTACTAGTGAGACTAGTAGCTAGAGTCAAGGTACAGCAGAGGCCAAGTAGGGGGATATCCCCAGCTCCAGGAGGAGATGTCCAGGCCCAAAGGAACAAGACCTAGCTGGTACTGGGAAGCAGGAGCCAGAGTATATCCTGAAAGAGTTAGACCAGAATATAAGTCTGGATAGGGGAGAAATTATTGACATAAAGGTAGCTCCCCATGACTCAGGCAAGGACATCTGAGTCAATCCAATAACCAGCTTCAAGCACAGACACACTGATGGCTTTCAGGAAATGAGGCAGAGACACTGAAACTACTTTGGCAGAGTGTTAGAGAAGGGTCAGAAGGCCCAGGGCGCTGTGACCACAGAGCCCACCAGCTGACCGTTGCCCAGGAGGGTCCAGGGGATACTCCCTTCAAAGGCAACAAGAAATGCTTTGTTGAGGGGGCACCAACGTCCGTGCAAAGCTAGTAGTGGCTGCCTTCTGCAGGCCAGGTTTTCATTAGGAGATACTGCCACTCACTGGGCTCCTGGGTATCAGTGAGCATGAGAAGATTCCGGAATAGCAGAGGCCAGGTGGTCATGTTTAACCATCACAGGCAAGGTGGATATCAGTACCACTATGATCAGCAAGGCTTGGTAGCAACCAGGGTGCCTCGGACTGCAGGATCTGTGGCCAACTGACCACAGTGTTCCTGGAGGTGAGATGCGTGGGTGGCCCACTGGGGTGTTGCTTGATTTGCATAATCCAGAAAGAAGTCAAGATCTGGTGAGCAGAAGACTGTTCTCAGCCATTGCAATGGAAACTGGCTGTTCTGGGTCTTAGGCAGTTCTTGGATCAGAGCCTGCTGACTGAAGGGGAAACCAGGGAGGGCTTGGCAATGACACAGCAGTAAATGCAGTGATAGTGCCCCCATCCTTCCCCAGAGGTGACTGGGGTATTGACCAGAGAACCTGTACCTGGGAAAGGGGGGTATCCAGACTTTGAAGGCTGTGGAACACGTGGGCAGGGCTGACACAAGCACTAGTAAAACGGAAACGCCATCACAGTTACAAGTTCGAGGGTAGGTTATGAAGAGCCAGAGATACGTGACACCCTGATCCAAGTCCATCTTACAGCGGGTCCAGCGGGTTCGCAGACCCATCCTGTACTTTGTCTCTCACCTCTGAGTACATCATTTTGGACAAATATACTTAGCATCTGGCATAACACTCATACTGCTTCTCTGACCTGGAAGGGCCAAGTGAAAGCCCATGACCCTTTCCCCAGCCTGGCCAAGACAGCAAATCAGAAAAAGTAACAGCCCCCCCGCCCCCCCTGGAAAACTGTGGAGATTAGATCCACCATCAAGGACTTGAAGGAGGCAAGGGTGGAGGTCCCCATTGTATCTGTGTTCAATTCACCTATAACGACCAGATGAATCACAGTAGATGATGGTGGACTCCCGAGAACTTAACCAAGCCTCCAAACACAGACTGCATTGCTTTATTTACTGGAACCAATCAATAGAGCCTCTAATACTTGGTACATGGTCGTTGATATGAAAAATGTGTTCTTTACAATCCCTATCAGTAAAGAGGGTTAAAAGCTCTTTGCTTTTATAAAAGAAGGATAGCAGTACACATTTACTGTATTGCCCCAGGGCTATAGTTATCCTCTTGCTTTTATCACAATGTCTGCAGGTCTTTGGTCATTTGGACATTCCAGAGAATGTCATGCTCATCCGCCATGTTGAGGAGATCACGTCCATTGGACCAGGTGGGCAGAAAGTGGTAAGCACCCCAAATGCCCCAGGAGGACACACGTGTGTCAGAGGGTGAGGGATGAACCCCAGGAAGGTGCAAAGCTTGCTCCATTAATGGAGTACTTAGAGTCTGCAGCATTCCAGAACATTTCCTTGACGTTTATGTAAAGGCAAGCTGTCGTGTCCCCCAAGAAGGGGGCACAGGAACTCAGTGGCCTCTTGGGACTTTGAAGGCAGCATATGTTAATGTCTCCAAAGGCTACCAGTTTTGAGTAGGTCCTGCAGACAGAGCTCTGCAGCAGTTTCAAGACGTGGCACAACCCTTCCGATGGTGCTAGAACCACACTGCGGTGGTGAGTCTCTACCACAGACACACAGCACTGACTCCAAGGAAGTCACCTTGAAGGCCCTGTGACGATTGGATACAATATGGGGTGCAAGAGGAGGACTGCATCACACACTTCTTGCATCCCACCCACCTCCTCTCACCTCCTTTCTACTCCAGGCTTTGCTGCCTGTCTGCTTAGCCGAACCGCACATCTCTATCTGAGGCCACTATGCATATCACGCCCGCAGGGACCAATGCAGGAACAAAGTTGGGGGTGCCCCCAAGTCAACACCCCATGACACAGTGCTCCCAATGGACTACGAGAGCTGGTGGTTAAAACTCTCCCCTCCCTCCCCTCCATGGACCGTTTGCAGGTGCCTTGTGTGTGGCCCCTCAGGGGTCTCAGTGGACTGAGCCCCAGTGGCCTCCTTGCTCATCAGCTCAACAATACACCCTGCAGTGGCTTTCCTCCTTCCCAGCTCCCTTTCCAGCCCTCTTTCCTTTGGATCACTTCCCAAAATAAACCTCCTGCACACAAGCCCTTGTCTCAAGCTTTGCTTTTGAGGGAAAAATCTAGACTAAGGCAAGATTTGAAATCTGGAGTTTCTCATCCTGAGGAAGAAGAGCCACCTGACTTTTCTCTCCTCTCCAGTTTCCCTAGTGGTATTAATTGTTTTCAAATATTTGTTGGGTGAAAAGTACTTCTTAATATTATAATTAGCAGGCTTTTTTTAATTTAGAAAAGAGCCAAGTATGAGGATGATCACCTGTGATCAGACGATCTTATTAGCCTTAAGTGTTGGTCATTAACAAGAAGAACATGGTCCTCCCCTGCCAAAGTGGCAGGCAGGGCTTCCCTGGTGGTGCGGTGGTTAAGAATCCGCCTGCCAATGCAGGGGACACGGGTTTGAGCCCTGGTCCAGGAAGATCCCACATGCCACGGAGCAACTAAGCCCGTGCGCCACAGCTACTGAGCCTGCTCTCTAGAGCCCGTGAGCCACAATTACTGAGCTCACGTGCCACAACTACTGAAGCCCGCGCACCTAGAGCCCGTGCTCCGCAACAAGAGAAGCCCGTGCACCGCAACGAAGAGTAGCCCCCGCTCGCCGCAACTACAGAAAGCCTGCCCGCAGCCAAAAATAAAAATAAATAAAATAAATTAATTAAAATAAAGAATAGATCAAAAAAAGAAGTGGCAAGCACAGAGGTAAAATATTTTTCCTGATGTCCCTAAGATCATTGCTGGATCTGAGACCTCAAGGACCACTCGATTCACCCCCTCCTCACGGCCTGAGGCCAGAGTCAGGGAGCTCTGGTCAGAGACATTCTAGGTGCTGCCCTTTCCTGACACTTATCTCTAGGGTGGTGTCATTGCTCCCTACATGGATCCAGTGTCCCTTGCAAGCTCAGCTGGGAAGCTTTCCAGGCCATTCTTGGTAACCAGGTTAGAGCTGGGACTCTGGGCCAATGGGCTGTGAGGTCAGCCCATGGGGCAAAGGGACCTGGGCTCTCTTGGGACATCACCCGAGAGCAGGATGCTCTGGAAGAAGCCCACTTCTCACCTGCCTCCTGGGTCCCGCTTCCTTCCAGCCCCAGGTCCTGAGCCAGGCACCTCCTTCTAGGAGGACATCTGTCCAGGCTCAGTGCTGCCCTCTGGGGAGCATTTGCCCTCATGGAACCTTCTCCTGGGCCACCTGCAGATTCACGTGCATTCGGGGCACCCCGTGACCCCCACATGTGTGCTTACTCTCCTTCTCTCCCTGTTCCCTCTCTCCTTACACATCTTTGGCTCCTTTAAATTTAGCCACTCTTGCCCCTGGATCAAGGAAACGATTATTTATTTAGTTATGCAATCAATCAACATCTTGCCTCTTTCTTTTAAAACAACATGGGTTACAAGTCAGAGGCTGTGGCAGCCCCAGTGGCTGGCTAAGTGATCAGAAGGTGGTCCGTCTCTGGCCAGTTCCTGGTAGCTCTCTCTGTTCTCACCCCATCATCTCACTCCTGTCTCTTTCCGGCAGCTCCAGGGAAAGTGACTGCAGAAATGCCCCTGCTAACCTCTGTTGGTATAACCGGAACCAAGTGGACACAGTGGAGCTGAGGCACAGCCTGGCAGGCACGCTCTCTAGCTGTAGGCCCTGCCCTGTGGCTCTCGGGATTCAGGCATCGAACCAAGGCTCTCAGTCCTTTCTGCCAGCCCCGCTATCTCCATCCCATCCACGTCAGCCAAGGCCATCCCAGCCAGTAGGCTGAGCTCCTGACACTTGCAAACAGAAGGGACTCCCTTGGGCTCACCGGCAGGCAGCAAGCAGGAGGGGCTGCCAGGAGGGTGAAGACGAAGAGGCAATGGCCCCCTCTCTGTTGGGGTCTCCGACCACTGGCTGACTTCCCCTCTCTTTGGGCAACTTCCAGCTTCCGACTGGTTCCCTGTGTGGTATCTTTGTCTGAGAAGACAGTCAGCTCTTGGCCTTCTCACGGAATGTCAGTCCCACGCAAGCAAGAGTGGGGGAGCCTCAAGTGAGGAGTGGCTGTCTGATGGGTGCCCCTTCCTGGTGCCTGAGCGGGAACTGCCTCAGGTCACGTCCCCACGCTTGGGGTTTCTCAAGCTATCTTTGACCTTGCTCTGCTTCTACAAAACAGGTGAGACGTGACACCTCATCTCCCCTCAGGCTGCCCTCTCTCCACCCCTCCTCTTTCTTCTGCCCAGGCCACTCGTCCCACTGGTGGTTCCTGATGCACTGGGCATCCCTCCTGCAGGGGTCACTCTGGGATACTCCCCCCCGCCCCGGGGGCAGGTCAGCGCACTCCCTCTGTGTTTGCACCTTGCACCTCCTTCATAGAGATGGGTCTCATTCGTATTCCCAGTGTCCAGCACAAGTGGCTGCACACCATATTTGCTTGATAAAAATAAACAAAATGAGATTGCCTGCGGAGACACAGTGAGAGGTAGAGCGTGCAGGGCTCACGTTTGCCATAAAAGGACAGCATTTCCCTGTGTGCACGGAGGGTGCTCTAGTGAACCCTGCATCAGATAGGACAGACAGACGAGGCTCCTCTCTGGCTAAGATAACCCCCAAAGCACATGGGGCAGGGGTCTTGGAGGGAGAATATTCTTTTGCTAAGTTCTATTTATTTCTCCAAATCTTTTTCAGAATTAGAAAACTTCATCTTAACACCGCCATCCCCATTTCTCTGTGGCCTCATCTGATCTTTATCTATATACAATTATAGTTTTTACCTAGTTACAATCAGTGTCCTACTTCCTCACTTAATGGTATTTCAAAGACACCTTCCCTGTATCGAGTCTTCCTTCCCATCATGTTTAAAGGCTGCATAATATCACATTGAGTCATTGCCACATAATTCACTTGTTACCTGACTGCCGGACAGGTTGGATCTAGCCGGTGCGGTTTCTTCTGCTGCTATAAATATCTTGGTACTTCAAGCTCTTTTCTCCTTTTGAATTATTTCCCAAGGATATGGTCGGTCCCAGGAGTGGGATTATGGAGTCAAAGGGTCGGGATGGCTCTTGTTACATTCTGCCAGGTTGCCCTTCAAGAAGACCGGGCTGGGGTACGTGATGTGCGAGCGTCCACCTGCCCCATCACCTGCGCATCTTGTGCCTGGCTGGGGGTGTGTGGGATGGAGAAAGGAGGTAGCATGAAGTCTGGGCTTCTGGATACCATCAGGGTGCCAATTTTTGGAGGTTACTCCATCCCTTTCCAGGTCCTGTGGTCTCCGACTGACCCGCGTGCCCAGTGCCACAGAGCAGACAGAGGGACTTGAGGGCAGGTGGCTCTAGCAGGCAGGGCAAAATGGGAAATGAGGGTGTGCTGTCTCCTGGCAGGGGCTATGGCTTCAGCTGTTGGGGAGGGACGGGGCTGAATCAAGATGCTCATCTCAGCACGTTGCGGCCCCCGCTTCTGGCCCTGCCAAAGCCGGCCTCTGCCGCTCTCTCCATTCACTGTCCAGAGCTGTGAGCGGGATTTTCCAAACCCCAGCTGCTGACAAGCCACGGCTGGAGTGAGATAAGTGGAAGGTCCTTAATCCCAACTTCTCTCCATAATTAAGTTTTGAAATCACAATTCGCTGAACCTGGTTTCAGTGGAGCAGATGGGATGGGCTCCAGGTGGAGGCCGGCCTGTGGCACCCAGGCGGGAGTTGAGGGGGATTGCCAGCCCTGCCAATAGATCAGAAGAACCCTGCTTTCTGCCCAGCCATGGGGGTGCCTTGTTCCTAGAATCAGACCCCCCCGGGGTGGGGGAGCACTGCTGGACGGACAACACCGGCGGCTACAGATGCTCTGTGGTGAGTCCCCAGCTGCGGCTGGTCTCCAGTTTTGAGGCCTTGTTCCCAGTATTTACTCCCCAACCTTGGACGGGGCATCTCAAAACACCCTCACCAGAACCAGGGGCAGCTCAGACGGTCAAGCCCTCCTCGAAATCATTCCACAGTGCTTGCCTGGTTCTTTGTTATACTGACATCACTCATTCCCTCATTCAGCACCTCTGTAGGAGACCCACGTTGTACTAGGCTCAGGGCTGGGCAGGGGGACACAGAACAGGTGAGGCCCTACTCTCAGGGAGCTCCCTGGCTGGGCCCAGGGGGGCCTGGACATGCAAAGCCCCCTCAAGCTCTGGTTCCCTGGGGCTTTTGGAGACAACCAGCCAGCATCTCTCCCTCTTGAGTCCTGCTGCGTTTGAAAATTGACAAACACCAGAGGGCATAGCCCCACCTCAGGATCCTGGGCCACACCAGGGATGTGACAGGGAAGGCCTCCCTCAGCCACCCCAGTTCTTCAAGGCTAGAGCAGGACTCTCTCCTCACCCCCTCCTCTTCCATCCATTCAGCCCCCAGCAGAGGGGGTCCATGCCCCCAGGAAGCCCTGCCTGTTCCTTGCCCTATCCTGTAGCCCGGCGTCTGTTCCCAATGTCTCCTTCCTCTAGGACCCCTGCCTTTTTCACCCTGCTTTTGGAGGTCACGTCTTGCCTCCTGCCCCCAGCAGACCCCTTCCTACTCTCTGTCCCACACTTGCCCACCCGCCTCTCTTCCCTCATTAGCTCCAAGGATTAGACTTCAGAGCAACTTGCTTCTTTCACAAAAAAATCCTGACACCCTCTTCCTTCCCAGCCCTGCGGAACCTTGGCCAAGATTACAACCCTCACCTTCTCTGCTCTTTTAGAAGCTCAAATGTCCCCAGAAGGCCCACATTTTCAGTTGTTTATGGGGGGTGGTCAAGGGTGAGTATATGACAGGCTAGAAAGAGGAGTGGGGCCCCATCTGCCCAGGTTCCTGCCATTTCCCTGGGACCCGGACATGGAAGTCACCCCAGCTACCTTCTAGACAGAAATAAAAGAAAAGGGATTAAATTTCCTGTTTCTCTGGCGACCAGATTAGGGCTGTGGGAATAGGGGGGTGTGTCTACCCCACTCGTGCTCTCCTAGGAAGGGGACAGGGCGTGGCGGGGAGCAAAACCTCCTGGTTCAAACCCCATCAGACTTGCCCCGCCACTCCTGCGTCTCTGTCTTCGTTCGTCAGTTTGGACCCTTCCCAAGCCCTGTCAAATCCCAACATTTTTACCTGCAGCTCCAACTAGAACCCTATGTCTAGCGATTGCCAGGGTGATCAGAAAATGACGGCAGAAACCAAGGGCCGGGCCCTCCCCAGGACCCTGCAGCCAGCCAGGCACGTCCCCTCGATTGGGTCAGCTCTGCTCAGAGGCACCCACTCCTCTTTTTCCCTTGTTTATTCAAGTCCTGGTTTTGTGCGGGTCCCAAGTCCTTCCACTGCGGAGGCTCTGAGCCTTCAGGGGGACTGCTGGCCCCGAGAGTCACCTCACACCCAAGAGATGGTATCAACCGGGTGTGGCCAACAGGTGCTGATGGGCTGTGGGTGCGATCGCTTCTCTCGTCTCTGCCCCCACCAGTTGAGACTCCGGGAACATTCGTGCCCCAGGGATGGCAGGCTGCGGGAATCACAGCCTGACTTTGTAGTTCGTGCCCCATGCACAAGCCAGGGCATCTCCGCAGCCATCCTGGACCCGGCCTTGCCCGGGATTGGGAATTGTGGACGTGGAGAAAGCTACGACGCTGTGTGCAGGCGTTGCACGGGCATGAGCACACAAGACGCCACCACAGACCAGACCTGCCTGTTTCTACTTCTGAAAGTGGCGCCAGTGGCTGTTGGATGGACGAGTGTCCTGAAGACCCTCCACCGAGAGGGAATGCCCACGACCCACCTGTGGGACCCCACGCAGCCCTGGCACAGCAGGTGCTCGAGTTCACGGAATCAAGTGGAGCTGAAAGTTGGCCTAGGAGGGCTTCCCTGGTGGCGCAGTGGCTGAGAGTCCGCCTGCCGATGCAGGGGACACCGGTTCGTGCCCCAGTCCGGGAAGATCCCACATGCCGCGGAGCGGCTGGGCCCGTGAGCCATGGCCGCTGGGCCTGCGCGTCCGGAGCCTGTGCTCCGCAACGGAAGAGGCCACAACAGTGAGAGGCCCGCGTACCGCCAAAAAAAAAAAAAAATTGGCCTAGGAAGGGGCTCCCTAGGGACTGCTCCTCAACAGGGCTTTTCGCACTGTGGGTTTTAGGCCCCTGATGAAGTCGCCTCTGGTGGGGGGTGCCGGCGGCCCCTCCTACAACTTTCTCACTCATCATGGAAAATGGCTCCGCGGTCATTGTTGGAGTGAATGGACGCTGCATGATGATTTTTTAGTAAAACCAGACATGGCCCTGTAGTGTAGGTGCCTCACCGAGGGACCCCATCCCTCATTAATCAGACAAGCTCTCCCCCTGGGTGAGGAGAGAGGCCGGTCTGTGAGTCCAGGCGACCTGAACTCTTGGCCTTGACAAAATGAGCTGAAGGTGTCAAGGTCCCAAAAGTGATTCAGACCAAGAGAACACTGCTGCTGGCCCTCGCTGGTCGCTGGTGGGAAGGTACGAAGGGAATAAGGAAGGAGAAGCTATGTGGGAACAGGAAGGACCCCTGCATCTACCTGGGGAGAGGGCGGGAGGAACTCAGGGTGGGCGGAGCTCAGTCGCGGAGGCTGGGTCCGGCCCAGGGGAGGGTAGGTTTTCTGACTCCCAGGGGCTGCCCATTCTGAGACGCCCAGGAGAGAGGAGGCCAGAGACCCAGGGGCCCCCAGATCCCAGGCCTTAGGAAAAGAAGGCACTAAATCCTGATTATAAGGCTTTTTAAATGCACAGACAGGATATTAGCGTTTAAACAGCTTCTATTACTCCAGGGCAAACTTTAAAAAACACAATATTTATAGAAAGCCTCATTCAGAGCACCCTGTTTGCTCTTTGTTTCTCCTGCAATTATGGCTAATTTGGAGATGGTTTGCCAGCAACTCTGCCTGTTGCTAGTCAATTATGAAGCCACCCACCGGCTCCCCCAGACTGCAGGGAGACACGAGCCTGTCTCCAAGCCCATCCCAGCTCCTGTCCTGCCTCTTCCTGGACAGGAGCAAATGCCCAAGGTGCCCCTCCAGGTGCTCACACATCATGGGCCAGTGCCCTTTCTCCCTGAGCCATCTGTCTGACCCTTCAGTCTGTCCTGGGAGCCCATTTTCCGAGGTCCGGCTCTGGAGGAAGAGGTGGGTAGGTGTTTGCCCCTGCAGGGCTCCCAGCTGCTGAAGCTCCTGGACGCTGGCCTTGCACATGGCTGCCCTTGTGTGTCTCTGAGCTGAGCCCAGCAATGCTGAGCCTGGGACAAGGCTGGCAGTGGGTCCTCTGTCTGGTCTGGGCTGCAGCCCCATCAGTCCCGGAGCCACACTGCACCTCTGGCCCTAGGCCTAGACCTGTGCAGGAGGCAGCTCTGTAAGTAGCCCTGCTCCTTCTCTGACACAGGCGCCCTGCTCCCCAAGGGCTTGCCACCACCAACAACCTCCCTCTTTCTTTTATCCATCCCACAAGTATTTGATCCTCCTTTCCTAGGGCACAGCTAGAACACTGTTCAGACACACCTGCTCACGTGGGGTTCCCAGTCTGGGGGGTCGTGCATGAGAAAGGAAGAATGGCAGGGCTCAGGGAAGACCAGGTGGATCCCCCCTGGCGCACAGGGTTGGACATTAGACATGGGCCGGGCAGGGGTGGGTGGGGAGACCCGGCGTGAGCACACACCCTGAGGCGGCAGGTGCAGGAAAGCATTTGCGGGCCAGAGCAAGAGCCGGTTCCAGTCCTGGCTCTGCAAAGCGGTGCTGTGGGACCCTGGGCACAGCCTTCCAGCCTGAGCGTCCTCCCTGCCCAGGGTACCCACACACCTGTAGGGGTGGGGAGGAAAGCCCTGTGGACTCCGGCTCCCAACAGCTCAGGCAGACAGCTGTGTGGGCCTCCTCCCACAGCAGTGGAGAAGAGGAGGGTGCTGTGGTCACAAGCAGAGCCCAGGTGGGTGAGGAAAGCAACATGTCCTCCTATCCCGGGGTCACCCTGTCTTGCTGCTGAATATCCCTTCTCCCTCTATTCTGGGCACGGAACATGCAAACCATCTCTGCTTCTCGACCTGCACAGTGGCGTGGTGATCCATGCTACAGAGAGCCACCTGAGGCTCAGAGAAGTTTGTTGACTCACTGAGGTCACACAGCTGTTGAGCAACAGAGCTGGATTCCAGGCCAGGCCCCAGCATTGGGCCCTCTACCCAGACCTTGCCCTCCCACCCCAGGCCCTCTGTCTCCCCTCCTCAGTGACAGCCCTTCTCCAGGTGGAGTCACCAGGCAGACGATCCAAAGACAGAGATGCCCCCAAAGCAGGAGGGGGGCCTCTCTCATGGAGCAGGGGTGAACTTCCACACTCACCCCACCAAGGGGAACCCTGGTGGCCAGGCTGGAAGGGCCAGGGATGGCAGTCCCTCCTGCACCCAACCAACCCCAGCTTCGCCATGGCCGGGTCCTTCATAATGAGTGTGGAGACCATGGGCCCCAACTTTGTCAGTTTTAAAATGGGAGCAATGATACATCCAATGCCTCCTTGAAAAGTTGTGTCCAAGCCATGGGAAAACAGGTGGTCAACTGTGTGACCCTCAGCTCAGAGGAGTGGGGAGCCCTGTGGAGCTTCTGCTTCAGAGGACACCCCCTGACCAGGCCCCACTCTGCTTCTTGGAAAAAGACTCATTCATTCATTCCAGCATGCAAGGTTCCTGGAGTCCCGGGCAAGTGGTAATTATAGGGTGGGCACCAGAAACAAGAGTTGAGAGAGACCAAGCAGGGTGTTGGAGGGAGCTGCTGGTGGAGGGGAGATGGCAGAGTAAATGGGTAATGGCAGCGCCCTCAGATGACTGTATGGGGGCACAGTGGAGGGAACAACACCCCACTGTGGGGTGGTCAGGGAGGGCTTCCTGGAGGTGGTGACTTCTAAGCTGCTTCTCACTTGACATGCTGCAGCCCTTCATGTCTCTGCCCACAGGCTCACCCTGAAGGGAAGGTAGGAGCCAGCTGCGTGGTGGGGAGCATGGAAGAGAGGTGTTTTAGGAGGAACAAGCCTGGGGGAGGGGGAGCTCAGCAGATGTTCCAGTTAACCTGGAAACAGCTCAGCCTCAGGAGGCTCCTCACAGGAGGCATGAGAATGTGAAGGAGCTGCAGTGGGTGAGGCTGGGACTAAACAGTCCAAATGTAAAGAACTTTGTGCTCCAGGCTAAGAAAGGAGGTTAGACTTGACCTGGGCGGGTGGTGCTGGGGGCTGGGCCTGGGGGTCTGGGGAAGGGGGTGGATGAAGAGAAGTTGGCAGAGACAGAGCCTGAAGGGCCCAGCCTGTGCTGGGAAGCTGGGGTTGGCAAGAATTAAGGGTGACTCTGAGAGTTCAGGTGGGTGGGAGGACCCTCCCATGATCTGTAGGAAAAAGAAGGAAAAGCTGGTCAGAAGAGAAATGAGCAGTTTCAATGTGCTGAGTCTGAGGAGTATATGGACACCAGGTGGGCATCAGGTGGACAGTGGGAAATGAGTGGGTGCCAGGTGGGGCTCGGGAGGGGTCCAGGCTGGGGTGCTGACTTGGGAGTTGGCGGTTTGAGTGCCGTCTCCCAAATTGGGGTGGGGACATGGCTCAGAGAGGGAGATCCGGGAGAGAAGACCAAGGGAAGGGGTCTGCCTGCCGTGCCCACCCCCCTTTCTACTGTGGCAAATCCCCACCTGGAGGTGAAGGCCAACCAGGGAAGATGAGAGGGGGAGACTCTCCTCATCAGGTTCCAGCCCTGCCCTAAAATAGCCTAAAAAATTCAGGAGGGGATACTCTGGCGTGTCCCCCAGGCCTGGCCGGGTGAGTGGACAAGGACAGTGCCCTGGAGGGGAGGGGGTCCTGGAGGCAAGATCCCCCAAGAGAAGCCACAGCCCCCACAGAAGCAGAGTGCCCAGACCAGCAGAAGTCCCACGAGGATCCGGAGGGACCCCCAGGCCACAGGAAGGACGAGGGGCCAGCACACGAATGCCAGCCTGGTGCTGCCAGGAGTCAACATACAGAGAGGAATCTGTTCTGCTTACTGATTGAAGAACAGTGACCCTGGGGCAGTGTCCCCTCAGGTTGGCCTTGAAGAACAAGGAGGAATTTGCAGAGCAGACAGAGGCTTGGGCAGCCAGGGCGTTCTCGGCAGAGCTAATGGTCTTTGCAAAAGATGGAGGCCTGGAGCATCTAGGCACGCGCTGGCCCTAATTCTGCCCTGGGTGGGAATGTGGTCAGCAGGGCTCAATGGAACTCAGCTTGTGACCATAGCCGTGGGGCTGACCACAGCCATCCTGGCTCCCAGTGGCTACTGGTGGCTTCTCTGTGGCTGCCTTGGCCTCTCCTGCTGACTCCCTGCCCAGCCCACTGTCCAGTCACCCAGGTGCCCCACAGGTTCCTGCTCCCTGGCTCAGCCCCTCCCAGTGAGGCCCAGAGTCTTTGAGAGCTTGCCCTGGAGGTGGGGACCTGTTGTGGCCCTGGAGGAGGACACTGCGGGGCAGGCTGCCCCTGGGCCTGGGAGAGAAGCACTTCGATGTGGGGAAGCCCACGGCCTGGGAGGTGCTGGGGCCACTGGCCAGGCCCCAGGGAAAAGTCCTCCCCCACGAGAAAAGCACAGAATTCATATAGATTTCCAAACCACCTCCAGGGGAGCCCTGAGGCCTGTGATCACCGGAGACCTGAACTTACACTTGCGTGTGCATGCGAGCACACACACACACGCACACACGCACAGGCACATGTCAGGCTTTCCTTCTCCCAGTTCAGCCAGACTTAATGAGAACCACTAGTCCCAGCTAATCCCCCGGTGGGGGCCCTTCCTGCCTCATTCTCCCCACTGCCTCTTCCCGGGTCTGGCCGAGACCCTACTCTGATCGCTGCCGCTGTCATTTTCTTGGCTGGGAAGGGCTAGCCAGGGAGGAGGGCGGGGGTCTTCGGGTTGGGCTTTTTCCTCTCCCCAAGGCTCCTCCCAGCTTCTGGGGTCTGGGGGCTCAGAGCTCCGGGGGTGTTGGCTCCGGCCCACATTTAGGGTCCCCACCAGTCTCTCTGGGATCCAGTTTCCGTAGCAGCTCAGAGATGGGAGAGGGACGAAGGGAGCGCCTGAGATGTGGGGCTGGGGGCTGTACGCTTGGTCTTGGGAGCCACCTGAAGTTTTCACGGGGGGATCTGAGGAGGATCCCCCTGGCCAGGCAGGGTGGGGACAGGACAGCGCACCCCAGGCAGGGCATTCTGGGGCCTCCGCCCAGCCCCACGGAGGCCACCGAGGGCAGTCTGGCCTCCTGGCAGGCAGTGCTTCCTGTCCGGGGACGCCCCTGACCCCAGCACCACGCTGATTGGGCCCTGGGGGAGAGCTGGTGCCAGCTGGGGACAGGCGCGAGCGGGCACTTTAGGGGCCGCGGTGGGCACGCTGTTTTCTCAACATCTCAACCCCAGATCTGCCCGGAGCCGAAAAGGCAACTCGGCAGTCCACGCTTGGTACACAGCCAAAAATACATCATAATTTCGGAACCGTGGCTCCTCGCAGGCAGCGGCGGTGGCGGGCAGCAGGGTGGGGGTGGAGGCTGTGGTCCCCACGCCGGTGCTCAGGTTAGCGGGCACCTGCAGCTGCCTTGAGTGCCGCTCTCCTCTCTGCTCCTGCCGCTACCCGGTCCTCTCCCCTCCCTGGTCTCTCTGTGTATTTCCCAGGCTGTTCAGCTCAGCGCCTGCTCTGGGCTCGCCCCCCTGCTGGGGTCCTGCCCGGCGCTCCCCGGTCCGGTCACTCCTGCCGCCCGGCTTTCTGCTCAGAGCTGAGCTTCCCATCCTGACGCCCGGCACCCCCACGCAGGACCCCGGGGAGGCTCCCACGGTGTGGGAGTAGGGGAGGCAATATCTCCCAGCCTAACAGATCTCACCATACCAGATGGGGAAGGGAAGACCTCCTCCGAGCTGAGAAGAACAGAGAGAGTGGGAGAAAAGGACCACCGTTTGTTTTCGCGGAAGGTCGCTCTTGGCTTCAGAGGTGGGAAGATGGAATATGGTAGGAACAGAGGGAGACCTGCCCCTGAGACCCCAGCCCCAAGTCTGGGAGCCGGTGGGGAGGGAGGAGAAGCAGCTGCCGCTGCAGAGGTACAGAGTGGCTGGCTCTGGGCGCTGGACTGAGGCCAAGCCGAGATGAGGTACTGCTGCAGCCGGCCCGAAGTTGAGTGCAGCGTGGGGACAGTGAGAGGGTGGGGATGCCTGGGACCCCACGTGTGCGTGTCTCTGTCCCACAGCCGTCCTGCCTCAACGTCTTCCAGGCTGCCCTCCCCATGAGCCGCTGTGCTGCTGGGGGGGCCGCTTCCAGACATGCAGCCCTGCAGAGCGGCCAGCCTTCTGCGTTCCTGCTCAGGCCTGCCCAGAGCTGGCTGGCCCAGATGGCTGGCCCCCCTCAGGCCAGGGCTGCCTAGGGTCACCAGCCACCTAGGGACCCAGGCCCCACCCCCGGCCAGGTGGGAGGCAGATCCACCTTACGCCTGAAGGCAAGACCACCCCCCCCACCAAGGCCATTGCCCCCTCTTTGAAGGAACAAAAGAAAGAGATGAAAGGAAGCCATTCTTTCTACGGTTCTTAAGGTTTCTTCCCACGGGGGAAACTGAGGCCCAGAGGCTGGATATGGGGATGGGGGTCCTATGCGTGGAGAGTGGCAGTAGGTGGCGGGCCTCCTGTCACCCTTGGGCCTGGGCTGGTGCCCTCTGGCTGGGAGAGGACGGGGACCACCTCTGATAAGCCCAGCCCTTCCCTTGCCTGGAGAGTGGCTTCTGGTCTGCTCAGGTCAGAAGGGGCCCCTCCCACCCCATTACGGCCAGCTGCCAGGGGTGGAGGCACAGGGAGGTTTCATGACTGGCTGCAGTGGGAACCACCCTATCCATGACCCGTCATCCCCACCCCAGGGGGACCCGGCTGAGAAGGGAGGAGGGCTGGACAGAGAAGGAGGAGGTGGGGTTCGGCGGTTGGGACCCCCTGGCTCCCCTCCAAGCCCCAGCCTGTGCTTCCCAGGCTGGACCAGCCCAGAGGAGGCACCAGGACAGAGGCAGTGACGTCCGACTTTAAACCCCTGGGGCTGGCAAGGATGCTGGTGGGTATGGGGAAGGGTGGGGGTGCGGGGGGAGGGTCTCAGAGGGCAGGGGTGTTTGTGTGCTCTTGTTGAATGCTCTGTAACTGTTACAAAATCCTTCACAAGCCACAAACACTGGAGCATGGAAAAGATGTTCAGAGAAGGCCTGATGCCCTAGGAACCCACTGCCTGATTTCTAGCAGGTCTGATGTGCTCTAGGGCTCTCTGGGGGTGCCAGCAATTATGAACTGGCCCGTGCCAGGGAGCAAGCCTGGCCGGAGCCTTCGGAGGCCCTAGAGCCTGCAGACCCAGCTCTGCCAGTCACAGCTGTGCTCTGAGCCTCAATTTACTCACTTCTAACTGAGGTGACAATGCCAGCCATGCTCCTAGGCTGTTTCAGTGACTGGGTAAGATTGATCAAATGATCAGTGATCAAACAAGATGCATAACAAGCCTGTACCCTCGTACCACTTGAGGATGAGTGATGGAGAAACAGGACATCACAGTGGAGAGGGGTCTCCCCGCCTCCCTGAGGCTTGAGGAAGGACCTAGTGACCCGTGCTTTTCAAAAGCGCCCCCCCCGCCCCGACACCCACCCCAGGTCCCTGGGCGTCCTCCTCTGGGTCCTTGCCGAGGTGATGAGCGGCCACACTTGTCGACACAGTGCTCAGGGCTGGCACCTGGTCACATTGCCTCTGAGTGTGTCCAGAGAGCCCTGTGGAACCAGGCTTTGGACATAGAAAGCTCACTGGGACCAGAGCGCCCACCACTAGTGGTCTTGAGAGCCCGTCCTTACTTTCTGTGGCATCCAGCCCGGTCATGTGGCCTTGCCCGTATACTTGGACTTGCCATCTCCGCCCTGGGAGATGGACAGCTCCTAGAGGTCAGGGGCTTGGCCGCGGCTGTTGTAGCCGGGGCAGCCAGAGGGTGCTGGGCACACAGCAGATGCCTGAACGTGTTGGCCAGAGGGCTGAATAGAGAACTTAAAGGCTGCAGAGCATGGCTGGGCTGCCCTTTAGCGAGGGCGGGGGCGGGGCAACCGCTCATGGAGAGAAAGAAGCAGTTTACTCCATGATCTGGGTCACTGTTGACAAGCCAGCAGGCTGGAGGCTCAGGTCTGGAGAATTTGGGCCACACCTCTGGGATGTGGGTGGGAGGTCTGCCCTCCCCCACCCCGAGCATTTTGGGAGCTCACCCTTTCTTGCGTGCCTCTCTATCCCCCAGGGACCTGCCCATGCCACCAGCACTGTCCCTGAAGAAGTCGCATGTCTCCTGGCATCCTCTGTGCTCTGGGGTGGCCACACTATCACCCTCTCTAGAAAGACTGGCTCAGATGGCAATGTCTCGTGGGCAGCGCCTGCGTTGAATTAAGCTCTAGGGTGTCTGCTATAAAAATGCATGCCTGAGTGCACACACGTGGAAATGCAGGAGCCTGCAACACAGCTGCATGCATTTCTGCACCCACACACATACACAAATGCACAGGTCCTTCCCTGCACACATGTGGGTGCACACACACTCACATCTACATGACGACCCTGCCCCCACAAATGTACCAAGGTGGCACACACGTCAGGGTGGCCCCCAGTTGGCAGGCCATGTCCCCCACGCCCTGGAGGTCTTCAGTTTGTCAGCCACAGGGGGACGCTGCAGGGCCCCAGCATAGAGACTTGGCTCTGCACCTGGGCTGGGTGGTGACATCTGTCACAGATGCAATCCACAGCCCTGCAGCTGGTGGCATGAGGCAGGGAGAGGATGCAGCATGCTCCGGTCAGAACGCCAGCAGTTATGAGTAAGAAATGATGAGGCGAGAAGGAAGAGGGTCTGGGAGCAGCTCCCCCAACCAGTGGGGCTGGGGAGGGCATTCTAAGGGCCACTGTCCACCCATCCAAGCTCAGCTGCTCTGCGGCCCTCCAGCACAGCAATAGAGCAAACAACACTTTCAACAATTCAGCAGCAGGAGCGGGTCTTGGGAAGGGGAAACCCACTTCAGCTCTGAGAGAGGGGGAAGGCGGGGCGCAGAGGGAAGGCGGGCTTGAATTCACACCTGACCCCTCACACACCATCACACCCGGTGGGCTCTCTGTGTGTCCTGATCTAAAGAAGTGCTGGACTTCCCTGGTGGTGCAGTGGTTGAGAGTCCGCCTGCCGATGCAGGGGACACGGGTTCATGACCCGGTCTGGGAAGATCCCACATGCCGCAGAGCGGCTGGGCCCGTGAGCCATGGCCGCTGAGCCTGCGCGTCCGGAGCCTGTGCTCCACAACGGGAGAGGCCACAACAGTGAGAGGCCCGCGTACCGCAAAAAATAAAAATAAAAATAAAGAAGTGCTGCAGAGTCTTCTTCCTGCACAGTAACATGTGGTGGCCGGCCTCCCACCGAGAGCCTGAGGAGTCACCTGGGCCTCCGCTTTCAACAAATGAAACTCCTCTGCAGCCTTCAGGGTTGGAAAGGAACTCAGCCATCGCCGGCCAGCTGTCATCCTTAGGAAGTCCTCCCTTTAGACAGCCTGTAAAACCTGCCGCCTGGACTCCTCCCTCTGATCTCAGTTGATCTGAGGCCACATGGAGCAAACCACCTTTCCCTTTGGCAGGCCAGCCCTCGGACACTCCAAGACAGGCCGTCTGGCTGCCCAATCTTCCTCCACCAGGCAAACAGCTCTCATCCCTACAGCCGTTTCCCTGGGGATTCCCACGAAGCACCACAGTGGTGCCTTCCAAGTGATCCCAGTGGTCCAGGGGGGCTCCAACAAGCTTCCACCTTCCATAAGCTGGGCATGTACCTTCACTCATGTGATCCAAATAACATGAGCTTTCGAGGCAACCACTTATACTCAGGGTGACTGCACCCTCCAGCTTGTCTGGGACACTCTGGGTTTACAGGTAACAGTGTCCCCAGTCTGGATAAGCTATTTCGTCACTATTATAGACTAAATGTTTCCCTCCCTCAAATTCACATGTTGAATCCGTGACCCACAATGTGATGGTATTAGGAGATGGAGCCTTTGGGAGGTGATTAGGGTCAGATGAGGTCATGATGGTGGGGCCCCTGTGTTGGGATAAATGTCCTGATTGCTTCCTGCTTCTGCTTTCCCTGTGAGGACACAATGAGAAAACGGCGATCTGCAACCCAAAAGAGGGCCCTCACCAGAACCCGACCCTGCTGGCACCCTGACCTTGGACTCCAGCTTCCAGAACTGTTAGCAATAAACAGCTTTTCTTAATAAGCTGCCGGGCCTGTGGTGTTCTGTTACAGCAGACCGGATGGACTGAGACAGTCCCCCTAATTGTACTGAACTTACTATCAGTTAAAACCCCTGAGTCTTCTCTCTCTTACATTCATCAATTTAGTGTTTTTGGACCTCAGAGCAAGATTTTACATTTATTCTTTTTTTTTTTTTTTTTTGCGGTACGCGGGCCTCTCACTGCTGTGGCCTCTCCCGTTGTGGAGCACAGGCTCCGGACCCGCAGGCTCAGCGGCCATGGCTCACGGGCCCAGCCGCGCCGCGGCATGTGGGATCTTCCCGGACCGGGGCACGAACCCGTGTCCCCTGCATCGGCTGGCGGACTCTCAACCACTGTGCCACCAGGGAAGCCCCCTACATTTATTCTTATTAAACTGAGCTCAATTTCATCTATGGTCCCAGCTAGTATTAGTTATTCTTCTCAGTTTCAGATTAACCAGAATCTGAGCATCATGCCTGTTACGTGCTTACATAAATCACTGATAAAAATCCCGGCTAGGATAGGGTTGAGAGCAGAGCCTTGTGGCATACCACTAGGGACACCCCAGGAGCCAGTGCTCTTTGGAGATAATCATTCAGACGATTCCGAACGCACCTAACTGTACTGCTACCCAGTCCCCGATTAGAAGAGGGTGTGGTCAGGGTGGGCCTAATTTAAGAGGTGACGGTCAGGCCAATCTGGAGGAGCCAAGGGAAGGAGACCTGAGGCTCTTTGGGAGGAATGTTCCAGCAGAGGGAGTACCCCAGGCAAAGGCTGTCATGGGATGTGTGGCTATTCAGAGAACAGGTAAAGTGGCCCCATGAGCTGGAGTAAGGAGAGTGAAGGGGAGCAGTGGGAGAGGTGGTCCGAGGAATAATGGGGCCAGATCACATGAGGTCTTAATGGGAGGGTGTTGTGATGACTTTGGCTTTTCTTTAAGAGAACTGGCAGCCCTGAGAGGATCTGAGCTGAGGAGGGGCAAGTTACGAGGTCCAATTCATCATTAAAACCCCTGTGCACAGTCCTGAAAAAGGGGGAGGGCCAGGTATCTAAGGAGGAAGACCTTAAGACCATCTCCACTCACCCTAAGGATTTCTTCAGAGCCAGCGCCCACAGAGGAGTGGGGATGGTTTCTCGGCTCAATTACCAGTCCTCTCCTATCCTCCCAACCTTGATCAAGAGAACATGTGTTTGTGGTGTCTTTGTTGGCACTAGGCACCTCTTGAGGGTCAAACTGCTGGGGCAGAAGGAGCCTGAATCTGGCATCACTCAGACCTGCGCTAATTCCAGCTAGGCTGCTGACTTGCAGTGTGGCTTTTAGAAAGTTACTTAACTTCTCTGAGCCTCAGTCTCCTTTTTGGCAAAATGGGATAGAATCATTTACTTTCCTGGATGGTTATGAGGTTTAGAAAGGTAAAGGGCCTGGAACACACGTGGTGTTTGATAAATGATCACCACTATAAATTCAATCAAGGGAATTTGCAGTTATAAGAATGAAGAGAGAAGCAGGTGTGAAAGTGGGGGTCGGGGGGGCAAGTGAATTTATTCACCAAGAAACCGGGGAAGGAAAAACTCCAACTCGGCAAGTCGTTCAGGAGTCTCTGGGGCCCGGCCAGCCTCGGGGACCCTCAGCCTCTGGGCAGTGACTTCCTTCTTGGCCTGGGCTGCACAGAAGCAGCTGCAGACGCTCCTCTGACCCCGTCTCGTTCTGCTCCATCCTCGTTCCTGCATCTCCTGTCCTTCCCTCCTTCCCTCTAACGCATCTCCAGATACCAGAGAGTCAGGAGGCTGGACACCCAGCAAAGAAGCCTGGAGATTTCTTGCTGGTTTGACCGAGACCACCGGTTCTGTGTGCCGAATCCCAGAAGGCTAAATCCAGCAGAGGAAGAACAGAAGACCCGAGAGACTGAAGCTGTGAGTTGAGCAGCTGGTGAGAGCACATCCATGGAGGCAAGTAGGACCTCTGCCTCTGAGTGGTTTTCCCTTTATTCCCATAGACTGGCTGGAGGTGTGCCACCCGCCCCCCACCCCCCGCCAGGAAGGGGTGATTATTTGCTCGGGTATCAGTCTGGCTGGTTCAGGGTGGTGTCCTGAGCACCTAGCACAGGCCCTGGAGCACAGCAGGTGCTCACGGCACCGGCATGGACGGGATCACTGGTGCCGCCCAGGGCCTTCCCAGGAGGATTTCGTGCAGGGGCAGGGGCCCTCTCAGTGTCCGCTGGCTGGGGTTCGAGGGCAAGGGTGGTAAGGAGAGCTGACCTGGGGCCAGTACTCATTATTATATACTTTATAACTTTTCAGAAAAACACTTGCTGCTGAAAGTGAGGGTGTGGTCACTCCAGGCTCAGGTGTCCGGCATCCGCCTGCAGCAGCAGTAGACAGGAGCATGCATGTGATGGTAGAAAGGACAAAAGCAAAGTGCCCGGGAAGACCCTGAGCCGCTCAGGAGACACAGGGGGTGACCCTAGTGCTCAGGTGAGGGTGGAGGGACCCAGGGGCAGAGGGAGGACGGCCCAGTCCTCTGTACTGGTTTTGCCATTCTGGTCACCTCACCAAGGCCAGGGAGATCCTGAATTACAACCTCGTCACATGGCGAGGGACCTTCACTTTGCTAAGTGGTGAGCCGATACGTAACCCTGCTTTTCAGCCACCAAAAGGAATAAAACCTGCCGTCTTTGTGGAACACCCCAGTGGATCCCAGAGAGCCCTGGCCCTTCTGTTGGCCTTGAGGAAAGGCCTGCAGGATTAGAAGGAATCCGGCGTGGGCAGCCAGGCTGGCTGGCGCCCATGTCTTTCTGCCTGTCCCCCCAACAGGGGCAGACGTCCGAGAGAGACTGGACAGTTTCTCATTTCAAGCCGCCCGCACAGGCTTTTCCCACGATGCGTTCTGTCTTATGCAGGTTGTGTCAAGGCCTCACTAGCTCCCTTCTCTCCCAGAGCTGCCTGCAAGCTCTCCGTGCCCCCTCTGGCACGTGCCTTGGGCAAAGCTGTCCACTCCGGAGCAGGTGGAGGCGGCTGTGAATTCTGAGAGAGAGAGATGTGTGTCTTGCTCTCTGCACCGTGACCCGCCTTCTGCTCCTTGAAACCAGATGATAAATTACTCTGCCCAAGCTGAACACGCCCGGACAGGCCTCCTCTCCAGCCGTAATTAATACTCGGGGGAAAACACAGACTCGGGCTTTTTATACTTTCGCACAAACATGGATGCACACACATAGGCTCTTTCTGTTGTCCTCTAATCCCATCTCAAATGTTTCATGTCCTGCTTCTTTTCTGGGTGGCACAAAGCCACCCAGCTGGATACATCCTGAAAGCCAAGGGAGGCTCTGGGGACACTTGTCAGTCCCTGCGACGCAGAACTTGACGGTTTGGGAGCTGATTTTCTGGAAAGCAGTGCCCACGTTGCTGGTACAGTGTAGCTTTGGCCTTAGAGTTAGAAATAGCCAGGGGTTTGGGTGAACCCTTTGTGATCAACATTTTCAGGCATTTCCCCCAACCTTTTGTTTTTGTTCCCACTATGGCAGCCTAACTGATGCACTAGTCCAAACACATGTGTGCATTTGTATCAAAGAGCTCCTGACATCTGATATTCCAAAGAAAAGCTCTACCCTGAGTCAGGAGCTTTGCAGTCCCATGAAGCTAGACCGCTGACAACCCTGATAACGGAAATGCTCTGTCAAAGGTCGGGAGAGCCCTAGTGGGCCGGGCAGGGTCGAGGCCTCTGTGCCCCATGCTGGTCAGTTAGCTCCTTCGGTGTGGCAGGTGGAGCCATGGTTGGGAAGGGGCTCAGAAACCCAAGCTCAGGAAACCCACACTCTCTTACAGGGATCATCAACTTTGCTCAAGGGAAATTCTCGGCATGAAAAGAAGCCTGGGCAGCACGAGCCTGGGCAAATCACTTACCCATCCTAAGCCTCAGTTTCCCCCATCTATAAGATGGACCCTACGGTCAATGGGATAACATGCTGAATGAGCTAACAGCTGTGTGAGCCCCTCGTAAGCGGGGAGATGCTGTGCACAGATAAAGCACTAAGAGTGCAGCTCCTGCTGCGCCCGGCTCAGCGGAGGGGGTGTGGGGACTGCGATTTGGAGGAATGAATGGCCTTAGTCTCTGACAGGTCCTCCCCCCTGCTCAGTTACTTGTGTTGGGGTCAAGGAGGACGCTGCCCCCGATATGCTTAAACCATGAGGCAGTTGGGGCTGCTGAGGGACTCTTGGTTCCCTTCTCCCCCACCACTGGGGGATTTCTGAGCTCCCCACCACTGAGGTTTTAGGAGGCTTGGAGGTATTGTCCTGCCCCTCCCCCCTTATTCTTTACAGTCAAAAGTTTCCTGAGAAGAGATTTTGTGACGAGCCCTTTGTAACGATCTTCTAAGAGCTAAGTTCTTGATACTGCAGATTCTTCTTAATTGAGGTGGGCAGTGGGCGGGCCATTCTCAAGGAAAATGAGACAATGGTGTTTGTCTCTACACTTGGACCTCTCACCCCCAGGCCCAAGATGCCTTGACCAGCGCCTCAGCCTGCCTCCTTCTCAGGAGCTCTGCCCCCTTCCACCCTGGTGCCTTGAGCCAAGAGTGGTTTTTAAGACACTGGACACCAGGCAATGAAGGACAGTGATCTCTGAGAGATGGGAAACCAGTGAGGGGAGTCCCCACAGCTTGCCATCTAGAGAGTTTTCAGGCCAAAGTGCAGGGACCCCAAGTAGAGCCTGGTGTTGTCCTTGAGCTGAGACAGAGCTGAGAGCTGGGGAGACCAAGTTGGCTGGCGCTGCAAGGCTGGATAGCAGAGAGGAGAGAGTTGGAAAAAGCAGGGACCCTGGAGAACTGTAGAGGGTCCCCAGTGAGTATTCAGCTGAGTACTCATCAGCACATGCATTTGAGGGAAGAACCATCTGAAAGGATTAGAGGAAACTGTGTTTGGCACTCACTCGGGGCCAGGAATAGCGTGTGTCCTCACCAGCCAGACTGGGACACTTCCCGGTTCATGGAGCTCAGAGGGGCTTGCCTTGGTAGTAGGGGACACTGAACCTAGACTAACCATGCCTTGGGGCCTAACAAATCTTAAAAGCAAGATCTGAGAGGATCAAACTCTTTCTAAATAACTTAGTTGCATCCCAGAACAAAGCGTAAGGGTATCTATAGGAATAAAAGTATCCAGCACCCAAGAAGATAAAATTTACAGGATGTAGCATCCAGTTAAAGATTACCAGGCATGGGCTTCCCTGGTGGCGCAGTGGTTAAGAATCCGCTTGCCAATGCAGGGAATACGGGGTCGAGCCCTGGTCCGGGAAGATCCCACATGCCGCAGAGCAACTAAGCCCGTGCGCCACAACTACTGAGCCTGCGCTTTAGAGCCCGCAAACCACGACTACTGAAGCCCGTGCGCCTAGAACCTGTGCTCTAGGCCACCAGAAGTGGTAACTGTATGGATAAATATATGACTTTTTCCTTATTACTTAAATCTCTTTAAAATATAACCGTTTAAACAAAAAACAGCATTGTAAGGTTTATTACACATGCATAAATAAAATACATGGTAATAATAGCATGAAGGTCAAGGGGGGAGAAATGGAAGTGTACTTATACTTGTGCCAAGTGGGTTAATATCACCTGAAGGTAGACTGTAATTAGCTAAATATATACATTATAAACTCTAAAGCAACCGTCAAAATAACAAAATAAGAGGTATAGCTAATAAGTCAAGAATGGAGATAAAATGGAATAATAAAAAAATACTCAATCCAAAAGAAAGCAATAAAAGAGGGAAAAGGGAATAAGGAACAAATGAGAAAAACAGAAAAATAGTGAGATGATAGACTTAAGCCTATGCTGGATTAGAGTTTGAAAATCAATGAATATAATTCACCAAGTTTTTAAAGTATTTTTTTTAAGGCAGCAATTAGAGGAAAATGATCCTCTTTATTTTTTTTTGAATTTTATTTTATTTATTTTTTTATACAGCAGGTTCTTATTGGTTATCCATTTTATACATATTAGTGTATATATGTCAAAGTTTTTTTTTTAACAGACTAAAAAAGGAAAAGCATATGACCATTTCAGTAGACACAGGAGGGGAATTTAACAAAAATCAACATCAATTTCTAATAAAAAACTGATAAAACCTTTCAACAAGCTAGCAATAGAAGGGAACTAGGAATAGAAGGGAATCTATGAAAAACCTACAGTTAATATCATACTTGACAGTGAAAGGCTTACTATCTTTTGAGATCAAGAATGTCCATTTTCACCACTTCTACTCATTGTTCTACTGGAGGTTCAGTGGAACAAGGCAAGGAAAAGAAATAAAAGGTCTCCAGATTGGGGGCTTCCCTGGTGGCACAGCGGTTGAGAGTCCGCCTGCCGATGCAGGGGACACGGGTTCGTGCCCCAGTCCGGGAGGATCCCACATGCCGCAGAGCGGCTGGGCCCGTGAGCCATGGCCGTTGAGCCTGCGCGTCCAGAGCCTGTGCTCCACAACGGGAGAGGCCACAACAGTGAGAGGCCCGCGTACCGCAAAAAAAAAAAGGTCTCCAGATTGGAAAGGAAGAAGTAAAACTGTCTTTATTCACAGACAGCATGATCATCAATGTAGGAAATCTGACGGAATCTACAAAAAAGCTACTAGAACTAGTAAGTGAGTTTAGCAAGGTTTCAGGATAGAAGATTGATATCCAAAAACATAATTGTATTTCTATACACTAGCAACAAACAATCAGAAATTGAAAGAAAAATACCATTTAAAATAGCATAAAATATGCAATACCTAGGGATACTCCACAAAAATTCACACATTACTGATTACTAGAAATTCAGTCACATATCTCTATAAATTCTCCTAGTGTGGTAACATGAGTCAGATTAAGATATCTTGGTTTTCCCTCCAGTTCGAAGCCCAGACAAAATGTGAGCGTAAGAGGCCTCTCTCATGCTTATTGTCTCCTGGGTCCCACTGGGTTGCAACTACCTGGCATTATAACTCAGAGTTAGTAGAAAGAGGGATGAGAGTAGTATTTTTTCCCAGGTTGGAGGAAATCCTGGACCACATTTCATCACTAGCCCCATGGAAGAAGAATACAATAAAAGATGAAAATCTAAATGGTAAAGAAATCAAAAAGGGACAGGGAAAAGATCTCTTCAAACCACTCTACTTATGAAAGTATAAAAGTCCTATTCATAGTAGGGTTAATTTTTCCACCACATTCCTTTACATGCTTCTTCCTTATGGGTGAAGGAAGGTGGGAAATTTTGCAACCTAGAGGTTATGCTCCAGCTACAATCACCCACTGCTTGGACCCTTTCTTTAAAAATGAATAAAGTGGCCATTATAAAAAAAAATGCAGTACCTAGGGATAAATCAGACAAGAGACATGTAAGACCTATACACTGAAAATTGCAAACTACAGATGAGAGAAAGGAGCCCCAGTTAACTGGGGAGACACACCTTGTTTATGAGTCAGGAGACAATACTGTTAAGATTCAAGTTGATCTATAGACTCAATGCAATCCGGATCAAAATCCCAGTGGGCATTAAAAAAAAACTCCATGCGTGGATTCTAAATTTAGGGGACCTAGAATAGCCAATACAACTTAGAAAAAAAAAAGAACAAAGCTGGAGGGCTAACATTACCTGATTTTCAGACTTATTATAAAGCTACAATAATCATGACAGTATGGTATGGCATCAAGGTAAACAAATAGATCAATGCAACTAAGTCCAGAAATGGACCCACACATATGTGACAAGTAATTTTTCACCAGGCTGAAAAGGTAATTCAATGGATAAAGGACAGTTTTTTTTTTTAAATAAGTAATACTGAAATCATGGGCTATCCATATGCAGAAAAATGAACTTGAAGCCATACTTCCCACCGTACACAAAAATGAACTCAACATAAATCATAGACCCAAATGTAACACCTAAAACCTATAAAATGTTTAGAAGAACGGATAGGAGGAAAAAAGTCTTGGTGACTTTGGGTCAGGCTAAGATTTCTTAGATACAGCATGATCTATGAAGAACACATTAGTAAACTAGGATTTATCCAAATGAAAAAGTCAGCTCTTTGAAAGGACACTACTGGGAGAATGAGAAGTCAGACCAATTAGAAGAAAATATCTGCAAAGCAGGGGTCTGATAAAGGACTCGTATCAAGAATATATAAAGAACTCCCCAAACTCAACAATAAGAAAACAAACCACCCAAAAAATATAGGCAAAGATTTGAACAGACACTTCACCAAAGGAAATTTTGGAACGTCAAACAACCACATGAAAGGTGTTCAACATCATTTGTCATCAGGGTAATGCAATGGAAACCACGACCAAATACCATTTCATACCTGTTAGAATGGTTAAAATTATAAAGACCGATAACACCAAGTGTTGGTGAGAATATAGAACTGTGATCCTCACACCTGGCTGGTGGGAATATGAAATGCTGCAATCACTTTGGAAGACAGTTTGGCATTTACTTAAAAAGTTGAACACACACTTTCCATAGGATCCAGCCATTTCATTCTTGGTATTTTACCCAAGAGAAAAGCAAGCAGGTGCCTATACAAAGACTTGGACACAAATGCTCAAAGCAGCTTTATTTGTAACAGCCCCAAACTGGACACAACCCAGATGTCCTTCAAGGACTAAATGGATAAACAAACTATGGTGCATTCATAGCATGGAATACTACTCAGTAATAAAAAGGATGAACTATGGATGAATACCACCACCTGGATGAATCTCAACATAGCCTGCGTGAAAGAGGCTAAACCCCACCCCCCCAAAAGAGTACATATGGCATGATTCTATTTATATAAAACGCTAGGAAAAACAAACCATTTTATAGTGACAGGAAGCAGATCAGTGCTTGACTGGGAAGAGGGGATTGGGAAAGGGTGGGAGGAAGAGGTTAAAGGGGCATCAGGAAAGTTTCGGGGGTGATGAATATGTTCGGTATCTTGACAGTAGCGATGACGTTGTGGGTATAAACATATGTCAAAACGTTAAATTGCACACTCTGAATACATGTAGTTGATTGTGTATGCATTATACTTTGATAAAGCTGATTAAAACACCAAGTTTGCAAAAATTCAAGTCAGCAAATCACTGCATCATTCCTTAGAGCACAAATGGACTCTTTATCCACAGACAGATTCACCTGAAGACTGGTTTGTATGTTTCCACGTAAAATGAGACTCATTTTATAAAGACGGCATGGCAAGAAAGCTGCCATATGTAGCAGCTTTGTGGTTACAATACTCCGTAAGAGCATGAGACCAAGGCTGACTGCACTTTCTCGGTCCCCTCCTACGGAGAAACGCATCGAACACCCACAGAGACAGGACAGCCACTCCCTGGGGACCCTGTCATGCGTCACCCAGGGCCACAAGAAGAGGAGCCCTGATGGAAAGCCAGTGAGCGGGGCCCGCGCTGTCCTCCCCACATAGCCCCTGTGGTCTGCGATGAGCGGTTTCCAGGACAAAGCTCCCTGGCCACGTCAAGCTCCATTTGGCCAACGCCCACTTCTGGGGCAAGCAAGGGTGGGCTTGCAGCAAAAACAATGCAAAAGCGAACACCAAACTAAATTTCCAGTGTTTGGCTCAGGAAGGCGTCAGACTCCTCCCACTTGACAGCGTTACTTCCGTTTCTGATCTGAGAACACGCTTTGCCATCCTTGTCACCTGCAGCCCAAGACCGAGGAGCCCATGAGGAGAAGCCTGCTGGGACCCAGGCTTACAAATACACGGCGAACCTGCCTTTTCTAATTTCATTCACAACAAATATACATTATGTTTATAATAACTTTTCCCCCCAAAGTATAACTCTGAAAGTGAACCTACAAAGGAGATCAGCTGCAGGCAGAAGGAACACAGGGACCCAGGGCTCAGGTCACACCTGTCCATTACCCCCATGAGGATCGGCATTGGGAACTGAGCCCCCTCCCCGAGAAGACCAGGCCACAGAGGGAAGTCAGACCACCCTGGACCAGTGAGCCTGAGGTGCCCTTGGTTCAGAAAGCTGTGCAGTTCAGGCGTGCACACCTGGGCCCTGAGTACCTGGGGCAGGGGAGGGGAGGGCAGGGACCAGGAAGGAATCAGCACGGATTCCCTGGCCGCTTGGAGCTGCTAAACAGCGTCACCTTTAAACAAACTCCTGTCCCCTCATTTCCCTGCTGGCTCCTCTGGCTCCCCAGACCTGCCTTCCCAGGCATTTTGGACAGGCCCATTGGGGGGATGAGCTAAATAAGCCACCCCCGCTTCAGCCTCCACAAATCTCCTCCCTCCAGCGCATAGGAAACCCAGAACCCCCCAGCAGCCATTGTCAGCAGCTCCCAAGATGTTCAACATGGGCACATCTGTCAAAAACTATTCAGGAAAAAAAAGAGAAAGTCTTTATACCTTTTATTCAGCCAATTTTTCCCGAGGCACTGTGGGCTCTCTAAGAAAAAAAAGAGAGAGAGAAGAAGGGGAGAGGATTAGATTTATTGTCGTCATTGCACATCTGGTTGCCGGCTGCGATTTGCTCATTGACTAGCCAAGTCTGGAAGAAGAGGCATTATCTCCCTGGGAGGCCGAGGAAACCTGCCCACGTTAAACTGCACGGCCAGTGTGGCTGGGAGTCTACGTCTGATTTAACAGGCAAAGACAAAGGGAAACAGAACACCGTGGTCCTGTCATCCAGATTTTCCAAACTCATTTTCCCTGCCACTCTGGGATATTCCTTTGTGTTTTTTTCTCTGTCTTCCCTTTGCCCCAAACTCTGATCTGCCCCCTCTTCTTCTTCCTTACCCCCACCTGGTTTTGAGGTTATCCTCATATGGGGACTTTGTGAATTGTGGATGTGGTGTTTAATCCCAAACTGGGTTCCCCTGCTACCTGCACTGGTTTGTCCCCACCTCCCCAGTAATACTGGGGTGTCTCTCTGTATGGGGTCATGGTGCTCACATCTATTTTAATATTCGTCAAAGGATAACACAGGGTGGGACTTCCCTGGTGGCGCAGTGGTTAAGAAGCCGCCTGCCAACGCAGGGATCACAGGTTCAAGCCCTGGTCTGGGAAGATCCCACATGCCGCGAAGCAACTAAGCCCGTGCGCCACAACTACTGAGCCTGAGCTCTAGAGCCCGCGAGCCACAGCTACTGAGCCCACGTGCCATAACTACTGAAGCCCACACGCCTAGAGCCTGTGCTCTGCAACAAGAGAAGCCACCACAACGAGAAGCTCGCGCACTGCAACGAAAAATAGCCCCCGCTCACCGCAACTAGAGAAAGCCTGTGTGCAGCAACGAAGACCCAACACAGCCAAAAATAAATAAATAAAATAAATAAAAATTAAAAAAGAAAAAAAAGGATAACACAGGGAAAAGTGGAAGAGCTGCTATTGCTTAAAGAGAAGCAAGAGAGTTCTAAATCTCACAAATACATGATTTCAGAAGCCACTGTTGTGTGTTGTTTGGAATTAGGTGCAGCTTCCAGGAGCTTCCATTGGCAGGAGCAGCTCAGAGCTAGTGCCAGACTAGCAGGGGCCAGGCGTTAACTCCTTTTATAATCCAGGAATCTGGGGCCAGAGAGATCAAGGTACTTGCCTAGAGTCACAAAGCTGATTCCTGGGGGCCTGAGGACTGCACACATGTGTCTGGACTCCTAATCCTGCCCTTTTCTCATTGGGCACTTCAGAGATTAGAAATGAGGTTGTGTGTATGTGTGTGCGTGTGTGTGCGTGTGTGTGTGCTTTTTCTGGACTTAAATTTTCCTTATTTTAGTAGTGTTCCATAATTTTATAAGTACATATCTTACACATCCATTTTTATTGTGGTAAAACACACATAACATAAAATTTACCATTTTAGCCATTTTAAAGTGTACAATTCAGTGGTACTAAGTACATTCACATTGTTGTGCAACCACCACCATATCTGGTTCTAGAACTTTTTCATCACCCCAAAAGGAAACCAGGTACCCATTAAGGAGTCACTCCCCGTCGCCCTCTCTCCACTGTGTGTGTATTTCTTTTTTTAAACTTAGCATAAACAGGATAAAAACAAGTGAAAAGCTTCTAAAATCAAAAGGCAGTCAGACTGGACCTCTTTTTTAAGATGTAGAAAATCACCATCATTACCATCATCAATATCACCAGGGAGAGCAGGTAGATGCTGTCACTTATTTTGCACATTTTATGTGCCAGGTGCAGGCACTACTCTTATCATCCCCATTTTTCAGATGAAAAAACTGAGGTGCACTTTGGTTAAGCAACTGCCCCACCACTGGGGCGACCGGGTTTCCCTGGCAGGTTCCCACTGTGCTGCACTCCCTCTCACCCACAAACGGAAAGAGGCACGCTTCTCCGTGGGAAACGAGGGTTAAAAGTGGAAAGAGAACATTTAATGTGTGGAGCCTGCTTGGCCTGTGTTAGAGTTTGTGCAAATCACGCAGGCGATATTTCATGGGAAATCGCACCCCCAACCCCCAACCACAGCAGGGAGGGCCGTGGGCCAAGGCGTGGCTGAACTTGAACCACACAAGGAGAGGCCATCACGGAGGTGGCCCCCCTATAGCCTCTGTTTGTTGCTCGACATCTCCCCCACCCTCCCAGTCAAATGGCAAAAGCAAGTACTTCTGGTACATGTCTACACGCAGCTCACAAAGTGACTCGATGCGATTGGAAGGCACCGTCGAATGAAGGCGTCATTACAAAACGAGACGGATTGAATCAATCAGCTTTCATCAACCGCCGCCTTCAGTTGATTTGGGGGATTTTCTTATTGTCGTCTTTTTTCTTGTTTTTTTTTTCTTAAAGTGAGTTTTCCTCCCAGTGCAATTCAATTTGTTTCCATTTAATTCAATCCATCCAGCCCCAGTGAGCAAACACACACACTGGCTGGAGCACAGGTCTGGGCCAAGTGTGTGGGCGTTGGATGCGAGGAGTCTGCTCTGCTGGGCAGGTGGCCGCAGGGCCAGAGAACGCGGGCTAGTCCGGGATTGGGGGTGGGGCAGTTCCTTCCTCCCTGTCCTTGCCTTTCCTCCACCGAAACAACTCCCAAGATCCCTCTCCTTTACCCACTGTGTCCAACCCACAGATTTCCTCTAAGCGCCAGGGAAGCTTCTGGCCCTGAATTCCCCATCTTTGGGCGACATCTTCACAGATCAGGGCTGGCAAGGCATCCCCACCCCCACCCAGCCTCCACTGGTCCTAAGGTCCTGAGTCACTCCTTGAGTTCTCCTAAATGTTTCCCATGGTTACAAGTGTCCTTATTTGGTCAAAGCAAAATATTTGGTACCTATGCCATTTGAACCCAGGGGTTACACCGACTCAGTCCACGTAAGGAGTCTCAGAGGCTGGGACCCATGTCCATCTCCAAAGAACCTCCACGTTTTGAAGGACCCAGAACCAGAGGGGTGGCCAGGAGGACGTGCTGAACCTGATGCCTTCACCATCGGTTGGACGTGACGGTCCAGCCTATTTTCCTGGTGCTTCAGGCTGAGCCTCCCTGGCTCTTCCCTTTCCTCTGTCCGGGTACAGGATCTCCAGGGTAATGAAGTTTTCACCTGTGCCTCCCTGGAGGCTCTTGCTACTTGGAAAGGAAGTGGGGCCCGTGTAGACCTGCTTCCTCTGTGGTCTGGCTCTCCTCCTGGCGTGAACCAGACGGGGACGGGCCGACTCTGACGGGGCTTGTCTTGCATTCTGAGACAAACACTGGCTTCTCCCTTCCTCTTCCACGTCCCCGGCATTTCCCATCTTCCCACCCTCTGCCCTCTACTCTCTCACCTCACCCACCCTGTCCCACCACCCCATCTGGGAGAGGAGGGAGGGAGGAGCCTGGGGCTCACCCTGCTGCCCGGGCCTTGCTGACAACATCCACCCGTGTGCGTGCTGCTGGGCTGGGAAATGTGCAGCTGACTCTCAGCCTCACGGTTAGCAAACACGGCTCTCAGCCACTCAGCGGGATAATCAATTATGGAGATTTTTGCCTCCGTGATCAGGTACGTGGAGGAGCACAGCTCATCAGACCAGGGGCGCTGAGTTCCCAAGCACACCCGTGGAAAACCCTTCCGCAAAGTCCAAACAGAGCAAGACGCATTTACCAAGCTCAGAGGGTCTCCACCCAGCCCAACTCCCACTGCAACAGCCTCTGCACGAAGTCTGCTGAGCTAGAAACTGCAGACTTCCCAGGGGAGACTTGGTGGGCAAGGAGTTACCCAGAGGGGAGCTGCTCTCCGTTTGCTGGGGCGGGACGTCCCCACCATCTGGCACTCGCCCACTGGACTGTGACTCCCACCCCCACCCCACAGAGGCCATATCTCACCGGCCCCGCGGCCCCAGAGCCTGGTGCAGGGCCAACGCGGACGGAGGCAGTGGATGTTTGGTGGACGCATGAATGAATGAACCATCCGGCAAGCATTTGCCACGAGGGATCGGGACCAGATGACCTTTTTGAGAAGCGGGACTGGGTCCTTCTGGAGTGATATTTGCTCCTGGGGGTCCCATCATGGATGGACACTCACCCCCACGGGGACCATTCCTCACCGTCTCCCTGCTCAGTTCTCCTTCACCACAGACTTCACCAGCTCACAGCTTAACCTGCCGCCCTCACCCCTGTCCCCCTCTGATGCCGAGTTCCTCTTGGGCTTTTCTCTGCAATTCTCCTCAAGAGCATTAGTATCTGCCTTTATTCAACCACATCCAAATGACGGAGGTCACTCCCTTTAACCTGTGTTCTCTTCTGTCCTAAACCATTGGATTTTTCAGAAATTAAGCCTCAACTTGCTTGTATCACCCTTGGGATAAAAGAACACGCATCCTGCACCTCTATGTTCATAACAGCCCTATTCACAATGTCCAAGACATGGAACCATACTAAATGTCCATCAATAGACGAATGGATAAAAAAGTTGTGGTACATATATACAATGGAATATTACTCGGCCATGAAAAGGAACGAAACTGAGTCATTTGTTGAGACGTGGATGGATCTAGAGACTGTCACACAGAGTGAAGTAAGTCAGAAAGAGAAAAACAAATATCGTATATTAATGCATGTATGTGGAACCTAGAAAAATGGTACAGATGAACCAGTTTGTGGGGCAGTAGTTGAGACACAGATGTAGAGAGCAAACGTATGGACACCAAGGGGGGAAAGTCGTGGGGGGGTGGGGATGGTGGTGTGCTGAATTGGGCAATTGGGATTGACATGTATACACTGATGTGTATAAAATTGATGACTAATAAGAACCTGATGTATAAAAAATAAAATAAAATTCAAAAAATTTAAAAAAAACCTCAAAAAAAAGAAGATGTGGCATATATATTCAATACACACACACACACACACACACACACACACACACACACACACGTACACAATGGAATATTACTCAGCTATAAAAAAGAATGAAATAATGCCATTTGCAGCAACATGTATGGACCAAGAGATTATCCTACTAAGTGAAGTAAGTCAGAAAGAGAAAGACAAATACCATATGATATCACTTATATTGGAATCTAAAATACAATATAAATGAACACGTCTACGAAAGAGAAATAGACTCACAGACAAAGAGAACAGACTTGTGGTTGCCAAGGGGGATGGGGGATGGGGGGCATGGATTGGGAGCTTGGGATTAGCAGATACAAACTAGTATATATAGGATACATAAACAATAAGGTCTTACTGTATAGCACAGGGAACTATATTCAATATCCTGTGATAAACCAGAATGGAAAAGAATATATATATATATATGTATGTATGTATAACTGAGTCACTTTGCTGTACACCTGAAACTAACACAACATTGTAAATCAACTATTGGGTTGGCCAAAAAGTTTGTTTGGTTAGTAAATACATTGTTCGATAAAATTCTTGGTGAAAATGAAAAATGTCTTTCAGTTTTACTTAAAAACAAATGAACATTTTGGCCAGCCCAATATAATTCAATAAAATTGAAAAAAAAAAAGAACACTCATCTATTAGTAAAACCCATTTTTAGTGTGGGTCATGCAAAATGACTTGCCAGAAAAACTCCTCTCCCATTGTGGCCCAGACGCCCCCTCACTGGTGGCGCTCCCGTGGCACACCCTGGACTTCCTCCCTCCCCTTCCCAGCCAGGTGCCGAGTCACTTGACTGTGAGGCAGGGGTAGAAAGGTATGGAGAAAGTGTAACATGTATTTGTGACTGGTTGTGACTCCAGCTATTTGCTAAAATTATTTACTAGTAGCCATCTTGTCTCTTATTTATTGAGCATCTATTATGTGCCAGACACTGAATATACAAGCCTCAGATCAGCCCATGAGGTAGGCATTATTATCCCCGGTTTCCTGATGAGAAAAAGGATGCTCAGATATTTATCCAGGTCCATTTCACTTTAAGTCCCAGTCCACTACACCACACCCTCCTGCACTTTTGGAGAAGAGGGTTTGGAGAATCCATCATTGTGGAATACCTGTGTTCTTAGCTCCACTGGAAAGAATAACCCAGTCCGCCACAGATGCCTGTGTTCCAGGACAAACAGGAAATGGCCTGTCCTGTCAGGGGTGTTTGGGAGAGGAAGAGCTTGTTGATGCTGAAGGCGCTGAGGAGGCTGCCGGTGACAACACAGACCCATTTTTGCAGGAGGAAGCTTGGGTGTCTAAGTCAGCTCAGGCTGCCATAAAAAAATACTGCAGCCTGGGGGGCTTAAATAGTTCTGGAGGCTAGAAGACTGAGATGCAGGTGCCGGCGTGGTTGGGTTCTGGTGAGAGCCCACTTCCCTGCTTGCAGACAGCTGCCTTCTTGCTGTGTCCTCACACAGTAGGGAGAGAGCTGTGGTGTCTCTTCAAATAGGAAGGGCACTAATAAAGGCACTAATCCCATCATGGGACCCTATGCTCATGACCTCATCTAACCCTAATCACCTCCCAAAGACCCCACCTCCTAACACTATCACAGTGGGGGTTAGGGCATCAATCCACAAATTTGGGAGAACACAAATGTTCAGTCCGTGGCACGTTCCCCAGCTTCACTCTTTCCTTTGCTGTTTTCTTTCTGCATCTTCCCAAATGTGCAGCGCTGGTGCTGGGCTCTTGCTTAAGATCAGAGCAGATTTATCTGGCGTCGTACACATTGCTGCAGTGCAGTCGCCAGCCCAGGAAGGATCTCAGGGGCCCCTTGCCTACCGTGGTCATGCTACTGCTTAGGGTCTCTGCTCAGAGAGCCTGGTGCCCACCCCCACCTTGACCTTCTGGGGAGGAACAGGCCAGGTGGATGGTATTGAGGCAGCATTAAACACCCTGCCTGTCCACTGCTACTCCTGCTGTAGTACTTTGGATTTTATTAAATAGCCTATTTTTTGCTCTAAGAGGAACTGGAGGTGAACGGTGCAGTTTTATAAATAAAAAATTAACCGTGGGTGCCTTAAACACGACTTTTGATGATGGCCATCACAATGCCAGAGCCACCTCAATTTAAAGGTGTTTTTTTTTCCTTTTTATGAAAAGAAATTCACCTTTGGAGAGAAGAGGAGAGGACAGGAGAGGAGAGTGGAGGGAAGAGATGGGGCGGGGAGAGGAGGGCTGCTGGCTCCTGGCTCAGAGACCCCGAGGCACTGAAAGGGAGACTGGGGAGTTCTAGCAGGTTCTGGCCATCAGTGGTTGCAGGGCCCACTGGGGTTCTGAGCACACAGGGAACAGGGCCACCAGAGGAAGAGCCACCCCCCGATGGGCCCTCACAGGGCGTCAGGGCAGGAGCGAGGTTTCTCTGTGCTCAGAGCAGCCCAGACCCCTCTCCCAGGAAGGCCAGGCAGAGATTAGGGCCCCCCCAGCCACAGTCCCCGCTTCAAGGTCCTCCAAGGCCTTTCGTCCTGCTCCAGGGCACAGGGAGCAGGTGGGTCCATCTCACCCTCTGCCCGAAGGGCGGCCCTGTGGGCCCTGCAGCAGTAACAGCACAGCTGACACCTGCTGAGTGTGCAGGCAGAGGGTGGGGAAAGCCCAGCAGCCCATTGTGGGTCCACTGGTCCCAGAACGCATGTGGCTTTGGTGCCCAATGTCTGCCAAACCCTTCTGTCTGTCTGTGACTCCCCGGCAGTCCCTCCTCTGACCTGTGGACAGCTGGCTCTCCCGGCTGTGATGGACTTCGCAAACTCCTGAGCTTCAGGATCCCCACCCGGCCCAGCCCCATGGCCCCTGTGCTGCCTCGGCCTTTGCCAGCAGCCCCGATGCCATCAGTTGCTCATGCTGTGTAGGAGGCTCTGTCTGGTGGGATGAGGTCAGCAGGCAGCTGGTGCGGAGGGCCCTGGGGAAGGTGCTTCTCCACGTTAGCTGAACTCAGCAGGGACATGGGACTCGAGTGAGCTCACTGGTCACAGGGCCAGTGGCATTTCCAGCATCTGAGCTGTCTGCCAGCACTACTGCATGTCACCCTTCTGTCCCAGGGTTGGCCAGGAGCAGAAAGTGAGGCCCAGGGAGGGAGTTTTCCCAAGGTGGACACAGCTCCAAAGGACCAAAGCTGGGAAAAGAATGTCCAGTGCCACCAGGCAGATGGCAGATGGTGTGGGGCAGGGACCAGAGAACCTGCTGTGGACACGGAAACCATCCAGGGGCCAGAGTCACAGAGGAAACGTGGGAGAGTAGGGGTGGCACCTCCTCCCTGAGGAGCTTTCCAACACACAATCCCTATCGCCAAGAGTCCTGCAGTGGTTTACTTCAGCAAGTCTACGGAACCCGCTTGGCCGTCAGCCCATGGAGGAGATGCCAGCTGCACTGGATAGAATGGTACCTCCAGAAATGTGTGTCCCCCTGGAACCTCAGAATGGGAGAGAGGGCCTGCAGATGCAGCCAGTTAAGGGTGAAGATGAGATCATCCTGGATTAGGTAGGTCTTAAGTGCAATGAGAGTGTCCCCATAAGAACCAGAAAAGGGGCAGACACAGGCACAGAGAGGCCATGTGACAACAGAGGCAGGGACTAGAGTGATGTGGCCACAGGCCAAGCAAAGCCTGGGCCTCCAGAAGCTGGAAGAGACGGGAAGGATCCTCCCCTAGAGCCTTTGGAGGGATCGTGGACCTGCTGACACCTTTATTTCAGGCTTCTGGCCGCCAGAACTGTGAGAGAATAATTTCAGTTGCTGTAAGCCCCATAGTTTGTGGAAATGTGTGACGGCAGCCCCAGGACACTAATCTGCCAGCCTTTTCCAAACGCCTTAGAACGATCATGACATTTGCCCCAACCCATGCTGCACCTCTCTTGTCCTGGCCTGGGCAGCCTGGGCCCAGACCTCAGCAGCCCTTCCTCCTACTCACTGGCCCTCTGTGACGTCATTCTGATGATGCCCACTCTCCAATGGTCACCCCTCCGAGAGCTGTTCTTTCTAATGCAAACTAGAGGGATGGAGAGGCCACAGCTGAGCTGTGGTCCGAGGAGGATGCTGCACGGCACGCTGGTGTCTTGCAAACGGATCCTGAGAAACATCTTTCAGGCTGAAAAACCCCAGGAAAACCACTGTTCCCTTGACGGGTATTTTGTATCCACTTTTTTTAAAAAAATAAATTTATACATTTTTGGCTGTGTTGGGTCTTTGTTGCTGCATGTGGGCTTTCTCTAGTTGTGGCGAGCGGGGGCTATTCTTCATTGTGGTGCATGGGCTTCTCATTGCAGTGGCTTCTCTTGTTGTGGAGCACGGGCTCTAGGCATGCGGGCTTCAGTAGTTGTGGCACTCAGGCTCAGTAGTTGTGGCTCGGGGGCTCTAGAGCACAGGCTTAGTAGTTGTGGTGCATGGGCTTATTTGCTCCGTGGCATGTGGGATCTTCCCGAACCAGGGCTTGAACCCGTGTCCCCTGCATTGGCAGGCAGATTCTTAACCACTGCACCACCAGGGAAGCCCTTGAATCCACTTTTTAATTTGTTTGGGGTTTGGGGGGTTTTGTTTGATTTTTTATTATGGTAAAATATATGTAACAAAAAATTGACCATTTTAACCATTTTTAGGTATACTGTTCAGGGGTAAATACACTCACACTGTTGTGCAATCATCACCACCGTCCATCTCCAGAACTTCTTCATCCTCCCAAACTGAAACTCTGTCCCCATGAAACACTGACTCTCCATCCTCTCCCCCAGCCCCGGCGCCTTCCATTCTCCTTTCTGTCTCTGTGAATTTGACTCCTCCAGGGACCTCCTCTGAGTGGAATCACACAGTATTTGTCTTTCCGTGACTGACTCATTTCACTGAGCACAGTGTCCCCACAGCTCCTCCATGTTGCAGCAGGTGTCAGAATTTCATACCTTTTACAGGCTAACATTCCACTATGGATAGACCACATTTTGTTTATTCATCTGTCGATGAACATTTTAAGCCACTTTTGAAGACAGCAAGAATCATACAATCAGCCATGTTTCCCATTTTTCTTTGGCTGCTGGCAAGTTCAGAAAAGAGAAGAAATGGGGCTCAACCTCGCTAGTTGTATTTCAAACCCCCGACAGCCATCTTTTCCCTTCCTGTTTCTCTTTTTCTGTTCTCTAATCTTGACTTCTACCTACTGACACATTTCTATTTTATTTAGTGTGGTTATGAAAATGGATGCAAAACCGTCTATGGGACACGATGGGGATACCAGGTAGAAGCGTTCGTCAGCTTATGTTCTCCAAGTTGTCCTTGATGCCACACCAGCTTGTGTATCCCCTGAAGAGTGCTCAGCGTTACAGCTCCTGTCTCCAAGTTCATTCATTCACTCATTCACTCAGCAAACATCTATCGACTCCAGGAGGAGGGGCACAGCAATGCGCACAGCTCGGACTGTGGGGTGTGAACACCTTTGTCTGGTTTCCTGGTCGCGTCCGTGTGCTGGGGTCTGATTTCGCTGAGGAGGCTGTTCTTTCTAATGAAGGTAAAGGGCCCTGTCTGAGCTGTTCCCCGGGGAGCCGGGGGCTGCCACATTCTCTTCAAAACTCGGCTGAAATGGAGTTCAGTGATGGCCAAGTCTGGGCGGCCGTCCAGTCTCCACTTGGCTCCTGTCCCTTCTGTTTCTTTAAAAGCCGGCGGCCCCTGCGCATGGAGAGTCCGCCAGGGCTGTGTTCAAAATCACAGTTGGGATGTGTCGCCTTGTAGGTGATGCTTGGAAACCTGATGATGTACTTACTGCCTCTCCTTAGTAGGGCAGGTCTGGCCCGAGGACACAACCCTTCGGCATAAGCAGTGGGTGGGATGCTGCCCAGTTGCGCCCTGAGCAGAACGGGTCAGGGGTGGGGAGTGTGGTGGAGACCGGGGAGGGGCTGAGTTAATAAACAGGACAGATAGCACCATTCAGCACACAGACGGTCTGCTATACTAGCTTCTTAGATGAGCATGTTTTTCTATCAATAATTTAGACATATCCTTTCTCCTTTGGGAGATGGGCAAAATCTCATTTCCTGAGCAAATCCCCTAAGAAACCAACCTGTTCATTCCTCTAAGATTTTCAGAAATCTGTCTCGATCAACCTACTTATAAAAGTAGAGACTTGGCTGAGAGGGCTGGGAGCTGGGTGCCAGGACAGCTGTCTGCACAGCCCATGGGAGCCAGGCGGAGTCCAGGCAACGTCCCAGGACCACGCTGGGAAGTGCAGCCAGCCCCGTCCTCCTCCACTAGTGCCTTCTGTAAATGCCACGAGGAAGATGTGCAGAGTACAGAACCGTACTGTTTGACTTTAACACAACAACTAGATAATCGCTTGAAGAAATAGAGAAAAGTCAGGCAGAGATGTCCATCTTAGGAAAAATCTTGGGATGAGGTATCTGCAGCTTTTTCCCGCTCCCCAAAGGGGAGAGAAGTCCCTGGTTGTGCTGGGCGCTTATGTTGGAGGTTAATCCACAATCCGGTCCCACCTGGGATGACTGGGAAACCTTTGGCAAGTTTCTCAACCTCTGAGTGCCTTAGTTTACTCACCTGTAAAGTGGGATGACAACAGTGCAGCCCCCATGGTGCCTTTGTGAGGAGTAAAGGAGAACAGGCTAGCATGACACCTGGCGCATTACTGGGGAGGATTTCACCCCAGTAATGAGGTAGTGAGTTTTATTTATTTATTATTTGTATTTATTTTTGGCTGCGTTGGGTCTTCGTTGCTGCGCATAGGCTTTCTCTAGTTGCAGCGAGCAGGGGCTACTCTTCGAGCGGGGGCTACTCTTCGTTGTGGTGCACGGGCTTCTCATTGTGGTGGCTTCTCTTGTTGCGGAGCATGGGCTCTAGAGTGTGTGGGCTTCGGTAGCTGTGGTGCGCGGGCTCAGTAGTTGTGACGCACGGGCTTAGTTGCTCTGCAGCATGTGGGATCCTCCCAGACCAGGGCTCGAGCCCGTGTCCCCTGCATTGGCAGGCGGATTCTTAACCACTGTGCCACCAGGGAAGCCCCGAGGTAATGAGTTTTAAAAGTGAAACCAAGGCTGCCCTGTCTTTGGCAGGAGGACCCCCTTCCTGCCGGGTCCTATTTCTGAGCTGGGACTTGCCACCACAGGCTGGGGAGGGATCTTCCTGCCAGCGTGGCCACGGCAAGGCCCCCTCCCCTGGGTTGGCAATGTCGCAGGCCTTCCCCTTCTTTCAGCTGACAAAGGACACCTGAAACCTCTAAACCACCAAGCCCTGAAAACCCACGGCTGCAACGGCCGTGAAGCCTGGGACCTCGGGCACAGCCAACCACCACCTGCTGCTGGAACGCCGGTGGCCGAGGAGCGCTTAGGTCCTCAAAGTCACGCATTTGTGCTCGGGCTGCAGATTCGGGGGCAGGGGGAGGTAATGAGCTGTAAGTCAAGTCAGAGCCCACACCCACACCTCCCTCTGTTCAGTGCGTCCTGGGTGGCCCTGCTCCAACCCTGCTGCATAACCATGTCTTTTATCTTCTGTAACCTGATGCTTCATACCTGGGGCCTCGCTCACCCTGGAGGGACCATCTCTCCCAGGGCTGGCTAATTCCTAGAGATGGCAGACAACTCCCCCAGCCCATCCTGCATGTACAAACCAACCAACCCAGAGCCCACACCCACACCTCCTCTACGGGGCTCTCACACTCCAGGCCACTGTCCACCTGCCCTAACCACCCCAGGGCCAGGTATCAGACAACTTGGCACAGTCCGTATGCCCAGAACCCACTGAAATTACTCAACTAGCCCAACCTAAGCCTGCTCACCCTGCCTCACCTGTCTGTTCCCTTGGAAACCACAGTCCAGGCTCTTGCCCACATTTTCCGGCTCCCTCTGTCTTCTGACCCATCCTGGTGCTGCCCCACATTGCCCTGTGTGGCATGCCTCCTGTTTCTAGGGAACTGTGAGTATAAAGTCTTCTCCTGGCATGGCAGGCATTTTCGTGTCTGTGTGTCCTATCCCACCTGATTCAAACACATCCTGGGTCCCCTTAACACCTGCCAGACTCATCCTCCCAGCTGCACTCGCTGGTTTCTCCCTCAGCGTCCTGGCTCTTGCAGGGGGGATCCGGTTTTAGGGGGTGACACCCAAGTGCTCCCCTGAGGGTGGGGGAAGAGTCAGTTAGCGCTTGGCGCAGCTTAGAGGCTGCTGGCTCGACCCGATTGCCACTGTCAGACCTCCTCAAAAAGACTATTACTGCTCAGCAATTACCTTTCGGGATTAACCCATCTCTGCCCACTTTACCAATTTCAGAGTCTCCTACTGGAATCGGCCTCAGAAGTAAAAAGTGAACCTGGACTTCTATCAGACCCATGTCCCTGGGAGCGTCTGCCTGAGACTAACCCTTGTTGACAAGCAGGTAATTGGGGACTGTGCCCATATCGACAATTGGGTCTATTTAATAATAGATGGCCGCTGTCTTCTGCTCACCAAAAGCCTTTACTGAGATGGATGGAGAGCATGGTCATTTGTGTCTTTATGCATACATCCCTGAGGTCCTGAGGCTAATGGTCAGGACTCTAAATAGTAATAACAAAAATGGGGGGATAGCTTCAAGATGGCGGAGGAGTAAGACGTGGGGATCACCCTCCTCCCCACAAATACATCAAAAATACATCTACATGTGGAACACCTCCTACAGAACACCTACTGAACGCTGGCAGAAGACCTCAGACCTCCCAAAAGGCAAGAAACTCCCCACGCACCTGGGTAGGGCAAAAGAAAAAAGAATAAACAGAGACAAAAGGATAGGGACGGGACCTGCGCCAGTGGGAGGGAGCTGTGAAGGAGGAAGGCTTTCCACACACTAGAAGCCCCTTCACAGGGCGGAGACGGCGGGTGGGCCGTGGGGAGGAGCTTCGGAGCCGCGGAGGAGAGCGCAGCCGCAGGGGTGCGGAGGGCAAAGAGGAGAGATTCCCGCACAGAGGATGGGTACCGACCATCACTCACCAGCCTAAGAGGCTTGTCTGCTCACCCGCCGGGGCGGGTGGGGGCTGGGAGCTGAGGCTCAGGCTTCGGAGGTTGGATCCCAGGGAGAGGACGGGGGTTGGCGGCGTGAACGCAGCCTGAAGTGGGCTAGTGCACCATGGCTAGCCGGGAGGGAGTCCGGGAAAAAGTCTGTACCTGCCGAAGAGGCAAGAGACCATTGTTTTGGGGTGCGTGAGGAGAGGGGATTCAGAGTACTGCCTAAACGAGCTCCAGAGATGGGCGTGAGCCGCGGCTATCAGCGCGGACACCAGAGACGGGCATGAGACGCTAAGGCTGCTGCTGCCGCCACCAAAAAGCCTGTGTGCGAGCACAGGTCACTATCAACACCGCCCCTCCCGGGAGCCTGTGCAGCCCGCCACTGCCAAGGTCCTGCGATCCAGGGACAACTTCCCCGGGAGAACACACGGCGCGCCTCAGGCTGTTGCAATGTCACGCTGGCCTCTGCCACCACAGGCTCGCCCCGCATTCCATACCCCTCCCTCCCCCAGGCCTGAGCCAGAGCCCCCTAATCTGCTGCTACTTTAACCCCATCCTGTCGGGGCAAGGAACAGATGCCCTCAGGCGACCCACACTCAGAGGCGGGGCCAAATCCAAAGCTGAACCCCAGGAGCTGTGCGAACAAAGAAGAGAAAGGGAAATCTCTCCCAGCAGCCTCAGGAGCAGTGGATTAAATCTCCACAATCAACTTGATGTACCCTGCATCTGTGTAATACCTGAATAGATAACGAATCATCCTAAAATTGAGGTGGTGGACTTTGGGAGCAACTGTAGACTTGGGGTTTGCTTTCTGCATCTAATTTGTTTCAGGTTTTATGTTTATCTTAGTTTCGTATTTAGAGCTTATTATTGTTGATAGATGTGTTTATTGATTTGGTTGCTCTCTTCCTTTATATATATATATATTTTTTTTCCTTTTTCTCCTTTTGTGAGTGTGTATGTGTGTGCTTCTTTGTGTGATTTTGTCTGTATAGCTTTGCTTTTACCATTTGTCTTAGGGTTCTGTCTGTCGGTTTTATGTTTGTTTTTTTAATATAGTTTTTAGCACTTGTTATCATTGGTGGATTTGTTTCTTGGTTTGGTTGCTCTCTTCTTTCTTTTTTCTTCCTTTTTAATTTTTAATAATTTATTTTAATTTTTTATTTTAATAACATTATTTTATTTTGTTCTCTTCCTCCCTCCCTCCCTCCCTCTCTCTCTCTCTCTCTTTCTCTCTCTTTCTTTCTTTCTCCCTTTTCTTCTGAGCCATATGGCTGACAGGGTCTTGGTGCTCCAGCCGGGTGTCAGGCCTGAGCCTCTGAGGTGGGAGAGCCCAGTTCAGGACATTGGTCCACCAGAGACCTCCCAGCCCCATGTAATATCAAACGGCAAAAGCTCTCTCAGAGATCTCCATCTCAACGCTAAGACCCAGCTCCACTCAACGACCAGCAAGCTACAGTGCTGGACACCCTATGCCAAACAACAAGCAAGACAGGAACACAACCCCACCCATTAGCAGAGAGGCTGCCTAAAATCATAATAAGTTCATAGACACCCCAAAACACACCATTGGACTCAGTACTGCCCACCAGAAAGACAAGATCCAGCTTCATCCACCAGAACACAGGCACCAGTCCCCTCCACCAGGAAGCCTACACAACCCACTGAGGGCAGAGACCAAAAACAATGGGAACTATGAACGTGCAGCCTGCAAGAAGGAGACCTCAAACACAGTAAGTTAAGCAAAATGAGAAGACAGAGAAATACACAGCAGATGAAGGAGCAAGGTAAAAACCCACCAGACCAAACAAATGAAGAGGAAATAGGCAGTCTACCTGAAAAAGAATTCAGAGTAATGATAGTAAAGATGATCAAAAATCTTGGGAAGGGCTTCCCTGGTGGCGCAGTGGTTGGGAGTCCGCCTGCCGATGCAGGGGACACGGATTCGTGCCCCAGTCCGGGAAGATCCCACATGCCGCGGAGCGGCTGGGCCCGTGAGCCATGGCCGCTGAGCCTGCGCGTCCGGAGCCTGTGCTCCACAATGGGAGAGGCCACAACAGTGAGAGGCCTGCGTACCGCAAAAAAAAAAAAAAAAAATCTTGGGAAAAGGATGGAGAAAATAGAAGAAATGTTTAACAAGGACCTAGAAGAACTAAAGAGCAAACAAATGATGATGAACAACACAATAAATGAAATTTAAAATTCTCTAGAAGGAATCAATAGCAGAATAACAGAGGCAGAAGAATGGATACATGACCTGAAAGATAAAATAGTGGAAATAACTACTGCAGAACAAAATAAAGAAAAAAGAATGAAAAGAATTGAGTACAGTCTCAGAGACCTCTGGGACAACATTAAATGCACCAACATTTGAATTATAGGGGTCCCAGAAGAAGAAGAGAGAAAGAAAGGGATGAGGAAATATTTGAAGAGATTATAGTTGAAAACTTCCCTAATATGGGAAAGGAAATAGTCGATCAAGTCCAGGAAGCACAGAGAGTCCCATACAGGATAAATCCAAGGAGAAACACACCAAGACACATATTAATCAAACTATCAAAAATTAAATACATAGAAAAATATTAAAAGCAGCAAGGGAAAAGCAACAAATAACTTACAAAGAAATCCCCATAAGGTTAACAGCTGATCTTTCAGCAGAAACTCTGCAAGCCAGAAGGGAGTGACAGGACATATTTAAAGTGATGAAAGGGAAAAACCTACAATCGAGATTACTCTACCCAGCAATGATCTCATTCAGATTTGACGGAGAAATTAAAACCTTTACAGACAAGCACAAGCTAAGAGAATTCAGCACCACCAAACCAGCTTTACAACAAATCCTAAAGAAACTTCTCTAGGCTGGAAACACAAGAGAAGGAAAAGACCTACAATAACAAACCCAAAACAATTAAGAAAATGGTAATAGGAATACACATATTGATAACTACCTTAAACGTAAATGGATTAAATGCTCCAACCAAAAGACAGACTGGCTGAATGGATACAGAAACAAGACCCGTATATATGCTGTCTACAAGAGACCCACTTCAGACCTAGGGACACATACAGACTGAAAGTGAGGGGATGGAAAAAGATATTCCATGCAAATGGACATCAAAAGAAAGCTGGAGTAGCAATTCTCATATCAGACAAAACAGACTTTAAAATAAAGACTATTACAAGAGACAAAGAAGGACACTACATAATGATCAAGGGATCAATCCAAGAAGAAGATATAACAATTGTAAATATTTATGCACCCAACATAGGAGCACCTCAATACTTAAGGCAAATGCTAATAGCCATAAAAGGGGAAATCGACAGTAACACAATCATAGTAGGGGACTTTAACACCTCACTTTCACCAAGGGACAGATCATCCAACATGAAAATAAGTAAGGAAACACAAGCTCTAAATGATACATTAAAAAAGACGGACTTAATTGATATTTATAGGACATTCCATCCAAAAACAACAGAATACACTTTCTTCTCAAGTGCTCATGGAACATTCTCCAGGATAGATCATATCTTGGGTCACAAATCAAGCCTTGATAAATTTAAGAAAATTGAAATCATATCAAGTGTCTTTTCCGACCACAACGCTATGAGACTAGACATCAATTACGGGGAAAAAATCTGTAAAAAATACAAACACAGGAGGCTAAACAGTACACTACCAAATAACTAAGAGATCATCAAAGAAATCAAAGAGGAAATGAAAAACTACCTAGAAACAAATGACAATGAAAAACATGACGACCCAAAACATATGGGATGCAGCAGAAGCAGTTCTAAGAGGGAAGTTTATAGCAATACAATCCTACCTCAAGAAACAAGAAATATCTCAAATAAACAACCTAACCTTACACTTAAAGCAATTAAAGAACAACAACAACAAAAAAAAACCCCAAAGTTAGCAGAAGGAAAGAAATCATAAAGATCAGATCAGAAATAAATGAAAAAGAAATGAAGGAAACAAGAGCTAAGATCGATAAAACTAAAAGCTGGTTCTTTGAGAAGATAAACAAAATTGATAAACCATTAGCCAGACTCATCAAGAAAAAAAGGGAGAAGACTCAAATCAATAGAATTAGAAATGAAAAAGGAGAAGTAACAACTGACACTGCAGAAATACAAAGGATCATGAGAGATTACTACAAGCAACTATATGCCAATAAAATGGACAACCTGGAAGAAATGGACAAATTCTTAGAAAAGCACAACCTCCCGAGACTGAACCAGGAAGCAATAGAAAATAAACAGACCAATCACAAGCACTGAAATTGAAACTGTGATTAAAAATCTTTCAACAAACAAAAGCCCAGGACAAGATGGATTCACAGGCGAATTCTATCAAACAGAGAAGAGCTAACACCTATCCTTCTCAAACTCTTCCAAAATATAGCAGAGGGAGGAACACTCCCAAAGTCATTCTATGAGGCCACCATCACCCTGATACAAAAACCAGACAAAGATGTCACAAAAAAAGAAAACTACAGACCAGTATCACTGATGAATAGAGGCAAAAATCCTCAACAAAATACTAGCAGACAGAATCCAATAGTACATTAAGAGGATCATACACCATGATCAAGTGGGGTTTATTCCAGGAATGCAAGGATTCTTCAATATATGTAAATCAATCAATGTGATAAACCATATTAACAAATTGAAGGAGAAAAACCATATGATCATCTCAATAGATGCAGAAAAATCTTTTGACAAAATTCAACACCCATTTATGATAAAAAACTCTCCAGAAAGTAGGCATAGAGGGAACTTACCTCAACATAATAAAGGCCATATATGACAAACCCACAGCCAACATCGTTCTCAATGGTGAAAAGCTGAAACCATTTCCACAAAGATCAGGAACAAGACCAGGTTGCCCGCTGTCACCACTATTATTCAACACAGTTTGGGAAGTTTTAGCCACAGCAATCAGAGAAGAAAAAGAAATAAAAGGAGTCCAAATCAGAAAAGGAGAAGTAAAACTGTCACTGTTTGTAGATGACATGATACTATACATAGAGAATTCCAAAGATGCTACCAGAAAACTACTAGATCTAACCAATGAATCTGGTAAAGTCGCAGGATATAAAATTAATGCACAGAAATCTCTTGCATTCCTATATACTAATGATGAAAAATCTGAAAGAGAAATTCAGGAAACACTCCCGTTTACCACTGCAACAAAAAGAATAAAATACCTAGGAATAAACCTACCTAAGGAGACAAAAGACCTGTATGCAGAAAACTATAAGACACTGATGAAAGAAATTAAAGATGACACAAACAGATGGAGAGATATACCATGTTCTTGGATAGGAAGAATCAACATGGTGAAAATGACTATACTGCCCAAAGCAATCTACAGATTCAACGCAATCCCTATCAAACTACCAAAGGCATTCTTCACAGAACTAGAACAAAAAATTTCACAATCTGTATGGAAACACAAAAGACCCCGAACAGCCAAAGCAATCTTGAGAAAGAAAAATGGAGCTGGAGAAATCAGGCTTCCTGACTTCAGACTACTACAAAGCTATAGTAATCAAGACGGTATGGTACTGGCACAAAAACAGAAATGTAGATCAATGGAACAGGATAGAAAGCCCAGGGATAAACCCACACACATATGGTCAACTTATTTTTGATAAAGGAGGCAAGAATATACAATGGACAAAAGACAGCCTCTTCAATAAGTGGTGCTGGGAAAACTGGACAGCTACATGTAAAAGAATGAAATTAGAACGCTCCTTAACACCATACACAAAAATAAACTCAAAATGGATTAGAGACCTAAATGTAAGGCCAGAAACTATCAAACTCTTAGAGGAAAACATAGGCAGAACACTCTATGACATAAATCACAGCAAGATCCTTTTTGGCCCACCTCCTAGAGAAATGGAAATAAAAACAAAAATAAACAAATGGGACCTAATGAAACTTAAAAGCTTTTGCACAGCAAAGGAAACCATAAACAAGATGAAAAGACAACCCTCAGAATGGGGGAAAATATTTGCCAACGAAGCAACTGACAAAGGATTAATCTCCAAAATTTACAAGCAGCTCATGCAGCTCAATATCAATAAAACAAATGACCCAATCCAGAAATGGGCAGAAGATCTAAATAGACATTCCTCCAAAGAAGATATACAGATGGCCACAAACACATGAAAGGATGCTCAACATCACTAATCATTAGAGAAATGCAAATCAAAACTACAATGAGGTAGCACCTTACACCGGTCAGAATGGCCATCATCAATAATAATAAATGCTGGAGAGGGTGTGGAGAAAAGGGAACCCTCTTGCACTGTTGGTGGGAATGTAAATTGATACAGCCACTATGGAGAACAGTATGGAGGTTGCTTAAAAAACGAAAAATAGAAGTACCATACGATCCAGCAATCCCACTACTGGGCATGTACCCTGAGAGAACCATAATTCAAAAAGAGTCATGAACCACAATGTTCATTGCAGCTCTATTTACAATAGCCAGGACATGGAAGCAACCTAAGTGTCCATCAACAGATGAATGGATAAAGAAGATGTGGCACATATATAAATGGAATATTACTCAGCCAAAAAAAGAAACAAAATTGATTTATTTGTAGTGAAGTGGATGAACCTAGAGACTGTCATACAGAGTGAAGTAAGTCAGAAAGAGAAAAACAAATACCATATGCCAACACATATATATGGAATCTAAAAGAAAAAAAAAGTTCTGAAGAACCTAGGGGCAAGACAGGAATAAAGACGCAGATGTAGAGAATGGACTTGAGGACACGGGGAGGGGGAAGGGTAAGCTGGGGCGAAGTGAGAGAGTGGCATGGACATATATACACTACCAAACGTAAAATAGATAGCTAGTGGGAAGCAGCTGCATCGCACAGGGAGATCAGCTCGGCGCTTTGTGTCCACCTAGAGGGGTGGGATAGGGAGGGTGTGAGGGAGACGCAAGAGGGAGGAGATATGGGGATATATGTATACGTATAGCTGATTCACTTTGTTATAAAGCAGAAACTAACACACCACTGTAAAGCAACTACACTCCAATAAAGATGGTAAAAAAAATAGTAATAACAAAAATGACTTTCGTTGTAGGAGGAGGCCCTGATGAGGACTGTTCAACTAGCTGATTTTGAGGTGTGGGCGGATGAGTCATCACGGGAAGACCATGGTTGGTCAGTGCTGAATGAATGTCTGCTTCAGTGGACACACGTGTCGGGTGAGGCTGACACACACCCTGTCTCGCTTGAAGGACGTCTGATTTATAGAAACAAGGGAGCAGAGTTGATGTGTCACAGGAAGTGTTCCCCACAAGGCTCCTTGGACAGACACCCCCCTCCTGGACTCTCTGTGCTCCCTAACTGCCCACTCAGCCTCCTTAGTGGCTCCCCAGCTTCCCTCCCATTTGCCCCCTTTCTTCCCAGTGACACATGCCTGGATCATCTTCTCTGTGCCCTGGTTCCATCCACCATCTGTCCTCCAAGAACTCCGACATCAAGGTGTCCAGCCCAGCATCCCCAGGTCCCTTCTGGACATCACTACCTGGTTATTTATGCCAGGAAACATGCAAACTCAAGGTGTGGGGCAGAGAAGGGGTGATCGCCCCTCCTGAGAAACCCCCCAGCCCCTGCATCTCCTAGTTCAGCCAATGGTGCTGACACTGATCCAGTACTCAGACTTGGAACGTCTGGGCATTCTCATTTGTCCCCCTCCCTCATTCTCCCCAAATTGTCTTCCTGGGTTCTGTCCATTCTCCCTAGTCAGCACCTTTGTACCTGTTTGTTCCTCACCACCTGGCTAAGGGCCCCTTCTCTCCCCAGAACTCTGTGCAGCCTCTGAACTTGGTCTGGACCCTCCATGAGTCCAGCCCCAATGTGTGGCCAGATGGGTCTGCTTCGTTGCAAACCTGACCCTCTCACACACCTGACAGTGCCCCACAGGCTTGGGGAAGGTTCAGACCTCCCTGAGGCTGCTCACACCTGGTGCCAACCCACCTCTTCACCCCTGCCTCCCCTGCAGCTCCCCATCACAGATCTACTCTCCGTCAAGGAGAGAGTCCTGTGGGTCCACAAGGCACTTGTTTGTGCCTGCAAAGACCTGTTCCTTTGCCCCCACACATAAACTCTCCCTCAACTGAATTATCAGGTTGTCTGTGTCAGCCTCGTCTTTCTTAATCTCTCAGCAGGATGGGAGCCTGTTGACCAGACCCTCAAGCCTCCTAGGCTGGCCCCACATGCTCCTGGTCATCTTCCTGCCACTCCAGCCCCCTTGCCTCCTCTAGTGGGTACCCCAGGGCTCAATCCAGACCCTTTCTCTTCTTAACCCTTTACCTTTTCCCCCGTTCAACTCCATCAACACTCTGGCTGCAGCCACCACCTGCATCCCAGGGATGCTGTACTTGGTACCTCCAGCTGAGGTCCCTGAGGGTCAGGACAACTCAACCAGCCAACTCAAACCTGCATCTCCCCTCCTCCAACCCGACATGTCCAAGCTCCTGGTCCTGTCTCAGCGGTTCCATTTCAGTAAATGGAGCCATCGCCCAGCCAAGTGAGCAGGTCACCTGGGGGGCCACCCTGGCCTCCCTCATGCCCCATCATCCTGTCCATCACAGATTCTGCCAATTTGGCCTCCAGAATGCCTCTGGAGTCATCTACTTCTGTCTACCTCTATGCCACATGCCACTTCCCTGGCCCCAAAGGCCATCACTTCTTACCTGGACCAGCCCCCAAATGGTCTCCGGAATTCACCCCAGCTCCCACTCAACAGCCAGGGAGACTGGGTGACTTTCATGATGTAAACCTGAACATGCCCCCCCCTCCCATTAACACACTTCCACTGCTCCTCAGAGCGGCTCGACTGGCATGCACAGTCCCACATGGTCTGGCCCTGCCCACCTCTGCTGCTGCCCTTGTCCTTTCCCCTGTGCTCCAGCCTCGCGTCTCTCGTCAGTTTCTTGAGCACACCAAGCTTCCTCCAGCCACAGGGACTTTGCACCTGCTTTCCTTCTGCTTGCAGCCCTCTCCTGCTGCAATCCTCCCCTCCGAGGCTGTAGTCCCACCTCTGACCTCGGCCAGCACCACCTCCCAGGAGGCCTCCCTGACCCCGGTGAGGTCAGGCACACATTGGGAGCGCCACTCACATTGCTGAGTGAGTGGGAGGAATTTGCTTGTGAAGGGCATTCACCCAGCACCTATGTCATCTGCACCTCTTCTCCCAGATTCCTTATTCTCCCTCAAACAACTCCCACCCACTTCCTGGGCCCTAACCCCATATGGGACCACTCAGGATTGTTCTACTTTGAAAGCATCATCAACCCCAGGCCTTTGGACATTCCCCCTAATTAGAGAAGTTTGTTTCACTCCGTAATCCCAGGTCATCTTCTCACCTCAGGCAACTTAGGATTAGAACATGCAAATGTCTGTATGAAGCTATAATTCAGCAGACTGAAGAGATGCCCCAAGTTTACATGCATTTTGGGGGAGGTTGTGATCGCAATAGTCTGTCCCAAGGAGTAAAAAGGGAGAGGCCCTGTGGTCTGCAGAACGATGGCCCTCACCACCCTCACTGAGATGTCCGAGTCCTGGCCATGGGGACCTGTGATTATGTTAGTCTATGTGGCAAAGAGGGATTAAGGCAGTAGATGGAATTGAGGTTGCTAATCAACTGACCTTGACATAGATCATCCTAGATTCTCCAGGTAAACCCAGTGTAATCACAGGGTCGTCACGTGTGGAAGAGGAAGGCGGGAGAGGAGGTCCAAGTGATGTGATGAGATGTGAGAAAGTCTCTACCCACCATTGCTGGCTTTGAAGAAAGTGGAAGGGGCCACGGCCAAGGAATGCAGCGGCCTCTGGAAGCTGGAAGAGGCAAGGAAATAGATTCTCCCCAGAGCCTCCAGAGGAGCACAGCCCCACTGACGCCTTGATTTGGGGCCAGTGAGACCCATCTCAGACTTCTGGCCTCCAGAACTGTGAGATAATACATCCGTGTGGCTTTAAGTCACTAAGTGTGTTATAGCAGCAATAAGAAACTAACACACTCCTCTTAGGGGAAAGGCCCCAGACTCCCAGAATCCTGGCTCTGTTTACCACTTCCAGCCAATCTCTCTCCCTCTCTCTCTCACTCCCCGCCCCCACCCCCACCCCCCCGGGACACCAGTTGGTGTGAGCCCACCCTGAGCCCTACATCGGCTGTGCTCTCCTTGGAGCCTGGAGCTCAGCAAAATTGCTCCCTGAGCCACCTCTGCCTCTCGGGACGGTGTCTCAAGCTGCCGACCCTCCCATGGGATGCAGTTTGGGAAGGCAGCCAGGAAACGTGAAGCCCAAGCCTGGCCAGGCCCAAGTGGATTCTGGATTCTGGTGGCCGATGGATGCCTTAGCGGGAGACGTGGCGCCTCCTCCTGAGCCAACACCCAGCGTTTCCCAAAGAGGGGTTAAAGCCAGACAGAGTCAACTTCCTCCCTCCCTCAGCACCCCATCTCCCACCACACCCCAGACAAAGCCGGGGGAGGACGCGGATTAATTTAATTTTTTTTTTGGAATGTGGGCCTTTTTTTTTTTTTTTTTTTTTTTTTTGCGGTACGCGGGCCTCTCACTGTCGTGGCCTCTCCCGTTGCGGAGCACAGGCTCCGGACGCGCAGGCTCAGTGGCCATGGCTCACGGGCCCAGCCGTTCCGCGGCATGTGGGATCTTCCCGGACCGGGGCATGAACCCGTGTCTCCTGCATCGGCAAGCGGACTCTCAACCACTGCGCCACCAGGGAAGCCCCGGAATGTGGGCGCCATTTTTAAAGTCTTTATTGAATTTGTTACAATATTGCTTACATTTTATGTTTTGGTTTTTTTTGGCTGTGAGGCATGCGGGATATTAGGTCCCCGACCAGGGATCGAACCGGCACCCCCTGCATTGGAAGGTGAAGTCTGAACCACTGGAGTGCCAGGGAAGTCCCTAATTTAACTTTTAATTACATTCACTTAACAAGATTATCCAGCTGAGGTTAAAAAAAGTCTGCTTCCCAGATGAAAAAAGCCCTCTCTTTATCTATTTATATCCACTATATACATAACCAGAAACGAATATTTCTTTATGTACCATTAAAGATTTAATGTTTACTGTATAGCCACTTTCTCTGGCAGGGTGTCTAGGCACAATGTCAACATTGTTAATTAAATGAAAAAAATTTTTTTATCACAAAGAAAGATATATATATTTAAAAAGCCACATTTGAACCAGTTGGCAATAGTCCCGATTTGCTGCTCTGGGATGTGTTGCTGGAGCTGGGGGGACATCTCTGGAATATCATCACAGGCCCTGTGGTTTGTGTCCAGCTGGGTAGGTAGTTGTTGCCATAAAAGCCCAGCCATGTGGCTGAGCACGGGAGGCTCCAGGATGTTCGCTGAACACCTACTGTGTGCCAGGCACTCTCCTAGGTGGTTTACACACTCATACAACTTCGATTCTCCCAACTATGGTACAGGAGGCAGGGCAGGGTTGGGGGGCGGTATTATCATCAACGAAGCTCTGTGAAGTAGAGCAACCTGCCTGAGGTCACACAGCAGAAGTAGCTGAATGAGGGACCCACATGTGGATCCAGATCAGATTCCCAGACCCAAGCTCTTTCTCCTCCCCACATAGCCCCTGAGAACAAACTCAGGAAGCAGCCTTCTGCCCGCTGTGTGTCCGGACTCTGCTAAGTCATTAGTAACTAAAGGAAATGTCGCAGGTGCCCGCTGGGTGGAAGCATGCAGCTATGCCATCGGGACTCGGTCACTGTTGGGCCCCTAACACCCAGGCTCAGTGGGCTCCCAGCAATCATGCAGGGAGCTTTAAAGTTCATGAGAGTGAGGGCGACTTTCCAGGAGGGCTCAGGTATCCTGGAGTCAGGGAGCAGGGACCCTGAGGTCTGGAGGAGGCCAGCTGCTGCCCAGCACTGATCCCTCCTCTCCACAACCCTGTCCCGTGGTGGCAGCAGGTAAGGAGTGCCACTTGCTCTCAGGGGTCCCCTGCCATAGCAGGCCCCTCCCCTCAATCTGGGACACATGGCCCTGGGGTCCAGCTTCACAGCCGGACTCGTGCGTGCTGACCTCGGACGTAGATCCAGGGAGGGCCCCCTAGCTGTCCAGCCCATCCCTCGCCCTATCTGAGGGTCCTGGGGATAGAGACGGAACTTCAGAAAGCTGGGCCCTGAAACATCAGTAGTGCCCAGGGCGAGCTCTCAGGGCACCGCCCTCCTGTCCTGGGAAGACTCATAGCTGCCACCAGGGGCCACTGGTCTGCTGTCACCAGGGGCCACTCCTGAGCCCTTTCAGCAGCTCTAGGACTTGGGCCCCGTGCAGTGTTGGTCCAGGCCGTGGGCAGCAATGTACCAGCCATGTCCCTGTGAAGCCAGCCATCCCTGCGTGGTTTCCGCATACTGACAAGGCCACTGTTTGACTGGGCCTGATGCTCGGATGTGCCCATTGCCCAGGCAATGTCCTCTCTGGGTCTCGCCATGGGCTAGACATTCTGGGGAAATGGTTGGGCTTACAGGCTGATGTGGTGGAAGGGGTAACACTTGCTCCCTGGGCCCTACCTTACCCTGTTCCAGCTCCAGGTAGGGCCTGGACAAGACCTGTGTGCCCAGAGCCTTCCACCCTGGGCAGGGACCATCCGCCATGCTGGAGGGCAGGTGGCCTTTTCTGACGGCCCAGAGTGGACTTTGCTGACTTCCCTGTCCCTGTGCTGCATCTGCCTGACCCTCCCCTTCTTAGCTGACCCTTCTGAAACTTGACCTCTTGCCAGGTCTTTCCCTGTAGATCCTTCCTGGGCCCACATGCTTCCCAGCCATTCTGGTCACGGTCCTGTCCCCAGAACAGGAAACGGGCAGTCAGGTGGCTGTGTGGTCATGTGTGTGTGTGTATGTGTGTGTGTGTGTGTGTGTGTGTGTGTGTGTGAGTGTGTGTGTTGGGGGTGGGTGTAAGGGGAGCACAGAGTAGTCATGGAGGGGGCATCTAGGGTGACAGTGCCCCAGGCCCACATGGTGAGGCCCCGCCCAGCCAGGGCTGGAGGACACTAATGACACCACGAGGGACACTTGGACACTCCAACATCTATCCTGCCACAGCTGTTCCAAGAAGTAGCCCTCGCCACACTCCCCCATTTTTCACTCCAGAGTGCTGTCCCTGCCAGCTGGACTCAGGGGTAAGGCCATGTTAATTTGAACCACGGGGGGAAATCAGAGGCAGCGGAAGCTGAGGCCGACAGAAGCCAGCGGCCTTTAATGGGGTTCTCCACCTTCCCCTGGTGATGGCAGCTCCCGGGGCAGACTCGGGGAGGTGCTGAGTCGGCACCTGGATGGCCGGGGCCGCCCGAGGTCAGCAGCTGGCAGTTGGCTTGGCCTCCTAGGCTTGCAGGTTTCCAGCCTCAGTGGCGCTGCAGCTCAGGGCCAGTGTCCCTCGCTCTCTCCCTCTCCCTTCCTGCAACCCTCTTTCCCAGGGCCCTGGGAGAGGGAGACCCTCCTGCACATCCCAGGACAGTGGTGCTACTGGGATTGGCACTGAGTCCAAACCAAGGGCAAGACTTTCATCTTCTGCTTCAGGGTAGAGCTCCACGCCACGCTCGCTGGGGCCAAGGACGAGCCCAGCCACCACCCCTGCTGACTCCCTGGCTTCCTCCTGCCTGGGGGCGCCTAGGTCCTGTCACCCAACAAACTCCTGGTCACAGTCCTCTAAGAATGTGGGGAGCTACCTTCCAAAGCCATGAACTACATGGTCCAGAGGAAATGGGCTTGCTGATGGGCCGGCAACGGCGGTCCACCTTTAGCCCTCCCCAGCCCCCCAGGGATACTCCCCTCCCCTCCTGCCTCGACCTCCATTAGCTGCTGAGGTGAGACACATACTAGCTCTGTTCTTTCCTGCAGGGAGGCAGGCATGCTCATCTCTGGAGCTCCTATTCCCATAAACCGACCCTCCATTTCTCCTGTGGATCCACTTTAATTACAAAGGTAAATAACAAGAAGAAATATTAAAATAATAAAAAAAAATCTCTACACAAAGCAAGTTTGCTTGTGCCGGCCACCGGCTCCCAGAGCCACACAGAGCAAGGATGGAGCCCTGCCACTCACTAAAAGCATGAGTGTCACTAAATCAATAATGCATTTACTTTAATGAGATAAGTACTTTGAAAACTAATTGCAAACCTGCTCCATTTACTCCGACCCGTTACAGCCCCTAATGTAAATCGCAGAACCATTGCTGCAGGAAGGAGAAAGTCTTTAGGTGGAAGACACCGTGTCATCTCCCCCCCTTTCTTCTAAGAAAGAGAAAGAAGTTCTCAGTGGGGGCGGGAGAAATGTGGGGAACCAATGAACTCCATCTCTCCACCAGCCCAGCAGCGGCCTGCCACCCCCTTCCACTGCCAGAGCGGAAATCACCGGGAAAGCGGACGCAGCAACACTCGTTGATGATGGACGCCAGGAAGTGACTGTCCTAAGGCTTCCGAAGAATGGACAGTCCTAAGCCTGAGCCCTCAGCCCGTGGGGGTTTCAAGCCGCTTCTCCCCAAACCCCGAGCCTCAGGCAGAATGCTCGGCCCCAGAGAGACCTGTGCAGGGCTGAGCGTCCTTAGGAGTTTTCAGTTCATACTTGGCAAGCGAAGTCCCGAAGGGTTCAAGCGGCTTCCCCAGCACATAAGCGGGGGAGCAGAAAGGTGCTCCAGCTAGCAGGTGCTGCCGAGTCAGCTAGCACAGCCTGTGCTGAGCTGCACGCACCATTAGCAGAGCCCTGAGGTTTATCATCTAGGGGGGTGGGGGGCTGGGGGGTGGCTGAAGAGCCACAGAACCCCTGGGGTCGGGAAGAGATACCCAGTTCTCCTCACTGTCCTTTGCTGTTGTTTTGGGCAAAGAAAAGCAATGATGGCATTTTTTCTTTCCAGCTTTTTACGTTAGGGGAGTCCCATATCCTTCTTTCTCTTTCTGTTTTCTGGCCTTACTGGAAATCTATTCTAATTCCTCAACATAAGTCCAAGGGTACTTCTTGACATTTTCAGGAAGAGTCCATATAGTTTAGAGATTACGTCTCTAAACGTCTTGGAGAATGCAGAAGAACCTACTTTTGCTTTGTGGCTGGGGGCTGGTCTGGTCCAGCTCTTAGAGCTGACCTGGTGCGGGGAAGCACTGTTCCTGCAGGCAAAGTTGAAGCACTGGAGAGCGGCCTGCAATGACACCCCCAGGCTCGAGGAGGAAGAACCCAAAACTGTGCCCCTGAGACTCACAGCCCACTCAGCCCTTCTGTACCAGGGCAAGAGCAGAGGATAGAATCTCCATCGTTCGAAACCACTGTACGTACAGCTGCCGATCACCATCAAGGTTGCTGCCGGTATGATTTTTACATTTACTGAGCACCAAGAATGTGCTAGACCAGCCCTGGCTCCCTGGGGTCCCTGGAAATGGAACATAATTTCCCCAAGCTGCAATGGAGCCAGGAGCACAAATGATACTCGGGGGCAGATCCTGGCAGATTAAAAGGAGCGATAGGTTCTGGGGGCTGAGGGGGACAAGTGGGAACTCAATTCTTCTCAGCTGTGCCAAAGCAGAAGCTGGGTGGGCCCTTTGGAAGATGAGAGTGTGGTAGCCCAGAGCTACGGGGAGGACCCTGCAGCTTCCAGGTGAAGGCTCACCTCTGGCGGTGTCCCACCTGCTCATCCTCTTGCTCTGCTGGTTGCAAAGAAGGGGCCGATCCCCAAGATATCTTGAACCTGACCAGCTATCACAACCTATCTGTGTGGGGGAGGGGAGAGCCACTACTCCATGTCATGTTCAAAGACACTGTCCCAGAAAGTGTATCCTCAAAGACTCCCGGTGTCCTCAGCACTGTGGCCCAAGCAAAGGGCCAGCTCTTTCTAAGTGGCTGCAACCGGTTTTGCAATTCTAGCTCTAAAGTCATTGCTCACAACCAGAAATGTCAAAATTCTTTCCCTTGTAAATTTTGCATATCAGGCTGAACTGTGTGTAGGAGCGGAGAGAGCAGGGTGTGTACCGAATGCTATTTCTCTATAGTTGCATTTTCCTTCTCCCCCAAACACTGACCTTATACCCAGAGTGAGCCATGACACAACCTGACATCTACGGACTCTACCCCAGAGGCTGCACTCTCCCTGGGGTGAGGGGGGTGTGGGATGTATGGGTGCAGTACTGATCCCAGGCGGAACTGGCCCCGCAGGACCTGCCATCCATTCGGTGAGATGTTCTGGGTGCCCAGCCCCTCTGGGTAGAGGGCAGCTGCCCACAACGCAGAGGCTAATGAGAAAGGTCCTGGGGGTGGGGCTACAGAGAAGGGTCATCACCTAGAAAGATCCTCTTCTATTTTTCCCTTCCAAATTGCAAATCAGCCTTGCTTGGGAGGCACTGTGTGAGGGGAAGGGCAGGGGATGGACCTTCTGGGGGCCGAGGAAGGACTGCTTTGCCACCTGGAAGGGAAATGTGCTCAGCTGACACACGAGGAGTGGGAGGGGCAGAGCAGGGGCTCAGTAGCAGCAGACATACTTCCCTTTGCTGAAGTGGCAATCCTGCGCCCCCCTCGGAAGTGAGCGATCCCAAGCCTGGACCATCTGTGTACACTAGCAACAGGGCATTTACACATAACCCAGCCCGGACGGCTCCACTCATGTCAGTCTGGGCCCTCGGGGGCCCTTCTTGCAGCCTGCCAGCTCTTTCTGCTGCAGCTGCCCTAAGCTGGGGTCCAGGGGTCAACGAGGCAGGTAGCCTGAGTGGCCACAGGCTTTGGGAGGGGAGAGCAAACCTTCCCAGCTGGGCAGTGCTGGGGTCAACCCACAGGGGCCTTGGCTAATGGCTGCCACTCTGAGGAACTCATTAGGAAGAGGAAGGCTGCCAGCTATACACGCAGCTACCGGAGATGGCGAAGGAGCCAGCAGGATTATACCGCCTTCAACCCTTTGGCTGAATTGTGAGTGTCAGTGGCTGGGAGATCTGAGCAAGCAGGTGAGGCAGACCCATGGCCCATCCCAGCTTGCCAGTGCCCCGGGGCAGGGTTCATCCCCAGACATCGACCCAGGTCTGCCGCTCAGTGAGGCCTCTGGATAGAACTCTACAGCCCGGGGCTCGAACCCAGGCCTCCCCAACACTGGCTGCACAACCCTGAGCAAATAACAGCCTCTCCTGAACATCAGGGCACGTGGCAGCTGTGTGTCCTTGGCACCAGCTGCCATTCTAAGCGCTTTGCCCCTTTCTCTCTCATTCAATCCATGGGGAGGCCCCAAAGGCTGGTCTGAGCATCACCCTCATTTTACAGATGAGGAAACTGGGGCTCAGAAACGCTAAGTCAACTGTGAGGAAGAGGAGAGTGTGAACCCAGGTGGGTGTGCCTCAGCCCCCGCATACCCTGTACCCCAGATGGAACCCCACCGTGAGCTTTTCCCTGAGATAAGCCCCAGAAAGAGCACCCACGGTGGGCGATGAATAGAGCTACAGGGGCCCACAGGCCACCTCCAAGGGCCAGAGGTCAGCTGCATGGCCGGGCCTGAGACCCTGACTCAGGGAATGGCCACCTGCCGTGGCCGGAGGCAGTGCCGCAGGATCCGGTCCTCTGCCTAGAGAGGCTTGATCAGGCCAGGCTGCAGTTGAGGATGTAGCCAAGGTGGAACCAGCACCTGGACCTGAGGGGTGTCCCGTGCCCCCTCCCCTGGGAAGGGAAGAATTGGCCCATCAGGAAGTCGAGTAGGGAAAGCCTGGACGTGAGAGAGGATTTTCAGTCTAGATCACAGATTCAAACAAAGTTCTTCCCCAGCTCCGAGGCCCCGCCTGCTCTGGCCTGTCCACGGCCAGAACTCATCACCCTCCTGCTTTCCCTTCAGCGTGCACTGGGCTCCTTGCTGGCTGTGGAGCCCTCCAGGAACACTCCACACCACACTCTGCCCCTGCCCCAGCTGTTCCTCACTCCCCCAGGTCTGTGCTCAAATAAAAGGATTAACATCGTAACCTTCACTCCTGCCCCCACTTCCCATCCCCACTGCATGGCACGTGGCTCTTGCAGGCTCACTGCAACTTCCTTATGAGTACAGTCCCTTGACTGTCCCTCTTCCGCAGCACAATGTAAGCTCCACGAAAGATTCTTATGTGTTTTGTCCGCGACGTAGACACTGACGTGTCTCTACAGTCCAGGACAGGACCTGGTTCAGAAGTGACACTTCATAAATATGTCTGTGTAAATGAGGGAAGAGGTGTGAGCACCCACGAAATTATACGCACAAAATTCCTTCCTCCCTCCCTTGCTTCCTTTTTCCTTTCCTCCAGCTCCCCCCACCCCCCCCTTCTCTGACAGAGTGGTATCATAGAGAGCAGAGAGCAAGGTGGGAAAGGGACTGGAGGCCAGAGGGTGTAGGTGGAGATGCTCCTGCCAGAGTCCACAAAGAGTCCATCCAGGACTGTGCGCACACAACTCTACTGGGGAATCTCTTGAAATGGAGATTCGATTCAGCAGGTCCGGGGGGGGGGGGGAGGGGTCAGAGCTGAGAGCCTCTATTTCTCAGGAGGTCCCAGGTGAGACTTATGGCCCCAGGTAATGTGGATGCTGCTGGAGCAGGGACCACAGTCTGAGTCAGAGCTCAAACACCAAGCAGGTGGAGAGCAGAGTTCTGGTTCGCTCTGTTCTATGCTAATCCCCACAGTGACCTCAAGGCCTGCACACCCCCAGGCTTCCCCTGCTCATCAAAGACGTGCCCAGAGTGGCCCTTCTCGGCCATCAAGGTCTTGCTTTCTGGTGGAGTCTGCCAAGGGGAGGGAGCAGGAGTGGAGGCTGCCCAGGACCAGAGTAACTGTTGGCTTGTTTTTCTGGGACTTGGAGAGGACAGAGGGATAAGAACACCTTCCATGTTCACGCAGCACAGCTGGGGATTCTGCGCCACTCACAGCACTCAAAAACTTTGAGTTATTGACACTCCTTGTCTCTGCCTGGGCTGCATTCTAAACTGAAATAAACACTTCGGAAGGGCTCCTCGTCAGTCACGGCATTATGTGGCGAAGCCAAGAACCCAAGCCTGGAACCCTGCACACCCAGACCCTGCCCACGCCCCACGCCCCTCCCCTCCCCTTGCCTGAGGCGGGGCCCAGCCCCTCATCTCCAGTCCCTGCTGCAGGGGTATGCAGGCATTTACACATTTCTCTCTGAATTCCACCCCGGCAGTTCTCCACTGAAGGAAAATCAATGGGAAGATCTCAATTAATAACACAGGGGCCAATTGATTAGGATCCTAAATTAGGTCTGTGCTTCTGCCTGCTCAGAGGGTAGGACCCCTTAATCATCGTTCCATTCTTGAGAGGTGGACCGCAGGCTGAGTGGAACGCCGGAGTGGATTCCTATGTGGAACACCAAGGGAACAGGCAGAGACCGGTACAGAAGAATCAGTCTCTTGCCATCGACTAGAAACCAGCCTATACACCTTCAGTCATGAGCGCGGGGGCAGCCCAGACGGGACCATGTGCCTTCTAACCCTTGGCTGTGAGCTTCTCTCTGATCTCCTCCTCTTCTTTCCGTTTCTGGTGGCCTGGCTGCTGGAGCTGTGGGAGCGTATGCCAGCTGGGCCGATGAGCTCTCCAGGTAGGGCTGGAACAGGTGAGGCGTCAGACTCCGCGCCCTGAGATCTTGCCCATGGCTGTTCTGGACGGCTGCCACGTGGCTATGTGGGCTTGGGGCCTTGAGCTCAGGTGGGGTAACACAGCCAGGGCTAAGAGGCCATTCCAGAGTCCCAAGGGCTCCGAGAAGCTCAGTGAGAGCCCTCCCTCTCTGATCCAAATGGACACTGGAGCCGTCCACTGGCTGGGCTTCATCCTGCCGTGACTCCTCCCGGCTTTGGAAGCATTTATGGCTCTGGAAACACTCAGGCTGGAGTGAGAACCGCAGCAAAGGCGACCTTTTGCATGATTTCTTTTCTATTCTCCCAGCCCAGCATTTTGGATGGTGGCCAGCACTTTTAAGGAGCAGTCCAAGAGAATGTTGGTATTTTATAGGTACTTTGTAAATTCTGTAGCACTTTAAATTTATGCTATTTGCTCAGAACACTGGAAAGGCACACAAACTTTCTGCTGACACCAATGCCTCCGTCGCCGGTCAGGCGTTACCTGTCGTGGCGGGGCCCTGGGGCCTGGCCGGAGAATCCTGCTCTGGTCTGTGGCTGCCCTGTGAGTAGCCAGGAGAGGAGGTGAGAGGCAGGAGGCTGCTCTGTCTCCTCCTGAACTACCCCTTCCTTCATTCTAGGCTGGTTTGCTGAGATTCACCTGGATGGCAGACCCAATGTGTCAAAGCTACCGTGCCCCTTGACTGGAACCAAAGCTCCAGGAGATCTAGGACATTGTCGGTGGTTGTCCAAATCTCCAGTGCTTGGAACAGTGCCTGGCACACAGCAGAACCTAGCAAGTATTTTTTGGATGGAGGCATGCACACACACCATAGGGTGAACTGTGTCCCCCGTATGGCTTGGTCCTAAGCCCCAGAACCTGTGTGTGATCTCGACACCGAGCCCTGTGGGGCTCCTGGGCACAAAGCCTTTCTGTGTCCCCTATTTCTTTGATTACAGGAAATAGCTTTCATTCAGCCTCAGTGACCTTCTGCGACTTGCAACTGGCAGATTCAAGCAGTTGTTAATTTAGGGAAGGGAGGGGATGTGAGACAAGGGAGAAACAAAGAGAAACAATATTTCAGCCTTGGGGCAAGGTCCTGGTTTCCCATCTACTGGACACACACAGCAATATCTTTGAGCTGTTTTGCAGATACTGAAACCCCCTCCAGGTTGGAAAAGTTAACGATTAACTGATTAACCATGGCATGCTGCTCACAAGCATGTAGACCCCAGACCAGTTGGAACCAGAAGGTTGATGATGCTAACTCTCACTTACCTCACCACCAACCAATCAGAAAAATGTCCACGAGCTGATTACGCCTTCTTTGAACCATTACTATAAAAACTTCTCACTACCCTCTTCAAGGGGGGCACAGTTTTTGGAGGTGCTAGCCTGCTGTGTTCCCTATTTGCCTGGCAAAAAAGTAAAGCTACTTTTCTTCTTTCCTCCTAACTTCTGTCTCCATATTTCTATTCGGCACCGTTGTACAGAAGCTGAGATGCCACAGTTGAGGCAACAATCTTACATGGAGAAAGGGTCTTTGCAGATGTGATTAAGTTAAGGATCTGGAGATGAGCTTATCTTGGGTTTAACGTGGGCCCTAAATCCAATGACATGTGTTTTCACAAGAGAAGGGAGAGAGATTTGGACATAGACGCACAGGGGCGAAGGCCACATGAAGACGAAGACAGAGATTGGGGTGATGCACCTACATATCACCAAAAAACTCCTGGGGCTGAAAGAGGCAAGGGACATCCCCCCCCTCCCAGAGCCTTTGGAGGAAGCACAGCTCAGCTGACACCTTGACTTCAGAGCTCTGGCCCCCAGAACTGAAATAGGAGGGAAGGGGTCAGGGCACAACCTTTAAAAGAATGACATAGCCCGAGGACACAACATAACCTGATTAGTATCAAATGGGTCCAAGATGGAGGACAAGTCGACTTCCACTAGACGTTGAGCCTCAGTATACGCTCACTGTAACACATCAGCAAGCTAAATGACACACCCACAGGCGCCAGGACAGTTCCAAGGCCCATCATAAAGGTCAAAAAGTGGGCGGTGGCCCTATTCCTGGAAATCCCCGCCCCTTCTTGAAATAGCTGGAATACTCCTCCCACTCATTAGCCTATGAAATGACCTACCCCTATAAAAACCGACAACCCCACACCCTGGTGCCTTTCTCACCTTCTGAGATGGCCCACACTCTATGGAGTGTGTTTCTCTCTAAATGAATCCACTTCTTACCTATCACTTTGTCTCTCACTGAATTCTTTCTGCGATGAGACATCAAGAACCTGAGCTTCATTAAGTCCTGAGACCAGGTGTGTGATCTCAGTTGGAAGACTGTGGGTTTTGGCCGGGTTCGAGTCCCGGCACGTGGGTTCAAGTCCCAATCTGAGGTGCACGGTTTCCGAACTGTTAGACACTTCTATTGCGTAAAGCCACCCAGTTTGCGAACGTTTGTTACGGCAGCCACAGGAAACTCGGACACATGCTGTGGTCTGGAGCTTAGTTCTGGCAATGTCACCTCTTCGTGTACCTCGTACACGTATCACGTCTCCCAGCTCATCCCTCCCAGTTCGTTCTGTCTTACCCCCTGCTGCTGGAGGGGGCGCGCTCTGAGGACAGGCTGGGGTCTGTACCTCCCTGCTTTGTTCCTGTCAGCTGGCCCCAGGAGAAGAATCTGCCCAGGAGGAGGGAGGGAGATTGTCACCTCTGCCTCAGTCCAGAAGGCAGATTTGGGGCCATAAATAACAACAGCTCTGAACCTGCCCAGAAAGCAGCCGGGCAGCATCCTCCAGAGCCGACTCTCCACAAGCTTCTCTGCAGGCCCTGCATCCAGCACTGGGCAATATGGGGGGGGGGTGTGATCCTGGACCCCTACTTCAAAGGACCAAAAGCAAAAAGCAAACAGTTCTGACAAACAAAACTCGAACTGCTCCTTTGCCTGTAGGAATGCTTTCAGTGAAACTCAACTTCTTAAGCTCCTATTACATTTTAAAATTTAACAGTGGTCTCCTCCCCAAAGCCAGCCCTGGGGGTCCACAATTATTAACTGTCTTCATGCAGTTCTGGGGAGCAGCTGGCCCCAGGACCCAGAGCCTCTCACTTAACGAGGGTTTAACCTGCAGTGAGACTCTGTCCTCTCTCCCTGGTTCCCCGTCCCTAATCGTCTCTCATGAAGGACTCATCAAAAGCTTTTTGAAACTCAAGTAAATTATGTCCACTGGGCTGCTGGGATGCCTGCCATTTTATTAACTTTTTAGAGTGCTCTGGTGAGTCCAAGAGCCCGCTTTCCTTGTGGATGTGTGGAGCCGTTTGACCTCATTACCTCTGGGCACAGAGGTCTGTAATTTCCAGGGTCTCCCTGGCCAACGTTAGCGACTTTCCAATTTCCAGAAAGGGCTTAGTTTCCGAATCCCTTTCAAGATCACCGCTATTTTAAACTTGCTAATTCCATTAGGTGAATCCGTTCCCATTCCGGAGATTTACTGGGCTGGGATTTCGCAGGTAAGCTTATAAACTGCTTCCTGAGAGCCCGTAGCCGGGGAAGCCTGCCAACCCCCGAGCAGGTCGTGCACACCCAAGGCTCCAGGTGACTCTGGGCAGGTGACTCAGAACTGGCTTAGGGTGGGGACCCCCACGTGGCTTGAGTCAGAAAGGCGCTCAGCAGCCTTGGGCAGCAGGAATTTAAATTCGTTGGTCATACAAACACTGCACAAATCCGTTGGCACTGTAACACTCACACCAGCGTGGAGATTCCAACGGGGCTGCTCACCCGTGACTGCAGAGGTGAGGCTGTCTGTGCAGACCTCTGTTAGATGTCCCTGCCCTCCTGCCTGCAGCATGGAATCTCATTTCAACGTGAAAAGCACCCTGGACAGAGCAGCCTGCTGTCGGAGCAGAAACAACCCTGAATAAGGTTAATGAGTTCCCTGTGCTCTGCTGTCCTGGCCTCTGACCCCAGCCCCCCTGCCCACCCCCCCGCTGCTGTGGGAGCCTGGACATGCTGGCTGCCATCTTCTTTTGAGGACCTCACTGTCTTGGTCTGACCAGCACCTTGCCTTGTTGTCCTGGGTTTTACTGACCTGCTAAGTCGGTCTCATCCCGGTGCTTTCTGTGTTTTGGTGTGATTGTTCTGAGTGGATCTCTTCCAGTACTTTCCTTAAGGGATATTACTTGTCATCTGCACGAATGGAATTGTTTGACTACGTTCAGGTTACCTGTGACCAACGGCTTGCCTTGAAGGGGATACTACTGAGCTGGGAGCTTCTGAACCCTCGGAATTTCCTGAGTGATGGGAGGTTCTTTGTTATGCTAACGAGAGGACTCAGGGAGAGCCCTGGCTGGCTGCGGAATGGGGGCTGGTAACCAACCTCGGATCAGTCGGTTGGAACATTGGACCAGCATCGCTAACCTTCTATCGATTTTCACCCCCCAGTGACAGAATTCAACATGCACAGGTCAGAAATGCCCTCAGTCTCACCACAAACTCCCCTTTGCTCCAGGTAGTTTTTAATCCCTCTACTCCCCTCTACCCCATCATCCATTTTTCTCTCCCAGTTCTTGAAAAGCCCAGTAAACGCGTTTTCTGGCTGCACGTGAATTACGAACAGCTGAGGTCTCAGCTTCTCTACTCCGGCATCCACAGCAGGGCAGATGCTCGGGGTAGGCAGGCTTCTCCAGGCCATCCTGCCCAACCCGCTGCCGACCCCCACATCGCCTTTATCATGACCCGTACTGCCTCTGGCCCACAAAGCCTCACCTCCCATCCCTTCCAGACTTCTTCTTATTTAGAACTTTTTAAAAATTAATTTATTTTCTTTTATTTATTTTTGGCTGTGTTGGGTCTTTGTTGCTGCGCACAGACTTTCTCTAGTTGTTGCGAGCGGGGGCCGCTCTTCATTGCGGTGCGCGGGCCTCTCACTGCGGTGGCTTCTTTTGTTGTGGAACACAGGCTCTAGGCGCACGGCCTTCAGTAGTTCTGGCTCGCGGGCTCTAGAGCACAGGCTCAGTAGTTATGGCGCACGGGCTTAGCAGCTCCGCAGCATGTGGGATCTTCTGGGACCAGGGCTCAAACCCATGTCCCCCACATTGGCAGGTGGATTCTTTTTATTTTTTTTTAATGGCTGTGTTGGGTCTTCGTTGCTGTGCGTGGGCTTTCTCTCTAGTTGCGGCGAGCGGGGGCTACTCTTCGTTGTGGTGCACGTGCTTCTCATTGTGGTGGCTTCTCTTGTTGTGGAGCATGGGCTCTAGGCATGCGGGCTCAGTAGTTGTGGCTCACGGGCTCTAGAGCTCAGGCTCAGTAGTTGTGGTGCATGGGCTTAGTTGCTCCACAGCCTGTGGTATCTTCCCGGACCAGGGCTCGAACCCATGTCCCCTGCATTGGCAGGAGGATTCTTAACCACTGTGCCATCAGGGACGTCCTGGCAGGTAGATTCTTAATCACTGGGCCACCAGGGAAACCCCCAGACTTCTGTTATTAGAAAGTTCTTCCCCAGGAATGACTGACATTTGCCTCTGATGATTTCCCCATTGGTCCAAGCTCCGCCCTCTGGACCACAAATGTCAAGTTCTACCCCTTCCTCCAAGACTGACCTCTTACTTTTTGTCCAGCTGGGGGCTGGCTGCTCATCCTCCCACCTCCCTACCCTGCAGGGTCATCCTCTGAGCTCCCTACTCCAGTTTCCATGTCAGGCCTGCTCCACCTTCCTGGGAAAATAAAACCAACCTGCTTCTTTGTGCCCTCAACCACCTGGCTGCACCCTATTCTACGTCTGCCCCCTCCTGGACACAAGGGCTCACTCGTGGCCTGGCCAACTCTGGCCACTGCGATGACCCGTCAGATGGCCTCCCTCTCCCTCCCTTCACCTCTCCCCAGCAGCCTGTGACCTAGACCCCACCTTGCTGCCACCTTGCCTCCAGGCTACACTCTCCCCTCTTTCCAGCATTCCCGCTCCCTTCGTCCCACGGGGCATGCTGATCTCCAGCCTCCTTAGGACAGCTTGTCCCCTGAAATTTCTCCTTCTCCCCTCAGAATTCACACCCTGCCTTGTCCAGCTTAGATGCTGCCCTGGGATGAATAGTGTTCCCCCCAAATTCATGTCCACTGAAAACCTCAGCATGTGCCCTTATTTGGAAATAGGGTCTTTGCAGATGGAATTAGTTAAGACAAGGTCATACTGGATTAGGGTGGGCCCTAAATCCAATGACTGGGGTCCTTGTAAGAAGGGGAAATTTGTAGAGAGATACAGGCACACAGACACAGGGCGGAGACAGCCCCGTGAAGACAGAGCAGAGATCGCAGTGACGCAGCAGGAAGCCAAGCAATGGTGCTTTGTTCCAGGACACAGCACCCAAGGGCGTGTCCAGAGATGTTCCCTTCCATCTGAGGAGTGGGACTGAGGAGGGGACCGAGCTGGCTGTGATGGGGCCAAGGAGGTGGCGGGGAAGCGGAGTTACTTTGACCCATAGAATCTGAGGCAAATCTACAAACTGGAGGCACCAGTGACAATGGCCTTTCTCCACTGGAATGACTGTGAGAGCGGCCTTGCTCTGAGGGTGCCTCATCTTCAGCCCCAGGTTAGCGGTGAGGAAACAAGGCACGAAGGTTAAGTGATTCAGGCAAGGTGTTGCAACAAGATGTCAGGCCCGCAATTCAGACCCATTTTTTTTCTGGACTCCAAACCCAAGACCAACTTAGTTTTCAGGCTCAGTGCAGCCTGAAAATGCAGCCCTTGTTAAGAGTACTAAGACTTTCGGGCTTCCCTGGTGGCGCACTGGTTGAGAGTCCTCCTGCCGATGCAGGGGACACGGGTTCGTGCCCCGGTCTGGGAGGATCCCGCGTGCCGCGGAGTGGCTGGGCCCGTGAGCCATGGCCGCTGAGCCTGCGCGTCCGGAACGGGAGACGCCACAGCAGTGAGAGGCCCGCGTGCCGCAAAAAAAAAAAAAAAAAAAGAGTACTAAAACTTTCAAGACAGCAACAAAACACCACTAAAGCCAAGTTTGGGAACCTGAAGCCACCCTGCCAGGGCTCAAGCTTGCAGTCACTGTCCGCACTGTACCTCTCCACGGGCGGGGCCTTCCCTCCTGCCGTCGGATCCATCCCAAAGCCCCCTCTAGGGATGGATGATGCCTGGGCCATGTCTCTCCCAACCAAGTCCCTCTCTTAATTTTCCCTCCTCCTGCATCATTCTGTCCGAAAGCTCTGAGCCCTGGGCAAACCACCAATCCTCGCCAGAGCCCTGTCTCCTCGTTAAAAACAGTAAGGGTGTGGTCCACCATAGAAAGCGTCACCTGTCTGGTCAAAGAAAAGGGGCGGGCCCACGCCACGACTTCACAGGGAGGCCATGCCAGAGGCCCAGGAGCCCCCCACCCAGCCCCACGCAGGCACTGGGCCCACATCCGCCACCAGCTGGCCGGGCTTGCCGCCTCCAGGCACCCTCAGGCCCTTCACTCCGATATCTCCTTTTGTCCTCAAAAGAGCCCTCCAGGCAGCGGTCAGGATGTCTCCCTTTCCAGGTGAGGGCACTGAGGCTCAGGTGAAGGAAGCAGCTGGAGCTTCCTGGCCTGTGGGCGGGGGGAGCGGGGGGTAGGGGGAGCGCCAGCTCTGGGGGCACGTGGAGCTCCTGCCAGAGAGAATGAACCAGCACAGACTGTGGAAGGGAGCCTTCAGGGTAGCCTCGATGGGCAGCTGCAGGTGAAAGGCCCTGTTGATCTCTGGGGGGCTTCGAGTGAGACCCTGGTGTCACATCTGTGGGAGAGTTTATCTGTGCCTGGCTGTCCTGTCCCTAGTGATGCCTGCATTGCTCAGCTGAGTTGAGACCTGGATTCCACTGGTAACTATTGGCAATACCATCACTTAATTGAAATCATAAGACAATGAGAATAATCATTAGCATTTTCTCCCAAACAGGTCCCTCTGCCCAGTGTTCTCCTGGGCTGCCCGCCTGAGGTGGAACCTCGGGCCCCACCTTTCCCCTGACCCCAGGGGCCCTTTCCTGAGAGGCAATCCCCTCCCTGCCTCTGCAGGGAGCTGAGAGCAGGTCGCCTCATGCAGAGGCTTTCCTACTACTGATGAAATCGATGCAGTTGGGTATTTTGTTCCGTTCGGGCTCTGCTGCCGCAGCTGATTTTGTCACCTGACTTGTCTCTGTTGGAGTTAGTCCCCTGAGCTGTGGGAGAGGCCCTGGCTGTAGGAAATCAGGGTGCACACCCCAGCCCCAGCTCTGCCCTCCCCTCCTGACATCCTTCTCCAGGAAGATTGTCCTTCAGATGAGCTGATCCCCTTCCACCCGCCCCCTTGTCCCCTTCTCCAGACTCACCCCTGAGCCAGGAAACCCCAAGTGCAGTGGCCGCAGAGGAAGCCCTAGCCCAGCCAGAAATGAAAAGTGCTACCAAGTTTCAAGGGGCTCTGCCTCCAAAGGGTTGACACCCTCAGGGGCTTGGGGTCAAAGAACAGAGAGGTGACCCGAGGGCCGCTGCCCACAGCAGGGCCCCCAACTCACTGGGGCTGCACGGGTGGGCAGGGGTTTCCCTGACTATGAGAGTGGATCTAGAATGTTCTCTGAGCATCCTCTGCTGTGCTTTGGGTCGACCCTTCTATGGCCGGGCTGCAAAGCCACTGGCAGGGACCAGGGGTTGAGGGCCGCCCGCACCTTTGTCCTCTGTCTTGGTCGTAGGGCTGCTTTGGGACGAGGATGAGTCTGTGTTCAGATCACCCTGCCTGAAATCTGGTGGCTCCAGTCATTCAGAATGCTTGGGCTCTAGGGCCCTGACGGGGGCAGAGAGCATTTTGGTGTTGGAGGGGGATGTGCAAAGGCCCACACAGGGGAGGCTGCCTCGTGCCCTAAATCCCCAAGACTACCAATGAACCAGCTAAGCCAGGCCCAGCTTAGGTGCTAAACGGCCTCTGGGCAGGGGAGGGAGTGGGGTTTGGCCTGCGGCCCTGGTCCTGAGGCATGTGGTGGCCTGGGGAAGGGCAGTGGCACCATGTGGCTCAGCCCCGTTGGGACTGATGCTGGTGTGGCACAGGTGCGGGGAACCAGCTTCAGAGCAAAAGTGGTTAGAGCCACAGGCCCAGAAGACAGAAAGAGCCGGGCGGTAGGGGTGCCCCCGCCATGTGACGGGGCAGCACTTGAAGTAGGGAGTGAGACACCTTCTGCCATGGAGGAGCCTGGCCTGGCCCGGCCATGGGGGAGCAGATCCAGGTCTCCTGCTGCACCACAGTCTCTTCCCAGGTTGGTGACTCAGCACAGGGGTGCCCCCAGATTAGTATCCAGCAATACCGTAGCCACACAAAGAGACAGTCAGGTATCAGTAGGACAGCTGAGCCGGGGCAGGGGTGGGCGCTGACCCTGCACACACAGATGGCCAAATGAAGGCCTCCTGCCCACCTATCCCAACCCCCTTCCCCACACCCCCCAATCAGCATCCATCTGCCTGGGCACTGTTACTCCACCTACAAATCCTTCTCAGGTTGTGCCTTTGGGCTGGAGACCCGGGGCCTTGGGTACCAGGATGCTGTGGAGGGTCACTGCCTATGAGGCCAGGAGCAGGCATCTGGAGTTCACTGCCTCAGTTTCCTCATCTGTAAGATGGGGGCAAGTTTGAGTGAAGACCTTTAATACTCAGCATGGGGTCCTCAGTAGATGTGAGGCATCACAGCTCTTTTCTCCACCTTTAGAGGGGAGTCGGACCCCGGGAGGTGGGGGATTATCTGGGAGGGGGCAGGTCTGGCCTCTCTCCTCCCTACGGGGAGGCTGCTCCCAGTTGTGGGGCTCAGGGAGCCCCAGTGACACCCTGGAAATGCCCATGTCATCAGCGTGGCTTGGGGGTCTATTTGTTCTCAATAAGCCTGGGGGCATAGTTACAGGTGTCTCCACATGTCTGATTCCCTGGTCTACTTGTCCCCCAGACACCCGTATCCCAAGAAACGGCCCCACCATCCTCCCAGTTGCTCAGCTCAGAGCCCAGGAATCTTTCCTAACCCTTCTCCATCTCCTACCGTTCCCCCAGTCTCTCCAATCCAAGCATCAGTGAGTCTCTAAGGGCTTCCTTCAAAACAGGTCTCCATTCCCTCCTCTCCAGGTCCTGCTACTGGCCAGGTCCAGGCTTCCATCGTGTCATCCATGCCCTGGGCTCCCACTTCGCCCCTGCATGATCTCACAGACCTGAGAGCAAGGGCCGGCATCTCCCGCCTCGCATTCTCAGCTCTGCCTGACTGGCCTTCCTGAGCCAGACCTCCTGTTTCTGTCTCTCTCTGTCTCTCCTTCTCTGCCTCTCCCTCTCCCCTCCTCCCCTCTGGGGGTTTCCTCCCAAAGATCTCATCCCCCCTTCCCAGCTCCTTCCTGCCCTCGGGCCCTCTGTCCAGCACATTTTGTCCCCTGACTCCACCTGGTCAGCTAGATTTCAGAGATGCCCTGACTTCCAGGTTTGAAGTGCGGCCGGGCCTTGTCACAGCTGCCCAGTTCTCTGCATAGCAGGGGTTTCCCCTTTGGTTACTTTATCTGTGGACTAACTCCCCCTCCACCCTGACTCTTGGCTCCATGAGCTCAGGGGCTGTGTCTGTCTTCCCCTTTGCTCGTCTGCTTCCCAGCTCCTGGACAGTGCTGACCACAGAGTATGTGCTCACTCAAGTGTGCTGAGTGGAGCAAACAGATGAGCTGCGCTGTGCACCTCACCCCACCACCGCCGTGGGCGTCCAGCAGACCCTCTCACGGATGCACAGTCATCTTAGCATTTGTTCAGCCCTTGCTGTGTGCCTAGGTTCAGACGGATGAGCAGATGTAGCATCAGCCACCCTGAAGATAAGCTCTTGTTACGCCCCCACCTCCACCCCCAACACACCCATTAACACCATGCAACCAAGGGACACACTGTGAGTTTGGGTGAGAAGTGATGAGCTCATTTAGAAAACACTGGGGAGAGCAGTGGGATGGCCATGAAGGAAGTGGCCATTGGTCCGGCCTGGACCTAGAATAGGAGAGTGAACATTTTCTTTAAGCACAGAGTTAGCACAGGACCTGGGCACTCCACCCTGAGGTGCTGACCCAGGAAAAATGAAAACTGGTACAAATAAGTACCCGTGCACACGTGTTCACAGCAGCACTGTCCCCAGGAGCCAAAAGGTGGAAACAACCCAAGTGTTACAAATGGATGAACAGGTAAACACAATGTGGCCCATCTACACAATGGAATATCACTCAGCCACAAACAGGAGTGAAGCGCTGACACCTGCTACAATACGGATGAAACCAGAAAACATTCTGTGGAGTGAAGTCAGCTGGACACAAAGGCCATGACGTGTACGATTCCATTGATGTGAAATGTCCAGAGTTGGCAAAACCTTAGAGACGGAAAGATTAGTGGCTGCCTAGGGCTGGGGTTGTAGGGAAACAGGGCATCACTGGTAATGGTGCCGGATTTCTTTTGGGGGTGATAACAGTGTTTTGGGGACTTCCCTTGTGGTGCAGTCGTTAAGAATCCGCCTGCCAGTGCAAGGGACACGGGTTCGAGCCCTGCTCTGGGAAGATCCCACATACCGCAGAGCAACTAAGCCCATGCACCACAACTACTAAGCCTGTGCTCTAGACCCCGAGAGCCACAACTACTGAGCCTGAGTGCCACAACTACTAAAGCCCGCATGCCTAGAGCCCGTGCTCCGCAACAAGAGAAGCCACTGCAATGAGAAGCCCGCACACCGCAATGAAGAGTGGCCCCCACTCGCCACAGCTAGAGAAAGCCTGGGCGCAGCAATGAAGACCCAACGCAGCCAAAAATAAATAAATAAATAAATAAATTTGTTTTTTAAAAAAAGTGTTTTGGAATTGATCATGGTGATGGCTGTATAACTCTGTGAATGCACAAAAAATCCTTGTATTGTACACTTAATTTTGGGGGTCATTCAAGTTGTTTTTATTTTCAGAGCCTTGTGCCCTTTAAATGGGTGAATTGTATGATATATGAATTGTATCTCAATAATGCTGCTATTTAAAATAAAAAAAAGAGGTAGTGTTTCTGGAGCCAACACCTGCCAGGCGTGTCCTGAGCACGTGTGTGCAGCGGCACACCTTACCCACCATACCCTGTGCCTTGGGGACGGCTGCCGCCTCTCTTACAGATGGGAAACTGAGGCTCAGACAGGGCGCTTGCCCCAGCTCGCAGGGTCTGCTGGGGGTGGTGAGGACTCACACGCAGTGTGTGTGGCTCTAGACCCTGCACATGCAACCACCACTGTGTCCGCCGCTAGCACAAGGTGAGCCCGTGATGAGGTCAGCCATCGCCTTGCACGTGCTCTGGGGGTCGGGACTCTGTTAGGTTGGGCTGAAAGCGATGGTGCTGCCAGCTCAAGCTTTGTCCACAGGACGGGAGGGGGGACACTGGGAAGACTGAGCTTCACATGTTACCAGGGACCAGAGGAAGCCGAGAGTGTGGCCAGGCTGCCCCGCACCCTCCAGGCACAGCGCACCTGGCTCTCTGCCTGCCCCCACCTCGAGGCCCCTGAGCTTAGGTCTGGTTCTCTCCCCTACACTCTGCTCTGCCCTGCCCAGCTCTGCCCGAACCCTTCAATGCTCTGAGGCCTCCTAGGACTCCATGGCGGTGGTGGGGGGACCGCAGCTCATCCTGTACCTTGTACTGTAAATACAGATACAAGTATTACAATTTGGTTTAATATTTAATATCATTGGGTTAATACGCATTCCAAACTCCATAAATAATCATTAGCTGAGGGTTCTAATTGCGCTGGTGGGATCCGACTTCATGACTAATTTAAAGACCAAAGACATTCCCAGATTCAGCTTCCCGAAACACCGTAAATCAACCTGCAGCCCCATCTCTGTAGTTAGAACCACTGGGCTAAGCCGGGGAGAGGGCAGGCTGCTGTGGGCCTTTGCCCAAGCCGCCACAAGCATGCTGCCTGGCTGGGCAGGGGGCTGGCAGGCTGCCACCGTGGGGCTTGGAAGCCTCACAGGTCAAGGGGCAATGTCAGCTGCGAGGGTCGCATCTTGGGAGGGGGCCGGCATGGTGGGGGAGGCAGTGTTGGAGGCTGAAGAAATGAGCTGCTTGCAAAGGAAAGCAGAGGAGGGTGGGCAAGCCTACTGGAAAATTCTGTGGGCTCAGGGGATGCCGTATACAAATCAAAAAGCCCTGGAACAGTCCACTTGGCAGCCTCCAGGCCCTGCTCACCCCGTGCAGGATCTCCGGGAGGTGAAAGGTTGTCTCAGCAGTGTTCTGGGTACAGCAACCCATGTGGGCCCTGGGGTTTCTGCCCAAGCAAAACCCTAAGGGCTTCATGGGTGGGGAGTAGGTTTCCCAAGACTACGTACCCCAAATCAGGGCACATAGTCTGGCTAAAGAGTTTTGTTTGGTATGAGAAGGGAGCCTGAAAAGGATAGACTGCAAATACATACAAATTCCCACTTTCAGTGTTGTATAGTGATAGTGGGGTGCCACATCTGGAATTGGGATCAGCCCAGAAGATCTAAGACATGGGTCGGCTGTAGGGCAGGCAGCGGCATCCCCTCTCTTGGCCCTGATCCTCGGGATTCCCTCTCCAGCCCTGGGAGGTCGGCAGCACCAGGGGTCCCGATGGCTGTCCCTGGTTCCAGGCTGCCTGCAAAAACAGCATCAGAGGAAAGAGGTCTCCTTCCTCAGGAAAGCCGAGGACCCAGCTGCTGGTACCCCAGTGGAGGGGCGAGACCCCCAATGCTGAGCTGTAGGCGTCACCCCAGTCTTGGGGGGTGGCTCAGGTGTTGCCACATAACACCTGTTTCCAGAAGGTGGGAGCTGACGCCCTTCCTGACCCTACCTCTTGGCTGTTTCAGGCTGGCAGGAGCCCCCTGACCAGCAGGACCCCACCAGGAAGTTGCCTGTCCAGCAGGCCGGGAACCAGGGGGTGTGCCAGGCCCATCCTGACCTGTGTGCTGCTCGCATTCACCCCTGCACTGGCCGGGCCTAAGCCTCAGCCTGGCGCTCTGTCAACTACAGCCTCACACTGAAGATGCTGCCAGGTTAGCCCTCCTGTCCCTGCTCTGGACGGAGGCTGCAGGGCCCCATGTCTGCTTGGCTGGAGTAACCAGGGTGCATGATACTGGAATGGGAGGAGCCTAAGCCCAGCCCCTCTGGGACAGATGAGGGCATGGAAACCTGGAGAGGACAGGGCTTGCCCGGGTCACATGGCCAGTAAACGCAGGGCCAGCATCTGGACCCACTCCAGACACCATCACTTCCTGGAGGAAGTGACGCCAACAACAGGTTTTGACCGAGTGCATTTGTGGCACCTGCCTTTGTATTGTCACCTCATCCACTTTCTCATATGCTTCTCTCACAGCTCCCCGAGGTGTGCACCATTTATATGCCCATTTTACAGATGAGGAAACTGAGGCTTAGAGAGTTTCAGACACCCAATCATTAAGTGGCAGAGCTGGGTCTAAAACTCCACACTGTGATAAGGACGGGGATAGGGGAGAGGGCAGGGGACGGACTGGTGATGCCATGAGGCTGGTGTGGAAGGTGGTCCGAGTTCTTGGGAACCAGCAGGAAAAAAGACACAGAATCAGGTTAGCAGGACGTATGTCTCTACTTCTCTAGGGTGGACATGTAGAAGGTGCTTCATATTTACTGACTTGGCTTGTACATCCCCTCTGATGTTTATAATAGTCCCTCTTTTGGGGACTTCCCTGGTGGTCCAGTGGGTAAGATGCTGCACTCCCAATGCAGGTGGCCCCGTTCAATCCCTGGTCGGGGAACTAGATCCTGCATACATGCTGCAACTAAAAGTTTGCATGCCACAACTAAGAGTCTGCATGCCACAACTGAAGATCCCACATGCTGCAACTAAGACCCAGCACAGCCAAAATAAATAAATAAATAATAAATAAATATTTTTTTAAAAGTCCCTTTTTTAACTATTTGTGTTCTGGGACCTCTAATTATGCCAAGATTCTGGTGGGTGGAACGAGTGCCCTATTGCAATAGCCCTGGGCAGCAGGAGCTCAGAGTTTGGTGTGCAGTGAGTGCTTGGTAATGAGACTGAATGAAAGACCACATGACACAGTTCAAATAACTCACAGGCAGCAGCTCCTTATCACCTTCTCTGTCCAGCTAGTATTTTCTTGATAACTGCAAATGTAGACATTCCCTACAACTAGCGAAGCAGATCTGCTTTGGAGAGATATGAACCTTACCAACTGGGAACTCTGGGCTCTGCCCACCCACCCTGGCAGGAGACCACCTCCTCTGAAATGGGGATGCAGATTGGTCCTTATCATCAAGAAAGTTAGGAAAAAGGACCAGCATCATCTTGGGGGGAATAGCTGGAGCTCTCAGCGACCAAGAGGTTAAAGACACTGGTCCAGGAGAGCTTGGTTAATAGTGGTGTGTAGGGCAGTGAAGGGCAGTGGCGGCGGTGGTGGTGGAGTGATCCCGAAAAGTGACTGTTAGGAACTGAATTTTGTCCCACAAATTCATATGTTGAAGCCTTAACCCCAAACGTGACTGTATTTGGAGATGGGGCCTCCAGGGAGGTAATTAAGATGGAATGAGGTCATCAGGGTGGGGCGCTGATCCGATAAGAGTTAATGTCCTTATAAGAAGAGGAAGAAACACCAAAGATCTCTCTCTCTGTCCCATGTGCACACAGAGGAAAGGCCATGTGAGGACACAGGGAGATGGTGGCCATCTAGTAGCCAGGAAGAAAGCCCTCACCAGAAATCAACCCTGCAGTCACCTTGATCGTGGACTCCCCAGCCTTCAGAACTGCGAGCAATAAATGTCTGTCATTTAAGCTGCCCACCTTATGGTATTTTGTGTGGCAGCCCCATAAGGCTAATACAGAGGCAAGGCGGCATCTGCTGATGGGAGGGTTCGGCTTGGATGGTGAGGATGATGTTGGTAATGTAAATATTTCCATTTACAAGTGCAGCAGAAAGTAAAATGAATGATTTTACTGTCAAATTTTGAGAATTGTGTTCCACCTGTGTTATGTGGCTGCAGATCTTAGGCCCAACACTCAAAGACTCAGATCTAAGTAGTAGCTGTCTGCTGCCTGGGATGTAGAATTCCAGGGGCCCAGGGCTGGGTGCAGCAAGCCTGCCAGCCAGCTGCGGGACACACTCCCTCAGAGATGCTCTTGCATCTCTGTTGTGAAGCTGGGCAGGCAAAGGAAGGGACCCTGATGCTGTGCTCTTCCTCTCCTCTCTCACCACCCACCAGCCCCCTTGGAACTCATGGGACTGTCTTGGGAATTAAAGCAGCGGTGCATGTCTGTGTGCGTGCGTGCATGTGTGTGTGTGTGGGGGGGGGTGTGGTGTTCTTCCCAGAATAACCTAGGGTGGCAATGGGTGGTCCAGAGAAAAGATCACGTCACCATCGAGAATATCACCACGTCCACAGAAGACCAAACAGCAGCTGCAGGTATAGATAGAAGTCACAAGCCAACACATGTGCACACACATGTGTACACACCACTCTCTAAGGAAACCACGAATCCATCAAAAAAGGGAGCACGCAGTCCTAGGTGTGATGCATGACAGACTGAAGAAGAAATGAAGGTGTGGTGACTCAGGAACCCGATGGCTGGTTGGGCACAGGACACACACAGTCCAGGGATACCAGGCCTGCTGTGCTTTCCACAGGTACCTTCCAAACCCGCTCTGCAAGCAGTTCTAAAGGGGGACTTCATATTCACCTGTCATGTGCGACAGGTTGGTCCTTTGGCATCAGCTTAGTGACACCTTTGGAGGGAATGTACTCCTTTGATGGGTATGCATTTTAGAGAGTGAATTTAAATTAAGGCTGTAGTTATGTAAATGGATTGAAGGAACACATGGGCTGGGGGCTCTGGAAGGTGGGATCAGACGTCATGCTGTGTGTACACCCTGTGTCAGAGCAGAACAGAATAAACTGACTTTACTTTTCACACCCCCAGGTACCCCTGCGTACATGCCAGCCTGAGACCAGGGACAGAGCAGAACGCCAGGGCAGGCTGTCTGTGGGTGGGGTCCTCACATTTCCATTACAGAAAAGCTGTGGGCATGTGGGGCATGGCTCTGCCGTCCATCACATATTGCTTAGAACATCCTGGGCAGAACCTTCCATAAATCAAGGGTGGGAGAGGCAGTGAACCAAGCACGTTAGCTAGAGAAAGCGCTACTTGAAAGATGATCTGCTGTCATTCCCAGACCATGAATCACCTCCGTTGGCAGGTGGGGCAACACATTTAGCAGGAGCTTCAGAGCCAGACAGGCCTGGGTTCCAGTCACAAGCGCAGACCAGCTGTGTGGCCTTGGGGACTTCCTATCATCTTCAAACCTGAGCTTCTTTATTTGTGAAATGAGACCAGCGTTGCAGAGGTGGGGACGGGTAGAGGTGCTGTGTTGGGAATTCTCCAGGTGCCCGGGGCTCAGAAGGGCTGGCGTTGGCGTGTGGTCATGCCAAGATGGCCCAACTGCCCTTTGGATATTGCATCGGCATCCACAGCCCTGCATGGCGAGCATGCCCAGCTCAGCTCTGGTCCTGCAGTGACCACATTGTGAGGTATTGCTGAGGTTCACGCCCCGTGGTGTATGGATTGAACTGCCATCATCAAGGGCTTGTTTTTTTTTTTTTTTTTTTTTTTTTTTTGCGGTACGCGGGCCTGTCACTGTTGTGGCCTCTCCCGTTGCGGAGCACAGGCTCCGGACGCGCAGGCTCAGCGGCCATGGCTCACGGGCCCAGCCGCTCCGCGGCATGTGGGATCTTCCCGGACCGGGGCACGAACCCGCGTCCCCTGCATCGGCAGGCAGACTCTCAACCACTGCGCCACCAGGGAAGCCCCCTCAAGGGCTTTTAACACATCAAAAGGTGTTAAAATCGATAAGTGGCCTTGAGGGTTTTGTTTTTAAGTACATATATGCATAATCTTTCCCTTGGTCAAGCTCATCCGGTGCTGGCTTTGGGTGCTCAGAGATCCTAGTGAACATACCAGTCATCAGGGAAATAAACAGCCATTAGGCTGGAAACAGACGCGTCAACATAGGCACAACCCATTAATGTGATCACTGTGGAGCTGGTCCATGGACTTTGCTGAGACAAATGTATCTGGGCGGTGCGGGGTGGGAAGGGGATGACAAGAGAATAACATTAATTCAGAGGTTGTCGTATTGGGTTGCAGTTTTATTTGCTTCTTGAGATAGTGCTGACCAAATGCCCTGCAGCTTATTACTGACCAGGCAGTTCTGGAGTGGGTTTGGGAGAGCAAAGGGACGGGGTCTGGGACACAGGGAGCTGGGGTGGACTCCCCTGCAAATACAAATCAAGGAGAAGTTTGAAAACACAGGCATAAAAGAAGGAGTGCGGGAGTGGGGTTGAGAGTGGAGGGAGCTGCTGCGCTGGCTGAAGAAAGTTCAGGAAAACTTCCATGTCAAAATGCTTTCCCCCTAAGGGATTCGCTGATGCATTTCCCTTTTAGAAAAGCGTTCTTTTCTGCTCTCGGGAGCTTAATTTCATTCGGAATGAAAAATGACGAGAGTGAATTGGACGAGCGGCTTGGACCCAGCCTGAACCGCTAGCTCAATGCACTTCATGTTTATTTAGCTGAAAGCCTGAGTGGGAAGCAGTTCCCTGCACCAAAGGAGAGGAAAGACGGGCATGGGGTGGGCAGGGAGGGTCAATGCACGGGTGTGTGGGCGTGGGCAGGCTGCTAATTCAGACGGGGTCCTTGAGGTGCCGGGAGAGGGGGCCGAGAGGGAGAGGCCACCTCTGCTGGGGGATCATGCCACACCCTCCCTGGGCCGCCTGGACCCCTCAGGATGTAACTGCACGTGGCAGGCTGTCCTCACTCTCTGAGCATCCCCAGACGTTGGTCAGAACTGTCACCCACACCTCCTCCAAGCCCAGCAGTCGACTGTACAACGGCAGGTCCAAAGTGCGAGGGGGGCCAGCTTACCAGCAGGCTGGGCAGGCTCCTAGATCCAGGGTAGGCTAGAGGAAGAGAAAGCTGGACCCCTGGAAAGCCAGACTGACCCTCAGTTCTACCTGGCGCTCATTAGCACCAACATCTTTGCAGTTCAAGTAGCCCAGTCAATGGTTCTTACTTTAACTGCATGAGAAATAGAACTAAAGGGAAACAGAGGAAACAGCCAGCACCTCGTGCGATCTAAGTGGCTCTGTTTTCAAAGCAGGTGTGGGAAGTTTCCGTTTTCAGGAACGACATCAAGGCAGGGGTGGGAAGGGAGCTTGTGCTAAAGTTGTGGATATCTTGCCACATGGGCCAGGAGGGAGCAGCCACTGGCGGTAGTTTTTGCTTTCTTTCATTGTTTCATTTTTATAGCTCCTAGAATAAAGGACAGAGACGAAAGTTTCTCCATGCTAAGATAACATTCCTATTTTTCACGTGAGTGCAGTCTGGGTTTGGAAATGCACCAGATCAAGGTGAGACTGGTCGTATGTGCTGGACCTGGAGAGAGGACCCGTGGGGAGGACGTGCTGGCCCCTGGAAATGCATTTCTGATGCACGTGTAGTCGAGAGACCTTCCTGATCCCAGAACCCAAGCCGCGGCCAGTCAGGCAGGAATGGGGGGCTCTAGCATCAGGTTAGCTGTGGCCTCAAACATTGGCTCCAGCTCCTACAACTAAAGATTTCAAAACGAAGATTTTTCCCTTTGTTCATGGAATTGTCCCGTTCCTTTATGTACTTCTGTACTTAGAAGTGGAAACGTATTCTGAAAGCCAGCTGATTTTTATCTGCTGCACGTTTTCATGGGCCTGTGCCTGGCGTGAACAGTCTTGTCTCAAATATAGGGTTGCTTTGGAGAATGGGGTAGAAAGCCTGTGTGCTGTTTGGGGTTTAGAAAAGCTTTTGGTAAAGCTTGGGTTATGATATTTAATAACTTGCTTAAATGTTTTGTTTGTTATCCCAAAATTCATAATCCAAATATCTTGTTCATAAATCAACAGCAATAACAAGGAGAATCATAAAAAATGGGGGAGCAAGGCAATCAAGCCAGGACCCCCTTTGGCACTGAAGGCTTACGGTAGCCACGAGGAGATGAACGGCCTTGCACTTGGACGGATGCCTCCTCAGCGCTGTCTGAGAGCACTTTGGGGCCATGAAGGGGCCAGAGAGATGGCAGGCTTGGGGCCCTTCATTCTCGTTCAGCCCTGGTGCTCAGAGGGAAGGGGAGTGGTCCCAGAGAGAGCCTGAGCTTTGTGGACACCCGTGGATTTGAAACCCTGCCCAGATATTTCTGCCTGGGTGACACCAGGGAAATGGTTTACTTGCTGAGCCTCAGCTTTCTCATTGGCAAAATGGTAGTGGTGGTACCTGCCCCTCAGGGTGTTGGAGGATTAGGGAGGGGGTGCTTGACGAAGCAGGCCCTTGGCAAGGAGTAGCCGAACCCTCTTCTGGGGCTGTGAGCTTCTCCCAGCTCCCCCAGAGAAGCTGGTGTCCCCCTTTTTCTGTCCCAGACAAGTGGACAGTCAAGACACAGTGAACATGCCTATGGAATTCCCATTGCCTTTTCCTGATCCGTGTGGACGGGATGGTGCCAATTCACAAGCACGCATCCACGCGGGTTCACATGATGAGTTACCCTCATTTCCGACCGTCTCCAGCGAGCAGGGCCTCCACAGATTCTAGCATAAAGTTGTTTCTGCCCCAAAGCCACGTCACCAAGTAGCTAATGTTCTGTAGACAAATATTAAAATATACCAGAGAAGCTTGATTTTACAGGAACCCCACTGTGAGTCCTGTGGTGGCCTGAAGACCCATCACAGGACCCCAAACCACCGGTTCCTGTCACTGCTTTAGAAAGGCTGCATTTCTGTGCACTGGGTTCCCTTCAAGTCCCGTGCAGATGCCAATGAACAGGGAGGGCACTAGCGTGAAAACGTGCCTCTGTCGGACCCCCCCGTGTGGTGCCCTCCTGGAAGGTGGTGCCGATCCAGAAGTCCGTGGCTGTTGCCGATAAATGGCTGTCTTACCCCTCCGAGCGCTGGCAGGGACTCTCTGATGTCACCGGTGACTACGCTGGATTGGCTCCTGCGCCATAGTGGTCATCTGGAACTTTCTAGAACTTCCTTCCTCTTGGGACAGCCTGGCAGTCTGTGGCTTCTCAGCTCAGTTGAGTGGGGCCCTAGCCCATTCTTTTTTTTAAGAATAAATTTATTTATTTATTTTTGGCTGTGTTGGGTCTTTGTTTCTGTGCGAGGGCTTTCTCTAGTTGCGCGAGCGGGGGCCACTCTTCATCGCGGTGCGTGGGCCTCTCACTGTCGCGGCCTCCCTTGTTGCGGAGCACAGGTCCCAGACACGCAGACTCAGTAGTTGTGGCTCACGGGCTTAGTTGCTCCGTGGCATGTGGGATCTTCCCAGACCAGGGCTCGAACCCGTGTCCCCTGCATTGGCAGGCAGATTCTCAACCACTGCGCCACCAGGGAAGCCCTCTAGCCCACTCTTGCAGCCACGTTCCCCATGCCCCCTGCTGCCGCCTGCAGTCCTACCCCGAAGGGAGAAAGACTCCCTATCTCCTGCCCCCATCTCAGTTCCCCAGGTCTCCCCTCCTTCCTTGGCTTGTTCCCAAAGGCTGGCAAAGCCTGTTGAACAGAACATGTTGTAAGGGAGGCATTTAACGCCCTGCACCTGATACTTATTAGCTGTGCAGTGACAGTGTGCACACCCCTGGGCTGCTTTCCTCCTGATATCTGATGGGGCTTAATACTGCTTCCTGCCTTGCCAGCTGCCCCCAGAGAGCCGAATCTCCAAAGCCTTTCTGTAACCACGCCCCTCCACCCCACCCCTGCCCCAGGGCTGATTCTGGTTCCTCTCCCTTGGTGTTGAGATAAGCAAAGTGTGGGATGTGAAGAGGATGAATCCAGGCTGTGTGTTAACATGGAAGCTGGATCAGAAAGCTCAGCCCTGCTGACCAGCTGGAGTGAGGGCCGAGGGGCCCCGCAAAGGGACACCCTCTGAGGACTCCCCTTGGTCCTTGTGAGACTGTGTCCTCCACGGGTCCTGCAGGAGCACATCCACTCTCCTCCTTGGAGAGAGAACTGAGAACAAGGAGCTAGGAGCGAGGTTCCCTTCCCCCCCGAAGCTCTGACCCTGGAGCAGGCACTGCAGTGAGTAGAATAGATTTACGTGAATGAGGACAACACAGTGTTGGGAGACTCTGATGGTGCCTGTTGTAGAGCAAGGGATGCTTTTTCCCAAGCAAACGACGGCTCCCCATTCCCCTGGTCCCTGAGGTCCTGCCTGTGCTAAGGCAGAGGGGTCCCTGCCTGTCAGCCCCTGGGGACGAGGAGGACAATCAAGTGACACTTCCACCTGGAAGGCACCAAGCTCCCCCTCACCAAACACCGAAACAGCATTTCCCCAACCCGCAGAGACCCTGGAGTGTCTGTGCAGAGGGATGGAAATTGGGTTTCAATTGATTCATTTTTCCTCCAGATTAGGTTTGCATTGAGCAGGGGGCAGGTGGGGAGAGATGGATCAGCGTGGGTGCCTGGGACGCCCTTTTCTCACAGCTCAGCATTCTCCCTCTCTGCTCTCATGCTTGGCAAAATCCACAACGTGGGTACCCCCAACCGGGACCCCAGACAGGGCCAGTCCACTGACAGGAGACTCAGTCAACAGCAGGTACTTGGGCCAGGTGTGTCACCTGGGGTCCCTGATGAGAATCGGCGGTTCTTAGGTGGGCTCTGTGGGTGGGGTGGGTGAGCACAAGAGAAAGAAGGAGCTGCCTTTGCTGGAGGGGCAGGTCCCACAGTGTTCCTCCCAGAGGCTTCCCGGTGTGGGGGCCATGCTGACCATTGGCTACATCCTGTTTCTCCAACCATGAGCTTCTGGGATGGGAGAAATCGAGGACAAGAGAGGCCTCACATTTTGTTTTCCCACAACACACACACTTGTCGAGGGCATCTTAAAGGGGAGCACTCCTACACGCATGCTCATAGCAGCTTATTCCCAACAGCCAAAGCTGGGAACAGCCCAAGTGCCCATCCACAGATGAGTGGATAAACAAAACGGGGTGCGTCCACCCAATGGCAGGTTACTTGGCACAAAGCAGGAATGGGCTCTGACACTTGCTATAACACAGTGAACCTTGGAAACACTATGCTGAGTGAGCAAAGCCAGACACAAAAGACCCCATATGGAATGATTCCTTTTATATGGAATGTCCAGAATAGGGAAATCGATTGGGACAAAACACAGATTGGTGGTTGGCCAGGGCTAGGGGAAGGGAGAGCCTGGGGAGTGGCTACCTAATGGGTATGGAATTTCCCGTTCGCGTGATGAACACATCTTGGAACTAGATTGTGAAATACCACTGAATTGTTCACTTTGAAATGGATAATTTTATAGGAGGTGCAAACTACTATGTAAACAATAAATAAGATACAAGGATATATTGTACAGCACAGGGAATATAGCCAATATTTTATAATAACTATAAATGGATCATAATCTATAAAAATTTTGACTCATTATGTTGTTCATCTGAAACGAATATTGTAAATCAACTATACCTCAATTTTAAAAAAAGTTTAAAAAGTAAAGACAGAAAAAGAAATAAAAGGGATAATTTTACATTATGTGAATTTCACTTCAAGAAATTTTTGAAAAAATTAAATTAAAAAAAGAACACTCTAGAAATAAGGGAACTGTATTGGGATACAGAGATGGGGAGGATGGGGCGGGGGGTCTGAGTCAACTGCCTTGCATTTTTCCACCCATTTAACATTCTTATTTTTGTATCTGGCTACAGGGAATGACAGGGTAACTGGCGTTTTTTTGTTTATTTGTTTTTTGCCTTTGATGGTTTCCCCTCACCTTTCCCCTGCTCGTGGAATTTCAGTAATTTGGATGTGCATCCAGTTGTCAACTGTACTCAGCAGTATCCTTGGTTCTGAGAAATCAGGAGACCCTGGATCCATCTGCAAACATTTAAGTTTTCATGGGCAGGTATCTCCACCACAATGTGCCAAGAGTGGGACAATTTCAAGGCAAGTGTGACCAAGACGAAGGCAAAGATCTCACCCACAGGCGCCCGCATCCTGTCTCTGACCCTGTCCCTGCCCTCGTCCTGGGCTGTGGGCTATGATGTGGACCAAGGGGTAGGCATGTGGAGGTGCAGCAAGGCTGGAATGGGGAGGAGATGTAAAATGCCGTGATATCAGCATCCTATCAAACTTGCTCAGATCGTTCAACTCGGACTTGGCCTAAGCAATCACATAATTTGATCCCACGATGCCAGCAGGCAACGGAAACTCAGTCTCGTTTCTCAGAATTCTGAGAATCAGACTGGTTTCTATCTTACTCTATGGCACCCTGGGTCATTTGCGAGGCTAAGCTCCTAAAATCTTGCAGATGTGCGGCAGGGGCAGGGGACACAGAGAGATGGGAGAGGCCCGTGTAGAAGGAACATTCAGAGAGTTGATGGCCCAACATGCACTCATTCCAAAGCATGCTCCAAGCACCCCCAGCTAAGCACCGCCTGGGCACTACGGATGAACGTCTTTCCCTGGGCAGGTGTGTCCACCTGTCAACTCAACCTTCCCATCTGGACATGTCCCAACGTTAACCCATCCAAAACCAAATCTCCGAGAGCCAACTTGTCCCTATTTCCTTGAGTGACCTCCACTTGCTCAGACCATGACTCTAGGGACAGCTGAAGCTTGTGTCTTTCTCTCATGCCCCACACACGATCCATCAAGGCCATGGGAGTCCACCCTTGAAACAGCTGGACTTCTACCGTTCATCACCTTGGCTGTAGCCAAGCAAAACCTTCCACCTGGTCCAGCTGCTTCACTCTGGCCTAGGACACACTGTCTGTTGGCAACATGGCAGCCAGTGTGATCGATTTCCAAGTAAGTTGGATGGTGCCATGACCTGGCTATAAACCCCTCCAACACCCCCATTTCACTCAAAGTAAAGCCAACATTCTCAGAAGGCCCCATCTGGCCTCCCCTTACTTGTTCTCTTCCAGAGTGTCCTCCTCGCTGTTCCACCTTTGGGTCTTTGCTCAGGTGTCACCTCCTCTGTGAGGCCTGCTCCCCACTTTACTTAGCCTCCAAGCACCCCTCTGTCCCCTCCCTCAGTCCCTGGGAGCTCCTGGGGCAGCACTTTTGTGCGTCTTGTTCTCCTCTGAATCCTCAGCCCCCAGAACGGTGCCTGACACGTGTTGGAAAGCAGTGAACTCTCACTGAACATCTGGATGATTGAAAGGAAAATGAAAAAGGCAGTCACAGCCCTCCAGGTGTCCCCAGGCCACCCAGGAGGACTGATAGGGGAACAAACACTCACAAGGCAGAGAGAAGTCATGGGTGCAGAGGTCTGCCCCATCTGTCTATCCATCCAAAGAAAGTCCCCCCATGACTCAAGCTATCCCAACCCACCTTCCCTTTCCAGACCCAACTTCCCAAGAGGGTAACCCCAAAACCACTGCCCCCTTTTATGCTCTCACATTCACCCGCATGCTGATGTCTGGCCCTTCCATGCTGGTCAAGCTGCTGTCGTGGGACCCCCCAGCTACAAAATGTGACAGATGTTTCTCTATCCTTATTGACAGCACCTCTCACATGATCAGTTGCTCCCTTATTCCTGACACTCTCTGCCTCTGGTGGCCCCCACACCCCAGCACTGTGTCTGGTTGTTCCTTCTTCCATTTCTGCTTCCCCTGGGCTCTGCCTTCACATCACTGGTCTTCCCAGACCAGCTGCACTCCAATGGGATGAATTATTCACCTCCGTGTTTCCGGTCCCCCTAAATATAATGACCCCAAATCGATATGTCTGACCCAGCACCTTCCCTGATTTCAGAGTTCATCAGAGAAATCATGGGGAGAGGTAGAGCGTTCTAGACAGAAGGAACACCTTGTGAAAAGCACAAGTCCCGAAAGGGAAATAAGTATTGCAAACTTGTATTAGGAACTGGGTTGTTCAGTGTGGATAAAAAATACTGGGAATGAGGAGAGGTGAGCAATGTATTAGGCCAGGGGAGAGATGCTGGGAGGATGTTGCCTCCATAGGAAATAGTCAGGTGAAATCAATCATGGGCATCTTCTTATTACTTGCACATCTGGGAAATCATGCACCAGAACCTGTAACCTCTGGCCTTCTGCCACCCATCATATCCTCAAAGAAACCCCCTCTAGAGGCAGAGAAAGGGGCACCAGACTTCTCTGATGGGTCTGGCACAGCTCTCTGCCCACTCTCTAGTCTCAAGTCCAACTTGGTGGCAGTCCGTGTGTAGAGAGAGCTATCCTGGGGCCCCCTGGTTGGCCCAAATCTTTGTCCATTCAAGGCTGAGAAGCTGAAGGCAAAGGGATGGAGAGGAGCATAGAACGTTCTCAAAAACAAGATCTTATGTCTCCCCTGCAGATTAGTGGAGACGCAAGCACCAGTTTTGTTGACCACTCAGCATTGAGATCCTGCGGGCTTGTCTAGCCTCAGCAGCCATCGAAGAAGCCAAACACTCAAGCCGCCAGGAACAACCCCCCTCCTTTACCCTTAGCCGTCCAGAGTGAGGCCTCCAAAAGCAGCCCTGTCTTTTCTGTTGAACCCACAGTTCACTGTCTCCTTTCTTTCCAGGCTGGTGACAGCCGATGGGCTGCTCTTTTCCACGTGAGGTTGGAACCACTGGTCCAGCTTCCTGGCTCAGGGGACAGGTCTCCAGGACCTCACCTTTTGGAGTCACCTTTAAAGCTGCTTCTAGCACTCAAAGCTACCTCTCTGCTCTTAGCCTCTGGTTCGGAGCTTCCCCCAGAAAGTGGTGTATTTTATCTTTATGTGTCAGGATTTATATAAAAAGGGGATAGTTCAACTCTAAATGTAATGAGTTGGAAGAACAGCTCTCTGGTGGCTTTCTCTGGTGAACACGGCATCAATAACATTGATTGCTAAAAATAACTAATAACGCGGGGCTAGGGGTGGCCAGGGACTGCTCCAACCCCGCCCCTGAAAGGGATACGAGGAAAGCCAGCTCTTGCCTCTGAACACAGGCTCCTCCAACAGCTGAGTGCCTGGTAGTGTTCAGCCAGAAGAAGGAGAAGAAAAAGCCCAGTGGGTGCTGACGGGGGGAGGGACGGCAGGACCTTCTAAGCCTTGGAGGTCCTGCAGGGGATGAGCCTTGGTTTCCACACCTGGAAAGTGGAGATTCATGACTCTTCTTGCTGTGCCAACATCATAGGTTTCTTGAGGGGTTGCAATTACATGGCCCTTGTGCGGGTCTTAGCCTCCTGCCTGGCACATGGGGAACAGTTCCATACACGCTTGAGGTTGCAATGCTTATTCTCGATACAGTCAAGGGAGGGACTCCAGGCACAAGCAGTTAGTAAGTGGAGTCTGAGATTGAGACAAATGACCCTCAGTAGGGGACTTCTGTGGTCAGGCCCAAGGGAAATAAATGGTTTTTAGGATTAAGGGTCACCCAACTCAGAGAAGCTATAGTGTTTGACAAGGCAGATGGACAAGCATAGATTATGTGCATCTCATTTACCTCCAGAGGCTTCTTCTCTGGGTTTGACAACTACTGGAGGGAGATGCTCCGCCACACATGCAAAATCAATTCCTGCACGTCCTCAGCTCTGGTCACTCTGCCCTTGACAATGCTGGCTGGCTTCTCCCAGCAACGGGCAGCATGCTTGAATAGGTATCTATGCCGGGGTGAGGGGGGGCTCTTCAGCTGGTGGGTCAGCTCAGCCTGTGTGGCTTCCTGCCTTTCTAGAAGGATTCACTTGCTTGACCTCTCCTCATGCTTCTCACCCCTATCCTGGGATTTAGGAGAGGAAATGCAAATAAAAGGTGAGGTGTTAAGGGCTGAGGGAGTGAAGGACCGCAATAAAATGTTAGCCTTCAGTTAAGGAAGAGAGCTATTTGGCTGGCCCCAAACAAGTCTAAGTTAATAGAGATGAAATAATGTTTTTTAAAATTAATAGCATAAACGTCAGCTCTGATGGCTGGGGTACTAAAGCATATGGTCGCTGGAGCACTCTTTGTGAGGTTATTTTCTGTCTCATGTTTGCCTTGGGTATGTGGAAAGACCTACGGCTCTCTTTGGAATGCCTCATTTTGGATTCTGGGGTAACTTCATCAGTTGAGTTGGAGTGTGAGAGATGAGAAAGTTGTTGTGGAGTTGCATTCAGTTAGCTCGTCCACATGGATTTGTAATTAAATATAAGAGGTATTTGCAGCACTTTGCTTCAAGTGTGGGAATTTATTGAAGTACCTTGCAAATGCTCCTGGTCGGGGATACTCCTCGTCTGAGCAGTATCATTAGCTCACCCCCTCGAATCCAATAGTCCCTTATTGCATTAGCATCAGGTCCTGCAGGGCTCTGGAATGGCTCACTGCCTGGAAAGCAGGACCAAACACCGAATTATCTCTGAAGTCTCCCTTGATTTCTGTTCTCAGGGACAGGCAGCAGTGTAGGAGAGTCCCTGTACTCATGGAGCACAGAGGGAACACAGCCCTTTCCCCTGACCACTTCCAGAACTTTTCCGGATGGCCCCATGTGGCTCCTCCACGTTCAGTGGGAAGAGAGGGAACTGTCTTCGCAGGCTGGAGCTGCGTGTGACGGTCTGATGTAAAAGTTTTACCATGGAGCAAAACCTTGAATTTCACAATGCTCAGTCTTGCTACTGGGCTGGAGACATGGGTTTGACCATAACAAGCTCCCACAACCTAATGAGATTTTGCAACTTAGAAACCCCAAAGCCAGACCCTGGAGCCCCAACTCCAACTTTGCCCAATGCCTAGTTCTGAGGCTTTCATGGGTGATCACTGTTTCGGGGTTACTCTAAATTGTTATGAACCTTCAGTCATCATTGCAAAGTAAGAGGGGGTTTGTTTTAAAGTCAAAGGAAGCCACGGACTCCAAGGACACCAGGACACATCAGAGGACAGGACTTAACGAGCATCTACAGGTGGTGACTGGGAGAGAGGCAAGATGAAGACGATCAGTGTGTACCCTTCACAGAGCCAGAAAGTATGGTGGGACCACTCACACCTCCAGTGCAGCATTTATCACACTGCATCTTGATTGCCCTGCCCCACTACCCTGAAAGCAACCAGAGGACCCGAGCCTGCCCCTGAATTGTACCAGTAGCACTGGCACATAGAAGGTTCTCAATAAATACTGAAGGAATTAAAATGTTAGTCTATAATGATAATATATCTATGCTCACGCTTATACTTGGCACTGTACACACAAACACACACACACCATGTACTGCCTCTAGAGGTGTTCAGTGCTTCAGAGGGTAACACTGGGCTTCTCTCACTGGATAATGAGAGAAGAGCAGTATGCCGAATGCTTAGAACAGATCTTTTTGCTTTCTTTCCTCCGCTCAGTTCTGCCACCAGAGACCTCTTACTATTGTATTCTGATTCCACCAATGTGAAGCCGCATTTGGGGTGGGGGGAGAAATCGCCTGCTCCCTTTATATTAGGCAGATAAGAAGCAAATAGACTTCATTTTGGAATCTGGCCTTTCTTTTGGGAGTTGGTATAAAAGATAATTCCTCTCTGAAAGCCTTCCTTTGGCTTTATGGGGTTTTAGATTTTCCCTCGTCCTTGATCCCCACCCCTGAAAAGAGGCCCCTGAAGCACTTGCTTGGCTGGAACATCAGAGATGCAGGTCTCAGGAGCCTCTTCTCTTTTACGATGCTGCTATTATTAATGCCTTACATTTACATTACATTCCACAGTTTTCCAAAGCCACTTAAAGGTATTGCCTCATTTAAACCTTCCAACAACCCTGTAAGGTTGGCAGGGAAGGTCCCATCATCTCCATCTAATGGGTAAGGAAACTGAGAGCCTGGGGAGATAGTGACTCACACAAGGTCACATAGGGATCAGCATCAATTGTCCCAGTTCCTTATCTGCTGCTCACGCCAAGACACTCTTTGTTTCATTAACCTGCTGCTTCAGGGGGATGATGAATAAGCCAGAGGGCTACTCTGTAGCAATGGTGTGGTCCCCAGATGAGCCAGAGGGATGAGATGAGACACATGGGGAGGGCTGTTAGGGAGGTATCCTCATTAGAATTTCAGCCTCAGCACTGATTCAGGATGGGGAACTGAATCAGGGATGAGAGAGAGAGCCCTCAGCTGGCATGGAGTTGGCTAGAACTTGGGAGGCAATGACACTGTCTCACATATGGTTATCCATCCAGCTGCCAGGACAGGTAAGTATTTATATTGCAGGCCACTAGTGTCTCCAACTGTGACTACATGGCTGCCTCATACAGTTAGAAAAGCACAGCCAATTGAACTAGCTTTCTACTCCCCTTCAATGGGTCACTGCTTTTTCCTAAGTTTCTCCACATTTGAAACCCCTCGGCAGAATTTTGGACTGGAGGGCCATCTAGAAGATTAGAACAGGCACACCTGTCATCAAATCCCGGCATCAGATAGCTGTACCCTAATTCTGTAGATGCCTTCACTTCCCAGAGAAACAAGGAAAGACACGGGGTGTGAGAGAACAAGAGTTCAGCACCACGGACAGCGACGCAAAGGGGCCTCGGGCTGCCAGCCACCTCCCGAGCTCCAGGCTGGGGGCTGGTGACACGGCCTCCGCTCATCTCTGTCCAATGCCTAGAAGCACATGGCACTCATTTATCACCTGGAAACAGCAGACAGTGCTTATAAAGGCTCATGTCACCACTGATCTGCCTTCAACAAATCTGAAACACGATTGCTTGTCGCTTGTTTTAATTCATTTCCCCACCAGCCCTCTGTTTGAATAACTTCCTAAAATTTTGTTCATCAGGAGGAAGAGGTTCTTCCCTGGAGGTAGGTAGACTAAGATTTGCTATGGAATAGATCAATACTCAGTACAAACAGCCTGATTTTCTACTGGATAATGATGTGTGTAAGCTTTGCTCAGAGCCCAGTTCACCTTTCCAACCTCACTTGTTCCATGTCAGAGGCTCCACATGAGAGAGAATGGTCACTACGGGACATGCTCAGATTGGGGGATCTTCTTGGAGGCTACAGTTTTACCTGACACCGGTGGCTGGGGCCCGTGAGACGTGCAGTATGCAGATAAATTCTGCCGTGTGTGTGCCGCAGGGTCTCAAATGCTAGAAATGCATTTGGAGGAAATCCTGCCTGCCCACAGCAGATTTTCCAGATCCTGGCAACTGGAGCATGTTAAGGATGAGATACAGCTGCCAGGTCTGATTTCTAAAATCAAGATTCGTTTTGTGGGGAGGGCAGGAGGAAAAACTTAATGCACAGCCTGGCAAGGTGAGGGAGGGAGGATGCCTGCCGCCTTGGCCACTTTGTACATTTTGAGTGGGAGCCAATTATTTTCCAGCTTGGGGAAGGGGGAGGGGCTTCCATGAAAATCTGGGATAAGCATTGCCTGACTTCAAAGTCAAAACTGTGGGGTCTGACTAAGATACGGTGCTGAGCGAAGGATCAGAAGTTGTTGGTTTACGTTTTGGGCTATTTGTTCTTCCCTGAGTTTTCAGCCATCCTGCCACTTCACTTGGTTTCCTGACCTGCCCACCCCCAGCCTTCCCCACTGCACACCACGCTATATCCATCCCACAGGGGACACGTGGGCCAAGAAGCTGCCCAGGGCATGGCTCGGGGAGTGGCCTGGCACCTATGCCCACCCCGGCCGAGAGTGATGGAGACTGTGTGAGAATGGCTAGTGTGTCCATGTGTGAGTGGGTGACAGTGCTTTACGAGAGTGCTGGGAAGTGTGGGATGCATGGGCAGGTTTGGGGGTATCCGTCTGTCTGTGGCAGGGCAATGAGAAAGTGCAGCTGTTTGTAAATAATGCCTAATTTTTTTTTTTTGGCGGTACGCAGGCCTCTCACTATTGTGGCCTCTCCCGCTGTGGAGCACAGGCTCCGGACGTGCAGGCTCAGCGGCCATGGCTCACGGGCCCAGCCGCTCCACGGCACGTGGGATTCTCCCGGACCGGGTCACGAACCCGCGTCCCCTGCATCGGCAGGCGGACTCTCAACCACTGCGCCACCAGGGAAGCCCAATAATGCCTAATTAATGAGGTTTCACATAATAGAGGTGTCAGCATCGTTCCCAGTAGTGATGACCATCTCTATTCTTCCACTTTTCAGTTACAGCTTGTGAGGGTCGGGGGGGTCTGGGGTGGGGGAGTTGAGTGAGAAGGGGTTAGAGGAAGGCAGAGGCAGAAATGAGGTGAATAGGAGGAACTTTCGTTGCATTTAATATCAATTCATGTTGCAGACTGCTGACACAGCCAGATTCCACAGCTTAGAATTTATGGGGCTCCCTAGTGCACAGACTCAAAAAGAAAATACAAAAGAACTTTTAAAAAAATGACCTGCCATCAGCAAAAAAAGTTAAAAAGTTTTAACCCCCCCAAAAGGTACCAACATCACCACACACACACACACACACACACACACACACAATCTGATTTTGATTTTCTCATTTGGTTTAGGGCATTTAGTCTCATTATGTAATAATCACATCATTTGCCAGAGTCATGCCATGTTTCATTACTTTATGGCAGACTTTATATTAGATATATACCCCAAAATGATTAGTATAATGAGAATGTCAGGAAAAGGAATACACTGAAGAAAGGGCACAGTCTCCTGACCTGGAGGAGAGTGGTCCTCCATCCGTCCCCTCCCCAGGGAGCTGGGCTCCTGGGAAAGTGCCGGATGGAAGATTCCATGCCCAGACTGAGCCTCATGCGTCTGCCGCAGCCACTTTGCCATGGCTCTCTCCCTCCTCCTTTCTCCTCCACCACCAGCTGTGGTTCTTGCCCCCGATCTTGGCCAGCGTCTCCATTTCTGTGTTTGCTCATTTTCCTAGAGTGCCCTCCAAAGTCCACTGCCTTTCTTCTCTGGGCATGCACAGAGTTCCCTTTTCTCCCCTGAGCAGCCATGCTTGGGTCCCAGGCTTCCCGACCTGGAGGACTAGAGTCACACCAGAGCCAAATGCAAATGGCTTCCAGCAGATCTCTGACACCCTGGACTCTCTCTCGGGGACTCCGTGGCTGCACCTTCCACAGCTGCCGTGGGATCCCATTGCCAGCTCATCCCTGGCCAAGGTGTCCTCCACCATCCCGGAGCTGTCCCCTTTGAGGTAAAGGGAAGATGGAATCCATCTCTCCAGGGCCATGTGACCTCCGGGAGCCATCCCCGGGGCATCACTGAGACCCTTCCTAATTATCTCCGGCAGCCCCAGGGGGTTCTTGGGAACAGGCTGGGCTATGGCCTCCACGAGAAACAGTGATTGATGTAGGACAAACACATGGAAACCTGGTGCAGCTGTCATCTGTCATGGTGCTGGCCACAGAGCAAGGTGGCCATATGACACAATGGAATGTGTCTTTTCCAGGATGGGGGATTGGGCCTGAGTTATGTTTTATTTACAGCAGGCAGGGCTGGCCACACTGACCCCTGTGTAGATTCTGGCCCACCTGGGGTAGCCTTCAAAAAGCTGAGCCTTTGGAATCAGGGACCACAGAAGCTGACAGGGTGACTCAGTGGCCCGGGACGCTTCCTTCCACCCACTCTTCAGAATTCTGGACAGAGTTCTGGACAGACAAGCAGAAAAGCCCATTTGTCCTACTATATACAATGGTCACACCGAAAAAACAAACAAACAATAAGCATACAAATTACAAAGCAAAGCACGTGCCCAGGAAGGCGTAATGGGTGTTATCGTCCCATTCCGGCAGCTTCTCCTGGCGGAGAGCTCGCCACAAGCAGATATAAAATGCATCTGAGTTAGGTCACTTGAGTCAGCAGTGCTGGAGCAAAACGACAGTAGGAGGAAGATGTGGGCAGGCTAAGGCAGTCTGGGAACGTGGAAAACGTCTTCTAGGAGTGGACAGTACACCATGGGCAGTACACCACTGAGTGACACCGTGGAGAAAAGGAACTGTGTCTGCATTTCCCCAGCACCAAAAACATGCTGGGCACTGTGCGCATGTGGGCTGGGGGGACAAAAACGAGTTTGAACAAAATCTGTGTCCAGTTGCTCCCACCCGGGTGGAGAAGACAGGTCAGGAGCCACGGGGTTGTTTCATGATGGGTGAGCACGGAGCCACAGTGACACCTGCAAAGCAGGGAGAAGGGAGGGCGAGTGCCAGGATGGCTTCATGGAGGAGGTGATGTTTGGGTTCAATATCAGAGGACAAGGGGTCTTTTTTTTTTTTTTTTTTTGTGGTACGCGGGCCTCTCACTGTTGTGGCCTCTCCCGTTGCGGAGCACAGGCTCCGGAAGCGCAGGCTCAGCGGCCATGGCTCACGGGCCCAGCCGCTCTGCGGCATGTGGGATCCTCCCAGACCGGGGCACGAACCCGTGTCCCCTGCATCGGCAGGCGGACTCTCAACCACTGCACCACCAGGGAAGCCCGACAAGGGGTCTTTGAGGGAGAGAAGGGCATTCCAGGCAAAGGCACAGAGGACAAGCCAACGTTTCATTCGACAGCCAGGGTCGAGAAGATTGTGTCATCCCCAAGTCAGTCCTTGGTGAACATGGCACATCTACAGGGCAAGCCTGGGAGGTATGGAGACCCACCTCTTCTTGTCTCCGCCCCACACTTACACACCCTGAGTATGAGGTGTGCGGGGATGTGGGGGTCGGAGTGGAAGAGGGTGGAGGTCTTCCATGGGGGCTGTAGCACCACACCATCTGAGGCAATTGACCTTAATGGCAGGAGAGACAGGAGTAAACAGCCTGTCCTGGTGGTGCGGATCGATCAGAGGCGGGGTGGCTGCATTTGAGCACCAGCATCTGCTGACGGCCAGGCTCAGAGGCAGGAGGGCAATGCCTGTAATCGGAGAGTTTTGTCTGGATTCAGCATTGTTGAAGTGCTCCCAGCAGCATATGCAGCTGGACTCGGGGAAACGGGGTAGACATAGGAAATGGCCTAATAAATAAGAGGCCGGGTGCAGGGTCCAGGTGGCTGCCACGCAGAGATGCTGAAGAGAGCAGGATGTGTCATTGGGGAGCCATTCCCTGACACAAACTTGGCGGGACAGAGCAATGGCTCACCTGAGTGCGATGCTGGTCAGGGTCAGGCCCTCTTATGGGATGAATTATGTCCCTCAAATTCATACAGTGAAGGTCTAACCCCCAGCTCCTCAAAATTCAAATGTATTGGGCTTCCCTGGTGGTACAGTGGTTGAGAGTCCGCCTGCCGATGCAGGGGACACGGGTTCGTGCCCCAGTCCGGGAAGATCCCACATGCCGCGGAGTGACTGGGCCCATGAGCCTTGACCACTGAGCCTGCGCGTCCGGAGCCTGTGCTCCGCAACGGGAGAGGCCACAACAGTGAGAGGCCCGCGTACTGCAAAAGAAAAAAAAAAATTCAAATGTATTTGGAGAGAGGGTCTTTAGAGAGGTGATTAGGTTAAATGATGGCATTAGGATGGGCCTTAGTCCAATGTGAGTGGTGTCCTTATAAGACGAGGATACAGACATGCACAGAGAGGTGACCATGTGGAAATACAGAGATAAGATGGCCATCTGCAAGCCTGCAGATGTCCAGCTTCCAGATCTATGAGGAAATATTCAACAGATGTCTGTTGTTTAAGCCTCCCAGTCTGTGGTACTTGGTTATGGCAGCCCCAGCTGACTGACACAGGCCCTGTCATCTCAGTACTGCTCTGGGAGCACCAAGAGTCCAGTAGAGATGGGGAATCAGAAAGAAAAATGGGGACTTCCCTGGTGGTCCAGTGGTTAAGGCTCAGCGCTTCCACGGCAGGGGGCGCGGGTTCAATCCCTGGTCGGGGAACTAAGATCCCGCATGCTGTGTGGCGTGGCAAAAATAAAAAAAAGAAAAAGAAAAATGGGTGACGTCACTCTAAAATGGGTGACATCACTCTAAAATGGGTGACATCACTCTAAAATGGGAGATAGGATCCTGCTAAACTGCAGCTCTGAGTTCCAACAAAAATATCTTTTGTTTCTTAATAAAAGTGAAATTAATTACATTTATACTTTGGGCAAAAATTCTGGGGGAGGGGAGAATCCACCTGTAGGTAAAATGAGGCTAAAACATAGATACAGAAAAATCTACCGAACAGAGTCATTTATGGATGAGACGATCAGGACAGTGGGAGCTCTGCCTGGACCGGTGGAGAAAGCACTTCAGATAAAGCGTGTATTGTTATTGTTGTCGTGTAATTATTATTCTTTTGCGTGGTGATTAACCTCTCAAGGTGTCTTAGACTCCAAACCAGTGTTTTTAGGCTCTGAGGGAAATACCAGGAACCCCCTTTGACTCAAAGCCAGAGACCCTGGTGATTTAAGGGGGAAGTGATATTGGTTTTTTTTGTTTCCAGAAAAGATAAATAGGCCTCAGGAGAGAACTGACATTTCAGAAGTTTCCAACTTACGTGGCTACATTTATAGACAAAATCCCAAACAGAAGACTCACGCACGTTGGGGTGAAGCATGGCCCCTATTTCCTGCAGTTACATTTGGGGAACAAATGCTTTCTTCCTCACCATCAGCTCCCGAAATCCTGTGCCCACCAGACCACACCTTCCCGGCCCCTGCCCATAGGTAGTTTGAACACATGCCCCAACCAGTTGGTTCCGGCTGGAAGACACTCTCTCTCCAGGGTGGACCTGGGAGAACCCTGAGGGAGCACTCTGGGTCCCAGCCCCAAGATCCAGTTCGCATTATGTCAGGACCCATGGATGTGCTCTAAGCCTTTCAATCACTCTGGCCCTTCTGATTCCCCAACTCATCCGTCTCGGCTGTACCTGGACTTGGAATCTAGCTGAGCGAGCAGTTAATAGAAGACAATGTCCCAGGGTGACATATGGCCTCATAAGCCTCGTGCAAAGTGGGGGCAGGGGAGACTGCCTCCATTGGGTACATTTTTTCAAGACCTAGAGACTTAAAAACGCTCCCCAAACAGACGGGTGAAGACGGTCTCCCTCACAAGGCTTCAGCCCGCCATCTAAAGGCCTTTCTTCTGCAGACTGATTTCACAGGCCTGTGTTTGTGTGTGTGTGTTTGTCCTTATGTGTAGGAAGGGAGGTAGAGGAGAACCTCTACTGGCAAGTGTTTCCAAGTCAATTTAGTTCCCATCTCGCCAAGACAGATGAATAGAAATGCACACCAGCAGACAGCACAGGGACTCACAACGGCCAAGCGGTGGGAACAACCCCAGTGTCCATCGATGGATGAATGGATAAATATAATGTGGATAAACACAATGGAATCTTACTCAGCCTTAAAAAGGAAGGAAATTCTGACGCATGCTACAACATGGATGAACCTTGAGGACATTATGCTCGGTGAAAGAAGTCAGACACAAAAGGTCAAATATGGTACGATTCCACGTATATGAGGTCCCTAGAATAGTCATGTTCATAGAGACTGAAGGTAGGATGGTGGGTGCCAGGGACTGGGGTCAGGGGGATGGGAGTTAGTGTTTAATGGGAATAGAGTTCCAGTTGTGCAAGATGAAAAAGTTCTGGAGATGGATGGTGGTGATGGCTGCACAACAACGTGAATGTACTTAATGTCACTGAACTGTTCATGTAAAAATGGTTAAAATGGTAAATTTTGTTCTGCGTATTTTACAACAATTAAAAATAAATTTTAGGGCTTCCCTGGTGGCGCAGTGTTTGAGAGTCCACCTGCCGATGCAGGGGACGCGGGTTCGTGCCCCGGTCCAGGAAGATCCCACATGCTGTGGAGCGGATGGGCCCGTGAGCCATGGCCGCTGAGCGTGCGCGTCCGGAGCCTGTGCTCCACAATTGGAGAAGCCACAGCAGTGAGAGGCCCGCGTACCGCAAAAAATAAATAAATAAATTTTAAAAAGATTTGTACGTACACTGAGCTCTCACCGTGCGCCAGGCACTGTCCTCGTTCCTTCATATACAATAAGTACCTCTTTTATCCTGTCAACAGTTCTTCTAGAAAGATGGTATTAACCCATTTTATAGACAAGAAACTGAGGTATAGAGATTAAATAAATTGCCCAAGGTCACTGGCTAATAAGAGACAGAGCAAGGGTTCAAACAGGGTGTTTCTAGTACCCAGCAGGCACTCCATAAACAGGCGCTGAAAGAATGAGTGAGTGAATGAATTATGTCAAACCCCAGACTGTTACACTGTTGAACTTGCCCTGGTTTCTCAAGTTTTTGTTTTTAGGGGAGAGGGAGGGAGAGGGTTGTTGGTAGTTGGGGCACCTTTAAAATAAAGTAACTCTAAACATATATATATTTTAACAATAAGAGAGATCATTTAGTTTACTACATGCCAAGTATTGTGCTATAGAGCTAAGCTATCCTTACATATGGTCTAATTTCATCATCAGATTAAACCTATGAAGTTTTTAAAAAAAATTTCCTTCATTTAATATATGTGAAAATTAAGACTATAGGAGAATGGTAACCAACCCATAGTCATGTAAGCAGTGACTGGCAAAACCTTAATTTTGGCTTAATTTTGTATAACTACAGCTAAATTATGCTGATCTTTTCTTATAAGTTTTCATATGTTCATACCTAAAACTATAAATATTAATCAAAAATATACCTGAGTGAGGGCTTTTACTTTGGGGCTATGAAAATGTTTTAGAACTAAATAGAGGTGATGGCTGCACTACATTGTGAGTGTCCTACATGCAGCTAAATTGTTCATTTTAAGATGGTTAATTTTATGTTATGTGAATTTCAACCCAATATGCTATTTAAAAATACATATATGATATATATCCATAAATATAAATAAATAAATAAATATATAGCCTGAAATTGAATACAAATATACCAGAAGTATGTCTGCTGGTGGTTCATTTGGTATATGGTTGAATAAACACACAACTGCCCCCTGTGGGCACCACTCTCCCATGGCTAGGCCTTGCTCTCTTCTGAATGGTCTAGAGGAAGTGGCGAGCCTGGGGGCATGGCCTGCAGCTGGACTTGTCAGGGCAAAGATGCTCTTAGGGGAGCTTACAACATCACTTCATAGATGGTGACACCACCATGGACCACCCCCCACCCCCACCCTCCATGCTAAGCCTGTGGACACTAGCCTGCAGGCTGGGGATTTGGGGCTTTCAAACCTGGTTTTATTAAAAGTCCCTAAGCATTTTCTCTTCAGAGGCTTGTCTGTCTCATTAAATAATAAGTCACGTGGGCTGGGAGCACTGACCTGCCTCACCTCATCAACATCCATTTCCCTTTATCTTTTAGAGAGAAATGATAATTTATTCCTCAGTAATGGTTGCTGGGAGCAGACCACCTGATAAACAGATGTGATTAATAATGAATTAAATTAACATCACCTTTCAGCCGACAGTGGGGAAAAGCTTCCAGAATCTGTGTGTAGGTGCACATGTGCATGTGCATGAGTGTACGTATGTGTGAGCGTGCACACATATGTGTACTGCATAAGCACGTGTTGTGTGCATGTGTGTGAGCCCGTGTGCATGTGCATGAGTGGGTGCACATGTACATGTGTACGTGTGTATGCATATGCACTGCTAGTGTGTGTTCACATCCACACACACATTCTGTGGACCTGAGAAGGACATCCATGAATGAAGGGACATGGATGGGAAGCCAGATGTGGCACCCTCCGTGCAGTCCGGTGTGAATGGGTATTTGATATGTTGTAGCTGCAATAATACCCTGGAGAAGCCCATTTCTCAAAGACGCTCTTTGGAGGGTATGTTTGCAGACACCTTTACAATGTGAATAATCATCTCCTAATTCCTGTTTGGAAAATTAATCTTCTGCTTTCTTAAAGTGTGGTGCAGGGTTTTAGAAATAGGGTCAGTGGCTAAAGCCAGTTTTAGTCTTTGTAAACCCACCTGAGGAGATTGGTTAAGGAAATTAGGGTACTTCTATACAGTGAAATAATACTCAATCATTAAAAATGAGGTGGCTATCAGCCTAGAAAGAAGTTCCCGAAAATACTGTCAAGCAACAACAACAATGACAACAAAACCCAGTTACAAAACAATGATTATAGGGTGAAATAAATTTGCAAGCTCTATGTTTGCAAACTATCTGGAAGATAACAAAACACTGAGGTGTAAACAGTGGTTGTTTCTGACAGTTGGATTGTGGGTATGTGCTCTTCCTTCGTTTTTCTTGTCTGTATTTTCTACAACAAACATCTATTGCTTATGTAATAATGAAAAGGTACTAAGAGATTGTTTTAATTTGAAAAGAAAAGAAAGGATCCCACTGAAGGTCTTTAGACCCTGACAGCCCCAGGGGAGGAAGGTGAAAGTGTTTTTGGAAGCAAAGACGTGGGAGACAACCGGAGAGCCAGCACTCTTAGCTCCCACTCTGTGAACCTTCGAAGGTGCTGGTGGCTCTCGCAATGAGGTCACCCTGAAGGCGAATCGTGTTCTCAGAGTGGGATGTGCTCACACCCACTAGTGTCTGTGGGAGAACCAAATCCCTCACCCTTTCATCTGGTTCCTGCCTCACACCGTTTCTCTTGATAGGTGACATACTCATTCCTAGGACACTGAGAGAGTCCCCTGAATTGGGGACCAGGCACCGGCCCAAGGTGGCCCCCACCGTCAGCCAGTGCCTACTCAGCAGGGCCGCCCTCCGCCCACCCAGGGGCCTGAGGCACAGTCAGGGCAGGAGGCACTGCTCTGGTGGTTTTTGACCAATCATCAACTCCCCCCCCCACTGCCCCACTGCCCAATGGCTGGGGGCTCAGTTCCTGGAAACAAGGCAGACAAAGCACTCAGCCTCTGACCTCACCCACTCACCTTCAGGAGCACAGGGACCCCTGTGAAATTAATTCACACCTCCACCTGTCCAGTCCCAACAGGAGGACCAGGTGGACAGGAGTGCTAGTCACTGAAAGTACCACTTTTACTCTGATGGTAAGTGAAAGTGACGCCATGCCTCAAAGGTCCTGCGTGGGATTCAGGAGAGCTGCCTCCACACTGGGCTGAGGGTCTGGGGGCAAGTTATGGGTCTTTCAGACCCCAATCTCCTTCTTGGTCATAAAAGGAGGGAGTTGGACAAGAAGATCCCCGGCTCCCTCCCTGCTCAGACATTTGACAGCAACTGGACCACAGCAACACCCTTTTCCTACTTCCTTCATATTTCAGGATTAGGAATAGATTTCTGAGAAAGAAACTCCTTGCCAGCTTGGAGCGTGTCTCTCCCCCTTGCACACACACACACACACCCCAGTGCCACAGCACAACTCCATGAAAGGCCTCCAGTGTTGACTCCAAACCAAGGACACAGCAAACTCCAGTGACAACGCCCTCACTCAGCTCCCCAAACACTGGGGCTCCTACCCCGGGGACCCCACTCTGTCTTGCACGAACCGCTGCCCAAGGAGGCCAGTCTGGGGCCGACACGCCCACAGTCAGACAGATGTGTTCCTCCCAAGGCAGTTCATGGCCAAACCACTTCCGCATGGCACACAATGAGTGAGGGATCAGAAGACCCAGAAAATGTGAGTCCCAGTCCCAGCCCCTCACTTACTAGCCCGCAGGGTCCTCATCTGCGGTGGGGGGTGACGGTTCTGATGGGGCTGGGTGAGGCTCAACCATGGCAGCAGATGTAACCATGCAGTCGCAAGACTTGTCAGCACGATGCTCTGAACTGGCCTCTCAGGAGAGGCGGAGTGTCCGCCTCCCCACCAGGCCCCTTCCCGTGGGTGAACCAGCCTGCTCTGTCCCTTGACCAGGTGCTGCGGGTCCCAGAGCACGGGATGGCGGCAGGGAGGCCTGGCCCAGCCCTGCTGTGATGCCTTTCACAGGGGGAAGGGACCGTGGACCAGCAGTTTGCTCCTACCTCTGATTTATTATTATTTTTTCCTTTCCACCCACCCCCAAACAGAAACAGATGAGAAACCCTAAAAAATGCCACAAAACGAACAGAAAGGCCAAGGAGATGCAGAGCTGCTCCGACAGGGATGCTCTTTGGTTACAGAAAGACTTTCTGCTTTCCCGGCGCCTCTCTCTCCTAACGAAAGTCCTGTGCCCTTGTCTGCCTGCTCTGGACAGAACATAATTGAAACAGGCTGGGTGGCCACCCCTCCAGCAGGCCTCCAAATTGCCAGAGGGAGGAAGCGTTTGGAAAAGACGCCCGTCAGCGCTTTCTGCCTCCTGGCCCGTCTTCCTCCCACTCAGCCTGCGTGGGCCAGGCAGGCAGCAGGGCGAGCGGCACAGCTCTGAGCTAGACAGACTCCTGAAAGGGCAGGGAGCCTCTGCTGGGCCATTTTTCAGACTTTAATTCCACTGAGTGGAGCTTCAAAAGGCTTTCCGCTCAGTCCAAATTCCCTCACTGCCTTGGGCGAACGCTGTCCTCCGAGGAGACGGGCCAGCTGACCGTCTGGAGGTCTGCAGGAGACACCAACATTAGGCTGGGTAGTCCCGTTGTACAGAAGCAGCGACACCCACGGCTCAGCTTTATTCCCAACTGACGAAACCGACGGAGTCAAACAACAAGGCGCAAAGCTTTCTGACGCAGCAGGCTGCTGTGGCCATACACATAGGAGCTGGTGGCAGTGACCTCCCCGCGCCCTGCTCCAAACCCGAAGGAGGACAGATTCTAGGAGTGTCCCTTACAGCACGATGTTGAGAACAAACAAGGCAGGGACTGAACTGTTCCCAGCTCCAGGCCCTCAGCAGTGTTCGCTGATAACCCCCAGCCCAGGACGCCAGTAGCCAGCACATACCTGATGCTCTCGAATTTCAGCTGTGGGCAGACCCTGGGTACACCTGTCCTTGGACAGCTACCCTGTGTCCTCCCTGCTCTGTTTCCTGGGAGTCCATCCTCCCCATACAAATGTTTCTAACTCAGGCTGAACTGTTCTTGCCTCAGACCCCAGGAGTTGGGGACAAGACCAGGAGGGAGGGATCTGGCTCAGTGACCATCCTGAGGGCCTCGTCCCCTTTCTCTTCCACGTATCGATGAGTCGGCATAGAAGGCCAGGAGCAGAATGATGGGGAAGGGGTGCAGGTAGGAGGGGAGGCAGGGAAGCCAAGGACGCCTTCCCTCTCGGTCTCCTCCTAGGTGCCCAGAGGCCACACCTAAGCCCCCTCCTCTGCCCCATGCGGATGGCAGCCTTTCCCACCAGGACCCCCTCCATCCCAGCTCCGTGGAAACCTGGGAGCCCTTCTCCACGTTGGTCCTCAGACCGGCCAGTTTTGCACTGGGCCTCTGTAGGGGAGCAGGAAACTGGGGTGAAGGGAACCCCATGCCCTATCCGGGCTCGGCAGCCACGGCTCTCAGAGAGTCTGGGAGAGAGTTTGGCCCCAGGCCCTCTTTTATATTTATTAACCCACTTTCTCTCTTGGCCTTCGGAGCAACGAGGAAACCTCAGCCAAGGCTATTAATAGGCCGAAGCCGTCCCAGGGGAGAACAATGAGCGCAGACCTACAGAACAGGCGCCAAGCATCATAGTTTCCCCAGATGCCTAAATATAGGCTGTAGCCGCACCGGGGCCCTGACCGTGGTCTGTCCATTGCCACCCAGCCCTGCTCCCCGGGCAGAGCTTCCCGTCACCTCTGCCAGACCAGGCCCTGCCTGGAAAGGACCTGCTGCCACCCACGTGTCCACCCCAGGTCAGACCTGGTGGGTGCCGCTAAGGAAGTGGGGAAGGGGTCCGCAAAATGACATGCAGTATAAATGATGCCTGTAAGCAGAGCGTTTAATAAGAAGGCGGTGAGGGAATTTATGGGCAACCCAAGGATCGTTAAAATTATTTATCTACTTACCTCCCTCGCTGGCTGATCAGTCTATTAATTATCTATCATACAGTCGCTGATTTGCATCTCAGTGAAAGGACAGGATGAGGGCAGGTGAAAAACACAGAGGGGTCCGGGAACCAAGTGGTGGGGACAGGTGTGGACCCTCCTCTCTACTGACCACAGCTCCCCAGCGGACACCCCTCCAGGCCACATTGCCGCCCATGGCTGTGCCCCCCACCCTTAGCCCCCCAGGCCTCTGAGATGCTCTGGGTTTGAGAACCAGGTCAGGTGGAGCAGAATGTATGCCGGAAGACGGCATTACAGGAAGGGGGCACGCACCTGTTTGCAGATGGGCAGCTCCTGGGAGAGGGTCCCAGCCGAAGGGGCCTGCAGACTAGCTCGAGGGAAACGTGGGCAGAATCTTCCTCGGGCGGATCTGACTTAACCCTGCATTGAAAAGAGAAAACATGAGAACAAAACCATTTCAATCTCTGAATATCTGGAGTGCATCAGACACACGCTCTCCCGTGCTCTTGATTAAAAATATCACAGGACAGAGTGTCATGGGAACCGCATCCTTTGAACACGGTGAGGAGAAAACATTAGGCTGGGGGGAGTTATAACAGGGAGTTATAATGAGGCGTCCCCGCTTACCACCTCAAGGCAGCAGATGCTCCCAGCTATGCGGCTCCCCTGTAGTGAGACTCACCATAATGGACGGGTCCCTGGAATGCGAGGAGATGGGGGCAATAGGCCATGGGGTCTGGCTGGCAATGGGCAGACTGATGGTAGCATGGCCCATGTCACCCATTCCCAACTCAGGCCCCAACTCTTTGCTCAGGTCAACAGAGCTGGGTTGGGGATAAATTATCAGCATCACCCCATTACCAGTTGGGGTTCCCCAGCACCAGGCTAGATTCCAGGTGTGTGGGGCTGACCAGGGGCTGCAGCTGGTGCTGACCTTGCAGTTTATCTAGACATTTAACCTCTCTCGTCAAAACCTATAGGGCTCGCCACAACCAGCTTTGGGAGCCAATTCCTTGAAACAAATATCTTTTCTCCCTTCCTTCCTTTCCTCCTCCCTCCCTCCCTTCCTTCATTCCTTCCTTCCTACCTCTCTCTACATGATATCTACCATCTATCTATAGCTACAAGATATATCTTCACGTAGCTGTAGATAGATACATACATGCATATGTAGGTAGATAGATACATAGATCATATTGATTCCATTTTTCTGGAGAACACTGTCTGATTCAGGTCCTTTATCTTGCACTGCAAGAGATTGACCCTGTCCCCTCACAGAACCAGAAATGTCACTGCCTCTGCCCCCATGCTCCACCCAGCAAGCAGTTCCCACTCTCAGGGAAGGAGCTGTGCCCCTGCAGTGACATCGAAGCAGGAGGGAGAAGGAGGCAGCGAGGGTCTAGCCGTCTGCTTGGGAACGAGCCAGGAACGACCTGACCTGGCCCTCGTGAGTCTCTGAAGTGACACCCCAGCCCCAGCCCCTGCTTCTGCCGGGGCCTCAAAATCCATCCCTGCCGTCAGAGCCAGGCTCCCTGCATTTGCAGGACAGTCGTCTCCATGCCCCCCTCCTCTGTGCATCCACCCAGCTGCCCTCTCTTCCCCTGCCTGACGATGGCTGCTCAATTCTGATGATGTATCAATAACTGCAAAGCAAAATGCCACAGTTAGCAGCGCTACTGTACTGTAACTAATCGTTTTTGGAATCGATTCGCAGGGTTGAGTGTGCGCAGCGAGGTGGGCCCACGTCCCCAAGGCCGCTGCAGCCCCCGGGAATTAGGCACACCAGGAAAAGTCCCAAGAGACAAAGAAGCGGGGCGGGAAAGGAAGGGAAGAAGGAGATCAGGAAAAGAGCAGCTTTTTCAAAAGATGAGAACTGGAGATTCTCAGCTGTAATACAGAGAACAAGGGGAGGCAAGCTGGACCCTGACTCGGGGCTGAGTGAGGACGTGGAGGGCGACAGAACCCTTCCTGGGATGGGGACAGACCCCCTACCCCCAACCCCCGGTCCCACGCAGCCCACAAACCTCAGGCCTGGAAACTCCTCCAAGCATATGAAGACCTCAGGGGTCCCTGGGGCTCATGTACTTAAAAGATTTCATTGCCTTAATAAACTGTGTTGTCGCCTCTGCCAGGTCAGTCTTGGGCCGAGCACAGGAGAGGACTCGGGGGTGCTCTGGGGCTGCTTCAGCCTCCCCAGGGAGGGGAGATCGGGCAGGAGGGAAGGACAGGGGCTCAGGCAGGGCCATATCTCTGATCATCAAGACTCTCAGAACCTTCTTCCTGCTGTAACACGTGAACCCTTCCTGAGATCCTAGAGGGAAACTGAGGCACGGAACCCTTGAAGAGCTCCTCAGCCCCAACCGCTCAAGGCGCACAACCTGCATATTGGCATGTCTTGGACTCAGGTGAGCCCAGGGAACCTGGAGCCTGGAGCCTGGCTTGTGACTGCCACACTGTGCTTGCTCTTGCCACAGTGGCCACTGGGTGACTCGGTTTCCCATCTGCGATGTGAGCTCGCAGCAGTTAAAACAGCTGCCCCCTCTTGCACAGCACCCCTGCCCCACCCCCCCGGGGCAGGACCATCAAAGGAGGCAGGACAAGTGGGGCCACATAACAGGGGCTAGTTTAGGAAAGTGCCAGAGAGGGGACAGGGGCCTCTGTGCACTTCCTGAGCACGAGTCCCAGGATGGAGCATTAGTGGGTCCAGTGCCCTGGGTTCCACGCATCAGTCATTCACTCATTCATTTAGCCATGACACCCTGGTCCTGTTTACCTCACCTCTTCCCACCCCAGATCCCCAGCAAATTCCCAGGCTGGACCCCAGGGGCTCAGGCCAGAGCTGGGCTGTCTGGGTGTGGAAGGGGCAGAGAGCCCCAGGCAGGGGGTCCTGACAGTGGAAAATGGAAAAGGTCCAGTGACACCCTCAGAGCAGCGAGGGAGGGAGGGCGTGGCGTCTAGTCTCTTCCTGCAGATAAAGTGCCAAGGCCAGGGCAACTTGGCCTGAGGTCTGCTGTTTACGTCACTTGCCCAGAGACTCTGCTTCCCACTGGCAATCCCTGGGGGCCCCTGTGGCTGCAGCATGTCCCCTGGAGAAGGGGGTGCTTGAGCCCAGGTCTTGATCCACAAGATGCTCCTTGGACTAGCAGACACCCCTGCCAATTCTCCTACCTCTGGGAGCTACCCTGAGGCCAAATGTAAACATCTCCAGACCTCTGTTCATCCTCACCTGCATCTCCACCCCTCTCCCGGGATTGCTTTGAGGGTCCGAGGGTCTGTAGTCCGGCCTGCCCGGGCCTGAAGGCTCAGCAGCCAAAGAGACTTAGAGGGCAGGGAGGGGTCAAGGCCCTACACAGGCTGTTGGCCGTTTTGGCCGGGGAGGTCAGGGGTCATGATCACTCCTGAAGTGGGGTGCAGGCATTGGGGGCCTAACAAGGAGTCCAGACATTGGCAAATGGTTTTCTTAATTTTTTTTAATAAGTAGAACAGTTTCAGGTTTTGCCTTAAATCTTTCCGGGGTACAGACTGCTTTCCCAAGTGGGAGAGTAGAGGGTGGAGTAATCCACAGTTCCCCAGGAGTATGCAGAACCCCAAGCCTGCTAATAAACAGGAAAGGTGTGCAAGAATTGGGAGATTCAGAGTAAAGTAAGCTGCCACCTCAGCTCTCATGTGGACAAAAGGAGACGCGACTAGCAATCTCAGTGAGGGTGGAGGAGACGGCTGGGGGAGCACAGGCAGGTCCAGACAGTTGGAGAGCTGTGGGCAGGATCTGGAACATTCTAAGACCAGCCATTCACAGACCACTCACAGGTACCATCTCCAGTGCAAGAGGAGATGGGCACAGAGACCCACGCCGTGGCATCCTCCGCGATAGCAACATTTTCCAAACAACCGGAATGTTCATAAAGGACAGAGTGGATAAAGATGAAGCAGTAAATTCCTAAGACAGATTTCTACACAACAGATAAAAGGAGTAGATCAGAAACGCACGGAGGAGCTGCAAAAACACAAAGCTGAAAGAAGCAAGTTGCAGAAAGATGTCACGTGTGTGCACTTTAAAAAGACATACAGGGACTTCCCTGGTGGTCCAGTGGTAAAGAATTCGCCTTCCAATGCAGGGGACGCGAGTTCAATCCCTGGTCGAGGAACTAAGATCCCACATGTTGCGGGGCAACTAAGCCCGCACGCCACAACTTCTGAGCTCGCACACCTCAACTAGAGAGCCTGCTTGCCACAATTACAGAGCCCATGTGCTCTGGAGCTTGCGCGCCACAACTAGAGAAGTTAAAACCCGCACACCACAACTAGAGAGAAGCCCGAGCGCCACAACTAGAGAGAAACCTGCACGTTGCAATGAAGACCTATCACAGCCAAAAAAAAAAAAAAAAAAAAAAAGACACAGAATTATGATCTATTTATTGTTAATGGTTACATGTGTGCAAGTGTGTCTTCAAGGGACAAAAATGATGGACACCAAGTCGACGCTCAGAGCTACCTCTGGGTGTCTGTATGTCGGGGGGATTGACGCTGGGAATGCAGAAGGGACTTGACCTCCATCTATAATGCTTCATTTCTTTCTTTTTTTTTAAACTATGCAGTATAACTAAATGTTAACCACTGTTAATTGCAGGTAGGAAAATATTATATTTTACCTTAATTATCATATCTCCAAAAAACTTTTGAGACAAGCATGGTTAGATTATAAGCCCCTTGAGAGAGTGAGAGACCCTGATGACGTGTATGGTCACTCAGCCGGTAGCGCGGTGTTTTACACCCTCAGTAACTCAGTAGAATTCCTCGGCCTGGATGGCGGAACAGATGAATGACGCATGTGGCAGTGACTCTGGAAGAGTCAGATCTGCCCTTTCCACTCTCCCTCCATTTAAAGGACAATAAGGTAGTCTAGAGTTGTTTCTTCAACTGCCCACTGAGGTTTTCTTTAGACACCACCAGCCTAAGTAGGCAGGAAGCAGAAGGTGCTGCATTCTAAACGAGGGTCCTGGGTGTGGGGACGTTAAGTCCCCAAATGTTCTGGAGTCTAGACCATCCGTGTTTCCGAGAACTCGAGCTCTCACATTCCTCTCCCCCAAAAATGCAAGGGGAGGGCACAGAGCCTGGAGATCCAGCGGCCGACTTCTGAGCAGAGCTTCCCCACACTGAGAAGGGTGCCACGAGGTCCTGGACGCTCAGAGGGCTTCTCCCGCTCCTTGGCAAGCAAACGTCTTCAAGCAGACAAGGAACCCAGAGTGACACAAGAGGGGTCAGCAGGGTGGCTGTTCTGTTATGAGGGGCCAAGTCTGCAAGAGAGCTGGAGGCAGGCCAGTCCATGGCCAGAAACCCATTCGAGACGATTTCCCCCAAGAGCTGCCATGTGTCATCCACCAGGCTGCACATGCACCCTTGCCCGTCCTCCAGGGCTGGTATGCCATGGAGGGCAGGTGTGTACGGGGCTTGAGTGTGCCACGGTGGGCAGATGTGCCCCCAGCTCTGGCTTTGATCGTACACGGTTCCACTTACAAGCTAGTAAAAGCTGCATGATCGAATTCCAGGTCATTACTCCAGGAAAGGGACCCCTCTGTGGTCACCAGCGATAGTTTCGAACCAATTAAAATAAGCCTGGCGTTTCTGCGGGCTGCCGCCGTGCCCGCCACCCCCGAGGTTTTGGAGAGCCCATGCTCGCAATGAGCAGATGCACGAAATGTTAATGGAGACGCTTAAATGCCACGTCGAGGGGATTCTGGTAAATAAGGCCACATGGAAGAGGTTGGGGAAGAAGTCTCCTGAGCTAATCCTGGAGGAAACTTCAATAAAAACGAGATTGGATTGAAAACAATTCACTCTGCAAGGGATGGGTCTGCTGGCAGAGCTGGGAGGGGTCTTCGGGGGAGGAAAACTATTTTATTTCCCATTAGTTCCCCTTTGCACGTGTATGTGACCCCTGCCGACAGCAGCAGAATCTGCCAGGGTGACAGCACCAACTGAGCAGGCTGGGAGAACCAGGGTGTAATTTGCCGGGCTGGGGCACAGAGGGGCAGGCAGTGGTTTAGTGAAGGTGGAGGGTTGGGGGGCTGGAAGACAGCTGCAGGGGCAGCGGTGTCTTGGGGCTGAGAAGGCAGAAAGGCTTTACCGAGGCCTCGGCTTGTGCGGGGGTCACGCTATCTGGCAGCTGCTCCGAGCTCTGTTGGGTCCTGTTTCAGGAAGATCAAATGTCACCCATGAGACAAATGGATAAGGTTCCAGAGAACATTGCCCAGCACCCAGGTCAGCAAGTAGATGGAGCCTGGTAAGCAGCCCAAGCTGCTACTGTGTCGCTCAGTGTAAACTCGGGGTCAGCCCTGAGTCAGGGGCAACCCCATTGGGCCGAGACTTTGGTTGCTACCTTGGCTCCCAGCTAAGACTGTCTACTGCTCAAAGTTCTGCCTGATGCAGTTGAAGGACCCCCAAAACAAGAAAAGGAAAAGACGTCACCAGGCCAAACAGACTCAAGGAGTGCGGGCTGGGTGAAGTGCGCCACACCCCAAGGCCACCACGGTCTCCCCGGCACGCCTGCTTCTGTCAGTCCAGCTTTACAACCAGAATGACAAACCCTGTTCCAGCTAGGGTTGCCAGATTTAGCAAATTAAATTCCTGGACGACGAGTTAAATTTTAAATTTCAGATAAACAACAAATTATGTATTACACTTTTTTTTAGTATAAGTATGTATGATGCAATATTTGGGACATACTTATACTATCAATCATTCATTGTTTATGTGAAATTAGAATTTAACAAGGTATCCTGTATTTTTACTTGGAAACACTAGCTTCCAGCTGTCTGACTGCCCAGCCTAAATACACACACACACACACACACACACACACACACACACACACACACACTGACATACATGCACACACAGGCACGCACACACATGCACATGTATACCCGCACATCCTTCAGAAAAAGAAAGGAGCTAACACTTCACAAGGATCAACTGCCTGCCTGGTGCTTCCCCTCTGTTCTCTCCTTGAGCCCTCCTCCCATCCGCCTCCCTACCCCCCCACAGCTGCCCCATCATTCAGACAAAGAGACTGGGACACTGGGATTGTCACTCGTCCAAGGCCACATGGTCAGCAGGCAGCGGGGCTGAAACTGCAGACCCTGGTCATTCTCATTCCAAAGTCTGCACTCTTTTCACTAAACCAGACCCAATGCGTCATATTTTAGATGTTTATCTCCAAACAAAATGGCCATAAGGAAGTTGCTATTTATTCTGCAGTCAAGCCAGTGCACAGCATTTGAGGTCTCGGCTTAGGCCCACGCCAAGCTCTGACATCTGAAGATGCCGTTACAACGCTGGGAGGCCCCTGGTGGGGAACTCACCCAGGACGGGGTGTGGGTGAGCACACCTTGCTTCCTTTCAGAGGGCTGGTGGTTTGGGTCTATCCGGAGAGCTCTGCTGGCAATCCCAGCCCCAGCAAGTATGGAAAGAAACATTGGTGTGTGTGGCAGAGCATTCTAGAAAAGAGGATCTCTCCCCTGGATACCGAGGAGGGGACAAAACTTGTGCCTTCCTGGGCTGAAAAGATAGACCTGAGACTGTCTGCAAATTGGCAAGGTGTCCCTGCATGCTTGACTTCCCCTTATCAACTAGTTGCTTCCCAGGTAACCAGTAAGTGGTTCTGAACCTTGCTATGTGGTTGGAATTGCAATCCTTTAAAGAAAGAAAAAGAAGAAGAATTGCAATCTTTGTTGAGGCCAAGGTGAGTCACAGGGCAGCCCAGGTAGATGAGAGACAGGGAAAGAGATTAGATCTGGCTGACAAATCTTGCCCTTTACAAGACAGTTATCACACCACACACTAACTCCCAAGTCTTAATCACTTGGTTTCATGATAATTTCCTGAGAATGAAAGTTAAGCTTTACCACTTTGTTATATCTAGAAATAATTTTTCCCCCCTCCTCCTTTAAAAACAATTGTCTCATGGATTGGAAAAACCTCCAGCACATCATTAGTCAGTTCCCCTCCTGTGAACTGCTTGCCTACTATTGGCAAAGTTTATGAGAGACAGAAGGTCCTATCTGAGAGCTGTCAGCCAGCTCCTTGTAAGGACTAATTCCTGTCATGAGTGAAAGAAAAGCATTCTGGGCCTGAAGATCTGGGTGGTCCAGGTGTTATTTGCTTACCCAGTGGCCAAGAAGAAACCCAGCATGGGGTTGAGGAGGCCACAAGAAAGAGGAGGAGACCGTCGTGGGTCATCCAAAACTCCAACCCAGAGGACACCACCAATCACATGTTAAAATCCAGAAAACAGAACTGCAAGGGCAAACGAGACAGGCTCTACCTGAAAAGTACAGCCAATGCCTCCTGCTTTCGTATCCACGATTTGCACCTTCACCCCTTCCAGTTTCCCTTCTCAGTAATGCAGTCAAGAGGCAGTCAGAGTACTAATATTGTGATGTTTTTATTATTTGCCTGATGGAGTTTTATTGGAAAAATTTGTGTCAAGTGTTGCATCTTGAGATTTCCCTTGTAAGGAGGGAAGGTGTAGGGGGTCGGAGGAGGAAGCTGCCACTGGATTTTGGCTCTTCTGGGGACAGCCCCCTGTAAGGAGCTGGTTTAATTATAGGCAGGTGGTTGTTTTTTTTACATGACCTACTTCCCAGATGGTTTTCCCTGCATTTCATTTCTACCACAAAGTTTGGGCATACTGGAGCCAGAAAGGAAGAACCGTTAAACCTGTGTTACCCCAAAAAAGGAGGGAACCTGGGAGCCTGGCGGGCCTCAGCAGAAGGCAAAAGACGAAACAGGTAAGAGGCTGGAAGTGAGAGAGGCAGGTGAGGGAGAAAGAGCAACAGGGAGGCTCTTCCTGGCCACTCAGAAGATACACGGCAACCTCCCTGTGCAAAATGCCTGGCTGCCAGAGCAGCAATTACCCAGGAGGGCTCTGCCCGGTTTCTGGGTACAAAGTTGAAGATCAGCTGGTTGGAGGGCCCGGGGCAAATGACTGTCAAGAGCAGCCTTGTCCTGGCTGGTATGTCCTGTGGTGCTGGACCATTTAGGTGGCCTGTGGCTCCTGAGATGTGGGAAATTTCCCACAAGGCTGTGGTGGGTTTGCTGTCTGACCACTGCAAATGTGGCCTCTGGGGGGTGGTGGCTGGGATTCACTCCCCCACAGAGCCCTCTTGGTGCTGACTCTGACCCAAAGCCACAAGAAAAAGAGGCGCTGCTGGCAGCCCAGCCCGTCAGCAGAATCAGGGCCCCATTTGCCCCAGCTGGCAGCAGGACCCCAGATCTTCCTGCTTGGAGAACAGACTTGACAATGCTCATTCAGTCATTCTCCTACCTTCAGGCAGAACCCTCTTTGACTGTCTTCATCATGAGAATTGGTACAATTTTTAAATGCTTCCCAGTAAGGAGCTCCCCATGCCCTGTCTCCCTTGGCAAACCAACCCCACTGCCAGAGAAAGTCCTTCCTCTGATCTATCCCAAATCCTGCACAATGAACCCTGAGTTCACTCCCCACATCTTACCCTTGGTGGGTTTGGAGAACAGCAGCTTGCCGCTCTCTGCTGAGTTGCCAATAGAGCCTTCGACATGAAAATACTGCACCTCACAGCTGTGAGCTCTGCCTGCCTGTTCTGTGCATATCTGTCTTTCCTCCTAAAATCCTGGAGCGGAATTGCTACTGTTTGCAGCTGGAATGGCTCCGAGGAGCCGCCCCGCTTCTCTGTGTCACAGCATGGCTCTTGCCAGCACTAATAGGTAAGTGGAAAATGGATTCCTCACGGTTCTGGGAAGCCACCTTCTCGGCACGTTCAGGGAATTTGGCACGTTCTGCCAGGAGCCCCCATTACAGCACCATCTGGTCCTAGATGTAACTGGTGACACAGCTGGGGGAGGCCATCTCCAGAGGCACTAGGGTCCCCGGAGAGGAAGCCCTCACAGGCCAGCAGTGCCACTGCCAATATCCAGGTGCCATGAAACACCACGCATAGATTTGATTCATGGCCTTTGTTTTTCAGATTCAAATGAGCTGAAGAAACAGGTGGGCTTAAAACTTATCGTGCTCAAATGAGGTGCTGGAGCTCAGGGCACAGATGGATCCCGTCATCTTCTAAAGGCGCATCCCCACCTACAAAGGTCCAGGGACCTCAGGGGCCCACCTCACGTTCTCCCTGTGTGAAACGCCAACTCAACGTCAGGGAAAGAAAAACACAAAACCAAGAGGCTCTCTTGGTACTGCAGCAGGTCTTAGGGAGGTCACGGTCACTAAGCCAAAGCTCGGGCCCCTGCCTCCTCTGGACCCCAGCCAGACACACCCCCGCAGCCAAGCCAGCACACAAAGGCACTTCAAGGCAAGAGGTAGAAACTTCCATGCCTACTTTTCCCATGGAGAGCAGGTGAGTAAGTTCTCATCAGAAATGTGCTGTGTGTGGGCCCTGCCTTGGCCCGTGTGCTCACGGAGAAGACACGTCAGGCAGACGGAGGGAGAGAGAGAGGCGAGAAGGAAAAACAGAGTTATGAGTATTTTCCAGGTGCAGAGAACCCAAGCGGTGAAGACTAGAGGATGCCAAAGGCTTTAGGAATCTACGTTCTAATTCAGGAGCCAGAACTTACCTTCGTGACTTACTCAACTTTGTATACGTGTCTACAATTATTAAAAAAATGCAAAAGGTGACACAGAAGAATGTCGGCGTAAGGAAAGAAGAGGTGGGTACAGGTAGAGAGATACCAGGGGATATGCTGGCAAGGATGGTTTCCAGGTGTGCCTCAGAAGTAATGATAAATACGGGGAGGAGAAGAGAGGGCACCCGACCAAGAAAATGAGAGGGAGAGGGAGAGCGTTTTCACAGAGCCACCGCCGTGAAGCTAAGGCAGGCAGGTATGGTCTCACCGAGACTGCAAAGCTGAAGGGCTGGCGGAACATCAATTCATTCAATGAGCTGGCACGGGCAGCGTGCCCAGGCACAGTTCCCAGCACAGAGCCTGGCACCCAGCAAGCTCTTAATAAAAGTTAGTTCGCTTTCCCACGTGGAGCGGAACCGACTAGGGGCAGTGGATGGAAGAGCTAAGGACCTGGCTTCTAAGTGAAACTTGTTTTCCCGGGAATGATGAAATGCATGTCATGCTGTGTCGAAAGGCAACGGCAGGTGAGCGTGACGCCCAAGGGTTGGGATGGAAAGGAGACGGGTCCAGGTAAGCACCCACCGAGACGAGCATCCCTAAGCACAGTCCACGGGTCTCAAAGCCCCGAGTGCACCTGTGTACACACATGCATCTTCTGGAGAGAGAATATCCAGGGTTGTCTTTGGGTCCTTAGAGGGGGTCTGGGACGCTTTGTGAGTTAACCGGCAGTGCTGTGTTTCCAAAGTCCTTTGCCTGGAAGCCCCCTTCCCAGCTCCAGCAATTGCAAAGCACTCAGGGAAGCATATGAGACTGGCTGGCACTGGGTGTGGACAACTGGCCCCATGCTCACTTGTCGCTCACTTGTCGAAGCCATTAGTTTGAAAGTAAGAAACAAGGTGGGGGTGGGGGAGGGGAGGCGGTAGTGTGCTGGAGGGCGGGAAGTTGGGGCTGGGAACCAGGCAAGGCTGAGTTCCATTTCCTGCCCTACCTTCCCTGAATGTGGGGCTTGGGCAAAGCTGTCAGGCTCCCTAAACCACGGGGCCATAGGTGTCAAACAGGGATTCTTGTCATTCCCATCCCATTGTCATTGGGACTGGAAAGAATGTGTGTGAAAGACACAGAACACCGGTGTGTAACAATAGAAGATGGTGATATCAAGATCTTGGTAAGAGAAATATTGGACCAGGACTTTTCAAAGAGGGTCCACAGGCATGGAGAGTCGATTCCAGGAGACAGCATTTCTTAGTACTTGGGTTAAGTCATTGCTGCAGCACAGATGAGGGACAGTCCCTCTCCCACTATCACCACTGACCCCAGGGCAGGTTTCCCTGGGATGGAGATCTGAGAGCTGTTTGCTAGGTGTCAACCGTATCATCAATTGAGGTTTTAAACCCCTCTCCTAGTCCAGCACGTCGAGTGATGGAGAGGGCAGCACATTTTGCAGCCAAGAAAAGAGCCTGTAATGGCAGCTGCGAGGCCACCAACAGACACTGGCACCCTGTGGCTGCATGTGCCCACCCACCTGGACCCCCTCTCCAAGCCTCCCTGTCCTGGGAGTTCACACTGCATCGTCTTCCTGCACTTGATGTTGCCAGGATTGCAGACGAAGCAGTGCCCCTACTCAGCGCTCTTCTGCCCTGGCCAGAGACGACGGCTTGCTGAGAGCTGGTGAGAGAGGCGCATTCAGCCCGTGGCCGGTGGTGCACAGAATGATGCACCAGCATGAGCCCAAGCCAGGCTTCATTAGTGCACAGATGCATACAGCGAAGGGAGGCCAATGTTCGGACAGTTTGCTGTGGAGCTGGCGAGGCAGGATGAGAACTCAGGACCTGGCATTTGCAGGCTATTTGCAAATCTTCAGGTGCCCATTTCTAGGAGGAGCTGAATCACTCAAGTGCCTCTGTGGGAGCTGAGGGGAGAGGAAGCCCACTTCTCGCTGAGCCCCTCACAGGCAGGATGCTGCTTGCCACAGTGACATAGCTGGCCCCTCTGCTGCGTCCTTCTACCTGCCATGCCACCCACGCCATGCCATCCAAGTATGTGGGGCAAGCCCGGGGACTGATGGGTGGTGGGGTCCCTCTCTGGACCTCCCCTTGGCAATTCCCCCTGGCAGCCCTCACCTCCCGCCTGCTGGGGGCAGCCCCTCTGGTGGTGGGCAGGCAGCTGATGCTGGCAGATATCTGGCCTGTGCCCTCAGCTCTGTGCTCTGAAAGCCTCCCCCCACCCGGAGTTCAGAGGGTCTGGGTGGACGGAGGAAGGGAGGCCCTTGGAGAGAGTCAGGGCTGTGGAGAGGGGAGAGCAGGCAGACTTCCTGCTGCCGCGCAGCTATAACGCACCACCTGGCAGAGCGAGTCCGGCACCTGTAGGGGGCAGACGCTCATTCATCACCCTCGCAGCCCAGTCCTGGCTCCTCTGCCTCTGGGCAGGCAGAGAGGAGTGGGGAGGGCTGGGCAGCTGTGAAATGCTGCCCACGGGCCAAGGCAGGGTCACAGTCCCAGGGACTTTCCTCTGTGTGCAGAGAGGACAAGCCCCATAGTGAAGGCTTGTATCAAGGAAGAAGGTCTGTAGGACACGCAGCCGTCACGTTTAGCACATCAGGTACAACCGCTCTTTGCAGACAACAAAGAAGCCTTTCAGGAAAGCTGAAGCCTCAGCCGCTCCCCCATCCTAGGCAACAGGCAACGGCACTCCTGCCCATTCCTTCTGTTCCAGCTCCGGCACAGGGCGGGAGCAGGCAGGAGACACTGAACAAGAACTGGGTACAGGTGAGCTGCTTCACGTGAGCCTCCCCAGGGGAGACAGTGATGGGCTCATCGCTGGGAATTCCACAGGTGAGCCTGGGCAGCCTGCTGGGTTGGGCCCTCCGGGGCCCATGTGTGGTAGGAAGTTCAGGGACAACTTGGGCCATCTCATCAAAAGATACAGCTTTGACCTCAGAGGGACTTATCAGTGAGCCCAGTAAGATTTCAGGGAATCTTCTTATCCCTAAATATCAACTACCCAGTCATTTACATTTCCCCCAACTGGACGGCCCCTTGAGCTCAGTCCTCATCTCGTTCTTGTAATAGGGACAGAGAGGGAGCTCCTTAGAAAGGTCACTCAAGACTGGCCCCTTCCCAGGATATTACCACCTGCTGTCCCTCTAAAATGAAATAAAATAAAATTTAAAAATAAATGAAAAGAACAACAAAAATATAAGTACAGCTGCAGAGGTGCCTTCTTTGCCTCCCTGCTCTGAGCTCCAACCTCTCAGATATTTACTGTTCGTTCCCCCCTAAATCATTCCTGACGGCTGGACTGCTTGCACTCCATCACGAGGAGGGGCTGTGCGGAGCCGCAGTTCCGTTTAGCTTGCAGAAAAAGGAGCCTCCTAGGAAAAAAACCCACGCGGGAGCTGTCCGGTGCTGAACTCCTGCGTGATGGACGATTATGGACCATCTGCACTTTCAGAGGGCGATAGATTTATAAGCAGGAGAGACAGCTAGAAGAGTGTCCATTACTATAACTCACTGCCTCTTCAGAGATATTCTAATCAGGCATCCTTTCCTCTTGCTGAAAGCCCAGGTTAAAAACTGGCAAGAGGGGCTTCCCTGGTGGCGCAGTGGTTGAGAGTCCGCCTGCCGATGCAGGGGACGCGGGTTCGTGACCCGGTCCGGGAAGATTCCACATGCCGTGGAGCGGCTGGACCCGTGAGCCATGGCCGCTGAGCCTGCGCGTCCGGAGCCTGTGCTCCGCAACGGGAGAGGCCACAACAGTGAGAGGCCTGCGTACCGCAAAAAAAAAAAAAAAAAAAAAGAACTGGCAAGAGGTGAAATCAATTACATATTTCTGGGGTGTTTCCTTCCCAGAGCAAGGCTGTCAAAGGTGCTGGGGGCAAGGGTGTCAGAAGGCTGGGGTGGGGACCACTGGTGGAGGGACCCCTTTGCCTGTCAAAGCTTCCCTGTCGCATTTCCCAGGGCTCCCCGTCTCACCTCGGCTCCTGATTTCTTGCAACTGGTGTTGAAAAGATAGAAGAGGCCAGTATGTCTCTCCTTTCTCAGCCCCCGCACGGATCTACTTGAGATTTACTGACAACCAGGAATCATGCATGGGTGCAGCAAACACATCTGGATCTTCCTGGTAGGCCATGCAGTTTGATATTTATGTGCATAGGGGAAAGGAAAGGAGTACCTCAGTGGAACCCTGGGTCAGGCGCTGAGCTGGATGCCTTCTGTACATTGATTCACAGTAATCTTATTCCTGTTTTACAGGTGAGAGAACTACAGCCCATGGAGGTGCATGACGGGTCCAGGTCTTCTGCCCAGGTCCATCCAACCCTTCCTAGCCTGCTGCCCGAAGGTCCAGACGGCAAGGCAGAGATGCACAGGGAACTTCTCCCTGCCAGAGGCTGCTGGCCCTCTGAGGCCGACCCCACCCCCCAGCGCCCCTCCAGCAGGACAGCACCTAATGCTTCTCCAGTGAGCTCCCACTCCCTCACATGGCCCTGCAATGAGGAAGTGAACTGACCCCCTGGGCCCCAGCTCCCCAGAAAAGACCCTTTTACACAGACAAACAGGCCCCTCATTTCTACTTCAGAGTTCATTTCTTTCTACTTCAGAATTCACAGAGCATATTGACACTTACCTAATCTGACCACAGTTTTTGCATTAGATAAAAACATTTATTTTTAATCCCCATTTTAAAGATGAGGCAGCTAAGGCCCAGAGAGGTTAAGTGGTTTTCTCGAAGCCACACAGCTAACCAGCAGGCAAGCCAGAATCAAGCCCTCATCTCCTGGCTCTGTGTCCAGGGCCTTTCTGGCCTCTGCCTGCCTTCCCAGGAGGCTGCAATGGGCACAGCCACCCTTGAGAATTTCCTTCCATGGGGACCTGCCCTCTTCCGGGCTCTCCCTCTGTAATTTCTGAGCTTCTCTGCCAGATCCAACCTGCTCTGGGGAAGGTTAAATCACCCAGCTCACTGGCAGAGCCTTTGAGAACTCACCCTGGGTATAGGCTCTGAGACTCTAAACAAAGACCCTGAATACCAGGCAGTGCCCCCCTCCTGCCAGGACCCTGTCATTCTCTGAGCGGGCAGATCAGGGACCCACGCAATGATGCTCAGCTCAGAAGTATGACCGGCTGCCAAGTGTTCTGGAGTCAGGTCTTAACTGGGATAAAATCAGGCTGCATCTGAGAACAGCAAAAGTTCAGCTTGTTCTTTTGTTGTTTTTATTTATTTATTTTAACTACAGTTCTACCTGCCTCACCCTGGGAATTCAGCTGCGGCCTTTTCACCCAGAAAAAGCCTTCTGTTCTTGCCACGCCCCCTCTGTCCCCGTCTCTCATTTACTCCATCACTCACACGTCCGTGCAGACATTGAGGGCAGGACCCTACCTCACGCTGGGAAGTCAGGAAAAGCATTTTGCAGGAGGTTGAATGTGAATTGACCTGGATGTTAAAGGGCATGGAAAGTAGTCAGGTGAGGAAGGAGGGTGGGAGGGCTCTGTCTCATGGATGCAGTGTGGCAGGAAGCGCAGCATGCCATCCGCGTATGGAGCAGACAGGGGATAAGTTAGGATTGGCGAGAAAGGCAAGCACGCCTCCCTTTTTTTTTTTAATATAAAACCTTCCCATAGGCCTCTTGCCCTGTAGAGTTAGCTACTCTCTGCTGAGCATTCAGGGCCCAGGGTTGCCCCCGTGCAGGCCACCCTGTCCATCACAGCGCATCTGGTGGAGGATCTGCCTCTGGACCAGTATGTCCAATGGTTGGTGCCATCGCCGAGATGCTCCGTGGCTGAGACGCCTCGTTTCACAGCCACGACCACATGTGCTTTTTGGGCAATTGAAAGGTGGCCAGTGTGCCTGAGGACCTGAATTTTAAGCTATTTCATTTAAATTCATTTAAGTTTAAATGGCCACTGTTTTAAATAGCCCAGCTCTGGAGGGTGAGCTGCTCAGACAGCCTCAGGGTCTCACGCTGCCTGACCCCACTGGCCACTGGCTAAGGGCAGGTGTGGCCAAGACCCTCATGTTCTAAAGCTTTGCTCTGGAGCCTGAGCCATGGGAGGGGCACGTATCTCTCTCCAGCCTGAGACGTTTTGCTGCACCTGTGAAAACAGCATTCAATTGATGAATGGCCAGTGCCTGCACTTTGTGAAATTAAATTCTTTGCTTGGACAGAACAGCATGGGGATAACCATGGCTGCCCAGGGACAGGGACAGGGCACCAGGGTGCTAGGCAGCAAAGGGCTCAGGATCCTGGCCCTGGCGGTTGCCACATGAGGGCCAGGGGGAGGGCAAGGTGGGCAGACAGCTGCATCAGCAGGTGCCCCAGGCAGTGGCTGGAGGGGAGCAGGGAAGAAGTTAGGAACGCTAGTGCAAGAAAGGAGCCATGCAGCAGGGAGGGACAGTACCCACGCCTGCCCATGGTAACCCAGACCCTGGCCCCCAGGCACTGTCACCGCAGGTCTCTTCAGGGCACGTTCACACCAGCTCTGACCTTCCCACCCAGCTCCTCCTGCCTCAGACACAGGAGAATTTATGGGCCCCTGTTGTTTCCAGCTCAGCTCTGCTCTCCATGGAAACCAATTCCCCTCCTGCTTCATTATTATTATTATTATCTTCATTAATGCCTGACAGAATGCAGCATCCACTATGGCCATCCTGAGGACTCCCATAAAGGGCCACTTCCCCAAACCCACCCTCCACCCCAGCCAAACTCCTGCAGGCGATTCCTCCCTCAGTGGCAGGGGGAGGGCAGTTGGGGTGATTAAAGTGCCTCATCCTTTGTGCCTCTTCTCACACAGTAAAAATTACTGCCAATGATATTATATGGTCATGCCGTAAACTCAAATCACCCCTGAGAACTTGCTTCATTACGACCCTCACTACATAATCCAGCAGTTACTCCAAACCTGGTGTCCTCTCTTCCTTCTCCCTGCAAGGAGGTTTACAGAACCCCTGGGGGTTCTAAAGAGCTGCCCCTGGTCCCTGACTCTCACTCACAAAGCCAGGGAAGCCAGAGGCCACCCTGGCCCAATGGCCATCTCCTGGGTGCATCTTTGGGAAATGCAGAGAATCAGAATGAAAACTCAAGTGCCCCTGCCCACTTTTGCTCTAGATTCACTCCTTGTTTATCCCAGAAGGCTCCATCTATGCTCTCCCACCCCTGTTCCTCCTTTAAAGAAGTGGCAGGTATGTTACCAGCCTCTCTGCCCACACTCCTAAGTCAGAGCCAGAAGAACACCCCTACCACACCTGCCCCCACTCAGAGGGTTGTGGGCCTCTGACTCTCCTCTCCATTTACAGCTAAGCAGTCAGGCTGTCCTGAAAAATGGGCCTCAGATGAACCGCAGAAACTCTCTGTGTGTGCGTATGTGTATACGTGTGTTCACATGTGTCTATGTGTGTGTTCACTGTCTGCCCACCTGAGGTCAACTCCACTTTGGGATGGACCATTGCCTTCCCTTTCTCCCGTCTCACCTCCCCCGGCCATCCCTGCCCTCGGTATGCCATAGAGGGGCCAAGTGGTTGACCCTCATTTAGATGAAAGTAAAGCGTTTATTTAGGGTGTCAGGCTGGTTTTGCTGCTGGGCTGGGGTTTCACCCCTTGCCCTGGATCGTTCTGGAATTTCCCTAAGACCATCCAGAAGTCCCCTTGGCTCGGCCTGGTTTTCCCCACACAGACCCCAACTGTCATTGCCAAAACCCCCTCTGTGTGCACAGAGATGCCCCCTGCTGTGGTTTCCTTTGAACTCCACAGAATCTTGGATCGTCCCCATAGATTCTTTAAATAGACAGGGTGACAGTGTTTCAGGGGATGTTCAGGTTTGATGTCCTCCTCCATCTTTCATAGGTGGGATTTTCAGGGTGGAAGGAGGGGTCAGGCATCTCTCTAGCCCCCTAACTCTCACCAGTTCTTGGTTCTCAGACGGGGAAAGCCCAGCCCACAAGGAGGTGGCTGCCGTGCAGTTTTTGGGTCATGAAGTTGCGTGGCAAGTTTGTGCCCAGGGAGTCTTCTCTGGGCTTGAAGGTCCTGCGGTGCCCCCTGCCCACTGTGGCCCCTTTCTGAGCCCATTGTCTCACAGCTGGTACTGTCACTGGTCACTTTGTCTTGTTTTCACTCATGCTATCTCTTGGGTCCCTGGGTTATTTCAATCTAGTGTCTGGTTGTTTTTTTTCTTTCCATGAGTGTGTGTCTTGTCTCATTAACCTGTCTACTTATACTTTTTTAAAAACTTTCAAAGAAATGTTTTTATACCTCACATCTGTATTACCCAGGCTCTAAGCCTCTATTTCCCAATATATACGGGGCGTGTCCACCCGATGGCCTCTTGACACCCCTTCCCAGGGGACCCAGCTCATCATGTCCGAAAAGCAAGAGCTGCGTGCAGAGCTCCTGTTTCTGCCACATGGACTCCCATTCATCTCCTCCTGAGTTCAGCCTCAAAGTCTTTTCTTTGCATTTTCACTTTCCTCTTCAATTCCACCTCCTTCCTCACAATTGGACCCTGGTCCCCACAGCGGCCCTGCCTCTGCCCATGCCATTCTGTCTCCATCATCCTGCATCAGCAAGCTCTCCCTGCCCCAGAGCCTGGAGGGCTTCACTGCTTGGAGTCAGACGCTGGGTTTCTCACCTGCATCGGCCCATGCAAACATTTCCCCTGTCCCTTTCCTCCTGCCTGCAGCTTGGGGTTTCACCACACACCCGCTCAGCTTATGACTAGACGTTTTCACAAACTGCAGACTCCTGATCTCCAGAGATATTGGAAGCCCCCAGAAGACAGGCATGGTGCCACAGGCTTTCCAAATTGAGTTCGTGTTGCTGCCTGTCCGCCATTCCCATGGTTCCCCGGTGTCTATCTGCTGGAGACCATACACATTTTAGCTGTGGTCCTTTGTGGGCATTGCAGGGACGATCACAGAATCCCATTTCCCTTCAACCGTAGTTCCTAATGCCCATGTGACGGAGGAGGGTCCAGACAACAGTATGGAGAGTCCCGAGGGGCTCCCGGGCTGGTCCTCCCCAGCCTGGCCTGGTCCCCTCCATAGTGACATCCACCCCCTGACAGTCACTCCCTGCTGTCTTAGACTATTCTGTTTTCAATTCTGTCTCAGGTCTGAGCAATCCTGTGTCCAGACAGCGTTGTAGGTTTCATGAGCTGCCCACCACTCACACGCAGCTCCAGAAGCAGGCTCAGAGCTTCTGGGAAAGTCAGCTCTGACCCCTGGCCCCAGAGGGCGAGGGAGTAGATGGTCCCCCGAAGCCCAGAGCAGGGGGAGACCAGCACCCTCAGTGGCCTGTCCCCACCACCCTTCACCAACCCCCTGGGCCACCCCCTCATCCTCACCTGCTGCCATCTAGGTTTGAATTCTGTCTCCAAAATGGAAATCCTCCAGCCATTCAGGACTGGAAGGAACCATGTGTAGCTCTTTTATTTTTTTATGCTGCTGAGCAAAGCAGGGGTCAGGCTGAGCACAGCTGTTGGGAGGTGTTTTGTGATATATCAATACAGAGCCCAAGGTGGGGAGCAAAGGGGATGAACTGGGAGTCCAGGGCACTGGGGACAAAGGCCAGGTACAGGCCCGAGGCCAGCACCTGAGTTCATAAGTTAAAATGAGGAAGAAGTAGGGGGAGGGCGTGGGGGAGGGGAGGGAGAGTCAGAGAGACAGAAGGAGACAGAGACAGAGAGGCAGAGGGACAGAGACACAGAGACAGAGGAGGGCAGTGGGTTGCAAACCCTATCATGGAGGAAAATGACCCTCAGAAGCCCCATTAAGACACGGCTGATCATCTCACAGCCTCAATAAGGGCACTGTCTGTCATCAAGGAGTTGGGAAGAATGTTTTCTCTTCTCCAAAAGTGTTTTCTTTTTCTAAGAAGTTGCCATCCTGGCTCATCTCATCGAGAAGCCCACGCTGGCCTCCCCAGGCATTGTGAGCTGCAATGGTTTCAATTTCTTTTGTTCCAGAGACACAGAACTGTTTAACTCTCATCTCTTAAATCAATACCTGATGTCATGTCATCCAAAGCCATTATTTTTATACCAGAAAAAAAAATGGAGACTGAGTATAGTCTAAAGAAGAGAGAGAGAAGGCAAAAACCACTGCTTAGGAGGCTGCAAGCAAAACTCCTGCTCAGGACCACCCAACCTTAGCATCACCCAACTGGCTCTGCGACAAAAGTGCCTGGAGGGGAGGCAGAATGAGAAGAGGAAAGATCCTTGGGGAAAGAACGTGCCATGACCCCAGAGGGTTTGTCTGATAGCAAACGACTTCACCCCGAAGACCACACCGACCGTCAGCCCACACAGGTGAGAGTTCTACCAGGACAAAGTCCTCCACACCTTCTCTGACCCTCTCTCCCATCTCCCCGTCCCTCTTGCCCTTCCTGTTCCCTGGATCCTTCCCTCGACCTGCAGGCACAATCAACCTCCATCCACATCCTCAGAGGAATCCTTTCTAGGACCTTCCCTCAACGGGAAGCCATCTGTAAATCCCTCGGTTTAAGGGTCTGCAGGGCTGAGACAGCTCTCCAGGGAGGCATCAAGGACCATCACCAACACATCTTCCCAGTCTCAGTTTCCTTATCTGTAAAATGAGAGCAGTGACAGACCCACCTCAGAGGGTGTGTGTGAGCCTGAAGATGCACGTGTGTAAGCCACGTAGAGCTGTGCCCCACACAGAGCCCATGTCTCGTTCCTGACCAGTCACGCCAACTCGTCCTACGCAGACACGCTGGCTTTCCTCAGTGGGCTGGGCTCCTTTGAACCAGTGAACCTTGGGCGTTCCATTCTGTCTGCCTAGAATATGCTCTGCTGGAGAACTGTCACTTGTCCTCCAAAACCCAGCTCAGATGTCACCTCCTCTCTGATACCTTCCTGGCCTCCAAGGCTGTCGGCCAGCCCCTCCTCAAGGCTCCTCGAATTATTGGTTACGTACGGTGTCTGCCCTGTGCCCAGGAGCTGTACGGGAGGGCCGTGTTCAGTGGACTGGGCTCCGAGGGATGGGGCAGCTGTGTACTGGTTCTCACCTCGCTGGTGCCCAGGGCAGGTATTCAGTTTATGAACAAAGCACATGGAGCTCTGTTTGTGACCCAGGGGAGGTGCCTGGGACAGAGTCTGGGAGAACCTCTGCACGTGACTTCTCTCTTTCACCTGCCAGGGGCCTAGATATAAACTATCTAGAAAGAGAAACAGGCGTGCACCTGTCGTCAGATGCACGGTTTATTATTCACCTTAACATACGCCCGGCCCTGGGCCAAGAACAGCGCCTGTATTATCTCATTTGATCCTCACTCCAACCCCCTCAGCAGACGTTATAATCATCACCCTTGTCTCACGGTGGAGGAGACTGGGGCTCTGAGAGGTTAAACACCAGCCAGACTCTCATCCCTGATGCCAGACCCCCCTGCACTGTCCGTGTGCGCAGGCCCCTGTTTGCACTCCCGGGCACAGCGCCCCAGCCTCCTAGGCCTGGCCCCTGCTTCCTGCTGTGGCGTTACCTCCAGTGACGTCAAGGACCGAGACTGCTGTTCCCCAGTGCCCCTGGCCTGTGCTTGTGCTCACAGGCACCGCGGTCATCCTGGAAGCGCCTCCTTCCTGTTTGCTCCCGTCTGCTCTTCCTCCAAGTCTCAGGTCCCCCAAGCCTTCCCCGAGCCCCCCAGACCCCAGCAAGATTGCCTTCCCTGAGTTCCATGCTGCCTGCAGCACGTATCTGGAACTTAGAGTCTCCTGTCCAGTATTGGGATTTTCCAGAAATCCTGCCCCGGTTCTTGTTGTTATACTATTCAACTGGTTCTTACAGAAAAAGCAAGACTTGCTATTTCTCACACCTGCCGATCGACCGGCACCATATCATAGTGACACATTTCTCCTCGTCACTCTTACCTGTGAGCTCAGACAGATTCACCTGCATTTCTTCATTTGCCCTGTAACAGCCCCTTCCGTTGTTCTTTTAAATCCCAGTTTCTCAGATGGGACAACTGAAGTCCCAAGAGCTGATGCCCCCTGACCAGCAGCCCATGTAAACAGGACAGTCAGGGCAAGGGGCTTCATGCTCTGGTGTCCAGGCTCCCAGGAGCAGACTCTCTTCTGTGGAGGTGAGCCTCCAGCCCCATCCTCTCTCCTCTGAGTCGGCCCTTCAACTTCACCCTGTCACACAGAACAGTCTGGCCTTTGGGTGCACCGCAAGCCTCTACCACCCAGCCCAGCCCTGCAGGAAATGGGCTCCCAGGGGCAGCTCATTCACCAGAACGTCCAGAGGGACATGGCTCTGAACAAGGAAATGCACATAATGAATAACAATGGAGAATTCTCTGGGGCTTTGGGGCTATATCGGTGGCTGCCGGCCTTCAGGAGGCAATTAAAAAGGCACAATAAAAAAGTGAAGTGTTACTATTTCAACAGTCCTGACTCTCACACTGTGGGGAAGAGCTACGTCATCCCAGCGTCTCCTAAGATCAGGTTCAGGGCTAGAACTTTTCCAAGGAGAGACTGTGCTTACTTGGCAAAAATGTTAGTAACAGCTGGGATAGAGCCACAGGTGCTAACAAGCTTCCCTTCATATCCCTAGCACCATCCGTATCTCCGGAACCCCTTCTCAGGGCCTAAGGTGCAGGATCCTTGACAGTCTCACTGAATCAGGGCATCTGCACCCTTGCATGTGAATTGCATGCATAACTTCACATGTTCCTGTGTACATATGCATGTTCAAGAAAAACGCGTTCATAAGTCAGATTAAGAAAATGCACTTGTATTTACTGTACACATTCTCTCTCTCTCATATACACACACACACACACACACACACACACACACTTCTTACTCACATCCTGCCTCTGAAAAGCAAAGAAACTGGCAAATATGTATATTCCTTGCTACATGTTCACATCTCTCCCGGGCACGCCCCTCCAGATACCTTGCAATGGAGTGGAAGGAAATGGGGTTTCATCTTGATCGGCCCAGTCATCCCCTACAATGGTAGCGGCAAGGAACTAGGAAGGCGGTTGTGTAGCTATCCACGACGCTGCAGTGAGCAGAGAATATTTATTCAAGTATTGTGACACTTCTATTACTGTAGTCTTTGAAATTTCTTCTTCCGTGGAATTTCAGGGAGATTGGGGTGAGATGGAGAACAGTTCCCGCGAACAGCTTTTCCAGAGTTGCATTTGGAGCCGTCGTAACTCACGTCCCTTGAGCCCTACCCCCACCATTATTATCCCAAGAACTTCATTTATGTAAAAGGTGCTCTCCATCTGCATCCATTTTCAGCAGTCTATACTCACAGAGAGGCTGAAATACACCACCTAGTAGTGGGATCCACGAGTATAGACTTCACCATCCTTTCTGGAATTAAAATTGCTACGTGGGTCCCCAAGCATTTCATTACCAAGAGGGAAAATTCCTGTGTGACAGATGCTTTTCCCATGAGCCCTGGATACAAAAAAGGAGCTAGCTACAACTCGCTTTGCTGCTTTTTTCTCTTCTTCACCCGTGGGCTATTATACGATTCTGGCTGTTTGGTTTCTGGAACATTTGGAAAACCATTGGTCTAGGGCAGTGGTTCTCAAAGTGAGGTCTCCGGACCAGCAGCATAGGCGTAACCTGGAGGGAAGGTCGAGCAGCAGACTACTGGGCCTGTCCCAGAGTTTCTGATTCAGTAGGTCTGGGGTGGGGTCTGAGAATTTGTATTTTTAACAAGTTTCCATGTGATTCTGATGCTGCTAGCCTGGGCACCACAGCGTAAGGAGCACTGACCCAGGGGGACTCAGCCTATGATAGCACAGCCCGTGTTGGCTTGAAAGTTGGGGTCTGGGTCCTAGTTTGGCCCTAACCTGTGTGACCTCAGATAAGTTGCTTGGGTGTCTTCTTTGCTTGAGTCACATTTTTTATCGTGAGTGAAATGAGTGGATTGGGTTGGATGACCATGAGGGTCCTTTCAACCCCTATGTTCTACGGTTCTAGGCACTGATGAAACACAGCAGTAACCAGTACCCGGGGTACTAGGGGTGACACAGAGCCTGTTTTACTGTCCCCCATCCTTCTACCTGCTCTTATACCCCCTTCTCCCCCCACCTCCTGAAGCTAAACTCGAACACAATAGAACCTGTTTTGGGAAACAGGCAGCCGGCAGCTGCCCTGCACGAGCCCAGCTTCCCAGAAATTAAATCCCAGGCTTGTTTCTTTCCACATGGGGAAGGCCTCAGAGGGCTGGGTCCCAAGCTGCCCTCGACACCCTGACCTTTAGAATCAGTATAAAGATGACATGTGGTCCCCATCAGGTCTCCCCTGCCACACGGGGCAGTGTGACTTTACAGCATGTCCCAGCACATCTCAAAAGTGACCCAATCTGGGTGATTAGAGGGAACCCACACGATGACGAGGGTGTCATCATTGGTGCTTCCCGACATAGGCCTGGCACTCAGAAACCAAGAGACGGAAAAGCTTGCAGTTTTCCATGACAGCCTGAATTTATGAGATGAACGAAAAAAAAAAAGGAAAAGAAAAAGATGAAAACATCTGTAAAGAACATCTGGATTCTGTTGCTAACCATGAAAGCAAATTCCCTCAGAGTCAGCATGTTGGAGAGGGCTGGGAAAGGGTGTATTTATAAACAACTGCAATATTTAAATGGGAAAAAAATGCCCCAGCACCACAACTTCCTGTTTTAAACCCTTTCAGGATGGTGAGGCATTGAGTTCAGTTCTGTATCTGAGCCACAAGGGAGATGGTTATACCCGCAAGTCAAGCTCTGGACTCAAACTGGCATGATTACAGCCTCTGGATTTTGGCAGTTGGTTCCCCAAAACAGTCATTTGAACAAAGTGTTAAATGCACCTCTGTGTGTTTGTGGGTGTGCATTCATGCACTCAGGGAGGCAAGCGTGTGCACACATGCACACGGGTGGCTGGGTGTGCACATTCACACAAGTCCGTGTGTGGGTGTGTGTAGAGTCATGCTCACAGGCATGTGTACACGTGCGTCTGTGGGCCTGTGCACAATTACACACAGGTGTCTGTCTGTGTCAGTGTGTGCATGTGAGTGTACATGCACAGAAATGTCCAAATAAAAAAGTTTACATATTTGCAGGCTACTCTTTTTTTTTTGCAGCTTCCTTTTTTTATGTCCTCACGCTTTTCAACAGCAAGACCCCCCTCCACGCCTTCCTATAACTAACAAATCTGTCTCCGAGTTGTGCCCTCCTCAGGTGTAACTAATGTGACTTTAGAGGCGTCGTCCCTGGGCGACCAGAGACTGGGGCAAAGCATCAGGGAGGGGAGTCGGGAGCTGGGTGTGAACAGTCACCTCCGCCCTGCCCTCACTGCCTGTCTCTCGGGCCACCTGAGCTGTGCACACAGGGCATTAAGGATCCATTTCTCAGCCCGAGAAGCGGCTCCTGTCCCTCAGCGCGTCAGGGACAGAGCCCGGGATGCATCATCTTCGATCCTTCTCCAGGTTCTGGGCTCTTTGCATAATAGTCTTAATAGGGAGAGGAGTGGAGGGCCTGTCTGCCCTCATGAGCGATGCTCCCTGAAAATCCCTAGCCAGGGCCATGGGAAAAACGATTTGCTGCTGGTGGCTCCTAATGTATGGAAATATCTCTCTCAGTGGATGCAGGTGACGTCCTAATACAAAAGAGATGAAAGAAATGGAATCCATTTGGAAAATTTCACCTTTGGCCCCCGGTAGCTGGGGCGAGAGGGTGTCCTCGGTTGTCTGCCCCCTCCTCCGGGTCCTGGCGAGCGGGCGGTTTGCCAAACCGGTCACCTGGCATTAGAGGCAATGAAAACCACACACTTCCTAACCTTGTTGTGTGGTTCGTGTTTAGGGCTCTTGCTTTATCAGTTTTTATTTCGTGTAATATTCATCACACTGGTTTATTTATGGGGCCTTCGTTGGGAAGTTATTTTTTAGGCCTGGTGAATAAAACATTAGCCTTTGCGGCTTGTCAGGGTGACTGCAGCTCCTCTGATGTCAAGCTGACGAACTGCCCTTTCTTTTTCCCAACGACTGCACTTTTAAAGAAATTTATTTGTATTTTGTTGGGCGTTTGTTGTTCTTTTCTCTTTTGGCTGGTGGATGTTGGTCTGAGTCGGGTTCTTTTCTGTTCTGATGAAATGCTAAAACCTTCACTTGCTGAGAAAGGTAATACGTCAAGCAGGAGGGATGAGAACTGAAGTCCTGGGCTGGAGGAGAAACACCCTGAGAATCCCACCCCTCAGCGGGCGCCACACTCTCCCAAAGCACATGTTGATGAATGAGGGACTTTTCAGTCATGCGGATAAAGGGCCAGAGCCCCACCCAGAGGAACCACGGGGATGCTGACCCAGCTTCGTCTGTAAGGCACTGGGGGCAGGGGTGTGGAGTCCAAAGTCCCAATGAGAGTCACAGAGAAAACAAGCTCAGTACGTTAAAAAAAAAAAAAAAAAAAAAGCTCAGTGTGGCTTTAAGCAAACTCCAAATAAGAAAATCCACATCTACAATAAAGAAAACTAGGGCGAGAAGATTCACTTTATAATTGGATTGTCATAGTATTTCTCCAGTAATTCTTCTAAGTCCATTTAAAGTGTGGATTACTTTACATGACTTTTCAAGTTTCATTATGAGGAAGGAAGGAAGGAAGGAAGGAAAGTAGGAAGGAAGGAAGAATCTGGCAAGGTAATGCTGTATTTCACATTAAAGAGTGACAAGCTTTTCTTTTTCTTTCTTACCAGAAAACAAGATAGGGGCTTAGAAGACCTCAATCAATAAAAACCCAGCCAGATGCTGGTGATTCACTAGAGCTTGTCTTTTGGCAGAGGCCTAGCCTGGCCATCTCTTCATTGAGATCAGACTGGTCATCCTCACCAACAGCACAGAAGCTCAGCAGTTCTTTCGAAACTGAAGGAGGAAAATGTGCCTTAACTTCTTGGGCAAGACCACCATTGGACCAAAGACATCTGCTGCCCTCCTTGGTTCCTCCACGGGATCCAGGGTCACTCGGGCTGGATGCAGATGGATAATAAAGGCTGCCATCTGTGGGGTGTGGACTACACGTATGCTAGGCAGTAATCATCCCCGCAACCCCACGAGATAGGCGAGATCAACCAATCTCACAGATGAGGACGCTGAGGCTCGGGAAGGTCACACAGAGGAGAAAGCGGAGAGGATGTGGACACAGAGCCTGCACTCCTAGCTACTGCACTGGTGAGGCTTCCCGCTCACAATGTTGCCACCCTGAGCAGGACCAAGGGATTGACCCTGCTCCTCTGCTTTCGGGTAGTGAAGTGAGATGCCAGGAAGATGCCTGTGACTGGTTCATTTCTATAGAGAAGGAAAACACTAGAAATGGAAAATCAGATCTCTAAGAAGTTTTTAAAAATTGGTTTAGAGAGCTACACGGCCCACTTCAGAGGTGCAGGCAGAAAACGAGGATGCTCTCGCACATCAGGGCTCTGTGCTCAGGGACTTGAGGCCAACACCCCCTCCTCCAGATTTCCAGGGCTCAGAGCCAAATGGAGAAATGCACATGCATTAAAAAACAAATGCCTTGAATCTTAGAGTCTTAGGACTTCTCAGCTGGCTAGTTTGAGTCTGGGTAAGTGAAAAACATCTCGAGTGCCGGTGAGTGCATCCTTAGAAGAGTCCACCATGCCCAGCAGCTTTCAAACAAGCTCGAGGGACTCCTGTCTCAAAGCATCCATTAAAGCAAGGATGACCAAGAGTCTGTCAACTCCTCTCATGTGCTGGAGCTGCTGCCCTCTCTCTATTCTCCTTCCTAGCCCGGTGTCTCAGTAGCTTGTCTACATAGGATTTATCCACTTTGTCACCTTCCATTCAACTCTTCAACCCACTCCAATCTGGCTTCTGTCCTCACCATTCACTCCATCAAAACGCTCTTGCCAAAGTCACCTGGACCTCCTAACATTGTGAAATGTTGAAGTCACGGTCACTTGTTGTCCTCAGACCCTATTTGACCACCCCCACCCTCCTTCTGGAACAATTTCTTTTTTGGGGTTTTGTGACATGATGCTGGTTGTACCTTGGCTCTAGGGCTGATTCTTCTTTGCTTTTCCTACCTGACTCTAAATGCTGGAGTCCCTCAGAGCTCCAGTCCAACTGCTTTCCTTCTTTAGTCACAGTATTCCTCTGGATCCTTGTGTTGTTTGAGGAGTCGGTCTATTTCTTCTAAGTTGTGGGATTTATTGATACATGCATAGAGTTGTTCGTAGTATTTCCAGATTATCCTTTTAACGGCTGCAGGGTCTATAGCGATATCCCCTTTTTCATTCCTGATATTGGTAATTTGTGTCTTTTCTCTTTTAATCTCTGCCAGTCTTGCTAAAGGTTTATCAATTTTACTGCTCTGCTCAAAGAATCCGCTTTTTGTTTCATTGGTTTTTCTCTACTGCTTTCCTGTTTCAATTTCATCCATTTCTTCTCTTTACTATTTCCTTTCTTCTGCTTGCTTTGATTTTTTTTTTTTTTTACTTTTCTTTTTCTAGTTTCTTAAGGTAGGGCTTAGATTATTGATTTGAGAATTTTTTTTCAAATATAAGCATTTAGCGCTATAAAATTCCCTCTCAGTGCTGCTTTAACTACATCCCACAAAATTTGATATGCTGTATTTTCATTTTAATTCAGCTTTAAGTATCTTTTAGTTTTCCTTGGAGACTTCCTTTTGATCCATGAATCTAGAAGTGCCTTCAAAAACTTTCCAAATGTTTGGAGATTTTCCTGCGATCTTTCAGTTATTGATCTCTAGTTTGATTCCATTAAAAACAAAGAACATATTCTGCATGATTTCAATTTTCTTACATTTGTTGAGGTTTGTTTTATGACCTTGGATATGGTCTACCTTGGTGAATGTTTCCATTTGGAAAGAATGTGTATTCTATTGTTGTTGGGATTAAATGTTTTATAAACAACTATTAGATCTGTTGGTTGATGGTATTGTTTGGTTCTTTTGTATCCTAGTTTACTTTCCAACTAGTAGTTTTATCAAATGCTGAGAGTGGGATAGTGAAGTCTTTAACTGTAACTGTGGATCTGGCTATTTCTCCTTACACTTTTATCATGTTTTGCTTCATGTATTTTGAAACTCTGTGCTTGGTGCACATACATTTGGGATTGTTATATCTTCATACTGTATTGACCCTTTTACCGTTATGTAGTGTTTCCTTTTGTCCCTGGTAATTCACTTTACTCTGAAGGCTAATTTATGTGATAATAATATTGCCACTCTTGTGTTTTAAAATTAATGTTTGAATCTTTTCCCACCTATTTACTTTCAACCTACCTATATCATTATATTTGAAGTGAGTTTCTTGTAGCTGCATGTAGTTGGGTCATTAAAAAAAAAAATCCACTCTGCCAACCTGTCTTCTAAAAATTCTCATTGTTTTAAACTTTATAAAAATAGTACAATGCTCAGAGTAGTATTTGGGAGCTTATTGTTTTGTTTTTTAAACTTATTATGTAGCTCAGATTCATCCATATTGTTGCATGTTGCTGTAGTTCAGCCGTCTTGATTTCTACATAATATTTCGTTGAATGAAAAGATCACTGTAGGACTTCCTGGTGGCACAGTGGTTAAGAATTCGCCTGCCAATGCAGGGGACACGGGTTCGAGCCCTGCTCCCGGAAGATCCCACATGCCGCGGAACAACAAAGCCTGTGCACCACAACTACTGAGCCTGCGCTCTACAGCCCGTGAGCCACAACTACCGAGCCCTCATGCCACAACTACTGAAGCCTGTGCACCTAGAGCCCGTGCTCCACAACAAGAGAAGCCACCACAATGAGAAGTCCACGCAGGGCATCAAAGAGTAGCCCTCGCTTGTCGCAACTAGAGAAAGCCCACGTGCAGCAACGAGACCCAACGCAGCCAAAAATAAATAAAATAAATAAATTTATAAAAAAAAAATAAGAAAAGACTACTCTCTCATTCATGGGCATTTTGGTTGTTTCTAGGTTTTTGTTATTATGAGCAGTAATTCTACAAACTCTCTTGTACATGCCTCTTACTGTTAGACATATGCAAATATTTCTCTTGAGTGTAGATGGAGGAGTAGGATTGCTGAATCATAGGGTATGGGAATGTTCAAATTTGAGAGATAATGCCAAACTTTCTTCTAAAGGGCCTGAACCACCTTATGCTTTCCTGCAATGAATAAAAAGCCTAATGATGCTCATCCTTTCTGACATTTGGATCTGTCAGACTTTTAAATTTTTGCCAATCAAATGGGGGTTAAATTCTTCTCACTGAGGACGTGATTTACATCTCCCAGCTCCCTTATGAGGCTGAACATCTCTTTTTATGCTCATTTGTCGTATATTTCCTTTTGTGTAAAATTTTTGTCTTCTGCCTTTTTCTCTAATGGGATGTTTTGTACTTTTCTTCTTGATTTGTATTGGTTCTTTGAGTGTTCTTGATACTAATCTTTTGTCAACTGTATGGACAGCTAATATTTTCTTCTAATTTGTAAATAACCCAAGATCCGCCTATATTTTCCTCTAAGAGATTTTTGACATTTAACTTCTTCATTCAACCTGAATTGATTTTCAAAATATGATGTGAGGTAGTGATCCAGTTTCATAATTTTTATAGAGTAATGACACTATTTTTTCCAACTCATTTTATTAAACAACGCTTCCTTTAACCAATGATTTGAAATGCTATGTCTATCATAAACCAAAATTCCATGCATCTGTTTCTGGGAATTTGGGGAATTGATCAATCTTTGTGACAACATCACATTGTCTTAATCACTAGAACTTTGTAATGAGCCTTGATACGTGGTAGGAAAAGTACCCACTCTGCACTCTTCTCTTTAGAAGGGTACTGGCTATTCTTGGTCCTCTACTTTACTGTATAATCATCTTGCCAAGTTCCATGAAAAGTTCTGTTTTGATGTGGACCAGAATTGCATTGGCTATAGTCAGGATAGATCAATATGGGGAAAATGATATTTTAATGATATAAAGTCTCTCCTTCCTTTATTAGAACTCCTTTACTTACACTTAGTAAAGGTTTATAATTTTACCTTTATAAGTCTTAAACATTTAAAAATTTATTTTTAATAAAAAAAAAACATTTTTATTTACAAATGTACTTGACATTTTCTGATACTATTATAAATGGTATTTTCTCATTAACTGTGTTTCCTAGTCTGGGTTTTTTTTTTTTTGCTGCTGGTACATAGAGTATAACTTATTTTCATATATTAATCTTACATCAGCCAACTTGCTAAACTCTCCAATTTCTAAAAGATTTTATGTAGATTCTTTGGGACTTTCTATGTAAACAACCATATCATCTGAAAATAATAACAATTTTTTCCTTCCTTTCCAATCCTTATATCTCTAGTTTCTTTTTCTTCTTCTATTGCACTGTCTAGGACAATGTTTAATGGGAAATTTTGTTATGACTTCACATTTGAATGACAATTTGGTGGCATATAAAATTCTATGTTCTAAGTTCTTTTTCTTTTGTACTTTGAAAATATCACCCCATTGTCTTCTTGCATCTGGTGCTGTTGTTGAAAATCCTGAAATCCCTATGATTCTGGTTCTTTGTATGTGATCTTTTCTTCCTCTCTGGAAAACTTTTAGATCTTTATCTTTTTTGCTCTTAAATTCATTGTAAGTGTGTAGGTTTGATTCCCCACCCCACCTCCGCCCCCCCCCATCTTTCCTTTTTGGCAATTTAATAAGACCTTTTCAATCTAGGACCATTCATCCATTGTTTTTAATCCCAGAGATTTTATCTTCACATTTTCTTCAAATATATCCTCTGCTATATTTTTCTTTTTCTTTTTTTGTGGGACTTCCATTACTCGGATGTTAGTACTTTAACTTCTTTCTTTCTTGGGTTATAGCTTTTAAAAAATATTTTCTTTGTGCTTTTCTTCTTTTTGGGGGGGCAGATATATCAAGCTGGTCCTTCATTTCACTAATTCATTCTTCAGCTGTATTTAGTATTTATCCCCTGCACTGCTCTTTTTTTTTTTTTCTTAAGTACGCGGGCCTCCCACCGCTGCGGCCTCTCCCGTTGCGGAACACAGGCTCCAGACACACAGGCTCAGCGGCCACGGCTCACGGGCCCAGCCGCTCCGCGGCATGTGGGATCTTCCCGGACTGGGGCACGAACCCGTGTCCCCAGCATTGGCAGGCGGACTCCCAACCACTGCGCCACCAGGGAAGCCCTGCACTGCTCTTTAACTAAAACATTTCAATACTTACACTTCTGCTTGGTTATTTTGTATATTTTCTTGTTCTTGTTTCACTTTGCTTATAACGTCTTCTATCTCTTTTAGTATGTTTATTAAGCTGAATTTTAAAATTGGTCTCTCTGTTCTAGTATTTCTGCTTCTGATGGAATCTGGAATGATCTGTAACACAGTCTGTTGCCTTTTTTTTTTTTTAATGCATGTGCTTCTCAAATGTCTTGTTATTTTGCCTGTGAGCTCATTTCCCTCTGGTGGAAATCTGCTACTCTGCCCTGCAATGCCTCTGGAGGAAAGCCAGCCCAGGGAACCCATGTGACCTTAGGGGTGGTGGTGGATGCTCTGCCACCGGAGAGGCTCCAGAAGATCATATCAATCACCCTTCACTCCACCAGATTTCCCCTTAGGTCAGAGCTGCACCTTCCCCCCCTCCAGAGAGAAGCAGCATTAGGATGAGCCCCCCTCCACCCCCACTGCCTTAGCCTGCAGTAGTATGATCTCCAGGTAGTCTGCAAGGAGAGTGGTGGGAAGTGACTGCTGAGGTCAGGTGGTCCACACCTGTTTTGCTTGGCTCCCCATGAGCACAGGGCTCTTTGCTATTCTGATGTTAGGCCACCTGCACATGAACTCTGCATGGCCACAGGTGTGGGGTGTGGCCACAGGTGTAGGGTGTGGCCACAGGTGTGGGGCAGGCCCTGTTTGTCCCAAGGCAATGGTAGCAGGACCTGGGATCAACTAGAGCAGATCTCCAACAGTCCCCTTCACTCTGCATTCTCCCGCAGCTCTGCTCAGCTACCTCCTGCCCCCAGCCACAACCCCAGGCTCCCGCACATCGATTTGAAACCCGTCTAACCCCCATCTCATCAATTTCCCTCTGTTGTTCCCCGGGGGTGATTTTGGCATAAGGAGTCAGTGGTTTTGCTAGTTAAGCATCAGAACCAACACCAGGCTTCAAAAGTGACGTGTCCAAAGCAGAACTCTTGACCTCCCCGCTGTCCAGGAACTTCTGCTCCTCCCTCTTGTCCTCATCCAAGTAAACAACCCTTCCAGGCAGCTGACTGGTCACCTCGAATGGAAGGCCAGCCTCGCCAGGTCCCTTTCCCTCTTCCTCTGCATCCAATTCACCAGCAAGTCTGGTAGCTTCCACCTCCAAAATGTCCCACCACGTACTCCATCATCACCTCAGCATCTGAGGCTTGGTCTTCCCCTGCCCTGGCTGCTGCATGTTTCCTGACTACAATCCCTGCTTCCCCCTCACCTCTTCCAACGGATGCTCACAGGGTAGCCAAGCTGATCTTTTATTTAATAAGTTTATTTATTTATTTATTTTTGGCTGTGTTGGGTCTTCATTGCTGTACGCAGTCTTTCTCTAGTTGTGGTGAGCGGGGGCTACTCTTTGTTGCGGTGTGCGGGCTTCTCATTGTGGTGGCTTCTCTTGTTGCAGAGCACTGGCTCTAGGCGTGTGGGCTTCGGTAGTTGTGGCACACGGGCTCAGTAGTTGTGGCTCGCGAGCTCCAGAGTACAGGCTCAGTAGTTGTGGAGCATGGGCTTAGCTGCTCCACGGCATGTGGGATATTCCCGGACCGGGGCTCGAACCCATGTCCCCTGCATTGGCAGGCAGATTCTTAACCACCGCACCACCAGGGAAACCCCCAAGCTGATCTTTTAAAACACAGACCAGCCTGTCATTCCCTGCTCAGCCCCTGCACATGCCTTCCACGGCACTGGGGCTGCAGGGCCAGGCACTGTCCTGCCTATGTCCCCTACTGCCCATCTCACACGGCTCTCTCCTCCCTGTCCACCCGGCCACATGGGGCCTTTAGTCCCTCTAACGGTTGAGCTCCCTGTTGCCTTGAGGCCACTTTCTACTTCTTCGCGCTGTCCTGTCCCCACCCCTTCACCCAACTCCTACCCACCCATCAGGTGCCTACTGAAATTTCCCTTTCTCAGAAAAGCCACCCCTGACCCCTAACGCAGGCACATCCCCATGACACCCCCGAGCACCTGCACCCTTCTTTGACCACGTTTACCACTCTGTGGGATTTCTATTTATTTGTGTGACCATTTGTCTGATGCCTGTCCATCCCACCTTTCCTGCTGTTGTCCAGTGTCCAGCACAGCCGTGAAATACAGGGTTGTCCATGTCCATCTGGTTCACACTGCCCAGAGAAACTGAGACAACCAGAGTGGCCCAGGCTATGGGGCCCACGTCTGCCGTGGTTGCCCTCTGCCCCAGGTGCAGTCATCTCCTGTCCTTGGGGGAAGTGTCCTTATTCCATCCTCGGTGTAGAGGGAACCACGCCTGCCGGGAGCCTTGGCCCCCAGTTTCCAGATGGGAGGCCAATGGAGGCACAGGCCTGGGGAGCTGGAGAGAGACAGGGCATCATCCCCTGTCTACAGCGTTGCTCTGGCAGCTGCATCCTCCTGCCCCAAATCCACCACACAGCCCCTCCTACTCGGCACTTCTGATGGGTTACTGGCTCCGGTGACCCACTCCCCACCCCACTGCCTCTGCAGCCCTAGGATTTGAGGTGCTGTCTCATTGTCTGTGTGTGTTTAGTTGACTTCATTTTTTAGAGCTATTTTACGTTCACAGCAAAACTGAGCAGAAGGTACAGAGATTTCCCGTAGAGGTCCTGCCTCCTGTCTGCACACACAGCCTCCCCCATTATGAAAACCCCACACCAGAGTGGGGCATTTGTTATAAATAATGAACCTACACTGACTCACAATCCTCACCCGGAGTCCACAGTTTACATCAGGGTTCACTCTTGCTGCTGTACATTCTGCGGGGCCAACAAACACGGAATGTCATGAGTCCATCCTTACAGTAGCCTACAGAGCAGTTTCACTGCCCTAAAATCCTCCGTGCTCCACCGTCATCCCTCCCTCCCTGCGAACCCCTGGCAACCACTGATCCTTTTACTGTCTCCATAGTTTTGCCTTTTTGCTCTTGGTGTTTTGAAAGTTCTCCTCAGAGAGAACCTTATTTATGAGCTCTTAGCAGACTCACAGCACAGGGATAGAGGAAAGAGAGGCCGGTGTGCGGAGGTCATCGGAAGACGACGGAAATAAGGGCAACAAAACAGACAGCAAATTCAGGGCAAGAGACAGTCCCATCTCCTCCGCATCCAGCCTGTGAGGAGAAGCCTCCTCCAAGACGCTTCTCCCGGAGGTGAGCAAGTGCACGACGCTTAGGACCCTCACCCCTTCCCCTCCTCTCGCACAGGGGTTAATTTCCACATTGCACTGTTAATCGTTATTATAATTATTTTTCTTTCCATAGCACTGAAAGTAGCTTGACACGCTCTGCATTTTTGCAAGGTATCCATGATCCTTTGAAAGTAAAATTAAAGGATATAATTAGCTCATTTAATAGAGATTGCACTGAGTTCGCCACCACCTAATGGCCTGCCCCCCTCCCCTGCTGCACGGTTATTAATGGGTGTTCCTGCTAACAGCCCGCCCCTTTGATGAGGGCTCATCCCACCCGCCTCGCCTCTTCATGTCCCCACATGAGGTCATTCTGCTTCATGCATTCCACCTCCTCACGCACTTCCACACAGTTTAACGCAGGACCCTGAAATGGACGTGGTGTATTTTTCAGGTGGAAACATACAAAGTAATAACTCAGGAAACATGGTGTGGGGGGCGGTAGGGAAGGAAGTGTGGGCAGGGAAGGGAAGGGCCCCCGGATTGGAGCCGACTCTTCCCAATGATAAAGTGGCCCCACGAGGGAAGACATGAGGAGTTGGACTCTGAACAAGCATGTGCAGTTCTTCAGCTGCATCAAGCCCTTTGGAGAGACATGTTGTTTGCCAGGGGGATTGAGTTCTGTTTGCAGGCCCCCAGGCAGGAGTCCTATTGACTTCACCAGGCAAGCACTTCCTCTTTGCTTGGGGTGCCCACCGCCTTGTTCTGTGCTCGAATGGAAACCCAGGGGCCCCAGTGACTGCAGAGGAGGCCGCTTTCCAGGTACTGCTGGCTGAGGAGACATAGGCCCCTGGACCACTGATTTCAAGTCACAATGGAAACTAAAAAGCTGAATATGCCCAAGTCCGTTGATGAACTGTTTTTTTTTAAATTACGTTTCTTGTAAGTGCAAGGAAAATTCCATCTGTGTTAAATGTCTTACAGGAGGCAGAACAAAATTATCTAATATGTGGTTTAAAAGATTTCCTGCAGTGGGACATCCTGGCTTGCTGCCAACTCCAAATATTACTGAGTCTTTACAAACTCCTCCCTCCCACCCGGAACTTGAGTGTAAACTTGGGGATACAGCTTTGGGGCATTCACCCCAACTGAAGCTGAAACTCAAGCGTCTTCGGTTCTTGACTTTCTGCAAGAACATAACAAGAGACCTGTCCCATCTGTGGTCCAAGCGTTTCTGTCTTCGAAATTGAGAGATGCGTTCTTCCAGAAAAAGGAAATGCTAGCAGACCTACGGACTGGGTGGGAAAGAGATGTGTGCCCCAGGGACCCCACTTGGGCACTGCCGAGGGGTGCCTCTCTCGAAGGGCACGTGCTTGTCCACTTTGAAATGAGAAAGTTCCTATTATTTTTATGCCACTATGAAAAGACATGATATAGCGGCAGGTTTGAACAACCATTCAGAAAAAAATCAGTTTATTTCCTGGAATGTGATCAGAGACGAAGATTAGAAGACAGACCAAAAGTAAGAACTGGTTGGGAATTGTAGGGAAAAGTTCAGTTCTCGGGACTTCCCTGGCGGTCGAGTGGTTAAGACTTCACCTTCCAAAGCAGGGGGTGTGGGTTCGATCCCTGGTCGGGGAGCTAAGATCCCACATGCTTCACGGCCAAAAAACCAAAACATAAAGTAGAAGCAATCCTGTAACAAACTCAATAAAGACTAAAAATGGTCCACGTCAAAAAAATCTTTGGAAAAAAAGTCAGTTCTCACTTCCCGGTTAAAAAGTGTTACAAGGGCAGACCGAGTCCTTTTCAGCCAGGCCCCTGAGGCCTGAGCACCAGGCCTGGTGCAGCTGCACCCTCCTTCCTCAGCTAGCTCCTGTCTGGCTAAGGGGCTCCCAACTGCGCACAGATGGGACCCCTCAGCTACTTGCCTCTTGCTCGAGACGCTATTTTCTAAAGTGTTCACCTGAGTGCTCAAAACAGAGACTTGGCAATGGCACCTTGGGAGCAGGTTCTCCCCACAGTGACATTCCTGCTCTGATCCAGCCCCACCTTGGCCCCAGGCCCCGGACACTTCCACACCTGCCGGCCACAAACACATCCTCCCCAGGTGCTGTAGCTGCTGCTCTGGAAAACGTGTGCACATTTCCTAAAACGCCAATGCAAGCAGGCTATAAATATATGTAGTGGTTTGTCTCTTTTGGGCAGCACCTGGCTGGGTGCATCCGTCAACACATCATTTAATCCTCTCAACAACTTTATTTTATGAGTGAGGAAATCAAGATTCTGATATGTTAGGTGGACTTAAATTTACCCTAAATTTACCTCTGTAAAGGTGGTCCCAAGAGGCTCAGGGCAAGAGGGGAGGGGTGACTTGGCTGACTAACAGTACCTCCCTGCTAGGGCCGCCAGATTTAGCAAACAGAAATGCAGGATGCCCAGTTACATTTGAATTTCAAATTAACAAGTCATTTTTAGTATAAGTATTAGTATAAGTATGTCCCAAATATTACACAGGACATATTTATGCTACAAATTTTTTTGTTGTTTATCTGAAATTCAAGCTCAACTAGGCATCCTGTATTTTATCTGGGACCTACTCTCCCCATCCTCCCCCCTAAATTCCAAAGACCGTATTTTTGTTGAAGGTGAGGCGTTAACCCCTGCAGGATGGGAATGGTACTCATCGCTGGCTGCTAAACTCTACACAAGCAGGACTGTTATACTTGAACAGTCTGGTCGACATTTTTTGACAGAGGGAAGAAAATAACCTCTCCATACAGACAAGGTTGGCCTGACAAGACTGAGCTGAGGCAGGGCCCGTTCTGCCACGTCTACACATCTACCGCATCCGGTTCTTTGGGTCATTCTTATTTCTTTATATATTTTTTTCTTGTTGGCAGCCAGGGTCTAGGTGACTTGGGCTTTCTGATCTTAATGCACCTTAACTAATAAACCATTTTAAGTACACTGAGCCAAAGAAGAAAAATATTTAAGGATACTGGGAATTTCAAAGGGGCATGTAGACACACTTTCAAAAGCCCTAAGCACTACGTAGCAAGAGCAAAACAAGGATGACTGCAGCGAGCTTGGAAGCTAAGAGAATGGCTGGTCAGCCTCAGTAGGCGGGGAACCCTGAGCCTGGCAGGGAGCATGGGTCAGACGGCCACCCGAACCTCACCAGCCCAGTCCAGTGCCAAGCCCTGGGGCTCCCCCCTCAGCCAGGTTCTACAAGGGTGCTGGACCAGGATGTGAACAGTTCTCTCATTCTGCATCTTCATTGAACTAAAACCCATGCAATCAGCTTCAGAGATGATGAAATGGGAAAAGCTCTCATCAGTGCCAGATGAGTGGTTCCTGGCTTGGACTCAAAACCCCTATTACAAAATCATACCATTACAAAATCGCAAGGAAGAAGCCAGGAGATTTCCCTCCACCATCTGTTAATTTATAGGGTTATTGGTGTCAGCAATTTAGGAGAAGGTAAATTATATCACAGCCTCACTCAGAACTCTGCCGTGGAAGATCAGAAATGTAATCACAAATTTTAATTGAGAAAAATTGCTCTGGATCAAGTTCCTTGTGTGTGTGTGTGTGTGTGTGTGTGTGTGTGTGTAAGAACCAGATTAAATTATGTGTTTTGGGGGTGGGGGAGAGGAGTGGCAATATGAGTTTTAAATTAGTTGTGATAAAATCGAGGTAAGATTGTAAACCGATTTGTGTATTGTGTATTGTGAGCAATTATTGGGAGCAGACGTCTTGTCTGGGTTGTTCCCGCTGAACACAGGAAAATGTCAGCTTTTGGTCACAGGGGGACGAATTCCCCACACACACATTAGAAAAGACCCACATTTGGCCCCTAAGGTTTGGAAGACGGTGACTGACAGCCATTCCCCAGTCCACCATCCAGACGCCCCCAGCCTGTGGACGGCAGTTTTTCCCACACAGTTTACCACCCTCACCGTTTCTTTGTCCCCAGGTGACAGTTTCTGTCAGTCTCTGTACTGACCCACCTGTCAAGGGGGTGACCTATGACCAATCCATGGCTCCATTCAGCTCACACAGGCCAACGTTTCCCCTCTGCCTTCGGCATACAGAAATTTCCACCTCCTTCCCGATCAAACATCCCTACGGTAATTAGGAGACTCCCTCTCAGGCCACCCTCTTGGTCAATGGAGCCGTGAGGATTCCCCGGCCCTCCAAGCCCCACACAGCCCCACCTCCTTCCCCCAGAGCCCACGTGTCCTCTGGGTCCCAGCTCCTGGTGCAGGGCTGGCCACCAACCGAGCACAGTGCAGCTGCCGGGACTTCCGTCCAGGGTGGTTCCTTCCTCTCCTCCTCCCTACTTCCTCCCTCTTTCATTCTTCCCCCTCCCACCCTTTCCCATTTTCCTGCATTTCTTAGTCTCTGGGCTAAGGCTATGTGTGTGTGCACACGTGCGTGCCCGTCGGCGGGTGAAGCTGTGAGCACTTGCTTATTTATTTCGAGAAGCAGAGGAAGTTGAGGTGTTGCTGGTTCTTGCCATTTCATCTTGATTTAGTCGTTTTTATATGGCTCGCAAGGCACATGCAGATTTCTGTTTCTTTATTTGTTCATTAAAACTTCAATAAAAACGTTATAAAAATGTCTTATTTTGGTAGTTAATTGCCATTTCCATTTTAATATGCATGTGCATGCAGTGTCTGCTCTCCTCCGAGATTCCCCGAGCTTCTCTAAATAATACAGCTGCTGTGGATGAATGTTCCCGGCCTCTGCGTATCTACTCAGTCGTCAGAGCCTGAGGACCTGCCCCATCACTTGCTCGCTCCTCAGGCCAGTCGGGCGATGGCTAACCGTTCAAATCCTGCCGCACTTGGGGGTCTTTCAGCCCAAGGTGGGGCAGCCCGAGGAACTTTCTTTGGTTCTCAGATATCCTCTCACTTTCGGGAAAATGCACCTTGCCCTCTGCATTTTTCTGAAGTCAGAATTGTCAGCTCATCACTACTTTAAATGAGGCGCTCCAGGACTTGGCTGAGATCCCCAGCCCGAGCCCAGTGAGGACAGCGGGGAAGGCAGCGTCTCCAAGAGCTAAACAGGCCCCGAGCTCCCAGCGCAGGGAGAGGATGGCCACCAGGGGACGGGGAGGGGTGGGCATGGGTAGCACCTGCACTGGGCCTGGAGCTGGGCTGCAGGGACGGTGCCAGGCTGCAGGCGAGCATGCTGATGCCAGCTGGACATTCAAGGGGGAACAGGAGCCTTTTATGTTCTGTGTGCGGAGGCGCCCAGAGGCCGCTTTTCCAGGCTTGAGATACCAGATATGCCTGGAATATGAGCGCCGGCCCGCTGGGTGATGCTCCCTGTGACCGAGCAAGCTGCTGGCGCCACATCCCCTGCACCAGCCCTGACACGAAGAAAAGGTGACTCAGAAGCTCTGCCACCTGCCCAATGCCGCCGATCTGGTGTTTGTTGCCCCGGCGTATGGGATAGGGGCCTAAATGCCCCCTTTCGTGTCCCATTAGCTCAGAGGAGGTGTCTTTGGCTAACGCAGAAGCATCAGAGAATCCTCAACGCCTGCCTCTGGGTGTGGAAACGCTTCTACCCTCTGAGACCCTACAGAGTCCAGGGGACCCGCTGGAGAGAGGCTGCATGCTGCGCACATCTCACAGGGCAGAGTATCATCGGCACTCAGGGGAAATTGAGAACCGCGTGTAATTAAAGACGCAGAGGAGTGATGTTCATACAGGCTGTGGGGTGCGTGGCAGAGACTTGAAGTCATGTAGCAGCAGGTCCTGCCTCTGAGAAGGCATCTTGTCCTTCTGAGAGTGACCAAGGGTCCTGCAGCCCAGAGAAGGGTGAGTGACGTTTGGTTCAACGTGCCAAGAATTGAGGGATTCGTGAAAGGGCAGATGCGCTGTGGACAGAGACTCCCGGAATACTCGAGGATACGCAAGGGATTCCTGCAACGTGCAGGCAGATGTGGTCTGTGCCGTGCAAGTGGACAGGGAAGGCAACCTCAGCCAGGCTCTCCAGATGCTAGTGCCTCTGAAAGGTTGTTCCCAGCCATGACCCCACCAACTGCCCCAATGCCTGTCTTCCAGGCTCTTCCGTCTGGCTACCTTTCTGGCATCTCCTGAAAACCCCACAGGAGTCTCAAACCCAATGTGTTCAGAATATGACTCCATCTTCCCTGCCTGGTTCCTGCCCAGGCTCCCTCAGGGGTCCCCGTAAACAGCACCCCACTCACTCAGTGGCTTAAGCCAAAAATCTGGGAGTCTTGATTTTCTTGGTGCTGTCAGGTGATCTCAGAGCCCTGGACCTGGCTGCCCCACTCACCCAGCAGCCTGGGTCCACTTTAGAAAGGTAATCAGGTCTCATCACAGCGGCTCCAGGGGCCCTGACCTCCCCTTACACCTCCCTGGTGCCCACTCTGTTTTGGTCACTCTGCACATCAACTCAGAGCCTCTGCTTGGCCATTCCTGCTGCCCTACTGTGCACTTCCGCCTTCACACGGCCGCTCCTCTCCATGCCCCCCTCCAAGCCCCAGCTCAGACGCCACAGCCTCAGAGATCCCGTCCCCTAGGAAATGGCCCCAGCCCCCCACCCTCTTGGATTCTTGGGACAGCATGTGATCTCTGGGGTCCTTCACTTGTTTGTTTAAATGACCCCGTGTCTAGAGGTGAGCTCTGGGAGAGCAGGTGTAGTCCTCTGCTCCATCCCGTGCCCGGGGCAGGCCCGGCACAAAATCAGTACCGGTTACCTACTGGCTGATGGGATGAATAAATCCCAACTCTCCAGTTCCTGTCTGGGCAGCAGTTGGCCCAAAGCTCAGAAAGGCTGCCCAGGGCTGGGAGGCAGGTGCTCCCTGCATCAGGACGGGATGGCTGGGCTGCGCAGAGCCAGAGTGAGGACAAGGGGAGGTCTGCAGGGGCAGGGAGTGGGAAGCAGGGCTCTGAACATAAAAGAAGAGAAAACAAGATTCCATCAGTCCTGGCTGTATCCAGTAGACCTGGGAGTGGGGAGGCTTGTCTCCTGATTTTTGCTGAGCCTAGATGAAGCCCACTCACGCCAAATATTTTAATTTCCACTCTGAACACACAGTATTTCTGGGAAAAATCCTCAGCTCCTTGCTCTTTTTAACTCCTTTTAAAGAATCACTTTGGTTTTCTCCAGTTTCATTTTCCTCCAAACAAAATACTCACTCCAGCAGAACCTAAAGGGACAGCTGTAACTATGGGGGAAATACAGCACCCTCTCTGACGTTAAGGAACACAACAAACTCCCAACCGAAAGTCCACTGAGAAAAACGAAAATAGGAGGCTGCCTGGGCGTCAAAAAATCACAAAATGAAACCGTTAAAGAATAAAATCATTAAATGCCTGTGATAACACTTTATTTTAATGGTACACTTAATTCATACTTAATTCCAGTGGTGCCCCAGCAACGGCCCCCTCGCTCCCATACGAATGCCAGATAAATGGATTACGGCGAGCGGAGAGACAATGAGGGCTTTGCCGAAGCCAGCTCCCGGCAGGTGAAGAAGGTTGTAACAGAATATATTTCCTATACATGAATCACCAGCACATTTGATAACACCTTCTGAAAAAATAAAACTGAAGGAATATATCTTCCTCACACTGACAACGCAGATTAAACAGTTTTGCCCCATATTCTATACTTACAGCTGCTATCTGATTTAGAGCTCATGAAACCCTCCGGGTAAGGAGGGCATGGTCAGAACCCAGCAGAGGCCACAGGGATGGGGCAGGGAGGCTTGCCAGGAGCACAGCTGCCACACCTCCACGTGGCCCGTATCCATGGAGACAGGTCCTCTCCTGGGTACCACCCTCTTGCACCAAAGAGGACGTCAGCATCAACTGCAGAAGTTCTGCCACAGCACAGCTCTGATCAGGACCCATACGACAAGAAGGACCGCACTCAGGGACACTCCTGCCCACCGTGACACACACAAGAGGGGCTTGCCATAGCTGCTAGCTGACTTGCACTTTAGAGGAACCACCTGCAACTTGGGATCCCTGTGCCGAAACCAGCACTATGGAAAGCAAGGAGGTGTGAGTTTGCAGGCAACAGAGCAAGAGTGAAGCATCCCAGTCTCTAGTAGAACTAACTAGATGGCTGACAGAGGCAACCCCAGGACCACCCTGCAGTCCAAGCAGTGACCAGGCACTGTGCTGGCCTCCCTGACAGGTGGGCCAGCCACCTCTCAGGCACCGTCGTCAGTAAAGCCGACACTTCACACGTGTGAAACTGACAGCACGACGGGCCATTGGCATCGTGAGCTGTGGCTCTATCTTCCCCAAGCTTTATTTTTTCTTGCAAGTATTTAATTTTAAAGGAATGGGTGGGCTCCAGCGGCTTATGCCTGCTCAGGAAGTGAGCTGTTACTTTATGGTATATTGTGCTGGCGTCACATCTCGATCTATCAAAGTCAGTCTCCCCAGAGCCCGAGAAATCAAAACATCATGAATAGAGTGCCACTCTCCAGCTCCCACTGTCTGCCAGTGTGCGAGCCGTCCTCCCAACACGCAGTGTTTTATTGATGCCTCCATCGCACACAGTCAATGTTGGCCTGCTTCACCGCCAGCCCAGCATCTGCTCAATTAGAGGAGGACAAATGCAGGGATGCACCGGCATGTGGAGAATATGTACATGGAGCTGGGAGGCTTCTGACCCCAGGAACCAGCCGGGCCGACCGTCCACACTGGTCCTCCCTAGTGGGCACCCCCTCTTCCCTCACCTCCTCTCCCTCCTCCTCTTCTCCCTCCTGTCCTCCTCTCCCTCCTCCGGTGCCCTGATCTTTGCCCACTGCCCGATTCTTACGCAAAATGCTAATCACGTCGGGCAGATCCACCTGTTTGTCACCCAGCATTACTGACCACCAAATGTGGGCCCTGGGCTGCAGGTGCCGGGAGGGAGAGAGAGGAGAAGACAGTAAATAGAAGGGAGCCCCTCCCTGGCTTGAAGCTCAGGTGGGGTAGGCAAGCTGTACTTGAGTGAACAACTCGAAACAATCCCTCCAGCAACCTTGCCCGGGGTCCCGGGGAGGAGAGGATGCAGGCACCGTGCACCTGTGTGGAGAAGCAGAGGGAGGTGGGCAGGGGGCTCCGCAGGCCGCAGGAGATGAACCAGAGCTACCCCAAGGACGCCCGCAGCCCGCAAACACTTTAACCATCGTGCTGGGAGCGGGCACTGAGACGGCCCACAGGCAAACATTCGCTGTGACGGGGTCTTCTGCCTCCACGTCTGTGACCCCCTGGGCACATCCCTGTGTGCATTCAGGGAGGGGAATTAGCTCCAGTCCAAGACGAACAGCAGTGAAGATGCACGGACTCCTGAAATCCTCACAGGAGGTTCTCAGCACATGGGAAGAGGAGTTTCAGTGTGATTTGTGTTCATTTCCTACTAACGAGATGGGAGGTGTGGGGACAAAGGTTCTCGTTGATACTATCCTCTATCACGCGTGAACTGTCTCTCCTTCTGGGGCCCCACTACGTGGGTTCTCTTTCAGGACAACTTTCCTTCTTTCCACACCCACACTCACCTGTTCTCTGGAAGGATCAAGCCTCACATAAAGCAATGGGAGCATGAAGCTAGAGGGGGCCGCCACCCTCCCAGCCCAGGTACTAGCAGCGCCACAGCCTCTGGGACGAGGATCAGAAAGCCAGCGATCTTTGGAGTAGTTTGGCCTCCCCAGCCCCACTACCCAATGGGGAGGGGCTCAGAGGGGAGGTCCACTCATTGGGCACCTGCCATGTGCTAGCACTGACGCTGACACTTGACCAACAGTCACGCTCGCCCTGCACGGCCCCTCTCCCCAAACTCCGGATGTGTACTTTGGGGGCACAGCCAATGTCACGGTAATTAGTGCTCAAAGCTACTTCACATGCAGTGTGCCCATCACCACAGTCTGGGTTCATTCTGCCCCCGGCAGTGACTGTTAGAGCTCAGGTGTGTCCCTGCTGCTGACACACCTGTACCGCCTCCCCTTCCAGAGAGACAGCCTTCGGCCAAAGGCTCCTGTGTTCTCCTGTGTTCCAGCCCAGGGGTCTTCTTTTGTGGCCCTGGGTGACCGTGTCTGACCCTGAAGGATGCAGTTTGGGTCAACAGCATTGGAATGAGCATCTATCTTTGTCTCCTGGCCTCGTCCCTCCTGCCCCCCTTCCCCTCCCACAGGAAGCCCGCGCAGAGGGAGGATCCACAGCGTTAGAGGAGGTGGTCTTGGACATCAACGAGTGGGCCCTCCAGGACCGACAGACGTTCCCTTCACTTGGATGAAGTCCGGGGTCCCCCCACAAGAGAAGGCTCTTGATCCAGGAGAGAATCTCACATCCAGGGCCTCCCTGGGCTGCACAGGTGAGGGGCAGCCGAGGCCAAGCCCCTTTCCTGGTGCCCCCTGCTCCTTGGTCACACGTGATGCTCACCCCCCCAAGGTGTCTCGTCAGGAGCAGAGCTAGGAGGGTTTGAGAGGGAAGAAGCAGCAAAGATGGCGTGTGTACATCTGAGGGAATCTTCCAGACAGCCTTCCCATGGAACCGAAGTTTGGGAAGTCACCGCCACGTGGTGCCCCCTCATTTCCCTGGGACGTCAGAACCCCTTGCTGGTGCCTCAATTCCTGCTTATGGGGCTGGCCTGCTGCCGCCCAAATAGAGGTGGCCAGCGTGCAGAGCCCACCCACCTTTCACAGGACCACTCACGGACACACACCCTCCTGTTCACACTCACACATCCAGGACGAATTCATGCACTCCCACACTCACACAGGTACAGTCACACACTCTCACCCAATTCTTTTGGAAAATCTTGAGGAAATGATTCAGGTTCTCAGTTCTCAGTACCAAGCACTTTCCGTGCAGAATCTGACGGCACACGTTAGGCCGAGACAAGCACGCTGGGCTCCTGGGCTGGGACGGCATCTGCCCTCCCCTCACATGTGAGTGTGGAGAGGGATGGGCATGGGGCTCAGGGATGGAGGGCCGGCAGGGGCCTGCCTGGCCGGCTGGCACCTCTCCTCCTGCTCTGCACAGGGGCCCCGACTTGCACGTCTGCCATGACCCCGCTGGGCAGATAGGCCCACGTCACTCTGCCTGGTTTGGAGGCAGCTGTTAGGTTCTGAAGGGCTCTGAATACCCTGTAGCTTCAAGGGAAATAAGGAGGCCTCCCTCTGATTTCATTCCAGGGGAACCCAGGGCCTCCCTTATTCTTCAACACAACGCCACTCCCCGCCGGGCCGAGAAGCTCTGAGCCAGAGCCGGCCTTCACCTCCACACTCCGTAGTCCCCTAGCCAATCAATTAAGCGTTTGATCCCAGAAGGCACCCCTTGCGGGGCCGAGACACTGGATATGAAAGGGGAAATGGAAACAGCGGAGCCCACGCGCTCATCACCCTCCCGGGCGCCCAGCGGCCTTCGGGGATGGGGGGCACTGAAATATGGGTGGGGGATGTGTGACACCTCCAGGCCAGCCCGAGGGACCCCCGTGCTCTTTCTTCTTCTCACAAATGTGGACATCATGTCAGATTCCACAAAATGGAGGGAATCCCCAGCGGGAGCAGAGGCCCCAGGTCAGGAACGCTCTTTGGGAGTTTCATGTGACGACTAAACTTCTGTTGCGTTACGCCACCAAGATTTGGGGGGTTTGCTGCCCCAGAAGAAAGCATTTCCCCAATTAATACAGAAACAATGATAAAATAATTGAAGGTGTTAAGTGGGCCGAGGAGACCTGTGCATCAACCAAAACCCACAGGCAAGGTTCAGGGAGACGTTCCTCAAGACGCTTTGCTCGGGGCTGGTACAGAGCACGTGCTCACCAAATACCAGTGACCATGATTATTAATTATTATTATTATACCCTTTCAGCAAGTATTCCTCCCTCTGTTGTAAAAGGCTACTTCAGGGCTTCCCTGGTGGCGCAGTGGTTGAGAGTCCGCCTGCCGATGCAGGGGACACGCGTTCGTGTCCCGGTCCAGGAAGATCCCACGTGCCGCGGAGCGGCTGGGCCCGTGAGCCATGGCCGCTGAGCCTGCGCGTCCGGAGCCTGTGCTCCGCAACGGGAGAGGCCACGACGGTAAAAGGCCCGCGTACCGCAAAAAAAAAAAAAAAAAAAGGCTGCTTCACCATAGGTTGCCCCTCCAGACAGTGCCACTTTCTCCCAGATTCTGTTCATTGCCCCACGCAGCACAGACCCTATGGTCCCCCCTCCAGTGTCTAGGTCCCCCCAGGTCCTATGGCTCCTCCTGGCCCTACTGCTTTGCCTCTGTGCGAAGGGTGCTCCACAGGCCAGGCCTGGCCCAAGCTCCCATTCATGGGATCCTCCAGCCCATGTCCCACGTCAGGATGAAATCCTGCAGGAGCTGCCCCAGGACCCCAGGCCCAGCCACGTTTTCCTGGGGACGTGCTTCCACCCACAGGGGCTGGGAAGGAATGGAGGAGGCCGGACACACTGCTCCAAATCCCACCCCTAACCCAGAGAAAGGGAGCGCTGGGCAAGGGGCATTTGCCCACCCTCAGTAGGCATCAGGAGGGACCAGAGGAGAGCTGAGCGTGGGCGCTGGACTGGCCATGGATACAGTGAGAGCAGGTGTGATGGTCTCAGTGTTTTTCATCCCTACCCCCAAATTCATTTGTTGAAATCCAACCCCCAAGGCAATGATACCAGGGTATGGGGCCTTTGGGAGGCGCTTAGGTCATGAGGCTGGAGTCTCAGGAATGGGCTAAGCACCCTCATAAAAGAGGCCCCCAGGAGATCCCAGCCCCTCCGCCACGTGACCAGGGTATCCCAGGAGAGAAGCCGTCCCCTGACCATGCCGGCTCCCTGGTCTCAAGACTCCAGCCTCCAGAGCCGTGAGCTATAGATGGCTGTTGTTGATAAGCCCCCTGTCGGTGATATTTTGTCATTGCAGCCTGAATAGACTAAGACAGGAAGCTAACCTAAGTTAACATGAGTCTGTTCCTACATTGTCTTCTGGTCAGAGTGTGGGAAGTTGGATGAGAGTGAATCAGTGATGCAGAGACTCAGGGTAGAGAAGGTGCGGGGTGCCGGCTGCAGGGGTGGAGCTCCAGGGGTGAAGAAGATGGAGGGGCTGGTGGGGCCTGGAGCCCCTCTGCCACGGCGAGAGCCCAGTCCCTGGAGAAGATGGGGCAGGCTCGCCTGGACTTTTATTTGCTCGTTCGAAGGGGAAGCTTAGTGTGAACTCTTGTCAGGCAGATCAGAGGCCTGGTCTCCAAAGCTCAAAGCTTCCTAGTTTTGGGGGGTGGGGTCACCGCAGGGCTCGCACTCTATTTCCATGTGTTGTTTACTGATGCATTGGCCCATCCAGCTGTGTTCCCAGGTGTAGCCCACAGTGACTCACAGCCCTCCCCATTCTCCCCCCTCCATGGCCCCCATACTCTCTCACAAGCGGCCCCCTAAAAGCCTAGCCAATCCCCACTTCCATTTGGAGGAAAACCCCCAAGAGAGGAGGGGACTGGCCATGGACCCAGCCCACCTGCTTGCCCTGCCTGCCGAGGGCACTCTGGAATATCCATGGAAGGAAATAATTTGCCCAAAGCCTCTGAATGACAGACAGCAAAGCCAGCCGCAACCCCACTGCATCCTGAGCTCTTGAAATAGTTTCTTCTAAGTTTACGCAAAATGGGTCGGAGGGGCCAAAAGGGTGCTTGTTTGCACAAGCCTTTGGGGCTGAGCAAATACTCCACCGGGGGACTTGACAACACAGGGCTGTCCTGACTGTGCCCAGGCCGTTCACAGCCTGAACAGGAGGCTCTGCAATGGGGTTGGTGTCTCCCCACGACCCCAGAATGAGGCCCGCCTGGAAGGACACACGTGGGACGACGGCCCACCGGCCCCTCCTCCCTCCAGATGAACCGGCTCCTCCCTGCCTCTGTTCTGTGATGGGGTTTAAGCTCATGGTGGGTCTGCCTCCTCCACACCAGGCGGGTCCCAGGAAGACAGGGCTCTGGAGAGGCAGCGTGGGGGGCTGTGGGCAGGTGGCTGCGATGAAGTGGAGAAGGCCAGGCCTCCTGACGCCGGGCTCCACCTGCTCCTGAGCTGGGGCAGGGTGGGGTGGTGAGGAGGGAGGGGCTGGTGCACCGGGCGAGAGGGGACAGGGGGCTCTGCGTGCCAAGTGCCAAGACCCTCTCCTTTGGAAAGGACGGGTTTCCATGCAGAAACATGGTTTGCTAGCAGCCGAGAATTAAGAAAACTCATTAAGCTAATTAGTTGCTGCAGAAGACTTAGGCCAGCAAATAAAAACTGGAAGGAAGGGCTTTTAAACATTTGCTTTAATTTAAATTGCACTGAGTAATGAGAAAATGCCCTCACTGGCTGCACCCAGGTACATGTGAGGGAGGGTTTGCACACACTGACACACACACACGCATGCAGCCTTTTTTTCACATTTGCAGGATTTGGGGGGGTTGCTATTTAGGGGTGCCCTGCTTTAGGAACACCCCATGTGAAAACACATGAATTCAATGAAGAATGATGCTTTGCATCAAGCAAAAGCATTGTGTTTTGGAAAAGGCTTCTGGCGAGGTTTCTTTACAGACTGAGCTTCCCTCAGTGCATTGAAAATATGACTTGATTTAAAGGAACTCTATTTACATACAACATCCCATAGATCCTCCACCTGCTTCCTGGAGAGCCTCCGGCCCCCTCAGCCCAGGGCTTCCTTCTCTGAACAGCTGCAGGCTGCTGCTTCCTCCTCCCTCCCCCCTGCCACAGCTATACCTGGCTCCCTTCCCCTAGTTCCTATCTCAGGCCCCTGCAGCTCTACCAGCCAATGCCCTGCTCATGTCTCTCTGATCGCCACCTACTTTCACAGCCAGGCCCCCAGCCCCAGGGGGCTCCCCTTGAGCCGTGGAACCACCTCGGTGCCATTGAGAGACACTCTGTGTTCCCAGAGTAATGTGACATCCCGGGGACTGGGGACACAGCCCTCCAACCCATCCCTAGTCATTTGGTCAAGACAAGGTTTTCCCAGGAGAGTACGGAGCCGGTGGAGGGAAATCGTTTTCCACACATTGATTATAGATCAACCCACTCTGCGACTTGTGGAGGGGCAGGGTGAGGAGGGGATGGCGGGGGGGGGATTTGGTCCCTGTCTCTGAGAAGCTGCCGGCCCAGTTGGGAGATAGAAAACACACACTCGTACATCTCACACACATACACACACACACACACACACACACACACACACACTGAACACAAAGCTGTCTCCTGATGGCTGGGCAAGTGGGTAAAGTGATCACAGGGTGGGTAGGCAGGGGCTCTTGACAAAATGACTGGGGTTGGAGGGCTGTGTCCCCAGCCCCCAGGGATGTCACATTACTCTGGGCACACAGGGTGTCTCTCAATGGCACAGAGATGGTTCGACGGCTCAGAGGGAGCCCCAGGGGGTTGGGGGCCTGGCTGGGAGAGGAGGCAGCAATCAGAGAGAGTGAGGGGAACTGGGGGGCAGAGCTGCAGCTCCCAGGGCCACACTCCTGCCCAGAAGAGGGTCACAGAATCCCTTAAGCTGCTCCAGGTGAAACATCTGGTCCCGTGACAAAACTCGGCTTCTGGGGCATCACAGTGGTGACGAGCCCAGACTGCAGCCAGATGCCTGGGTTCCAAACCTGCCCCTGCCCTGTACCCGCTGTGTGACCTCCAGCAAGTTACTTAACCTCTCCGGGCCTTCATTTTCTCGGCTGTAAATTGGGGTAATGGTTATGTGTCCCTCACAGTGTGGACGAGGATTTAGTGAGTTATTCTGTGTAAACCCTTAGAATTGTATCCGGAAGATAGTGAGTACTCAATACATGTTAACAGCAATTATTACCCTGATCATTCCTGGATGTGGAGTCCAAATGCACCACAGCCCTGCCCTCTCCCCGACGCAGGGTGGTCCTTTCTCAACTGGGCAGACACACCTTCCTTCTTTGCTCTCATAGCCCCAGGGCCAGGAGCACACCTTCCCTGGCTTGGTCTCCACACTGTAGTCCTGGCTGGAAAGGATGCCTGATCCCTACATTTTATTTTGGGAGGACAGAAAGATCAAGTTTCCATGCCTAAAGCTGCCTTTCTAGCCACTGTGGCACCAGCAAGCCAGGGAGGATTTGGATGGAACAGGCGAGGAGGTGGAGGGGTGGGAGTGGCAGGGACCTGCCAGGACCAGCGCCAGGACCAGCAGGACCCTCACTTGGCTCAGACTGGGGAGACCGGAGCTGCCGAGATGGAAAGACGCCAGGGCTCAATAGGAAGGAACACCCCGCCCCCACTGCACACATAAAGCCAAGAGTTCAGCTGAACTCCTCTTCAAAGTATTGTAAGGAAGTAATATTCCACTGTGAACAAACCAGCTCAATTAAATTACCAGTGGCCTCCCTGGCCTCCTACTGCCACCTCACCCCACCGAGCAGAGAGCCAGGCCCTGGGGCAGGAGAGGGAGCTACTGCGCAGGGGAGGGGCTGGCAGGTGAGCATATCATCTTCAGCAGGTGGGGAGGGGCAGCAGGACAGGGCTGTGGAGATCTCTTTCCTCTGTTCTATTTCTCTGCCACCCCTCCGCCACGGGTCAGCCTGAGCACAAAGACAGTAAAGATGCCTACTCCTTTGCACATTTGCCTGCAGGTCCATTTCCACATCCCGCGACCCCGGAGGACAGGGAGCTTTCTTGTGAATGTGACACCCTGGCACCCCACATCATCTTCTCTGTGGTCTGGGCTGTCCCCAAACCTGGGGCCCAGACACCGCCCCCCACCCCAACCCTGGCTTCAGTGATGGTGAAACTCACGGTACTTTCTACCAGGTTGTTTGTCGAGTTTGGGGCTTTTTGTGTTGTTTTCCTAATAGTTTTTAAAGAAACTGCAGGGGAGAAAAAATATCCCTGATCAAGCATAAAATATTCCCCTCCTTCTAAAAACTCATTTCCCTAATTTGGCTATTTCTGTGGCAATGCTCCAGACCTCCACCACCTGGCTGGTCCTGCCTGTGTGTGTACAGGGACACACACAGATACAGGTGCACGGGGACACACACACATACAGGTACACAGGGACACACTCAGATACAGGTGCATGGGGTCACACACATACATGGAGACAAACAGACACAACTACACAGAAACAAGCACAGAGAGACACATATATAAACAGACACACATGCTCACACACATACACACACACACACACACACACACACACCAAGTTATGGCCTTTTTCTAGACATTAAGTTGCAATGAAATACCCTGTCATTGACAGTGTGACCCACCAGAAAGAAGACCAGAAAATCCAAAACTGGGAAATCACTGTTTTTTCTCAAAGATGTTAAGACTCAAGCTGGGATAATCATGGTTACCGTGCCCTGGGTCCCTGCCCTGGGTCCCTGCCCTGCATACACACACACACACACACACACACACACACACACACACACACACACGAGTGTTCAGCAATTGCTTCTCTGAGTGATGTGACATTCTTACCAAGGCTCTATCATGCCCATTTTACGGGTAAGAAAGCTGAGGCTCAGGGAGGTCAAGTTGTTTCCTAAGAAACAGAGCTGGACTTGGAAGGCAGGTCTGTCCACTTAGAATCAAGCCTTTCAACTGCTCCAAACTGAGCAGGAAGCTCCAGACTGGGCAGTAACTGGGAGAGGGAGGATGAAGGGGGGAGGGGACATCCAGCTTCTGTGTGTCTGCATTGAAATGGAAGGGTTCTTGGCGTCCTGTAGTTCCTCCATCTGTCCATCTGCTCTCAACCCCCTGGGGAACTCTGTAGGAGAAGCTTGAGGCCTCCCGGGGTGTGCGTGGCCTTAGGAAGGCAATGGACCCAACCTTCTCAACCTGAGCCATGCAAACTCGCCCTCCAGAGTTCCCTGCTGTGCCCTTGGCCACTGCCCTGGTGGACAGTGGCTGTTGGGCAATGACTTGGAGATCTGAGGATTCTGGGCTGTGCTAATCTCCAGTGCCCCAGCGTGAGAGCAGGCCACTCCTCCATTAGCCAGACCCAGGAGGCACGGTGCCAGGGCCCACGAAAATGTTTTACTTTCTCTTAAAACCAGAATAAATAAATGAGCTTTTAGATTGAGGACAATGTTTCGACATATCATATTAATATATTCATCTTACACCAATGCAGTCATAAAATATAACTTTTAATATTTTTTTATGGAGGAAGGAGCTGGAGCAAAAGCAGGAGCATCCAGGGCCCAGGAGTTCTAATGTGGCCCCTGTGAGCACATGGCTGGGAGGAAGTGTCCGGGGGCCCCTCCACAAGCCGGAGCCCTGGAGAGCACCGTGCCTCCCCTTAGCGGCTCAGCTTCCATCACCACCCAGAAAGTTCACAAAGACTGAACTCCATCCTGCAGGCCCAGGGAGATGAGAGTGGGGCCTGAGGGGGGCTGGGGGTGATGGGTGGCTGGCTCCCTTCCCGGAGCATTGCCAGAGTGAGAGAAGCAGGCGTAGGACCCACGGAGGAGATTTCACGTGGGTAATTCACGAGTCGGACGTAGGCCTGCCCCAGACCATAATTTTTCTCCTAAGAACCAGTGGAGGAGATATTAAAATAATATGACAGAGAGCATTTTAAAAAATACCGCATTTGCCAAGGCATGAGACTCACTGGGACACAACCTTTGGCCACCCCTCTGGGTTGGTTCTAGCTTTGGACTAGCATTTTTCACGCTTCGGGGTCTGACAGCTTTGCCAGGCATCGGTGCCACGGGCCAGCAGGGAGACAGGGAAGACAGGGCTCCCTCCAGTAATCCCCGCCTCCACCAGCCCCTCCCTCTCCAGGCCGCGTTGCTGTGTTAATGCCTCTCTTTTACACAATTACCCCGAGTTTTTCAGAGCTGGCCTAATAGATAACATTTGCTAGTTGCAACGTGCTGATTCTTGCTCTAGGTAACCCTGAGTGAGAAGAGCCTGGATCCTCTCCCGCAGGAGCTCAGCGCCCACTCACCCCTTGTGGGCTGTTGGCCTCTGCTCCCTGCCCCCAGAGCAACAGGCCCTGTCCAGGCTGCCCAAGACTCAGAAAGAGCTCTGGACCTGACCGTCCCCGGCCCTGGGTCTGACTACGGGAGCATGAAACTCCAGGGATGGGGTGGGGGGGTGTACTTCTCACCAAGCATCTACCCCAAACTGACCTCTTTCCTGGACCACCATTGTGTGACAACTGCCCCAGGGCATGCTTCTCTGCAGTGGAAGATTCACTGATTCGCTTGTGGCCTTCAGCCCCCAGGGGTGGGGATTATCTGTTTTGTTCAGGGATGTGCCCCTGGTGCTAAGCACAGGCTGGTGGGCCGCAGCCAGGACACCATCTCCTCTCCTGGCCTCAGGACAAACACTGGGGGTGGGGGGATGAGCTGAAGTGGAGAAAGGCATGAGTTCTAATTCTACTTTGTGTTTATTGTGTCTTTAATCCTCACAAGTCACTTAAGGGAGCTTCACGTTTCTCCATCTTTATTTACACTTTTCTCAATTTTCCAGATTTTCCTCAAGAAGCGCGGGTGATTTTTTAAAGCAAACACCACTATCATTTTTTTTTTTTTTTTTTTTGCGGTACATGGGCCTCTCACTGTTGTGGCCTCTCCCGTTGTGGAGCACAGGCTCCGGATGCGCAGGCTCAGGGGCCATGGCTCACGGGCCCAGCCGCTCCGCGGCACGTGGGATCCTCCCGGACCGGGTCACGAACCCGCGTCCCCTGCATCGGCAGGCAAACTCCCAACCACTGCGCCACCAGGGAAGCCCAACCACTATCATTTTAATTGAAGAAAATAACACCCTTGCTTTTAGATGGATGAATAAAAATGTGGGTGTGTGTGTGAGCAGGGGCCCTGTCTGGGATGGGAGATTAGGAGCTGGACACTGGTTCCATTGCTGCCCTGGGGGCACCCTCGGGGGCTGGGGGCCACACGGCTCAGACCCTTAAATCGCCGATGGACCTTCTTGCTTCCCTCTAAGATAGATTTCCAGATCCAGGCCCAACTCCAGGAGATTTCCTGATTTCAGGCCACCAAGAAGCCTACTGGTTCCCACTCATGACCAAGCTTGTCACACGCCTGAGGACTACAGATTAGTTCCTTGAGCCTTGAGTCGTGGCCTCCCCCTCCTTCCTCTTGGTAAAGCTCCCCTCTGTCCCCTTCCCCCGTACCCCTGGCTCTGTCACCTGTTTCTCTTCGCAAACTCTCCCCTCGTCCTCTGAGTCCCTCTGCCGGCTGGGCTCCCTCCACCTGCCGCAGCTCTCCCCTTCCTCCCAGGACCCCACTGCCATCATTTCTGTCTTTCTCCCAAATCTTCAGCATCAGTAACCCCCCCCCACAGTTTGCTACCCCCACCTAACAATTCTTAGCAACACCCCTCATCTCCCAACGCCCCTCCCCCGGCTGCCAAGCCCATCTCCCGCACTTGGGGCAGATCTTACAGCAGAAGAATTTAATTGCATGTCAAAATTAAATCTCTTTTGATGACGAACGATTCAACGACGTCTCTGCCTAATCAAATTAACAAAGTCTTTTTTGATTTCCAATTATCTTCTTCATGGGCACACTTTTTCCAAGGCTCCCGAGATGGCACCGACAAGCTGTGCATACACAATGAGGACCCCTCACCTGGTCGTGCTGACCAAGCCGACCCCAAGCTGTCCCCCTCCCCACCTGGGAGGGAGCTGCATGGCCTCCTAGGGCTGCTCAGAGCCTCCAGGACCACCCTGAAGCCTTTCAGTGCCATGCAGCCTGCAATCCTGGGGCCTGGGGCCGCTCTAAGCAGGGGGTGGCGAGGAGATGTTCCAAGTGAGAAACGGGAGAAAACCAGGGCGGGCTGGCACCCAGGGGAAGGAGGCTGGAATTCGTTGAGTTGGAAATTGTAGACGCATTACCCCAGCGATGGACCACAGTTGTCCAACAAGCTTTCTGCAGAGCCAGTTGTGTCCATGCACCCTCCAGGCAACCCTGTACCTGCCACACTTTCTGTCTACCTCAATTAACACTTGTGTCTTTTAGTCTCATTCTACTAGATCTACAGCCATCAACAGTCCTGTGTGCCTCTGCCGGTGAAGCAGCACTGCCCAGTGGACATACAACACAAGCCACAGATGTAACCTTACATTTTCTAGAAGTCATGTTGAAAAGGTAAAAAGAAACAGGTGAAATTAACATTAATAATTTACTTCATTCAAGCCAAGCTTTTGAAAAGGCAGATGAGGAAAGAAGGCTCCAAAGCTGGCCCAAGAGTGCGTCGGGGTAACAAAACCAACCCTGATTTCACCGTCACCACTAAACATACTCAGTGTCAAGCCTCGGTGCACAGATCACTTCTCTCCAGCGGACCCTGTTATCACCTCTACAGGTGAGCTGTCAAATGGCAACACCCAACACATCCTCCCCAAGGATCCAGAAAGATCGCCGTGCACACACACATTGGGACCCAACAAAACACAAGCCCTCACTGGGGTTTAAATATATTCCCTGTGTTGCTCTGGACCCACCTTGCCACCAGACTTGGTTCCTCTGAGGCAGTTGTGCTGCCAGTGACTGAAGCAATAGGGGCAAACTTTGTGCAGTGGGCACTCAGATATCTGATGCTGATGGAAGACAGGGGGGCTTTGACCACATAAGAGACTGGCGGCTCAGGCTTCCTGCTTGTGTCCCACCAATCGTGTTACAGAACAGCCTGAATCTTGCCATGACAGTGGCAAGAAAATGTGTGTTTCCCAGAGGCACACAGACCTGCTTGGGTTTGCTTGGTTCCAAACGAGCTTGCTGAGGAACCGAACCCCGTGCAGCCACCAGCATTCCTTTCTCCTCACTAAGGGCCTTTCCAAATTGGCCCAAACCACAGTTTCACATGCTTTTCTGAGGCTTCAGAGCTGGGACCCTTTCAAACAGCTTCCAAAGCCATCCACCCAAAGCAGTCCCTGGCAGCCCCTGCCATGAGCATCTCCCCCTGGGCTCCGTGAGACCTGATGCCAAGGGAACTGGGGTGCCTGAACCCCGCCACCAGTTTCTTGAGCATTTGAGGGTGGAGTCCAGGCAGAAAGGAGCAGGGGAGCCCAGGAGAGGTGGCCTCAGTTTCTCTGAGCTGGTACTGAGGTTTGAAGGTGCACAGGCCAGGATGGCTAATCTGAATGGCTGGATTCAATTATCTTAATGATTGATTTGAGCTGTTGGGACTGTATTTTGGGGCTGTGTGCGCATATTTCTAAAGCATTCAACCTCACCCCCTCAAACACGCGCGCGCACGCACACACACACACACACACACACTCACAGAGTGTAGAATCAATACCACTCTTCACCAGCGCCCTGAGCTCCAGTATCTGATTACTGTTCATCCTGAGACCACTGCACAGGAGAAGATGGGAACAGGGCAGAGGTACCAAGTCCCAGAGTCTCCCGGGGCCTCCAGCCCCGTCCTCCCCCCGTCCCCTCTCTAAAGCCCAGTCCCCAGCTTCCTCCCCAGGGTAGCAGTGGCCTAGGAGACCTAGCGTCTCTGGCCACGTGGCGGCCCCCTCCCCAAGTGGCCTGGAAGCAGCGAGGGCACCCCCGCCTCCTGCCCCTCCCGGCAGCCACACGCCAGGAAAGTAGTTAACTGCACCCAGCCTCCAGCACACAGACTTGTTTGATCAAAGATTCACTTGGTTTTCCTCCCCCTTCTGGCACAAATTCGTGGGCTCTCTTGACAGAGAATTAATTGCTGCTGATGAAATTTCATCGCTGAAGGAACACACCCCCCGGAGGAATCCCACCCAGATGGCTGGTTCCTGCTCCAACTCGTAAAAAATGTTCCTTGTGGAATCAGAGCAAAAACAGCCCCGGGGGTTCCTGGGCACTTTCCGGGTGCCCCACCAGGAAAGGACTGGAATTTGGGGTTTAGAATTGGATGGGTGTCCAGAGCCTTGTCAGCTGCAAGGCCCAGGGGCTCAGCACCACCTGCTCCTCCGTCCTCGGGGTGGCACACACCGGCCTGGGGAAGCTCCCCAAAGGGCCTGGAGGCCTCATCAGCCAACCTTGGGTCTCCCAGGCCATGCGTGGGTGGAGCCGTTGCTGGGCCAGAATGGCACGAGGGCCCAGGAATGGAGGTCTCAAACGCGCTCAGGCGCGACCTCGGCAGAAGAAGAGGCTAGAACCAGAGGCTTCAGAGAAGGACACTCCCCCAACTCATGGAGCCTTTTCCTGTTTCTTCAAAAACATATTGAAAGGGTTTCCAGCTGCGTCCAGATGCTCCATCTGCAGGCTCCTTTCCTTCCTCACCCAGGCCAGGCATTATTCAAAGAGAAGATGAGAAAGCTGGTGGGGGATTAAGTGCTCTGGCTGCAGCCGCACTGCCCCCGATGGCCATGGCCAGCCACATCCCCGCAGAGAGGCAGGTGGCAGTTCCCCAGGGGCACCTCTTCCCATGCCCCCTCCTGCCTGGGCCCCCCTCCCCGCCAAGGCCTCTGAGCCTCACAGGCAGCTGGTCCATGACCCCTCCTACCCCCACCCACCCTCCAGCCGCCACCTCCAGCCTTGATCCCTTTCTCCTCGGCAGGCAAGGAGTTCCCTAACTCTTCCCCACCCGGTCCTCTAATCCCTTCAGTGTAGGGGTCTCACTGCCCTGAGCTTCCTTTGCCTTTTGCAATAAGCATTTCAGAGGGAGCCCCCAGCCCGTGGGCGGGCGTGTTGCACAAGTGTGTGTGAGGGGTGTCCCACGCCAGCAGGGGCAAAAGGGCCTGCAGGTTCCCGGCCTCCTCCAGGGATGAGGTCAGGATGCCCTGGGTGGGTGAGTGTTCACACTTGCCTGGCAATAAGCATCCCCGGAGGTGGAGGGCGCAGTCCCACCCCTGTCTAGGAAATGGTGACCATGATCCTCCACAAGTCCTGGCAGTAATCCCTCCCAGCGCTGGGCTCCAGGCTGGTCCCCACCCGGCCCATCTGAACTGCAAGCCAGACGCCCCGTTTGGAGGCAGCTCCACGCTTGGCCACCCGCCTCCTCCGGTCTCCTTCCCACTTTCCTGGAAGGAGGGGAGAAGGAGGCAAGGACCAGGAAGAGAGCACGGTCTGCAGTACTGTCGGCCCCTTCTCTTTCTCTCTGTCTAATATGTGAGACATCAGGGCTGCTGGGGGCAGTAAGAGGCGGGGAGGGCTGTGACTCCAGGAGGGTAAAGCAGGCCCAGAGCCCCAGGAGCCGACAGAACACACAGACGGAACAAGGGCCAGCGCAGCCACCCTGGAACTTGCCACTTGCTGCCATGTGTGGCTGGCCCCCACCTGCAATCCGGCCCCTGACATCATGGGCCTGCCCCTGGCCCAGCCCTCATCACATCAGAATGTTTCCCCCTAAAGTTCACTCCAAGGGGGGATAAGATGGCCCAGGTGTGGGGAGTGGGAGTCTTCTGGATTCTGACCCCATCCGCCTTCGTCTGTCGGGTGGGGGCAGAGGGTATGGTCCCCCGTCTCTGCAAGTCCACTCTCTACACCCATCATGGTCACAGGCGCTGTGACCATGGGGTGCGTACCGAGGGGAGGAATTAATTTGGAAGGTCAGGGTCCCCTTCCTCCCCCTCCGTTGCTCCTCCAGGGGAGCACGAACAATAGGAGAGAGGTGGTTGGGTTGATCAAGTCATGGGTGGCGGGGTCCAGTGAGGGTCAGTGGGTACGGGACACATGGAGAAACTGGGGGTGGAAACACGAAGGTTTGAGTACCCCCGGGATGAGGTCTCAAACAAGCGATGGCCAGGTCTCCTCCAGGACGCAGCCCCCCAGGACCCCTCCCTGGACTGCACTGGGGCCGAATTCTCCTCCCAGTGGTCTTTGGGGTTATTTTTAATTTCCCCCTGTCACAGTGTGCTGGAGCTAGTTCACGCTTTTCAGGAACTATCTGAGCCGACTGACAGCAGGTGGGTCGCCTGAAACCAGTCAGCCGTGGTGGGAGTATTTACACTGTGGGAATCAGCAAATGCTACAAATCAAGGCAATCTTTTTTCCCTTTGGAAGAGCCTGTTGTTAAACCTTTACTCTCACACCGCTGCCCCTGACTCGGAACCATCATCGGTATCCCAGGAGGGCTGTTAAGCCACAGGCGAGCTCGCAGGGTCCACTCCCAGCGAGCTCCCAGGGTCCACTCCCAGCGGGTCGCATTCTGTAGGCCTGGGTGGGGCAGGCGGTTTGCATGTCTAATGAGTTCCTGCTGGGGCTGATGCTGCTGGTCTGAGGACCACACTTGGGGAAGCGCTGTTCAAGTTCAGCGTGGGCTCATTTACTCAATGGCACCAAAGCAAACAGCTCTGAAAGAGAGGAGACACAGGGGCAGGAGGCCATCTCCAAACACCGAAGGGCTGGAAACACAAGTTCTCTATGTGTTTCCAAATCAGATAAGCTTTCAGCTTAAGAGAAGGAGGTCTTGGAACAGATGGAGCCAGCCCTCCACCTATCAGCTGCTGCAGACAATGAGCTCCCTGTCTCCTCAAAGAACCCACCAAGGATCTGGCTGCTGGAGGGGAGACCCAGCGTCAGGAAGGAGTCTAGAATATTCTAAGTCTCATCCAGCCTACAGGAATCTGTGCCAAATCTAGACCCTGGAAAGTGCCCCGGAGTCCCTCCAATGCCGAGTCCGTCTCCTCCCCCATCTTGTTCTCCGTGGACACGTCAACACCACCATCCCAGGTGGATTTATTTCAGTGCTGCGCTTAACTTGGTTTTGGCCTGAAACATCGCCCAGACCGCTGCTCTCACTGTGAATGCCGCACCAAGGCCAGGAGATGGGTTGAATCTCCTCTGCGGTTCAGCCTGAGAATCTAAGGACGCCTACCCACGCTGGCTCCAGGAAGATGCCCTGCGAAGCCCAAGCAGGTGGACGAGCCCTAAGCACACCACCCATTCTAAATTAGCCCGGAGGCAGCGGGGCTGCTTGTTTCCGTCAAGACGCCTCAGAATGAGTCTCTGGTGTGAGCCACCTCTTACCCCAGGACCAGCTGTGGGGGGCAGGCCGCTGTATCTCTGGGACCCTGTCTCTGCTTCCTCCCTTTGCCTAGCCCTTCCTGTCTCCACAGCTCCCAAGTCCTGCAGGGTCTTCTTCGAAAGTCTCTCTCACTTACTCTTCAGATCCTCTCCCCCAGGAGATCCCAATCCCATTGGAGCCTCCACACCTCGCATTGGGGGGTCTGTAACTGCTCCTAGGCAGGGTCCCAACACCTGGCTCTCTTTTCTCAGACATGCCCTGATTCATTTCCCTAAAACTGTCGCTGTCATCACATTGCCCTCCTCCTCTCTGCCTTCAGTGGCTCTCCCACTGCTGCAGGAAGAAACCCCAGTTCCTCAGGCCGGCCACTGAGGTCGACCCCCGACCCCCATCTCAGCTCCGAGGACTTCTCACCTGACACCAGACGACAAACAATACCTGAAGGAGAACTGGGGCAGGTTCCCTGACTCTTCTGAGCCTCAGTTTCCTCATCTTAATAATGGGTGTTCTAATAACACCTCCGCTGTGTTATTACTTAAAATATCAAGTGTGTGGCTTCTCTGTCTGACTGCAGCATTGCCACCTCTTTAAACTGGGCTCAATGCGAACCACACAGGGGTGGGATGAGTTCAGAAATGGAGCCCAGACAATGAGGCATGTGGGTGCGTGTGTGTGTGTGTGTGTGTGTGTGTGTGTGTGTGTGTGTGTGTGGGATTGGGGAGGGCTTTGGGAACACTGTGGTCACTGGGCCCTGTGTGACAACTGCAGTGCACGTGTTTGGGGCAGCACACCTCATTTATGGACCTAAGTTCCTCTGGAAAAGAAGGGGCTGGACGGAAGCCCCTTGGGTCCCCCCTCTTCTTGGATCCCAAGTGCACTTGTCAGGTGGCAAGAGGTTTGCGAGAGGACATGTGCTGCCACCTGGTGGAAGAAACTTGCACAGCAAGCTCCCCACCAGGGCTTCCTGCCGCCCGAGGCAACACTTGCGGTGTGAGCCCCGGGGTTGCAACACCGCCTGGAACTTCATGCCTCTGCGTGGCCTTACTCTCCCGTAGACTCAGCATCTTCGTCTGTGAAATGGAGCTAATAATCGTGCATCCGTGTGGAGCTGTTCTGAGTGTGAACTGGTATCACACATGAAAAGCACTTAGGTCGTTGCTGTGTCCGCAGTAAATACCCAACACGGGAAAACTACTGTTATTTTCTGAGATTTCGAGGAGCGAAACAAAGAGATGTTCTTTAAGCCCCATGACTCTGTTGGCCTCTGGGTTTGTCTGTTGGCTTCATCCTCTTTCTTTTTAATATTCCTCCTCTGTCTGATTTTTAACCTTCTTCTCCATCAGTCACTGCAGTCCTTGTGAGAACAAGGAGGGGTGCACATGATGGGTAAATCGAGGTGACCGAGGCTTCTCCTCTCGCTGGCCATCCAACGCCATTTCCCAAGTGCAAACTCAGAGAAGCTGCTGGGTGCACAGACTGTCCCCACGAGGCTCGGCCGCTTACCAGCTGTGCGATCCTGAGCAAATTCTTTCATCCCTATGCGTCAAGGAGCTGTGAGGGTTTATGAGTTAGTTCTCGTGAGCTGCTGAGAATGGGGCCTGGAAGATCACAGGTTCACGTGAAGTCAGTTGTGAGGTGCTTCTAGGTGGTCCCTGGGGCTGCTCGTATCTCCTGGCTCAGGGTTGGGTTGCCCACCCACACCGCCGCGGGACTTGCTTGCCAATGAAGCGGCAGATAAGGGGGCCACTTCTGGTAGAAGTGTTCAGGGCCACCACACTTCCTTTTCCAGCAATCAGGAGGCGGTCACTGTGTGAGCCTGGGTTCTGGGATGTGGTGCTACCAATGCAGAACCACCCAGCTGACCCGCAGTGCAGTGTGAGTCAGAAACAGCCTGTTAACTTTGATTTGCATCATTTGTTACTGAGCATAACCCAGCTTATGTCGACCGACACACTTTTATTCCTCCAGAGCTTCTGAGAAGAAATTATTTCCTCTCATTTACCTTAACATAGGCTCATTAAATATGAATAAATATAAATGAATGAACACACATCTTTCCTTTCCCAAAACTTAGAATACCAAGCAATAGTACCAGTGAAATTTGCAATTCGAAGTACATCATGAACTATGACATGAGCAAGAAATGAAACAAAACAGAGTTTCACAGTGTTTTTTCTGAAAAGGCCAAAAATCCTTTACAGAGAATTGATTTGGGGTTTCAGACCTGGTACCCACCTATGAGATCCCCTGTCAACAGCAGAGACAAAAGCCTGGGGGCACCTCTTCCACCAGTGTCCCCCCCCCCGCCCCCGCCTAACTTATTTATTTGAAGACAGGTGGCTCCCACCTATCAGGAGGGAGAAGCTGAGTAAATACAGCTGGTGAGAGCCCCACGATGTGCTCTCCCTTTGCTGTGGTCCCTGGCGCCACCTAGTGGCGCTGGTCAGCACTGCCTGGAGCCCGCGGCTGCCTGCTCCTGCCAGGGCCAGAGCGCGCTGCATGCGACCATCCCACACATCTGACTCCCCTGGACACATGAAGGGAAAGGACAAAAGGCTCAGGATGGAAAAACAGGATGTGGCCTGAGGATGGCACCAGCCCTGAATGGAAAGAAGGTCACCACCTGTTCTCTGCCAGGAGTCACTCAGACACCCCTGCAATGCAGAGGGGACCCTGTGGCCGAAGCCAGGCAGAGCCCGTCTCCACCACTGGGACGGAGGGCTCACGGGCCCACCGAGTTCTAGGCCCACCAAGTGCAGGTGGGGTTCGTGTGGCTTCCTAGAACAGAGCCCACTGCGAAGCCCCCCAGGATCTCACCTCGGTGCTGGGCTGAGAAAGGAGCAGCCAGCAGCACGGGCCCATCCTCTGCTGTCCACTTGGGGTTGCCAGACAGGGAACATCACAGGCCTCTCTGGGAGGAGACAAGTGGAACCGTGTGCACAGCATAAACAGATGGCCTTGCCTGAAAGGCCCGGGTCACACAGGTCTTCTTTCTCCAAGTCCTGCACATCGTGTCTCCAAACAATGGAGCCCCACTTCCTCAACTAGACAAGGGCCACCTGGGAAGGCAGCCATATCCCCCAGGCCCCTGATACCGAGGAGTCCCTGGCACAGGGTCCTGTTCACTGAACGAGTGGCCGATGGAGGGAGAGGGATGGGAGAAGAGTCACGACGGGGGGCACAGGGGCATGATCGCCTGGAGGGTGGGTGGGCAAATGGGGAGGACTCCAAATGTCCTGAAGAGGACCAAGGCCAAGTACAGCATCCCAGCACATCCTTAGTGAGGGAAAACCGTCCCAGTAGCACCGTGGCCGCCATTCACTGGGCTGTCAATGCAACGTCTCATTCGACCCTCAAGTCACCCGCACGCGGGGGATCCAGGCTACACAGTTTTATTTCCAACCCTCATAGAAGACACCAGCCACCGTCGAGGGTTGGCACAGAGCGGGCCAGCCCAGAGAGTCCTAATGGTGTCCGGCTGAGGGGTGAGCTGCAGCAGCCTCTGTCTCGGGCAAACCACGTGGCTCCTGGCCTCAAAGGGCCACTTACTTCAAGGGACAGGTCACTCAATGCCCGGAAGGAACAACACAAGCCAGCCCACCCTTAGGATTCCCACTTCCCGGGAACTTGCTATGTCCCTGGATTCCTGCTTGAGAGTCCACCTGTCACATCTGTGAGCAATTCACAGCACCCTCCCACATTTTACAGGTCAGATTCATCCTGGGATCCACCGTCCTGAGTCAGCCTAGGCACCTGAGCGAGAGCCTGGCCCCGGTTCACAGGGGAGAACAGGGCCCTTCACAACTGACACTGGCAGCTGACACTTATGTCACCACTAGTCATGTGGGCACTGGTCCAAATGCTGTCTGTGGGTTCACTCCCTCAACCCCAAGGGGTAGGACCACTGCTCTCCCATTTCAGAGAGGGGGACAGGGCAGGAGTGCTTTGCCCAAGGTCAGCAGCACTAAGTGGTCGATGAGATCACAGGAGCCGGTGGCCCGGCCTGGGTCTTGGCTGCCCCTCTAAAGTGAGGCAGGGACGTACAAGAATCCCCCCTTCTAGCTGCTTCGTGAACCGCAGGGGCCGTCCAGACCCTCACCTGCGATCCTGCCAGGCCGTGGCTAGGGCTCAGCAGTGCCAAAGTCCCGGCACCATCAGACCTGGGGGTAGAGTCACTAAGGAGGTACTGGGGGCTTTGCCAGCCACGGGCTTCCTGCTCCCGCATCAGGGTCCAGCACAAGCAAGATGAGGACAGACAGACTCCCAGGCTCTGGGGAGTGAGTTCAGAACCCAAGCCCTGTCCAGGACCGTCAGCACCTCCGGAGAAACCGCCGCATCTCCACCTGAGATGAGAAAGGCTCCTTCCTCCCAAACCCGCCTCCACCTTCTTGGCACAGCTGCCGGCCACCTAGACCACTGGGGGAAAGGAAAACACCCTTTCTGGGGAAGTTGAGCCTGTACTGGAGGCGGGGGTGCTGCTGGCATTTAGTAAGCAGAGGCCAGGACAGCCCCCTACCAAGAATGGCCCGGCCCTAGGTGTCAGTAGTGCTAAGGCTGAGAAATGTAAGCCACCCAGAGAAATGCTAATACATATAATAACAAGAACAACAATAATCAGTACAGCTGACACACAGTGTTTACTAAGGTCCAGAGACGACTCTAGGCATTTTCCACACGGGAACTCATTAACCACAACTTGTGAGGTGGATGTTATAGGTTGAATTGTGTCCCCTCGAAAGATACATTGAAGTTTCAGCCCCCTGGTACCTGGTGAATGTGACGTTACTTGGAAATAGGGTTTTTGCGGATGGAATCTGGTTAAGATGAGGTCATTAGGGTGGGCCCTAATCCAATATGACCACCGACCTTAAAAGAAGAGGGAAAACACCGTGTGAAGACAGAGACACAGGGAGAAGACGGTCACTGATGACAGAGGCAGAGATTGGAGTGAAGCGCCCATAGGTCAAGGATTGCCAGCAGCCACCAGAACTGGGAAGCCAGGGAGGATTCTACCCAGTCTCAGACGGAGCACGGTCCCATGACACCTTGATTTCAGATTTCTGTTGTTCAAGTGCGCCAGTTTGTGGGACTTTGTTAAGGCAGTCCCAGGACACTAATACAGTGGATAATCTTACCCCCATTTTACGCAAAGGGAAACAGAGAGATTCAGGGTAGTTCTCGCGCTCCCTCGGCTGGGAACTCCTCACTTTAGCCTCTCCGACTGCTCACATTTCTGATCAGAACATGAGCGTTTGCATTTAGGTTTTGTGGGGGGTTCATGTTATGATTGCGATGGCTTCATATGGAGGGTTGTGTTGGGTTTTATCATTTTGTTGCAGTCGTGCAGGAAGAACCCTGAACATCAGGGATCATTAAATGGGGCAAAAATCCCACGTGGTGGCCCTGCAAGTGCCCAGTGGACAGAAAGGAGAAAGGAAGAAACCTCCCTTTAACTTTGTGGGAATAATGCTGTTAAGTAACTAAGTAACTAACTAACTAAGATGTGCTAAGTAACATCCCTGATGACAAACAACCTGTTCTCTTGTGTCCTCAATGTGTTTCCACTTCGCTTTCTCAGGGGCACATAAGCCAGGGCTCATCCCTGGAGAACAACTGGCCCAGGTGGTACAAGGAATCTTTATTTTCCTTTAAGTGAAGTTTTCCTTTCTCTCTAATGTAGGAGAACCCAACACCAGCTCCCGGACCACAGAGAGAGTTCACCAGTGCTTAGAAAAAGTCCGAGACCTCCAGACCCACCCGCCCCTCGGCTCGACCCGCAGATGTGACAGAGGAAGTAACAAGGAACAGCCGTGGATTCCGGGCCTCCGGCCACACTCAGTGTCACCAGTGAGATAAGGACTGGAGTCCCTGGGAAAAGGGTGTGGAGCGGGGAACAGTCTGACACTGAAGATACGAACCAAGGGATCTTAAAAGTCAGGCTCGCTGACTTTAGGGCTTCCCATAGTGTGGATGGAGGCGAGTGGTTGGCACCAGGACGGAAGAAGGAATAAAGGACCCCAGAAGGCAGGGACAGACTGAGGGAAGTATAGGCATCCCTCAGTATCCACAGGGGACTGGTTCTAGGAGCCCTGCAGACACCAAAATACACGGACGCTCAAGTCCCTATATAATATGGCGTAGCATTTGCATATAGCCCACGTATATCCTCCCGTATACTTCAAATCATCTCTAGACTACTTATAATACCAGATACAACGTAATACTATGTAAACAGTTGCCAGTGCAAAGCCAACTCAAGTTTGCCTTTTAGAACTTTCCAGAACCTTTTTTTTCCCCAATATTTTCCGTCTGAAGTTGGTTGAATCCGCAGATGTGGAACCCGCAGATAAAGAGGGCCCTGACTGTAGAGTGCGCCCAGAGGGACTGGCAGGTGTTGTGGAAAGCGGGGTATCCGCAAGTCCCCACGTGGAGTAGTGATCCCCCCTCAACAGGGCCATTTCACAGGTAAGCAGTCCCTGCCTGTAGCAGCTACTGCCCAGACACCTGTTGACTGGGGCAGGGCCTCTTCCAGGACCCCTGCCAGCTCCTGACCCACCCTGACCTCAGAGGGTCTCTACATCGGAGCCAAGCCACCTCAGGAGCCAAAATTAAAGCCCACTGCCTATGCTCCTGACCTGGGCCAGACCCCCCAAAAGCCGCCCCCAGATGCTGCCACGTGGGGAGGGCGCAGTCTCCTTGACACCAAGAAAACCTCCTCCAGACGAAAACAAAACAAAAACACATTTTAAAAACCTGTCCTTCCAAAACAGAGAAAACTGGGTGTGCTCATTTTTACATCTGCAGCCATGAAGCCTCTTGAAATGCTGCTTCCATAATAGCTGGCCAGATTGGGTCCGCCCCAGGGTCTGGTTCTAGAATGACAACGATTCGGCGGGCTGATGAATTCATACCCAAAGTTCAAACAGGAAGATAAAACCTTAGGAACTCTGTCCTCCGGGCTGGTGGCTAGCCTGCACCACCAGGTGGCGGAACATGGGTACTACTGCCCGGAACAGGTAGTCAACTTCAACCAAAACAGGGAGAAAAGAAAGGCAAGAAAACCAGTCAGTCCCAAAGGAAAGACTCCTTCGTGAACCATGGGCACATGCAATCAATCAGTCAGTCAGTCAGTCAATAAATCAATCAATCAAGAACACCTTTAGAGGGTCAACAAAATGCAGCAATTTTTTCGAGTTTATTAATGGTGTGATCTGGGGCCTCTGCCTGCAAAGGGCACGCTCACAGAGCTTCCTTCCTTGCACATGTGCCCTGGAGTCTCCTGCCAGCCTGGCTTCTTTAGGGAGCGAGGCTCAGGCCACCAGGTGTGGCCTCTCATCTCTGGAGGGTTCCCCAGATCTTAGCCACCCAGAGGGCCCTTGCAGCATCCTATGTGTGTTCCCATCGGAGACCTTGTGTTGGGGGAAGAGAGAGGGGGTGAAAATGAGAGAACGTGACCTAGATTCCTTTTCTGTCCCTTTTAAAGCAGAGGACACCCAATACGGTCCCCAGCTCCCCAGCCCATCTTCATCCCGCCTTCCAATCCCAGTGCTGGTGTCCAAGCACTGCTGACCCTGCTCTGTGATCGTGAGCTTCTCGATGGGGTGTCAGTCTATGAGCCCCAGGGCACCTGGCCCAGTGGGTTATGGGCAGTGCCCACTCAAACACTGTCATGGGACTGAAAGCCAGCCCCAGATGCGGTGGCTTGACACACCAGCCCCAGGCCCCCAAACTGCTGGCCTGCCTGTCCTGAGATGGAATTTGTCTGGGAAAAGGGGCCAGACTGCTGGGTGTATACAGATGAAGAATCTCCTGGGACCCTGGCAGTGTCCAGGTGTGGGAGCATCTGGGGAACACAACAACCTGAAGGGTGGAACCCATAGTGGATTGAACTGTCTCCCAACCCTCTCCCCAAAAGATATGTCCATGTCCTAACCCCCAGGACCTGTAAACGGGATCTTATTTGGAAATAGTCTTTGCAGGATGTAATTAAGGTAAGGCTCTCCAGATGAGATCATCCTGGATTAGGGTGGACCATAGGCCCAATGACAGGGACAGAGAAAGGAAAGGGATACTTGACACCAGGGAGAGGGTCATGTGATGACATGGGCAGAGATGGAGTGATGGGTCTACCAGCCAAAGAACGCCAAGGATAGCCGGCAACCCCAGAAGCCGGAAGAGGCAGGAAGGATCCGCCTCTGAAGCCCAGATGACACCTTGATTTCAGACTTCTGGCCTCCAGAACTGTGAGATGATATATTACTGTAGTCTTCAGCCACCCAGTTTGGGGTAATTAGTTACGGCAGCCCCAGGAAACTCATACAGGTCTCATTCAGGTGACACCCTCCAAGTTACCTGGATAGTGGCCACCTGGGAGTCAGGTGCCTGAGAAAGAGCAGAAGCAGGTGACTTGGTGGCCTGCTACCTGGAGCCCAGGGTAGAGGCCCTGGGAGAGCCTTGTGCCCTCAGAGGCTGCCATGCCAGCAGCACTGCTCAAGGAGAAAGCGGGGTCTCTGGGGAGAGATGAGAGGGAAGGGGGTGAGGGGATGGGGATCCACGTGGCAGCTGTTCAGATGTAGTCTGCACCTCCTTCGCCAGTGCAGGGGGAACAAACGGCCTGCGAACTGAGTGAGAAATGGTGATTCATTACCCCTGATGTGTGATGATGGCTTAATTATTTTTCTAACTGGGGAGAGCCGCTTTCTGACAGCAGGTGCAAATGAATTCTCCACTGCTCTAAGGAGTGACTGGCCCAGGACAGGCAGAAAACTGGAAAACCTAATTAAATCGGGAGGCTTGTGAAATAAATGGAGCGGGGAGTTTGTTTCCTTTCTGCTGACGGGTATTAACGATTCCCGGAGAGGCTGTGAGGGCTCCTGCCGGAGGGGGCGTGGGGGGACATGGAGGGAGGAGGAGCCCCATGGGGCGACAGGACCCTGGCTGCACAGGAAAAGCTCAGGGGGCCTGAATGCTGGGCTGCGGGGATATTTTGGCCATGAATGGGAGTCATCTTTGACTCAGTTTCCTCGTCTGTAAAACAGGAGGCTGGACAATTGGAGGAGCCAGGGGTGGATGAGTGCCGGTGGTGGGACAGAACCCGGGTGCACCTGGCATCTGACTCCAGAGCACGGCGCTGGGGTCTGACAGTGGTCCGGATCTGACACCTCTCCCCTCTGACCTGGGTCCAGTTTTTTCAGCCTCTCTGAGCCTCAGCTTCCTCATCTCTACTACGGAGCACCCACGGTGCCTGCCCCTGCTCCAGGACGGCTCCAGGCTGTCGTGAGCTGACGCCTGCAGAGCTCTCGGCAGAGTTAACTGCACTGGACGTGCTCAGCCAGGGGAGCTGAGCCACCCATCAGTCCTCATGCAAATCGGAGGGGGGCAGCCCCTCCCAGGGGCTCAGGCTTCCCCACCTTTCAGGTGCCCTCTGCATGGGTCCCTCTGTGAGTGTCCAACCTCCCCACTGACCTCCTGGTCACTCACCCCTACACCCCATCTCTGTCTCCAGCCGATGAGAGGCCTGCCTGGCTGTAGTGGAGACATCTTGGCAAGAACTTTAATATTTGCGGGCTTCTCTCTTTCCTGACTTCTGGGTAAGACCTGTCCATCCCCCTCATGCCCCCTCTCCCCGTCTCCTGCCCTCTGGCATCATTTAGAGGCAGAAGCTGCCCAAATCCCCTTCCTTTCAGCACTGGCTCTTGTGTACAATTTCAGGATGTTACTGTTTCCAGAATCCTCTCCTCTAACAATCCTCCTGCCAGGTGAGTCCCCCTCCTGACCCCCGACCCCTGCTCCCCTACACAGATGAAGGACCACAGGAGACTTAGGAAGGAGTGAGGGGAGAGAGGAAAGATTCAGAGCTGAGGCTGGGGTCCACTCCGGGCAGCTGGCTGGGTGGGACACGGAGGTGGGAGCCCTCACTGCCCCTCCAGCCTGAGGGGACTCTGCTTGGGGCAGGAGGGATGCTCAGAGCCCTGGAGCCTCGGCCTGAGTCCTGGAGGCCTTAGCGACTTTGGTGAAGACAGACATCGCCAGGTTGCATCCCCTCCCCTGCTTGCCGCAAAGCCCTCTGGGCCCAGGCATGCTGCTGGAGGCCAGCCTGTGAGGGGCCAGGAAGGAATCCGTGTGGGTCCAGACCTAAGCCCTGGGTCCTCTCACTCCACCCCCATCCCGGCCACCAGGTTCTCCCACCACCTGGCTGGTTCCTCTAACCACTCCCTGTACCTAGGTCTGCTCCCCTGCTTGAGAACCATCCATGGCTCCCCGTGGTCTGGTATTTTGAGATTCATCCAGCCCTGACTTTCAGAGCCTTTTAAAATCTGCCTGCAACCTATGGAAGCCCTAGTTCCCCCCTCTGTTTTATCCAGCCTTGGTCTCCCCACACACCCCACACTGACTCTGTTCTTATAGCCCTTGTATAGGGACACCCTGCCCCCCTCCTTGCCATCCCACAGCCTCCACCCGCCTTATCTGGCTGATCTAGCCCCCCCTTCACTTTTCCGTCTCCGGAGCCCAGCAGCATTCCTACCAAACACCAAATCTGGATCAATTAACTCTCCCTTGTATGGCTATTTTGACCTCCCACCTAGTCTGTAAAATCCCCAAAGACAAGAATCAAGGGAATTCAAAGAAGTAGATTGTCTCAACCCCCATGTCAGGACCTGACACTTGGTCTAGACCCATAGACGTACAAGTAGCATTTGTCTCAGAAACTTGAGGACCTGCCAGCATCATCCCACCCATGGCACCCATCATGGAGCCGGGACTCCAGAAACACGTGTGCATCCAAGTGCTCACCACAGTGAAGCAAGTTCCTCCCAATTTCCCCCAAAACAGTCCTTTACACACTTATTTTGCAACTGATTTTTTCCCCCAACATTTTATCGTAAACGTTTTCAAACATAGGGAAAAGCTGAAGGAGTTTGTAGTGAACACCTATGTACCCACTGCCTTGAGCCTACCACGAGCATTCTTCTACACTTGCTCTATCACATATCCATCCATCTCCCCATCCCTCGGACCATCCATCAACATATTTTATTATTTTTGATGCCTTGAAAATAAGCTGCAGACATCCATATACTGCCCCATACACACTTCAGCACGTTTATTTGCTTACAATTTTATATTTGTAACTATAGTTTAATTTGCTTACAGTTCTTTTTTTTCTCTTAGGATTAAAATCTACACACAGGGCTTCCTTGGTGGCGCAGCAGTTGAGAGTCCGCCTGCCGATGCAGGGGACACAGTGTTCGTGCCCTGGTCCGGGAAGATCCCACGTGCCGTGGAGCGGCTGGGTCCGTGAGCCACGGCCGCTGAGCCTGCGCGTCCAGAGCCTGTGCTCCACAACGGGAGAGGCCACAGCAGTGAGAAGCCCGTGTACCGCAAAAAAAAAAAAAAAATCTACACACAAATGAAATGCACAAATCTCAAGTGTCCCATTGGATTGTAACCGAGCAGGACCGTATAGGGCTTTCCTGGGACAGATACCCCTCCACGACCTCTGCCTGCCTCTAAAGTTTGTAGAAAAACTTTAGTCTCCTAGGCCTTCCCTGAGTTCCAAAGAATAAATTTAATGAGAGAAGTGAGAAAATGCAGAAGCAAAGGAAAAGTCAAGTAAGACAAAATAATAATAGTTTAGCCATTAAACAAAGTCAAGGACTATTAGTTTCTCCTTAAGGGCTATAGATAATATTCTGAACCATAACCTTTGAGCTGTTTTGCAGATACTGAAATCCCACCAGGTGGAAGAAGTTAACTGTATGCTGCCCACAGGCATGTAGACCCCAGAACAGTTGGAACCAGAAAGTTGATGATGTTGACTTCCAATTACCTCATCATCAAACAATCCGAAGAATGTCCACAAGCTGATCACACACCCCACAACCCACCTCCCTCACCCTGTCTTTAAAAACCTTTCTCTGAAAGCCTTCGGGGAGTTTGGGCCTGTTAAGCACTAGCTGTCTGGACTCCTTGCTTGGCACCTACAATAAACACTGTACTTTCCTTCACTACAACCTGGTGTCAGTAGATGGGCTTTCCTGTGAGCAGCCCAACTGACTCAAGTTTGGTTTGGAAACGGGAGGAGTTTGCCAAATGCACATGCCTGTGGAACCCTCACCTGCCAAGATGCTGATCATGACCCACCCCCCAGGAAATCTCCTCACTCCCTCCTAGTCACCTCGGCTCCTGCCCTCAAGGGGGAAACACTGTTTTAACTTTTTCCCACCACTGATTAGTTTAGTTGGTTCTAGAACTTCATATAAATGGAATCATGCTCTTTTGTGTCTGGCTCTTTTCATTCTACAAAGTGTTTTTAGGCTCATCCATGTTTTTATGTATCTGAAGAGTCACTTGCTCCTTTTCACTGCTGCATAATATTCCCTGAATGAATGTCCCAGAGTTAATTCGTTTTTGTCCCTATGATGGACATGTTTCCGTGCCTGGGTTTTTATAAATAGAGCTGCTATGAACATCCTTGGTTACCATCCCTTCCTTGAGAAATTTTCTCATTCCTTCCTTCCCACCTCTGTTTCTCCAGTGGATGTAAACAGATGGAGAAAGCAAGCTCCCCCCTGGCTGCTGACGTCTCTAGGAACAGGATTAGGCCACAGGCTCTGGGGCCACAGCTCCTCCACTGTGGGGCCCTGACTCTGCCCCACATCACTCTCCACTTCTTAGGGCTGGAGGGTTCTGATTGCTCCCCCTGAGACACCCCTATTTTGTGTGTCCAGGAAGGACAGCCAACCTCCTCTTCCCAGGGCCAGTGAAGACCAGGCCTCTCAATTGCCCTGTTTCTCCCACCAGAAAACCTCTACTTTACTTCCAATCACAGGGAACTGTGGAAAGGGAGAGGTGTCCCAGGATCTATGTAAGGATGGTGCCCTCATTTCCTTTTATGCCTACACATGTCCTGTGATCATCACGGTTAACTTCCTGCTTCACATCTCCTGAAGGCCATGACCGAACTTCAGAGAATTGTCTCCGTCGAGTGATAAGATTTGATTCACAGGCTCCTGGGACCACTACACACTTGCTTGTGTCCCCTCAATGGAAGAGTTGACGCCAATGCTACAGACTGAATGTCTGAACGACTGTGTTGTCCCCCGCCCAATGTATATGTTGAAATCTTAACCCCCAATGTGATAATATCTGGGGGTGGGACCTTTGGGAGGTGATTAGGTTTAGGTGAGGTCATGAGGGTGGGGTCCCTGTGATGGGATTAATGTCCTTATAGAAAAAGATCAAAGCTCTCTGCCTTGTCAGGACACAGCAATAGCAGAGGTTTACAAGGCAGGAAGAGGCTCTCTCCAGAGACCAAATCAGTCAGTGCCTTGATCTAGACACCAGCCTCCAGAGCTGTGAGAAATAAATGTCTGCTGTTTAAGCCGCCCAGGCTGTGGTGTTTTGTGACAGCAGCCCGAGCAGATAAGAAAACCAAACAATTGTGAATGTTTACTGAGGACCTACTATGTGCAGGGCAACATTCCGAGCATTGTGGGAAATACAAAGAAATACGAGATGCAGACTCTGTTTTCCAGAAGCCTATGCGCTAACAAGGTAGAGCTGAATGAACTTCCACACGAGGCTGTGGCGGAGCCACTGTTGAGTGACAAAAGTGAGTTGTTGGCTCCATTACACTCACCTACGTCCATGTGTGTCTGCCTGTATTTAGGAAAAATAACAGCACACACCTCTTGAATTAACAAGTGAATCAGCCCTGCTGTTCAAAGAGGTTCCTCCCAAGGGGAGGATGGGAAGGAACGGGGGGCTTTCCCTCTTTATGTGGTGTGCGTCTGGACTGTTGAAATGGTCAGTGAGCTCATCCTACCTTCTTTTAAAGAAGGATGTAATTTCACTAGAGGTGGAAATACACAGTTGTCACAATGCAAGACATGGATCAGGGCCCACGTTTGGCTTGGATTCACACCAGAAGGCGAGAGTGGTTTGGGGGATAGAAGTCTCCCCTGGGATTGGGGGTCGTGGAGGAGGGAGGACTTTGCAGAATCACAAAGGAGGAGGGAGAGTGAGATGAGAATTCCCTGGGGTGGGAGACCTCCAAGAGGGTTTTGTAGAAGGAGCCCTGGGCGCAGGGTCTTATTTGCTAACTGAAGAAATGGGGAATCATTCCTTTATTCACTGACCCTATATGAACACCTACTACGTGCCAGGCACTGGGCTGGGGGGTCAGAATGCAACAGTAAAAAGATAGTTCCTTCTCGATGGAGTTGGCTAGTGGGAGATGCAGGTATTGATCTGTTTATGGCCCGGGCTCTGGCTGCCAGCACGCTAGCACCGGCACCAGCCCTCAGCGAGGGGGTTTGTTCTCAACGCCTCCGCTGTTCATCTGTGAAGTGGGGGTGGTGGGAGTACTGGCCCCGGGGCCATCGTGGGGATTAACTCCGAGGCTCCCTGAGTGCCAAGCAGGTGCCTGGGCTGGGTGAGCTCTCAGTGGAAGCGGCTATTAATGGTCTCTCCTGTTGAGTAATACTTTTTTATTTTATTTGAGGTGAGATTCACATAACACAAAATTAACCATTTTAAAGTGAACAATTCAGTGGCATGTAGTACTTTCACAATGTTGCATAACCGCCGCATCTACCTAATTCCAAAATGTTTCCATCATTCCAGAAAAAAATCCCTTACCCTTTTTCTGCAGTTTCTCCCCACTACCTCCCCACCCTCCAGCCCCCAGCCCCCAGCCCCCAGCCCCCAGCCCCTGGCAAACACTAATCTACTTTCTGTCTATGGAGTTGCCTATTCTGGACATTTCATATCAAGGGAATCACACAATATGTGATAGATCGTGTCTATCTTCTTTTGCTTAGCGTAATGTTTTCAAGGTTCATCTATGTCGTAACAAGACCTTTATTCCTTTTTATGGCTGAATAATATACCATTGTATGGACAGACCATAATTTGTTTATTCATTCATCTGTCCACAGACATGTGGGTTGTTTCCACCTTTCAGCATTTGTGAATAGTGCTTCTACAAACATGTGTGTTTCAGTTTTGACGGGTGTACATCTATCAATAGGAGCGGAATTGCTGGGTCATATTGTGTTCCTGTGTTTAATCTTTTGAGGAACCACCATATTGTTTTCCATGGCTGCGCCATTTTATGTTCCCACCAGCAAAGTGTAAAGCTTCCAATTTTTCCACATCCTCCCAACCCTGATATGATGTTTGTTTGTTTTTATTCTGGTGGCACATGAAGTGCCTGCCACTTTACCTACTTGACCTACTGAAATCCATAAGTGATATGCAGGGGGTAGCTGGCATGATGCCTCTTGCCCATATGGAAAATTCGAAGCAAGAAGTGAAGAGCATGGGCAGGCAGCTGGGAGGTGGTGAGTCTAAAACCCCAGAGCAGGTGGGCCCGAGACCTGGGCAGCTGGGGTTCAGCATTCTCCGCAGACTGGACAGGCAGGCCCTGGATACCAATCTTGTGCTGTCAGCCTGGGACTTGTGCACTGGTGAGGGCTGGCAAGTGGCCTGCTCTGGTGTCCCTGTGTCTGCCGCCTTCCTCTTCCAGCTCAACCTGCGTTTGGGATGCCGGACAAAGGCAGCTTCTGAACGCTGAGCCCTCCGGGGCCAGGCTGCCTCTGGGTCAAGGTCCTCCAAGATCTGTGTCCACCCTCTCCCCACAGTCTTAGGCTGTCCCGACCCAGTGGTGTCCGCCTGCCCCACTGAGAACGCTACATGCTCACTCCTGCCACAGTGCATCATTCCTGGCAGCATCCCAAAAGGCCCCCAAGGTTCTGGGCCCCTGGAATCCTCGAATCTTCTCCAAGTTATTCAACCAAACACAAATCAAGGTGCTTCTGTGAGGGGATTTTGCAGGTATAATGAAGGTCAATTCAGCCTGCAGGTCCCAGCTCCAGGGTGTCTGACCTCCATCCCAGGTCTGCATTAGGTCTTCCTCCTTAGAGCCCCCCCACCCCCTGACTTCCCCTCACCTGGCCCCTCTTCCTCTGTCCTGTAATCACTGCTTGCCTGTTTGCAAGTCTGTTGCCTTCCCCATCCCACCCACGCAGTGAGGCTGTAAATCAATGAGAGCAGGAGCAGAGTTGGATTCTCTTGTGTATCTCCAGTCTCCTGTGGTACCTGACATGGAGCTTTTGTTCATTCAACCATGCATTCATTCATTCATTCACTCAGGCAACAAGTAGTTCTTGAGTACCTACTATGGGCTAGACCCATGAATAAGCCAAACCCAGGCCTCCCAGAGCCCTGAGGGAGCCCTCAGGGGCTGTTGCTGAACAGATGAATGAATGAGCCCTCACAGTGGGGCCAATTAAATGAGAAGCATGCGTGTGTATGTGTGTGGGTACTGCTGAGTGTGTATATATATGTGATGCAAGAGTGTACATGGTGTGTATTTATATATGTACTATGTACGAATGCGTGTATTTGTGTGAGTCTGTGGTGTGTATGAATGTGTGTGATGTGCATGTGTGTGTCGTGTGGTTCATGCCGACAGTACGGTGGAACCCCCAAGCCCCTGTGCACCCCAACCTCTGGCCTCCCCATCAATCAGACTTTCATAATCACGCTCACCGAAGCCAGAGAAAAAGCCACCTCTGCCCCATCTTTCTTCCACTACCAGGAAAAGGGAAATTTGGACTTTTTTCCCAAAAGGCTCTGCCAGTTAAAAAAAACACAAAAAACAGGGGAGGGGGAGCTGCCTGGAAATGTCACTTGCAGATGGAATACAAAAAAAGAGAGAGACCAGAACCAAAACCGAAACAACCCAGACCACCAGACCCTCCCTATAAGGAGAGGCTGCCGGCATGGTCCTCAGCAGGACGGATTTCGTGCAAGGTGCCTTCTTACCCAAGCTGAGGACTGAGGGCTGTGCTCTCTCAATTCCCGGGACCTAGAATCCAAATTCCCCAAAAGGAAGGGTGCTGAGCCTCTTGGGGGGAAGACCAGCCATTGATCTGGCTATCCCTCAAGAACCCAAAAGGCACTCAAAAATCTTGGTGAGATATGGGGTGTGGTGAGGGACTGCACACAAAATGATGCCCCATCACTGGGGGTCCACAGACAGGAACATGTAGGAAGCTACCAAACGCCCCACCTCCCACCCAGGGGTAAGAACAGCGAGCCCCATCCTCTCCACGTGGCCGGATCACACATGGGAAGCAAGTTTTCACCTAGAGTAACGGAAGAAGGCTCTCAGTGCTGGCAGAGCCATGGCAATAGAGATGGAGGACCAGCTTCCTTCCCCTTTTTGGGTCCACACCTGACGGTGGGTGGGAAGGAGGAGGATGCTAGGCTGCCGGCAATAAGCCCACTTGGGCCCCTAGCCCAGAAGCACTGGCGCCTGCAGGCCCGCCTGCACCGTCCCACTGCGGCCTGGCCAGCAGCCACTCACATTGGCTTCCACAGGGCACACAGCTGCCGCGCCATCTGCAGCACAGCCGGCAGCCCCGGGCCCTGTGCCCTCAGCAAGTGGCCCTTGCCAGCCTTGTGCGGGCTGGAGGTGGAGTCGCTGGGACACGCCCAGCTGCCCTGAGCAGGTGGCTGGGGGGCTCTGGGGAGCCGGTGCGGTGGACACAGCGGCGCTATGAAGCTGTGGGTGGCGCAGGTGAGGCAGTGCCCTCTCGGCAGGGACTGCACGAGGCGGGGCACAGAGGGGAAGGCAGGCTGAGTCTGAGCGACTGGAAGGAAGCACCCACAGCCCCTGCTTGCCTCGGCCGTGCAGTTCCGCCCAGGGCCTGCTGAACCCCACAAATGTTCAGACCCCCTCCCAAGCCCCCTCAGGGCCCCACTCCTGTCCACACCGGGGACTTGCCAGCAGTACCTTCTAATGAAATGCAAATCAGCAATTGCCTTGTTGAAGTACAAGAGGAAAAAAAATCACTGTAAACAAAATCTCTGTCGCCATGGAGATCATTAACAATAGCCTTCCCACCCTCCCTTCTTCTTTCCCAGTAATGTACAGCTGAGTTCCTTCACACCACATTATTATTATTTTTTAATTATGAATAATTTCCTCCTTTCCATAGGAAGATGGATTAATGCACGGAACTTTCCAAACGAAGCCCCCTTTAGGATGTATTTCAATACACAAATGAGTTTATGTTACAGTTAACCCCTTCTGTCCCATTTGCTCTCCCCATCTGTCTCTGCCTGTCTGCTCTGGGGTCATGCCGTGGATTCCAAGAATGCAAAGGCAGGTCTAGGAGAAGCCAGGCCAGGCTCAGGGACTGCTGCTGCGGGAAGCAGACCCCCAGAGAGGGCAGGCACCACAGAATAGGTATGTCCGGGGGAAGGACCACACACCACGGGTTCCCTCCTGCTGGAGAACAGCAGCCTCTGGTCCCAGCTCACGGGTGCAATGATGAGACATGATGTCTGTCCATTTTGCCCAGGCAGCTCCTAAATACCCAAGACTAGGATAAGCTACTGTGCAAGACCTGGCAGTGGGGTTTGGACGGAGCCAGGGAAGCAGGAGAGGCCGGCACGGTCCCACCCTCTGTCCCCAGAGGGCTCCCAAGCCACTGCTGCCCCCAGCTGCCAACACACAGGAAGCCCCTGCAGCCACCGCCATATAGGAGAGTGAATAAAAGCCACACCACAGTCACAGCTGCCAGGTTGCAATTTCACCTGCAAGGACCTGAGTCAGGGGCGCACAGTCTACTTCCAACGCTACTCAGAAACTCGGGCCGCACCGTGCCACCTGCGAGGACTGCTGAGCTGGGGTCCCAGGGCTGAAGCCCTGCAAACTGGGACAGAACCTTTGAATTATTTAAAGTCCAGATAGGTTCCCAAGAGGCAAACCTCTGGCATGCAGAATTCCACCCAGTGTGGGGCAGGATGCAGAGTCTGGCGTGAGTGACTAAGAGTGTTTCCTCTTAGGGCAGTCTGTGTGTGCCGGGGGGAGGAGAGGGGGACCACGGGGTCTCTGAGCACACTGCAGACCCCAGGAGGAGCCCCCTTATGCTGGAGCCAGCTCCTGCCACCTGCCAAGTGCAGATGCCCCCAACCCCCAGTGGTCTTTGCTCCCCAGGGCTCCCAGAGGGGCCCGTGCCTCCTTCCAGCCCCTTCTCCTCCTTGCCCTGGGAGAGGAGAGAAGCGCCATGAACTCACCTGCAGGCGCCACCCACCCAGCTCAGGGGGAGAGGAGGGATCTGACTGAGGGGAGGTGCTCCTCGTTGCCTGATTAAACCACCACCACCAGCAAAGTCTTCCATGCCCCCCAACGCCTCCCTGGCCAGCACCCCTGGCCAGCTGTGCAGTCTTTCCTGAGGACTCCAGAGAGGACACTCAGTCCTGTCACAATCCCCTCCAGAGACCAGCAGTAGCGCAGCCTGCTGGGTGTTGAAAAGTAGGCATCCCCACAGCCTTTCCCAGAGAATCGTACTCAGCCAGGGCAGTCCAGACTCAAAATCAATGGGCCACCTCACATCATTAGGGCGGCTGTCATCAAAACACAGAAAAGAACAAGTATTGGCAAGGATGTGGAGAAGTTGCAACCCTTGTGCACTACTGGCGGGCACATAAAAGGGTGCAGCCACTGTGGAGAACAGTATGGCAGTTCCTCAAAAAATTAAACATAGAATTACCGTATGATCCAGGATTCCTCTTTTGGGTACATAACCCCAAAAAGTGAAAGTAGGGACTTGAATAGATGTGTGTACGCTGGTATTTATAGCAGCGTTATTCACGATAGTCAAAAGGTGGAAGCAACCCAAGTGTCCATTGACAGATGAATGGATAAGAACATCCATACAATGGAATATTATTCAGCCTTAAAATGGAAGGAGATTCTGACACCTGCTACAACACGGATAGACCTTGAGGACATTATGCTACATGAAATAAGTCCATTACAAAAGGACAAATCCTGTATGATTCCACTTATATTAGGTACCTGAGATAGTCAAACTCACAGAGAGAAAGTAGGATGGGGGTGCCAGGGGCTGGCAGAAGGCATGGCACGGTCCCACCCTCTGTCCCCAGAGGGTGGGGAGTTAGTATTTAATGGGGACAGAGTTTCAGTTTGGGATGATGAAAAGAGTTCTGGAGACGGATGGTGGGGATGGTTGCACACCAATGCGAAAATACTTAATGCCACTGAAGTGTACCCCTGAAAATAGTTAAAAGTTTAGTTAACAGTTTTATGTTCTTTGTATGTTGTTTTACCACAATTTTCTTAAGCTAAAAAGAAGTCTCTGGGATGCCCCATGCTTCCTCCACTGCTGACTCTCCCCTCTTACACACACCCACCCACACGCATGTGCTTCCCAAGCTAAAAGTCAGCCAAGGTCTTTCTACAACAAAAGAAAGTACCTGTCCTCCTCCATTCTTTCTCCATTGGAAGTCCCCTAAAGCAACTTTGCAAAGAAGGATCCAAGCTGGGCCCAGCTGATCTTGTGACAGGAGGCACTCTGGTGGGAAAGCTGCTCATTGCTGCTCCCCTGGTCTGATCAAGTGACACACAGTGTGTGTCAGCCCAGTGCCTGGTTTTTGTGGTTGAAAGCAAGAAGGACACGCCCACAGACCTCCACGTACGTCAGGGGGTGGCCAGACGTGTGGCTCAGTCCCCACCAGCATCCCAGCTCTGGGCTGCTTCTTAGCGAGGAAGACCAAGCGAGAACCTCAGAGGGGGACAGAGGGGGACAGAGGGACAAGATGCTGTCAAGTGCCCATAGTGTCCTGAAGTCTGGGTGGCAGTCCACTCCGCTCAGACCACTTAAGAAACCCTTGGGAGAGGGGTTGCTGCCCACAGAGTGAGCGAGGAGATTGCACAGGTGGGGTGAGACCTGGCTCTTTTGGACACAGGTCGGCCTTGCGGGTGGGGGCTTTAGCTGGGCCAGAGCGGCAGGTTCCAAGGCCATGGAACCCCTCTCTGCACTAACTCAGATCGGGTCACCACCCAGCTATGAAGGCAACATCCTTCTTTAATTTACAGCAATCCTACTCACATTCTGCTAGACAACTATATTTCACGAGCCCTCGGTTCAGTGTGGGTGACATGGTCGCTGGTGTCGGAGGCCTGGGTTGCCAAAGCTCCAGAGGAAGAGCAGCATTCCGCGTCTTCCGAACACCGTGATTCACAGGAACATCCATGGCAGCCAAGCAACTACCCGCCTTCATTTCCCCTCACGACACCTCCCTGCGTCTGTGGGCTGCTCCGCCACACATGTGCACACATGTATGTACATGCAATCCTGTGTTTCAGGCACACGCTGCTGTGAATGGCTCTTCTGTCACCTCAGCTGCTCACTAAGATTTATTTTTCCCCTTGGGAAGCCGCTCCCTGTGTCAGGATGCAGCTCTGTCCACACTTGAACCATCCCCAGTGAGCGCGACATTGCGTGCACCCCCAGGAGTGCAGAATTACAGCCACCAACCTCCCCCTCCACCCTATGCCAGTCATCCGCCTGCAAACGGCCATCAGAGGGATGTCCCGGAAAGCTGAGGACACACAGAGCCCCACCGTGGCCAAGACCTGTCTTTGCAGGTTTCATGCAAGTGTAGGAGCTCAGACCAGAACTTCAGAAAATGCACAGCAAGCAACAGGTGTTCTCCAGCTACTAACAGCAGACACGTGTGTGCTTGTGCATGCACGTGTACATATGTGTGTGTGTGTGTGTGTGCGTGTATGTGCGCCTGTATGAAATCCAGAGGCACTCGGGGCCTGTCAGCACACAACGCTGTACTGCCTCTTTTAAACGACACAATCTTGGAGAAGCCTCTTAATCTCTTACCCACAACGTCTTCATCTCCACTTGGGGGAAGGCGACTTACCTCCCTCCCACCTGCGAGCCCCCTCACGGAGTGACTGCCGGGGTTCAGACTTGACGTCACACGTGAAAGCACTTTGGAAAGCACCAAGGAATTCGAAGGTGTGGTTACGTTTGTGCGAGTTCTGGATGCCCCTCGCATCCCCGCTTCCTTCCTTCTAGTGGGATCATTAGAGATACAAGATTAACAGGCGTGTTGCTTTTAGGCAAAGCTGATGTTTAAAAAACACAAAGTGGCTGATGATTCACTTCACAAAAGGTTCCTCATGGAAATGGAACAGTCCTGAGCTCATTTTAAATACACTGCCATATTTTATCTATAGGGTTTTCAGAACATATGTACAGCACAAAGTCAGGGACTTCCAATCAGGATACCTCCACCCAGCTCCGGGCCGTGGGAAGGAAAGCAGGAGTCGGCAGCCCCAGGACAGGCTCGGCGGGGTCCCCTGGCAGGTGTGGCAGCTCCCTTGGACTTCTCCACCCTGGGCCCTCTCCAGGCCCTCTCCTGCCTCTCTGGGAAGGGTGACGGGGGCCTGCCCACACACCCGGAGGAAGGGTTTGGGGTTCTCCACAGCAATTAGCCGGGAAAGCAAAGCTGAAGCCCACATTTCCTACTTTCCTGGACTTGGCCCCCTGTGCCTCTTCTACTGGCTGACTTTAACTGGTATACTTTGGCTGTGATAAACCATAACTGTGAGTATAACCACTTTTCTGAGTTCTGTGAGTCCTTCTAGTGAATTATTGAAACTGAGGGTGGTTTTAGAAGCTCCGAACTTGAAGTTGATGTCAGAAGGGTGGGTGGTATAGTGTGGCTACTGGCTGTAATGGGATGGGGCCCCTCAGTTCCTGCAGACAGGAACTGGGGGCTTGCATGCAGGATGTCACCCCACTGGCCGAGCCACGGGACCCCTCCAGGCCCATGGGCTACACCCACCATGCAACGTCACCGCCCAGCCCCTCAGCTCTGAATAGAGCACGATGTAAACAGTCCAAAAAGGGAGGGTGCGCACGCATCCCTTGGACAGGAAGCCATAGATGCAAACCGAGAGTGGCTGGTCCTGGGTACCAGGCAAGGCCACAGAGGTTGAGGACACAAAGAATGTGGGCTCATTGCCTCAGCACAGGGACCCCAAGGACTTCTAAACCCTGTGCATCTGACATGCATCCCAAATGACCAAGCAAGACAACACGGCCCGAGGCAGCAACCAGCAACATTTCCTCCTCCTCCTGTGGGCGGGGGGTGGGGTGGGGGGTGTCTCCTTTGAGGCCAGAGGAAGAGGAGGATGGAGAGACAGGGAAGTGAGAAGACCAGGGAGGTAAAGCTGTGGAAGACCCCAGTGAAGATGGCCCCTGAAGCCCGGCAGCTGGAAAGAAACCACGCCCAGCTTCCCGAGTTTCTCCATCACCCCACAGCTCACCCGCCCTCGGGAGCCACCCCACATCTGCACACGGTCCTCTTACACAATTTTAGATCCTCTCTCAGAATCATAGGAGCCTCTTTCTCACTCCCAAGGCAGAACTGGAATAATGAAAAACATGAAAAAGCAGAGGGAAAATTCCCCAGTTTTCAACCTGGCGTGGCAAAGTCCAAATCATGTAATCTCGGCTCATGAGGGCTTGTTATCCAGGACCCCAAGTAGAGGGCTCTCCTGTGAGCCCCTCGTTCCCCTGTGAGGCTCCCCACCCACCTTCCAGGGGCTTTTGGGGGGCGCTGTCGAGATGCCATTTCTGCCAAGAGTTCAATTGTCATGTATCCATCAAAGGCCAGGCCACCATCAGGGGCTGAGTGATGTACGGAGCCAGCTGCGCTGAGGGCTTTATGAAAATCCCACCCAGATGCGATTGGGAGAAGCATGTCACACTTTAGCTCATGTTCTGTTATGCGCAGACGCAGGACCTGGAGTCTTTGGGAGCCCCAGGGAGAAGGGGATGGGCCGGGAGGGAGAGGAGAGCTCAGGAGAAGCCCCTCTGGAGACATTCTGGAGAGACAGTCGAGGCAGCGAAGCAGAGGGAAGCCATGTGCGGAGCAGCTGGGATTAGGCTGGGTGCACGCAGACTCAAGGCTCTCCCAGCAGCGTGACATGTGCTTTCCTTAAAAATCACCTGGCCCGGGGGCTTCCCTGGTGGCGCAGTGGTTGAGAGTCTGCCTGCCAATGCAAGGGACACGGGTTCGAGCCCTGGTCTGGGAGGATCCCACATGCCTCAGAGCAACTGGGCCCATGAGCCACAACTACTGAGCCTGCACGTCTGGAGCCTGTGCTCCGCAACAAGAGAGGCCGCGACGGTGAGAGGCCCGCGCACCACGATGAAGGGTGGCCCCCGCTCGCCGCAACTAGAGAAAGCCCGTGCACAGAAACGAAGACCCAACACAGACAAAAATAAATTAAAAAAAAAAAATCACCTGGCCCTCCTCGCAGCCCTCCCCAACTGGGATATGTCTGACCCTCCATCACACCACCTCTCCCTGTATCCGTGCGCATGGCCCCTCCCTGCTAAGTGTGCAGAGGGGCGGCCCTCACATGGGTGGTGCCTCCAGGAAGTGGGGTTCACACCCCCACCCTCGCCTCCCCAGGGTTTCCTGCCCAGGCTGCCTCCCCTCTGCCCCTTCTCCACATAGTTTTGGTTCCCGTGTAGCTGATGGGTAGAAATGCAACCCTGGGAAGGGTCCCCAGAGCCCACCAGAGTCAGGGCTGGGCCAGGCCAGGTGGGGCAGATGTTGGAGTCTTGGCCTGTTTCAGAGTTGCATATGGTGCCCCGTGCTGGCCCCAACCTGTCTGCGTGCCCGAGCTGGGAACCTGGGGCTCTCCCTGGCTCCTGTTTCTCCATCATGATCTGCCATGATCGTGTCCCCGCAAAATTAGTATGTTGAAGCCCATCCCCCAATGTGATTACTTGGAGATGGGACTCTAAGGAGGGAATTAAGGTGAAATGAGGTCATAAGGGTGGGGCCTTGACTGATAGGATTAGTGTCCTTATAAGAACAGACAGCAGAGAGCACTCCAGCATAACCCTCACACAGGTGCACAGAGGACAGAGGACACATTCACTCCCACTCATTCCTACACACCACATGGGTACACGCTCACACACAGGCACACACTTCCTTGAGGCTGCTTTGCCTCCCAACTGCTATTTCCACAAAGGCAGCTAATGGCAGGGTCACACGGCCCAGGACATGGTGCCAGGCCTGCTGCCCACGGCAGACACTTCACCCGATGTGGCTGCCACTAAAACCACTGTGTCTGCAAGGCCTCTGATGGCCGGGCATCCCAGCCTCTCCTTCCTCTGAGAGTGAGTCCAGGTTACCTCTCCAACTCAGCCTTAAGAAAGGCAGCCGCAGAGCGGCCACCACCACATGCCTCTGCCTCCTAAACTGTCCTTCTCTCTGTCTCTCTGTCTCTCTCTCTCTTCTTCCCTCTAACTCAGCCCCTGCAGGTGCCTGGTCCCCCTCGAGGTCCCAGAGTGGCACCCCCAAACAATCTCATCCCCACAGTCATACCTGGGAGCTTTGGTTTATGCTGAAGCCCCTGCGGACGTGGAGGGGCCACCTGGGGGACATTCGTCACCAACTGAGGCAAGGGAGGGGAGTATGCCATGATGAAGCCTCAGAAACCAGCCGCTCCCCTTCAGAGCCCACCCCTGGCCGCCGTCCAGGCCTATGGCCACCCATGCCCCACCTCTCACATCCAGCCAGCCACCAGGCCCTCCCAGACTGGTCTCCACCGTCCACTTGTCCCTCACACAGGGCTTCCCCCAACACCACTCACCCATGCCCTTTCTCCTGCCAAGAGGCCTGTCCACTTTCCTCTGTTTATCTAAGTCTCCCCTTCTTTAAAAAAAGACCTGCTCACAAAAGCTTCTCAGACAGCCTCAGTGGTCAGGGACCACATTCTCCTCCAAATTCAGGGGCACAGTCATCCACCTGACCCCTGACGTGGCCCATGACTGTGGAGCCCATGACACGTCAGATCCATGGGGGGAGACGACATTCTCACCTGTTCCAGCTGGCTTTCCCCAAACGAGCAAACCCTCAGACATCCAGAGTTCCCACCTGGCTCTCCTCTCTGCTCCCCGCCTCCTGCCTCCCAGCAGCTCTCCCCCCAGAGACCCCCCCCCCACTGTTGACACCAATAGCACCTCTGCAAAAGCAGCCAGTGGGTACATGTGCACATAAACCATGCGTGCACACACAAGTGGACGTGCACGTGTACGCACACTCACACACACAAGCCCATACACACGCGCACACACACTCACTCACAACTACTGAGGGAGCCCTCCTAGCAGCATGGCTCTTGCACGGACACCTGAGAGGGGCTGGTGTTCAGGCACCAGTGAAGGTCCTCCTTGGCCCTCGGTCATTCCAGGGATGGCGGCAGTGACCGCTCTGCCTCCACAGGAAGCTCTGATCCATGCTGAGGGCTCTAGGACGGTCAGCAGCCCCATCCCTACCCTTGGGCCATCCCCTGAGGGGGAGACGGGCAGCGGGAAATGGGGAGGGCAGCCTGCTAAGTAGAGGGAGCAGCAGGTAGGGAAGGTCAGAAAGAGAGAGGATGCAGAAGTCTGGGGCTGCAGGATGAAGACCACGCTATGGAATTGGCCAGATTTTCTATCGATTGTCACTTCTCATCTGGTCCTGCAGGCAGCGGCGACTTTACTAAGAAGCACAGCGTGGGGCAGGCTGCCTGGAGCTGTGAGGCCGGATCCCCACGAGCAGAGCCTGAGGTGCAGGCCTGGACCAGGGAGCAGATGGCCTTCCCGGTTCACCCCCCAACATCATCGTTGTCTGCGCCCCACGTGACAGCCTCCTTCCCAGGTACCTGCTCTGAGCCAGGTTGAGATGCTGACCCTCATTTCAACGGTTCTGCCACGGAGAATCAGCAGCTCCATTTTACGGATGACAAAACTGAGGCTGGCAGAGAGTCGTCTCGTTGGGGTCACACATTTTGTGAGTGGGAGCCAGGATTTGACTCCAGCTCTGTCAGGTTCCAGAACCTGTGATCCCTGCATTTTTTTTTTTCTTTCAGGAGGAAAGGGAGGGTTTAAAAATTAAACACAGCCTTTCATCTAGGTACCCACGCTTCTACTTAACCCAGGCCCTGTGCATGAATACTTGACCTCGACCTGGGAGCTGGGGTCTGTGAATCTAGAAGGGAAAGTGGTGGGAAGTGGGGGAAACACAAGGATGTGGGCCTCCAGCACCCCACACCCCACCAGATGGTGCAAACAGGAGGTGCCCAGTGATGGGATCCTGGCACTTAACTGGCTCCCCTGGAGACACACGACCAGCAGGGTTTCCCCAGCTTTATATCAGGACAGTAGGGGCAGCTTCTGGCTTTGGAAGGTTTGATTCCAACAATGGTCCAGGCTCTGGGAGAGTCACCGACGACAGGAGGAAAGAATCTTAGGAGACTGAGCCTGCCTGAAACATCTTTGAAGGGAAAAAAAAACCATATAAGAAAAAAGTGGAAAATAAAGATTCAAACCTATGCCTAAAACCTTCCAACACACCGATAAATGGAAAACCACGCCTACACTTAAGGAGTCTCTCCAACCCACAGTTTATTTAACTGTCCTTTTCAAGGGACTCCTAATCAAAGGTGATTTCAAAATCAAATATACTTGCGAAAGTACTTTCGTTCCAAGTAAAGTATAAATATGATTTATCCTATACCATGCTCAACAAATGCTATTTCTCATCTGCCAACAGACTCCTTCATAAGAACACGGGGCACGGGGTCAGGGCTGACGTGCCGACACACGCCGAAGCACTGCATTCCGATGTTGCCTGCAGACGTCAGCCTAGCGACTCACGTTGGCCAGAAACACGGAGGGAAGGGGTCAAAGACTGGAAATTAGTTGGTATCTGCAGCCAGAAGGACAGCCTGGAATTTCCCAGATCAAATCAGAGAATTGCTCTTTACAGCAAAGTATAAAAACTTTAAGTCAGGCCTGAGACCATACTCGTAAGTGTTAGCTCACGCAAACAGTGGAGGAACCCAGGGCTGAGATGACAAAACACTGAGTGTGAAATAGAACATGTATAAACATACGGGCGATTCTCATTACTCCTGGACTGATGTTCTATAAAGTTGCCACCAACTCTTAATTAGTGAACACGAAACCATTGCTCCTGGGGGGTTGCCTTCCTGCGATCCTCTGGCCATGACATCTTTGTCAGCCCATCAATACATGATCATCTGAGTCATTTTAAGCGGACAGTTCAGTGGTGTTAAGTACATTCAAATCCGTGTGTAGCCATCACCACCATCCAACTCCAGACTTATTTTTATCTTGTAAAACTGAAACGCTGCCCACTAATCACTAACTCCCCCTTCCCCCTCCCCCAGCCCCTGGCACCCACCATCTACTGTCTGTCTCTGTGAATCTGACTGCTCCAGGTCTCTCACATGAGCGGAATCAGAATATTTGTCCTTTTGTGACTAGCTGATTTCATTCAGCGTAATGTCCTCAAGCTTCCTCCATGTCGTAGCGTGTGTCAGAATTTCCTTCCTTTTTAAGACTGAATAGTATTCCATTGTGTGGATGGGCCACAGTTTGTTTATTCATTCATCCGTCGATGGACACTTTGGTCGCTTCTACCTTTTGACAATTGTGAGTAACGCTGCTATGAATATGGGTGTGCAAATATCTCTTCAAGACCCTGCTTTCAATTCTTTTGCAGAAGTGCTGTTGCTGGTGGAGTGCTTTTCGTTTGCTTTTCATAGAAAAACACACATGGAGCTTCGCTTCATGGGCCAGGCCACAGAAGCCAGCTTGGCTCGTAGAGGAGTCTGACAGATGTCAGACTTCCAGGATGGTGGGGAGTCTGTGTTTGTTTCCTGGAGGCACACATTCATTTTTAAATGGTCACTAATGGCCCTTTATTCCAGCACAACCTGTTCAGCTCAAAATATTACCTTATCTGTTTGAAGTGTCAACAAAGGACAATTGATTAATTTGTTAATTATTCTTCCCTCCTTCCCACGCACACCAGTATCAAAGGCCCCACGTCCCAGAGGTGAAGGGAACAGATTCATTTACTGATGAGGAACCAGGGAGATGCCCTGAGGCAGGGGAAGGAAAAAAATAAAAAAGAAAACATGGTACACGGTTTCGAAAGGAGAACTAATTGGAATGATCCTAGAAGATCCACCGGCTCCTCTTCTCGGTGAGACAAATAGGTCTGTAGGACAAACCCCACAATTTGCGAGGCTGGCTCACTACAGATCTGTACTCTACGCTTAGCTTGGTAAACGCATACAAGGTGTCCTTAAGGAAAACATCCACAACACATAGCTTTGGGGATTTCCTCTCTTGCTCCCCCACCCTCTCACTGATTAACCAGTCTCATCCGGCTCCCTCCCAGCCCACCCTCCAGGAGATAGGCACCTTCCACCGGTCGGTACTGGTGAGGGCGGCAAGCTGGCCTGTTGGAGCAGTGCTTCTGCAGAGACAGCAGGACACTCAGGTGCAAACAGGGACACGGTGAGCAGCTGCTCTTCTGTCCCCTGCCTCTCGGCCAGGATCCCTCTTCTGCATCCCCACCTTCACCCCAGTGACCCAGGTCTCAGGTCAGTCGACCTGGACATCCTCCCTGGGCAGTGTCCATGGGTGGCCCCAACTGTTCATGCCCCCTGTCATGTGACTTTGGAGTGCCTTCCGTAGATGTGGAGTGCACTTCCCAACCCTGGACCTTGGGCTTGGCCAAGTGACTTGCTTTAACCAGTGGGAGGTGAGCTGATGTGATGCAAGAAGAGGCTATAAAGGTGTTTGTGGGTTGGGTTCGTGCCTCCGCCATGGCCAGAACTCTCCTGGGAGTCCTTGGCTCTCCTTCGGCCAGCACCCAGAATGAACCCACACAAGCAGGCCTGAGCCCGCCTCAAAGCAAGGAGTCCACAGCTTGAGCAGAAGCACCCCGCCAAGCCCAGCCCAGCCCAGCCCAGATCAGCCGGCACCCAGCCAATGTGCAAGAATGGCGTGACAAGAATACAGATGGTTCTTGTTATTCGTGGAGTTCAGTCTAGAAAGTCATGGCTAACCCTTGGTCCTAGGGGAAACACAGGACCCTGCTCACAATGTTTTCATCAACCTATCAATACATAAGCCTATTTTATGTATGTTTCTGTTTAAAGATGCCTTATCTAACACAGGTTGTTGACTCATTACATCAAGTTGAGGGCCAACAGCACTGTTACATTCTTGAATGAAGCTTATCTAACTCGTGTTTTCTCCGTAGGGCACATCGCATGCAGCCTCCTGGCGCTTAGGAACAGCAGACAGCACTCCAGCACTATGCTCGGGCCATTCTAACAGCGAAATCACCAACAAAAAGCACAAAGATACAAAAAGTGTGGTACTAAAATGTTTCAGCATGAGAGCTGAAATAAGAAGGCAGAGCGTCACCTGTCCAGCCTGAGAACACCTGCGCAGATGACTGAAATTTTTCGATGTTCTGCACATGTCCGCAAATGACCATGAAAGTGCCCTTCGTATTGATTGGGGGTTTACAAAGAAAGGTTAGCAAGGGGGCACATTCGCAAATATGGAATCCACAAATAACGAGCGTCAACTGTAAATTATTATCGTTTTCAGCTGCTGACTTATGGGGTAGTTGGTTAGGCATCAAGAACTGACTGCTACATGTGATGAAGACCCAGGGGACCCATGTCCTCAACTTCCAAGATGGGAAAATCTAGAATTGTTGAAAGCACTAGGACAGGCTGAAGTCCATGAAACAAATCAGGGTTCTCCTGATTCTATAACAGGGTAAAAATCCCAGTGTGTATGTCATAGTAGGAAATAAAAGCCTGGCAGCCCTCTTCCAGGCAACGTGCCTCTCCCCCGCCCCTACACGTTACAGCTGTGTTACATCTGTCCGTGGCCCCCAGTAGATCTGAGCACAGGCGGAGAATGTAGAGAGCATCCTCCTGTCCTCAAGGGGTTTCAGCATCCTTGGTGTTGCCTTGACAACAACTAGAGAAGAGCATCTTGGCAGCCACTCTCCTGCCCATCAGCTGGGGTGTTGTGTGCGGGTTTTAGGATTTGAAGAGTCAGGAGTTTGGGCGGGGCGGGGGGTGGGGAATACCAGCATGCCAACCAGGTCCTCTTAAAAGGAGCTGGACCAAGGGGCTTATTACTGCAGGACCAGCTCTGCCTGCAAAATGCAGATACTTCCATGCTGAGAGACACTGAGAAAGGCTTCTTGCCGCAGGACACCAGGCTGACAGTGAAAGCCGTGTTCATTTTTTGGATGATACGGAATCAGAAGGGCCATAAGCAGCCCCGTCCATTCAGAAATAACAAACCTGGCCAGAGCTAGGAGATGAAAGGCAAGCCCACAAAAGATGAGCAGCCCACCTTCATCTTTGTGACCTCAGCTCTTTTCTGATGCCCCTCAGAATACCCAGATCGCCTGAAACCAGGAATAGCTTGAATGCTCCCAGCTGTCTTTGGCACCCGTGGTTCTGACTATCTGACTTTGTTTAGGGGATTAGCTGAGAGGGCAAAGGGGACCCAGATACATTCTGTATCTGACTTAGGAAAGAGCAGATTAAAGTAATGTTGCTTCAAATCCATATTGGTCTGAACTTTAGGGAGAGCTGGATCTTGCTTAGGAACACGGATGGGGACAGAACTGCTTCTTCAGAGATGGGATTGGGAGCCGTGGCGTCAGGTATCAGCCGAGTAGGCTGGAATCCTCAGGAAAGCATATGTATCAGTGTTTCCCACCCGGCAAGGTGTTCTTGAAAATAACTGACTATGCAAGGGGGACATTCCTCGTTTCCCAGGGCCCGGCAGAGCCAGGGAAGGAGGAAAACTTTCCTGGGAGCCTCCTATGGGTAAGATGTGCCCCTTGTATCTGATCTTCTCCTCCACCCATCTGAGGAAATTGGCTCTTAGTTTAGAACCTCTGTCTCGCTGGAGATGGCATATCACAGAGGATTCGAGCTTGGGCTTGAATACCAGCTCAGCCATATATCAGCTGTGTGACCTCGGGCCGGTGGCTTGCCCTCTCTGTTCCTCACTTAACCTATCTATAAAAGGAGAATGACAGCAGCATCCACTTCATCAGGGCAGTTGTGGGGTTAAATGAGGCAATTCAAGGAAAGGGCTTAGAGCAGAGCCAGGCACATAGTAGGAACGAATAAATGTTAGCCACTAGGCTCAGCCCCCAGGCCCTCCATGCCTGGTCCCAGGTCCCCTCTGGCTCTGCTGGTGTCAGCGTCCACATTAGCTTGTGACTGCTTGTTTACAGGTCCTCTCTGCACAGGCAATTCTTTATTACTGACATGTGGCTTGTCCCTGACAGCCTTTAAATCCCAAATGTCTTCTCTCTGCCACTTCTCACATCCCCAGTCACCTCCTCCCACCTCCCGGCTCTGTGTACTCACAGAATGCAAAACAATTTTAACATTGTTCGAAGCCAAACATAATTAGGAAGGTAAATCTATAACAACAGCTAAATCACATAACACATTCCAGATCCAAGGAAACGTCACTGGGGGATGTCTCCGGGTCTCAGATGTTCCAAATCACAAAAGCGACGGCCACATTTTCCCCTGGCAGACCCCTGCCCGCCCCTGAGCCCTCCCCAGCAGCCTGCACAAGAACAGAACTGGCTCCTGGCTTCCGAGGGCCAACATGGAGTTCTCCATATCAGGTGGGTACACACAGCAGATGGATTCTTCTAGAAATGTCAGCGACCACTCACTCAGCAGGCGGCTGCTGGCCATTTGCTCCATGCCAGCACCGTGTAGATGCACAGGGCACAATGCTGCCCAAGAACCACCGGCTCTGGTGAGGCAGGGCATCCATCAGCAACCGCCCTAAGGTCATGCAGCAGCCCTATGTGCACAACAGATGCGGGAGGGACGGCTGATTCTGAAATGTGCACGTGTGCACGCAGCACAAGCACGTGCAGCTACGCAGAGGGGAGTGGCCTTGGGCCTGCTTAAATGACGAGTAGGGTTGGGAAGGAGGCCAGGAGGAGGCCTGCTGGCAGAGGGCACCCTCAAAGTCCAGCCTCTGGTCCATTTGTGAAGTTCAAGTACACCACCTGCCTCTGCTGCCTGCCCCTCCCATCCGGCGCCCTGGTGATGCCTTTGCCTGGGGGCAGGGGGGTAGCAAGATTAGGGAGGGGCCTCGCTGGAGCCACCCTCTTCTGCCCTGGGCAGCAGCTCTGTTAGAAATGGAGACCCCCAGGCTACCCTGGCTCCCCTCCTTCACAGGGACCTTCGGAAGCGCAGGGCATTTGAGCCCTCCCACCCCCGCCCCCGCCCTCCCGTCTGGATTCTCCATGCCACCCTTGCTGACCCCCCCTGTCCCACAGACCTCCCTGGACTCTGGGGCCACCCTGATCTGGGAAGAGGTGTGGTGTGACCTTGTTTTGTCCCAAATGCCTCAGAGGCAGGTGCACTGACTGGCAGCTGCCCATGTGAATGCTGTTCATTCGAACCTCCGGGGGACAGGGTCACTCTGCCCACCCCCTCCTGCAGTCCCTCCTTCTCCAGAATCATAAAGAGATGATTAAATAAATAATGATTCCATATATACATGTCAGCACACGGTATTTGGTTTTTTCTTTGTGACTTACTTCACTCTGTATGACAGACTCTAGGTCCATCCACCTCACTACAAATAACTCAATTTCGTTTCCTTTTATGTTTGAGTAATATTCCATTGTATATCTGTGCCACATCTTCTTTATCCATTCATCTGTCGATGGGCCCTTAGGTTGCTTCTATGTCCTGGCTATTGTGAATAGAGCTGCAATGAACATTGTGGTACATGACTCTTTTTGAAATATGGTTTTCTCAGGGTATGTGCCCAGTAGTGGGATTGCTGGGTCGTATGGTTCTGAGGAAACTAGGGGCAGCACAGGAATAAAGACGCAGACGTAGAGAATGGACTGGAGGACATGGGGAGGGGGAAGGGTAAGCTGGGACGAAGTGAGAGAGTGGCATGGACATATATACACTACCGAATGTAAAATAGATTTGGGAAGCAGCCTAATAGCACAGGGAGATCAGCTCGGTGCTTTGTGACCACCTAGAGGGGTGGGATAGGGAGGGTGGGAGGGAGGGAGATGCAAGAGGGAAGAGATATGGGGACATATGTATATGTATAGCTGATTCACTTTGTTATACAGCAGAAACTAACACACCATTGTAAAGCAATTATACTCCAATAAAGATGTTAAAATAAATAAATAAATAACGAGCACAGGGAGGCAGCTCTGGCGCGGGAAAGCACTCGGCACCTCTGAGCTGAAGCTGCTCATCGCTGCTCATGAGGCCTGACACCAGGCTCTGGGGTCACGGAGAGAGGCCAGCCCAGGGTCAGGAGACCCTATTCCCAAACACCAGGCTCCCCAAACACCCCCACCCAGAGCAGGCATCTAGCCACGTTCCCTGAAACCCGCGTCTCCAGGCACAGGGGTCTTCAGAAGGCATTTGGCCTGGTTGCCTTGTCCTTTGGGGATCTGGGAAACCATTGTTCCAGTGGCCAGCACACCCCTCCTTCTGCACTGAGCAGACTTGGGGTGACACATGCCTGCACACACACGTGCACACACAGGGAACTCCATGTTTAAAAGCAAAACCACCCACTTCTGTGATGCTGGATGGGGTTTGTCTGTGGGGCTCCCGGCATGCCAGTTCCTGAGAGTGGGTCCAAACCCCACAGGCACAGCAGGCCTGCAAGCACTGGCTTTTGTGTCCTATCTCCCTCTTTCCCTTTATCCAGCCCCAACTGGCTCCTCCACAAAATAAAATTAAACATTAAATAAGATCCCCACCACTGTTTTTAATAGAACGGTCTAGAAGTATCTGGAAGCAATCCATTACCCCTGCCCTCCAAGATCAAATGATGAGCTACCTCCCCTGTGCGTGGCCAAGGCCCGATGCTTTCCCAGCTCTAAATGCTAATCTCCTTCTCCTAGATCTCCAGAAACAGCTGGAAAATCACCCCCACATGGACATCAGCAGAGCCAGGCTGCACAGATGTAGGCTCCTCTCTTCTCTGGGCCTTCCATCTCCCTGAGCCTGGCCAGGACCACCAGGAGTGAGGGAACAGGCTAGCCGGGAGGCTCATCGAGGTGTCAGGGGAGGTTGCTTGTGTGGTGGGACCTGCGCTTTCTCCCTGCCACCAGATTCTGAGTCAGACATCATCATCGATCCCTAGGCTCTCGCCTCCTCTTCCTTTTTCTTCTCTGCCACGACTGTCACTTATATTTTCTCCAGGAGAGAGGGATGGCGGGGGGTGGGGGTGGAGATGGGGTGGAAGGTAAGGGGTAGGAGGAGTTTGGAAGGCATTGCCGCAAACTCCCCGCAGCAGTAAGAGGGAATGAATTCAGGGTGTGGAGTCCCCGTTGCTCCGCATTTCGACGTGTGGGTCGTGGGGCAGGGAGCTGGGGAAATCTGTTCTTCCCCTCCTCCCCAAACTGCCTTCTTTACAAATTCCCAAGTTCTGATGATTTTAATTTTATGGTTCACATTTTCTCCCAGCAGAATCCTGAGATGACAAGGTAGAAAAGTCTGCCTTGATTAACTGTCCCTCTGGCGCTGAGGCAGGGCCTGGTGTGATAAATAGCAGGAATAAAACCGAGAGAGGCGTGAGGCAGGCAATCGCGGGCCTGGCCATAAATCCCTGCTCTGATGGGGCCCGAGATGAGCTGGTTATTTTCTGGAGGGAGCTCGGCCGGAAGCAGCAGCTCACAGAGCCAGCGGGCCTCCCTGAGGCCCCCGCTTTCCCCTCTGGCCGCAGGGCCCCTCCCAGCTCCTAGCTCCCACGCAGTGGACACTGGTTAAGTAAGATAGAGTGGAATCGCTCTATTGTGTCATTGATTCTTAATAAAAGCAGGTAACATGCCGCAAAGCTGGCATTTATCTCATTTCTCCTCTCCTCTGCCCAGATGTCCAGAAACATCCCCCAAGGGCTCTGTCCAATGAGCAATGGTGGTGATGGGTGCCCGGCAGAGGGTGGGCCCCGGGTTCTGAGAGGTTTCCAGGCAGTCTGGGCTCTCTTCCCTCTTCACGCAAGCACGCAGTGCACATGCGTGCACACACACACATGCATGGACACATGCGTGCACGTGAGCACGTGCACATAGACGCACGCACACTAAGTATACTCGTCTACTTAGCACAGTGCATGTGCACAAACATACATGTACACGCCCACGCACGCACACGCAGGCACACACACATATGCACAGGCACACGTGCCCGACTAGCCAGAGAAGAGGGACAACTGAAGCCTGAGCTCTGCTCCCGACCCAACTCTTTAGTCTCTGCTGACCTTGAGTCTGACACGAATAAGCTGAATGTTCCAGGAGTGGAAGAAGGCAGGTGTGTGAGGACAGAAAGGTAGGAGTAGCATCAGAAAAGGAGGACAAACAGAAGGGCTTAGAGGAAGAGGGCGCGTGGGCTCCCACTAGACCATGAAGAGCCTGAGCCTTGAACACCCAGGACAGCAACGACATCCCCCACCAGGCACACCAGGCCTCCTGGGTCGGTCTCTGTCAGCTTCGCTGGAATGACTGAATGTAGCTGAAGCTCTACGTCATTTATGGCTGGAGCGAGGCGTGCCGTTTACCTGTTCACAGAGTCCATCTGGGCTGTAGGAACAGCAAAGAGCTGAGAATGAGCCTCGCACTGCTGGGGTGTTTCTAACTTTTTCAGAGCATTATCACAAACGGGGTCTCCTTTGGGTGGCATATTTCCTATCCCCTGTGACTCTGGAGAGGACGATGCCATAGTCCCCATCTCATAAATGAGGGGCCTGAGAGGTGGTTACTTGCTCAGGACAAGCCCCACTTCCTGCCTGACCTGCCGGCCACACCTGGAACTGTCCACCTGGGCTGTCCAAGCCCAGGGTCAGGACAGGAAGCTCTGTGACATCCTAACCAGTTTCTACCAGAGCAGCTCCTCTTCATCTTGTCAGCAAGGCCTCCCCAGTGACTTCCTTTTACCCACGGAATCTGCAGCTAACTCATGTCTGATCCCTGGACCACGTTCCCCCATAGCCCACCCACTGACATGGCTAGAGGCTGACCTCTGCCTGCTGCTCTGGCTCCCCCAGCAAAACTTGCTGCCGGAGGCTCTTTGCCTCAGACCCCATCCCTGTGGACGACAGGGGCAGAGCCAATCCCACCTCCACCATCAGCATCTGAATTCCCGCTTCCGTTCACGGCCTTCCTTCAGACAAGGGTTTCCCCCCCTCAGAAGCTTCCTGCTCTCCCACTACCAGCAAGAGGGGCCTTAAAAACTCTCTTCAGGCCCAGGCCCTGCAAGAGGAACTGAGGCAGAATTCCAGCCATCCACAGTGGGCTGCAGCTGAGCAAAGGCCGGGCAGAGGCTCCAGCCCTGAGTTAGCTTCTTGGTGGTCACACACCCCAGGGACACAGGGAGGGGCAGAGGGACCAGAACTCCAGGAAAGGATGTCAAGGAAACATCCGTGGAGGGAGAGACCTCATCTGGGAAAGGGCTGCAGGAGTAGGGGTCAGAATCGCACCCAGGGCTTCCCTGGTGGCGCAGTGGTTGAGAGTCTTCCTGCCGATGCAGGGGACGCAGGTTCGTGCCCCGGTCCGGGAAGATCCCACATGCCATGGAGTGGCTGGGCCTGTGAGCCATGGCCGCTGAGCCTGCGCGTCCGGAGCCTGTGCTCCGCGACGGGAGAGGACACAGCGGTGAGAGGCCCGTGTACCGCAAAAAAAAAAAAAAAAAAAAGAATCGCACCAAGAAGGAACAGGGGATAGGGGAGGGGCTGGGCCAGGCTTTGGACTAGGCCCCCAGGCCCAGCATGTACCTGCCTCAGGCTGGAGCCCAGTGGTCCTGGTTGTGTTACCTCCCTCTCAGAGCCTTGGGGTCTGTAGTGGGCTGGATAGCATCCCTCCAAAATTCATGTCTACCCAGAACCTCTGAATGTGAACTCATTTGGGAAAGAAAAGTCTTTGCAGATGTAATGAAGGTAAGGGTTGAGATGAAATCATCCTGGGTTAAGGGTGGGCCCCAAATCCAATGAGAGTGCCTTCTAAGAGACAGAAAAGAAGACACACACACAGAGGAGGGGGCCACACAACAATGGAGCAGAGACTGGAGTGATGCGTCTACAAGCAAGGGACAAGAAGCATTGCCAGAGGCCATCAGAAGCTGGAGAAAGGCCTGGAAGAGGCTCTTCCTCAGGGCTTCCAGAAGGAAGCAGCCCTGCCCACACCTTGATTTCACACTTCTGGTCTCCTGAACTCTGAGAGGGTGAATTTCTGCTGTTTTAAGCTACCCAGTTTGTGACCATTTCTTCCAGCAGCCCCAGGAGCCAATACAGTGTCCTTTTCTGAGAAAGGATGGCCGTAGCTGTAATGGGCTCACCGGGTGGATACTGGGTGAGACATAGAACTGCACCAAGTCCTGACCGCCCAGGCCTCAAGCTGGGCCGCGAGCATCACAGGGCCTTCTCTGTTTGTCAGGCTTATTTGGAGCGCTTTACACGCGCTATTAACCCTCACAGCCTCTCTCTGAGTTACGCTCGGCTATTACCCTCCCCATTTCACAGAGGAGGGAACCAAGGCAGGCAGCTCAGGCAGGCCCCACGTACCCCCTGGCAACACTGCCTCACCTCCAGTCAGGGGGCCACATGTCAGCCAGCGACTCCAGGAGGTGGGATGAGGGAAGGATGAGTTGGGAGGGAAGAAGGAACACGGGGAAGACTGGAATGGCAGAGAGAGGAAAGGAGGCTGGGGAACCTGCACACCAGACCCCTTTGCATCTTCAGGGGTTAATCAATTTCTCTGACCTCAGCAGAGGGACCAGGGACCCATGTGGGTTAGGGACCTGCCAGGACATGCCCACCTTGTCACCTACCCCCATAGCCTATACATCATCATCACTCAACGCCCAGCAGTCACTGCCCAGTTCATACCTGTTGGCAGGACTTGTTCCGAGCTCAGCGAGGCCAGGGGATGGCGGGGCACGTTTCGCCAGCTGTGAACTCACTTCTCTTGTGAGAAGAAATCTACAGCCACGGTGCCGACAGGCTGAGCACGGTACCCCATGATGTCCTGAGTCAGCACAGAGCCCCACACGTGCGGTCAGCTCTGAGCTGCACAACCAAAACCCTCTGTGCCTGACCCCAAACCCCCACCAACCGTCTTCCCACCTCCCCACGGGCACCCAAGGCCACCAGGAGCTCCCCACTCTCCCCTGATGTGACCCGTCTTCCTGCCCAGATCTGACCCTTCACAAGCCCTGTGCCTGGGTTTGTATTTTACGAGCTTGTATGTGCTCCCAAAGCAAACAGTATCTATAGATACTGTAGAGTATCTGAAATATATAAAGAGTACATAAAGAACATTTCCTCGCCCGCTCAAAAGAAATCCCGTACCCATTAATAGTCACTCCCTACTCCCCACACCCCCGCTCCCTGGCAACCACTAACTGCTTTCTGTCTCTAACGATCTGCCTGTTCTGGACATTTCACATCAATGGAATCTCACACTATGGGGCCTTTCCGTGGTGGGCTTCTTTCACTGAGCATCGCGTTTCAAGTTCCATCCATGCTGTAGTGTGTGTCGGGACTTCATTGCTCTTTATGGCTGAATAATATTCCACTGGGTGCATACATCACATAAGGTTGACCTGTTCATCTGTTGATGGACAATGGGCTATTTCCACTTCTTGGCGACTGTGAATAGTGCTGCTGTGAACGTGGTGTTTTCATTGGTCTGGGCTCTATTAGGGAGTGCATTTTCTTATAAAGAGGTCCCACTGCCCCGAGGCAAAGCCATATGAAGCTCAAGACCTGGGAGCAAAGGATCCAAAATGAATTTTCTAAATGGAAGCAGCCTCAGAGAAGGATCGATGGGCCTTGGCCTTTAGAGAGGCGGCCAGAGCTCACCGACTCATTTCTGTATTAAACTCATCCACAGACCCAGGAGGGCTGCCTCCACCTCCCCAGCTCACAGTAGAGAGGTTCCCAGCACTCAACACCACTGACAGCTCTCCCGTTAGGACCACCTCTCCCCCCACCCTTCCTCCCCGAGATTTCCCTCCCCATCTGCATGAACTTGGGGCCCATGCAGTGTTTCCCCTGAACAGCCCATCCCGCCTTCGCGGAGCACAGTCTATGTCCCAGCAAAGTCCAGGCAGGAGGTCTGAAAGTTACCCACGCGTGGTGCATTCCAGGACTGGTTTTGCTCCCCTGTGATATTCGGTGATGCCTGGAAACACTACTGGTGGTCACAGTTGGGGGACACTACTGACATCCAGTGGATAGAGGCCAGGGATGCTGCTAAACATCCTACAGGACAGGCCCCCAAACGAAGACTCTCTGGCTCCAAGTGTCAGTAGCGCTGAGGTTTTGAAAGCTTGCCCTGGAGGTGACAGCTCCTACGAGGCCCCGAGTGCCTCAGCTGCCCGGCCAGCCAAGCCCAGAGCACCCTCACCTAGTCGGAAGCCTATGGGGACGGGGGGTAAGACAATGCTGCCTCAGCTTTGTCCTCAGTACTTCAAGGACACAGATTTCCACTCTTCCAGAAAGTTCCATAGGCTCCTCTCCCAGCTCCAAGCCCAGCACAGGTCTCCCTGCTTCCCCTTCAGGCAGCAGAGCGGCAGATTCCTGGCCAGAAGCCACAGGGGCTAAGAGGAGAAGGCTGGTGTGGTACCTACCAGGTCCCACACAAACTCCCCTCACCCCCATACCCAAGGCCAAAGCCCATCTGGGGTGAAGGCAGGGCCACTTTGACCTGGGCCTCCCCATCAGATACTCCCCTCCCTCTCTTGACGTCTCTCAGAAAAGCCTGGAAGCGCAGTCACTGTCTTCCGCGTGTGTAGCGATTGCGTGAACCCGTTAGCAGTAAACACTTAAAACAGCTCAATTTTTGCAACCTGCTTTCCACATGTCACCTTTTTTTCAATCTATCGAAGCCTCTGTAAGTGGATGAAGCTCCAGCTCCGGTCAACTTCTGACAGGCCCCTGAGCAAATCTCAGGGCTTGAGCTCAGAGCCACAGGGAAATTAAACTCACAGCCTCAAACCGCTGCTCCGACTAACGTTCCGCAAACTGCTCCCCACAGCCACGCAGGCAGCTGGCACTGTTGGCCCTCCTGTCTGCTGGGGCGAGGAAGGTGCTGATGTATACCCCCGTTTTACAGAAGGACCCACTGGGGTGCAGAGAAGTCAAGAAGCTGACGGAGAGTCAGTGGGGGAGTGAAGGGCTCCAACTCAGGACTGCACCCCGCAAGCCTGGCTTAGCCACTGTCCTGTCTCCTCACCTCTCACGGGATTTTGCTGCAGCCGGTGGAGAAGTAAAGAGCTTCTGCTGTCCGTTTGGCTTTGTGTGGCCCACTGCTCAGCAAAGCATCTGCGGCCAGGCTGAGGGCCAGCCAGGATGGGGCCAATCTTGGGTCAGATGCAGCTAGAAGAGGGGATGGGAGTACTGGAAGGTGGGGACACAACTGGGGCAGAGGAACTAAAACCAAAACCTGGGACAGTGAAGTAGGTTGAATTGTGTCCCCCAAAAGGATATGTCCAAGTGCTGCCCCTGGAATCTGAGACTGTGACCTCATCTTGGAATAAGGGTCTTTGCAGATGTATTTAAGATGTGTCTAAGGTAAGAACCTCAAGAGAAAATCATCCTGGATTAGGGTGGGTCTGAACTCCAATGACCAGTGTCTTCATAAGAAACAGAAGAGGAGGAAGATGCAGAGCAAAGGTCAGATGATGTGGAGGCAGAGACTAGAGTGACACGGCCACAGGCCGAGGATGCGGGGGTCTCCAAAAGCTGGAAAAGGCAAGAGAGATCCTCCCCCAGAGCCTTCAGAAGGAGCGCAGCCCTGCCCATATCTCAGACTTGCAGCTTCAGGACTGTGAGAGAATAAATTCCTGTTGTTCTGAGCCCCCCCGGTTTGTGGGCATTGTTATGGCGGCCCCAGGACACTCACTCAACACAGACATGCTCAGGGACTGGGGTGAGGGGCTTCCTCTTAAAGCATTTCCCAGGGCAGGGTCAGAATCAGGAGCCTGGTCTTGCCACGTGCGGGGAGATTGACAGGCCCACCCTCCCTGGCTGGTTGGTAGCTCCAGCCTACGGGAGAGCAGCCACCAAGACCCCCTCATGGAGGCTCCCCGACAGGAGAAACGCCCAGAGTGATGGGACTCTGGGGTGAATCAGGCTGCAGTTGGCGCTCTGGGCGTTGGCAGGTTTATTTTGCCAGCCTCGCTCCTCCCATGGCCACTTTTGTGTCCTTCTGCCTTAGCCACTGGATCGAGGCTGCTTTGCCAGATGGTGGGGGTGGGTACCCAGGAGGCTGGGACCCTCTCCCGGCTTCCCCTGGGTTCCTTCCCAGTGAGGAGGGGGAGAGCAAATAAAACCTCCCACTCTGGTTCCATGCTAGGAGGCAGGGGAGGAGGCCGTTTCTGGCAGTGTTCCCTTTGGTTTCCATGAAGAAAATTAACATTTAATTACAGTAGGAGCTGAAAAGAACATATCCCGGAGAAGGCTGTGGGGACCTGTCACTCACCTCCCGTCTCCCTTCTTCTCTCCCTCCTTCCCGCCCACCATCCTTTCTCCCCAAAGCCCGTGCCACCCCATGCCATCTCCGTGCCAGCCCCCGCCCCTCCCTCCAATCACCAGTGACACTCAACCCACATCAAGGTGAGTCAGCAAGAATTCCCCAAGCCCTCCCCCAACCCCACCCCAGTCACTCCAGCCCAATTTATTGAACAAAAACTGTTCAGAAGACTCCAACATCTTCCACCCAGAGATATTTCAGCATTTTGCTGAAATTTTGCATAATTGCCAGTTAAGATCAGTTTCCATCATTCAATTATGGATGAAGATTCCTATGTGCTGATCAGCAACCTGCACACACAAACACACACACTTTGTGGATCTGGGAACCTGCAGACCCTACAGAGCATCTCCCTTGGTGGACATCGCCTTTTGGCCCCAGCTCCGGGTCAGCGTGCACCCATGTGTGCACATGCAGCCTCACACATGGACACAAAGGCAGCTGTGTGGCTGGCAGGAGTGGACTTAAGGGTTAAAGTCGCGATGGGCTGCGCCATCCCTGCCACCATTCAGTAGGGTCAGCACATTTCCGTTATCCAGCCGCCCGCTTGTTAATTAATCACTCATTAGGCTAATCACAGCTATCTCGTCTCCCACTAGGGGGGAAGATGTTAGCACAGTGGAATGCCAAACCCAAAACGCAACTAATGGGGCTGCAGGAAGGCAGAGGGAGAGAGAGTGGGATGACAGGAAGTTTCTAAAACTGAGGCGGGCGCTCACAATCAAACGGAAGTCGTACGTGTGCAGGAGCCCTCCAGAGGGTGGAAGCCGCCCCTTGGCGGGCAGCCACAGCAGCCCCTCTCCCTGTCCTCCTGTGGGCCCTTTCCCATTTCAATCCTAATCAGTTCCCATCTCAGGCTGTGAATTGAGACCTGGGCCCTGGGTACAGGAAGAGAAAGAGAGAGGGGGCACCCCACGGGGACCGCAGGAACATCTCTCTGCAAATAGAAAGACAGTCCCCAGATATTAATGCAGATGTTTCCACTGGAGTCCATGTGGGATGTAGATCCTGGGAGGGTGACTCCAGGGAAATGAGTCACCCCAAATTCCAAGAGGAATTGCAAGTTCATCCAAATCTATGGCCCGGAGGAAGAAGACAGGAGAAAAACTACTAGCCACTTGCCATGACCCAGGCGCTACGCTAGAAAGAAAAGGACCCTTTTCCCAACAAAGCAGCAAAGCTCTGTGGAGACCCATTGGGGAAACAGCTTCAGACAAGGTGTTGTTTTTATGTCACCAAGACTAGTCAAATGCCTATGTCCAAAGAGATAGATCCTAAGAGGAGAGAACAAGCAAAACCCTTGCTAAAGAAACAAACTTAAGAAGTAAAACCTACTTTGAGAGAAGCACAAACCAGGCCTTGCTAAATGAGGGCCGGCAGCCTTCAATTAGAAGCTGGTTCAGCATCTTCGAAGAGCACCAACTACCCCCCTCTCCAGCATGAGGAGCCCCAATTGCTCACCTAAAGCCATGTTTTCTCCCCAGAAGTTTCCACCCACAGATATGCTAAACCCTTCCTGCTGCCTGTTTTGCTTCATTAGGGCTATTTGCTATCAAAATGCACAATTATTAGGGGAGTAATGATGTTTAGGTGTATCATTTGCAAGAAATTAAATCTAAACACCTGGGTAGTAAATGAGGGAAAAAGATATTAGGAAATTTGGTTTTAAGTGTTTATGCTAATTTATTCAACTCAGTCGAGTGTAATCAACCCTGAACCCCAGGAACTGTCAGTGTGGGTGACAATTGCAGGCAGAGACGGGCTGGGGAGAAGTTATCACGATGCTGTGCTCTGAGGCCAGAAGACAAGCACACCAGCCTCGCAGAAGCATCATCTTGGGGACAGGGAGGAAGCTGGAGAAATGTATGTTCAAATCCTCCCAGGGGACAAACCTGCTCACCTTGACTGCAACTCAACCGTTCAACCTGAATCATGGGGCGATGCATGCCCTTGGATCAAATCCGCAAGAAGGAGACCATTTGCTGTCCAGCGGGGAACCCGGGAGCCATCACTGTAAGTTAAACTCCATTCAAGAGGTGTCCACGGGGCCCCGGAGTTCATGTCCCAGCTCCTTGCTTAATGGCTGTGAGATCCTAGCCAAGTCGTTTGATCTCCTCAAACCTTCCTTTCCATCGTTTGAAAAATGGTGATGAGAATGGCACCTGCACCATCAGATTGTTGTGAGGATTAAATGACAGTGTGTGTTGACATATAATCCTGAGTACAATGACTGACACATAACAAGAGCTTAATAAATGGAGTTACTTCCATGGGACCCTATCCTCCAGGCCCAGAGAGTCCCTCCCATCCAGTAGGAGCCATATTGTCTACACAACCTATAGGGTGGCAAGGGGCTGACACTCTTGGTCCCACGGAGCTGAGAGGGCTTTCTGCTACATCCCCTGTGGATCTGGGGGTGGCTCATGGAGGAGGAGAGCTCTGAGCCAAGCCTGGAAGGTTGGTAGGATTCTGACGGGTTGGAATTCAGGAGAAGGACGTGGTGGAAAGAATGGGCTAACAGAAGCGCAGAGGTGGGACTTGGCAAAAGGCTTCTTTGGCAGGAGAGGGGATGTTCAAGGAGGAAGCAGGAGACAAATTTGAGTCAGGGTCTCCCAAGAGGTGGGAACTTAGCATCTTAGGGGTAAGACTTGCCCTATGCCTCTTGTGTAGATGGGCAAGAGGAAGTATTCTGTCTGCATCCTTTGCTGAAGGGGAGCACAGTGGTCAAGGTGGAAGGGATGGAGAGGGTATGTGCCTGGCAGCTGCAACAGGAAAGGAAGAGCGCCAGCGGAGCGCCCAGAAGGTGGGGTACAGCTAGCTGTGTCCCTCCAGCCACGTCAGGACAGACGGCTGCTTGAAAACAGATGTGGGTTTGAGCAGGGTCCAGGGCACTGTCTGCTTCCGGGAGGTGTTCCCTTGTCCCTCATGGCACCTGGCCCCCCAGCTACCTGGGCCACATCCAACCTGCAGACCCACCCAAGAGATGTGCAGCTTTGAGCAAGTTGCTTCATCTCCCTGGGTGTCACCTGCCTCGTGGGAATGATTTGAGGATACAACGCATGAGTTTCTGCAAGAGTCCCCAGCCCATGGTCGGGGCAGTGTTATTTACTAATGTTACATAAAGTTAGAGTGAAAAGCTAGCAGACCAGGCATCTGTTAGATGTCTGGTACTGGAGCTCAAGAACGCAGACCAGCTTTGGCCCGGCCCCCAGCCCCACTGCCCACGAGCCAAGTCACAGCGATGGGGTCTCCTGGGGGCAGCAGCCTCGTCTCCGTGTGACAGGATAAGCTTGGGGCTGGAGGCGTCTCCCCACGTCTTAGCCGGTCACAGTGACAGGAAAGGGTGCCTTCTCCTCACTCGGGGTAGCCGACGGGAAGTCAGCGGGAGGTGGGAATATTGAAACAAGCATGGCAACAACACAGAAGAGCTGGAAGACTGCCTGCTACGGCCCCGAGAACCCGGGGAGCTTTCGCCTGTGCTGAGGTCATGGAGAGAAGGTGAGACTGCAGGTGTGTGCAGCTGTGCAGACATGTGGGGCAGCTTAATGAACGGCTGTGACCGGCAACCTCAGTGGCTTGGCTGAACGACAACAAGAAAGAGGAATCAACGCAGCCCCCGGCGGCTCATTTCCACCATCCCATCGGTCCTGGACAGACAGCAGGCATGTGTCCTGGTCTTGGGGTGCAGCATCCAATGCAGGAAGCGCCCTCCCAGCCCACCACCCAGGAGTGCATTTATTAAGGGTCCCCACCCCAGCCCAGGGGTGGGTGCAGTAGCCTCTGCTCTCTCCCCACCCCCAGCATCAACCTTATACCTCTCAGCCCCTGTGTGCCCTCTGACCCTCTCACCCTTGTTCTCCTACAGTCAGCCTCGCTCCAGGCTGAAACTCATTCACTCCAAGCCACAGTACATCATTCTCCTGGCCCAGCCGTCTCTCCTCAAGGCCTTTCTTCCCAGCACACCTGGAGAAAGCCAGCTGAGTCTGAGAGGCACGGGGGTTCGTCCTACTTCCAGCCTGGCGCAGCTCCACCCACTGCATCTCCCTCCTGACCCCTTCCTGCCCCTGCCTCACAGCACTCCCTCCTTTCCTGTGGGCCTGCTGGCTGTCTCCTGGGGTCTGTCCCTCTCGCGCCTGGCCCACCAACCCCACACCCCCTGACTTTTATTCTAACCCCTGCTATACCCCCAAAGATCCCTGGCTCATTGTACAATGCTCCCTAGGTACCTTCAAGCAGAAAGGGCCTAGTCATTCTTGGCCCAAAGAAGGAAGCCAAGGGAAGAATTCTGGGACAGTCTGACCCTGTGTATCACCACACAGGGAATAATGGGAGTGATGCAAGGAATCAGAGGCTCAGAGAGGGTAAGTGATCTGTCCAGGGTTATACAGCGTCTCAGCAGCAGACACTCAACCCCACCCAAGGCTCCCAAGACCTGCTGTCCACCAAGGGCACAGAGGGCTCCCGCAGCCAACCCTAGAAGCAGCCATTGGAGGGTCCTGACTGCAAAGACGTGGAGGATGCTCTGATGATCCTCGCAAATGTGTCAACACATTTAGCTTCGATTCCTGGCTGAGGTTTGTGTCTTTATAAAATAATGGCATCTCTGAAACTCACTGATTAATGTATTAAAAGAATTGGAAGGAACAGGATCTGAGGCAAAGGGACCAGTTAGGAAGCTTTAGCAGTGTCCAGGTGTCCAGGAGAGAGGTGCTGGGCTTCACTGAGGGCCAGTTCCCACCTCCGGAGATGAGTGGCCATGTCTGGGGTTGTCATGAGTGAGAGCAACTGTTCCCACTTGAATGGCCTCTGCTGAGTCCCCACTGCACTTCACAGACACAAACCCCTCTCACCTGCATCTCCACGCCCTTCACAACCGGGGTCCAGTCCTGCCTTGGCAAGTCCCCTCTCTGTTCACTTCACCGTCTCTCTCAGTCTCTCCAGCACAAGCTCCTGTGAAGTCTTGGCACAGGTTGGTCCTACAGCCTGAACTACCCCCGCCCCCAGCCCTGCACATCCTCCCCAGCCACTCGGCACAGGGTCACCTCCCCATTCTAAATGCTCTTCCTCCAGTTGTCTTTAGGGACAACTGTTTCCTTTAGGGTCCTTACAACAGCTTGTAATTATATGTGTGTAGTATCGATCTAGGTATAGTCACAGGTGCTGGATATAGATGATATAGATGTAAATATCAACGACAATGGTATGAGTACAGATAACGGATGCTACAGACATGGACCCCTTGTTTGTGGCCACTTTCCTCACCAGATTATCAGCTCCCCCGGCACAGTCCATGCTTGCCTTCCACTCCTCAGGTCTGTGCCTGGCACACGTCGGGCCCTGGTTATGCTTTCTGAGTGGACGGGTGGATGAGGCCCACAGAGCCTCCTTGCATGGCAGTGGGGAAAGGGCTCCGGTAGAGGCAGAGATGTCAACAGACAGCTTTCACCTCTACGGCACAAGTGGTCTCAGCATCAGGGAGCTGTCCCCTTGCTGGAGTGTCCAGGGGGCGGGGGGTGTCTTAATACAGCTCATGAGCAGGGGGACGGCCTTTTCAATCTCTGCAAATGTCACCGACTTCCAGAGATCTGTGAAATTACCCATCCAAGGCACGCGGCCCATAACTCCTTCTAACGTGCCTTTGTGTCCATTTCAATATCTCCGCCGGCTCCTTCTGGGAAGGCAGCGCCTGCGGGTCACTGGCACCCTCTGCTACACATGGCTCCCGGGGCCTCCGTATTTGGGGAGAGTCAAAGCGTCCAGTCATCCCTGGCGGCAGCAGTACCCGGGGGCAGAGAACACCGCTGGTCTCTGCTCCCAAACAAGACGCCCTCCCCTAGAGCAGACCCCTCCCCTCTCCTGTCTCCCACATGCATAGTCTCTGCAGACCCCAGACCTGGCGGGCTCCGGAGCCGGAGCCTGGGATTCAGGTCCTCGAGCTCCTCCCTCAGCGCAGTCCAGCTAGCTCACAGGGCTCCTGCGGACCGTGGCCTCACCTCCAGGAAGCCCGGCGTTCCGGGGCCAGCTGTGGAAGTGGGGGAGGGGTGGTACTCTCCCTCCAGCTTGTCTCGGGCGAGTGGGTGTGGGAGCAGCTACAAGAGGAGCGGCTGTGCCGGGCATTAGGACTCTGCGCCTCACCACCCACTGATGCCAGGCTTGGTGTTTCTCCAGGAAGCAGGGAGTCCCGGGGATCTCAGTGTGGTCAGAGCTCAGAGGGGCTGATGGCATGCGCGGTGCCCCACCTGGAGAGGAAGGAGTACCGAGGAGAAGATGGTGCTCCTCTTGGCAGGAGGACACTGGGGGAGGGGCGGGCTGTTCTGTGTTCCTGGGGAGGCCACGTCCACCGCCCTCAAATTCTAGAGACTTCTAGACTCCACCCCCCCATGGTGGCCGCATTCCTAAAGCCTGATAATAAGGTTCCTCAACATATCGCAGGTATTGAAACACCTGTTGCTTGAAGGTGGGACGTTGAGATTAGGGTGGGGGGACAGGTGGGAGGGGTGGAGGGGTTATGGGATTCGTGGTCACAGTTTTCTTTCCTCAGTCAGCTAACATACTGTGAGTGCTAAAAACCTCCCTCTTTCACAACAGCCAACTGTCCATCAACAGATAAATGGATCAACATTGTGTGGTCTGTCCATGCAGTGGAATACTATTCAGTCACGAAGAGGAATGAAGTACTGGTGCGTGCTACAAAAGGCCAGATTTGATTCCACTTATATGGAACGCCCAGAACAGGCAAATCCATAGAGACAGAGTGGATCGATGTTTGCCAGGGGCTGCGCATGGAGGGCTGGGGAGTGACTGCGGATGGGCACAAGGTTTCTCTTTGGGGGGATGAAAAGGTTCTGAAACAAGATAGAGGTGGTGGTTGCACCATACTTTGAGTGTACTAAAGGCCACTGAATTTTCAACTTGAAATGATTCTAGTTACCCGTACGTTATGTAAAATTTACCTCGATTTTTTAAAATCGGACCCCTCTCTGCCTCTCCTGTTCCCTCTGAGTACAGAGCTTCATCCTCCCCAACCCAACTCCTGCAGAAAATTCCAAAAAGGACTCCGGTCCACCCTTCACCATACTAATACCATGGTCAGCTTCCCAAAACCCAACCTCTTCAGGTCTAGCTGCTGTTCTCTCCACAGGGCACACAGAACCACCGCACCAGAGCTCCACCCACCCAGGCTCCTTGCTCGTGCTCCAGCCTCTGGCACTCCTCTTGAGCAACTGTCCTTTCTTACCTCCATGCCTTTCCTCTGTCTGCAGTCGTCTGTCCACCTCTTTCTCCCCAGGAAACTCCTATGCATCCTTCAAGAAAGCTCAAAAGCCCCTCCACTGGGCTCCCAAAGAGTCTGTTGTGCCTCTATACAGCTCTGCCCTCACTGCGAGGGACGGATACGCTGTATCCTCCATGGGACAGCAAGCTCCTCCAGGGGAGGGGACACGAACCCAAGAACAAGCATGACGACTAACATCTTTTCATTCCACAAATACCACAAGAGGCCAAGGATTCAATGAAGAATGAATAAAGGAGGCCGGCTCAGCCCGTGAGGACCTCTGATTCCCACAGGGAAATAGTCTCTCGTCATTCAGATTCTTTCCGTTCAGCTTCAAAACACCCCAGCCCTCCCATCTTCCTGGGAAAGTGAGCCGAGTTGGGAAGGGAGAGGATGAAGTTGGGGAGGTTACTTCTACAAGTTCCTCCTTCTTTGAACCCTGACAGCATTTCTCCGCGGAGCTACACCATTTAAGAATTAGAGACCACGTCTTTGTTTATACCCTCCACCCCTTGCGAAGGGCCCCCCAACCCTCCTGGGCCTGGACCCTCCCTGCTGCATTGTTTCCCCATGGTAAGTGCCACTTGCTGGAGTGATTTGAATAGCATCCCCCCAAAACACATGTCCACCCAGAACCTCAGAACGCAGCCTGATTTGGAAATGGGGGTCCACGCCAACATCATTAGTTACGGGCCTTGAGATGAAAGCTCCCCAGTTTAGGATGGGTCCTAAACGCAACGGCTGGTGTCTACCTAAGAGAATAGAGAGGGAGGTCTGGGCACAGAGATACAGGGAAGAGGGAGGCAGAGATGGGAGTGATGCAGCCACAAGCCAAGGAATGCCCGGATTCACCAGAAGCTGGGAGAGGGGCCTGGAACAGACCCTTCCCTCAGAGGTTCCAGAAGGAACCAACCCCACCAACACCAAGCTGGGAGAGGGGCCTGGAACAGACTCTTCCCTCAGAGGTTCCAGAGGAACCAACCCCACCAACACCTTGATCTCAGCCTTGTGGCCTCCAGAACTGTAAGACAATACATTTCTGTTGTGTTAAGCCACCAGGTGGTGGAAATTTGTTATGCTAACCCTAGGAAACTAATACACTTGCTAACATTCCAGATAATTTACTGGTTATGTTCATTATTTGTCTCCACTTTCCAGGATGCACATTCTATGAGAGCAGAGATTTCTGCCTCTTTATCCACCGGTGGGTCCCAAGCTCCTAGAACGGTGCCCACCACACGGAGAGAGACGAGTAATCATAGATGAGTGGATGTTGCACCTGAGCCCGAACCTCACCCAGCTCAGCCAGCTACCAGCTGTGTGACTGGGCAAGTTCCCAGACCTCTCTGACCCTCAGGTTTCTCTTCTGTAGGGCACAAACAGTAGCAACCACTTCCCATGATGCTGTTACAAAGAATAAATGATTAGAAAGGCTTATAATGTGCCTGGTACAGAGTAAGCCCTCAAATGTTAGAAATGGGGTTGGAAATGGAGTCACTGGTTCTCAGCAGGGGCAACTGTGCCCCCCACCCCAGCTCCATGTCTGGAGACAGTATCGTCACACCCTGTGGGAGGGGCGCTTGGGCACATAGTGGGTGGAGGGGTGGAGGTGAGGAAGGCTGCTCTACATCCTGCAGTGTCCAGGACAGCCCCCACCAAAAAGAGTTTATCCCGCCCCCATGTCAATAGTGCCCAGGTTGAGAAGCACTGATGTCAAGTCCACAATGGTTTCTGGAGTAGAAGAAGCAGGACATCAATGCAGAGTGAAAGCTCAGACACAGAGTGATATACGGGGTTTGTGCGGGGTGGGGGGGGCGACGGCAGGAGGCTGTGTTTCTAAGGTGAGGCCAAGACCTGCCTCATTGGCTGCCATCTTGAAAACTCCCACAGAATTTCTCCAGTCTGAGCGTAGCCGTCATCTATCCTGTACTTCTTCTGGAGGCACTCAGTCCACACCCACTCCAGGTGGAGGGAAGACGGCAGGGAGGAGGCTCTCTGATTATTTTGCTACTGCTCTCACCACTGCCATCCCCGCCACCATCAGTAGCATCAAATTTTCCTAGGGCTGCTCTACAAAAACAAACTCCTCCTGGGTTTAACCCTGAGGCCTGGCAGCCACCCGTTACAGGGACTCTACTGCGGCTTCACTGGACCCAGACCAGGAAATCCAGATGGGGATGCACAGGAGAACTCACCACCCCTCTGCTCTGCAGTGGGGTCTCTGCAAGACAGTGACACGTTACGAAACTTTCACTCCCCCTTCACCACCACAGAAACCAGTGTGTTCCCTCTCCTCCAAAGCACTTCCAAAGCAGTGGGCAAATTACCAGGGAGATGTTAGCAATGGCCTGGAGAAGAAAGGAGCGGGCTTGCCCGATGTGTCACTCCCTCGAGCCCGCCGATTTGGGGAAGACACCCACTAAGACCAAGAATGGGTACAAGAGGAGGAGCCCACGTGAGCCTTAGCAGAGCAGGGACCTTGGCCCACCGCGGAGTCTGCCAGGCGCCGGGCCCCCAATTAACCTCCAGTACATATGTCAGGGCGGCTGGAAGACAGGCAACAGATCCCCCCATAGACAGCTGCCTGCAGGAGAAGCCGCTCTGATGCAGACGCTGGGGGACCACACAAGCTGGGTACTTCGCTCAGGGAGTAGGACGGAGGGATGAAGGGGGGAGGCAACTCTTTTTATAGCAAGAAACAAACTGTTTTGCTTTAAGAAGCCAAAAAAAAGAGAGAAAGAAACAAAGAAATGAAGAAAGAGAATGTTTCTGGAAGCGTAGTGAGCCATTTTGGTTAGAGCTGGAGGGGAGGAGGGTTCGGAGCCAGGCACGCTGAGGCTGGGGTCTGCCCCAGCCCCCAGAACAGCTGAGCGCAAGGCAGGCCAGTGTCAGCTGGCCCACAGCCTGCACTGTGTGTGACTCACCCTCACGGTCACAGAAGCCTGGGGAGTGGGGGAATCGCTACCCCAATTTCACAGGTGAAGAATACAGGGCTCAGCCAGTTGGTGAGGCCACCGGTCAGTGAGAGGGAGAGCAGGATGTGGCCCAGCCCCGAGCCCCCCCCGCCTCATCGGCCGACTGACCGACCGTGCTGTCCTGGGGACCCCAGGGTCTCTCATTCCTGAGCAAGCTGGGAGAGGATCCCTCCCTGACTTCCCTCTCCCTCATCCGCCTTCCCCGTCACCTCCATCCACTGAACCAAGAACTGATTCAACGTATTACAACTGGCCGAGGCCTCCCAAGGCCATCCCCCCAACCCCCCCAGACTCCAGAGCCAACACTGTGGCCTCCCTTCTTTCCTCCCTTTCTTCTGTCCACGTAGACACCAGAGCTGCTCGTCAGGGAGAAAGCTCCATCCCATAATAAACAGTATGAACTATTTATAACCCTGAAAACATCTTTATTATTATTTTTCTTCCCTCCAGAGACAATCTCGCACAATCCTGCCCAGTGCACACCGCGCGGACGGCAGGGCCGCGGGCCGGGCGCTTCCTCCAGCCCTGCCCGCCCGGGGAGCAGATGGCGGCGTGGGTGTTAGGTACCAGCCTCCTGGCAGTCCGAACATCTGTTCCCGTTAGAAAATGCTAATTGCCATCAGTCAGGACAGCACCTACCCACATTTACATGCAAGCGCATACACGCGCTCACACACACACACACACACACACACACACACACACACACACATCGAAACTTCTCCAAGCGCAACACTCCCTGCATGATAACTAGGTGGTTGGTACCTTTGCCACACGGAGGCCAGCGCCTCCCCATAGGCTCCACCTGGGCTGCGCAGCCTCTCCAGGACCTGCCTTGGACCCACAGCAAGGAAGGGCGTTAAGGAGTCCCTCAGTGGACGACTGGGCTCCAGCTCTCATGGCCTCTCGTCTGCCTGCCTGGGGGTGGACACAGCGTCACTGGCTCTGCGCAGTGGGGGTCAGGTCACCTGGACAGAATGCCTGCAGAGACCAGACGTTCCTTTGAGCTCTCCTTCTCCATTTGGCTGGGGCATCTACATCGGTGACCTCTTTCCGAGCAAAGATTCTGGGTGCCCCATACCTCCCAGGAATAACCTAGCCAGATATTTCAGCCCAGAGGTCTGTTCCACTTCCAGATCTGGAGGGTGGTCCCCATGTGCTTGTGGGGAGATGCTCTGCAGCACCGTTCACGGCCCCGAGGCCAGCCTCCTCTGAATGTGTGTTGCGCCCCATGTGCTGGGACCAGCTTTTCCTGCCCTCAGGTGTCAGGTGAGACCTCGCCCTTGCTGCCAGCCTCCATCCCCCAGCCTGGGGCCCTGGGCTTCACTAGACCTGTGGACCACAGTTTGATTGACACATCTCCCACTTCCCCAGACCCCAGTGATCTGGAAGAGTCCTGGGGGCCGGGGGGCACGGTGCTTCCCACCACAAAGCCTTGTCCTCCTGAAGGAGCACAGACCCAGGCTGGTCCCCTCGTGGGAGGGCAGTCTGCAGCGATCCAAGATACTGACAACAGGTGACTCTCTGCCCAAGTGTGCAACCTGAGGGCCCCAGTGCTTCCACAAGGTGGGCTTGGAATAGCCTGTTATATAAGGAGAAACGAGCATTCTCCTGAGAGCCCTTCCCCACCCCACCCCCCAACACACACACACGCCCTGAAGAAAGCAAGCAGTTTAGCTCTTTTCCTCCTGTGGCAGGTGCTGCTGCTGTTGGGCCCAGGGACTGGTCTGAATGGTCAGCTCAGATGATTGAAGGAGCGGTGTCCATGTGGATCCAGACACCAGGTGGGAAGAAGGGACTCCGGACACAGCTGGCAGGGGACCTCCTGACGGTGTAACATCACTGCCACTTGTGAACCCCGGCACGGGGCTGCCTTCACTCCCACGGTGATGGAAGGAGGCGCACAGCTACGCCAGACAGTTAGGAGAGGCCGGCAGGTCACACTTGCTCATCTGCTCTCATTCCCCAGTGTAGGAATTTCCAGAGAGAGCAGAAAATAAGGAGCTGGGCGGGGGCACGGAGGAGAGGAGGAAGGAGGGAAAGGGCAGAAAACCTTACACAGGCTCCGAACACCTTTTCAATTGTTCTGTCTTTAGGAAGGTACTGCGAACACACACGGGATGCTGGGACATGGCCACGTGATGTCCGCGGAGCATGTTCCCGTTGGATGTTGGGTGCCAGGACTGCTGTCCCCACTTCCTGCCCTGCCTGCCTGAAATAGAAAGGTTTAAAAAACCCACCAAGCAACTTCTGCCCTGGACGGCTCCCCATCTGCAAGGTGGGCAGCAAGGCCTGTGTACACCTGTTCACCGAGCTACCCTCCCCTCCAGCCCTGTGGCCTGCGATCGCCAGCATCAAGGGGAATGTTACCCTGGACCTGCTCTATGCCGGCTCCGGGAGCTGGTACGTGGTTTCCCGGGCTCCACTTTAACTGGGCTTGTCTCTGTTCGGAATTCCGTGTTTCTCTCCACTAGGTCTGTGAGTGCTCGGCGTGGAGACCTTGAGCAGGGTCCCCAGGAAGTGTCCTTCTCAGACTGGACCCCTCCCATCGCGCTCTCCCAGCCTCTGTTTTCTCCTGCAGCTCCCAAGCACGCCTGGCCTGTCTCCCACTCAGGAGCCTGGACTCAGGCCCTGGAGGAGGTCCTTCTCCAACCCCAGGGACAGTGCATACTGCCGCCTCCTGGCCCAGCACCTGCAGCTTCCCCCGCAGTACCACTCAGTCTGCATCCCTTCCCTGTGGAGACGCAGAACGCCCCCTCGACAGGTGCCCTCTGGGACACTGGGGATGCAAGGACCACGAGCACACCAAACCCGAGAGCTAAGTCCAGTCCCTGGAGCCGTCACCTGGCCCAGTTTCTCAGCCCCAACTGTGGGCATCTGGGGCCGGGTCATTCTCTGTTGGTAGGCACTGCTGTGTGCACGGGAGGATGCTTAGCAGCTTCTCTGGCCTCCAGCCACAAGATGCTCATAGCCTCCCCTAGTCGCGACAATCAAAAACATCTCCAGACATTGCACGGTTGCCCCCAGCTGAGTCCAGGGCTCTAACCAGAAAGCCTTACAGGTGACAACCATAACCTAGGTGGTCGTGCTCTCCTGTGGAATGGACAGTGTCAGGGACGGTGGAAGGCAATTCGCCCTGCCTGGGAGGTCAGGAGGGCCTGTGAAGGCCTCACAGAGGGGATGGCAGCGGCACTGGGCCTGGAGGAGGAGCTGGACGTTTACCAGCTGTGAGGAAGGGCAGGGCAGGGAAGATAAGAACAGAGAGGCAGCAGTGTGGGTGGGGCAGCGAGGAGGGAGGGAGGGGCCAGAGGGGACAGGACAGGTCAGGGGCTAGACCTTGAAGGCCTTGGATGTCACAACCAGATGCCACATGTCACTGGTCAGTCCTGACCATCCTTCCAGGAGGCTCCTTGGGCACATTTCCACATCCCCTCCACCTTCTGCCTGGCTTTCCTCCCCTCCATCCTCATTTCCCACTTCACAGCTTTTCTGCCTCATTGGTTGACTAAGGCCTGAGAGCTGAGAGAGGCCCTAGTTAAGCATGAAAGACTGCAGAGCAAGGAAATACTCCCACCCCTATAAGATAAAAAGGGATGAAGCTTAAAAATCAGCTTTGTAATAATAATAGTAAGCAATGAAAATAATCAGTGACTTCCAGAGAGGGGTGGGTGGGAATAGATGGATGGACGATGGATGAATGGATGGATATACACATACATAAATGGATGAGAGACACATGGATGGGTGAGTGAATGGATAGATAAATACATGATTGATAGATACATACATACATACATACATATGTATATACAGATAGATACATGGATGGATGGCTATATATATGTATATATAGATATAGATATAGATATAGATATAGATATAGATATAGATATAGATATAGAAAGAGAGAGAGAGAGATAGCAAACAAATCCTGCATTTTTTCTCTGTACATTCTCCTTTGGGGTTCATTTCAGAAAGGTTGGCCCAGGGCCCTGATGTGTAGTGGTGGCTGAAGAGACAAGTGTCCAAGCCTGGACTAATTCTCACTGGGCAAGAGTGAGGTGGTCTGGATCTGTGGGGAGCAGGCTCCAGCCCAGGGTTCTGCTCATCTCTTGGCAGCACCAAGGCCCCATGACTCTCCCTTTCTGTCCTGCAAAGCCCCTCCAGGCCCTGGGACCAGCCCTGAGCTGAGATGGGCTTGGAGCAGAGTGCCCACACTCCATGTCAAGTCCCGGCCCTGCCACATGCCCCTGCCTGGATAACTGTGCCCACATCCCTGTCTCAGTGTCCTGCCAATGAGGACCTGGCCACTTGCTCTCAGACCTCCCAGCGGGGAGGAGGGGGCTGCTGCTTGCACTCCCCAGATCTCTGTTGTATATGTTGGTCTTTGGGTCTGATCCCACCCCAAGCACACCAGGGGCTGCATGGAGCCTGCCACACTGGACTCCCCACCTCTGCCCACAGCTGGATACAGCCAGATCTGTGACCCCAGGAAGCAGGTTCCTTTCAAGGTTCCAGGGCTTCCTGGTGGGTTCCCCCTCCTCCCAACAGGAAGTGATAATGTGGGCCAAGGAACGTTCCACGTAAGGGGGAGGGCAGCTTGCTGGGCAGAGACAGGAGAAGATGCACGAAGTGGTGGGGGAGAGAGATTCAAGGTCCTCTGCTTACTGAGGTATACCTCCAGACCTGGGCTCCTGTGAAATGCACATCTCACAGGGTGCCCTGAGGATTAAATAAGAACCCAGTGTGAGAATTTTGCACACATGTGCGGGTTGTCCTGCCAACCACAGGCTGTATTTTATCAATCTCTGTACCATCCTATTCTTAGCTCAGGACCCACAGCACCAGGCTGTTTCCTGCCCTTAATGTGCTCCATAAATGTTGGAGAGTGAATACTTACACACTTGGATTTCATCCTAACTATGGATGTTACCAGCCCAAGAGATCACCCCACCCTCAATGGTCAACATGGGTGTGTCTGAGACAACAACCCACACCCAGTGGCCAACATGGGTGTGTCTGAGACAACAACCTACACCCAGTGGCCAACATGCGTGTATCTGAGACATCACCCCACCCACACAGAGGAAAGAGTAGAGATTGTTACCAGCAAATTTGGCAGGCTGGTGGAGGTGGGGTGGTGATTGGGAGTGGAGTGTCTTCACTCAGTAGCTCATCTCTAGTGTACTGGGCCCTCTATATGAAATGTCATAGCATTATATAAAGAGGCTCATCAGATTTCACAGGTGATGGTATTAAAATTCATCTTATCCAATCCACGCCCCACCAACACACACGTGCACCTCACGTTAGAATCCCTTCCCCCACATCCCCACCAAGTGCTTCTCAAACCTGGGCACCACCCCCACCCACCGCCTTAAGCCCCTCAAGGAAACATGGTGATGAGATGGGGGTAGCTGAGTAAGCATATACAGCATTTCTAAAGCGTTTCGGCCGAAGTACTTTGAGAAATAGGACTGTTACGTCACAATCAACAAGGGCATATCGTGGATGAGACGTAAGATCTGCATGAATTTTTAAGATAACAAGACATCAAAGAAATGTCAGGTTTCCTTGGACCCCTTCTGGCAACAGATGCCCAGTCTTTCAGGGGCGCAGGTTTAATATTCCTGCCCTTTTGGAGTCTTCAGAGGAAAAATTCATACCTCCAGTGGAATACTGTGTGCTCTCTATCATCCAAGACAAGCCATTTAATCTCCCTTTTCCTGAGCACAGCCTACCGCATACAGGTGCATGTTCCACCTCTGGGATGCACCATCACATTAAAGAAATTATAACCAGTCCTTCCTTTAGACTCAGAAAACGAGAAAAACTCACTCAAATTAATTTCTTCATAGAAGATAAAATAAGGCTTGTACCTGCCTCAGCGAAAATGCCTCCTGAAAATGCCTGCCTTTACCACGCAGTCTGGGGCACTTCGTCATGGCAGCCCAAGTAAACGAATGCACCCTCACACATGACCACATTCCAAACAAGGATGCTGCTCTGGGTACACCAGTCAGCCACAGAGCTTATTCAAACTTCACCAGTTTTGTGATCTGACTCATGTATCCTCTGTATCTGTGCTTCTCAAACCCTGTGGCAAAGAACTCACTCTTTTACTTCTAATTTACTGCAGACCTACATTTTGGGTTTTTGTTTTTTAAAGCTATAAAAATGGGATTACTGGAAGAATGGAATAAAAAGACATACAAAATACAAAGCCCAATTTCTTATTATTAGGTTCAGTAGACACAAAATCGGACAGAAAACTGCTCTTTCACATTGGCTGTAAAAGGTTCTAAATGAATACTTCCACCCTCATCTTGCAGAGACCAGGGCAGCAGCTCACAGGCAGGCACTGGTTCTTGGACCTCACTCTGAGTAGCTCTGATTTGGATCCTAGAGACACGTGAGCCAGTGTTGTCACCAGGGAGCAGCTGTGGCATCACATTCTAGATGGCCCCGTGCTAACCATTCCTCTGTAGCTCAGTTTCCTCAGGGAACCTAGCTTACAGGGTCATTGTGAGGGTTAACAGAGATGAGGACCTTGGCTAAGATACCTGAAACATGTGTCGGCTGGACCAATATCCAAGCCCCATGTACTGCTTTAGAGGCTCCAGGCCCAGGGGCGTCTCCCACGTGAGGCTGTTTCATGAGTGTGCTGTTTGATCTTTGTTGAACTTGGGTTTGTCTTCTGATTGCTTCCAGGTCCTTCCGGGATGCTGGCATCCTGATGAACCCCCACTGGTAGCTGCAGGTGGCCACACCCTGCGAGCTTCCTGCAATTCCAGCAGTTACCCAGCCACACTCAGCGACACAAGGTCACTCAAAACACCATCTGTCCATGCGTCACCTCCTCTCCCGCCTCAAGGAAAAAGAGAAAAAGGATTCTGTTCCACCTCCATGTTTTCTCCCCCCACTCCGCACACACCCCCCACTAAAGTTAAGCTTGTCTCGACCTCTACTTCTAAATGAATTTTTCTTCCTGAGGCATTTGCTGACACTCTTTCTGTTCTTTGCCCCTCAGAACACCGATGTCTTTGAAAACACCAGGCCTGGGAATACTTAATGTATCCTTGCAAATCGGATAAAAAAAATAATTTTCTCCCAATCCATAAAAATCCCCATTCATCTGTTTGCCCTTTGAGGGGAGTTCACTGCCACGTCAACGCAGAAGAACAAAGTAAGGCTTCTATGGAATCAGACCCAGGGGCCTAGGCCAGTGCCCGTCCGGCAGTGGGACCAGCAAGCACACGTCAACTTCCGGGTTAGGTCGACTCACAAACCCTCATGGCCCCCAGTAGCCCATTTTGAATCTCGAATCAGTGGATTTGTACAAATCCATGTAGAACCTCTCACACGTCTCTGTCCAGGACTTGTCCTTGAAGCCCGAAGTCCTTTACAGGAACTGCACGTGATGCGTGCACAAGTGTGTCAGCATAGCACGCTGAAACACAAAAACTTGTCCCTCCCTCCTCTCCACGCACCTGCCTGCTGCTGTTGCTGGTGATAATCTTTTACAGCTCGGACCAGATGACATGGCCCTGATACCGATGGCCCGTAATCTCACGGGAAGATGCACCACGTGCACATGAAGGTGACTGCGGACGGCGTTTTCCTTTCTCCAAGGAGGATGCCCCACCCATGTTGGACTTTTGTATCCGTAGACTTCAGTGCAGCTGGTACCAGGCCGTTTGCAGCCTCAGCTCCCCCTCGTCCCCTGACACCTTTGTTCCTTTCTCTACTGGCCTCCCCCAGTCCTGGATTCTCACTCCCGCACTTCATCCTCCGGTAGCCTGCTGCGCTCCTCAGGCTTCAGAGCCTCCACATTTCTAACCCCCAGCGCTGCTACGTGCCGCCCACCTCCTTCCCCCGAGGCCTCTCTCCCTCACCTTCCCATCCCTTCCTTTGGGCCTCCCAAGCCTCCAGGGAGACCCTCACTGGCCCGGTTCTGAAACAGCTCCCAAGACGTGCGGCAGGAACTGTTTACTTTTAGTTTGCTCTCAAGACCAGTCTCAACAGTGGACTGATGACACAGAAAGGACCTCAGCCAAAAGCACCCGGCACTGCTGCCCCCCCTTGAATTACAGAGGACCTATGACCTTGGGTTGGGGTTTTCAAGAAGCCCCTCTTATAGCTTGAGGGTTCTGGCCTTCCTAATTGGCCTATGGGTACATTCTTATCATTGTCTTTAAAATGACTAATGATGGTACTTCTGGGTGGGGGACAAGCAGAGTTCACGGTGTCTGGGCTCACCTTCCTCCCCGGTAGTCTTGGCGGATACAGGAGGTAGAATTGTGTCCCCCCAAAAGGATATCTTGAGATCCTCACCCCAAGTACCTGTAACTGTGACCTTATTTGGACTTAGGGTCTTTGCAGATGTGATCAAGTTAAGAGGAGGTCCTCCTGCAGTAGGGTGGCCCTAATCCACAGCCGGAGTCTTCATAAAGTGAGGGAAACTTGGACATACACAGAGGGGCACGGTGTGTCAAGACTCAGGGACAGACAGACACCGAGGGGAGAAGTCACGTGGTGACGGAAGCAGAGACTGGAATGATGTGTCTGCCAGCCCAGGAACGCCGAGGGCTGCCAGTGACCGCAGAATCTGGAGAGAGAACGGGCCCTGCTGGCACCTTGATTGCAGACCTCCAGCCCCCAGAAGTGGGAGAGAATAAATATCTGTTGTTTCAAGGCCCGCCGTTTTGTGGTCCTTTGTTGCCACAGCCCCAGGACTCGCCCACAGAGCATCTGAATCTGGAGCCCACACACACACACAGGTTCCCCATCTCAAAGCCCTGGGCTCTGATGAGACGGCTGCCAATCCCTGCCACTCTTCTCAGACTATTTCCATCCTGGGAGCAGCCAGCATTGCTTCCCTTCCAGCCCCAGAGCTGAAGCTACATCTGGAAACTCTTCTCACCCTTAATTGTTCTTAATGCTTTAACACACTGAGTGACTAATGTGCTCTAATTGGACAGCCCCGTCGCCGTCGCCGAGGGGGTGCTCTGACGACACCCTCCGCCACCCGCCCAGCCTCCTGGGTTGCTCACTCCCAGAGTTCAAAGGTCACCAACAAAAAATACTGGCCTGTTCTCCCATTTTTAAAAAGATGTCACACCAGTGCCAATAAGCGGTTTCATCCTTCAACCAACAAACATGAGGCAAAGAAAAGGAGAGCAAAAAACCAAAAGCAGATGGGACAGCATATCACCAGTGCCACCGAGGTTTGTGACACCTGTCTTGGACAGAAAGAAGGGTTCTTGGAGGCAAACCTGGCACTAGTGAATGTTAAAGAGGCTGGAAGATTCCAGCCACAGAGAAACAGGGTCCAGGCCTTCCCCACGCAATCAGAGGAAAGGAGAGGGGAGAGAGAGAAAGAGAGACAGAGAGAGAGAGATAGGGAGAGAATGAATATAAGGAGAGGGTTCCAGACTCTTCCCCCTTCCTCATGGGCGCATCCCCAGAACGTGTTCTAGTAGTAAATGTTCAGAAGGAAGGATTAAAGCTGACCTCAGCGCTCTCCCAAGTCTTCTTTTCCAAACACAGTTAGCAATAGAAGAGCAACCACAGGTATTTCTAGAAAGACTCATCTTTCCTTTCAAAAGCTGGCTCAAGCTAACGTCTTCAAATTAAAATATCAGGCATGAGAAGCAAATAAGATGCCTCTGCAAGAAGGGAGAAACACCAGCCTCATCGTTCAGGTGCGTATTACCTGTTCCACCCAGCAGCCACCGGGACTTCCTCATGCGTGGCAGGAATGTAATAACTGCAAGTGTCAGAGAAACATCCCATTAGCTTCTGGTGTAACTAGATAAAGTCACGCTCTCCCTCTCCCCACCACCGGGGAGACATTTACCTCGATGCTCTAGAAAGCTCTGTGTGCATTAATATTGCTGATGCGGGCAGGCTTTGCTACGGCTTGGCCCCCCGAGGGTGCCATGTGATGGATTCCAGTTTAACAGCTTTTAAAAACAAGCAGACAAGAGACGAGCGTGATGGATGGTGCAGGAAGCACGCTCATTCGGGAATGATTTATGGGAAGTCGCATGTTGCCGCTCAGGGGTCCATCCCCTAGGCTGGGAACTGGGGTAGACAGATGGGCTCTAATATCGTTGGGGGGGGACAACAGCCTAAAGTGCTAGCTGCACAGCCACGACACGCTCATGCCTGACCCAACACGCGTGGGGCAGCCCCCGCTTCGGCCACACGCTCTCCTCTGTACTTGAAAAAGTGCGACTGGCCCAGCCCAAAGCCATTCTTCTTGGGTGTGGACTTTCCCCTTCTCTCGCCCCTGCAGGTTTTAGGAGCACCCTCTGAGGGGCCAGAGGTCAGAGCAGAAGACTTTGTCCATCTCTCAGCTCCAGAACAAAGGTGCTCCCCCACCCCAAAAAACATCTGGAGAAGGAACAGCCAGCTGTGCCCTCTGCTCTGTCTGAGTGACCGTGACGCACAGCACCGAGGGTTGGAAGGAGTCAGACCGTCCAATGAGAGTGGCGACGGGGAGGGGAGAGAGAAAGGGGAGGGTCGCGGATAGAAGAGTGTGTGATGCCCACTGCGAGTTTCTGTTCTGGATACTGGCAGGCGGGTCCTGCCCCGTTGGTCTAGAGCACGCATCTGTCCCCGGCTTCTGCCACTGCACATAAGAGACAAATCTCATTTTGCAGCAGATAAATTTCCACCCATGTTTTTAATAAGGACTCAGAACTTACAGTAAAATCCAAATCAAATCCATATTTAAAGGTTGAGCCTCAGAATGGGATGTAATTTATGGGACCCTTTCCAAGGCAGAGGAAGGGAGCCAGGGATGGAACAATGTCTTGGGAGGAAACAGCTTCCTCCCGCGCCCTCCTCTGACCCCTTCCTGCCCCCACCTGACCCCAGGGCTCCATCGAGGATGCGTCTGCAGCGATGGGGAGTTACACTAGACAGTCCCACATGCCACAGGAGCTGGAACAGCCCGCTCACCAGAGCAGAAGCTCCTGTGTGCCCTTCTGTGCAGTTTCTCCATCACCGATCCCAGAGTACCCCTAGGGAGCACTTTCTCCAGGCAACCTTCCACTGCGAGAGGGCATGGAAGACGTATATATGCAGGGGCTCCATACGTGCCTGTGTTGGCGCCACTCCCCACCACCGTCATCCCCCAAACCTCCATCCCCCAGGTCGACTTGTCTCCAAAACGCCTGTTCCTGCTGCTGGTGATTAAGTCACGGATGAGGGGGCCCCTGGGGGAGAGAAACCAGATGGGATGCCTGCTGCCCCATGCCTCATTTTCTTTTCAGCCTCAGCTCTGGAAGCATGGGGGCACCTGGAGGGTGGGTTTGGCAGCCCCCTCTGAAGCCTGCATCTGGATCCCACTGAGGAGAGTGGGAGCACCGCCACTGGGTGGGAGGGTGTCTGCAGGGGCTCAGCAGCCGGCACGCCTGACCGCTGATCAATGTGCCTGGCCCTCTCCCTTCAGACCCACCACCCACCTGAAGGTGATCAGAAGGTGATACACAGGGCCCAGCTGCCTCTGCAGGCTTCAATGCTGCTCAGGGTGAACGGAACGTGAGGGTCTTCCCTTTGATGCTTCTCTCCCCTGGGCTTCACCCCACTGGGAGGGAGAAGACCCTTGATGCACATTCCCTAAGCATGCCTTCAGAAGCCACAAGGGGACAGAAAGGGCGTGTGTACCCAGAAGCCGCTCCGGGTGGAAAGGAGCTTGCGTAGCCACTCCTCTGAGCCCCAAATTCCCGGCCCTGCCATCGGGATCGGCCAGTCTAGTGCTTTCAGCTTCCACAACACCAAGGATTTACCTTTTGAGGAGAATGCTCGTTCTCAAACCCACAGAAAGGCGAGGCTGGGGCCTGCAACCTCCTTCAAGGAGGCAGCAAGGAGAAGTACCCTCCGAGGGATCACAGAGCTGATCCACAGTCACCTGCCCTCAGGATGTGGGCACCCTGCTGCCCTTCCCCCAGGGACAGAGCCAGGTGCACTTGCTCAGAACCAGGAGCCTGAGATTAAGGGGATGGTGCATGACCCTAGGGGTTATCTGGCTTACGCTGAGGTCAGCCCCAAATCATGTGTCCAGTGAGGGTGCTTCAGAGAGCTGGCAAGGCTGGTATCTCGGTGAGTGCAGTGACGAGTGACGAAGGGGCTGCAGAGGATGGCGCCCTGGCACTGGTTTTATGGCAACGCTGTGAGGAGCCCCAGAGAGGAAGCTTCAGAAGGTCCTGGGGGATTGAGACTTTCTGATCGGTCACGAGGACTTGCTCCTCTGTCCCAGTGTGATCTGGGGCGTATGTTCTTCCTTTCCGGGCTCTCTAAGTGGTCTCCAGTGGTTTAGGGAACGGAATGACAGCATGATTTCAGCGTAGAAGAGGGGTTGTTCAACATACTCATCTCCAACACGTCTCCAGACCCACACCTTTCTCATCCCAGGTCCACGGCACAGTCACCCTTCCCTGGGAGAAGGAGCATCCTCCTTGCTGGTCCCCCTGCTTCTGCTCTGACCTCCCTTCCCTGTTTGTCCCCCACCCAGAAGGCAACGTCATCTTCATACAACTCAAATCAGGTCATTCATCCCTTGCTCAGAGCCCTTCAATGGCTCCTACCATCCTTAAGACAAAATCCAAAATCCTTAACCCTGACCTAAAAGCTTCTGAACGTAGCCTGGTCACTCTCTACCTCACCTCCTTCCATGCCCTGCTCACCCACTCCACCCTGGCAGACCAGCCTTCCTGCTGCTTTTCCAATGTGCCTGTGTGTCACTGCCTCAGGGCCTTTGTATTTGCCACTCCCCCGCCTGGACCTCTGCCCTCAAGAGCTCTGCCAGGTGGCCTCCTTCAACCTCTCCTCACACCAGCACCCGGGGCCGCCCTGACTGCCTGCGTGCTCAGCAGCCTCCACGGTTCTCAATTACCCCTGCCCACCTCATTTTCTTCACAGCCGTGTCACTACCTGACGTTGCTCTAAATAAGCATCTGTTTACCCTCCACGTCCCCGCTAGAAGATAAACACTACGAGGGCAAGAACTTGGTGTGTCTCTACTGCATCTCCAGACCCACACCTGGGCTCGGCACCTGGAGGGGCTCAGGAATGGTTGGATGACTGAATGCAGACCAGTCAGTGGACCCACCAGCCCACTGAAGAAAAGGACTCAAATGCTCTGAGGCAGGAAGATAATCGATTTGCGTCACGAAAAGAACACAAGCAGTGCATTCCTGGAGATCCACCAGTGTCGTCTGTAGAATCTGATTCTATGGATTCTAAAATGGGCATCTTTTAAGGAGCATTAGAGAGACCAGCCTGTGTTCCGGTCTCTTTGCCCAGAATTCTTGTTGGTATCTTTCCGACTACGGGGTATGGGGGCTCTGGTCTTTCCTGCCCTGGATGACATGGACCCACCAGCTTTGCGCATTTTCTCAGCAGGGAGCGGGGCTGCACGGGTGTAATAACGAATTTTTCTGGTTTCTGTCCCTGGTACCTGAGAGGTAACCTCTAAAACCCATGGAATTCCTGAAAGATGGGAGCGCCTTTTGATATTCAAGTCCCTTCAGACCACAGCTGACTTTATGCTAACCAGGTGACTCAGGTACACCCTCAGATAGCTTCAAGGAAGGGGTACTGGTTAGAGGTTTGGTATTTTCACTTCCCACCTCAGGGGAGGGAAGAGTTGCTAAAGACTGAGTTCAACCACGTGGCCAATGACATAATAAGACCCCAGTAAAACTCTGGACACCCAAAGCTCGGGACCTTGGTGGTTGATACACACATGGATGTTCTGGGAGGGTGAGCTGCCCTAACTCTATCGGGAGAGGGCATGAGGCTCCAAGTCTGTCCGGCGCCCTCCCAGACCCCTCCTATGTGTACCTTTATAATAAAACTACTTGTAAGTATAGCACTTTCTTGAGCTCTGCAAGCTGTTCTAACAAATTTTCAAAACTGAGGGGGTTGTAGGAACCCTCGAATCTGTAGCCAGTGGTCCGAAGTGCAAGTGGCCCTGAGACTTGCAGCTGAAGTGGGGCAGTCTTGTGGGAGGACGGGCCCTAAGCCTCTGGGGTCTGCCAATAACTCTAGGTGGCGAGTGCCAGGGTTGAAGTACAGTCCAGCCACTGGAGGGGGGAACAGGGCAATCACCGAGTCCCCTCTAGAGCCAGATGAAGGCATCAGAGCCCATCACTGGTTACAGGGGAATGTGCACAGCAGGACACGGAACCGTGCAGGGGAGGGTCAGACCCCGACCTTGGCCTCTAGGCATTTTGTGCTGACACTGGACAATGGACACAACCCTGTCCACCTTCTTTCCTGGGATAACAACTTCACGGCCAGGCTGATGGATTTCAGCAGCCACTCCTTACAAAATCCCACCCAAGGCATTCCTGGGGATCTGCTGATTCTCCCTATCCTACTCCCTGAAGCCACAGAAGACACCACAATCAGCAAACCAGAGCCAGCAGAAGAAGGTCCCTGCAATTCCCTCGTGTAAAATAAAATCGCCGCATTAAGATGTTTTTCCACCACAAGTGCAAACTCCGAGGATGGGTGTGGTGGGCAGGTGGCGCCTTACCTGGTAGTGGAAGGTGAGGTCTGTTGTGCGGTAGCAAGGAGGCCCCCTGGGGTTCTTTCTGGGACTCTCTTGGGGTGGAGGGTTACTAGGGAAGGCGAGTACCAGCAGGAAAAGCTTCAGGATCTCAGAGACAGGCTTCCAACCTGAAGGAAAAGAAAAGAAAAAAGGTTAAATGCCTTTGGAGCAAACATCCGTTTTTTGATATGAAACAAACATTGGTGTTAATAAACAAGAGAAGAGAGAGCAGCTTCAAGGCCAGTTGGTTGCCACCAGGGATCACACCCCAGGGGAATAAGGGGAACCTTGTGGAAAACAAATCATTAGAACCCAACTGCTGCCTGGGGTGTGACGTCCTCTGCTGCTTGCCCAGCTCTCTTGCTGTGGAGCCCTGAGCCCTGCAATTCTTTGACTCCTCTGTGCTGGTCCCAAACCACCTTGTCTCATGCCCTCTCCTGCTCTTACTTCCCGCCTCACCCAGTTCAGATTCCAGGACCTATCCCTGCCACCACCACGGCAACTGCCTTGTCCCTCTCTTTTTAACAGATTCCTCAGGTGATTTCACTCTCCTGATGCATCCCTCCAAAGGTGTCCTACTTCACTGGGAGGAAACACCCAGATTTGCCTGCAAGCCGGGTCAATCCAGGTTTGGGGACTCTGAAGCGTATACGATTTAGGGGGCTTTCTAAGAAAATAAGACAAGATGGTGGATGCAAAAGTAAGATGCAGGGTCTTACACGGGGCCCATGGGTGCATAACTGCATGGTAAATCCTCCTCTACCCACAGGACCCTAAGCAGTCTGGCCTCCTGCTGCACCATTGGCCCCTCCTCCAACCATTCCCCACCCCCTGCAGCCCCTGGGCCTCCTGGCTGTCCCTCCACACTCAAGCACCTGCATCCCCCCTACATCAAGCCTTTGCACCAGCTGTTACACGGATAATTTCCCAGAAATTATCGAATCTGGTGTCACACAAATGCACTGTTTCCTGTGGTCTTTCTTTGCCCCTCCCCCACCCCGGAATGCCAGCGTCCTGCGGGCACTTGATCTGTTTTATTCAACTCCATCTCCAGGGCCTGGAACACGCCTGGCACATCATTGCAGCTCACTCAGTATTCGTCGAGTGAATAAATGAATGAATGAAAGAACCACCCCCCCCCTTTTATTCTCCTGTTTCACACTCTTAGGTTTACTTAGAAGAGCCTCCAGTGTCAGTCTCTAGAGGACGAATTCCCAGGAAACAGAAGGGAGCTGGTTGTTTCTGTTCATTTTGTTGGTGGTGTCCGGTTGGGTTTTGCAGGGGTAGGAGGCACCTGGGCCTTGAATTTTTTTTTTTTTTTTTTTTTTTTGCTTAATTTACTCTAACCGAGTGTGAGTGCCATCAGGCAAACAGGACACAAAACCATTTAGGGGATCCATTCTGCTCATCCTGCAGACTGGCTTTGGGCCAGGGTTGTGAGATCATGTTGTCCAGGGAATGGCTGAGCTCTGCCCCAACCCACCCCCAGTGGAAAGGCCCCCATTGGCACATCCCCAGAAATCTCACAACAGAGATTTTTTTAAATAATAAAGAAAAAATTACCAGTTTTTTTATTTTTCTAAAATCTGGTTACTTAAGGGAGCACTGCCCCATCCCAAATGGCAGGGCCAAACTCACAGAGCGCTGCCAACTGCAGAGACATGCCCGGGCACGTGTGCCTTTCCAGTGACCATCCATGCCATGCACAGAGCCAGGAGCTGGGCATGGGAGAGGCCAGGAACAGCCCTGAGCTCCACAGGCCACTTTTCAAGGGGAGAAACAAGTGTGTGATCTGATTCTCCTAGGTCAGTGGGCTAAATGCAATGAGAGGGCTGGCTGGGGGAGGGGCTGGGGGAGAAAGAGGGGCTCAGGCGGAAGTGGAGGGAGCCCAGGTAGAGGCGGCTCCAGGTGGCAACCCCAGTGGCGGGGCTAGAAGGCAGGTAGGCTGGCTTCTCTTACAACAAAACGCGTGATTCCCAGCAGCCGGCATAAAAGGCAAGGGCTGCTGTTCATTTTCTCCCAGACCCGCTGGAACAGGAGCCACGTAGGGCTGTGGGTGCTCCCCAGCCAGGCACCACCCCCCGTGTCCCCGGTACCCAAACCTGGCCAAGAAAGTGACAAAGGAAAGGGCGCAAAAATAGGGGGGACAGGCAGTAAGAATCCAAGGGATGCCCCCAAACTCCTCCAGTCCCCAGCACCCTGATCGTTATGGACGATCCCCAAATCCAGGCCACCTTCTCCAGGGGCAAATGTCTCCGCATCCCCCACCCACCTGGCGCCCTAACTCTGCCCCACATGCAGTGCCTGCCGAGAGCAGGGCCAGGGCCCGAGGCGGACCCCTCTCCCCGCTTCATTTGTTTTCCTCCACCCGAGCTGAATGGGAGATGATCTAATAGCTTGTCCCTGATTGCAGTGGCACATTTTCCCTCACTCCACAGTAGGAAACACCACCCATCACCCACAGAGCAGAAGCCAGGCCCGCAGTTTCAGGGACCACAGGGCTTACCCAGATGGGGTGCCCCAGCTCCCGGGATGCCAGGGGAAGGAACTGGTCCCATCCTGCCCACGGAGCCCAGCGTGGGTGGAGGCACAAGGCCAAGCAATGAAGTCGCCAGGATGCCTCTCTCAAGGCCCACAAGGTTGGCTCGGTTGATAAGGCAAAAAGAAAAGAGCAGAAGGCCAAGCCTGCCCAGGGCCAGGCTCAGGGTCAAGGCTATAGCCTGTCATCTCGGACTCTGGGCTCTGAGGCAAAAGGGTTGGCTAGGTCGCAGGAGCGATCTGCGTCTTCCTCATTCTCGGAATTATATTTCTTGCGCCCGACCACGTACCAAGCTCGGTGCCAGGCACCCGTGGTTCCAGGCTTTGCCAGAGCACACCCTGCGCAGGAGGCAGGCAGGGGCCTCCCACTGCTGCCCTGCAATCTGAGAGGCCTCCTCGCCCCTCCCACTGCAGGGAGGCAGGCAGAGGGGGAGGATTCTGCGGCCCCACCCCCACCGCTGCCCACACCCATTCCAGAACCCCAGGGTCACCAGGGCGCAAGGGCTCACTGTGGGCCAGGACTCTTCCCTGCTCCCCCTACCTGCTTCAGGATCCACACCCCTGGCATTAGTGGCGGGTGCCCTCAAAATAATTTGGGGATTGACAGAGGCTTACATCCCAGGAAGGCTGGAGATGTGATATACAGAAGGCCCTGGATCTGGAAAGTGCCAAGGGCGAGGGCAGGGAGCCTGGGCGGGAGGGAGGGCTGAGTCTCAGTGGGCATTAAAGAGCCCATTCCCACTGCCTGCTTCCCCACATCTCAGCTGGGAACTGAAGTCTCCCAGGCCTGTGGCCCAGTCTGACTACTCCAGCCCACGGCAGCTGCTGAGCCAGCCCGGCTCCCAGCTTTGCTCCCAAGGAGGCAGGAAGCTGGGGGCTGCCTTTTGTGCTCCGGCCCCAAAAGGCCTCCTGTTGGATTCTTGCCACTGGGGAGAGAAGACGGAAAAATTAACACCTGGGCTTTTAAAAGGTGTCTTCTGCAAAAAATAAGCCAACACAGAAAGGGGCACAGGCCCCAGCGGAGGCTCCTTCAAGAACAGACTTGCATGGATGACAAGGTCCTCTGGCCACCCTCAAACTCCAACCCTTCTGACGAGCAGTTACACAGCCAGGGACTGGGCAGTCAGCCCCTCCATTCCTCTCTGAGGGCCCCTGTCCTCTGCCCACCGTGCAGCTGGACTCTGTCCCGAGGGGCTGAGCAGAGGGGTCCAGGAGGAAGCGGGGAGGGGAGTGAGGAGGTGGGGAGAGACGAAGGGACTGGAGGAGGGAGGCAGGGGGGAGGGAAGGAGGGGGAGAACCTGGCTGAATCATCATCATCATCATCCCTGAAATAGGACTGAACGTAGTCCCACAAGGGCAGACCTGTGTTGATCTTTGCTCACCATGGCTCCTGGTACCTGGCCCAGTACTGCGCACAGTAGGTGCTCAGTCAGTAAGTGAACAATGACAAAGAAGGAGAGGAAGGCACATCCGGTTGACCAGTATGCAGGGGAGTAACGTTTCTCATTAAAATTCCCAGCCAACCTTAAAACCAACACATGGAATTAACTGTTCTTAATTTGGGTCTGTCAGCGGGATGGTCTCCGACTCCCAGAGGTAGAATGACCTTCACGTTCTACACAGCAAAGCCAGCAATCCGGGCCCACACAAGCCCCTCACACTCACAGCTTCTCTTGCAGAGAGAAGGCCCAGCAGCCAAGCAGATATTCTGGATTTGCTTCCAGATCTCTAAGAGAAAGGTGCACTTGGACTTTAGGGCCCACAGACAGGCTGGGACGACAACAGTCCTTTATAAAGTACAGGTCACCTGAGAATGTGTTTTTATTTACAGGACTTGGGTTGAGGCAACACAGAGAAGCAGAGACAGCCCATGAGCTAACATGGAGCCCTCCCTGTAGTGCCCTCCCTGGGTCCGCTGCCAGCACATGCGCACCGTTGTGGGTTGGGGTGGGGGTGGTGGTGCGGGGAGGCTCTTTAAGACAACAGCGCCTCCTCTGGGCATGTGCAGCCCTGCAAGTGCAGGTCTCGAATTCGGGATCCCTTCATCTCCTCCTTGGAACAAGGCACATAGTCGCTGCCCTCCATGACAGACTGGGTGACATTCCTGGAGACTCTGGGGCATTGGGGTGGAACAGTTTGGAGCATGTTCTCCTCCAGCCCCATCTCCGACATACTGTGTGACCCGGGACAAGCCAAATGAATGGCTCTGACCCTTTGCCCCATCGTATGAAGAGCCTACTGCGTGCAGACACAGACCCAGGAGCCGGAGGTTCCAAGAGGTGTGGTGTCTGGAATATCACCTGACCTGCTCCCCCCAGAGGCACAGGGATAATACATTCCGAAGGCTTTGCACTAAATCAGACGCATTTTCTCCTAATGCCTCAAGCAGTCAAATGACCTCTCAGGGCCCCTAGAGCCACAGGCCTCTTCATAAAGGTCAGCTGTGGACCCCAGGAGCCGCCTAAGGGGGGGCAGGATGGAGTATAGGGGACCCCATTGCTTACGGCAAAGGTTTTCCCAAAGGACTCTGAAATCTTCAGAAATCAAGTTTTGGGGAGTTTGTTGTACTTTGTTTGTTTTAATGAGGATACAAACATTGCCAGAGATGTGCCTGCATTCTTGTGCGGCTTCCCAGAGGGGCTCCAGAAATGGCATCAGCAGAATCCCAGAGGATTCAACATACATATCTTAGAAATGGGCTTTTCTTCCCACATCACACCTTTCTGCTGCATTTCATTGCAGAAAATGGAGCTTTTTAGTCCTCCAGTTCTGCCTGGCAGAAAGTAAAAGAAATTCAGAGTAATGGCACAGATTTTCCATAGAAACAGAGAATAGATTGGTGGTTACCAGAGGCAGGGGGTGGGGAGTGGGGGAAATGGTGAAGGTGGTCAGTAGGGACAAACTTCCAGTTATAATATGAATATGCTCTGGGGGTGTAATGCACGGCATGGTGACACTAGTTAACAGTGCTACAGATATGCTTTTGAAAGATGCTAAGAGCATATCTTAAAAGTTCTCATCACAAGAAAAAAAAAGTAACTATGTGAGGTGATGGATGTTAACCAGACTAATTAGGGTGATCATCTTGTAGTAAACACAAATATCAAATTATTGTGTTGTACATCTTACACAAATACAAAGTTATATATGTCAATTATATCTCAATAAAACTGGGAAAAAATTCAAAGTAATGGCAGGGATTCGGTTTTCGTTTTTAAAAACCATCCAAATTTCCAAACCAAACAGAGCTGCTTATCCTGCTAACTGTACCCATTCGTTAAAACGTGGAGTCCTCATTCATTTGCCTGCTTTGTAGTTCAGCAAGGCACTGTATTCCTTCCTTATTTTTCTCTGAAACCCGCTCCTCCCTGTATGCCAGCATCCCTTCTCCCATCTTCGCTCTTCAATCTCTCTCGAGGCATCTTTCAGAGATGCTGGCGGCGTTCCCCTCGATTTCTCATCACACCAATTCCTTCTCAGTCTGCTTCCCCCAAAACATGAGCTAATAACCAAAATCAGAGCTTAAAATGGGACTCAAGCTAAGAAAGCGAAACTTGCTATTTCTTTAACCAAGAGAAGAATGTGAAGCATCTCATTTCAGTAGTAAAGATTATAGGGGATATGTAATATTCTGAATAAATGAATCTCCTCCTCCCATTTTTAAACCACTCTTGTGAAACCAGCTTTGTTCCCGACTCCTCTCATGCCTTATGAATCCTGTCTCTGGCAAAAATAATTTGGGTTTTATTATTCTGGCATCTAGTGGGAGTCAGTGACAATTTTACTGTAGCTCTACTGGTGTTGCTGCTTCTTTTTTTAACACCAGTGTGTTTTAATAATAGTGTACCTTTAGGTATTGCTGAAATGTTACATTATTCAACGTATCCAACGGGAACGGGAAGGGCCTCATGTAATTTATGTGTCCTCGGCACTGTGCTTAAAGCTTGTGAAATGGAGGGGTGTCATTTGGGAAGCAATTTTCCGCAAGGTCAGGGAAAATTGGAGTGGCTGGAGACGGTGTGACCCGAGTGACAGCCGGGCTCAAGCTGGGGGCTCAGAACCCCTGACGTGAGGCCGGGACCAGTGGCCAAGGGACTCCGGGCCCCAAACCAGAAATATTCCCCAAATACAGGAGAACTCCAGTATACTGCTGGATTGCTAGGCTGCTTGGGTTTCGAGCAACTCTTGATGAGATGGCGTTGCCAAGCCATGATCCAAAGCGTTCTCAGGCTCTGCTGTCCATTTCCCTGCCTCCCTCGCCAAACCGGGGTTCCTATGTCTAGGAATCGATGACCGAAACCCCGGGATGGTTAACTGGGCCTGTTCCAGACACGTCAGGGGACTTCAGGTCATCTGGTTCCCGCATTCTGGCCCTTCCAGAAAGCACCATTCCTGCGCCGAACGTCCATCAAGTCCCTCCTGTGCTAGATGCTGGGGACACAGATAAGAAACGCCACACTGACCTGTACCCAAGGGGCTTGTGGTACAGAGGGACAGGTGACAATAAACCAAAAATCCCAGCAGAGGTGGGGTGAGGCCACAGATGGCAAGCTCCACAGGGCAGGCCTTAGTTTTGCTCAATGCCATGTTCCCGGCATCTAGAACAGTGCCTGGCACATAGGTGTTAAAGGAATATGTCTGAGTGACAGAATGAAGGAATAAAGTACCAGTGACAAGAGAGGTGGACAAAGGATGTGTGGAACCCTGAGCAGAGGCTCCTCACTCATGCTGTGAGGGTTTTCTTGCTCCCAGGTGCCAATCCTGGAGTGAGTCAGAGACTCGAGGGGAGAGGAGGAGACAGCAGGTGCAGAGCCAGGAAGGAAGAGCAGGCGAGATGTCTCCCAGGGATGCAAACAATGGGGCAGGAGGTGTGGGATTTGATGTACTGGAAGATGACACTGGCCAATAAGTCAGGAAGCAGATCATTATGCACCTTGAATGTCAGGCCAAGGACTTTAAAAGGCCACTTGAAGAATTTGAAGCCGGAAACGATGCAGATGCATGTCTTAGGAAGCTCACTCTCGTGCCAATGTGGACAGGATGGAGGGGGTAAAAACCAAGGCAGGAATCTTAATCAGGAGGCTGCCGCCAGGAATCAAGTGAGAAATTAAGATTTAAGATTTAGGAAAGGGCAGATGGAGAATTTGTGTGATGCACAGGACTGAGGGAAGGTTACACTGAGGGGGCTTCAGCTGGGTTGATAATGTAGTTTATAAGTTATTCTTTACACCTTTGTATATGTTAACAATTACGTTATACAATTTTTCCAGGCTTGTGGAATCGAGTTCAGATTTCGACATGTGTTCAAAGAGCCCCTGATATGTGTAGGGGGTGATACTTTGTAGATGGTTGGGTACTAGGGTCTAAGGCTTAGGAAACAGTCATCTGCTTTGGAGATTGTGGCAGCCCGCCTCCAAGGTGGCCCCTACAATTCTCACCTCCTGTCCCCTTATGTAGCCCCTGCCCACATCAGACCAGCGCTGGTCTGAGTAACCACTAGAACATGGCAGAAGTGATGGTGCATTGATTCTGAGATCAGGTCATACTTACTCTGGGGGAAGTTGGCCGCCATGTCATAAGGACACTCAAGCAGCCATAGGGAGAGATCCACATGTGAGGAACTGAGGCCTCCCACCAACAGCCAACATGCTGCAACCTCATGAAAGACTCTGAGCTAAAAGCACTCAGCTCAGCCACCTCCAGATTCCTGAACCCCAGAAACTATGAGCTAGTAAATGACTGTTGCTGGAAGCCACTACAATTCAGTGTAATCCATTACAGAGCAATAGATAACTAACGCAGGAATTACCAAAATATAAATATAACTGGTGGCTGAAGCCATGGGCATGGATAAGAACACCTCGTGAGAAGGAGGAATAGGAGTACAGACACCCCAGGAGTTTGTGGGAGAGAAAGGAGGAACAAGGAGAGACCCCAAAGAGAAGGAAGATGAGATTGCAAAATACCACAAAAGCCCAAGGAAGGAGGGCATTGGATGCTTCAAAGAGGTCCAGCAGGACTGGACTTCTAAGGGACCCAGTTGTCCTTCACCCCCCAGGTGAGACCTTCTCACTCACTGCTTCCTTGTGAGACTGCTGGCTCCATCCTGTCTCTCGTCCTCAAGTGGAAATCACATCTCTGATGAGAGGCCTTTCTCAACCACCAAAGCTAACATAGTCCCCACCCCAGTTCCCTGGTCACTCTCCTTGGTACTTGTTGCAAACTAATTATATTTTGATTTTTTTCTTTACTCAACCATGGTCTGCAAGAGCTGGGAAGTATGTTTTATTCACCACTGTAAATCCAGTACCTGACATGTAGTAGGTTCTTTATATTTGTTGGAGGAACAAATAATCGAATGAATGAACAAATGAATGGAAAGACTAAAACCCTGATTATCACCTAGTGGCCCAGGTTAACTGGTGGACAAACCATCCCTTCCCCCTTCACCCCTCCATTTCACCACACACTGCTATGGGTGGCGGGGCCCCTTGGCTGTGAAGGAAAACACAGCTGGATGGGGAAGGAGGTGAGGAAAGAGAGAAGACTCTGAAAGTAACCCTGATGGGCTCTTGGGGAAGAGTCTGGAGGAAGCCCAAGTGGCCGCCATACTTCCTCCAGGTATTCAACAAATCTGAAGAGCCTGTGCCACATCGAGCTATAGGTGATGGGAACCAAGGGTACATCCTATGTGGCCCCTTAGCAGTTCACAGTCTAGTGGGGAAGTGGGCAACCAGACAGGGGTGTCTAAGGGGTGAGGCTGGGAGGCTGAGTGTTCCCCACCTTGCCACCTCTACTTGGGAGACCCTGGGCAAGTCGCATAACCTCTCCTTCCTTCAGCAGCTCACCCATGAGGGGCTACTCAAACCACACAGGTGGTGATAGCACCACCTTTTGCCCATCACCTGCAAACACTGGGGCCTGGGCAGGAGCATAGGTGTGCACTGCCATGACTTAAACAGGAAATTATAATACACTCTGATGGATGCTACAGAGGGGGTGCACAGAGCACTGTGGACACAGGAAGGGTGGGAGTGGGCTGGGATGTGACTGGCTTTCTGAAGGAAGTAACAGCAGAGCCGAGCAGAAATAGTGGAGCAGAAATGTAGGAAGGAGGTCAGGGAGGAGAGCCTCACCAGCCAAGGTGAGGAGGCCTGAGCACAGGGCAGGTGGCAGGACAGACAGGGCTGCTGGGGGTTGAAGGTCCCAAACGGCTCACTGAAGAATTAGCCCAACCTGCCTGCAGGGGAGTCCTTCGGCCAGTGGCATGTATCAAAAAGACAGCCCCTCCAACAGACACACTTGGAGGGAACCCACCCCAGGATCACAGAACTGAAGGTCGGTGATTTTTTCATCAGAACTAAGGAGATGGACAGGCGCAAGGAGAGAGCCTGGAGCCGGCCATGTCAGCTCCATCTTCAGGCCATGTCTGTTCACAGAGAAGACTCTGTGATTTGGGTCCGGGATGAAGGGCAGCCCATTCCCCACAGTTAATCCTCACACTGCTTCCCTGGGTATTACCCACAGCCCACGCCCTTTCTTCTGCCCTCTTGCAGGCCAGAGACACCAGCTCAGGGATGCCCTCCTTGGGAGGGACAGGGACAGGGGAGTTCCCCCATCTAGAGAGCCTGATGGGAGGGGCCAGGAACACCAGCTATGAAGGAGTCCCTGGGAATGCAGGGCCTCAGGAGTCAAGGGAGTGGGGGATTCAGGGGCAAAGAGAGGTGTAGAGGCAGCTCAGAGGATGGAGATGTGGGAAGGGGAGAGGGTATGGGGGGGGCGGTGGCTGGCACAGGGCAAAAGGAGATGTGGGAGGAACGCAGGGGGCTGAGACATCTGGAGACTGGGTGCACTGGGTAGGGACAGGGGTGCAGGTAGATGGGTAGGGTTGCAGGGCGTGTAGACATGAGGGAGGGGACAGAGGAGGCAGGATGGAGTGCAGGGAGTGAGGGAGGGGCATGGCCGAGAGGGATGGGGAAGAGGGAAGGGGTGGGAGGAAGAGAGCTCGAAGGGCAGAAGGGGTAAGCAGGGGAGGGGCGAAGAAGGTGGGAACTAGGTGGAGGGAGTGGGGGAGAGCATGGCGGGCAGGGTAGGAGGAGACATCTGGGGTGGACGGGCTGGGGGCTGGGGGGTGGTGATGAGACTGTCCGCAGTTGCTCCCGCCCCACGCAGCTGGGCCCGGCAGATAGCGCAATGCCAGCAGCAATCAGAGGCTCTTTTTCACTTATCTCTGCGCTGCCTGGTATCTGCGTGGCGGAAACAGGGCATTTGGTTATAGGATTTTGATGTTGAACAGCTGACGTTTTCTCCAGACTGGCTTTACGTCACAAGTGGAGGGGGCTGAGATCTTAATAGGATTCTAAATTTTGGAAAGTGGAGAGGTAAGGAAAGGGCGGAATAAGGACTCCTAGGGTTCCCTCCTGAGGATGCCTCAGTGCCTGCATGAACTGGCATTTTGGGGTGCCGATGGGAGGGGCACTGGGGATCTCAGGGGGGTGTTGTGGCCTCTGGGTCATAAAAGCCAATGGGCCTGAGGGAAGACTCAGTCCTTGCTCTCACAGTGCAGGAACCGGAATCACTGCTTCCCCCAAGACCCCTTTCGGACCTGGGGTCCTTGGGATCCCCTGACCTGGCCCTGAGACCTCCATTCTGTTGTGCACTCACAGGTCTAGGGGTTTGCCCGAGCCCGACTGTGTCTCCTGGAAGGTTTTTCAAATGTTCCCCCTGTTGAGCCACACCTTCCTCCCTGGGCACAGGGAATGCAGTTCCAGCCTGAGCTTCAGGGAACTAACTTAAAATGGTAACATGCTTTAAAAATATATATCACTAGCTACCGTTAACCACATGACCTTTGTACAAACATTCCAAGAATTCCCCAAGGGCCCTGCTGTGGAATAATTTGGCCACTTGGAGAAAGTCGCCTGATCCTGGTATGGGTACTGGTCCTTGGCCACCCCCACCTCCCCTGAGCACAGGAGGCAAACAGGGGCAGATGTAGCAAGAGGGATTTGGGGCAGAAACAGTGAACCGAAGGATTCCTGGGCGGGACACAGCATTGAATCCCCACCCAGGGCGAGGTGTCACATATCCCTTTTCTTGACAACCCGGCACACATCGATGCCCACCTCTGAGCCTCCCACATATGGTCTCAGGTGTTCACAAGATTGTCACACGAATGCCAATGCCTATCTGCCCCGCCACAAGTCGGGAGTGCCTGCCACATAGGACAAGGACATCTTCCTGGGGGACCTGAGTGGGACGTGCATGGAGGTGGGGAATGAGCTGATGATTTTGCCTGGTGCTTTCCAGCCGAGGACCCTTCTCCTGGCTGGCTGTCCCTTTGCTGGCCCCTCTCAGCCAGGCCATTAGCCCAAAGGAGCTGGGTTCCCACAGGCCTGCATTGGTTGAGGCCGTCCTGAGAGTCTTGCTAAGGCTACAACTAAGTCCTGTGTTCACCTGCCTGCATCGCATCACCCCACCCAGGCACTTCGGTACCCCCTGCCGAAACAAGGAACTTTCTCAAGAGATGAGGAAGTTCCATATCTCAGTCTAGGAAATGGTTAAACAGGTGCGTACATTTGTCAAAACTGCTTGGTCTGTACTAAGACCTATAGATTTCATAGTATGTAAATTAGTCTCAAGTTTTTTAATTAAAAAATATGTCACCGCCTGGACTGACAGTAGATCCTGAGTTACACCCACTCTCTCAGGTCCCTGAGGCTTCGGAGCCTTTCGACTCACCAGAGTCAGCGACAGGAGCTAGATCAATACGCCTGGAAAGAAGCAATAATCAGTGTAATGATACTGTGGGTGTCCCATGCTTGGGGCTGAGAGACTTGCCCCAGGGGGCTTCTACCAGCAGTGGCAGGAGGGCCACAGCTGTCAGCACGCTGTCACCCAAAGCCTCAGTCTTTCCTCATCAGCTCTCTAGCCGTGAGAAGAAAGGGGGGAACATGACAACACGGGAAGTGTCCTCGCCTCAGACTCCACCCTGGCCACCTTGCACACCTGCAGCAGGGACCGGAATCCACGCCTGGCCTCCTCTGATGAGTCCCAGGTGGAGATGGACACACCACGCACAGGGCTGGGGGCATTGAGAGGTGGGGCAAACCCACAGCTGCCCCCTTTCCTTCGGGAGCACAGTGGCCACCTCATCACCACCGGGGATGCAGGACTGCAGAGGCCTCTCCTCTCCCTCTGGCAGCCACAGGGCCCTGGTCTCAGCCAGGCCTCCCTGGTGAAGCCGATGTGCAGGGGGGCTCAGGAGGGTCACAGTCAGAACAGCTGGTGCTGCTGAGGAGCAGACGAGAGCAGATGGGAGAGACGCTGGCTGGAGAAGCGAGGGCCACCACAACCTGCTTCCTCTCTCCCCATTTGCTTCCTTGGCAAGAAGCTGTCCTGCCTACCTCCTGCCCCACCTTCTGGATGTGAAACTTAGACCAAGGTCTGGCAGGGAGGAGGCCTCTCTGTGCAAGCCCAGGTCAACCCGGACCCTGCTATGGCCTTCAGTCTGCTCTCCCTGAGTGATCCTGGCCACGACATCTGTCTTCCTAGGACCTCACTTTCCTTCAGAGCTCCTTTGGGCAGCATTCTTACTACCCAGGAGATAAGTTTTAGCTCATGAGGAAAGGAAGACCTCTCCAGAGGCAGCATGGCTTGGTGAAACTAGGAGTATACATCAGAAAGAGGCTAAGGTCCCTGCAAATAATAAATGCTGGAGAGGTTGTGGAGAAAAGGGAATCCTCTTACACTGTTGGTGAGAATGTAAAATGGTGCAGCCACTATGGAAAACAGTATGTAGGTTCCTCAAAAAACTAAAAATAAAGTTGCCATATGATCCAGCAATCCCACTCCTGGGCATATATCCAGACAGAACTCTAATTCAAAAAGATACATGCACCCCTATGTTCACAGCAGCACAATTTACAGTAGACAAGACAAGGAAGCAACCTAAATGTCCATCAACAGATGAATGGATAAAGAAGATGTGGCATATATACACAATGGAATATTACTCAGCCATAAAAAAGAACAAAATAATGCCATTTGCAGCAACATGGATGGACCTAGAGATTATCATACTAAGCGAGGTAAGTCAGAAAGAGACAGACAAATACCATATGATATCACTTAAATGTGGAATCTAAAATATGATACAAATGAACATATCTACAAAACAGAAATAGACTCACGGACATAGAGAACAGACTTGTGCTTGCCAAGATGGAGGGAAGGGTGGGGAAGGGAAGGATTGGGAATTTGGGATTAGCAGATACAAACTATTATATATAGGAGGGGTAAACAACAAGGCCTAACTGTATAGCACAGGGAACTATAATCAATATCCTGTGATAAACCATAATGGAAAAGAATATGAAAAAGAATATATATATATATAAAACTGAATCACTTTGCTGTACAGCAGATATTAACACAACATTGTAAATCAACTATACTTCAATAAAATTTTAAAAAAAGAAGAGGTTAAGGTCCCTGGAAACATCAATTCCATTTGTCTACTCAACCATCTGTATATCTGCCATCCATCTCTCTGCCCATCCACTCATCCATCCATCCACAGAGTAACCCCAGCAAGGGGCAGAGAAGGCCCAGAACAGGGGCAGGGGCTGGAGGGCAGTGCTACAAGACTAAAATGTAGAGTAAGTACCTTAGAGTCTGGCCTTGGGAGTCAGATAAACTTGGATCAAAATCCTGGCTCCCTTGTCACTAACCTTTGTCAACCTCAGTTTGCTCACGTATAAATTAGGTAATAATAATTCTCTTATTGGGTTACTATAAAGAACAAATAAGATCATGTATACAGAATGCTTAATTTAGTTACTAGTCCATGGTAAGCACTAAATAAATAATGTGACTTTGCAGTTCTTCCTGCTAAAAAGGTGGATTCTCTTGTCCCAACCTCTGAATCTGGGCTCAACCATGTGAGTCTGGCCAATAGAATGAGGCAGAGGAGATGGTGAGCTATTTCCAAGCCGAGGCTAGAAGAAACCTTGTTTGTTTCCGCTTTTCTCTTGTGCCTCTGCTGTTGCTACGGTTGGGCCCCTAGTCTCAGAACAGGGATGAAAGATACATGAAGCAGGGCTGCCCCAGCTTGACCCAGCCTGGAGCAGAGCCACTGAGTCAATCTGCAGACCCACAGGGGAGCCTAGCCAAGATCAGCTGACCCCCCCCAACAGACCCAGGGACCTGTGAGCAATGAAATGATTCTTGTTTTAAGCAACTGACCTTGAAGGTAGTTTGTTATACAGCGGTAGCTAACTAATACACCTTTTCCCCTTTGATTTCTCTACCGCCTTCTCCTGTCTCTGTATCAAAGACATTATATAACTTCTAATTATGTCTCTCCTACAAAGCCAGAAAAGGAAAGACTTCTGCAAGCAGATCACGTGAAGCCTCAATTCCCTGCCTACAACCCCTGCTACCTCACTGGAAACAGGAAGTGACATTGCAGCTCACAGCTCAGGCAGAGGAATGACCATTGAGAGAAGTTCAGCAAGGTTGTCCGTGGCCTGGAAATGCAGACGCCAGTGAAAGGGATTTGTCTGTCTGTCTGTCTATCTGTCTACTTTGAAGTCGAGGTAACGCAATTTTCAGAATCTCCAGGGAGCTGGGCTCTCAGTGGCAGGGAAGAATAAGAATTTGTCGTGGAAACTGCTGCTCAGCGGAGATTAGGGCTGCAATGGAGGGTGCGTGGCTCTCTCCTGCAAGAGCATTAGGGATTCCACACGGCACGCTCACTGTAAATCACTTCCCATTTAGGCCCGCTGCTGAGGGGCCAAAGGTCGATTTTCCATGGTTATGACAACAAAAACTAAAATTGGGTCAAACCTGAAAGGTATTATCTTCCTCTGAGCTGCTAAGTGCACAACAGTAATGAGGTTGATTATGCAATATACCTTGGCCCATGCCAGTTGCTTGGAAGACAGATTAGCCAGGTAAGAGGGTGGCTCCGGCCACCCTACCATGCCTCCCCCTAAAGGTGGAAGGTCCTGGGCTCTTCATCTCGCTGACACCAGAAAACTCTCCGGCCACAGAGACTGGGTATCTAAAGTGCTCGGGAACCCTCCCAGCTACCAAAGAATAGGGGCATCCAATGGCTCCGGGGAACTAGAGCCCCTGGGGACAGGCCACTTTTGCTTCTGAGTCCCCTTCCACGCCGACCCCTCCTGGTCATCACCATCCACAGCCACGAGTTTGAACCCGTGAGAGCCCAGGGGCTGAGGATTTGCTCCAGCTCACCCCTCCCTCTATGGAATCCTAGCATTTATCTGTTGCAGACACAATGCCAATACCTTGAATTTGCATAACATGCCCTTCTCCTTATAAATTATTGATTCGTATTCCATGCGCGTGCACACACCCCGCCTGGAGCCCATCCTTCAAAGCCTCACTGTCAACAGGCTTCAAATTGGACCCATCGTCTCAGGTTATACAGTATTTATAAACTGACCTGTCCCATCACTTGGAGTTATTCTTAGAAACCACCCTGCCTCATCTCAAGAGAGAGGGAGAGGGAAAAGAGGGGAGACACTGAGAGTGAGAAGGTTTTCTTCCAGAACTGATTTTATTTTCTACTTACGTGACAGTTGTTATTAAAATGGTGGGTGGGGTGTGTTGGCAAAGCTGCGGACCTGCCAGTGTCACCTGGCCAGGGTGAAGTGGGCAGAGCCCGTGGGGAGGTCAGAAAATCTATGTCATCGCCCCCATTCACTGGCTGTGTGACAAGGCATGTCTCAGTGAGTCTCCATGGTGAGCCTCAGTGTCTTCATCTGCAAAATGGGGCTAATATAACCTGTGTAGAGGATAGGGAGAATGCAGCAAGACTGGCTACATGGAAGTTCTTTAAAAACATTAAACTCTATTCTAACACCTGCTGCAACATGGCTGAACCTTGAGGACAATAGGCTGAGTGAATACGCCAGCCACAAAAGGACAAACACTGTTTGATTCCACTTATTTGAGGCACCTAGAATAAGCAAATTCATAGAGATGGAAAGTGGGACGGTGGTTGCCAGGGGCTGGAGGAGGGGATGTGGGGAGTTAGCATTTGATGGGGAGAGAGTTTTATCTGGGGAAGATGAAGAAGTTCTGGAGATGATGTTGGTGATGGCTGCACAACAATGTGAATGTCTTTAATGTCACAGAACTGTACACTTAGAAATGGTTAAAGAGGTAACATTTATGTTATATATATTTTACCACAATGAGAAATTTTTTAAATGTTTGACTATTATAAAAATGCAAAGTGATGCTATAATGATTAACCTGTAGGCCCGATAAGAAAGTAATCTTTTATGAGCATTCTGTCTCACACATCCACCCTCAAAAATCAACACCTGTTTGGGCACTGGGGTCTCTGTTGCCCAAAGAGCTCAAATCCTGCTTCTGAACTGGAAAAAATGTGCTTCTGTTTCTTGCATTGCCTATTCCTGTCTTCCCCACGACTGCTTGTGCTCCTGAGCAGGGAACACAGACTGAGCAGGGAGGCCAGTCGTCCCGACTCCCTGTCCACTTGGGTCCAGGCAGGCTTTCAAGACAGAAGACACTGCCACCACCTTCCTGGCCAACCTCTCCTGAGGTTTCACGGTGATTCCTTTGAAAGCCCCTTCTTTTTTTTTTTTTAATTTTTATTGGACTATAGCTGCTTTACAATATTGTGTTCGTTTCTACTGTACAGCAAAGTGAATCAGCTATACATATACATATAACCCTTCTTTTTTGGATTTCCTTCCCATTTAGGTCACCACAGAGCACTAGTAGAGTTCCCTGTACTATACAGTAGGTTCTCACTAGTTATCTATTTTATATATAGTATCAATATTGTATATATGTCAATCTCAGTCTCCCAATTCATCCCACCCCGCCTTTAGTCAGAAAGAGAAAGAGATCATATATTAACGCATATATGTGGAATCTGAAAAAACTGGTATAGACGAGCTTATTTACAAAGCAGAAACAGAGACACACACATAGAGAACAAACGTATGAAAGTCCCTTCTGATAAGGGGCAAACAAACTAGTGCCCTTTGCCTAGAAGTGGGCAGAGGGCAGTGAGAGCATCTGTCAACCTCTGGGGCTGTCTGGTCCAACAGAAATATCATGTGAGCCTCCTGTATAAGCTTACATTTTCTAGTTGCCACATTTTCTAGTTTTAAAACAATTAGAAAGAAACAAGCAAAAGTGATTTTTATGATTTTTTAAATTTAACACAATCTCTAGCACAGGGAGATCAGCTCGGTGCTTTGTAAACCCCTAGAGGGGTGGGATAGGGAGGGTGGGAGGGAGACGCAAGAGAGAGGAGATATGGGGATGTATGTATATGTATGGCTGATTCACCTTGTTATAGAGCAATTATACTCTAATAAAGATATTAAAAAAAGAGAAAAAAAATAGTATCATTTCAACATCCATATAAAAATGATCCATGAGAAATTTTACCTTTTCTGTGCTGAGTCTTTGAGATCCAATGTGCATTTTCCATGTTCACAACATCTCAGCCCCAAACTACCCACAGTTCTGTGTCCAACAGCCCTGTGTGGTTGTGGCCGCCATATTGGATGGTGCCACTCAGGGCTTCCTCCATGTCCTACAGGCACACGACAGAAAAGTGGGACCCACTACGTTTGCAGTGGTCCATCAGGAAAATCTAACGAGAAGAAGCAGGGTCACCCGGTCCTGGGAGCTGACCAGCGGGAAAGACTGTCCTCTGCCTGGCTCCCACAAACTCCTCCACGGCCAACTGTCAGAATGCGAGCTCTCTGAAGGAAGGTGCTGGCCCTGTGGGATCAACAGGGGCTCCTGAGCCAGGACAGGGCACAAAACCCTTCATCCAGAGCTAGAATCCAGCAGAGCCCTGTGCTCACCTTGACCCCTCATGCCCACCCACCTTAGTGACTTCAGACAGGAAAGAGGAAAGGACACGTGTGTGGGTGCCTGGACCCCTCATCTTGAGCTCTTGAGTGCCCTCCCTCGACAGAGCTCCTAGGACTGGGGCCTGAGCAAGGTCATCAGCCCCTCAGGGGCTGCCTGCGTAAGTAAGTGCCCAGTCACTAAAGCTTTGATGTATGACGTGTACCCCAATCAGAACAGGTGGAGGAGGAAATGAGAGGGAAATATCCGTAACAGAGTCACTTACAGCCTATGTTTAAAAACCAAGGCTTCTCCATTGCCAAGTCAGAGGACAGCCATGGGAGAGGATTCCCTCATATCTAGTGTAGCTCACTTGCTACCTGCGTGGTGCATTTGGTTATGACACTGTGTGAGTTTCTGCTGCCATAAATGACCACAAACTGGGTGGCAAAACCCAACAGAAGTCTATCCTCTCACAGAGGAGGCCAGAAGTCCGAAGGCAACTTCACGGGGCTGAAATCAAGGTGTGGCAGGGCTGCACTCCCACCACAGGCTCTAGGGGGGAATCCATCGCCTGCTTTCTCCAGCTTCTGATGGCCTCAAGCGCTCCTTAGCTTTTGGCTGCATCTCTCCAGTCTCTGCCTCTTTTGTCACTCACAGGCCTTCTCTTCTGTTTGTGTCAAATCTCCCTCTACCCCCCTCTTGGAAGGACATCTGGAATTGCCTTTAGGGCCCACCTGGATAAAGAAGAATAATCTCCCCATCACAGGATCCTCAAATTAACCACACTGAGCAGTCTGGTTTTGTCATACAAAGTAAAAGTCATGGATTCTAGGGATTGGGACATGGGTATCTTTCAGGGGCCCATTATTCAGCCGACAACAGATACCATATGACACCAAAACCATATGTCAATAAACATATGCATGTAGGGATCAGGTTAGATTTGAGTAGATTGGATTAGATAGATTCATTCCCTGGTGACAAAGCTGGCCACGTGCCACAGGAAATCGTTCTTGGGGAGGTGCCAACTTAGCCTAGCTGGACTGAGGTGCCAACTTAGTCCTTAGCCAGCAAGGTGAAGGACCCCCCGGAGGGGCAGCTGCTGCTGACTGTCCCCACAGCCCAGGCCCTAAGACCAGGTGGGCAGAGAGGTCCATCGCTCCCTGGGGAGGGCCACCCCAAAGCTGTCTAAGTGGGGCACCACCAAAGTGCTCTGTCTCATCAGCCATCATCACCACTTCAGGTAAGGGTCTGCAGAAGACACCGCCCAGGCCCTGCCGTATTCCCTCACCCTTAACATATCAGTGGCCAACCTTCTACTTCCTAGGACCACTCCCAGTGTACCAACTCTTTATCAATCAGAGTCCAATCAGGAGGCAAAACCCCACATTCATTTTGCCTCAAAATTACAGGGGATGCTTCATATAAAGAATTATTAACTACCACAGGGAATTGAGATAAACGGGATTGGCTAGTGAGAGGGAAAGAGAACTCTAGAAACATGAGATCAGCAGATATGAGGATCTGCCATTACTCCTAGGTCTGAGCTAGAAGAGACTCCAAGGAAGGGGATCCCCCACTCTCACCCCCAGGCCGAGATCCAGACTTTGTGGAGAGGGCACAGCTATGTCCCCCTAAAGAACCGCCAGCCCCTGCCTGGGGCTGTGTCTGCCAGGGCCTGAAGGCCTGGAGTCCAGGCATTATGCTCCCTGAGCAGCCTCGAGAAGGAATGGCAGAGGTGAGTGTACACAGACCCCACCTCCTCCCCATGGTGAGACAGCCCTGGGGGGCATGTTCTCACTGGCCCCCAGAGTCCCAGTGGGATAGGCTCCAGTTGCCCTCAAGGCCGTGGGCTGCCTCTCTCCCTGTCCCACCCCCCACTCCCCTTCCTCCCCATCACTGCCTGTCTTTGACCACCTTATCTCAGGGTCTGATCCTGGGAGCCCCCAGACAGAGATACAGGCACTGTCAGAACACCAGGGAGGCACAGCCAGAAGCAGAGGTGGGCCAGCCTGGAGGTGTCTGGGACGAAGTGGACCCAAGAAGGTGGCTGAACGGGGCAGTGCTGGATTGCTCCGTCGAGTTTATGATGAGCATTTTGACAATGAAACTGATTTGTATCACTGTCATCCGCTAACTATTTACTAAAGGCTAGGAGAGGCGCTGGATGCTTTACCTGCACGTGTCATTGAACCCACACAACCAAGAGCTTCTGCTGTTGTCCCCATTTTATGGTGGAGGAAACCAAGGCTGAGAGCACATCCCAGCCAAGGCCGCACCATTAGCAAGAGACCGAGGGTGGACTGAAGCCCAGGGGCTCCCCATTCCTCGCTCTCATCCAAACCAAACACATGAATGCTTACAGTCGACTTCGTGAAGTTCTCAGGCTGTGGATGAAGATAACCAGAGGAAGCAGGCATTTGAGGGAAAAAAGAGAAACCCAGACGAGGAATGAGGAAATAGAGACCCCAAGTTCCTGCAGACCAAGAGTGACCCCAAGGTCTCCACTTGGAAGCTGCCTCTCCCCAGAGCGGAGCAGAAGCAGGAGGGAGGAAGCAGCAGGAAGGAGCCGGGGATGCCAGTTTCCTGCCCAGCTGGACTGTAGGACCCTTCTGAGGGCACGCAGAAGGGCTGAGGGCTCTCAGCTGTCACTTGGCTCCCACGATCACTAAATCACGAATCATGGCAACATTGGAGGACCTGCTGTGTGGCCATCTGTCATGGGGCACTGGGAAGCAGAGGCCCGCTGGGCAGGAAGCTGGCTTGAGTGACCTCCATGTCCTGGCCCATCCTTTGGTCCAAGTGCTGTCAAACTTCTCAAGCGGGGACCCAGGCAGCCCCACGTTCCGGCAGCACTGCCCCAGCCACAGAGCAATTGAGCCTGGTAAACAAAGACCGAATCCCGGACAGTGAGAGAAAGGCTATGTCGAGGGCGGCGGGGATGGAGGGGCTGCGCTGGACGTGCCCCTGGCTCCGTCCTGTTTGTCACAGGTTGGGAAGGTAGGGGTGGGGCAGGCGTGGCATCTGCCAGCTCAGCAAGTCCTGGCAGGACAGAAGCATGAGGTCACAGAGAAGTAGACCCGGAAGGGAGGGTGGAGGAGCACAGTGACCGTTCCCTATGAGGACCATTCTGGATGTTGCCCAGTGAAGGTCCCAGGATGGAGAGGATCTAGAGTCTCCAGGCTTCTCCACTAGCCACGTCATCACTTCACGGCAGTGAAGGGCTGAGCCTGTGACTGGCGTTCTGGGACAGCACTGGCTGTCAAGCGGCTGCCTGAGAAGATAAAGAAGCCCCCTGTGCCCCCAGAAAATGGTCAGCACCCTTTGGTGGAATCTGAGAGGCGGGAGAGCAGAGGAGCCTGGTCCTGAGCTCCTGGCCGTGTGGTGGGGGCCAGGGTGGGGCTGCAGCTCCAGAACCCCACCTCTGTGGAGCCAGGAGGAGGCAAGTGCCTGGGGAGCAGCCTGGGGTGTGTGGAGGTGACCTCTCTGCCCTGCCTGCTTCTCGCCCCACGTTTGGAGTCAGACGCTGTCACTTCCAGGCCCTCAGTTCTTATTTCAGACAGGCTGGCCCTATCAGATCCAGCCCTGCTGTCCGACCCTGGGAAGACCCCTTCTCGCAAGGTGCCCCTCAGACAACCCGGGCTGAGGGTGCAGGCGCTGGACCTTTCTAACCCCGCTGTTGTCAGAGCTCCAACACACACCCACACTGCCTGCCACTCACAGGACCTCCAGATGGGGAAGTGGCAGCTTCCTTCTGATGTCCTCGGGGGCCCCTCTCAGCAGCACCAGCCTGAGGAGGATGGGGCTCTGGCCTGGCAATCCTGACCCACACGTCACGTGGGCATGTTGGCAAAGGCCCGATCTCAGCCTTGGGGTGAGAGAGGGGACAGTCCGGCCAGCCACCCCTTGATTGTGCAGTCATTCCAGTGGTCAGAATGGATTCAGGGCAAACAGAAGCCCTGCCCCACTAGACCCAGGGGGAATGCCCCACCCCATGTCTCTGATGGCTGCACCACCCACACATGCGACTCAAGATTACAGTGTGCTCTAAATGGCTGCTTCTTACACAGCAAAGAGACCCCCCATGTTGAACCGTAATACACCATTGACTCCACGTCTGGGGTTCAGATGAGACCCTCTACTTGGGGCAAGCATCATCACTGCTTCTCATAAGTTGGCTGTATCCTGCAGCCCCTGGAGGAGATGTTCATGAATATCTTCAGTGCTAACAGGATCTTTCTAGAAGGTTCCAGAGACTTCTGTAACTGCCACTCCGCAAAGGGAAGGGGGAGGAATATCTTCTTTCCTTTACAGATGAGAAATGGGAGGCCTGGTGTCAGCACAGTCCCACAGAGCAGGCCAGGAACCCCCCCATCCCCCTGAAAGGCAGATTCTACCTGCTCCTGCCCCACCCACTCCCATCACGGCAATGGGACCAAGCAAGAAAGTCTCAAATTCCAGAGTTTTCCCACCAGGACACCCACCAAACAGCTTTGCTCTAGTTCTCCTCATCAAAGACCTCAGATGGGCCTGAGGAACCCTGGCTGCAGTTACCTTGGAAAAGGATCACGTCCCACCCAGATTTAAACCACGCGGCCAGAGCTTCATGGGACAGGCTTTCAAACTGGCTGGTAACAAGGATACTGGCAGACCTCAGAGGTTACAGTGAAGGCGGGGTGTGTGGATAAGAAGGGGGAGCTGGGGCTTCCCTGGTGGCGCAGTGGTTGAGAGTCCGCCTGCTGATGCAGGGGACGCGCGTTCGTGCCCCGGTCTGGGAGGATCCCACATGCCGCACAGCGGCTGGGCCCGTGAGCCATGGCCGCTGAGCCTGCGCGTCCGGAGCCTGTGCTCCGCAACGGGAGAGGCCTCAACAGCGAGAGGCCCGTGAACCGCAAAAAAAAAAAAAAAAAAAAAAAAAAAGGGGGAGCATGCGGGAGAACCTGGTAGACAGGGGCACTGCGGAGGGCAGACGTAATTAACCCCTAAGGGGACATTCCCGCAGCAACCTGGGAGGCTTCTGGGTTGGTGGTGGATTTTATCTGTCATTTACTCATTTTTGCTGGAAAGAGCTCCCACAGCCTGACCACTGGGGTCAATAATGAGAGTGTGTGGGGTGGCAAAAGGGGACCGCAGTGGGGTGATCACCCAGTGGGGCGGACAGGGGACATCACCACCAAGTCAGTGTCACTGGCTTGTCACACCCTTTCCTGGGTTGGGGCCCCTGACGGGGATTTGGGGGCATCCTGTGCTGGACCCAGACCTCCTCTGCTACCTCTCCATTGCGGGTCCTTTGGAACGGGATGGTCACCCTGCCCTGCACGGCCCCTCAGCCATCAGCTCCCTTTTTGTCATTCTCCTCAGCTCCCTCCTTTCTCTCTCTGCACCCTTGCCCCTCCCTGCTGTCACCCCACAGCAGCGCTCAGGGCCTCCCTGCTCTGGCTCTGCTGAAGCTGACTGGGGTTTTAATGACTCCACTGGGGTTGAGGCGGGCGCCCCTGCCGTGGCCTCCCAGGCCTGTCCTCCCTGCCAACCCATCCTCCCCACCAGCTCCGTCCTCCTCACCAGTCTGCTGCCGCGCAGCCCTTTGCCCCACTGCAGAGCACAGGGGCGCCCTGGGTGGCAGTCCCCACCCCGTGTCCCTCCACTTCTGCGATGCATGCCCAAGTCCTTGACTTTCCGTCAGCATCACAGACACAAAACTCAACATACCCCCGGATCAAAGGGCCCTCCTGTCCTTCCTACCACCTGCTCCGCCTGGCCCCACGCCCCTGGCAGACCCCAAGAGGCCATGCTCAGATTATGAGAATGTTTCTGTTCATTGCAACCCTGGTTCCTTGCCCCAACTGCCCTCGGGTCCCCAAGGGCATTGTGAGCAGCTAGGACCACCAAGACGCCTGACAGGGCATCGTCCCTGCCACACCATCCGCAGGAGTCCAGTGACCTGCCCCTTCCTTCCCCTCCAGGCCTGCATAATTCCATCATTCCATTCATCTCTCCAGCTCCTCTGGGAACTCTCAAGCCAGAATCCAAGGTTAGGGCCCAGGGGCTGGAAGCTCCAGGCAGTGCAGGTAGGATCCTGATCAGAAGCAGGGTCCCAGCCTGTGCTTCCACTGGCCCGTGGACTCTGGGCTGGCCACTCCATCCCTTTCTGAGCCTCAGTTTCCCAACTGTCAGGATGGGCCGGCACTAGGGAATCAGCAGAATCCCCTCCATCCTACTGTTGGGCACAAAAGCCTGAAAAAAAGGAGGCACTGCCAGGTATTTTCTAATAAGCATATATTATTTTTATAATTGGAGAAAAACAAACTTCATGACAGGAGTAAATTGCAGTGAAGGCCATAAAATTACCTCTGAGCCCCAAAGGGTAGCATGAATGGCCTCACACAGCTCAGAGAACAGCCAGAAGTCGGCCCTGATGGTCAGCCAGCCAAGTTTCCCCCAGCGGACAAAGCAGCAGAATTGCCTGGTATGGACAGAGGGACCACAGAAAAGTTGCTGAGCTCACCCTGCAGGCAGGATGTCCGTGGCCATACCACAGGTGGGCCAGCAGGCCTCCTGGGAGCTTGGCTCCCAACCCGGGCCAGCCAAGCCCCAGCCCTCACTATCCACAGTGCCCCACCTCCTACCCACTGCCTGTCTGGCAGGCATGCAGGACACCAGGAGGGGCGAGGAGCACAGCCGCTACTGGCAGCCAGCCACCCCACCCTCAATGACACGCTCATTTCTATGCACTGTCAGCCCCGCCAAATCCCATGACCTTGGCATTTGGGGGCCACGGGAGAAGGACGCGGTGCGTGCACAGCCCCTCCATCCAACACGTCAATTAACATTCCCTGTGCAAAAGTTGGGGCTGTAATTACAGCAAGTGATTAACAGGCCGAGGTAGCCTGTCTCAGAGGGAGAGATTAACAGCCGAGGTTGGGAGTGCCTGCGCTCACCTCAGAACCACCGGCGCGTCTTAAACAACAGGGGCCCCGGTGCCCTGGAAGCTGGTGATTAATGGAGGGGATGAGAGTGGGGACGTTTCCCTGGCACCCGTCACCGAGCTTTTTTCTCTTGGCGGTCACCGTGCTGGCCAGGTGCGGGAAAAGGGAGGGCAGCCAGGACTTGAGGCAGAGCACCCGAGCCCCAGGGGAGGCGCAGGCCTCGCTCTGCCTTCCCCAGGCTTCAGAGGACCCCGGGGCAGCTGCTTCTCCATGGCGGAGAGGCAGAGGAAGGCCAAGTCCACAGGGCCCACAAACATCAGACGACTCAGCCCCTTCATCAAACCACGTGGAATCCGTGGCCACCCCTCCCCTCCACCGCCCCAGGTAACACTCGGGCCTCCTCTAACAGGCAGACGCTCCTGCCAGGACGGTCGCCATCCCAGCAAGGGTGCCCAAGTCAAGCAGAACGTCTGCTCAGCTGGCCAAGGGAATGGAGGAGCCTGTGGCGGGGGGCACCTCCTAAGGATGAAGGGGAAAGGCGAGGGGGAAGACACTCCCGGCGAAATGGGTGTTTGCAGGTACGTGGATGTGCTGACACCCATGCAGGTGAAATAGCACACGGTGCGTGTGTGTGTGTGTACGTGTGTGTGGTGGGCTGACACAGTGCAACAGGTTACCTATTCTTTCAGGGTTAGACCACTTCCTGTCTCCATGTGAGATGCTGGGACACAGGTATTGAGGGACCAAGTCCTGCCCAAGAGGCTCTTGGTCTCACAGAGAAGATGGTCATGCCAACTTGATAAATACCCGAGGGCTCTGAGGATGAGGCCTGCATAGGCAGCCCACAGGCGTCACGGGTCTGACCTGTGGGACAGGGACAGGGGCAGGAAGGGCAAAGAGAGAGATGATCCCGAGATGAACCGTGAATTCAGCTGGGGATTTATCTGTCAGGTGACTGGTGCCAGGCACACATCACCACGGACATGGCCACCGCGGCCAGGCCCCGGTCCTCACCTGGACCCCAGTCCTCACGGTGAGACAGCACAGGCTGCTTGGGTTCACAGCCCAGTGCAGCCACATGCTAGCTGTGTGGCCTCGGGCTCTTCCTGGGCTTCAGTCCCTCTACTGTCCACGGGAATGACAGGAGCTCCCGCCTCTTAGAAGGACACAGCACACGTGTCAGCACCTCGCAAGCTCCCGTGGGGCCAGTGCCCAGAGTGGGTGTGTCCCTCGGTGTCTATCTGGGCACACACCCTAATGGACCTCTGGGTGGGTCTACCCTGACTTCCCCTCTTCGTCCAGTAACCTGATCACCCCTGCTATTGGCGAATCACTGCTTCCTCTATTCCAACCAAAACATCCTGCCCATCCTCATGGCACTGAGACTGGTCCACGGGTTCACCTGTGACCCCAGCCAGACCTCAGACAGTCCCTGGAGTTTTTACTTACTAAAGGGCAGTGGGGAGAGGCCCTCCACTCCCTGGAGTCGCTAGACCTACATGAAGGGCATCCAGACTTACTGAGGGCATGCCTCTTCCACCTCCAACCTGAACGGAGCAGGGAAGCTGTTGGGACGCAGCCAACATGCAGGGGCCCTCTCCCCCTGCTGAGTCCCCACATCCAGGCACCCGGGGGCCAGGCTCACTCCCGCACTCCCAATCACATGAGCAGCAGAGGCGGACATCTGAAACTTGCACCTGGGAGATTTGGGACAGGCACACACAACACACTGAGCAATCGCCCACGGATGACCATTCACACGCGTGGGCACCGCTAGCACCAGTGTGCGCAGAGCACCTCATGAGTCCCCACAGGGGTAGATTCCAGACCCGCCCCACTTCACGGCCCGGGAGGCCACCTTTGCACCGCCATACACATACTCCAGGTGCCCTGAACCAGCCAGGTCCAAGCTGCACCCTCTTCCTTCCGGAAACCCGGCTTCCACTGAGGTGCTTCCACTGAGGACTTAAACCAAGGCCTTCTCCCCTTGACCAGGACTAGCCTTGAGTCCACGGTTCCATGTGCCCACAGCCAAGAATATTTCCCCAGGACAACAGAGAGAGAGCTAGAGTGAGCTCTGGCCGGCCAGGAGTGTCAGCTGCTGCCGTGTCAGCCAGTATCCCGGGCAGGACAAACGCTCAACACAACAAATGAAGAAAAATGAACTATTTCCATTGCCGAAAACATTCCTATCCCCATAGGGTTTAAGATACAAAGTAAGAAGGGACAAGTTAGCCTGCCAAGCCTCTCCCCGGGCACCCCCTCCCTTCCCTCAGCTCCCTGCCTTCACTGGATGTCCGCTCACCCTTTCCCTGTGTGCATCTATCCTGCGCCGCCGAGTGCAAGGCCAGGAGGCTGCCCCTGGAGAGATGGCCTTGGGAGTGTGCAGTGGCAATGAGGCGGAAGAGAGTGCTGGTCAAACGTAAGGTGTGGGGACGTGTCAATGCACGCAAGACAGGCAGCCTGCGGTGGGCATTTAATAGAAATCATTCCTGAGGGACGCACCATCCTCACTCTGAACTTCAGGGAGGAATCTCAGCGCAGTGTAAACCTGCCTTTCCCTCTGGTGGCCGCCACTCTCCCCTCCAAGTTCCTGCAAGCGTGGAGGCTGGGCAGACAGATCTGAACATGGAGCCCCACCCATCTTCCCTCCTGTTCTAAGGGAACGCCACCTGAGGACCCACCCTTTCCACCTGGGTCCTGTCTGCAGCACTTCTAAGGTTTTTCCTGTGTGCCAGGAGCTGGATACAAATTAGTTTTCTGCCCCCACAAGCTTGTAATTCTGCCAAGGATGAGAGATGTTGAAACACAGAAGGCAGTAACCTGTTTTGGGAGTGACCAGTCCTTTGCCAGGACTCCCCTCCCCTGCCCCCAGGACCACTGTGAACCCCTGACCAAGGCTGGATGCACCATAGTGTCGCGCTGGGAACCACCGGGGCTGTGGCTGCCCCCTGCCACCCCCCAACCAGGGCCTCCATCAGCACCATGCCCCCAGGGGGCTTCTCAAGGAGGCAGAGGAGATGGGGCATTGCAGAGCAGTTTTCACTGCTACAGACAGAAGTTTGCAGGTACAGTGGTGTCTTGATTCCATCTGGTAAGGGTGGAGTAAGACGGAGCCACCAGGCAGTGCTGGATAATAGAAACACGACAGGCTTTGGGATCCAGAAGATGTGGTCTTGGGACTTGGTGCTGACCCTTCCAGAGGGACTTGGACCAGATCCCTTGATGTCCCTTGACCTTGCTTTCCCCATCTGTAAATGGAGGTACCATCCTCTCTTTATGGGTCTGTTGAGAGGATGAAATGAAGATGGCCCAGGAAGAGCTGCTTCATGAATATTCATGCCCAGGCCAGAGGAACCGCTAACTCAAGGCTCTGCTGGAGTCCCAAGTTGGAGGGCATCTACAGAGAGGGCCCGGGGACCTTATTCTCTGACTGGCAGAGATGACACGGCGGGGAGGAGGGGAATGCTCAGGTAACTTGGATGAGAAGTTTAGATCATCTAGATGGGGCCATGGACTCTGGACCATCCCAAAGCCCACTAGAACAACCATGTCCATCACCCGTGAAAGGATAAGCCAAGTGTGGTCCATCCACACGATAGAATATTATTTAGCCTTAAAAAGGAGTGAAGCACTGACACAGGTTACAACATGGATGAACCTTAAAAACTTACTAAGTGAAGTAATCCAGACACAAAAGGATAAATAATGTATGATTCCACTTGTATGACATCCCTAGAATAGGCAAATCCACAGAGACAGAAAGTAGAATAGAGGTTTACCAGGGGCTGGGGGAGGGGGAATGGGGAGTTATTGGTTAACAGGCAGAGTTTTACTTGGGGACGATGAAAAAGTTCTGGAAGTAGATAGTGGTGACGGTTGCACAACAGTGTGAATGTCCTTGATGCCACTGACCTGAACACTTAAAAATGGCTAAAATGATACATTTTACATCATATGTATTTTACTACAATGAATCTCAAAAAAGAGAAAGCAGCATGCTGGCCTCTCTAGGGAAGGAGGGGGGTGAGAAGGGGGGTGCAGGAGGGGTCCCCATTCTGCTGGCCAAGCACTCACTAAGTGCTTCAGTTAATGGGCAGAGAGGACCTGTTGTCAACACAGCCCTAACAACCGGCTTCGGGAGAGGGGCAGTGGAAACCCCGCCTGCCCACCCTGGCCTCTCACTGGCTCTAGAGAGGGAGAGTTGGGGAAAAAACTCACTGTGTTGCTGCACTGCTGGGAGTCATCTTTTTTGTAACATCAACAGTAACATCAGGAAATTTCCACTTCCAAAGACACGTTACCCTGCATCCAGCCTCCCCACCAGCAACTTCAGGAACCCCCTCTGCTGTTCTCAACTCCACACCACACTCCCTGCAAATGGCTGGACTTCTTGAAAGCAGCTGGCCTGAGGTCTGACCAGGAATCAATCCTCCGTGCGGACGGGAGGCCGCCAGAGAAGCCCGACAAACCTCCAATAATTACAAGGAGATAAGACCATTAGGTATAATTAAACAGTGTCCACAGGCAGACCACTCGGCTACAGCCTCTGTCCCCCCGCCCCCTCCTCCTTTTCCCCAAGACTGCAAAATAAATTATCCTGTGAAGTCAGCAGAGGTTGAGCTATGGAAACAATTAAACAGAAATTAAATCTAATTCATTTATACTCGAAGCACAAAGTGGATCATGTAGGTTTTTTTCTCTCTCTCCTCTTTTCGCCTTGGTGTTAGAGAGGACTATTATGGGAAATTAATCATGAAGCAAAGCAATGAAAGTGATCTATCACTCGCTAAAGTGCACTGACCGACTGTATAAAATCTATTATAGCAGCTGGAAAATGTAGAGGTAATGCTGTTTGGGAGAAGGGAGAGGACAGGGAAAGAGGGGGCTCCTAGCTGAGGTCCGAGTGATGGCCAGGCCAAGGACCCGCTTCCTCCAAGTCACATTGTGCTGGAAAGAGGTCTGCATCTGAGTCTCACTGGGCTTGTTCAAGGTGTCCCTGAGGCGGGCTCACACCCACAGAGGAGAAGTATGAGAAGGATTCCCCAAGGCCAGCGGGGCTTGGGCCCAGGGGTCAGAGGGAGAATCTGTGTGATTCTTACCATTTTCCTCAACATAGAAGGGTGGGGCTGCGAGGACAAGCCCTAGGAAGGAGCCCTGCAAGAATCAGCCAGGCCTCAGTGTCCCCATCTACAAACTGGGGGTGACGCAGCCTGCCATGCACCCCCCCAGAACCACGTGAGGACGAAATGAGCAAGTGGGCAGGAAAGTCTTCGGGAAGTATGGAGCGTGGAGATGCCGAGTGGCTGGCGCCAGGCCCAGCAAGCCATATTCCTGGTTTCCTGCTTTCAAGAGAAACAATTTCAAAAAATTGTTTTCCCATCGTGTGGGGGGTGGAGATGGCATACGTGGAACATTTCCTCCAAACGAAGCGGGGCCCAGGGCTGCTGGGGCAAAGAGCTCCAAAGCACTGGGAAGGAGGAGGCTGGCCCAGGGGAGGCATCATCTTCAGGATGCTGAGCCCGGGAACTGCTGGGAGAAGACCCGGGGCTGGTGGATCCCCTAAAGCCCTGGGGGCACCTAAACGGATGCTCAGGAGGTGAACGGGGGAGCTCAGGAGTTGGGGGGAAGGCTGAGCTTTGAACTCGGCATAAAAAAGGAAGAGACAAAGGCTGCCTCCACTCTGCTGCTCTCCTGAAGGGCAGACAGCCCTTTCGGCAGATGGGGCTGCCCCTGGGAGCCCACACACCCCACTGCTGCCCCAGGGCTCACTTGCCGAACCAAGGCCAGCTGCCATGCTCTCAGGCAGGTGCCAGGGGACGGCCAGAAGGGGAAAGCAAGGCAGGAGAGATGAGCCAGGTGATGGGTGAGAAAAGGCACGTCCAGCTGTCTCCTAAGCCCTCCCATTCAAGGATGGCCTTGACTTCACAGCCCAGCCCAGAGTCAGGCCCGAGTCTCCCAGGATATGCCTGAGGCAAGGCCCTCAGAGAACAGGCAGAGGGGCCATTCCCCTGGGGCTCGGCCCCTCCTCCTTCCCCCTCTGCCATTCCTGCACACCATGCCCTGTGCTAAGAATGGGGGTGGCCCTCTCTCTCCTGGATCGTCTTCCCTTTACCTCTCCTGTCTGCACTGCCACAATCATCTTGGGGTCTGTGCAGTAAAGGGTTAGCTTTGCCCCAAAAAAGGTTTGGCCCTTGCCTCTGGTTCCTGGGAAGTCACCTCTGAGCCCTTGGAAGGTTCTGACCAATAAGTGTCTTTGTTTACCTGGGGGTTTTGGGCAGCCAGATAGTCACACTATGCTGACAGTGTGATTTGGGAAGGGGGCCTGGGGCCGTGCTATATCAGTTTGACCTCTTGGGGGGCCACAGACAAAGGTCAGCCACGTGGGTGGTCAGTGATGTCTACGTGATCACCTCCCAATGAACACTCTGGACCCCAACGCTCAGGGGAGCAACCCTAGGTGGTGAGCACTGTCAAACATCGTTTTGAAAGGATTGAGGGCCATCCACATGGCTGCACTGGGAGAGGAACCTGGATATTCACCCCTGGTCTCGCCCCGGACGCTGCCCTGGGCGCCTCTTCCCACTGCTGACTTTTATTTATTTATTTATTTAGACATCTTTATCGGAGTATAATTGCTTTACAATGGTGTGTTAGTTTCTGCTGTATAACAAAGTGCATCAGCTATACATATACATATGTCCCCATATCTCCTCCCTTTTGTGTCTCCCTCCCACCCTCCCTATCCCACCCCTCTAGGTGGACACAAAGCACCGAGCTGATCTCCCTGTGCTATGCGGCTGCTTCCCACTAGCTATCTATTTTACGTTTGGTAGTGTGTATATGTCCATGCCACTCTCTCACTTCGTCCCAGCTTACCCTTCCCCCTCCCCGTGTCCTCACCACTGCTGATTTTTATTTGTGTCCTTTTCCTGTGATAGACTGTACTCGTAGGAGTGTAACGGCTTTGCTGAGTTCCTCCAGTGAATCACTGGACCTGGGGGTGGTCTCGGGGCCCTCTGAGCTGTAGTGGTTCACAAGGCATATTAGGAATCATCGTGTCCAACTCTACCCGTGCAGTTGAGGAAAATGAGACTGGGGTTAAGGGAGCTGTCCAAGGTCGTGTAGGGCCATGGGAAGTGGGCTGGGACCAGTGTCCCCTCCCTGGGACAGGGCCTTCCCCCTTCCAGCTTTCATCCCTATCTCCTTCCCCAAGGGAAGGCCTCACTGGGCAGTGTGTCAGCAGACTGAATGAGTGAGAGGGGGAAAAGGGGAGATGCGGGCACTAAGGCTGGTCCCCACTGGCCAGAGATGGCGAAGGAGCAGAGTGGCTGCCACGGCCTTCTGTCCCGAGGGTCGGCACTGGGGATGAGGAGAGTGTTGGGCCGAGATAGGGAGCAGCCTGGAGCCACAGCAAACCAGGCCGCCCTCCCCAGTGCACAGGCTGGGGCCCCGGGGGCAGGAGGCAGGGATGCTAATTAAAACCCCAGCACATGCTCCCAGGTGCAGACTCACACGCTCCACATTGCCCTCCCCACCGCTCAGACGCCAGCCCAGCAGCCAGCTTCCCTCTGCCCTGCCCAAAGCAAAGGGACGCAGGCCTGAGAGTGATTGATGTCCTCTGCCACTTCAGCCTGGCACCTGGGCCGGGAGGCATCCAGCGTCACAGCACCAAGAGGCCAGCACCTGCCCCTCAGCCTCGGGTGGCCAGGTGTGAGGGCGGGATTCATGTTGGGCTTCCCTCCAAGGCTGCAGGAAAGAGCATGGAGGGGCCTCTTCTAGACAGGGCTTCTACTTGATGCATCACTCTGTGTGGGAGGGGGGCCCCCCCAGGACCGGCCGCATGAGCTGCAGGCCTCAGAACAAAATGAAAATGTGAGGCCCTTGTTCACACTTCAGATAGCAACAGCAGAGCTTTAAATCAAGTCCCAGCCCTTCCGAGCCTGGGACCCTGCACAGCTTTCCAGGTGGCACAGGAGCCAAGCTGGTCCTGAGCCACAACTACTGAGCCCACGTGCCACAACTACTGAAACCCGTGCACCTAGAGCCCGCGCTCCACAGCAAAGAGAAGCCACCGCAGTGAGAAGCCCGTGCACCGCAAGGAGGAGTAGCCCCCGCTCGCCGCAACTAGAGAGCCTGCACGCCGCAACTAGAGAGGCTGCACACAGCAACGGAGACCCAACGCAGCCAAAAATTAATTAATTAATTAATCTTTTTAAAAAAGAAACGACACAGCAACTCAGTGCATGCACGCGCACACACACACGCTCAGAGCCTCCCTCTGACACTCGGGAGACACTAAGTCCATGTAAGAGTTGGCTGAAATGACAGCACAGCTGACGTCGAGGAGCAGCTGTCCCAGAGAGCGCCTAGAGGGCCAATTCCCCAAAAGATGAGCGAGCAGATGGGCTCAGCCCTCTGGCCCAGAACCTGAGGTCCCAGAGCTAGAAGGTGCCAGGAGACCAGCTAGTCTGACTCCCTCCATTAGCAGATGGGGAAGGAACTGAAGGCTAAGAGAGGCCAAAAAGCTGCCTGGACTTCCCTCCCCAGGAGGTTCTCAGTGGACAGTGGAGGTTCTGCACCAGGACCTTCCTCTCCTTGCAGGTCTGTATTACTAGCCCTGACCCATGTCTCAGTAAGAGCAAGGACCTCACAGTTGTGCCCTGTGCTCTGGTTCTGGAGACCGGCCTGGGGCAGGACATGCTCTTCTGCTTCCAAGACGCTCAGAAAGGGCATGCGGTTGTCCAGGGTGATGGAGCTGGGGAATGGCTGAGCTGGGCAGGGCCTTCCAAGCCTGTGCCCCCGACCCCTGGGGGATACCACATGCGAAAACAGAACTCATTGGCCTCCTGCACCAGAAGCTTAAAAACCATCTCCTAGGGGGAGGGGAGGAGGGACAAATTAGGAGCATGGGATTAACAGATAGGAACTACTGTTCATAAAATAGATAAGCAACAGGATTTACTATATAGCACAGGGAATTATATTCAATATCTTGTAACAACCTATAATGGAAAGTAATTTGCAAAAAAAATAACTGGATCACCATGCCATACACCTGAAACTAACGCAATACTGTAAATCAACTACGCTTCAATGAAATTTTTAAAAAAGAACAAAAAACCACCTCCCAGGTCCTTGAGAGCACTTGAGCGCTTGGAGCATAATAAAGAGTTCTGGGCGAGTGGACGTCAGTTCACGGCGTCATTTAATTGCAGCAATTACAGAACGTAAAAGGACTAAAACAGCCCCTGCCTCCAGCTCACATGAGGAAGTAGAGGCATGGGCACCCAACAGGCAGAGAACACGGATGCTGGAGCCCACTGTCCATGAGACCAGGCAGGAAAGTGCCTGACCTGGGACCTAAGACGTGAGGGGTGCTAGCGCCTGGAGCTCCTGGTCTGGTTCATCACACAAAAACATGAGCCCACCACGGCCAATGGCCGGAACTCCCAGCAGGGTGAGCCAGATCCCTCTGTTTCCCCCAGCACCTAGAACAGCACCAGGGACACAGTAGGTGCTCGGTAAATATTTGAAGACTTTAAGGAAAAATGTTGCTTTTCATTTCCCGCCATCATGGCCAAGCCGGAGGCTCTTCCTGAAGTACAGGACCAGGAAGAAAGCCAGCAAGTACCAGGACCAGGAACAGAAACAGGACTCTGTGGTCACAGAGGAAGAGAGAGCACAGGCACGTGTAAAATCTGCATAAATACAGAGAGATCCACGTTTATTTATGTTTTGGGGTAGCAGGACGATAGCTGAATTCTTTTCTTTCTGATGTTTGGTATTGTTCCATTTTTCTACAATAAGTATAATTTCTTAATAGGAAAAACAATGTAAGAATAAGGGCTTTATTCTTCATGCAGGTACCCTAAACTGGGATGGGGATAAAAGAGCTCCGTCGAGTCCGGGATGGGGGCGGGGTGACAGTAAGGCCTCCAGGACTGCAGGTCAGAGGGGCTGGGTTCCAGTTGTGGGGCCGTAATTCGGGATCTGTGAGCCCTGAGCAGGTAACTTCCCCTCTCTGTACCTCTGGTGCCAGGACTGTGTAATGAGCTAAGGCTAGAATCTTCATCCTGGAACCAGGAGGAGCAAATGGCTAGATAAAGGAAAGGCACGAGCAGAGGGTAGCGAGCAGCCTGCAGACGCTGGGACAAGCTCTTGAGGGTCCAGCACAGGAGGGGGTACCAGCGGGGGGCAGGAAGGGGGGCGGGCAAAGTGACAGGGAGGAAATAAGAAAAAAACACAGCCCATGGCAACGGGGTACACGGTGGTCTGTGTTTAATTAATGCCCAGACACCCCCTTCTCTGGAATCCACCCTCCCTCCTGCCCTGCGGGGCGGCCACGCCATAGACAATGCTGGTTCTCGGGCGCAGGGACCAGAGAGCTCCGGTGCAAGGTAGGGATGGTGGGGAGGAGGGCAGCAGCGTGGCTCCCTCACTCAGGAAGCTACTCCCCTTCTCCACTTGTGACCTCCCATGACCTGAGCCAGAGGGCTCCAGAGCAGCCTCCCACCATGCCTCCCACCTCTCCCCAAGTCACAGGCCTGGGGGCAGCGGTTTTGAGAGACTAATGAAGGGAGAAAATTCAGTCTCTGGATCTTCACCAGCGTTCTCCAGCAACCCTCGCAGTCTAATACATGGCTACTTTTTTGTTTGTTTGTTTTTAATTTAGGGAAGTTGAATTTCCTTTTCCTAGCCAGAAAGGACTCATATTATTTTTCTCTGAAGAACACTTTAGTACCAAATTGGATTTTTGTGTCAATTAAAAAATAACGTATAAAAACATTATGTTAAGTGAGAGAAGCCAGTCACATGATCCCATTTACATGAAAAATCCAGAACAGGCAAATCTGTAGAGACAGAAAGTGGATTCGTGATTGCCAGAGGCTGGGGGGAGGGGAGGATTGGAAGGCGACAGCTAAAGGGCATGGGGCTTTTTTAGGGGGGGACAAAGTGTTCTAAAATGGATTGCGGTGATGGTTGCACACCTCTGAATATACTCAAAACCGTTGAATGGTACGCTTGAAATGAGTGTGTTGTATGGTGTGTGAGTATATATCTCGTTAAAGCTGTTATCAAAAAGATTTTATTTTGAGATAGTCAAACTAACAAATGCAAAAGCAGCAGGTGCCCACTGCTGGTCTGGGTGACCAGCCTGCCTCTATCTCCACCTCTCACTGCCCATCTCTTGCTCTGTCACACAACCCTCAGGCAGGTCCCCCATCATGCCACGCGTTCTCCTTCGTCCCACCCTGGGCGTCTGTGCACCCCACATGTCCCACCCTCATACACACACACTCGTCCTTCTCCTAGCCATCCACCCTCCAGGAATGATCACCAGGACAGGTTGTGAGTTTTCCTAGGGGTGTCCACAGCCCCCTGTCCTCGCCCTGCTGAGCACTGGTCACTCACCCTGGAATTCCAGCTGTTGACTTAGCTGACTCCGCCAACCGCTAGTCAGCAGGCCCTTCAGGGCAGGGATCTGCCTCTGGGCTCACCGTCCCGTGTCCCAGCCTCACAGGGCTTTGTCCATGGCAGCAACTCAGACAAAAGCCACTGGACGAACAGAAAGGCTCCCAGTTCTCCCATCATCGACCTGCATTCGCAATTGTCAGGAATCTGTTTTATGTGATGTGATTTTAATTTGATATTATTTCAATAGGCTCTTCTATGAAATATATAATCAGCAAATTTGTCATTCTTGACAACAACGCAGTATTAACAGTTTAAATTCTTCCCACTGTTACTGCAGATATAAACATCCTTGCACAAGTAAGACTGGGCATTTTTAGCAACTTCTGTGCTCCGTGCTTCCTGAAATGGGATTACAGGATCGATGGGCATTATCCAGTTTATAATCCATTACATACTGGCAGAACCCACTGTTGAAAGGATGCCTTGAGCAATGAGTATTTTTATACAGTCCTACTGGGACTTGATATTTATATACTCTCAATTTACCTTTTTGCTAATATAAACAGGTAGATTATTTCAGGTCATTGAAAATTCTATATAGTTTAACCTTTAACTGTATAGCCTGACAAATTCCCATTCAGGGTGAAGTAGACATGCGGGTTTTTCGACAAAGTTACTGCTCCAGGACCTGGGAAGGGAGCCCTCCTATTACTCCCACCACGATTGGGGGGCCAATCTCAGCCACAGGGGGAGACAGGGATCAACTAAGGCCACAAGGGAGGGGAGGATCCGGAAACGCTCCTAAAAAGTGTGCATGCCTCCAAGGCTGGAAAATGGAGTTTAGGAGGCACTGGGTACCCCACAGGACTCCCAGTCTCCAGGTGTCTTTGCTCTCTGACGCCTGTCCTGAAAACTGCTCTGACTGCAGAGGCCCGGTGTAGTGAGGCCACGCTGAAGGCATCGCCGTGCCCCGAGTCCAAGAGTCGCTTCATCCTCAGAAACCACTCCTCAGTAGCTACAAGTCCGCAACCGTCTCCCGACACAGAAACTCTCCTGCTGACACCAGGGCCAGGAGCCCCATGGGGCCACCCCACCCCGTGGACTGAATGTGTGTGTCCCCCCACATTCAGTGAGATGGTATCTGGAGGTGGGGCCTTTGCAGGGTGAGTCAGTCATGAGGGTGGAGCCTTCATGATGGGATTAGTGCCCTTGAAAGAAAACACCCCAGAGAGATGGTCTCTGTCTCAGCTACTTGAGGACACGGTGAGGAGTCTACAGGCCAGGAAGAGAATCCTTTACGAGACACAGAGTCTGCCAGCACCTTGATCTCAGACTTTCCAGAACTGTGAGATAGAATGTTTGTTGTTTAAGCCACCGAGTCTATGGGATTCTTGTTCCAGCAGCAGGAGCTGACTGAGATACCCCCCTCCCCTGCCCCAGTTACCTTTTATCCATCTGCTCCCATCGACCATTTCCAGGTGTCCTATGATATCTCCTGTCATATTAAGGCAGTGTCGTCTTTAAGTAAAGTCCGGACACACACATGCACAAACACAGACTCCACCCCTAACCCCAGGGAGGTTATGGAGCTCACCTCAGGGATGTTGAATCTCATCTACAGTATAGAAGAGAATGTCATCATGTTAGTATTTATCCAAAAGAGAAAATACACTATGTAAAGAGTTTCTTGAGTGAAAGCTCTTTGGCTCTTGAGAAGGATCTCTGACAACCCATCCTCATGTGTCCAAATCCCACCTCCTCTCAGAAGCTATGTGAAATGCCAGCTTGCCCAGGAAACCCTCCCAGTTCGCCCCTGTACATGCTAGCCCTTATCGATGTCCTCCCTGGCATTCATCATTCTGTGTTTGAGTCTCATCTCTTTTATTAGACGTTGAGCTGCTTGAGGCCCAACTGCCTCTTACACATTTCTGCATCCCCACAGCCCCCAAAAGAGTGACTTGTAGAAGGCGCACAGTAAACATTTGAACCAGAAGTACAAATACTTGTATCTCCCACGTGATGAATTAATCAATTTCCAGACACAGAAATAAAAGATTATAATAGAAAGTTTAAATGTTTTATCCAGCAATTCCACAACTGGGTATATGCCCAAAAGAATCGAAAGTGGGATCTTGAGGAGATATTTGTACACCCAGGTTCATAGCAGAATTATTCGAAATCACCAAAAGGTGGAAGCAACCCAAGTGTCCATAGATACATGAATGGATAACCAAAATGTGGTCCATCCATACAATGGAATATTATTCAGTTTCAAAAGGGAATGAAATTCTGACACAGGCTACAACATGGATGGACCTTGAGGACATTATGCTGAGTTAAATAAGCCACTCACAAAAGGACAAATATTGCATGGTTTCACTTATATGAAATACCTAGAGTAGTCAAATTCATAGAGACAGAAAGTAGAATGGTGGTTGCCAGGAGCTGGGGAAGTGGGAATGGGGAGTTAGTGTTGAATGGGCAAAGAGTTTCCGTTTTGCAAAAGGAAAACGTGTTCTAGAGATGGATGGTAGTGATGGCTGCACAACAACGTGAATGTTCTTAGTGTCACTGAACTGGACACATAAAAATGGTTAAGATGGTAAATTTTGCGTTACATGTATTTTACCACAATTTTAAGTTGAAATGTTTCCAGTATGATAGGAATTAAACTTATCTAAATGTCACCAGGCACCACCAACCCCACTGGGGCTCTGCATGTTTGGGTGCCTGGAAATGGGTTGGGAGGAAAGAAAGATCATCCTGTGCTCACAGAGGCCCTGATGCTTCCATGACTTCTTAGTCAGCTCCGGCTTCTATAACAAAAATACCATAGACTGGGACATTTATTTCTCACGGTTTCTGGAGGCTGGAAGTCCAAGATGAAGGTGCTGGCAGATTCAGTATCTGGTGAGAGCACTCTTTCTGGTTCATAGATGTCCATCTTCTCCTGTGTCATCACATGGTGGTAGGAGCGAGGGAGCTCTCTGAGGTCTCTTTTACAAGGCACTAACCCCATTCGTGGGGGTTCCGCCCTTACTACCTAATCACTTCCCAAAGGCACTCACCTCCTCATACCATCACACTGGGGATTCATTTTAAAGACATGAATATTGGGAGGTTGCAAACATTCAGTCACAACATCACACTGAAAAGACCAAAGTTCTAGTCAATGAGTTTCTCTCTTCCAAGTTAAGTGTCCCCATGAGCTGATCAAAGAGAGGTGATCAAGAAATCCATTGGTTCATTCAACAGGAGTTACTGAGCCTGAGCCCTGAGCATTGGGCAAGCCCAGATGCCAGGAGTACAACCAGGGGTGGGACAGCTGTCTGCCCAATGAGAGAGAGAAAGACTGGCAAACACACAAATTTTTTTTTTTTTTGCGGTACGCAGGCCTCTCACTGTTGTGGCCTCTCCCGTTGCGGAGCACAGGCTCCGGGCGCGCAGGCTCAGCGGCCATGGTTCACGGGCCCAACCACTCTGCGGCATGTGGGATCTTCCCGGACTGGGGCACGAACCCGCATCCCCTGCATCAGCAGGCGGACTCTCAACCACTGCACCACCAGGGAAGCCCAAACACACAAATTAAATGCAACTTGATGAAATGCAAAACTAATCAAAGTCAAACCTTTCAAAGCTGCCAACATCAGGATATCCAGCATCCTGATATCTTACCTCCCACAGTTTCCGTGTCCTGAATCTCCTACTCCCCTTCTAGCCTCAGTGCCACCAAAATGAGTTGACATCACTAAGGGGTCGTGGGGTTTCACCTCCTCAGGGGGAGTAGGCATTGTCCTGGGAGATGAAAGGCTGGGATTTCAGTCCTGCACTTGTGACCACCTCATTGATTTTTCCTTCTGGGCCTCAGTTTCTCCACCGTTAAAACCAAAGTTGGGTTAAATGATCTCCAGGACCCCATTCTGTGATGGGAACCTTCCACTCTCCCACCAGGGAGGGAAGTCCAGGATTCTGGAGAGTTCTGAGTTAATAAAATAATTCTATTCCCCATTTGGAAAAAAAAATGAGTTTGACAGAAGGGTATTGCAGAGAGTGATGTTCAGGCAGGTTTACCAACACACGGCAGACAAACTGCAGGTTAGAGCTGGTTCCCTAGAACCAATGTTTACAAACAGTCTCAGCATTAACGTGGGCAAGCGGCTTCCTGTGCGTCTAACTCAGCCTCTCCTCCCCCCGCTCAGCTTGGTGGAGGCAGCAGAGCTCTGCTCCAGCCTTTCAGCGGTTTTAAAGAGGAGAAACAGCAGCAAGACAACGGCTTCTCTCTCCTGCCCAGCATGTCCTCCCTGGGGCTCCATTGCAAAGCAGTGTTCTTGAATATGCAGCAAGGCCCCCTCCCTGGGATGTCAGCTTCAAGTAGTGAAAGCTCTCCCCCCAACAATGTGCAGAACGCTGGGTCCAGGCCTGCTGCCCCCAGGAAGTGCTGAGTCTGGACTGAGCACAGGGCGTCGCATCTGGAAGCAAACGCCTCTGCTGGAGGAGCAATTGTAAAAGCAGCCCTGCTTTGTCTCGTGCCTTGAGAGGTAGAGAAGTCACCCCTCCCACAGAATCTCTCCAGGCACCACGAGCTCAGGACCGACACAGTCACATAACTGGATAACAAGGATTCTGGCATATAATTCACCATCGGATAAATGCCCATCGTGATGCTTAAAGAATGCTGTCTTCATGGCTTTAGCATGGAAAGGACCCTCCAGCACCTCCCAACCTTGCCAGTTGCCCCTGTAAATCAAGGTTTCTCAACCTCAGCACCACTGACAGGTGGGGCTGTCCTGGGCACAGTCAGGTGTTGAGCAGCATCTGTGGCCTCCACCCTCTAGATGCCAGAGCACCACCACTGCCCCCCAAGCTGTGACAAAGATGTCTCCAGACAATGCCAAACGTCCCCTGGGAGCAAAACCTCCCCTGGTTGACAAGGCTGCTGGAAATTAAAGGACCACAGGTACATCAGGTGGCAAGAATCTCTAGTCTGCCACAGACCAGGTGAGCCAGAAGGCAAAGACCTCCACATCACCCAGCAGGCCCCTCTACTGCGCTTACTTGGATTCACCAATGACTTTCCCAGCAAGGAAGAAAGCCCGCTGTCCTCACTTCCAAGAAAATGATTCCTATTCTTTCCAGAGGGGCTGTGCCCTGGCAATTTCAGTTTCATTTCTAACGACAGAGCTCTCTCTTACCCCCATTTCAACCCCAATGGGGAAGGACTATCTGTACCTCTGAAGCTCTCTCTAATCACAAACGTGTAAGTCAAATTGAAGTTTGTTTGTTTGTTTGTTTGTTTGCGGTACGCGGGCCTCTCACTGCTGTGGCCTCTCCCGTTGCGGAGCACAGGCTCCGGACGCACAGGCTCAGTGGCCATGGCTCACGGGCCTAGCCGCTCCGCGGCATGTGGGATTCTCCCAGACCGGGGCACGAACCCGTGTCCCCTGCATCGGCAGGCGGATTCCCAACCACTGCGCCACCAGGGAAGCCGCAAATTGAAGTTTTTACGCTCGTCAGGATCTCAACACCTGAAGGCACCTGGCTGGAATTCTCTGAGAAGTATATTGTAATATCACTCATCACCATCTATTTTTCTAAGCTTGGAGTTTTGTAATGGAAATCTCTTTTCTTGTCTGAGTATATACCCTATGTGTATAAATTTCAAGCCAAAAGGCATGGAAACTCATTTTTATTTAAAATTTTTACAAAATCTCTTGAGATAACTGGCAAAATGCTGGGGATGTCGCCCACCCAGGATGGAAATGGCTGACCTCCAGCCTGGTAGAAAAGCACAAGGAAAGTGGCTGGTTTCACCAGGACAAGCCAACTGCTGTACAAGGGTCCTCACGTCCCAACACCTCTTGCAGTCAGACTCAGCTTGAAGCCTGGCCTCCACGCAGGGATGCAGGGACCCACAGTCTCCCTGGTGTCTCTCAGCCACAGCCCAGGGGAAGGAGGTTGCCCCCCCACCAGTATTCACCCCCTTGCCCGGAAGTGACAGGCGTCACTTCCACTCACAGCCCACCAGGGAGAACTAGTCGCGTGACCCCCAGGAGCGCGAGGCCTGGGGAGTGTAGCCCTGCTGGGCGGCCTCCTTCAAGCAACAACTAGGCACAAAGAGGGGAGCCCAGCCCCACGGTGTTCAGCCAGCTGCCTCGGTCAGCGAGCCAGTGGGCAGCACTCACATGGCTCGGGAGGAGGCCGGCTCATCTATGAAACTGGACTGTGGCATTGAGCCAAGTGGCTTCCTTCCCAAAGGAGAGGTGACCCTAACTGTCGTCCATATTTTTTGTCACCTTTGTCAGAGTATTAAGTCCCAGGGAGGTAGGTGGGTGCTACTCCCACATCGACAGGCACTAACAGAAAGTGAGGGCAGGACAGCAGCCCACGTACCCAGCCAAGGAGTGGCCCCCAGCCCCACTACTGAAACGGGTCATAAAATAGGAAGCGCCTGATCTGCAGAGTTCAGAATGGTCAGAGCGGAGGACACTGAAATTGACAAATCAAAGGTGGGCGGGAGGTGGGGGTAGTTCTGTTCTGGCTAAACCATGTCCCAGTGACTGGACATGAAACGGACACTGGCTCTGAATTCTGTCACCCTGGTACATACAATTAAAAGATCAAGGGCGGCTTCCCTGGTGGCGCAGTGGTTGAGAGTCCGCCTGCCGATACAAGGGACACGGGTTTGTGCCCCGGTCCGGGAAGATCCCACATGCTGTGGAGCGGCTGGGCCCGTGAGCCATGGCCGCTGAGCCTGCGCGTCCGGAGCCTGTGCTCCGCAACAGGAGAGGCCACAACGGTGAGAGGCCCACGTACCACAAAAAAAGATCAGGGGCTTCCCTGGTGGCGCAGTGGTTGAGAATCTGCCTGCCAATGCAGGGGACACGGGTTCGAGCCCTGGTCTGGTAAGATCCCACATGCCGCGGAGCAACTAGGCCCATGAGCCACAACTACTGAGCCTGCGCGTCTGGAGCCTGTGCTCCGCAACATGAGAGGCCGCGACAGCAAGAGGCCCGCGCACCGCGATGAAGAGCGGCCCCCGCTCGCCGCAACTAGAGAAAGCCCACGCACAGAAACGAAGACCCAACACAGCCATAAATAAATAAATAAATAAAAGATCAGGGCGCAGATGAACCAGGCCTGCAGAGGGCCCTGTGCAGACAGGGACCCACCTCCCATCTTCCTCTGACACCTGTGTTGGTGAGAGAACCAGGCACTTGAGAAGGTGTGAAACAAAACCACTGTGTGACACCAGCCAGCCCCTCCTGCTCTTAGCACTGCGGCCAGCAAGGCTGAGGACTGCGAGGGGCTGGGACACAGAAGGACCTCACAGGTGGCAGACCCACAGAGCACCTGCCAGCCCCTCCACACCAGTGGCCAATCCCAAGGTCAGGTATCGCCATCCTGAGCCCACCCTCTCCTCTCCTCTCCTCTCCTGGCGGGATAACCACTCTCTGAACCCCTCACTCTCAGCTGTTTCTGTGCACAGGATTATCTCTCTTCTGCACCGGGGGACCCCGAAAGCATGCACAAACTCCTGTCTGCCAGGATCATCCAGCCAGCTTGCTGGTAACTATGCTCTTCTTTTCCTTGTCTTTCTTTTTTTTTTTTAACCAATTGCCCTTCTGGGAGAGAGAAGAAAAGCCAGATCTTTTGGAAATACCATCCTGCCGTTGCATGTATAAAATCCATCAGTTCTGAAATCACAGTGCTGGAAAAGAAGCTGGAGGGAGGGCCGCCCCGCAGCTGTGCCTGGAGTTCTGTGCTGGGCACTAGTTTTGCTTGTTATCCTCTCCACCCGCCTCCCCCTCCCTCCAGCCCGGTCTCTCGCGCATCTATTTTTGTGGTTGATCAGTGTGCCTCTGTTTCCCAACCAAGGGCTTACGTATGTGTATTTCTATACATTATTCCCTCCCTGGAGGCTTCTGAGCCATGCAAATGGCACCTTATGCAAATCAAAGACTCCTCCATCTGCTTCCGATATTCCCCACTTCCCCTTAATAACCTGTTTTAGGGGATGCGGTACATGCAGCAGATGATACAACTTTATTTTTGTAAACCCAGTTGGTCCTGGAGTGCTGGCAGCCACAATAATAGAAGAGTGCGCCTGTTACTGCCTCTCACTGAGTCTGCTGTTAGGCAGCACCTCATTAAAACAAGCCGGGAGGGGCTCCAAGAAGAGGGGAGAGGGCACAGCGGGGTCCCAGCGGAGCAGAGTGGAACACGGAATCCTGGCCTCTCCCTCTTTCTGCTTGGTCAGTGTTTGCCGTGGGTCAAATTGTGTCCCCCCCAAAATATATGATGAAGCCCCTACACCTGGTACCTCTCAATGTGACCTTATTTGAAAACAGGGTCTTTGTAGATATAATAAGATGTAAGTTAAGATGAGGTCATAATTGGAGTAGGGCATTTAATCCAATATCATGGGTGTCCTTACAAGAAGAGAGAGAACAGAGACAGGGAGAAGGCCATGTGACGATGGAGGCAGAGGCTGGAGTGATGCAGCTACAAGCCGAGAAACACCGAGGGCTGCTGGCAACCACCAGAAACCAGAAGAGGCCAGGAAAGATTCTCCCCTAGAGGTTTCAGGGGAGCGGGGCCCTGCAGACACCTCCCCATCACAGCCCCTCCAAGGGCCTCTCCTTCCCACCTGCGACTTCATAGGTGTTGGGGTAACTGGGGTGGTGTTTATTTTCCTTGCCCATTGTGCCCCCAGCCCCTGCTTCAGGGCCTCGGGGTAGATGCTCAAAAACTACCTGGCAGAATGAAGGTAGGAGGGCTAAGTAACTGCCCCCAGGTAGCACAGTGAGCAGGTGCAGATGGGACAGGAAAACATCACTCGGAGTCAACTCCAAACCGTTTCTTTTAAGACCTCTCTTAGTGCCCAAAGGATACTCTTGCCATCAAAAACTCACTCTCACCCCAGTGAAGGGTACCTAGGATTCTGTGCACTGATTTTTCAATTTCCTGCAAGTCTACAGTTATTTCCAAAAACAAGTTAGGGGAAAAAAAAGATCATTTTCTTTTTGTTTGACAAGATGCTGCAAAGCCCAACAAGGGCTTACCCCTCTCCCCCCTCCCACCCCCCGTACATCACCTGGCTCACAGGTGGGCTTGAGGTCTGACAGTTAAGAAGCAAAGTCTGACTTCCAGTAAGAGGTAAAGAGAGGCATTCAGAGAAAAGTTGTCACTTAGAACCTAAGTTTTTCAAACACCCATGGAACCAGTTCTGTGGCTCCCAGGAGAGAGGGGTACTGGGGGCCAGGAGTGCCTAGTGGGATTCAGACAAAGAAGGGAGGGACCTAGAGTGGGGGTGAGGCAGCTGGCCACCGGCGAGGTGCCCAATGCAGGAGCTGGCCAGTCCTGAAGGGCAGAGGTGGCCCGTGTAATCGGGAAGGCATGTGGAAGCAGCTGGCCGCAGACCCCGGTAGCAGATGCAAGTCTGTGCAAGAGGAGGGACCTTCTAAAGGAGATGATGGCCTAGACGTACACACATGTCATGGGAGGTGATGCCAGGGAACGTCTGGGGCGTTACCAGTCAAGGGAGCTCCAAGCGAGCTGGAGGAAGGAAGGAGAAAAGGAAGAAGAGCCTTTCATTCTCCAAAGGGAGGAAGATGGGCCTGAAAGCTTCTGGGTGTCCCTGGAAGCTCCAGAACAGGTCAGCAAATCAAGGTTAGGGGCCACACCCAGCTCGCCACCTGTTTTATAAACAAAGTTATTGGAACACAGTCACATTCATTCACTTACATATTATCTAAGGTGGCTTTCACGCTGACAGCCAAGTTAAGTTGTTGTGACAGAGACCGTCTGGCCCTAAAATACTGACTACCTGGCCAATGACAGAACAAGTTTGCAGAGCCCTGCTCCAGAGCATTTCAACTCTATGAGAGCTGGTTTGCACTTACACAAAGCCTGGATGGGGGGATTTTTAATGGGATGCAAAGACAAAAATGCACCCCACCATGGAGAGAGGACCCACCAGCAGTGTTCTCCTCTTACCTGCCCTGGAGGAAAACCTCATTTCTGGCAAAGCAAAGGCACTCTGTGACCTTTGGAGAGGCCAAGCTAGGGTCAGGCACCTGCACTGTTACCTGGAAGTAAACTGTGTTTTCAGAGAAGGGAACATGCTGTGAAGTGGTAGAGTATTTCTGATGTGATTCAGGACAGGAAGCCCAAACTAAGAGAATTCCAGAATAAAGATAAAAACCCAAGTGGCCAGAACATTTTTAGGACAAAAATCAAACCTAGGGAGAAACTTTCATCTACAATTCATTGTCCAGCCAGCTCACAAGGGTGACTGGTTCACACCCAGCCAGGGGGCCCTGTTCTGAGGGCTTCTTGGCCCTGGAGTCCAATGGCCCCATCCACTGAGCCTGCCTAGATCCGTTGTCTGAATCCCACATCATCCTCCTGCCCACACGCACCCAACCTCCCCCGAACCCGGGCATCTGCAAGGGTCCAGGCATCCCAGGCCTCTGGGCCTCCGCCCTCTGGTCTTGCGCATCTGGGAGGCCAGCAGCCCTTCCTGCCATGGAGAGTTGCAATGAATCTTTGCATGTGTGTTTCAGGGATGGTGAGGGGGTGACTTACTGAAAATGCCGTGTTCCTCACCCTCTCTCATCGCCTTGGCCCTCGGTCCTCTCTGTGAATAAACACCTGCCAGCCCCCCACGAGCGTATGAGATGCATATGGGCCAGAATCTTGCCATCTCTATCTTCGTGCTTCAGCCCATGCCCAGTGATTGCTCACCTGGGGCTCAGTTGACAGTCTTTTATTTTGAGGTTGTGATGAAATCCGTCCATGAAATTCAGCACCAAGAGGCAAGCCAGCCCTACAAGCCAGACCAGGAGAAACCAGGGCGGGTGGTGGTCTGCCCCCAGTTCATTCACTCACTCTACCCTTGGGTGCTGGCCCGTGTAGGCCCTGGGGCTTCAGAGACAATGAGACTCTGTCCCAGCCCTCAGGGTGTCCACAGCAGGGCTGGGGGAACCGTGATAAAGCCCATATGGATCATCATTACAGAACCATAAGGCGTGTGCAGAGTGCTGAAGGAGCACAGATGATGGACCTCCGGGAGCTCGGGGGGCAGCTCCTCCAAGGGCGTGTGCATTTTAAGAGGGTCTGTTTTCAGCGGTGGACCCTAAGCAGCTTGGGGTTGGTGGTGCCTGCTTGTGCCCCCCAAGCTCTCTTGGAGCGTTGCCCCTGCAGTCCAGGGGCTCCACCAGACTGAGGACTTGGCCGGTTCTGGCAGTGAAGAAAAGAGAACAGCAGGCTCCCTCCTGGAAGGTGCAGCACAGAGAAACATCGGTGTCGTTGCGAAGTCCCCAGACCCTACCTCTCAGTCCCCGCACAGACTGCACCTGCATTCAGGGGAAGGGCTCCTGCTGCAAGCCCACCCTTCCCCGCGGCCTCTGATCGCAGCCCTGCAAGGAGGTCCCAGGTGGGGTGAGGAGGTCGCAGTACTCAGAGGGTGGCCCAGGCCGGCAGGTGGGGCCCAGGAAGCTGGCAGCTGCCATGCTCCTCCAGCTCTAGCATCCTCGTCATCTAAGGCAGCTTCACTTTTAAGCAACCAGTGAAGGACAAGTACCTTGTAAATTTAGAACGCGTGATGGCTGGTAGCTTTTGGTATTCATCTTAGTGCATGGGTAGGGGGAGGAGACAGAAAGATCCACTCATGGCCGCACCATCACATCCCAGCCCACGGAGGTGCTTGCAGAAGGGAAACTCTTTCCCAAAAGGAAAAAGGTAGCAGACACTCTGAGGTCGGGTCCCAATCCCCAGCCCAAGAGCTGCTCCCTTCACCACTATTCCCAACAGTATGTCCCCACCCAGGGCGCCTTGGCCCCCACCTCTGGGCTCCCCTTCCCTTTCTCACATTTGCCTAAAAATAGAGCCTCTTTTGGCAGCAAATACACCCAGTTTCCCCAGAACATAAGCTTCCTGGGAATCTAGACAAGGGAATAGCTCTACCTCTCATGGAGCGCAGATGGATTCCTGAAAGTTTGTGTCAAACCAATTTTTGTAAATCCAATCATGTTCACAGTGATTCACCTCCATCTCAGAAACACTTCTCTCCTGGCCAGCTCGCCGATCAGCTCCCTCCACACACACAGACATGCTCACCAGCAATGGGCTCGAGCAAACACCAATTCAAGAGGGGGCTGCAGCCAGAGAGGGTCCTCTTGTGATCTGAACACTCATGCCTCGATTTTGCTGTGTCAGGGCTCAGGTTTCCAGGAAGCGGGGCAGACGGCACAGCGCTCTCCTCAGCGTTTCTTTAGCCCTCATCTGATTTCTTGTACGGAGGTATCACCAGAAGCACCCTCACACCTCTCACCTGCTTTGCCAGGACATCACAAGGTGTCCTCTGCTGTGTGATAGATCTGCATGAGAACTGCACAGGAGTGGGGGAGGGAGGGGGAGAGGTAGACTCAGTTTCCCTGTGGTAACATCCACCACATGATGGCCCTAAAGGCAGGCTGGGGTGGCCGGCAGCAAAGCCAGCCTGGACCGTGCAGAGCCCTTGGCCAGCACAGAGTGGGTGAGGCAGGGGTCAGCACGAGCAGACCTGCAGTGTGGGAAGACGCCTCTCTGCAGGACAGAAGCATCAAGGCTGCAGGCAGGAAAGCTGACGATGGTGCTGGTGGCCGAGGAGATGAACAGAAGTGGACAGATCCAAGGTCCAAGGTCAGTGGACTGGGCAGAAGACTACATTTGGGAGGTCAGAGGAGAGGGAGGTGACAGAGGCCAGTGACAGAGGCCCACGCCTTCAAAGTAGGGAGCCTCCCTCTGCTCCTGCAGCCGCTGTCCAGGACAGACCAGCCAGGAGTAATCCTGGGGCTCTGGCCTCTGGGCCCTGTCTTGATGATGCTGGACAGCATGACTGCTGCCCTGTCCAGGGGTGGCTACTGTTGAATCACCTGCATAGTAGACTCCGAGGACACAAGCAAGGCCACAGGGACCAGTTCCTGCTCCATGATTTCTTCTGTCAGGCGACTATTAAAAACGTGTATGTACACGCACGCGTGTGTGTTGAAGAATGGGTGACTGCTGTTGAACTAGCTCTGAGCAATCTGGAGCTCAATGTCCACTGACACGCAGAAGCTCTCCCAGTGGACTTTACTGGTTTATACCAGGGTGGGCGTGTCCCCAACTGGATTATACATTCCTTAAAGGACAGAAAAAGGATGCATATGTACTCAGCACCTGTCCTGTTTCAAGCCCCACCCAAGGTACTTGACCCTCGTATTTCAACTCATTTTCACAGCATCACCCTCATTTTGTAGGTTAAGGAAGCTGAGGCTCAGAGAGTCGACCACGAGCTAGTTGGTGGGGGAACTGGGGTTTGACCTTCTCTACCACGCAGCCTCTGCCCTTTGTTTTTCTCACAGGACCACCCTAGGGATGAGACAGCACCCTCCTCCAGCAATGGGGGTTTCAGGCCTCAGAAATCCTCCCGAGGCCACGCCCTGGCCATGTCCCTGGACTCACCCGGCCATGCCCCCGGCACACCCATTGGCTGGCATGGGTAGAATAGAGGACTAGAGGCCCGTCAAGGAGGGTGGTGATAAACCCACCTGTCAGGGAGGGGTCTCCAGGTCCCTTCAATACTAGGGAAAACCAGCATCAGCTCTGCACAGCCCAGAGTCCCAGGAGTGTGGGAGGGAAGGTTTTGGTGTGTGGCCCCCAAGGCACCTGGGGCTGAGCATGGGAGCTGCACAGCACAGGAGGGGCGACCTCAGCCCCCTGTGGTCAGGGAGTCTGAGCAGCCTTTGGTAAGATCTGTAGTTATAATTGTGTCCTTATTATAAAAGTGATACATATTCACTGCAGAAAATTTAGAAACTACACATATGCAAAAAGAAGAAAATTTAAAATAACCCACAATCACACTACCCCGAAATAACTCCTGTTAACATTTTGAGCATATATACCCTCCCAGACTTTCCTATGCATAGAATATATATTTTGGTACCAAGTGGGATCATACTGTACATTCCATTTTGTAACTTTTTTCCATTTAACTATGTCTCATAACAAATCACTAAGTATTCTTCCACAACATCATTTTTAAATGGCTGAATTGGCCAAAGGATACTAAAAGGACAGCTGAAGACAGGAGAGCAAAATTTTATAATACAGAACACTGCAATTAAGCATTAAATAGGAAAATGATCTTTGTCAACAAATCAGCTCTACAGGTTACAGAAAAATATGATTTTTTAAAGTTATTTTCCTCTTTAGTCCAAATTCTACAATATTAAAAAAACCAAACCTGACTTAAAGACATGACACTCAAAAGAGAGCCCCCTTCTCTGAGATCTTCTCTTACTGAAATGGATCAATGATGAAAATAGCCAGATCTGAGCATCTAAAAACCTTCTAGTCTACCTATGCGTGATCCCTGTGTGTGTGTGTCTAGTCTACCTATGCGTGATCCCTATAGTTCTGAGAAGCAACAGTATAGAGTAATTTAAAACAACAAGGGGTTATGTCTAGGGGTGTGTGTGTGTGTGTGTGTGTGTGTGTGTGTGTGTGTGTGTGTGTATAAAGGCGATGGTGGATATCTGAGGATTTGTTGATGGATGAGTGAGATTGGGGTGGGGATGTATGTGTATGAAAGGTAATCAGTTCTGAGCAACGATGAAAAGGTTTTGCTACTGACCTTTATAACTATAACTATGAACATTTCTACCCTTGATCTGAGCTCAAAGTAGGGGGTGCTCCCCTTGGCTGGCGATGTCTTCAGAAACAAACAACCTCATAGTTCTGAAGGGCTGACTTGACTTCCTCTTACCGCAGGTTTAATGGACTGAATGATTGTGTCCCCACAAAATTCGTATGTTGAAGCCCTAACCCTCAATGTGATGGTATTTGGAGGTCGAGACTTTGGAAGGTGATCAGGGTTAGATGAGGCCATGAGGGTTGGGCCCTCATGATGGGATTAGTGTCCTAATAGGAAGAAACACCAGAGTCCTCTCCCCACCATGTGAGGACAGCAAGAAGGCAGCAGTCTGCAAGCCAGGAAGAGGGCCCTGACCAGAACCTGACCACACCACATCTTGATCTCAGACTGCCAGCCTCCAGAACTGTGAGAAATAAATTTCTGCTGCTTAAGCCACCTAGTCTGTGGTATTCTGTCACGGCAGCCAAAGTAGGCTAAGACCTCAGGTAAGATGTCTATGGTAGTTTGGGGACGGTAAGATTGCAGTCATCTGGACTTTGTCAAGCCATTCCCCAAGGAGAGACCCACCAGGGGCACATACAGAGGTGGGGGGAGTGAGGAACCTGAATCCAGGACTCACAGCTGCTCTGCCAGAAGGAGGTATGTCCCTCAAATATGAAATGGGAGCTCAGGCTGGGTCTGCTGTTTCACGATGACGACAGATGAAGTGCAAAGAGCTTAGGGACGGCCCAACAGGGCTGCTCACGGACAAGGCTCAGGCAGAGCTCCCAGGCTCCCTCCCACAATGGCCTCACTGTGTTTGTGGCCTTCTTCTCCCGCCGTGAGCCCAACAGAACAGGGGGAAATGAATGGAGAACACCAGCAGGCTTGTAAGGGCCAGAGCCAGGGCCAAATCCAAGAAGGACAAAAAGGGCTCCTGCAGGGTCAGGAGAAATCCTGGGGCCAAAAACACAGGGTTCCTCTCCAGGGACCAGGGGTTGGGGCACTGAGAGCAGTTCTGCACAGACTCAGGCCCTCACCAGAGTAGGATGAGCCCGGGTGCTGGAGGGGCTGAGAACCACCCCCCAGTCCAGCCTCAGGACCAGCAAGCAGCTATTCCTACCACTGGTCCCCGCAGCTTGGTTGAAAATCCAAGGACGAGATTGTCCTGGGGCAGAACCAAGGGTGACTGGCCGTAAGCTATGCCAGCCTTAGATTCACTGTGACCCAAATCCGAGCTTGTAAAGCATCACGGGTGCCAAGCACCGGTGGCTTCTGGTTTATTGCTTATCTTTTCTGTGCACTTCAGGGAAGCTGCTTTAGGGAAATGCCAACCTGCCACGTATGAAATAAAGCTAGGATCTCCTTCCAGGTGGGAGCCACTTTAACAAGTGGCTCCCTAGAGGCTGAACCCCGGGAGAACAGGGCTCAGGGACTCAGGGTGCTGGTGGCCCTGGGAGACACAGCTTCAGGGGCTGATATGTAGGCCTCCTGGTGCCTAGAGTGATGCTACACGACGGGAAGTCCAGGCCACAGCTGGTGCAGGGCTGGGTGATTCAGCACCTCTCTGTGTCACAAGAACACAGATTCTGCCCCCTGCCCGCTCTGCACCCTCCCGTCAGGCTGGAAGCAGGATGGCTGCAGTAGATCTATAACAACGTCCTGAGGCCTCTCTTAGAAGCCAAGAAGTGTTCCCGGAAGCTGACCCTCCCTGCTGGAAGATACTCCTCTTGTCTCATTAGGCAGAACCAGTCACAGCTAAGAGCACAGTATCTCCCATGGACCAAGTGCTCGGCCCTGAGGTCAGGGTGGGCCTCACTCTCCCCAGCCCTGCCCGAGGGGGTGGGAGGATGGACACCTGCACCAAGCCCAGGTCAGTAAGAAGAAGGGGGAGGACCCAGATGCCCCTGGGAGCTGGTCAGCCTGTGGGGCCCTCTCCCCAGCAAGGCTCCTCCCTGCCTGCCCTCAGGAGATGTCACCAGGAGCCGGCTGTCTTCACTCTCACTATACCTTCACCCTCTCGCTCATCCCCCAGAGCACTCACCCCAACGTTTGGGTCCACAGGTGATCCAGAGGGTAGAAAATGGCCCAGCTGCCCCTCTGGGGTTCCTGGGCTCACAGGTCAGCTGCATGGCCAGAGGGCCTGGCCAGGCCACATTCTGGGGGGGCACAGGGCAAGACAGGATGGCCAACTCCCAAGGACAAAGTCGCCTGGGTGGGGATGACCATTCCAACACAGGGAGGGCCTATGCCAGGGCCCTGGGAGGCCTGCAGGATTTGCATTTGTGGGGCCACTGGCTGAGCAGAGTTGGAAGAGTCCACACGGACAGTGAGTCCACCAGGCAGTAGGAGGGGCCCCTCTTCTACTGGGAGCAGTTGAGCCCCCAATCACAAGCCAGCCTCTGGGGAAGGGGCTGGTTCCCTCCGTGCAGACCACTCAAAGAGCCCAGCCCCCTCTGCCTGTGAGTAGTAGCCGCTGAAGGTCCGTCTGCACAGTGCCTCCCTCCACAGCTTCCTACGCACCGAGAGACTTTCTCTCCTCGCCCTTCCCACTTCCATGCATGGCTAGAATTCAGAGACCCCACAGGGGGACAGGGAGGAAAAGTTACCATCCCCTTGGCCTGACAGTTTGACCCCAGAATCCCCATTATACTAATCACCACCCAACTCACATCCTTGTCTTGTGCCACATAGTCCTGGCAACACCAGTAACATACATGTGCGTTCCAGTAAAATGCACCACCACATCCTGGAAATTTGCCAGCCGAGGGGCCCTGCTTAAGTGTAGCTCAATAAGCATGTGCTTGTGGCCACATCAGTTCTGTCAAAGGTGTGCCATTGTGCTGATGGACAGATGGACAAGCCAGGCTTCCCTTGACTCTCGGGCTGCCAGCCATTGGCTTCTTCCTGCTGAATGAGGCACCAAAGACTCTAAGAGGAGCCAGCCGTGGGCTCCTGGGGCCGCACCCAGCCTAGCACTTTGCACAGAGAGTCCCCTGTTGTCTTCTCCATCCCCTAAGGGACCCAGAAGGTGGGACATTGACCTGCTTGGCAGATGTCTTTGTCTCCTAGGGCCGCCGTAACAAACTAAGTGGCTTAAAACAACACCAATTTTATTCTTGAACAGCTCTGGAGGCCAAAAGCCCGAAACTAAGGTGTCGGCAGCGCTATGCGCTCTGGAATGGCTTATGCTGCATTACTCCAATCCCTGCCTCCGCCTTTACGTGGCTGTCTATCTTCGTATGTCCTCTCCTCTTCTTATAAGGACGCCAGTCTCTGGATTTAGGGCCCACCCTACCCCAGTATGACCTCATCTTAACATGGTTAAATCTACAAAGACCTATTTTCTAAATAAGATCTCATTCACAGGCCCCCGGAATTAGGACTTGGACGTATGGGGACACAAAGCAGTGCACAGAGTAGGTCTCTCCTGGCAGGTGAAGGGTGGACAGGCACTTACACCAGTGCCAGGGTTGTCTCCCCACACCCCTCCATCACCCACAGGCCAGCCGGCCTCCGCTCCAGTGCCCCAGGGCGGAGTCCTCACGGCCTCCTGAGTCCTGCTGATGCTCGCATCTCTCAGACAGAACCAAATTCTGTCTCCCTAGAGCTTACACCCACACATCCTTTTTCTACCTTTGAACACAAAGGGACAAACCTACTTCCTCCTCCACCACGACAGACCTTTGAATAAGTGGAGCACGGCAGCAGGCCCATCCCCACCCACCCTGCCTCTCCAAGTCTCCTGGTAGCTTCAAGGGCCCACCTGTCATGGGTGTGCATCCATGCACACCCCAGCTGAGCCAGCCCCGTTGGCCACTGACTCTCCTAAAGCAAGACACAGAACCGACCACAAATGCCCCGAGGAGATGCTTCTCCCCAAACATGCACAGGGTGCTGTGGGCATAAGGCTGAGAGTGCTGGAGAGGCAAGGTTCAGGGACTCTGGATCCCGGCTGAGGGTGTGGGATGGGGATGGGGACAGCCCCTCACCCGAGGTCGGGCTATCGGGCCCCCAGTGTGGGAGACAGATGGAAGAAGAGCTGGTCCCAGCCAGTCTGTTGATAAAATCTGTGTGATCGTGTGATGACTTCTCTCCCAGAGGCTGACAGCAGGGTCAGGTCCTGTGTGTTTACCTGGAGCTTGACAAAGTCTTGTTGAATGAATGAATGAATAAACGAATTAGTGAATGAGTTAATGGCTGAAGTGGACTGGGGTAACTGGAGACTTCCCATCTTTCCCCCTTCCACCTTGCAGCCCCTGAGATGCCTCCCTGTGGAATTACATGCTGAATGTGGCTATTGAGGAGATGCCCACGATCAGAGCAGGACACCCTCAGTGCTGCCTCCCAACGCTCAGTTCCCTCCACTGGAGCAGAGCTTCCTGTGCGTGCAGAGAAAGCAGGATAATAAAGGGGGGGGGTTTGAAAGCCATCCAGGGCTTCCGGCTGTCTTTGGGGCAGTACCAGGGCAGTGAAGCACTAACTGAGGCTCTCGAGCCACACACGATTCCTTTAAACCCAGGAGTTTCAGACAAAAAGATCAGAAGACCTTAGGCACCCATGTGGGGCTGGATGTCTACCATTGTCATTAGACCCAGAAGGCCACCACCATGAGAAGCTCAGGTCTAAGGCTTCGAGATCAGGTGATGGTTTAACACAGCTGGTCCAGAAGCAACTCCAAGACTGCATGTAATAGTCAAAGTCTGAGAGTGGCCCATATGTAAAGAGCACCCTGGAATGAATAAAGAAAAAAGACTCCATGGAAACACAGACAAAGCATATGAACAGATAGTTCACAGAAGTCAAATGCAAATGAACAATAAACACAGAAAAAGATAATGAACCTTCCTAAAGTTGAGGAAATGTAAGTTAAAATGATATTTTGTACCTTAGACTGACAAGTACTTTAAGAAATAATAATAACTGATACTGGTATGGATGTAAGATAAAGGATTCTCACATGGTGTGGAGAGATCTGTAAATACTTTCAACTTTGTAAAGCAATCCAGCTGTAGTTATTAAAATTTAACATATACATGCCCTTGGCCCCAATAATTCTACTTTGGGGATTTTCTCCAAAAAAGCAGAAAGTACTGGGAAAATACATAGCATATGCACATGGGTGGGTCAGTATGAGCAAAGGGGAGATTTGGGGAGGGGACACTTCCAACTGTTAGCAGAAGTCAGAAGTCACCCCGGAGAGCTGGATCTGGGGAGGAACAAAGGAGACTAATCGTCTCACTTTAGACACTTCTGTCTTGGAAGACCTAATACAATAAATAAATAATGACTTTTATAACTCATGTGACTGCATTTTTTTAATGACTATGGAAATGATTTCGAAATGAAGCCTTTCTACCTCCCCTGCTGTTATAGGTGGGATTGCCAGATTTAGCAAATAAAAACACTGGATCTTTGGATAAATTTGAATTTCAGATAAACAACATTTTTTTTAAAAAAATATAAGTATGTCCCATGCAATATCTGGCACACACTTGCACAAAAAAATTCTTCGTTTTTCATCTGAAATTCAAATTTAACTGGGCATCCCGGGTTTTATCTAGCAACCCTAGTTACGGCGGAGGGAAAAGGAAGACCTCTGCAACTCTAATTTAAATCCATTTCTTCTAGCTCCCTGTAAAAACCTGTCATAGCCATGACGATATTTTTTTCTCCCAGTGATCACACGCACATGCACACACACTCACATGTTTTGATCATCACTCGTCACCCTCCAAAAGAGCATCCTCTGACTTGCACGCACTGATGTTCGTCACGGCTCTTACTTGAGAGTCAGGATGTCACGTCAAGTCTCCTAGAGCAGCATCTGTGCCTTTCCCATTCTGTGTCCAAGCCCAGCAGTGCTGGGCACACAGAAAACAGTCAGCAAACTGGGGGAAGCCAATTAACAGAGGAACAGGCATGCCCTGGAGGGAGGATGGTGCCTCTCTTCAAGGTGTGTGGCATTCAGCTTCCAGCCAGTTGCTTTGCTGGGTCATGCCCCCCAACTTCTTAGCCATGGTGGGCATCTTAGAACCTGCTCTATCTGCCAGGTCCGCCTTCTGTCCCCCCTCTCCCAGCACTGAACACACAATGCATGAACCTCATACACAGTGGACTAAGCCGATGCTTCCAAAGGCTATATTTGCATCTCATTCCACATTATTCACTTGCTGTCAGGGCGAGGAGACCCAGGGCTGAGGACCGGGAGTCTGGAGCCGGGGCAACCTTGGCCAGCTTGCAGGCTGCTCAAACTCCTCACGTGTACAAGCGGAGGCTGGGCAGATGTTCTTGAAGGGATTTCTAAGCCTTCTGGGTTTAAGGTCAGACGTGTCCCCAGCCCTCCTGTTCCAGAGTATGCCACTAGCCCACCCTTGCCCAGAGAATGTGACCGCTAGCCACAGGAAAGTCCTCGGCCCTCTCCTTGAGCCCCAGGAGGCTCTGCAGGCCCAGGTATCCTGATGGAATCGCTGCTTAACCCGCTGTCCATCGTGTCGAGCTGAGGAAGCCGCAGACGCGACATTAGCATTACAACCCACACTGATCTTTGTCAATTACGCTCCAGTATTTGAGCTCTAACCAGCTTTAAATTGAATCAGGACGAAATCATCAGAATAAAAAGAGCCCAAGCCCCAGCCTTTCAATTCCAGCACTGGAAAAAAAAAGTTATACATTTCATAATGGCCTTCTACCCCATAATGAACAGGAAAAATAAATTAGATTCCAAGCTAAGGGTATATTTATGCAATTTCATTATATGCCCATGAGCAAGCCTGGTTTTCACCAAGATAAAAATGAGCTCTCAGAAACACTCGCACTAAATAAATGGAGTGATTTAACAGCTTAATGGGGAGCGTGGAGGAGGAACCGAAGGACAATGTCAAAAATGGAAAATAAAAATAAGAGGGACGTCTGACATGCCTCCCGCGCTGCGTGCACAATGCCAGAGGTGCCGGGTCTGTGTAGCCCTCTGGGCAGCATCTCTCTTCTTGGTGCCCTGGGTGACCAAGGCCAGGATGGGCAGAGGGAACATGGGTTTTCCCCGAGACAAGGAGCGCTGCAGCTCTGCACACTGGTGCAGAACATCTGCCCCCAGAGCCCCAGGCCCAGAGGTCAGTTCTTCAGAGTCTGTCCCGGCTTCCAGAGACCACCTCGCTGCAGTAGCTTCTGCAGTAAAACTCCGGGTTATCTTAGCCCTTCTGGTTCTCATCACTAACCTTTCTTCCCTCCTTTCCAGAAATTCCTCTCAGTTCTTTTGCTTCCGTATCAGTTACCTGATGTTAGCGTGGCCCCAGCTTGGGGGGCAGATGTGGCACCTCCATGCCCACGGGGTCTCCTCCAGGGTCCCCACATACCGGTTGCCCAGCCTTCAACTTAGCATTTCTTTTGCCAGAAGCGAAAACAAGTTCTCTGCTGCCTTCGAACTCTCCAAGCATGCAGTTTTGTTTTTTTTCCGGTGCACTGTTTACCGTGCTATGCTCTGGAACCTCCGTGTGAGAGGCGTTGTGGAAGCTCGGTTGTTGTGAAGGTTGACAAAATAATGGATTTATTTTTATTTTTTTAATGCATATTTACAAAGCTGGAGGGTGTCTCCCGAAAACCCCAGTGGTGCGTAGCTGGGAAGAACTCGGAGTTACACAGCTCCGGGACCTCTCTCAAAGGCAGCGCTTTAGACTTCCTGAGGTCCCCTTTTCAGCCTCGCTAAGGGGCTCCCTGGTGCTGTCAACAGGGGAAGGAAAAGGTCATCGACTCCTGGAATGTCAGTCCTGGGGCACCTTCTGGCGGAATCTCCCTCTTCACAGATAAGGATATAAAGGCTCTGAGAGATCAGGAGGGATCCAGCTCATCCGTGTGGGTGGGGTGTGGGCGGGGGGGTGGGGTCTTACATCAGCCTGCCCCACAGAAATATCATGCCAGCCACAAGGGTCATTACACGTTCTAGCAACCACATTAAAAAAATGTTTTAAGTGGGTGAAATTAATTTTAATAATATATTTTATGTAACCCAATATATCCAAAATATTATCATGTCAATATATGATCCACATAAGAAATTACTAACGAGATGATTCACATGCTTTCTCAGCACGCTGCGTCTTTGAAATCCGGTGTGCATTCTACACCCATAGCCCATCTCCACCCGGACAGGCCACGGGCTAGTGGCTTCCCTCTCAGGCGACGCCAGCACAGAACTCCTTCGTGTCACAATCGTCTCACTTACAAACAACCCCAAGCCTAAAAGTCAACCATGCAGCTGCATGTGGCTACCGACCGGTGCAGGGAAATATGCCCATTGCTCAGAAAGGCATGTTTACAACCTTCATGATTAGTGACTTTCCAAAACCGTAATGAGACCATAATGAAAAATCACCACCCCCATGACTCCTCGGGCATCTTCTGTGTCAAGAACGAAGAACTCTGCAGGGGACGTACTGCTACATCCTCTGCATAGCTCTGAGAGGCAAGTCCTGTCATCACTGCGACATCCCATCGATAGCAGAGGCTGTGATGGGGTTGCTGCAGAATCACACAGTGAGTCAACAACCATCAGGGAGCTGAAACATCAATGTTTATCAACCTCTAAGGGCAGAATATCCCGTCCTGACAAAGAGAAACCACTTAGAACCAAACAGGCACAGGATTCCCCTACTTTGCACTTTGGGCAGCCTTCGGCCAAAAGGGGCAGCTCAACATGGCGCGAAACCAAGACCCTCCTGCCTCTGCATGTTCCCTCCTTTCCCAGGGCCTCCAAGGGAAAAACATAAACAAACAAGCAGATAGATAAATACCAACCAACGAAGATAAAACAAGCTGTGAAGATTAAGCATGCCGAGCTCGCACTGGCCTCGGCCTCGTGGCCTTAGGTACCAAGCCCATCAGCTCATTAGTGCAGACAGAGCTGGAATTCCACAGCACGGTGTGATTCCCGGCTCCCACCCAGTGAAAATGCAGAGCGACTGACTGACCAGCAAAGACACAGCCAGTGTCCACAGAAAGGGGCACAGGGGTAGCTGGAGCGCCAAGAAGCTTGCTGAAGACACTATGGGACAGATGTACCCAAACACCCACCCAGACCCCCGCCCTCGGCATTGACGGGCTCCTTCCTGCCTGCTGAGGTTGGGGTCAGGTCCACAGCGGCCTGGCTGTCATCCTCACAGCGGCCCCACAAGCAGGTTTGAGGATACTGCATCAGTGGCCGGTTGGCGGTGGTGCCTGGACCCAACCCCAGTCACTCGCTGTTTCAACATCACCTGCTCAGGTTTTTGTCCCTCCTTGTGGATCAGGCGGGGCCCTACCTGTACCAGGAAAAAGCACCAGCGTCGGCCCCTGGGATGCTGTAAAGCTCAGGACGTGTGCTGCTCTGTTGTCACGTGGTGATGACTGGTGCTGGGGGAAGGAGACCTCGAGGAAACGCGGGAAATGAAGAGGTCTGTCTCCTCGGTTGCTGGGGAACTGATTTGGAGAAAGGGGAGCAGGAACGAAGAGGAGAGAGGGGAGGGAAAGAGCAAAGAGAGAACGAGTCCTCCCCAGGCTTCAAGAAGTTTGCTCCTCCTACCGGAGCTCCTCCACCTTCCAGGCCTCCCGCCTGCCCTGCCGACCTGACACCCTGAGAACCACCCGCGGGCACCGCGCCTGCCACGATACGGCCGCCAGGCCCCCAGCAGATAGCGCCCGGCCGCCTTCCCTGACGGCCCCTGTAAGGGTGTCTGCCTGCATCCTCAGGCTCTGTCTGCGTCCCCAAGCCACCCCCTCGATGCTCTTACATAACTTGGGTCCTTCCCCACCCACGAGCAGCGCCGTCCTCCCAGTCCCCCCACCTTCTAGACACGGGGGTGGAACATCTGCTCGCACCGCTCGTTCCTCTCCAAGGGAACACCGTCCCCCACACACCGCACCCCAAACTCAAACACTGTCACCCTCCCCCAAAGCAGCAGGGGATAAAAAATAACATAAAATAAAAACATGCTACCACTGTCGCCCACCACATCATTAAGGGCAAGAAAAACTCTCCTACAAATAAAACTCTTTCCTTCTTGTTCTAGAAAAACAGTAACGAATCCTGGGGGGGGGGGGGGGCGGGGGGGGCGGCGGAACGCAGGGAGGGAGCAGACGAGGGCTGCTCTGCCTTTTCATCTCCATTGCTGAAATCATCTTTGATATTTCTTATTTTTAAAAAAGAAAGGAGAGAACTCCACAGAGGTGCGAGCACAGGCTCCCAGCGCTCCTACAGCATTTGTGTGGGGGGAGGGTATTAGAATTCAGTACCAGGAAGTGGCATCTGGGGCCCCAGTTTCCCCTGCCCTCGTCCTCACTCCCCTCCTTACAAAGGAGCACATCTAATGGAACAGAGGAGGGGCCGTGTTTGGTTTTGGATCAAGAGGCCAAGATCTACATTGTTGGAACCCTGACATGATGGGAGACATCATGGGAGACACACGTCTCCCCACTCCTACCTCAACCTCAAGGCAGTGAGGGAGCCAGGGTTCCTGTGTCCTTCCAGCCAGCCAAGCGCTAAATGGCTGCCTTCCCTTCCAAACGCTTCCATGAAAGCAAGAGGGAAATCCGTAATTCTTCCCCAGGAGACTCTGTCTAATCCACTTCCCGTTATCCAATTCCGCCTCACAGTTGAGACTGTGGTTCCCTTTTCTGTGTGTTCTCAGCTTCTCCGTGTCCTCACTGCCCTGGTCTGGATGCCCACACCCGGATGCAGCGAAGAGTCCGTCTGGCTCAGCGTCTGGGCGCACACTCACTCCCCCTCTCACTCACTCGGCTTACTGCACTGTCTTTCGAGGGTCTTAGTGGGCATGGAAGGCTCCCCTTTGATTATTCCTATATAGTTAACTCTGCGTGTGTGTGTGTGTGTGTGTGTGTGCGTGCACATGAGTGTATACTACATGCAAAAACCATCATGTTACAACCTAGATAAATCCCAAATGTGTGGGATACAATTTACAGATGTGCGTAACAACATATTTAAAGCAAACAGTCTTCAAGAGGCTACAGGTGGGTCCAGGAAGGTCACGGCTGCTGTCTGGATCTCAGGAGGCTCTCATCTCCCCGGATCTAAATTCCCACCTGTCGCCACTGCTGAGCCATGAGTGTGTGAATCCTTCATGGACAATTCTAAGTATGGCAGGGAAAAGCCCAAACCCCAGGCTTCTTTCCTGTCAAAACAGAGGGATTCAGCCCTGGAAAGGCAAGTTTATGGAGGACCTACTGGGTCTTTCACAGAGTCTCCCCCTCTCAGCCACAAGGCTGGACAAACAGGCTCCATCAGGTGAAATGTTGTCACCAAGGTCTCACAACTGCCAGTGTGGTCCTGTCTGCAACCTGAGCTCATCCAATCTCTGCTCCAAGCCCTCGATACCCAGCACCCAAAGAGCAAGCTTTCTAAAGAGGGATGACTGATGGCTTGTCCGAGTAGGTACACGAAGAGCCAGGCATCCCTTACTTCCCTGCTGGCGCTCCCAGCCATCCTGTCCTCATAGTTAAGGTTCAGTACGTGGCAGGCATCCAGCTCAGAGCTGAAAATGGAAGCTGGATGTTGGGCACTGCCCTCCCACCAGGGAGACCCTCACAGGCAAACCATTGCCACGATGGAGAACAGCACAGAATGATGACAGAACAGGAAAAGGAGCATTCCCGCTGCCCAGTGGCTCAGAGGTCACAGAATCTGGAGGGCCCACATCACTCGTTTTCCCTTTTCTATTAAAAATCTGCTGCCTGCAGGAGGAGGGCAGGGGACAACCAGGCATGGGACCCCAGGAGCAAGTCCCCAGACAAGCTCTCTCACCCACTCTCTCCTCAGAATGGGGGTCCACTTGCCAAAACAAATCTGGAGCACAGGCAGGAAATGCGCATGCTGCATTTTCAGAGAACCTCCGCTCAGTGAAAAAGAGAGAGACGTCTTTTTATTCCAGTCGAGCAGCTGCTTGTCCAGCACCGACAGCACACATGAGGCCAACAGAGAAAGGCAAAGGAGAGATGGGACAGGAGGCTCCAGGGAGGTTCAGGGAATAGTGGGGGGTGGGGGTGCTCCACCACGGTGCTCCCCCTAGAACAGGCCTGAGTGTCCGGCTGCACCCAAACACGCTCATGTGTGCAGATTCCAAGCACCCCATGTCCCCTGACCTGTGGCGAAGGACCCTGATCTTTTCCCACACTCCCCTTGGCCGATAATTCATTCAGGGAGGCTTTGCCATGGGGTGGCTGCCTCCCCACAACCCTGGAGGAAAACCAGCTTCCCTCCTCACTCACTGTGGTCTGAACGGCCTGGAGCTAGTCAGGAAATTCCTTAGGGAAAAATCAAATTCCCAGGCAGAGTGTAGCACAGGGCTGGCGGCCACTACCCGCATGGTAGAGTGGGTTACCCCTGCCATAAAGGAATGGGTGCACAGGGTGCTCCCAGCTCTGGGCGGGCCCCAGGAATCGACCCCAGAAGATCCAGCCTGGCTCAGAGCAGGTGTCGTTCCAGAGGCCGTCCTAGATGCAGCCATAGTGCTGGGTCCTGGGTCTGAGGATGCCCACTCCCAGAGACACACTTAGCCCCCACCCTCACCCACTGCTCCCCTCTCTCTCTCCCACACTCTCCCAGAAAAGAAGGACCAGCTTGCATTTGAGATTCTCGGAGCTCAAAAGTCCTAGCAGGCATCTTGCCAGGGGTGGGGGGAGGCAGCGGTTCCCTTCCCTCTCTGAAGGGCCAGCACAGCCCTGTGACATGGCTCTGTCACCACCCCCAGAGCCACAGGTGTACCTGGGATGGTGGTACAGACCAATCCAACAGAAACGTGCTTGTTAAACAGCACCAGCTCCTGGAGAAGGGGTCTGCTTGGATCTGCCCCCCATCTCCAGGCTTCAGCTCCCTGGGCCTCCATTCTCCTCTGTGAAGTAGGGGACACGCAGCTTCTTTGGCATGGCACTGTTCCTCCACAGGACTTCTCTAAACCTGAGAATATAGCCTGTTCACATCTGCAGCTTTTATACATCTTTGGGCATCTCTTCAGTCCCAGTGCCTATGTCAGGGCGTGGCACGCAGTAGGTGCTCAATAAATATTTGTGAAATGAATATAGAAATGCTTCCTTGTTGCATTTCATTTTATCCTCATAAAAACCCTGTGAACTAGCAAGAGCCCTCATTAGCCCACTGGGGACAATCATTATTGCAGGAACCGATGTGGTTGACTGTAGGAGCACTCTGTTTGCATGATCTCGTTTCTTTCTTTCCTCCAAGCCGTGAGGTGGTACGATTATTATCGCTGTTTTGCAGATGGAAAAACTGAGGCTCAGGATGGGGAGATGCACTGCCCGAGGTCCCTTGTCCCCAGATCAGAACTGACGCCAATTTTAACCCAGCCAGCCTTTGCCTGCTTTCCACGAAGGCTAAGGAAAGGCTGCTGGTGAGCAAGAAAAAACAAAGCCTCGGGTTTTCACCAGGATCTCTGGGCTCTACCACGCAGGAGCTTGTCTTATTTTAAAAGTCCTAAGGGAGGCTGTGGAACGACATGGAGGTAGACGGGGCTCAGCCTCCAGGTGGGAGCCTGCGATGAAGAAGCACAGCTGTCGAGCTGGCTGTCACCCACTCCTCCAGGGCAGGGGGAGCCCCAGACAGCCCTGGGAATGAGCAGATAGTTTCCCCCTTTTCCACTGGAGACAGGCAGGGATGCAGCTCAACAGAAGTTACAGGCAACTGCAGCTCTGAGGCAGGCAGAGCTCAGGTTTCTGTGAAGACTCGAGAATGATCTATCTGACACCAGTGTTAGAGTAACCAGAAGACTCTTTAAGGAGATCAGGGCAATGGTTTGTGTCTGTGTTGAGACGGGGCAGTGACTCCTGCCTCCAGCCCAGAAGGAGGCTTTGGAGGACACCCCAGGGAGATGAGGGGGGCTCGGCAGAGCAGGCCTGAGGCTTTCCTGTGCTGCTGAGGGACAGGAGTCCCCAGGGGAGGATGAGACAGAGAAAGGAAACAGAAAGCAGATTCCTGCTCGCATTCCACATCCCTGTCCCTCAGGAGGGAGAGGAAGGGAGAGGGGACAACATGAATATTCCTTCACCATGTGGCCCAATATCACAGCTGAGAAGTCCCCACAGCTGTGGGCACAAGCCTCTGCCTGGCAGAGCTAACTTTAAAATAAGAAGAGTTGAATCATCATAAAAAGTAAGAATTTTCCAGGCTCAGAGACATGACAGATGAAGCAGTTTACCTAAAAAGTCCCAGTGTTCTGGGAAGAACACACACCAAAAAAACCCAAAACTGTGGGAAAGCAGCCTCCAAGGGCACAACGAAGGCACATGGACTGTCCCTGCTGGGCACCCACTGAGAGCACTCGTGTATCCCCTCCTCAAATCCTTCTTCTTACTCTCTTCTGGGGTCTACACTAGGAAAAGTCTACACCAGAACAACAGGTCAGAGACAGGCCTCCCCCCAGCCAGGGCCTAGTTAGGCTTAGGAAGCTAAATACCCCATGTGTATGAGAGGTCAGGCACAGGGTGCTTGGAATGAAGGGGTCTGGAACCAGGAAAACAAGAGGGTCAGAAGGCACCCCCCACACCCAGAAGCATCCCCATGAATGCTTGAACAGTAGGACAAACTCTCATAAAAGGGGTGACTTCATGGAGCCAGATCTCTTCCATAGGAGCCAGCTCATGAACCAGTGGGGAAGGGAGGATTGATGGAACTGAGTGGATACGATGCAAGTAAAGCTAAACTAATAGAGTAAAATAGGGTCCCAGAGATCGGGGGAGAAAGTTCCAAATGCAAGTCCACATGCTCATGGCAGGGAAGCATGGCACATACGTGTCCAGCACCCAGCTTTGGGCTGAGGACTTCATACTTATTGAAATAGCACTATATGCCAATACCATCTGTGGAATGACTGAATGATTTAAGTGGATGGATGGACGGATGGATGGATGGATGGATGGATGGATGGATGGATGGATGGACCAGACCCACAGATGGATAGGTGGATAATGCTCTGTTGACATAAAAGGAAGCAAATGGAGCTCAGAATCCAGAGCATTGAGAACATGACTTCGCAATTCGAAAGTTCTCAAAATCTAGCACCTGATATAGTCCAGATCAGTGCTGCCCATTAGAACTTTCTGGGATGATGAGAATATTCTACACCTGTGCCCTCCAATATGGTAGCTGCTGGCCACATGTGGCTACTGAGTACTTGAAATGTGGCTAGCGCAGCTGAGCAACTGTATACTTAGTTTTATTTAAATAGTCACATGCAGCTCGTGGCTACCATATTGGACAGCACTGTTCTAGAGTTTTCCAACACACCTTTGTATATGCTGATCCTCCCTGAGTGGCTGTTTGGAATATGCACTACCTGAGGGCAGTTGGGAAGGGTGACTTTTTGAGAAACTGATACCAACATGAGCAGGGCAGCTCCGTTTTCCTCCAGCCTTAGATTTCTGCTGAATAAGATGGGAAGTTTAATGTCCATACGAAGCACCCAAAATCTTGTTAAAACGCAGATGCTGAAATTCAGCAGGTCTAGGGTGGGACTCAGACATCTGTAATTCTAATAAGCCCTTAGATGATGCTAATGATGATTATCTTGTTGTTGACTGTAGTAGTTTTTCATTGATTCTCTAAGATTTTCCTAGTATACAATTGTATCATCTACAAAAGAGTAATATTTTTATTCCCTACTTTCTAATATTCACTCTTCTCATTTATTTCTCTTGTCTGATTGCATTGGCTGATGCTTCTGCTACCATATGAAATAGTAGTTAGTGATAACAGGCATCCTTGCTTTGTTCTTATGTTAGTGTTTCCACATTAAGAAAAAGAATGGATTTTGGACATGACTACATAAGGTCATGTTAAGGAAGTATCTATCAATACCTATTTTTATTGAGTGTTTATCAAGAATGGATATTGACTTTTCTCAAATGTCTTTTCAGTATCAAAAAAGATAATCATGTGATAATTCTTTTTATATTGATTAATATAATGGATTATATAAATAGATTTCTTAATATTGAACCATTCTTGCACTCCTGGAATAAACTCCAAATGGACATAGGGTATTATTATTTTAACGTAATGCTTGTTAACGTAATGCTTGAATCCTACTTTCTAATATTTAAAATTTTGCATCAATATTCATAAGTAAGAATGGCCTATAGTTTTATTTTTGTACAGTCTTTGTCGGATTAAGAAACATTGTTATCCTCTATTTAAGAAAATTATGTGGGGACTTCCCTGGTGGCACAGTGGATAAGACTCCATGCTTCCAATGCAGGGTGCCCAGGTTCAATCCCTGGTCAGGGAACTAGATCCCACATGCATGCTGCAACTAAGAGTTCACATGCCGCAACTAAGGAGCCCGCCTGCTGCAACTAAGACCCGGTGCAACCAAATAAATAAATAAAAAGAAAATTATGTGGATGTTTTTCTTCTTTTTGTTTGCTGTTGTACAGTTTGATAAGCATTGGAAGTACCTGCTCTTTAAAGGTTTGGTTTAAATTCCCCCATGGAACCGTCCAGACTTCCTCCTTTGTGTGGGAGTAGCTTAAAAACTTTCTATCTTCCATGCAATTGGTCAGTTTGGGTAAATTATATTTCTCTCTTATTTCTTATGTTGTATTTCTTATGCCTTCTTCCCCTTAACCGTGCCTGCGCTAGCTAGTAGTTCAGCTATTCACTGCTTTAAAAACCAGCTTTTTATTTATCAGGCCCATTTTCCATTTTGTGACTCCTATTCATTATCTATTAACATCACTAATGCCTTCTTTCTGCTTTCCTTCAGTTTATCATTCTTTTGTCCATTTTCCGAGTCATATACTTAATTCATTTATTTCTAATTCTCTCTCATTTACTGAGTTTTTAAGGCTGTGAATTTTCTCTACCCCCCTCACCCTCAACACTGCCAGGCACAGCTGGTCCTTTATTGTAGGTGCTTCGTACACCCCTCTGGGAGCCTGACCCTCTTGTGATGTATTTGTTGACAGTGTGTCTGCCCCATTGGACTGGGTTCCTCAGAGTCAGACTCCTCTGCAGCTCTGGACGTCTAGCACTTAACACAAGTGTCTGACACATCAAAGGTCATCAGTAAATGTGGAAAACATCATGAAGTGGTAAAAAATTTTATGATGATAATTGTAAAACCCGCGTTTGAGCATTTATTCTATGCCAGGCACAGTGCTAGATGCCCAATGGACATCAGTTTCTCTCATCCTCAGTCAACTCCATGAGGTGGGTTTTGCTCTCCCCCTTTCACAGTGAGGAAACCAGGGCTCGGAGCAGTCAAGGACTTCCCCAAGTCACATCATTCAGAACTCATGAACCCAAAGCCTGTGCCCCTAAGTGCTGATCACAAAAAGCAAAAGACACCAGCCTGTGTGGAACAGAGAGAGCCCATGAGCCTGTTAGAGCACAGGTTTGGGTATGAATCCAGATCTACCACTAGTAGCTGTGGGACTCAAGGCAAATAATTGAACTTTTCTGTGCCTCAGTGGTTTCATCTCTAAAATGGAGAAAAACACCCATACCCCCACAGGACTGTTGTAAAAATTACATGGGATGATAGAAATAAACACCCAGCATAATGCCTGGCCTGTGGTAAGCACTCAGGAGCTAGTGGTGGTAATAATGATTGTGATGCTGGAGATGGTGGTGGAGATGGTGATGATGAAAGTGACAACAATTGTATCATCCAGTCCTCCAGTTACCACAATGCCACCAAAACCCAACATCATACAGTAGAAACAGGCCCCATTAGGAAGAAAAATAAATGCCCACAGAGTTGAAGGAATAGAAAATCATAAACAGGAAAGGATTCTTAAGACCATTCACAACCACGCTGTTTTACAGAAGGGGAAAGCAAGGACCAGAGTAGGGCAAGTGGTTTGTCCAAGGTCTCACACCTGTTTATGGCCAGACTGAGATTGGTACGGATGTTCTGATCCATGCTTACTCCCCGCCACTGCCCCGAACACCATCGGAGCACTCACCCTGTGCGGGGCCCCAGTTTAGAACCCAAAGATATGAACACAGGAGGGACATCATCACACAAAGCACAACAGATAGTAATTCCATTCAGTGCAGGGAGGAGGGAGGAGCCACCCCACTTGGCATCACAGAGCACTGCTCTCAGGGCCCAGGCAGGGGGGCAAGACCAGGGTGGACGTGAAGTTGGTGGGAGAGAGCACAGCATGGGCTGCCCAACGTAAGGGCTGAGGGAAAATGCAAGGGCAGCACAAGATAAGTTTAACAAAAATGAGTGACAGAAGTAGGAGTTGTAAACACATCCAGAGCGGGTGGAAAGAGGAAATTAAGTATACAAATTAGGGATGATATGAAATTAATGGCTACTTTAAAAAACGCATGCTAATTTAACATCTTTGTAAGCACGAAAAAAAAGAACTAGAAAGAAAAGACTGGCAAAATATTTACTGACAAAAGGCAAAATAGGAAAATATTTGAAAAGCATGTAGCACATAAATAAACGCCTTGAGGTGGCAATTCCCTAGGAAATTCATTTCCTTCTGCAGGCACAGAATCTACCAGAGCAGCTGGATGGTAAAGGGGAGGGAACCAAGGCCTTCTGTCCTCAGGGGCTGCTGTGCATTGAGGGCTCTCTTTGCGCCAAGCCCAGAACTGAGGTTTTCCATGACTGTCTCCATCATCCTTGGAGAACCCACCTAGGAAACTGGGACCAGAGAGTGAGCCATGGGTCTGGTGTTCAAACCCAGGCAGTGTGGCCCTGGTGCCCAAGCTCTTAGCCACTGTGTGGTCTGTTCTCCTCTCCCCTAAGGGAATGCTGAATGGGACCACCCTCCAAACACCGAGAAGACAGAAGTCCGGCCACACATGGCCTCCTGACATTCCTTAAGGGACAGCACCTGAGGGCCTATGGGAGCCGAGACACCACTGGGATGAGTCTCAGCTGCTGGCCGCCAGCACACTGTCACACACACACCCCCAGATGAGTGGCCATCGGTGAAGCATTTTCAAAGGAGTCTGAAGAAACTGTCTTTGCGAAACTGAACGAGGTTGGCTCCAGTATAAACATAGTCACAAGGCCAAAGGGAGGTTTGTAAACCATAAACAAAGACCAAGGCAGAGGCCAGCATGTGGGGCAGGAGGGGGCGTCTCAGGGGAGTTCCCCCGGGCCATTGCAAGGACCCAATCTTGTTTAATATCCAAGCTAATGATCTGGAAGACAGCAGGCAGGTCAGGAGCAAGATGTGTCAGGGAGACGGGCAGGCGGGCGCTGCAGTTTGTGTCGGGGGGGGATGGGGAGGTGGCAGAAATGACCGGGAGGGAAGGTAAGCGGTTCCCAAATACACTGAGAAGGGAGGAGGGAAGGTAAGCGGTTCCCAAATACACTGAGATTCAGCTTGAGGGAAAATTGTAAACACTCATCTAAGAGAGAAGAAGAAGAAAACCCAGCCTGAAACAGATATTTGCTGAGCAGAGGAAATCCGGGAAGGAGGGACGGTGCCACATCAGATGACCAGAGGTCCTGTACTTGAGAAGCTCGAATGCAATAAGGGGGTGTGATTTGTGTTTTCAGCTCTTGTGGGGAGGAGGTGGAGAGTGTGCTGCTCAGGGACATTCCCCGAGGCAACGCACACCCAGAGGGGCCCTAGTAACAGAAGCAGGCAGATGATCAGATTCAGGGAAGAGGACTACCAGCCTGTGCACAAGAACCCATTAAAGACCCATCACTCAGGGCTTCCCTGGTGGCGCAGTGGTTGGGAGTCCGCCTGCCGATGCAGAGCATGTGGGTTCGTGCCCCGGTCTGGGAAGATCCCACATGCCGCGGAGCAGCTGGGCCCGTGAGCCATGGCCACTGAGCCTGCGTGTCCGGAGCCTGTGCCCCGCAACGGGAAAGGCCACAACAGTGAGAGGTCCCGCGTAAAAAAAAAAAAAAAAAAAGACCCATCACTCAGCTGCCTGGGGTTGACCGGAGGAGGGAACACTCTGGAAGGTCGGGAGGGTGGACACAGGACAGAGCAGTTGAAGGGTCGGGGTGGGGGACCGGGGCTGCAGGGGGGTAGACTCTTCCTAAGAGGAATCTCATCAGGCCCTGCCCCCCAACCCTCTGCCTGCTTGCACCTGAGCTGAGACGCTGCAGTGGGAACGTGTCTAGAAGGTTGATTCAGCCGATTGAACAGTGCCGGGCCTCCCTGCTCAGCCCGTTCATTGCTTGGGAGGAAAACGAAGTCATCAGCTCCGGACACATTTGGAAATTTACTGGAGCAGCCATTTCACGCTGCCTTGTGGGGACTGGGTTAGTCATCCAGTTAACCACATAATCCCACAGGCCCCCTGTGCGGAGGCTGCATGGGCCCGCTGGGAGCAGGGGGGAGAGGGCAGTACAAGAGGGGGTGCATAGGCTGGGGCTGGGCCCCACACAGAAAGGCAATGGCAAAGGGCCGACAGAGAGCAGGGTGAGCTGGGGGCATACAGCGGGTGGGAAGGGGTGCAGAGGGCCAGCATCATGGAGCAGGACCACTGAGCCCGAGAGGCTGAATCAGGCTCTACACGGGCATTAGCTTTAAATGCAACCAGCCCCCACTCAGTAGGCATTTACGGGGGGCAGGGGGCTTGTGCAGAGCAGCTGGACTACGCTGGGGCCTCTTACCATGAGACCCCAAGGAGAACCAGCAAGGCTGGTCTCAGGCCTGGGAGCCAACAGTTTGCCCGAAGTCTCAAATGGGCAGGAGCTCAGATGACCTCTACTCTCTAGCATATTGTTTGTGTTCTTACTGGAAGTGACCTCTTTGAGGACAGGGAGTTTTGTGTGTTTTGTTTTTTTCACTGCTGATACTCTGATACTTAAGATACTATCCAGCATGTATTAGATGCCTAGTAATTATTTGTAGAATGGATGAATGAAGGGATGGGTGCATGGGTGGGTAGATGGTGAACGGTGGATGGATGGATGGATGGATGGATGGATGGATGGTGGATGAAGTATGGATGGATGGATGGATGACATATGGATGGTGGATGAGTGGGTGAGTAGATGGTGGATGAATGGATGGATAGATGATTGAGGGATAGATATGGATGGGGGGGTAGATAGTGGGTGGATGGACGGATGGATGGATGGACGGACGGAGGGTAGATGAATGGATGGTTAGGTGATGAGTGAATGGATGGAGTGGCCCCCTGCTGCATCTTCAGCAATTCCTTGAACATCAGGCTCCAGGTGACTGTGCCCTCACCATCAGTCCCCATCCCAGCCCCAGGAGACCAATGAAGAAGAGACTTGGGCTGAAAGGATCACTGGAGAGTCTCTAAGCCTAAGCAAAGAACGGGAGATGCTGAAGAAGACGCAAGAGGCTGAGAAAGGCTTGCCCAGCTCTTGCGAGGATTAGATGAAATAATATACATAGTGGTACTTTGTAAACTACAGAGCAGTGAACACATGTGGAGTATTCATGCTTTATTCTCCACCCCGCAAAGACTGAAGCACCCTCCCTCTCCTCTGGTGGAACGCTTGGAGAGCAAAGCCACTTTCTTCCCACTGTAGCCCCAGGACATGGCCAGAATACTGTGAGCACATCACTGTGTTTACAAGGGACAGCAGGCAGCTAATGAGCGACTACTGACCACCCACCTGGCCCCTGCTGTGTCCAGGAACATCAAGTGACCATAACACATGGTGGCTCATGCTTTAACACCAATCTCCAAATCTAAGATGCCAGCCAGTTCTGCCCACAGCAACATCAGCCCCGCCGGGGCCAGCCACTCCTGGCACAAAAGCTGCTCAGTTGTCTTAAATTGTGACGCCTCCCCGCCTTTCCCATCCACAATGGCATTGCCAGCTTAGTGACTACAGTGGGGTCTTTACTGAGCTTAGAACTATGCTGAGGGCTTTACTGCATCAGCTCATTTTCTCCACCCAACTGCCCTACAATGGAGGATGACTGATCCCATTTCACAGATGGAGAAACTGAGGCTAGTTGGGATTAAGTAACTGGCCCTAGGCTACATATTTGACCAAGGTGAAGCTAAGACTTGGACCGACACCGACTCTTATGCACCAAGGCCCCCACCAGACAGACCCAGGTGGCTCTTGGCTGTTCCCCAAATCAGCTCCACCCTCAAAGGGTCATGTTCCCATAATTAAATATACCTTGGACCATGACTATAATTCCCAAAGAGGTGTCTCAAAGTGCTTTAGGGGTTTGGGGCCTAAGTTTAGAACCCCCTAAGGTGACTACTCTGAAAAGGGCCTTTTGGTCATTTTCCACGTACCTACTTGGGCCTTGGGTTCACCACTGTGCTCAGGGGCCCAAAAGTGTCAGGGCGGCAGTGGTGGGGTCACCCAAGGAGCTGCTGGGAGGAGAGCCTGGCCTCACCAAAGCCAAGTTGGCCAGGCACTTGGCTCCCAGGAATGAGCCTTCCCCTTGTCTCCCAAAACCCCAGGCTTTCCTCTGCCTCAGACAACCCCAAAGGTGAGCAGACCAGGGCCAGCCACTGCTGATTCACATGAAAACAGACAGGGTCCACCCAGGCGTCCTGAGACAGCTACAGAGGCCCCAGGCCCACGAGCCCACTGTGTCAGCACCTTTTCACCCAAATAGGGTCACCACCAAAGCTGAAAAGTGCTGTGTGTGTGTGACAGTGCTCAGCGCTGCACAGCCTGGGGTCCAGCACGGGCCAGCACAGTCCAGCTGGTCAGGAAGCAAATAACCTTGAACTCAACTGACTCAGGCACTGCAAAAGGAGTTTTCTCCACGTCCTGGCTGGCGTCACAGACCAGCAACCAGCACCCCAGGGGCAGCCCCCATCTCCTCACCAGGGAGGGGCACAGGCTTGGGGACTCAGGCCCAGGATGGGCCCAGTCTCCCATCCCCACCTGCACCCAGCAGCACTGGTGCAAAGATGTTGTCTCCTGGTATGGGGATGCGGTGGCGCTGGGTTTCCCACGCACTGGTTCCACGAAATCCAAGTTGTCTCCTAGACACGCTCCCATCATGAGTGAGGACAGAGGAGACGCGCGGTGGGCAGCACATCCCACCACGTGAAGCCAAGCTAATCACTCTACCCAGAATGCAAGCTGGCAGCCATTCAGTGGCCACCAAAGGCCAGCAAGGGGCAGATCAATAAGTCTTTGTGACACACATTAGCAAATTCATTAGTGAAATTAATTCTCCCCGCAAACAGTTGAGATCATGTTAAAGAATAGTTTGTCAATTCCCTTTTTTTTTTTTTAATTTCCATGTGTAAGGAACGGCATGGAGGCCACGGCTCCTGGGAACCAAGATGAGAAGCCCTGAGCCCTCACCTGCGTCCTCAGTTTCCCCATCGGCAGAGGAGGCCAAGCACCTCTCAGGCCAGAGTTCCACAGGTCTCCCTAATGTCTGTCTCCTCTCTCGAGTACTTGAGTCTTTTCTGTTTTCTTCCTCTCCCCTTGAAAAATCAAGTAGGATGAGTGTTGGGTTGAGCTGGATGCTGGAGATTAGATTGCATCTGTCTGGATATAAATAATTTACTGCTTGATGGTCAGAGGGAATTTAATTAGTTCTTGTTCTCCTGATAGAATCAGCCCACCATTGCTAAAACATTTCACTCTGAATTAGTCTGTAAGGGGCCAACAAGGCAATGCTAATTTTATACACATGACGTCCCCCGCAGCTTCTGAAAATACGCATCCAGCACGAAGCACTGCCCGGCTGTTGCAGCCGCTTTGGTGTCTGGGGGCGCTGGATAAAGTCCAAGGTGGCTGGAGAGAGTGGAGCCGGGGAAGGGCCAGAACTCTACTGCCTTCCATTCACAACTCTTCTCCTCCCAGACACTGGATAAAAGGATCAGGGACCAGGTGACGTGATCAGTGGGTGAACTGGCCCAGCCAAGGGGCTTGTCTCCACCCCAGTATTCCAGCAGCAAGCACTCAGTAGAACTACACATTTTCCCCTCTTCAGAGCATGGCTCTGCTGGACGCCAGCCTCCTCACCTGCCTGGCGAAATCACAGCTCAGATTAGGACCTGAAGATGAGGCCCTATACCAACCAGCACACGCCCACTGCCTCCGCGGGAGCAGCATAGGGAGGTGATGAAGGGGAGCGAGGAGGACCTCGCTTGTCCTGAAGTTCCCTTTAGGAACATATGAAATGAAGTGGATCTCAGAAAACAAGCCAATGGGATCAATAGCCCACAGAAACCACCATGATAGAAAGATGCTCTGGAATGTGGGAACGTAGTCAACGGGTCTTCTCCAAGAAATGTTCAGTGAGAAGGAAGAGGGTGAACAGGCCAAAGGCTGACTCATCTGTTGAGCTGAGACTGTCCCCATCAGAAACTGCGGCCCATGAGGCAGGAAATAAAGGGCCATGCTTCTGTAGGCAAGGAAAGGGCAGGATTCCGCTGCTGTCAGCTCTCTTGTTCATTTGAAAATGAAGACGGCCACTTCTCAGCATATTTATGTCTTTGACCTACAGAGGACACGATTTCATGGCACAATTTAAAGAAGTACCTGTTTCACCACAACCTTGCCAACACTGCATGTTCGCATTTTTTTAGGCCTTTGTTAATACGAAATGGGAAAGGGAGTGTCACACTGTTTACATTGGTATGGATTTAATTACTAGTGTGATTAATTTTCTTTCCACATAAAATAGGAATCGAATATGTCCTCTTTTGCAAAGTGTGCTCTGTTTTGGCACTTTTCTTCTTTGGAATTAAACCAATATGTTCTTCAACTGCCTGTCTGAATCCCCTGCTGGCCTGGAATTTAGGTCACAGAGCGTGTCTTTTCTCTATCTGCTTGTCCGGTGCAATGCTCTCCGTCACAGAGTAGGCACCTAATAAATATTTGTTGGGCGAAACAGAGAACAGAATTGAGGAAGTGAGTTCTGTCATGGTTCACGGAAGAATTCCTCATATAGAGGAAGGAAATTGGAATAACAATACTCAAAAGAAAATCATCTAAGGTTAAATGAGAACTAACCCTGTGCCTAGCACCCGCTTAACACTCCACGTGTCTCTGTGCCCCCACCAGCATGACGCTTGGCCCCAGTGCAGATGGGGGACCCAGGGTTTCCTTGAGGTAACTTGCCCAAGGTCACCCAGGTAAGGGGTGATGACCAGCATTTACTCCAGGCAGGCTGGCTCCTGCTCTCATTCTGACCCACACCTGCACGTGTGCAGTCCAAACCCTTCTGGTTCCTGGCTGGGTGGCCCCAACCTGACTCTCTCTTTCATCCAGCCATCCTTCTCCATGAACTTAGGGCCAGATGAAGGAGACATAGTCCCCACTCTCAGGAAACCCCAAGACGTGTTCACCATGCTGGGAGGAAGGTGTGCGCTCCACCAGGCATCACCAAACAGGAGGCAGGACGACCAAAGGGTAATTCAGCCTCTCACGACAACCAAGGAGACGCAAATGAAAGCCGGGCGCGATAACATTTCCACCTACTGAATTGGGGAAGATCGCTTCTGAGGATAACAGCCGTGTTGGCGCGCTTGCGCGCTGGCACCCGCAACAGCTGATGGGCACGTGTTAATGAGGGAACAAACTTCCTGGGGACCCCTTAGCAAAATGTTTCAGGAGCCTTACAAATGTTTGTGTTCTTTGAACCCAAAATTCTGCTTCTAGGAATTGATCTCACAGAAATAATCACAGGCACAGACCAAGATTTATATACAAGGAAGTTAATCACAGGATTATTTATACCATGGAAAAAAACTGGAAACAACCCAATCCGCCAACAGGCAAGGAAGGAAGAAACAAATTACGAATTTTTGGGACATCCATGCAACAGACTAGACAGCAATCACTAAAGACTGTGGTTTTGGTGGATGCTTTAAAACGTGGAATGACGCTCACCATATAATTTTGAATGAAAACAAGACAGAGACTATATATAAATGTCATCCTAATCTCATTTTTAAATGCATATTTTGAAAGACTAGTAAGAAATAAACCAAAATATTAAAGTAGTTACCTCTGGGTGGGAAGATTAAGGTTATGGCTAATTTTTGTTCCCATCATTACGCTTAGCTGTGCTTTATTTTTTACAAAGAGAAAATATTTACTATAATAATAATAAATATTTTTAAGTAGCAAAGAGTAAGTTTAGCACATCACTTTTTTGTCTGTGGAATTCATTTTGGAAGCTTACTCGGCTCTTCAAAGTCCTTTTTAAAATGAGGCATAGAGATCTGAAGAGAGCACCCCAGCAGTGCTCTGTCTGAGAAAGGATAGAGCAGGATCTCCTCCTTTCTGCTGGAAATAATACTTCTTTTAATGCAACTTAAACCACCTATGGATTTTTTTAAATATTTATTTATTTTTTGGCTGCATTGGGTCAGTTGCGGCATGCAGGATCTTTCGTTTCGGCGCGCGGGCTCTTTGTTGTGGCATGCGGGCTTCTCTCTAGTTGTGGGACCTTAGTTCCCTGACCAGGGATAGAACCGGCATCCCTTGCATTGCAAGATGGATTCTTAACCACTGGACCACCAGGGAAGTCCCATCCCCCTATGGATTTCTGATGCCACCCTATCACACTGTTGGCTCACACTGTGGCTTACTTAGTATTATATTTGCCACCACCTAGCCCTGTCTCACCCATCACAAGCTTGGAAAGTTTGGCTATTTGGACCCAAATAAAGTGCTTTCAATTTATTCCTACTAAATTGTATCTTGCTAGATTCATCCTATCATTCTAACTACTGAGATATATTTAAATTCTGAGTCTGTCTACAAAATGCACTCACCATTGCTCTCAGCTTCGCGTCATCCTCAAGTTTAATAACTCTGCCACCTGTCCCGTCTGAGTCATCAACCACCATGAAGAGCAGGAAGAGCGTGACGACAGAGCCCATCTCTAGAAACCTCCCTCCATGTTGTATCCACTTGTTAATCAGCTCTCATTTGTTGTTCAACCAATTATAAACATTTTGAACAAAGGTATTTGACAAGGCTGTCAGGGTCCCTATTTGAGCCTTGCATGCTGAGTCTGGGATCACCTACTTGTCCACTAAAAGAAGCAGCCAGACAGTCTTCCCCAGTAGCTCCTTCCTCCACTGCACTGCCCGGCACTCCAATGGGACTCTCAGCTGTGTGCCGGAGAACCAGGAAGGACCATTGTGGGCCCCAGTCCCCCATCCATCCATGTGCTATGCACCTTGGACCCTTAAAGAGGAGAAATGCTGAGGTTTACACCAGATCCTAAAGCCAAACCCTGAAACCCCATACCTTCCATTTCACGCTTTCAACCACGATGTTGCTTGAAAATCACCACGCCATGGGGGCATCTCTCCTTAGGATGGATGGACTCCACCAACATGGGTGGAGCTGTACAGGGCTTCCAGGCCACCCCAGCCAAGATGCTGAGCTGCCTGTGGATGGGGACCTTGGGCTGCTCTTGAGCCCAGTGGCAGAAGCCTTACTTGCCATCCTTTAGATGCAGTGTCCATGGTTCATCCATTCCATGGATCTCTGAGCACCATCAAGAGAGTTGCTACAGACGGGACGCCTGGCAGATCACCATGGGGTAAATGGCTTGTGCCTTGAAGCCTACCAAACAGGTTCAGGTATCTGCCCTGCAGTGGAAGAGCTACCTGCAGTGTGCTTAGCTTCTTCTTAGGCAAATTACCTGGCTTGCCTGTGCCTCCATTTCCTTCTTTATAAAACAAGGCCACTGCTTTAAGGATTCCCAAGTCTCTGGCAGAGGAAGCCATCGCCTGTGTTGATGACAACAGTGTCCTCTCTGGGGACTTCATCTCTGGGCTCTGGACTCACTCCAAGGCAGGGCTGGCTGAGTCATGTCAATTGAGAAAACCTTCTTTTCTTCCAATTCAAGAAATTCAGAATTTGAAAATCCATTTGAAATTCACATATAAGAACTTGCCTGACCTTCCCCTCCATACTCTCTATTAAGAGATGGTTTGGGGACTTCCCTGGTCATCCGGCGGCTAAGACTCCACACTCCTAATGCAGGGGGCCCAGGTTCAATCCCCGGTCAGGGAACTAGATCCCACATGCTGCAACAAAGATCCTGCATGCGGCACCAAAGATACCACGTGCCGCAACTAAGACCCAGCGCATTTTTTATTTTATTAAAAAATAAAAATATTTACTTTTTAAATAAATATTTTTTAAAAAGAGAGAGAGATGGTTTGCAGACCAAACCAATAGCACAAAAGCCCCCAGAAGGCTGCTTGGATGCTCCCAGTACCACCTGGGCCCCTCGGGAGCCAGGACCCAACACAGGGCAAAACACACAGGGAGCACAAGGGCCTCATCTGGTCTTAGTGCCATGAAACAGCACTGGGACTCCCAATTCTAATATTTCAAATAAGTATGTACACAAAGTACAAATGCCCTATTCCTTTATAATGGTATAAAACTTTTGTAGGCCTTCCCTACCTCCCACTACAGCAAAACCTGGGGTTAAGGGCTCTTTTTTTCAACATTTCTCCCCATGCCCATGGCTGCCTGACCCTGCCACACTCCCCGTATTCAAAACAGGCGATTCCTCCCCATCAAAGCCTGGGCAGATGCAAGAGCCCCGTCCACTCAATGCAGGGGACAAGCAGGCTGAATTCCCACCTTTGCCCCATCAAAAAACCCTCCCTCTGGGGCTTCCCTGGTGGCGCAGTGGTTGAGAGTCCGCCTGCCGATGCAGGGGACACGGGTTCATGCCCCGGTCCAGGAAGATCCCACATGCCGTGAAGCGGCTGGGCCCGTGAGCCATGGCCGCTGAGCCTGCGCATCCGGAGCCTGTGCTCCACAACAGGAGAGGCCACAACAGTGAGAGGCCCGTGTACTGCAAAAAAAAAAAAAAAACCCTCCCTCTGAAAGTGACTGGTCCATAACCCAGGATCCTGCATCCCACTCGCAAACCACCACTGAGGACAAACCAGCCAAGCCCCCAAATCCTGCTCTGTGGGAGCAGCTGAGCTGGTGAACCCCTCTACTGTCCCCAAATCACAGATTCTCAGATACAGGGTGGGGACCTGCCAAGGGGGCGATGGGGCTTCTCAGCCCACCCTCTAGCCACACACTGGCTTCTGAAGAGAGCAAGGAAAACCTTCACTGGCCTCCCAAACATGCTTCTTCTTTTCTCTTTTTTTAAAATTTATTTATTTATTTGGCTGCGCCAGGTCTTACTTGTGGCACGTGGGCTCTCTAGTTGTGGTGCACGGGCTCTCTAGTTGTGGCACACGGGCTCCAGAGCACATGGGCTCAGTAGTTGCAGCATGCAGGCTCTCTAGTTGTGGCGTGCAGGCTCTAGAGCACACGGGCTTAGTTGCCCCATGGCATGTGGCATCTTAGCTCCCCAACCAGGGATCAAACCCATGTCGCCTGCATTGGAAGGTGGATTCTTTACCACTGGACCACCAGGAGAGTCCCTTCTGTTCTTCTTTTTCTGAAATACTTTTATTGTGGTAAAATATAAGTAACAGAAAATTTGCCATTTAACCATTTTTACATGAACAGTTCAGTGACAATAAGTACATACACATTGTTGTTCAACCATCACTAACATCTGTTTCCAAAACTTTTTCATCAATTCAAACAGAAACTCTGTAGCCATTAAGCAATAACTCTCTCCCCTCCCTCCAGGCTCTGGCAATGACTAATCTACTTTCTGTCTCTACGGATTTGCCTATTTTGGAATTTCATGTAAATGAAGTCATACAATATTTGTCCTTTGTGTCTGGCTTCATTCACTTAGCATAATGTTTTCAAGGTTCATCCACATTGTAGCATGTGCCAAAACTTCACTCCTTTTCATGGCTGAATACTATTCCATTGTGTGAATATACTACCTTTTGTTTATCCATTCATCTGTTGATAGATACTTGGGTTGTTTCTACCTTTGACTATTGTGAATAATGCCTATGAACATAGGTGTACCAATATCTCTTTGAGACCATGTTTTCAGTTCTTTTGGGTATATGCTAGTAGGTTGATTTCTTTAATCCACCAACCTGCATTTATTCCATTTGCTGCTGCCCAGGGGTACCTGCTGCAAACATTGGCAGCAGATGCAAGATATTCCTGTGGCCAAGGTGAACTTCTGAGGATGTTTGGATGGAGGGATGGACTGATGGATGGATGGATGGACAGGTGGATGGATGATAGATAGATGGGTAGACGCATGGACAGATGAGTAGACACCCCACTATGCCACTCCTCTACCCTATCTTTCCCCAGTTGACTGGCACAATAGCAGTTTAAGAATTTCTGAGAGGACAAGGCTTCCTGCATCTCAAAAGTTGTGTGTAAATGATGTTTCCCACCAAGGGCGAAGACTGCCACTGGCTCCCAAACCCTCCTACCCCTCAGAATCACCTGGATGGCACTTTCAAAGTGACACTTTCCAGGACCCACCCCAAGACTCTGACCCAACAGGCAAGAATGGAGTCCTGCAGTCAGTATTTATTCTAGGCTCTCTCAAGGCTCAGAGGATCAGCCAGGGCTGAGAATCCCTGATGTAGGTCTAGCTCTCCAGGAGTGGTCTGGGGGCCCCGCTGCTCTGCACGGCTATAGCAGCATGGGTAGCTTTTAAGAAATAGAATGTCGTGTCTTAGGAAGGATAGAGAAACCTGTAAATTACAGATAAGAGACTGACTGCCGGATGAGGAGGGGCCCTGGGGGAAAGAACTTTTTATGAAACAGAGAGGCAGGAAGGAGAGAACGAACGGAGCCAGAAGAGCTGTGAGGAAGTTAATCTATTAGGTAATTACTGTAATGCTGGCTCCACAGCCCCTGCCCTGTCCTAGCTGTCATTAACTCACTGAAAAGGATGTTTCTCATTACTGCAATCTCACCCTTTGGACTGATGATCTGTTGATCTGAATGATCACTGATGATCTGAATCTGACTGATGATCTGAATCTCAGGTCCGAGATTCTTAAGGAATCCCGGAGACTCCTGCATCTCTGAGTTCTCTAAAGAAGTCTGCATTGTGGTTTCCAAATACACATCCTGAATAGGGGAAGCAATAGACCGTGCCCTTGCCTCAGAACAAAAGGCGAATCATGATCCTGGCTGTAAAACTGGCTGAAGCAAAGTCTTGACTTTGTTCCATCAAGCCCAGGTGAGGACAGGCTGTGACACTTCCTCCTTCCCCAGTCTGCCTGTCCCTGAGGTTGTAGGGTCTTCCTCATAGGCCGGATGCCTTCATACATATCACATAGCAGGTGTTTTTTCATCCCTTTTTGGGCTTCCCCACTCTCTTTTCCATCACAGAAACTCCGAAACTGAAGTGTATTAGAATAATTATATCAGGTTGTATTGAGCCTGGAGTTAAATTTGTGATACATAGTTTCAATTAAGTTCTAAGTCTCCAATGCGGTATCTCATTTTATCTCTCTGCCTCTCACCAAGTGAAGGCTATTGGTTAATCAGGGTGCAGGGAACATGGCCAAGGTTGGATATTCATGAACTTGCTGTGCAGAGCCAGGCTTCCTCCTCCTGCCCCTCAGAGTGTCTGACCCAAGGACCCTTCGCCCGCCCCCCACCAGAGGCTGCCTGGCCCCATTCTGCCCCAAGAGGAACCGAAATTCACAGAGGCCCAGGGAGAGTAGAAAACCCACACCCCCATCTCCCAGGGGACAGAAGAAGCCCCAAGGCCTGCATCACCCCCACCCCAGGGAGCAGCTAGCATCCCAGTGCTTAGGGCCAATTCCTCCAACACACATTTACTGAGCATCTACTATGAGCCAAAGGATCTCATGTTGACAATGACATCCATGTCCACCTTCAGGCCTCCAGCCCATTTTCCCCTCTCCAAAGAGCGCTTTTTTGAAAAAGCAAATTCCATCATGTCAGCCCCTTGCTTCAATCCTTAGTTTAATTAATCAATCAAACCTACAAATACTTCCTGGGGCACAGGGTCAGATTTCATTCCACACGGGGCCCTCCAGTCATGGCATGCCCACTACCCACTACCCTTCCTGAAGGCATTCGGCCACATCAATGGGGTGGGAGTTAGAGAGAGGTGGGGTCCAGCAGAGGCGGGGCCAATTCAAGTCCAAAGAACCCAAGAGCTGGGGACCCTTTCCTTGGTGGTCAGTAGTGGGAGCCCATCACCCTTGTGTGCTCATTTCTAAAGTATCAATAGCAGGTAAGGGTAAAAGTATCCTTTTACTCTATTACCTACAGCAGTTTCCAGACATGCTCAATTTGGGCGCCCATCTCAGCAGGCAAACAGCAAAGGCCTGGATTTCAGCAACAAGGCTCTGAGGCCTGGAATAAGGACCGAAATGCAGGACAGCAGAAAGCTTACCAGTAGTGCCCCTCCCTCCCCAGGGCACCATCGCAACGTCCCTCCCCACCCTCACTGCACCTCCACTCCACGTAGGGTTGCCAAATACAGCAGATAAAAATACAGCATGCCCAGTTAAATTTCCATTCCAGATAGACAACAAAAACCTTTAGTGTAAGTATGTCCCATACAATATTGGGGATATACTCATTCTAAACAATCACTGTTTATCTGAAATCTGAGAGGCAAGCCTTTACCCCATGGCATTTGACCTTTCTCCCCTGTACCGCAGTCACTGCCACCTCCTCTCTGCTCCCTCTCCACCAAAGGCAAGGGCCACTCCAGTCCACCCTAGAATTCGCCCTTCTTCCCAGAGCTTTGTAAAGAGCTCCAGAAAATGAAGCAGAGGCACCAAAAATACTTCCTCAGGGCCTGAGACAGATGAAAAGGAGAGAGAGACAAAGGCCACAAATAAAGAAAGACAGCGGAGGACTGGGCAGATGAGACCCCGTTGCCTGCCGGTGTCCTGTCCACACACCTACCTCTGGGTGATGCAGTCCCAAGGGGCGACCTGAGGCTCTGGGGATCTCTGGGGACCTCATGGAGCCTGCGGGGAGGGGCTGGGAGATGAGAGGCCCTTCAGTGCTCTGCAATGGCTCACACCCCCAACACAGGGAGAACAGACACTGTTCCTTTAAGGGGCCAAGCCCTCGCCATCCCACAGCTGTGGCCACTCCGAGTGAAAGATGCTGCTGGGAGAACCACATCTGGGATTTTCCAAGGCAATGATTCAAGCCGAATATTTTCCAAAACCTCACTGTCGAGTCTAAGTGATTATTTCCGCCTTCCCATCTTCCTCTGGAATGTTCCTTCTCCCTCCCCTCCCTCCTGCATCACCTGACTCCCATCCCCATCCTGGTTTGGGTTTTCTTTATGAATCTACCAGCAAGGGAAGCCAAACCATGACAGGGGTGGGGGAAGGGGGGACAGGACATGTACCAGCCAGAGAAAGGCAGTGTCTCCTTCCCTACCTGGGCCAAGGATGACATTCTCTAGGAACAAACAAGATTGTAGAGGTGGGAAACCAGGCAGGGGAAAGAGGACCACAGACTCTAGACTCTGCATCCTGCAAAAAAAGGGTATGCTCACCCCCACACATCCCCTACACCACCACCTCCCGGGCCTCTGCCTGAGAGGAAGTGAATATGGTTCTAGGGGGCAGGGTGAGCAGGATGAGGGGGGAGAAATTTGGGGGATTGTTTAAAAATTATTCATCTGTTCACTTAATAAGGATTTATTGAGCAGCTACTATGCTGGTGCTGGAGAAGCAGTGCTGAGCAGGATGGCAGGGACCAGCCTCCTGCAGTGGTCAGCTAAGTCCTCCTCACACCACAATGTGCCCCCAAAACCACATGGGGTCCTGTTAAGGGGCAGATTCTGAGCCAGCAGGTCTGGGCAGGACCTGGATTTCACGTCTCTATAGCTCACACGTGGGTGGATGCTGAGAGCAAGGCCCAGCTCTGAGCCAGCGCTGGTTCCCAACTTTGAGTGCATATTGGCGTCACCTGAGGAGTTTTAAAATCATCTGCTGCCTGGGTCCCACCCACAGAGGCTCTGACCTGTTGGTGTGGACCACAGTCTGTGCATCGGGGATTCTGAGAGCACCCAGGTCGAAAACCACTGGTCTAAAGGGAAAGATGGGTCATTAAACAGTTCACCAAACTACTAGTTATTGAGTTACAATTGTGGAAACCCTGCAAAGAACAGTAGCAGACTGTCTCACTATTGCAAGGACATGCACTAGGGGAGCAGGGGCTCCCAGGTTAAGGGGTTCTCAATGAGCAGATGTTGGGGTGACAGCAACCAGGGAGAGGCATAGCGACAGACTCACATGGGCAGAGGCCCTGAAGACCAGGAGAGGCCAATGGAGCTGGCATGTGAGAGGTGCAGGAAAGAGGGTTGAGGGGGTGGGGAGGCAGGCAGGGCCGGGCGGGCGGGATTTGTGGAGCCCGAACCATCTTCCAAGGCAGCCCTTTGAGGAGGTTTCAAACATGGGAATGACAAGATCAGATTTCCCTTTTAAAAATATGACCAACCTTGGCTTAGAGAAATGGGTGAGATGAGCACCAGAAAAAGAAAGAAAAGAGTAGTTTGAATCTCCATCACTCACCTTTGAAAAAGCAATTCAAAATGAGGCGAAATACCCGAGAACTGGAGCACCTCTGTCTTAATGCCAAGATGAGGTCGGGTCATTTCCAACTTCTGGGAAAGAGATAAGCCCCTGCCCGGGACAGGCCTGGTGCAGCAGATTATCCGACAGCTCAACATGCACTGTTTTCAGTCTGGCCCACCCTGCAATGGTCTGCAAATTATTTCCCAGTTTTCCTGCGATTTGAGCAGACCTCAGATCAGGCTGAAACCGCCAGTCAGAGCCTCGCTCCCAAGGGGGGGTCACCTAGTCCTGTTGGGAGCCTGGAAGGCCACTGTGATGGTCAGTTTTATGTGTCCACTTGGCCACGCCATAGTTCCTAGTGATTCAACCAATGATCTAGGTGAGGCTGTGAAGGTGTTGTGTACAGTTCCCATCTATAATCAGCTGACTAAGCACAGGAGATCTTCAATAATGTGGGGGGGTGGGCCTCATCCAACCCGTTGAAGGCCTTAAGAACATACGCTGGGGTTTTCAGGAGAAGAAGAAATCCTTCCTCAAGACTGTAGCATAAACTCCTGCCTGAGTTTCTAGCCTGCCAACCTCCCCTAGGAATTTCGGACTTGCCAGCCCCCATAATGAAGTGAGTAAATTCCTTAAAATAAATTGCCTGATATAGATAATGATAGAGATAGAGATAGCTAGAGATGATAGAGATAGAGATAGAGACAGAGACAGAGATAGAGATAGAGATAATATGGATGCAGATGGAGATGGGGATAGAGGCGGAGATATACGAAATTGTCCTATCGGTCCTACTTCTCAGGAGAACCTCAACCGACTGGCCTCGGATACCTCTAATCACCTCTCACCTGCCCATGGTGAGATCTATCCAAGCATCCACTTCTCCATCGTTAAAATGGGGTTCATGGAAACCCCAACCCAGGCCCCATGGGCCTGATTAGGATGGAGCGGGTAACTCAAACCTGTAGAACGCAGCATGCTAATAGCGCATTACTGGGAAGCATCATCCGTACTGTTCACTCTGACAGGAAATGTCCCACACCAGACTCGCATCACAGCTTCTCGCTCAAAACTGGAGAAATTATCTTGGCTTTGAAGCAGACAGAGAGAGCTAGCGCAGAAAATTTCTATCATCTTCCAACTCCCGGATTTAAGCTCCCCGACAATTAGATTTCCCAACAATTCTGGCTAGAACAGGAAAGCAGGGAGTGAGAAACACGTATGAGAACTTGGTGGAGTGTAGGGTCGCCAAAGGAACGCAGTACTACAAATGGAGCACGTTGGCACCCTCACACGGAAGCTACACGACCACAAAGAAGAAGAAAGGCAACAGATTTTCACATACCCAAGTGGACTCAGCTGGACAAGAAAACGCCCTAAAGGGAAACGGCGCATCATCCAAAAGCGTCCCTGAGCTTTGATGATTTAAAAACTTATCATCGAACTCAATTAAAAACTGTTTTAATGATATTACATTTTTTAAAACTCTCATATTTCCAGTGCCGAGGTCCCTTGATAAGAGGCAGCAGTTTCCAAAAGTCCAGTGTTAAAAGCGACGGGCACATGCTTTGCCAATTAAGATCCCCGTGCCGGCACACACACATCTTGTGGCTTCTCATTTCTGCCAGTTTCAGAATTGGCTCTGGCTCCTGGAGCAGCTGGTCAACATACTTCCGCCCTGAAAAACCCAGAGAAGGGGAGGCAGGAGCTAGGGATGGACAGGGGCAGACCAGCACAAGGGAGACTGGGGTACAATGCTCTCTGGACTAAAGTAGCATTGGGCTGAAGAGTCCTTCCTGCCAAAGCTCTGACTGGTCGCCAGCCCAGGTCTCCTAGCGCAAGGGTGGCTCTGGACCACTGCCAGAGGGATAGATCTGCGGGGAACGCCATGTAGACCCAGCGGGGAACACCGTGTAGACCCAGCATGGGCAGCAGTGCCCACAAGCTCCTAAAAATAAGCATCCGCTCAGCTCGGAATCCCACTGTGCCTCCACCTGGCCCCAGAGTGCCCTCCCTTCTGGGACTAAGAGCTGGCTGGCCGATGGGCAGGAGGTGGATGGTTGGAGGGGTAAGGGGGCTGGCAGAAACTTGTTCAACCAAAAGGGCCACTTGTGTGTTTCCCTCTCATCTCCCTCACCCACTGGGGTTTCAGCAATGCCAGGGGCAACAACAAAGTCCAGGGAAATCAGAAGTTTGGTAACCTTACAGCTCTGGGAGCACCAAGGCCAAGTCCTATCCTCAAATAACTCCTGGTTCATCAGGAATGCAAAGCAGGCAGATGGCAGGTACAGAGCATGAACCAAGGTAGAGGCTGCGGGTGAGGCTGGCTTCTTCAGCCGAAGGACCTTTGGGAGGCAGGTACCTGCATTCCCTCTTCTGTATGGCCACAGTTAGGGGGAGCGCTGGTTGTGGGGGATGTACACAGAACCGCCCCCTTCCCTGGCAGCATGAGGGGAAGGCTAGGGCTTGCCGACCAACCTCCTGGAACCCACTCTGGACGACGAAAACTGGGTATTGATGCACATTTTCTAAGTCCTCAACAGAGACTGTTTGGAGAGATGTCATTTGAATTCACAATGTCTATGGGAAAGGAACTCCCTGGCCTGGCTTTTAAAAATAAAATAGTAAAATAGCATACAATTTTAAACCTATACACAGCTTCTTCTAGAAAGCCAGAGGCACAAATAGCTACTGTAGGGTTTGCTTGGCATTTTGAGGTTTTGAGCAAACGGTGGATCATTCCAGAATTCCACCATTCTCCCAGCTCAGACCATTTGCCAGCCGCTGACAGCAGGGCTTGCACCATCACCACATATCCCTGAGTGCACAGCTGTGGCTACACTGGCTGCAAACTCCCTGGTTTATTACATCCTCCAAAAAGCAGTGGTCTACTAGAGAGTTGGCTGCATTTTAGACATAGAGCCCCCAAATGCCCCCGTCCTCTTTGCAGTCCCGAGTGTCTGCTCCCAGATGCTGTTCCCACGCACCTCTGTCACATCTCTTCCTCTCTGAACGGCACAGGGCTTCGTCTTTCTGTTTCCCTCTTGTGCTGCTCTGCTTCCCACTCCTGCCCTTGCCTAATTGTTTCCTAGGCCCTTCGGGACCTCGTCTGGCCCTGCCACATGGTGAAGGCAGAGACCTGTCAGGGATCCCTGTTCCCAGCCCCAGGCACCTGCCCTCGTGCAGCGTTAGACACATGTGCAGGCCCAGCTGCCAGGTGGATGGCCCATCACTCCCCTGAGAAAAGCCCGCACCAGAGAGGGTATCAAATCAGCCCATTTGCTTCAAGCTCCCCAGAACAAAGAACATCCCCCCTTTTCTGGACTTGATATTCACATGTCCTTTTCCCTGGGTTTCCACAGGAGGATACTGTTCTGCAGACTGTTTCCACAACACCTGGCCTTCAGATCTGCTCTGGGCAGTGCCGGCGGTCGGGGTGCGGGGAGGGACGCAGGAGGGGCCCCAGATGCTGAACCGAGGGGGAGATCCACCATGTGGAGGTGAATGATGGGAAGGGGAAGAGGAAGGCTGAGCTCCTGGCTGGTTTTCAGCAACAGCAGAATGGAGCCCCAGGGAGCAGGTTGGCTCTGCTACAGTGGACGGGCCCTTGAAGCTGCATGGGCTATTGGGAAACATGGTGGAACTTGGTTGCTCCAGTACACAAGCTCCATGGCCTTGAGTATCTGCTGTCCTCCAGAGCTGCACTGGATGGCCATCCACAGCCATTACTCATCCTTAAAGGGGGATTGGGGTCATAGGACTGTTGGTCTCAAGGGTAGGCTCCGGATCTTAGCTCACAGAACGTGCCAACGCCATGCACTGCAGCCTGGTCTCCTAATGTCCTCCAGGCCTGCATGCTCAGTCCTCTCTCCACATCTTTGCTTATTTATCCTGGAGTTTGCGAGGTGCCACCTCTCCTGCTCATTCCCTGCCCCAGTCCCTCGATCTCCTCTCTTCCTCTTCCTTCTCCTCCTCCATTCTTTGATGATCCAAACTCCATCCATCAGCCAAGGGCTCCCGCAGTCCACCCTGAACCACTTCCTGTTTCACAGATTTAAAAGCTCATTCCCCAAACAGTCAATTCCAATAGACCCAAGACTGAACCCAACACTGTTCTAACAGCCCGCACCACTCTGGGGGCACAGACCATGATGGTTCAGTAGGTGCCCACTGAATTCAACTGCAAGTCTGAGAGGCTGGTACCCACACTGGGCTGGGAGATTTTGGGAGGGACCTCATGTCGGCCCGGGGAGGGGAGGTTCTGCTGATGTAACAAAGGTCACAGACTCACTGTCGCTTTTAACAGCAAAGACCTTGCTTGTGCTACAATTCCATCACCAGTCCATATATTTGTGATAAACAATGAGTCTGTCTCAACTGTGCTGACCCAAGGCCAATGTAGACTGTAAACCGTTAGTGCGTTAGGACATCTTAGATGCTACTGGGCTTCCAGAGTCAAGAAGGAAGACTTACACCCAGCCTTGGATTTGTCTGACCGTTCTTCCCATGGTCACCCTGTCCCTGCTTCACCCACATTTCTGCTGACCCCAATTAAGGGGAGGCAGGGCCGGCTGCAATCCCAGGTGCCGACATACTAACAAGCCTCAGGCAAAAGAGAATAAATGAAACTAAGCGGGAGGGACCATCAGAGTCACCCGTTCGATTTCTGTGCATGTATGCACCAAGCTAAGAAACCTCCTTTAAAGGACACAGGTCTTAGACACGCTGTCTGGCCCACCCTAGCCCCAGGTCACAGATGCTTTCCCCATTGCATGTGATACAGGATAGGATTTCCATCTGGTTTCCCGATAGGGAGGGGAGAAGGGCTGTTCCTGTGCCCACACAGCCTGGGGGACCAGGTGCCACCTGCTCCGGACCTGGCAAGGGAGACTGCTTGCTGTTCCAAGGAGCTGGGAAGCTGGACCAAAAGGGACTTGGCTTGGTTTCCATGGATGCTGCCTCGGAACCAGGGCCACTTTGGAGAACCTTCTTTCAATGAATCGTGCTGACCCTGAGGCAAGGTAACCCCTTTGCTAGAGCCCTGCACACACATGTGCATGTGTGAGTGTGCACTGTGTGTGCACAGGGGTGTGTGTGTGTGTGTGTGTGTGTGTGTGTGTGTGTGTGTGTGTGTGTGTGTGTGTGTGTGTATCTGGCCTTGGAAAAGTGGGCATTCACCTCCAGTTCCCTGTGGCTGCTCCCCTCCCACCTCTCCATGCCTCCCTTTGTCCTTCACTAATGACTTGGGGATGCCAGACAAGATCTTTCTCTTCTCAACAAAATGTAGCTCAAGATGCATTTCCTGTAGGGACCTGAGTTGCTAGCAGCTCCCAGTGTGTGATTGCCACATAGGATGTGGCTAGATGTGGTTTCTGAAGGGGTGGTCATTCTTTAATCTTGCCTCAACCGGAGTCATGGACCACTGGAACTCCGAATGGCCTGCTGTGCCCCAACCTCCAGGCAGGGCTTCCCAGGGATAAGCCGTTTTAGGCGAGGCAGGGGGCAGGCAAGACCCCATTCCTAAGGGCCCCTGTCCGGGGGCCAAACAATGGAACCAAACAATGGAACTACAGGAACTAAGCGCTGCATGCTGCAGGGAGGGGACGCCCTCTGGACTGAGGCAGTGTGGCTCCGACCCCACTTCCTCTGCCTATGACCCTGGCCTCCTGTGCCTTGCTTTCTTCTCGGTAAAGCAGGGCCAAGGATGTCCCTTTCACTGGGTTATTTTCAGGACCCAATGAGCTGATGTGTGTGGTCATAACTGACGTGTTCATCCACTGATCTCAACCATTTGTTGGGCTTCTCAGGAGCAGGCACCATGACGTATTCTGAAGACACAGAGATGACTCAGACTGAATGGCCCCTGGCCCTACGGAAGGCAGACGGATATCAGTGCACCACACTGATTGCACTGCAGTTGTAGTCAGAGCTACAGGGAGACCTGCAGGGGGAATAGGAAAAGCTAGCTGCAACCTCTGGGTGGGGGCAGTCAAGGAAGGCTTC